>NC_140389.1:3750000-5000000 GCF_056956725.1 Heliconius melpomene rosina | reverse complement strand
AACGTCTCGAATTTAGTTTTCTATTCAATTCATATATTCATTCAATTAATTTTTGCGGGATAAAGCGTGAAGCAGAAAAAAATACACAATTTGTCATTTAAAGCACCAACTGTACTAATGAATGTAGCATTGTGGTCTCATTGTGTTTCGTTTTACTTGAAACGTAAATAAAATAATTATAATGAGATTTACTTCTGTGGCATACATTTACATAATGATAGATAGATAAATGTAGGTCAAGTTCGGTCGAGGCCGACGAAAGGAAAAGCTTTTAGTTTTATATACGTATAGAGAGTGAAGGATTTTTTAACTCTTAATGATAAAAGACTGCTATGAAAATCTAAAACTCATGTCTTTTTTTTTCTTATAAAAATTCTAAGTTTATATTTATTGAAGAATTCAGAATGTGGATTACGCTTAATATATACAGAGGGAACCTAGTGTTAAAACACTGCGCTCCCCACTTTCCACCAGATTTTGGAGACAATGCGTCTTGAGTGGTGGAACTCAACGCCGCGTTTTGCCTCAGCACCAGAGCGAACAAATAAAAATATAGATTTAAATAAATATTTCATTTCCTTGAGTGGGGATTGAACCCACAACCAATCGCGTTTACAGCGCCCCTGTGCCACGGCTGGCCTCGGAGCTAATTATAGAATTAAAAAAAAAAAAACAAAACAACACAATTCAAATTCAATTTCTGCACAAATAACAAAGACAGCATATATACATACTTCCCAAATACAAAGTACACATTATTTATTCCAAAGCAACCCCTGTCCGTACTAGAATCGAGTTACACGTCCCAATTTGTACGTAGTCCGAGCGGCGATGCTACCACAATGGGAGGCTATCAATCGTTCTCATACTTTACCTAGCATATAAATGTTTCCCTTTTTTCAACTTGCACTATTGTATATTGACGAGAAATATTTCTTTAGAAAAGTTTTATAAAAAACGTTCAACGGTCCTGACCTGAACTATACCTGTTAAAAATAAATTGGGAGAGGTTTATTACTGAATACCATAAGATAATCACAAAAAAACAACCCAAATATAAAAAAACATAAAAAAAATCTTTTTAGCTTTACGTTTTATCCCGCATATAGTAGGGTAGGCGGACCATCCCCCACTGACTAATTTTCGAGACATGAAGTGTTGAGTGGCGAAGTCAACGCCGCCCTTAGTCTTGAGCGAAGAAATTAAATTGCTTCGTTACCGTCGAGTGGGGATTGAACCCACTGCGCCACGACGACCAGAAACATATTTAGCAATAAAAAAATGACATTGCATTTGGAATACTTTTTTCAACATTTTATATCCCATGGGTTTCATCCCCTTGACGGCTCAACGCTACATCAAAGAGAAAGTGATCCACATTCATCAACGACTTTTTGATTTATCATTTGGAATTATTCAGTTACAAATATATTTTTTTCGTAGAAATAAATAAATATAAAATAAAAAAATATATTTTACGTTCATTTAAAAAAGTAATTGTGTATTGTAGTAAATATTAAATCATTCATCATTGCAGATTCAATTTTTAAGATAAACGAACATAAATAAAAAAAAGATATAATTGTTTAGATAGTTATTTAACCTTATTTATTAGGGATTAGTACTGTATCAGTATCTCTATTTTCGTTTAACTAAATGCGATGTTGGGCCCCAGCATTTGCTACATAATATTACTAAACAAAATCTCTTATCACTTCGTTCTTTTATTTCGCTTTACGCTATATATATCGCGCATACAGTAGGGCAGAGAGAACCTAGTGTTAACACACTCCGTCCTGTACTTCCCGCCCTATTCCAAAACATGTGCGTAGAGAACCGCTCTCTAGTTTTATGTATCCAAAATAAAAAGGAGATAAAAAAGAATAAACATTTATTTTAATAATACGTTCACGCACCGTTTCGCATTTCTCTGACATCGGAAACACGAGACATACCTACATAATATTTAGAAGGATGTGAGTATATCGTATAGTAATATTAAACCACTTGTTGACATTTCAAAGTTATTTTTCTGGAATGTTTTTAATAGTGAACTGATTTGACTTATGCGTTTAGACGTTGTAGTGGTACATTTGGATATGAGTTGTGGATTCAAATGCTAAATGGCAGAATGTATACAAAGTCATTACAGAATAAAAAAAAATCTTCAGCTTCACGCTGTGTCCCGGATACAGAGGGTAGGCAGAGGGAACCTAGTGTCAAGACACTCCGTTGCTCATCTTTCGCCAAATTATTAAACTATAAAGCGTCTACAAAAGGTGGAAAAGACTAGAACATAATAAAACACTTTGTTTTACGATATAATTAGCACACTGCGAAACTGTTTCTACTAACAGCAAAAGATGTAACAACCATATCCAACCAAATTATAATCCACTTAATGTCCTCGAATATTTAGTCAAAATCCAAGAGCTAATTGTTCAAGTCCTGCTACATTTAAATTTTCAATACTTTATCTCAATAACTCATTCCGAATTTAAAATACATATTTCAAGTTTCCTACCAAGTTCAAGTTATACTTGTAGAGGCAGAGAAATCCTAGTCTTAACTCCACCTTCCGTCTCAATTTTCATTCAATGGCTGAACTCAACACCGCACTTTGCCTTATAAATGAAAAATGTATACTTTCACTATAAACATTTACTCAAACGATTTGAATGAACAAACATAATGTACACATAATTTACAACCTGTTGTTTCACCAAACTAACATACAATAGTCTGGCAGGAACAATACAAATATATGTGAATCCACGTCGAGCTCAACTCGCGATGGCTGACAGAGAGAAATGTTCGGCGTTGGATACGCGAAGACGAAATATCGTATTGTTTATTCATTGACCTTCAAAAATATAAATTTTAAGGTAGTTCAATATTCGTTTTTCAGTCAGAATTAAGAAATAAGACAAAGCGCGGCGTTGAGCACCGCCACTCGAAATTATTGCACGCATGTCTCGAAAATTGGGAGAAAACTGTGAGTGTGAGTATCTTAACACTAGGTTTCATCTGTCCATTTAACTAAAAAAACCAAACTAAAAGAACAGTATAATATGTCTAATTATGTTAAAATAATCAAAAATAGATTATATTACATTTACATATTATTTTAATTTAAGCTACTATCTTTGGTGCCAAAAAATAAACCTACAATTAATTTAAAATACAACGAAATTAGATATACGAAATATAAAACAAAAGTTTCAAAATCCAAAACTCGTCTGCGAGTCACGTTGGACTTTAATATTTTCTTACAAAATGCGTAATCCTTTATTTACCATTGCTTTTTAATATTCCGCGCGTAGTTAGAGCGTTATTTCATTAAAAGTTTTAATGAGCGGACCCCGTTTTCGTTATGGCCTTAATAGCATTATAAAAGTGTGCCAGTTTAGGGTTCCGCAGTTGTGATACGCCTATTGATAAAAACAATATATTTATCACGTCTTGAACGAAGGGACTCAATGCCGTACTTATCCAATTAAAACAAAAAAGTGAACACATAGAGAGTTAGATATGCATATATGCGGGATACAGCTTGAAACTAAAAAATCATCTAAATATATCAGGAAACATAACATTTTATACAAAAATAGTCATCATTTTGTTCCCTGAACACGTGCACACGTCGTAGCTAGTTCAAAATGTCAAAGGCGAACAGATAGACACGTTCACGTTTTACTCTGGATATTATTTCATATGTTTACTGAAATAGCATTGAAACTTATTTCTATATCCGTTTGATAGTATTTATATAATATGTTGAATTTTAGTCATTCATAAAAATTCAGCATAAAGATTTTCTACAAAAAGATAAATAAGATTTCTTGGAAAAAAATATATTTTAGGTATATCTAAACTAAATTTAATAATAGGTTTTGTTAGATAATATAAAAATATTCTTAGATGATTCGTTTCACCAGTTTACGCCCATTTTTCGAGAAATTAAACCCATAGCCGCCATACTTCGAGTCAAAAGCAATTTTCAAAATTTTTAATTGTAACAGCCGTCTTATTTCATTTTAAAATACAAACAAAACTTAAGCAAAGTTCCACGATTAAACGTTTAACATTCCCACATACATTGTGACAACGCATCTCGTAGACGTCTACGCCACGCTACACCGCTACGCCGCTACGACGGCGTCGTATGGGTGGAGTAGAAATTGTGGCTTTGAAATTACCATTTGAAATGTACCTGTACCGTGAAATGTTTTAAGCCCCTTGCGAAATTTACATGTTTAAGCTATATATACTAATATTATAAAGTTAAAGATTTTGTTTGGTCGAATTAAAAATATTTTTTACATAAAGCGTATTGATAAGTTTCACCATTTCATACATAGAAGAAGTATAAAGAGATTTAAAAAAAACATCCATTTCATTGTGACAGTATAATAAAATAGGTTGAACATGTGTACGTATATACATAAATACATGTCAAGTTAGAATCCAAGAACGAAAGTGAAATACAATAAAGGAAAAAAAAGAGGTTTTTACATATAATTGAATAAAATATTGGCCCGATCGATATCAGCTGCGTTCCATGAATACTGATATTTATAACGCACAGACTGACGACAAATTTGGAACACAAAATACTTTTTTAAGAAAATGTATGCACATAATTATGTCGATTTGGAATCCAAATTAAAAATATGTTAATAAGAATGAAATACGAAAATAAAAGTTAAGAAACGTAAAATATTATATTAAAATATTTCTCGGCGTCACGCTGTATCCCGCGCATAGTGGGTCAGAGATAACCAATATATTCAAATATATACCCATATAAGTGTCAATATATTCCCATTTTACTTTTTGCACTAGAATTCGAGACATTCTGTGTTGGAGGAAATCAACTCTTTACTTTGTCTTGTTAAAATCAGGGAAATGATTCATACCTCGATTGGGAATTAAGCTTACAACCATGTTAAAAGAGAAATGAAAGTTTTTAATTGGACGATAACCACTTATACATTTTTTTGATTCTTTTTTACCTTATATAGTAAGGTAGACAGAGGGAACCTAGTGCTAAGACACTTAGTTTCCCACGCACCGCCAAGTTTTGAGATATATGTATCTTAACTATCTTTGTATATTTCGTGTTGAGTGGCGGAACTAAGCGCTGCTCTTTGTTTTATTACCAGAGCTAGAAAATTAAATAAATCGAACCTGCATCGTCACGTTTACGTCAAGTTAAGTAATACTTCCTCTATCCTTCTAACTTAAAAATATTTACAGCTTTTTAAATTTCCACGTGTAAGCCTTGCTACATTTGTATCAATCATAAAAGGCACTAATGGGCAAAATAATTAGGTCGCCTGTTGACGTGACTGTGTTTGTAAAATAAAGAATTTTTGAAATACTTTTCAATGATATCATTTTTCTCTATTAGTATATATTGTAAAGGGAACTGAAAAGTTAAAAAACACATATTTTATAAACATAGCTTATTAATTCCCCGTTGTGTAGCAGTAATATAATTTATTTTGGTAACATACACATGATATCGGTGAGTTTAATCATATTTGGACAATTTACATTGCTGCGCTCTAATGCAAAGCAGCTTCACGCTCTATCCCGCATCTTTATCTTTATTCCCAATAAAGTGTGAAGCTGTCAAAAGAGGAGAAAAAGCTTATACATAATTCAACACGACATTAAGGTCTCCAGAATGGTAATCCAAAGGACAATCACGCTGTATACAATCCTAAAGTTATCAAATATACGATAAGTATTCCATACAATACCACAAAATCCATGAATAAATAACAAAACGCAGCTTTCAATCGCGGTGCATGTGAGCCGTCAGGCATTATTTGAAACACGCGAGACCTATAACCTATAGCCTATAAATAATCAGAGACGGTATCGACGTTTGAGGGAATACTAAATCACTACAATTACTAGGAAATACAGTCATGATAGGTCATCGTTATGTGCAGTTTAAAATATGTCTATTTAAAATGGATAATGATAAATGGTTGTCCTTTAAAACGTATTACCTATGGATTATCCAATCCAAACTAAATAGTATTTTAATAATAATGAGGAAATGTCATGAAACATTTATAAATTTACAAATTACCAGCCTAAGTTTTTGTTAAAATGACGATGGTTTCTGAGTGTGAGGGAGAGAACGGAATGTTTGACACTTCTCACTGTCTTTCTTGCTATTTGCGGGATACATAGCGAAGCTAAGAATTTCATGGTCACCTTTCACGCTTTTCCTTTGTTGTATATTTAAGGGCATTAGGCTCTGTGTGGGTTAATTATATAGCATAGACGTTTATATCCTTCGAGTGACTTTTCAACCTACGCAGGTATCACTATCGCTTATAGTCGAGCTCTCACTTACTGGACATAGGTATATGTCCAATATAAGTCAGTTTGCTGGCTGACCTTTACATAGTGCTCGTTATAGAAGATTGAAGCCTAGGTCGCTTTATAAGTTATCTAAAATGAAAAGAGTTACAAAATAATAAAGTTCATAATTTACCATCTAAAACAAAACATTTAGAGCATTTCGACGAAACGGCAATTTTAAGACCATTGTATTGCGATTAGAGAGTCAAATATTCAGAAAAGTCATAACAACGTTTACTCGAAAATATAAAAAAAATATATATAATGCCAACCTGAACCGCAAAAAGTTTTTACCAAATTCCCAAAAAGGCACTTCTAATACGAGAACCACGAAGGCACTTCATTACAATTCATTTAATTTGTACCCTTCTACTACTGTACGTTTTTGGTGTATACTCATGCAAAATACAACTTTTTCACCTTCGTTTTAAGATTCAAAATCGAAAAACAAACATATAAATCCTATTCTATCTAACATTTCGAGAGAATCTAGTCTTTATTTTGTTACTTTAGAGTTGAAGTTCCTAAAAAAATTTCGGCGGGTAGTATTTTAAGGCAGAGTCGCGTGATGTTACTGCATTCGATGTGGGTTTGCATGGTACGGTCACGGAAGGTAACAAGCATCGGGGACACGAGTAGTGCTGTGATAAATAAAGCGAAACCGAAATATTTACAATATTGCCTCAAACCTGTCAAATGCAGGAAGCAAGACTGCTTTTTATTTTATATTGTAGCTTATAGCTAACGTCACGTTTAAAGGAGGAGTGGTTGTGATGGAAAATGAATGAAATACGAATTGGACTAATTTTTATTTTGTATATATATGAATGAAGTGTTATTCGCGCAAATAGAATTGGAAAATATTCAAACATAAATTGTAGCGCTAGTTATAAATTGCAGTGTTTTTTAAAATTCATTTGAAAGTTAGTTTGATATCTTTAATTATTGAATATTTTATATACTAGTTTGCCTAACATATATGACTCTTACTTTGAATATAAATATTTAATATAAAAATATGCACCATAAAAAAGAAAATTCACTTTTATTCCCGCATAATTAAAAAACTTAATTTAAAAAAATAACCTTCACGCTGTATCCCACTCACAGCAGGGTAGGTAGAGGGAACCTAGTGTTAAGATACTCCGTTCCCCACTCCGTCAGTTTTTTCCAATTTCCGCCCAATTTTAGATTTTCCATATGGAGAAACGAACTCAACAACGAGAAAATGAAAACAATTAGCTTGTTGGCAATGGCTTCCAAATTTGAATCTGTTCTATATACTTTTATAACACAATTATAAAAGAATAAATATATTTTTTAAAAATGTTGCTTAAAAAAATCTAACGATAGAAATACAGCAGTAATACCAAATCAAAAGACAATACGAACAATTTCTCAAACCGACACAAATCAATTGATACAGTTATGTGAAACACTTCATTTAAGACGCGGCCATCTTAAATATTGCAGACGTTTCGAAGGAAATTATTATTACAAAATGAAATAATTTTTAAAGGGATGTTTGTCTGAAGTTTGGTGATGTTGTCATTTCTCAATTTTAAAGATATACGAACTTTTAAAACCTGCTCCTTTGCTCAGTTAACAGAATATACAAGAGGATTTTTTTATTCGAATCAGTAGTTTCTAAGATTAACAAAGTACAGATAGTACCTATACATTAATAAAAAATAATAAGAGCACTAAATGAATTGTTTATAACAAATGACGTCTCAAATAGATCTTATTTGACACCAACCAGGTACTATGAGCCTCACCCTACACCTAATGGACGGAAACGATTGGGGAGGAGTATGGAGGGAAGAGAACGACTGAAAGCACCCCTCCCTTTAAAATGGGGTTAGAGGTAAGGAAATTGCACTTCACAAGGCTTCCCTGACCTTATTGTATGGAAATACCGCATTCACGCGTAGCGGCGAATCGGATGAACGATAATTAGATGTTGATGAAGAAAGAAAACTGATTTATTGCCTATCAATTTGTGTTGAGAGAATTTACCTTTGTATTTTGTTTCGTTGCGAATCTGAAACAGGATTAAGTCTACGGAGAGGAGGAGATGAAATATATTAAATTAATGGGACATTTTTTACATTGTATGAAATGTGGGTAGCGAGATCAGGCCTTTACTTTTGTGTGATTGTCAATACATCTAGTGAAAAAGCTTTGAATCCTATTTATATGCAATTACTTAATAAGCCTATTTAAAATATATACAATTATTTAAAAAAAAAACATTATTAAATTTGAAACCACACAAATACATTTAAACCACAAATTAAACAAACAGTTCAAAAAGTAATTAAAATAACGAACGAAAATTTCCAAGCTTCAACATCAACGATCAGTGATAAAATTAGCTGAGCGCGATTGCGTTATCATCGCAACTTCAAACACAGTAATAATCTCCCAAAAATTTTCAAACCTGAGAGACTTTTGAATAAATTGGACGCACAGATAGCCGGGGGCGATAAAATATTCGGTGAATCTGGTTTAAAATTTCACTCTTCTGGTCGGTTCAGAACGATTGGGACCAATTGGTAGAATAGAATGTCAATACCATATCAATATTTTGTCAATACTATAATATATTTTCGTAGTTGAGTAGAACAATATGAACATTTGAACGTAGTAGGAAGCCGCGCCTCTTGGAAATCGTCAAGTGTGCTAGCCAATTAAATGATACGTTCTTTTGTTTCACGTTGTATTCCGCTCTTAGCAGGTAGAGGGAACCTGGGAACCTAGTATTAAGACATTCCGCTACCACTACGACACTTCCAGTCCCAAATTTTCGCCGAATCCTCGAGGCATTGGCCAGGCCGAGTTGTAATTCTGCTATGCTAAATTTTCCCATATGGAATTTCTAAAAAAAAATTCAATAAAGTGCTGGCATTCGAGTTCAAATCAAATATTTTGTTACGACCACGCGCGTATTTGCGTGCCTTGCAAACATTTAGATCGTACAGGATAACGTAATATATCCTTTATTTCGTGGTTTATAGGGACCATAGTACTGTGTTATATCTGATTTCAATCTTTGGTGAAAATAAATAGCTTTAGCAGTAACTATTGCGGATATTGGTTATTTTCTATATAAATACAATTGTGTACAATTCAATGATTTAATTTTCTTTTAAACGTGAATATATGTAGATTACGATATATTTGACTTTTACTACTTTCCATAAAAAGCTAAATGACTAATTCGAAACTTATTTACTTCAGTGTTCAGTCTAGGCCACCGTCGCCGTGGTATTGTTATATAATAATTTCTGGAACTGGTGTTTGAAAATGTAGTGGCGCAGCGTCTGACTGTAAAAAGATTTAAAATTCCTAGCTCCCATAACGAACCATTCTGTCACAAAACACGCTGTCACCAAATTGGGGGACGCTTTGGACGTCTTAAAACAAGTTCCCTATACTTACCTAGCTAGATGTGGGATGTATCTTTTGATAACACTATTGTATGCGACTAAGTAACTAACTCCCAAACGACATAAGCCATAGCATATTGCTATACGCAATCACTGGAGTCGCGCCAGTGTGATCCAACGGCTTTGTATTGAGGGTACTCCGAGATTTGCGACACTTGCCAAGTTGTGGATATTACCTGTCTGGCGCGGGATTCTTTGCAAACAACGACTTAATCTTAGAATATATTGCACATTTTGTAGTAGCCAATTAAATTAGGTAAAGTAAGAAATTATAGATAACAAAGCGTCTAGGAGCAGTCAAGACGAATCGGAAAAGGTTAAAAAGAGTTCTAATCCATCTCTAAACTCACTGTAGTGAAAATGAATAGTGATTTTTTAAGCTTCATGCGGTTTCCCCCATATAGCAGAGTAGCAAAACACTTAGAGTTAAGACACTCGTTTCTCCACTTTTCAACAAACAAATATTCGAGATATTGTGTGTTAAGTGGCCGAACTCAACCCCACGCTTTGTCTAAGTACCAGAGCAACTGCGCTACAATGGGTTTAACTAAAAATATGACAGTTAAAAGTTAAAAAAAGCGTTATATGCTGCCAAGACAAAGGAAAAAGGTTGTAAAAGTACTAGACGTCTCGTAAAGTCACTGTAGTATAAATAAATTGTGAAAATTGTGAAGAATGTTAAAATAAACAAAACTTCATTAAAAGTTTTCATCTAATCGGAGCCCACGTTGGGCGCCAAACAAAATGGCGTCGTAAAAATAAACGTAGCGGAACTAAAACAAAAATTGTTATATAAAAATATTTCATAGTAATATTGCCTTTTATAGCGGCGTTTTGGAGATCTTCGTTTGGGCCAACTCTGCTTTATTTATGTATTTGACAGGTAACTCTCACACAGGCAGTTTAAAATAGGTATAAGAATTTCAGGGTGTCGTCGTGAAGCGGGACAGCATCCGACTATAAACGCGATGGTCGTTGGTTCGATCTCCACTTGGGGAAAAGGACACCCAGCGGGAATTTATTAATGTATATTAAATAAATAGGTACTATATAATAAGCTACCTTCCTATTGAATCAAGTTCTAAGCATACATCGGCAGGAAACTAATATTATTTCTATGAGGTAGTGATTATTATCTAATTACTAAAGTAGTTGAATTTTGAAATTCATCAAATAGGAATGCATTGAAGTTCTGCAACAAACAATATTATAACTAATTTATAATACTGAAGCACAAACACTGCGGGGAGAACACTCCTTACGAATCATTATAAATATTGTACAACTAGTTTATTCTTTGCTTTCTGTAGAGAAACGTGAATGGAAATGCTAAAACGAAATTGTTATTACGTTTATATTTAACTAGCGGCCCGCTCGCGGTTTCACCCGTGTGAACTATGTTATTATTAATTTCTGTCTCCATGGCTACGTCCTAAAGACGTCTATGCAAAATTTGAAAACGTCTCCTAGCATTTGTAGTAACGAAGTTTCATACAAACTTTCGACCCCAAAAACAACCCCTTAGATGTCGAATATTGCAAATTCCCGTCTTAGCGAGCATCTACGTCCTATAAGTAACTCATATGCAAAATTTGAGATTCCTAGCACATGTAGTTCCTGAGATTTCGTGATGAGTGAGTGACCTTTCGATTTTATATATATAGATTATAATACAATCGTGCCAAGAATAAACGTTTCATTTTACACCTTTATTCCTAGAAGGGTGGGTGTAGAGCCACACGTTGTATCCAGTACATAGGCAGGGTAAGCAGAGGGAAGCTGGGAAACTAGTGTTAAGACACTTAACACTAGATAGTCCATTAGGACAATTCTTTTTCCCAGTATGGCCTCCGAAAATAATTTAGATCTATTAAATCTGTTTTAAAGATATATCCTGAAATTTAGCATTCTGTGACAATTATGATTTGTAATAATAAATTATGTATAAATACATATAATTGTTATAATTTGTAGGATTTGAAAAGTTTTGTGGGTTATGTACGTAAGTTAAAGTAAATGCATGCACTCTACATAGATATATAAATAATTTCATGCTGTATTAATAATTAATACAAGTAAATTCGTTCAGAAACTTTTATAATTGTGATTTTTTTTTATACAAAAAAGTAACATTTCTCATGAAAGCGTAAATAATGGGAAGAATCTTTGAGAGCTTTTATTTCATTTCAGAATCGAATGTTTCCAATAGTTCATTCGAGTACTTCAGTTATTCATAGTCACGTGCACACTTTGTACGTTGTCTTAAAATAGTTTTATCTATAGTGATATACGTACTTAGGAAAACAGAACTTATAATGAAATATATATACCTACCTACCATATATCATGATTATTAGTTTCAAAAAGAAAAAAATGTCGTTTATATTTATTAATAGTTTACATGATATATGGCTAAAAAATACCGTGCATTGTAATATTTATTTCAATATAAGGAATATTTTAATATAAAATTATCTGTTCCCCACTTACCACCCAATATTGGAGTATGGCGGAACTAAACGCCGTGCTTATCAGATTCTTTACTAATATTTTACTAACATAAATATCTATTGGATGACTTTTGAGTTTATAGTTTTTATTTCTTTTAGGTTTAACAATTATTGCTAATATTACAAGGCACGGTACGATATAGATCTTAAAATACTAATTTCATATAATATAAAACACTTACATGTGTAGTCCCAACTGTCTTGATCATTTTTGAACACGTTCAGTCTTTCAGGCTGCAACAAGAAAAATGAAATATTAAGTTATTAGTACAATACAATGGCATACTATTATTTAACTGAAACAAAAAAAAATCAAGACTAAATAAAAGTTTCGTAGGCAAAAATATAAAGTGGATTTAAAAAAAAAACAGTTTCACGCTGTTTTGGAATGGGACCTAGTATAGAAAAACTCTGTGCCAATGAAAATTTGTTCCATTTCCTTCCAAAACATTGCCAATTGAGCGGGAATCGAATCCATCACCCATACGTCATAAACTATTCCACTGTACCATAACGACGACGACCCACGGCCAAGTGGATTTAAAGGAGGCAAACATCCCCACGGGATAGGTATACATTTCTTGTGTGTCCCGAACAAGTGTCCTTAAACCCTTTAAAAGGACGCACTTGAGATTTAATCGGTTTGTAACCCGACCACAATTCCGTGTAAGTATTACAAGTAAACCTTCGTGACGCACCATTGTACCGCATCTGGACAATATCAAATATGTAAGCAGGATAGTTGCGGGTTTGTTTCTATTATATTAACAATATTGTTATATTGTAACTTCATTGTGAGTGATTCAAAATAAAAAATAAAAAATTCTATCGCTATACGAACGTGATATCCGCTATTACATAGTTACGCACAGTGCCCCACATATAGCGGTTCTCTAATTCTCGCTCGATTTTCGAGACATTGCATGTTGCTTGGCGGAATTTATTACCGCGCTTTGTCTATGGAAACAAGACAAGGCGTATATAATTCATTTTCCCGAGTAAGAACAGAATCCACAACTATCACACATCACCATTCACAATCAGACGTTGTGCTGGTGCGCCATGACGGCCTTTTATATTTTTTTAAATTTTATTTTTTTTATTTTTATAATACATAGAAATTATACACTACTGTATATAAAAAAATAAAAATGTAGAGATATATATGCATCTGCATCCGTGCGTACAGCATACGATAACGATACTAATGTACAAATACATATATTTCTCGTTCTAAAACGCTTTCACTCCAATACGTTTTGGCTTCAAACATCGCTTATACCAAGGATTTGGCAAGCAAACGAGGCCAAGTTGTAAACTTAGTATTATTTATAACTCGATCTATCTTTCATATATATTTAAATAAAAAAAATATTATAGTTCTTTATGAAAAATTTGTAGAATTATCTAGATTTTTTTTTACTTCAATGAATTTTATATGGAAAAAAATATGTAATAGTAAGTTTTATATGAGAGTTTTCTGTGTAGACATCATAACTGATTAAACTAAGAAAAAAAATATATGTATGTTTTTAGAAATTATCATACTTTTGTAAAACTCTTTACTTAAAACTGCGTGTCCAACACTAACTAGACTAAGAAAGCTATTTGGCATTTACATAGGTTTACATGGGTAGGGAAAGTTGAGAGAGGATTTTTCAAAATTTTAACAGGCACGGAAAAAATAGGTTTTAAAGTCGAATAGTGGTCTATTATTAGACCAATAGTACACAATAAATAAAATAAAATATAATTTTAAGATATTAAAAATAAATTTAAAAATTATTGAAGGAATACTGAACATAGTAAGGTCAAATAGCTAGCTAGCTATGACACATTCATAGTCAAATCAGAAACAAGTACAATAAAAGAAAATACACATTCATATTAAGTGGGTGAAAGCTCGTGATATACGAATATTTTATTTATTATTATACTATTATTATGAAAAATGTCTGGAAAAAGGGGTCGGATCTTATAACTTACTTAAATGGCTCTAATTCATGTCATGTCATGAATGCTTAATACAATTTGTATTATGAATGAATTGTACTAATTTACCAAAACTCTCTAGGTTTTATTTCTCTCTATAGAAATAAACAGTGATTAAAAGTAAAATTAACTAAAAAATATTAACACTTTATTCATTAAAAAAAAATCATAACATCTGGGCTGTGAGAACCTAGTGTCAAGACACTCCTTTCTCTTCATTTTCCCGAGTAGGGATATCGAATATAGAAATATTGAGTTTACTGTCAGTTGTTATCCTGCTGCTTAATGGCGGCAAATAAATGTATTTTAAACTGAATCCTGCACATAGAAGGATAGGCAAAAAGAACATGGAAACCTAATGGTAAGATATTCTATTTTAAACTTTCCGTTACCAGAGTGACGAAATGAAAATATTATATTCAAATTCCACGTTTGTGTACCTGGGCCACAAGATAAATGTGTATTATATATTCAGAATAGTCTCTAAAATATCCTGTCTGTCTGTCCATCCCATCCTGTCGTTGCTTTAAGTCTATGCAAATGAGGTTTTGCTTACTTTGTACAGGGATCTCATTTTATATGCAAGGATTTTTGTTTCTTGATTTTAGGACCTCTTTTGGTGGAAAGTCATTTAAAAATGAATAGAGGTTTCTAAAAAACACTCGACGCAGGCACGGTTTGGCCGTTCTGTTTAAAAATTGAAAAATCCATGCCATATTTGTGTTGTGACATTTTGGTATCAAAATATAGACGAAAAATACGTAGTCGATATTTCGAAACATTCCGAAATCGGAGTTTAAATGACTTAAATGATCGAGGAGACCATGGCGCAATAAGGATGTGTCTGACTAAAACTGAAGTTAAACTATTTCCATTTTCCCGCTGTGTTAAGATACATGACGGTGTTAGGTTCCGCCGAAAAGTGGAGGACAGAGTGAGAATTAGTTGATTTATAACAAATGTTTGCTTAGGCTTATACGTGAAATATATTTATAAACCAAGAGCATTTATACAAATATTTAATATACATATAGTATTTAATATATAAGTAAGCAAAAAGCGAATTTCTCAATTAATAAAAAAACAACGATCAATATTTGCGTACGGTGCTGTAATACAAACATAGCGGATGATAAAATCAATATAAACAGACATAAATGACCACGCCGTATGATAATAAGCAAATAAATTCACTATATAAACATTATTGAATTTCATATTATTTAAAATAACGCAACCAATGTATGTAGGTATAAGTTCATTTTTTCTAACGAAAATATAATAATTCTATCCTTTACTTGAGTAACTGACATGTTGTACTAACGTGAGTTGTATTTTTTTACTTTTGCTTCACGCTGTATCCCGCACACAGCAGGGTAGGCAGAGGGCACCTAGTGTTAAGACACTCCGTTCTCCACTTTCAGAGTTTAGTGTCGGAACTGAACGCCACTATTTAGAAATAGGCTAAATTGTTCTATAGCACACAAATCATGTAATGTGACATAAACAATTCTTACTTATTTCTATTTGATTATGCAGACGAAGCCGCAGGTCAAACTAATAAATATTTACACAAAAAAAATAAAATACTATTATTACGATTTATAGCTGTAAGGGCACAACGATAACACAGTACCAGTGGACGCAGCTATAGTTAAAATATACTGTAACATGCTAGCTATTGGTAATATTTACTTTGGTTCCGTATAAAGTGATCATTGTAATATTTTTATTATAGCTAATTAAATATAGGTTCGTTTTTATCTATAAATAGATATGACACTCTCCAATAGCCACTCTCCGTCCAATTTTCAAAACATTGCGGATTAAGTAGCGGAGTACAACGCCGAACTTTGTCTTCTTATATAGAGCGATGAAATGAAAAAAATATATCCCACAAAGCAGAAATAGAACCCACAACTGTCGCCTTTACAATCAGACTCCTATTTCGCTTTATCATTTCATATTAAAACAAACAATAATAAATAACACACATTATTAAATTTCCAAGACTGCAAGCTGAACTCTAAAAGGTACGCTATATTCATTTTGTGCAAGCGTCGAGCTTTTAAAGGTAATAAACGGTATAAGAGATTAAAAGTACAAACAAGTAGAAAAAAGACTTTGTCGGCATCACTTTCAAACGGTTGATTCGTAAAAAAATGTAAGAGACACTCTTGAGCAATTTACGAACGATGAATTTTAAATATTTTCGTATAAAAAATACAACTTTACGGTATATATTATGTATAACTAACCTAACCTAATAAAAAATGTTTTGATTTATTTTTTTTATAGAAATATTGTTGACGGCAAACGAACTCATAGAGTTCTAAGTCTGTCTTAGATAAAAAAAGTTGATATAAAAAAGGTTAATAAAGAATTTGACTAGTTAAAGAAAAATTATAAAAAAAATACCCCAAAAACGTATTCGAGCACACTACCAACCACGCAAAAACGCTACCACTGCGCTATCACACAATATCAAGAGATATTAAAGTAGGTACTTAATACTACTTTCTTATACTTTAAACGTTATTTAATATTATACTATCCCGTTTCTTCCGTTAGCGGGGCAATTATGCAAACTGCTAAGAAGGAAATTACCTTATGTTAACACAAACAAACTACCTCTGCGGGTTTTATGCACTTTCTTGGTGAGTTTCACATTTGATTACTTTACCGCTATAGGGATAATATGTCGAAAAGTTTATCATTAAGAGATTTTCACCGTTTGTTACAAAACATTCCCCCGTGATGTGGATTCGATTCTCATTCAAAGGAATAATACATTTTCATTGCTTCTGCTAAAAATGAAATGTCTCGAAAATTTGGCGGGAAGGTGAAACGAAATGTCTTAACACTAGATTCCCTTGGCAAAAATTTTAACATATGAGTATCTATAACGAGATGAGAAAAAAAATCACAACATCCGGTATAACAGCAGAGATATCAAGATAAACTTTAAAAAAAGTACATCAACGACCGTTAAGTACCAAGTATTGTATATCCTCATAATCGGAAGCTACAGGAGCCGGTGCCGCTTTTACTGAGACCATAAATCATGGCGATACTCTTATTTCCATCTACAAAGAAAATACGAAATATTATGTATGAAATAAGTTATTGTTAAATTATAACGTTCGTAGACATTTTTTTTGTATAGACCGACCTATGACGTTATTTTAATGTTGTAGGTTCAAATTCTAATTTAGATGAAAATTATTATGCAACTTTGTTTAGAATATTCAATTTATCTATCTACATTTACGTGATGCAAATGAGGCCAATGAGGCCAGTGAATGATGGAACCGTCGTAGCACAGCGGCAGAGTGTTTGATTGTAAACGCGACGGCCGTGGGATCGATTTCCACTAGGAGAATATAACAATATTCACTTGCTCACTGTGATAACAAGACAATGCACAGCGTTGAGATCCGACATCTCCTTGTATCGCTACGTTCATAGTGTTGTTACTTGAGTGCCGTTTAGAGACACACCTGGAGATAACTAAGCAGGCGTCAATATTTTTAAAATTTGAATCATAAATACATATAACAAATATAAATATGTAGATTGTAGAATCTAATTATTAACAAAAATGCAAAAAAATCTACAAATTAACATTAATAATACATAGATTACGTTAATCGTTCCAATAAAAGGCGATAACATTATATTAATATTAAATTCAAAGGAAAATTAGAAGAAATGCCAAAAGCTATTAAGATTATATTATTATACAGTAGTCGCGTGACGTATGACCATTTATTAAACTAATATCACTAAGAGAATGATCGCTAAATACGTACTAAAAGGTCCACTTAATTTTGCGTGGGTACAAACAAAAAAAATAAGGTTTTTATAACAATTATAAGGTATGTTGATTAAAATACAAATATTACAATTCAGTTTAAAACACTTTGTTTTTTTTTTTAGTTTTGCCAATACACAATTCTTTAGATATTGAAAATTATTTATAACAATAGTCCGAGTGGGGATTGAACCCACAACCTTCGCGTTAACTTAGTTGCTTTTACCTCTGCGACACGAATGGTGGTAGGTGGAGTCAATTGAGAGATTTAATATCAATTACCTCATAATTAACATCTCTGAGTCCATCTGTATATCCTAAATGGCTATAAAACGGTCATTTAACCGCTATAAGATAGTGTAAACAGAGTTAATCACTGTTACGTTGAAACGTCGCTGTGAAGTTATTTACTACGGACACGAGAGGTGAGCCACCTCCATACATAGGAAATTGCAAATATTTGACCAACGAACGCCTGCACTTCGTATTTGAATGAAGCTATAGACTTTTTCACTATAACACTATTTTTATGGAACGTATTACACATAAGCTCCATTAAAAGATAGAAAAAGAAAAGATGATTTATTTCTATATTCGTTCTACTATAATTGTTTATAGTTTTAAGGAGTGTCTTAATACTAGGTTTCATCTGCCTATCCTGCTGTGTGCGGGATACAGCGTGAAGCTAAAAAAAAGGATAAAAACATTCTGATTTCACATTATTTTTTACGTTTTTATGTATTTTTTGTTAAATATCCTCACAACTCCTTTATCAACTCGCTCGCCCGGAATATCACACGCGCCAAATGTACGTAAAGGGACAGCCCTGACAGACCTATTAATTTTTGTTGAACAATATTTTTTCAAAAAGAAAGATTATGAAAACGCTTTAATTTGTAACATTACACTTTATTTTACTTTGAAATTTGTTATGGTCAGTCGGTTTTCTGAGTGTGGTTGGTGAAAATACAGTCAGTTCCTTAGATAAACACTGTTCAGTTTTTTTGGTTATACTAAAAATGTATTTTACTTCCACCTACCTACCTTTCTTATTCTTTGTGCCAAACTAACTTTTGGAAGAAATATACAATTTTTAAGTTAACCTACTTTTTATTAAAGACACTACTACTTGATTTCGTGGACCAACAAGCAGTATCTAAAATATAAGGTTAGTAAAGAACGGAGTATCTTAACACCAGGCTGTGTATGCATTAGAGAAATTTAAAGAGAGCTTAAATTGGAAGTAACTTTTACAATAGGCAGCAAATCTAACTTAACTCAAATTAAAGTACCAACTAAACAAAAATATGCAAAATAATAATAAAGTACAAATAAAAGGAAAAAAAGAACATCAACATCTCGTTTATAAATAAGACAATGTAACCAAGCCATTTTCTGTATATACCCGCTAAAAACCCCGTTTACATCCGGTTGAATATTACACGGCGGAAGTGCTGGAACGATTCTTTTGTGTGAACGGTGTCGCGGCCGCTATGGCCGTGGCGTGATTTGTCGTCTTCTAAGGGAATTGCGTACATAAATATTTATTAGTCTCTTTATGGACGCTGAAACGACGTTTAGTGTTGATATTTCTATATAATTATTATTTAGCAGCTGATGTTTATATACAGGATGTTCAATGTTGTATTATGTCGAGGGAAAGAGTGGAGGGAGGGAGGTATTTATTAAGCAAGAGTGAGAGATAAGAGAAGTTTTCGAGTATACAGTATGCATTAATATTATTGGAATGTTGGAAGAAAATAATACCAATAAAATATAAAACTTCCGATTTTAAAAATAAAAAAATTAAAAACGTCCTTAAATTTTTTTTATTGATTTCTAAATCTTAAGGGCTAAAAGCTAAACATATTTAGAGAAAACAATACCATTTTTTTAACAGTTTTATGTTATATTCCGCATGTAGCAGGGTAGACAAAGGAAACCTAGTACTTAGACACTGTTCCCCACGCATCATTCAATTTTCGAGACATTGCGTGTTAATTGTCGGAACTGAACACTGTGCTCCAGTGGGCATCAAACCCTCAGAGTAAGAAACTCCGCCGCTGCGCCACGACGACGGCCACAATACAGCACATTCGTGTATATTTTATGTAGGTAAGTATAATAAAATAAAAAACCTACAAGTATTTATAAAAATATTTGAAATTTAAGAGTGACAGAACAGTAAGGTTTTTATTTTATTGTTGCGTTGGAAATTTCAAAATATTTTTATTCGGTTTATTTTATGACTAACGAATAAGCTTATAAAGTTCGAATCCATTGTGATGTAGTAAGTGAATTCCTCTATTATTTTAACATATGTGTTGTTCCACAATAAGGAAAAAAACATTTTTTATATAGGTATTTATAATTAAATAAAAAAAGGCCGGCAGTGGGGCCGGGGCACAAAGTATGCCTGTAAGAACGATTGGTTGTGGGTTCAATCCCCATTCGATAAAAAATATATATTTAAATTAATATTTTTATTTCTTCGCTCTGGTGTCGAAGCAAAGCGCGACGTTGACTTCCGCCTTTCAACACGCAATGCGTGCAGAATTCGACGGAAAGTGGGGAGCAGAGTGTCTTAACACTGGGTTCCCCTTGCCTAGCTTGCTGTGCGCTGATTTAATTTTTGGTTTTTAGACACACAAACACCTTCTAAACAAAAAAGGATACATTCTATATTTCCCAAGTTAAATTCTAAACTAAACTCATTACAAATTCTAATTCAAATGACTACAAAAATAACAAAATAAAATGCAAAAATTAGCTTTTTTCCGAGGTAACAAAACTATCGCTAAATTAATCCACAGATTAGGGCCAGTATAATACACAATTACATCTACAAAAGAAAATATTTTGTATGAAATATTCACACATCCAATTGTATAACAAATCCAAACCACCAATAATTTGTCAACATTATAAGCGCATAAACATAAATAGTACGTATAATAATCGTTTGTAAAACACTCATAAATATTTATATAGCTCCCCGGGGTTAGGAATCGCGCGTCGACCCTACGCCGTTTAGTGTAACATTGGGTCAAGAAAAGAGGCCATTAGGGCATTTCTGAATGTCATGGCGCGTTGTAAATTTGCTACACTTCATATTTATTTAAACACAAAATATTTATTTCTAGGCCGACGCAAGGGCTACAGATTCGATGCCCATTTAGACCTAGTAATTTTATTTTCATACAAAGCTTTGAGTGCCTCTTCTCATGCGGGATACAGCGTGAAATTAAAAATAAAATTAATTTCCTAAAACAATAAAAAGCTCTGCATATGTATCTACATAATTTTCTCTTACAAACCGCTTTTTGCCGATCGACTACCAACAGTCCTCGAGCACTAATTACAAAAACAACTCAAAAAAGAACTCCACACAAAATTTTCGCAATGCCTTTGGAAAATTCAAATTGTGTGACAATAGATAGCAAAAAAATGTAAAAAACTGACGCATCCTGAAAAATGGCGTGAAAAATTTTTAAAAACTCCATTCTAGGTAAAATTTAAAATGTCAAATGAGAGAAGACTCATTGCGGCAACATTCTTAATTAGAGCGAAGCGTTTGTAAATATCGACAATTGTAGGGAAATGAAAATGGTATTCTATACGTGGTGGCTTTTTTACTTCATGCGACTTTCAAATTAAACGAGATAACGAGAACGAGTAACGATTGCGTGCGACTGCTAACGCGACAGTTGTGAATTCGATTCCCACTTAAAAAATGTGTCATACATTTAATATTTTTATTTCGTCGCTCTGGTAAAGAGGCAAAGCGTTTAGTTCCGCAACGATATTTATTTCATTCATATTTTATCAAACATATATATATGGAAATAAATCGTAAAATCCGGGAAAAACCGCTTAAACGTCGATACGCTTGTAAAGGCTTGCATGATGGCTTTGTAAACGTTCAGTAATTTGAGACGTTAAGAGCGGAAGTTGCGTGTCGTGTTACCAATTGAGTTAGCTTTCACACAAAAGAACCCAATTAATGTTAATTAAATATATTTTATCTTTTTTGAAAACCACTTTATCTATCTACGTGTATTCCAAGTGAAAGTAAAGAAAATATTGCGACACATTTTGGGCAATATTAAACACTAATATAATCATTGCAGTAAAATGAAATCATCGCAGTTTTGGCAGTGAAATGAGCTCGTGAAATGAATTAAAATCATTTCCCAGTATCTTAAGTCAAAATGCGGCGTTATGTTCC
The DNA here is from genome assembly GCF_056956725.1 of Heliconius melpomene rosina. NCBI lineage: Eukaryota > Metazoa > Arthropoda > Insecta > Lepidoptera > Nymphalidae > Heliconius > Heliconius melpomene. The sequence goes on along the minus strand of NC_140389.1, from coordinate 4,977,620 downwards.
GTCACTCAAATTTGGTCAAATTTAGACGGAAAGCCGGTAAATAATAGAAATATATTTCTATCGATGAAGACTAAGAGGATTATAATTCAAAACACAAACTTTCCCCATGCCTGCAGCCTTCATGTACACAACAAACATTAAGATCCCATACGTGTGGTATGTTAGTGTTTGTAGGACGTAGGTATACAGAACAAAGTAAAACCAACACAGGCCTATCAATCTTGCAAATACTCCCCGCAGTAACCGAAGGCGATAAGTGGCCTTCCTGTTTGACAGACCTTAATATCGTGTTTCGGAATTCGTAGCTTCCCGTACAAATTGTCAGATATCGACATTGTAGGCACCTTGTAATTTAGAACGCTTGGTTGGGATTTTGAAATAGTAGATTTTTTGGTATATTTTTCATATTTTTTGGTATAAAATGTGTTCGAAGAAAATAATTTCTATTAGATATTTCTTATATTAATTTGAAAATCTCAAATTAAATAAACAAAATTAATTTACAAGTTAAGTTTTATTAAGCATATATGAATCTATCGTGGTTTTATTAAATTAATAACTACAAGTTTGCCGAAGTAACGTGAGACAGACAGCGTCTGATTAATGGTTATTAGTTCAGCCTCCACTTGAAAAAACATTTTATTTCACTTATGACGGACAATTTGCGGCGTTAAGTTTCGCCATATTACACCGCATACTGTCTACGAAAAAAAGATACTAAGACGAATATTTGGTGAAATAAAATTAACTTAGACAAACCAATCTATAATTTATAAGCAAGTTTTAGGTCTCATAAAGATAATTTGTACTAATAGTTTTTTCCTCTTTTAGTTATTTCAGCCTTATGTTTTATCAAAATAGATCTTCGTTCTCGACTTGCAACGTCCACACAACGCATATTGCCTCTTATGCATACAAAGTTACCGATCGATTAACTTTGAAACTTTCCCGTTCCAATTAAGGAAAGTTCCGTAAAATACATAATAAGTTAACAAACACTAGTTAAGTTTGAACGGTGTAGAGTTTAATAACAATAACGATGTTTTAGTAAAATTAATTTACTTAGGACCGTACATGTGTTTAATTTGCTAAGGTGGTTGGGTGTTCAATCAGTTTTACTTAAAGAAATTTTCATTTTTTATATACTTGAAGAATGTTTGTCACCAAAAATCAAATGTAAGAGCGGAGAATGGAATGGTATGACACTCTGTTACACCACCACCGCGCTTTGTCTTGTTACCAAAGAAAGAAAATGAAAATAATTATTTACCTCGAGGGGAAATCGAACCCACAACCTTTCAAAACCGAATCCACGACCCTATAATCATACGATCCCTATTCATTTACCAAAGAGCTCTACATACAATCTCTATGTAATTAAAGCCGATCTCATAACCGTAACAGCAGGGAGGGCGTTAAGCGCGGTCGAGGACTAAACGAGGATATGAGAATGATGACATTGGGAGATGATAAGAGGGCTCTCGTAGCACCGTCGTCGCTACGATCCCTTGGAGCTTATTTGAAGCTTTTTAAAAAACTTTTGAAATTTCTACGTCTTTTTATATAATTTTTATAAAAAATGGATATTTTAATGAATAAATGTGATAAAAGTATAGTTAAATATATCTATTTTACATATGATACATATGGGACTATATACATTATACATATATAATAGGATATTCTCTGTTACCTCTACGTTGTGGGAAAAGGTATAAATAATAAAGCTGTTAATTTTGATAGCCCACAATAAAAAACATGCATAATTATAATACATGAAAATGAAAAAAAAAAATTTAAAAGCATGACAATGAGCCACGACACTATCAAATCTATTTACTTAATTTTTTTAATTAAAATTAATAAATGAGGCGATTTGAACCCATTCCTAACACAAACTTAAACTTAACTTAAATAATGTCATATTTCAACTACACTCTGTATATCAATTGTAATCAAGTAAATTACTATATAGCTGTTAATATTAAAGACCACAGACCAAATTCTGTCAATCGTTATCTATGAAATGTGAAGGTTAACCAAGTAATTAATAATAGATAAGCTTTATTATGTATTGAATTTGGAATGGTGGACCTCGTGGCAAACAATTTTTTTTATTACATAAAATCATAATAAACAGAGTAGAGAGTCTTATAGTTAGTTAGTTTAAAGGGTAACTTAATCAAGAGGGTTCTTAGCCATGATATAAGAAAATATATTCAGTTGTATGAAGATGATAAGATTTTTTGTAGTTTCTAGTAAAAAGGTTTTAATTTTGAGTTTTATATTTAATTAAATATAATATAAATCGGCTATACCAATTCAAATTATACAATAACAATAAATGCAAACTTAGGTTTAAAATAATAATAATAATATCCATTCCAATAAGAAATTCAGTGTTATTTAGAAGAAAATACCCTACTAAGGGTAATTGTTATTCCCGTAGCAAATATCGCGTCGAATTAAAAGTTAAAAAGAGGCTTAAGTGCTTCCGTCTCGTTTGGAACGTTCGTCGTGACAAAGAAGAGGACGTTTTAAATTCATAGCGGTTAGGCATTTAGATTTTATACTGTGCCATAGCGAGTTTTCTCTTCAGAGTAAAAAAAATATTGGGAGCGCAGTAGGTTATTCTTTATGTTTTTAGTTTCTTTTTGTGCCGCTTTATTGTGTAGTAGGAACTAGGAAACGAGAACCTACAGTTACATATTTTTTTATATTTTAAGTCCGTGTTGTAAGCGCGCGTATAAGAATTCTAACGTAGCTTGATAAGAACGTATGGCTTAGTTATCAGAGACTTCATCGACAAAAGAATGGGAGATATGGTTGCTGGGTTCTGTGTTCATTCGGGATAAAATTCAAACGCTACATTTGAGCTTAGCCCTTGATCTTTTTTATACTTGAGCTTTGAGCAAGTCTAAATAACATAACATATCTATATATATAAAAGGACTTGTCCTCACTGACTGAGGTAAGACGCACGCACAGCCGTAACCGCTGATGGTAGAAACATGAAAGTTGAACAGATGTTTACTTTCGTAATCTGGACATCCACTAAGAAGGGATTTTGAAAAATTTTTAGCCTAAAGGGGTGAAATAGATGATGATGATTTTTATAAAATTTGAAATTTACATTTTTAAAAGTATTTAATTGAACACGTGTTTCGTCGTTTTCTAGCATTCTCCCCCTAAGGGTGCAAATAAGGGGTTGAAAGTTTGTATAGATTTTTTTTAAATCGACACCAATTTTTATAAAATTTGAAATTCAGACTCTTAAAAGTATTTAATTGAACACATGTTTCATGGTTTTCTAGAATTCTTCCCCTAAGGGTGCAAATAAGGGGTTGTAAGTTTGTATGGAAAGATCTTTAAATCGCCACCGATTTTTATAAAATTTGAAATTTAGACTCTTAAAAATATTTCATTGAACACATGTTTCGTGGTTTATTAGAATTCACCCCTAATTACGCAAGCAAAGCTGCGCGCGTCCGCTAGTCCATATATATGATTTGAAAAACAACGAATCATTAAGTGCTTAACTTATTATTTACATAATATTGTCTATTTCATACTGCTCCATAAAATACAAAAGTAATAAAAATAATCGACTCACCTTTGCAAATTCAATTTTCAGTGTACAGCATCCGGAGTATATGTCGCAGCCGTGTAGCGCTTCCTTTGCGCGGGTCGCCGATTCGATGCTCTCGAATTTGTGGCCAAGAGTTAAGGAATATTTTGATATATTTTGTAATAGTATTCGTCAATTAACATAGAAGGAATAATATCATTTTGAAAAATTACAAGTAATTCACACACTAAGTATTATAACTAAAAATAAAAAAGGATAGAAAAGATAAGTAGATATTTATTTAGTTAATAATAATAAAAATAATTATTGAGTGACTGACTAAATTATTGATAGTTGCTTATTCCTTTAGTATACTATTACTTTAAATAGTATACAAATGCTTAAGTGGTATGCATTTGATGCAGGTGCCATGCCAGGCAAACATAGCATTAATAAAAAAATATAAATATAAATAAAAAAGCCAGATTAAAAATAATTTTAAAGAAAAACAACCTATTCTAAATGAGACAGGGCGCTGAGGGCTGGATCCTGCTCCATGAAAACCATTATTATAATAATAAAACTGGCACATTCCAAATATCTAAATATACCATATGTACGAGTATACAATTTACTATTAGAAGAAGGTCAAATGAATGAAACATAACAAGTAATCTAAAAACTTTCAATCAAAAGCAATGATTGAAACCTAACAACACCTGCATTCTCGCAGAGTTATTCGATAAACAATAGTGGAAACAGATCTCTCAATAAACTTCATAAAATAAATATAACGATTCGTTTCTATGAATAGACACGCCCGAGGCCAATTATTTAAAAAAAAAAAACAATAAGACAAAGCGTCGTACTACGTAACTAACGTAATGGTTGTAAATTCAATTCAATTATTATATAACAATATTTACATCACTAGTATATGAAGTAGATATTCCTTAATATCGATTTAATAATAAAATTCATGTAATCCTATATTTTATTCTCTCTATAATAATAATACTATATTTCTACTCTCGCATATGTGTAGTAAGTAGGCAGCACCTACCTATCAAGACGTTCCATCCTCCACTTTGGGAGAATCGTCGATAACAACGCCGCACTTTGCCTTAAGAGCAGTGAATTAACAGAAATTTACTACTACGAGGACCTGCTAGGATAACCCTTTAGGTTCACACAACCTATAGCAATAGTTAGGCGCTGTAACCCACTACGCTTCCATAGTTTCACGCTACATCTCGCACATAGCGAGAAACAACAGATTGGACCTATAATCATATTACATCAGTTCATACAATCGGAATAATATACGCTATATATATATCTCTCTCTCTCTCTCTCTCATAATATATAGGAAAAAAATATATATTAAAGAGATAGTATGACCCTGGTCTGGTTAGGCAAGCAACAAATATTATATCAATATAAATAATATAACCATATCTAATATCTATATCTATTAAATATAGATATTACACAGACCACTTACGTATAATTTAAATATAAATACAACATGTCGAACGTTTAACACATGCCACATGTGTTTCAACATTGTGTTTTACTGCTATCGTAAATACATACTTTGATCTGAAGTGAATTTCTAATTCAATTTATATTTTATATTTTTTTCAGCATGCTTTTTTCCTTAAGACGTACGGAACCCTAAAAACAACTTTATGTAAGGCTAACTAACTAACTATAAACAACTAGGCAATAGTAATTAGTTTCATGCAAAACAAGTAAAAAAATTTTTTTAACAAATTTAATTATAACAAAAAAAAGTATTAACATGTCCATTAATCCAGTTGTCATCAAACAAAAAAAAAATAACTAGAAAAACGACAAATATTTACACTAATCTAACAACACTCAATCATTTGCATCTCCGATTCGCTTTATCATTCGCCTCCCACGCAACACGAACAAAACGAAACATAAAGACCACGACCACGTGTGAACTATTTTTCATTTTACTATTTTATTTTTACACTACCGTAAATCAAATAATAAATAATATCTACATTTATAATTCAATTCAAAGTGATTTTTTTGTTATTTTATTCAACGTAATGACTAATGTGTGAAGATTAAAGAATTTTGTTGCGGTATAAATTTTTATAAATCATTTAGCGTTTTTTCTTGCTTGAAAGTTTAAACTAAGACGTTAATATTTTTAATGATTTCGTTCCGCAGTCGGACAGATGGTGTATAAGTTTGATAATAATATAACTATATAATAATACTTCTGCCTGAATTCGGAACTCACTTACGTCACTTACTTCACTTGAACTTTTTCCTAATATTATTCTAAGGCGTGTTCAGCGGCAAAACTTTTTATAATTAGGTATATCTGGCTGTCAGGGCGTTTAGCCCTTATATGTATGCGTGCTGCTAGAAATGCGACGATTGTTTGTTCGATTTAAACTCGGGGAAATGAAATCGCCCGCTCTGGAAGCGACGCAAAGCGCGGCGTTGAGTTCCGCGACTCAACATGTAATGCTTCGATAATTCGGCGGAATATGGGAAACGGAAGTGTCTTAATAGGATCGGAGTATCTACCAGATTATCTACCCATGTCCGGGACACAGCGTGAAGCTAATAAAATAAAGTATTAACTTCTCATTTTTTAAAAAATATGACTTTGACTAAGTTCTCTCTTTATTTTGTTAAAATGTCAAGAATAGAGCCAGAAGAAACCTTGCCAAAAAACTAATAATTTACGCCATATTTAACATAGAACTATATCAAATAAACAAAAAATACAATAAAAAAAGGTAAAATTAATACAAAACAAATAAAAACAATACCCTCATCTCTTCCATTCACTCAATAGTTATTTGTTTCACAAACAATTCCGCTTTTATGACTTTTAACTCTTAATATAATGAAATTGAACTGAACCCTTTATTGTGAGCCTAATACGGTTCAAATTTAACTGGCAAATGAGCTAACCGATATATTTCACAGGGGCAGTAAAGACGTCAGCATCGTCTAACCGCAAGTGGGTAGCACAATAGTATTTATATATTTCTTACTAACTCGTTATTATAAGACTTCTCACGTTTTATAATAAAATGAAATGACGCTGAAAGAAAACTGTTAAATTAAAATATTTATTGGTTTGCTATTATATATAATATATTGTAATGTAATTTTTCTTTTAGCTTCAAGTTGTATCCCGCGTTTAGCAGGGTAGGTAGAGGAACCTTGGGAAATCTAGTGTTAAGACATGACACTGGTCCTCGCTTTCCTTCCAAGTTGGAGACATTGCGCGCTGAGTGGCGGAATACCTGCGTTTTACCTTGTTGCCTGCCAGAGTGAGGACGTTAAAATATTAAATATCTCATGTCTTCGAGTAGAAATCGAACCCAAAACCGTCGCGTTTACAAGTACGCACGCTTCTGTATAGTTAGCGAAATTATATTTTTTAATACAAAAATATCTTCTCTATCTTTAATTCTTTATTAAGCTCGTAATTTTCGTAGCAAATTTCAGCACTGATCAACAATACTTTCGTAGTACAAAAACACAAAGTATTTGAAGCCGCTACCCTAATTCAATACCACCACTAATCCTAAAACCTACTCTATTCTTTTCCAACTTTCAATTACACGCCCTAACCAAAACAAATGAAGTATACTCTCTACCAATATTACCTATTGCATAGAGACACTGCAATTCCCACTTTATTACTATATAAATTCAGTTTATTTTTCAATAAAGGTGGCAGACAGGTATAAATGAGATCGGTATATTTATATAAAAAAGCACTATGAGACGTTAAGACGTGTTTATTTATGTACCCTTTTTACTGTTAACGATATGACCCATTGCGGTTTCGTGGGAATGTGGGGCGAGTGTAAGCGGGTATACACATGTTAAAAAAAAAGATAGCTAAGACACAAATCTAGTTACTTAGGTTTAAAGTTAAATTTGGAACTGATATAACCTTAATTAACAACTTTCAAAGAGTATTATTGTATTAATATACTTGAGAAAAAGAAAAGAAACAATATCGATTTTAATATACAATGTGTTGTCAAAATAATGTTAATTTTAATATTTAATGGCCTAAAATAATAAATATCACATAAAATACCTACTCGTCAAAATTATTTTTATAATATAATTTATATTTTTTACTTTCTGGAACAGTATATTATATTCTACAGTGAAATAATATAATAAAACCATTAATAAACAATTTTAATTTTTAAATTGTTTTATAGCAATAAAAATATCACGCTAACACTAACACTGTACACATAATATAGCGGCGGTGAAATATATACTACATTTTATGATTGACGCCATCCTGAAAGATTCACATTATTTCATTTAGGTTACGAAACTCTTATTGTAATTCAATCTAGGTGAAATATTTTTTAAACTTAGCGGTGAAAGAGGTATATCTACAGAGATCGTAGCGTTAAGCATTCCGGTTACTGCTGGTTCTCTCTGGTTACTGCGCTAGGAATAAAATGCAAAATTATAAGAAATGTATAGGGAAATCTTATAGAAAAATCGCATATTATCTCACTGACTTACAACTTATTAGAATTAAGGTTAAGTTATAAAATAGAAAAGAAACTACGAGTGAGATTTGAAACGAGTAAATAATTGCTCCCTATATAACTTTGTATAAAATTTAAATTATTTTAATTTACAAAAACCTATTATTACAAATATATCCAAATAAAAAATTCTAATGTATGCCCTGATGAGAATTTACATTATAAATGTAACCATGAAAAATAACTTTCGTTACAAATGCCAAGAGTTCACTAGAGCAAATCGACCTGATGTAAGTAGCTTCGTAGAAAGAATTTATTAATTTATATTATACCAAAATAACTAACAATCTATATTATAGTTTAGTAAGAATAATTCTTAATGTTTCTGTATTAAATTCAATATATTCGTCGTGGCGCAGTGGATCAGCGTCTGATTGAAGATGTGATGGTTGCGAGTTTGATTCTCCCTCAGGTGAATATTTTTCAATGGTTCGGTATCCAAAGGGTAAAAAGAGACATTATTAATAAGACTCCGCTATCTGTTTGTCCCTCTGTTATTTATCAGAATTAGACTTTCTATGTACTCTGTAAGGTAACATTTACTATTCTAGTTAACAATACTTAGTGTGTGAATAACTACCTAATTAAAATATTAAGCTTTTAAGTTTTAAAAAAGCATATATTTAAATTTATTTATTTAAAAAAAAATACACACATTATAGCTTTTTGGGAACAATAAGTAATTACTGAAGAATTATACAAAGTCCTAAAACTAATTAGATTTACCCGTAATATTAAATAAATAATAATCATGCAAATAATTTATAATAATTATTTCATATTCTATTTGAAAAGGATATTCAACCATCGCTTGTACGCCATTTTTCTTGAACACCACAATCCTCTGTACCTGACCGTGCGGTGTGCTTATCGTGTGTACGACGTCCTGTAACAACAAGATAAATTTAAATTAATATTAAATCTATACAAATAATACATAGAGAAAGAAAAATATTTTCTGGTAACAAGACAAAGGCGTGTTGATGAAGTTTAAAAATCATTAGTTTTCATCTAGTGTATTAGTTATTTTATTTTCGAGACACAGAATAACATAGCGGAACTCAACGCCGCGCTTTATATGGTAACTAGTGCGAGGAACTAATGAATTCCTCCGAGTGGAAATCGAACCCACAACTGTCGTGTTTACACCAGACGCCTCACTAGACCACGTCAGCCTCACGATGGTTATATAACATATGCTATATTCATTTAATACAGGATTTTAAGTTCTAAAGCCATTAGTGCCAAGATTCAAAGATATAAAAACATGTAAGTTTGGTTCAACAACGTCAATTTGATTCAAATATTGATAAACACGCTATATTACGAAGTAATGGCACTTTCAGTTTTCGATCTATCATTAGATACTAAAGTCAATATCTAGGTAATATCTAGTTCAGATATAGGTTATTAAGCGTAGTGCTAAGTAAATGGATCTCCTTGGCTATTAGATGATGCTTCATACAAGCATCCTCTAACCTCTTGTAACCAGCCAGGTCATAGAAGAGTAAGGTATCTATAATTTGCATGTAATTGACATATATTTATATAATTAATTGCAGATATGATAAGCTTTTTAAGAGAGTCTTTTATCTTCACGCTGTATCCAGTATATATCAGCGTAGTCAAAGGGAACCTGGGAACCCAGTGTTAACTTCCGTTCTGCCCTTGCCGTCGATTTCTGGAGATATTGCATGTTGAGTGGCGGAACTCAAACCCGCGTTTAGCCTCATAAATCATATAATAAAAACAAAAACGTAATAAAATCCATATTTTTTTATTATGAACATCGAAACTAAAAAAATACCTAATAGAAATAAATATAAATCTATTCATATTAATGATGCCTCACAAAACAATTGAGAAAACGCCAACCAAGTTGGACCGCCTTACCAACTTCTTAGTTCTAGTGAACAATTTTCCGAACATTCCAAGTTCTTCTAACTATTTGGGACGTATTATTTTGTTCGATATGAATTTTCAATATAAAATTTGAGCGAGCTTTAGCTAGTTCCAATATAAATTAAAACTTAAATAAATAGATCATGTTTATAATATTCTTCCAAGCACGTACACTAAGCTTCTTAAGTATGTACGAGTATCTCCACATATTTCTAGGAAACTAAAAAAATATTTATGTTTTAGATCGAGCTACCGAGCATGACGATGATGATGAAGACATATTTCATCTTGTTTTACTTAGAGAACAGCCCATTCAATAAAATCGACCCAGTGAGTTTTGAGATGGGAGTCCGTCCATACATATGTATAATATTTATAAATGTGGGTAAATTTTCCTTTCTAGTTAACAGGCGTTGGAAGCCAGTGAATTTTTTTTTCGCATAAAGGTGTCTTAGTGTTGAACCACGTCGTTCTGTTTGCACTGTTCAATGTTCAAAGATTAACGCCGCGCTTTGTCCTATTATCCAGAGGACGAGGAAAAAAATGTAAATAACCTTCTAATTGGAAATAAAACTCACAACCGTCGCGTTTACAGTTAGATGTACCATTGGGCTACGACGGCCTATTTTTTTAATACAAACTACAATTTTAGACAAGTACAATATCAAGTAGAAGCTAATATCTAGTTCAACAACATGTTATAGTACTGGCGCAGTAGTTCCTTGAGTTTCAAACCACGCGCTGAGCGTGAGGCGAGTGTATGCTGTCCGAACAAATTGGACGACGGAAGCTTTCATTATATAACGTAATACAATTTTCTTTAGATTGCATTGTTATAAAAACAGATGAAAAAAATTTTTTTTAGGTATTACGCCACTAAAAGAAAAGAAGGTGTGAATTCAGTTCAGTGCGACGTTGTTAGCGGGATCGGTCTCGACACGTGTTTTATAGTTTCGACGATAAAACATGAATAATAGATTTTTCTCGAGCACTTTATTGTACAAATACATATGCCATATTTCAGATTTTAAGAATATTGATATGATATGTTTTATTTTTTGTTTGTTTTCTTATATGTTCAAGGTAATTACATAAAAAAATTGTACGTATCGTTCATCGTATCGTATCTAAAAAAAAAATGCTTTATATTTTAATGATTTTTTTTTCACAAGTATTCGTACGTACGTAATTCGTATTCGTGAATTCGTGATTCGAATACCTAACATTCGGCGAGCTTCCATATACCACAGAATTTTGGGCTAAAATTTCCACAGCGATCTTATCTAAAAATACTGCAATTTAACATAATAGGGTTAACAAAACACTCAGTAAAACAGGCACGTCCATCGGAACACAACGGGACGATATAAACGGCACTTGTAAACGTTGGTAGGCGGCTATGATAAAACTTTATTACATAAGTACGTTTTATACACCGAAATCCCAAGATATTGTGCTTAATTTATAGATTTAAAAGTAAAAAAAAATTATTAACTCTAATTTCTTTTAAAAAATATATTTCAACAAATTAAACATATAAGATAACAGTTTAGTAATGCATTTTCACAATTTTTTTAAATAAAGTCAAAAGAAACTGATTTCCCTATCAACTGTCTAACCTCAACGCAAAGCCGCATAAAAAAAGAGTTGTACAACAACACCAATTACAACACACAACGGCTATTATAAAAAAAAAAACGAAAAAACAAAAACAATATACCCACCGACACAAAAAACAAACAACTTAGCAAAGTCATTTAAGAATTTTCCCTAAGAAATTGCCCATAAAGCCGCGATCGGAAGTGAGATAACATTTTTATTAAAAAAACTCTCCGACGTCATATGCAAATTTTATTGGTTCAATTTGTACAAGAGGCACCGCAATATCGAGCAGTGCGCGGCTGCGATGTAATTATATGCTATGATTCTATACATATTTTTATTAATACGTGCAAAGAAACCGAACGTGTATTGAGTTCGAATCTATATTAAAAGCATAATTTACGTATATATTATCAATGTTTCGCTGTCTAGTTAAACATTACAGTATTTACTTTGATTGATGATTTTTCATGGTCTTAAAAATGGACAAAAAGGTAGGTTCTATTATTAGGTAGGTACCTGCTAGGAACACTAACACTACGCTTCGTAGGTGTATAAGAAATAAGAACCAGAACACGGATGTGTGGAGGGGTGATAATAATTCAATAAAAAAAACATTATTTTTCTGTGTTTGGTTTTGCTGATTTCATAATTCCCCTTAATGCTCTTAATTTCATACAATTCTCATATGAAAAATTAACGACTTATGGTATAATACTTATTTTGCAGACTTGACTGATTAATCTACTATACAGAATATATATATATATATATATATACATATATCTATAGAAAGAGCCACTCATATATATAAACAAATTGATAACCAAAACGAAAGACATAACACTCACGATGCATTACGCAAATCTAACTACCCACACATACATACGCCGTTTACCTTCAACGCTTCTCAAGCGTACGTTTTGAATGCAAACAAACAAACAGATTGATAGCTAACAATATTTAATCTCGATGATACGAGTATATCAAAATAAATTGGGAAATCGTTTCGAGATCAAATGTAAATAACTAGAGGTATATATATGTACGTCAAACAAATTTAATATGTCGTAGTGTTTATTTAAAGAAAATATTAAAGGAAAATCTAAATTATTTAGTCCAAACATAGGTACATAGATACAATAATAATATCTAAAAGTAAAATTCAGTTCCAAATGTACAGAGTTGAGCAGTTTCAACTGTGATCTCGAACTTAGCGTTTGGTTTAGATGCGATAAACTTTATCTTGCGGTACAGTTAAAGCTGTTTAGACCAAACGGTCGGTATTTGAAGCGGCTATGTAAATTATATGGGATGTTCCTTATTGATATAACTGTGTTATTATGGAAAAATACAATCTATAAAATAATTAAATACTATATATATTACCCATATCTGTAATTCTGTACTAGTATCATAAAGCTGAAAGTTTGTTTGGTTGAACGCCCTTATCCCGAGAACTATTGGTTTTAATTGAAAAAATATTGTCGGTTCTCAAAGTGTAATTATTGGTGAAGACTATAGAGTCTTAGAGTAGAGTGCCTTATGAGTCATTCATAACTCCTAGTTAATTCCATCCTTACCTTCCATTAAACATGCAAGTGAATGCAAGTAAACGATAAACATTTTCACATAGTGCACGAGTAATAACAAAATTGTATCTAATCGTTATATGTATATTCGATTATATCTTATAAATTACGCAACAGATTTTGATGCGATTTTCACTATTCGAAAAGTATACGTTATACATACGTATAATATAATTGCACGCGAAGGCACAAGCAAGACACTAACTTATATATAAAACAGTAGTTGCTCACAGTTCAACAATGTATCTACTATAGAGTTGTTGAACTGAAAAGTTAGTGCACAGCAGCGATCCAGAACTTCACATCTGGTCTGGATGCCGTGATAAATGGTAACATGCGGCTTTGTTAACTGCGATGGAGTTACACTTAAATATTTAAGGATGACCTTTTGCCACCGATTTTGTTTAATAAGAGTATTAAAAAAATATTTATCTTAGCTTCACGCTGCATCCCGTATATAGCAATGGTAGGTAGAGAGAACTTAGTTTTAAGATGATGAAAAATATTTTCTAATTCATAGCCACGAATGGATCCAACCCATGACGCTTCTAATAGTCTGAATTTAAAAAAAAAAAATTACAAAAAGAAATAAATACAACACGAAGAAGAAATAGTAATTAAAAAATGAATAATAACAGTCAAGTCAATGTATGAATACAATACTTTCCCTAGACGATTTTAAAAAGAATTTCTCCACTCTTAGTATAATATTTCCTTTCATTTGCAACGATCACAAACAGACATTATAATTTACTTGTTGAATAGGACAATAGTGGTCTGGTCTACTCTGGGAAAATTTTAATATACCTTAATTGTACTATTTTTTAGCTTCACACTGTATTCCTCACACAGTGGGGTAGGCAGAGCGGGGGGAACTTGTGAACCTAGTGTTAAGTCAGTCCGTCCCTAATGAGATACTTCCATTCTGTACGTTCTGTCGAATAGAAAATGAGGAATGGAAGTACAGTAGTGGAGAATGGAGAGTTTTCACTCTAGGTTTCTACTATATTCCACTGCTTACCTTGATATGTGTGGGATATAAGTGTGCAGTTAAAACCAAACAAATACTATTTATTCAATTAAGCCATTACAAATACTACTGAACCAAGTTACAAAATCTGTCAGCATTAGCGGTTCTACAGAAAGCTCCTACTGATAGTAATTTTGAGTATTTTAAATAAATCTTTCTAAATATAATAAACAGAAAAAAGACGTAGGTACGCTTAAAATCAACAAATCTCTAAAAAACAAGAAAACACATGTTAGAGAGAACGTATGAAATTCCAAACATCGTTCCAAACAAAAATGTGTCAGTTGGCGGTCACTCGGAAGTTCCCAAGTATTTTGAATACATTCAAAATAACAAGGTAACCAAAGTGAAGCAAAAAAAAAGAAACATTCGTTAAGACGACGTCAGATCAAAGAACACGCGGTCAGCAGCTAGCGTGTATGGTTAGAAAAAAAACCTTCATTATTTCAACGCATTTGTTAAATAAAAAAATATCTGTGTTAAAACACTCCGTTCTTCGTGAACGTTCAACGAGAACAAGCTCTCGACAAGGCTAGCTCGATGCAAGTGTTTTTGGTATATACATATTTATTAGGTTTTATAGTGATTATTAAACTGTAGGAATATGGTGAACTTAAACTTAAAGAAATTAAGCATCAATTACATGGTTACAGACTGACCTAATAAAAACGTGTTAAAATTTAAAAAAAAAGGAAACCGGAAGTCAGTACCTACTACATAACAAATTAGTTTACGTATACACGTATACCCTTAATAACAGGGAATAATTCTTAGGGTGCAGGGCTAGTAATTATATATGAACTCGTAGTTTTAGGTACTTAAATTATATAGGGCGCGTGCCATAATTAAGTGAGCCCGTGTTGTAACAATGTTACAAACTTTACAGAGCATAATTAACATTTCAAGTGTTGGTACACATGTATTGTACACAAATATTACTATGAACCTGCAATAAATTTATAATAGTTTGACGTTTCTTTAGAAAAATTCCTTTATTTTTCGTCAGAGTCACCATCAATAAGTTTAAAAAAACAGAATTTTCTTACAGTTAGATGGATTATCAATTAAAAGTTAATTCACGTTTCTCGGTTTTACAATTAGCGTTTAATTTAGTAGTATGAAATATTTATAACCTTAAAGATGAAAAATATATTTTTAAAATGTACTTTTTTTACTAACTCTACTTACAAGCAAGCATGCTGAATGCATCACATTAGGGCCGTGTAAAATTAATTCGTCCACAAATTGAATTTCAAACAAAATTTCACTATTAAAATGTCGACTCTTTGAAATATGTTACACACGTGGCGCAGCGGCAAAATGCCTGATTGTAAACGTGACGGTTGGGGGTTCGATTTCCAAGCCATTTAATTTTTCTCAGTCTAGTTTAACTAGCGAGTTTCGAGTTAATTTCATACATAATCGCAAAACAAAAAAAAATACTTTCACTTTAAACGAAATTGGAAATATTTACGATTTTAACTTGCTATTATCACGTGTAGCGTACAATCACTACACCAAATTCCAACTAAAAATCGACTTATCCATTCTATATACACGAAAACCCCGCCTAGGGTCGCGGTAGCTTAACCAACAGAGAGCAAACGTCCATTCCGATACAATATTCAGCAGCTTAGTGTGCAAGACCCTTTTGTAATCTACGCGTTTCAATAATGCAACGTAATAGCGCTCCTTGCGTCCAATCTACGTAGAAATTTAAGGGAAGGCGGAGGTGAGAATAGTATTACAGTCGTAATTTAAAATTATTCTTGAGATATTACAGTGTAACGCGATGTGAAAATGTTTATTTTTATTTATATTGCAATTTCTTTTGTGATGGCCGAAGAAGTTGGTGGCGCAGAGGGATTTTCATTGTAAACGCGGTTCGATCTACATGGGAGTAATGATTATATTTATATTTCTTATTTCATTTCCCCGCTCTCGTAGATACGACGCGGTGTTGAGTTTCGCCACTAGACATGCAATGTCTGGAAGATTGGATGTAAAATGAGAATGAATAACGTGAGAAAACATGTGCATAAAATAAGTTAAATTAAATTGTTGACCCAACCATTAAACGCTACAAATACGTATACATACATATCCACTAAACTATAAGCACGTAAAAAGAAGAGAAAAAACTAAAAGTCACTCAATTCACCCTCATTAACTATAACAAAAGCACTTTTAAACAGTTTAATTAAGACACGCGGCGCCAGGCGGCAAAGCGGAGACATTATTTCATTTAACTCTAGGTACCGTTACACGGATCGAGTACAGATGTCGACCGTTCATACTGCAAATTAAGCTTTTAATTAAGGAATTTTGCAAAATAAGAAACTTGTCTACTGTAGCGCAGGCGTCAAGTATAATATTGCACATATGTACGATAGTTATGGGTTCGATTCCAAATCAGAAGGATTGTTGTATGGCACATGTGTCATGACACATTCTAACTGCTCGAAGTAACTCTAACTAACTAACTTTGAAATGATTAACATGATGTACTATAGCCTAGCTCGATAAAAGGACTATCTGACACAATTTGTTTTTAAAATTGAACCACTACTTTCTGACTTAAACAAACAAATTCCTCAGCTTTAAAATAAAGTAAGTAAATATTTTTTTATTTCCTTTTCTACACGCAATATCAGGGATCTCTGCTAGTAAACAGGAACAACGCTATATTTTTTGGAAACACTAAAACTATGATAAACTCTTCTGTTTGCACTTATCTGTTTGTATGCTAATTCCAAGCGGGCAAAGCCACGAGCGTATCGCTAGTTAATAATATTTACTTGCTCTGGTAAAAGCAGCGTGCAGCGTTGAGTTCCGTGTCTCTATATAAAAAAGGTTCGAATTTGGCGGAAAATAGAAAAAGCAGTGACACTAGATACTTCTAAAACAAGCAAGATAAAGTGTAAAACTAAAAAATAGTTAAGTTAATAAAAAAATAATGTTCAAACAAATTTTAATATTAAATTAAAACTTTACTTGTTGATGTAAATTAAAATTATAAAATAAGTGGTTAACTTTAGACCAAAGTCTTGAAGCTTTTATTGCCTTATATCTCTGATATTAACGTCATTTTCGCTAATAAACCGGTTTTATAATAGTGAGAAGATTTACTACAGCTACATTGAAGTTTGTAGTGTAATTAAAGTTTGCACGTTATATATATCTTTCATATAGCAGGATAGGCAGGGGGATCCTGGGAACCTAGTGTTAAGATACTCCGTTCTCTATTATCATTTTCAGTAATATTCTCTAAAAAATCACGTCGACTGGGGAGCCAATTTTATTTGTGCTTTTTTAGTATTTGTTGCCTATTTTTAGTATTCGGCAACACAAATACATCATCTGTGAAAATTTCAATTGTCTACCTGTTACGTTCATCAGATAAAACCCGGTGTGAGACAGACAGACGGACACCGAAATCTTAGTAATAGCGTCCCGTTTTACCCTTTGGGTACGGAACTCGGAAAAGACAAAAATACTAGAATTTAAAGGCTTCAATACACAATATATTCAAACTCAATGAGCACAAAACTACTAACAAAATAAGTAAATAAAACAAAACGAAAAAAAAGCAACTGAAATATAAGAGCCAGTAGGTACCTATTATTGTCCAAATACTGGAAAGGTAATAAATCAATTCGCATTTGTGAAATATTCATTGAACCGTCGCTGTGTTTACTTTTGAGTGATATATGGCGAGTAAAAACTACAAATGTATTGTTAGTTGTATCGTTATATTGACATAGAATATATTAAGTAGTAGCGCTATGTACGCTATTTTAGTGAGTTCGATTTCCGCCCTTGGAAATATTTTATATCAGCGAAGTTGTATGACATTTAATTTTAGCAGCGTTCATATGTGGCTTCGATTATTATCGTGATATAAGGTTATTTCTCCCCGCCTACCCTGCTATATGTGCGAAGGTGAAACTGCAAAAAAAGAAGAGCTGTAATACTAGGTGCTTTTGCTGGTCTATGCGGAATGAAGCTAAAAATAACAATAACAATTAACTGTAAGCGCGATTATGTATTGGATTTACACTCAAAGAAATTATTTATTTTCATTTCTTCGTTCTCATAACACGACAAAGCGCTCTGTTGAGTTCCTTCAATCAACATGTGAGCGAATGAAAATATTAAATATTTCAATTCCCCGACTGGAAATCAAACCTACAATCATCATGTTTACAGTCAACCATCGTGCTACGACGGCCTTATAAACTTAAAATTTTAAATATCCTATTCCCATACATATTTACCAATAGAAAATTCAGATTAAAACAACAATCGCTGTGTTCATTCACTCAATCAGTCAAACTTAAAAACAAACGGCTTAAATCACTTTCAATTTAGAGAAAAAAAAGAAATCCATATGGCATCCATCTCGCCTACAAGATATTTTAGCGGTATTTATTAAAAAAAATCCTAATTCGATTCACTTGAAAATTATTTCCGTCTATTCGCTAGCTTTCTGCGAATGTCTGAAAGCAAAAAACCCGAAACGACTAAATAGCTCTTATCATTAAAGCAATAAAGTCGAAAATTCAAATGTGTGTTATTATCAAAATAACCAACGATAAGAAACATATGTTTCGCAGTAATGATTTAGAAGTACAGAATGCATTAGTGACATATTATGACACGGTCGCAACACGTGTCTCGTAGTGAGTGTTTTAGAACTTTGTCACAATGAACGGTGTTTTTACAATTTGTCAAAGTGTACCGAATGCCGACATCGTTTGCGAGAGTGAACGTGAAAATAAATTATAATGTGAATGATTCACACATTTCGAAGTAAAATAATATTTTTTATGAAGATTAATGTATGTCATTAAGAAATTAGGTGTATAATATTCTTTATAGTTCAAGAATTTACACTGTATCCTTGTGCTAAGGAAGTGAGGGGGGAGCGATTGGGCCGTGCCCAGTCCAGAATGGTCTGGTGCAACCCCAGATAAAAAAATTGTCTCGAAAAACAAAAAAAAACGCGCTAATGACTGTATCCCGCACGTAGCAGCGTAGGCCACGAGTAGGAATCGAAGCAACAACCTGTCCAAACCATGACGGCCTCAAAGAAATAATATAACTAAAAAAAAAGAAATATCAAGAAAATTATTAAACATTGCAATTATAGTCACATTACTCATATATATTGGTCACGGACAATATTCTATATAATTATTAATTTACTAAATGAATAAATCGTGTCTAATAAGCGTAATGAGATGCATAACAAATATTAAATGGAAATATTGCAATAATATATTAAACTAGCGGACCCGGACGCGGCTACGCCTGCTTGAAATATAAGAATATAATTTTTATAGAAATATAATTTCAATCTAGATGAAATGCTAAAAGTGACTATTATATTTATTTTCATAAGGATGAATATCAAAATGACGCGGTAACGAACGCGGCCGCGTAGCGACGACAGTTGTTATTAACATGGCAGAATAAATTGCATGTCAAATTAGAAAGTATTTTAATTTATTAGTATATATGTGTAATGTAATATTATATAGCCTATAGCACTTCTGAAGAATGCAGCTTTCATACAAAACAAAAACAAAGTAAATCGATCCAGTAGATCCAGAGATCTTAGCGTTCAAACAAACAAACAAACAAACAAACAAACAAACTCTTCCGCTTTATTATATTAGTATTAAATAGTATTAAATTAATTGCAGCAAATCGTACTGCCATCGTTCCACACTTTTTAAACATCATATAAGCAGAAAGAACGTATTGTCAAGATATTCCGTTGCCCATACACAACGAAATTTTCGAGATTATGTGAATTGAGTAGCGCTGCTGACTTACAACAACGTTAAATGAAAATAATTTAAAAAGTTTCATTTCCTCAAAGGGGCATAGAATCTATATGTATCGCATTGATAGTCATACGCTATCCCGCTGCGCCACTATGGCTTACAAAACATATGCATAGAGTAAATTGAATTTCTATAAGTAGAGCGTTTACGAGGCAAGCTACGGGTAGTAAAGTGTTTTCTTGTCTTGGGGATTACCGCCGGGTACCGGAATCACTTTGGATGGAAAATTGGATGGCATATGATATGCATGACTTTCGAATTTTCATTTAAGCAGTTTAAAACTACAGTAAGATTGGTGATTTTACCTATTTTTACAGAAAAATCGTAATAATATAAAGCGTCTTGGTACATCGGCACAACGTCTGTCTGTAAACGCGTCGTTTTTCGGTTCGATTCCAACTCGAAAATTGGACGGAAGATAGGCAACGGAGTGAGATAAAACTAAGTTACCTTCTATTCTATACACAGCGTGAAACTAAAAAAAAAGTAACAATACTTTACAGTAAATCAGCATTAATACACTAAAAACACAAACAATAATCCTAAAAAACAAGAATAATATCAATTCCACTATGTAACGAACGTAATCTATAAGTACAAACATACATTTAAGTGTGCCTTTTAGAGTTCCTTGTTTTCTGAGCTGGGGATTACCCGTGACAATCTCGAGAGCGGGCGGACTTGCTGTGTTAGTATTAGAAATAACTTGAAGGAAAAAAGTAAAAAAAATACAAAGGAAACGCAGAAAGTAGGGAGCCGTTTTAATAAAGTGTATAAATGATGTTTGTTGTATTTATTTGTTCGAGTTTTTTTTCATATTGTGTAAAATAGCTCGACATGAAAATAATTCGTTATCCCTAGTGGATCCCCTTTATATTCCGTAAGTGTCCTGGTCCTGGACCTTACAAAGCAAGCCTTACAAAGCACGACACCTCCAGGAAAAGAGAACCAAAATAATAATAAAAATAAAAACTCAGGAAAAGGTGTTTATTAATAAATTGCTAGCATACAAAATGAATTCAATTACTATAATTTAAATTGCCGTCTGGTCAATTTGTTGAGTGGCAACATCGTGTCCGGTCGTCGGTCGTCCGTGTTCATTTAAAGTACTTAAAATTAAAGTGACATTATTATAACCATAATTAAAATTTTGGTTTAATTGTTACATTAATGAGTTTACATTATTTTTTTATATGCGATTCGAATATGGAATAGTACATAAAGATTTTATTTATTATAAACATGGATCTGCTCGTGGCCTATATCTAGTTTTAAAGTTTTTCACGTTAAAACTAAGAAACAAAAATTCTATACTAAAATGTCTTATAATATCCTGCGTAGTATTTAAACCTGTACCAAACTCAATCAATCTATCACGCAGGCGATAAATTAATAAAACAAATAAATATGCAAAAACTCGACAAAACTCAACAAAGAGACAACAAAGCTAACAATTGAATGATTTGCAACAGATAGAGCCAAATCCCTATAAAATCCAATTTGATAGAAAAAACAAGCACTCGTAAAGCTACCGCCAGCTGCTATATAAATAACAAAAATGTACAAAAATCTCGAGCTACAAAGTAAAAAAAAAAAGTTCACAAAAGCTTAATAAAGTTAGTTGTTAGAATTTCAATACACGAACTTCCGCAATATTGTGTCATACGCATCCGCTTAGTGTTAATAGTTTGTAATGTGGGTCGTATACTTGACCGCAATAAGTATTGGAATAGGGAGAATGTTGTTAACAACTTTATATAACTTTATAACATGTGGTAGTAACGAAAGTGAATATTGTAGCATACATCAGCATGCTTACGGCATGCAAAGCTTTTAAAGCTTTAACTATAGAGGTACGGATTCAAATCCAGAAAAAATTAAAGGTTTGAACGAAATTACAATATATCTAAATTTTTTAAGTACTTACTTTCTACATATACAAAAAAGTTCAAAGTTAATTCCATGTGCGATAAGCGAGTTATGAGCAACGGTTATGAGGTCGATTCCCACTCGGGGAAATTAATAATATGTTTATTCTCTCTAGAAACTATGTGTTCAGCCTGCCTATCCTTATATATGCGTTGTAGAGCGTGAAACTAAAAGTGAAAGTAAAAATAAGATCTAACACCCTGTTAGTTTTTTTTACTTAGTGTTATGACACTCCGTGTCCCAATTTTCCAAATATTGCATATTTAATAGCGTAACTCAACTCCGCGCTTTTTTATGCCAGAAATTATTTAAACTAACAGTTTTTTTTTAGAATTGTTGGTGGTCTACACGTTGCCCGGTATATAGGAAGCCATGCGACACACATGTAGATGATGTAACAGCATATGGCGCAATAAAAATCTAATGACAAACACTAAAAATTCACATATGAATGAAAGCCAAATGGAAAATACTATTTTCAACGCAAAAATATCCTAAAATCGTGAAATTTAATTTGATAGGCAAAATAGTAAAGATAAGGGATACGTGTGTGGGTTCAATTTTAACCATAGAAATATGTATATGTGACATGTAAACTATCGAGACGCAGTGGGTCTGACTGTAAACTAGAAGGTTGTGAGTTTGATCCTTATTAGAGGGAATAACATATCTTCATTACTCTCTTGCGTTTCGGTGTTAACTTCCGGCACATACTACGAGCACCGGCCGAAAGTGCAGGACGACGTATCTTGACAATACCCTGCTAAACGTGTTCATTCAATAATAATGATATACAATATTATTTTTTTAACATACTAGCCAAATTCCATTACATAAGATTATCGTTTTTGCGCTACAGCTAAGCAACAAATATCCTTATATTACGACAAAAGTAGCCGCAAACTATAAATAAACTCTTCACAGAGACGAAGAAAAAAAACAGAAAATATCTACCAAACACACATATTTATATATAAATCATCACTTAGTTGACGTATAAAAGTCACACGTTGAAACGTCTATCATTCAGCGATGAAATGTTAATATTAGAACAGAAGGAAACGAAAATTGTATGACAAAAACAACTTATTTAGACCATTTACGACTCTATTCCACTAAGATTAAGATATATTTTATATGAATATAAAATTTATAGCTGCTATTTGTATGAAAATGATTCATAGATTCTTTGGTCATCTAAAAACTATGGAGTAGACAACGATAGACAATAATATATATTTGCCAATGTACGACTGGATGTATGCCAGGCGTGACTAATTTATATGTGGTTTCGTTTAGAGGAAATTGTGCATTACTGTATGAAACTAATCACTAATAATGTATAAAAAAAAATATAGCAAAATAAAATTTAGTAATAGTTTAGCGTGCAAAATGTTATGATTGATTTTCTCAGCAAAATTGGGCGCTGTGTGTGCTGTGCTGATCAACATCCGACTGAAAGCGCGAGGGTCGTGTGTTCGATTCCCACTATGGGAAACGAATATATTTAAAAAGTATTTAAATTTAATTTTCCCCGCTATGACAGATAAAACGCATACATCACCCAACGACATTTGTGTCACCAGAACAAGTTAAAAATAACAATTTAAATATGATCATTAGCCCGAACATACTCGCAGCCATCGTCATCATAGTTAGATGCTGCTCCACTGCGCCAATATATTTAAAATAATACTATTAAAACACCTTTTAACACCCAGGTTAACTGATAAAATATCACAAAATAAAATATAAAGCAGAAACGCCATTACTCCCACAATATGAGAGCGGCACCTGCGAAACCATTTGTACCATCAATCCTCCATATCAGATAGCGTTCACACCTCAGGTCATTAATTCATCTCGGTTAGAGTTAACGAGACTGCCACATAATTGCTTTTAAACCGTAGTTTCACTTAATAAAAAAATTACTGAAGATTTTTTTTATATTTTTTGTATTGCCGTTTTATTAAATTAATATAACATAAATAATATTATGGTCGACGAGTCGCAGTGTCTGTAATTACGATGGTTGTGAGTTTCGTCACCATTAAAGGGAAATTAATTATTAAAAATAATTCCTCGCTCTGACAGACAAGGTGCGGAGTTGAATTCCGCCACTCAACATGCAATGACCCGAAAAGTGCGCAAAGGGTGAGAATTAGTGCCTTGAACTAAGAGAGTCTTAAAAGTGGGTTTCCATTTAAACACATTGAGTTTAAATACAATTCTTATATGTACTAAAATTGTCACACAACACTCGATCGCAAGCAAAATGATATAATATTGCAGATTCTCAATCTCCCATATCAGATAGCGTTCACACATCAGGTCATTAATTCATCTTAGTTATAGTTAACGAGACGGTTAGTTAATCGCTTTTAAATCGTTGTTTTGCTTGGGGAAATGAGAAATCACATTTTATATACCAAACAGTTTTCGTTAGTCATTACTTCATTAGTAATAGTTGAATGGAAGGATTTTATTTAGCTCCACGATGTATTCCGCAAAAAGCAAGGTAGACAGAAAAGACTTAGTCACTCCATTCGCCAGGCAACGCACAATTTTTGGACATTAGGTAATGAGATGCGGAACTCAACGCTGCGCTTTGTCTTGATAGCAGAGAGGGAAAATTTAGGAGTACATTCTCCCTAGAGGGAATCATAAATGTCGCGATTACAGTCAGACGGTGTCCCACTTCGCAACTATGGGCTAATGAGTGTAAGAACGATAGGTGTAAAATACAAACTACTGGGTTATGAATAATTCTTTAGGCAGGTACATAGAATACGAAATCCTTTTCATATGAAAAAAAAAAATATTATGGAGTTGGTTTTAGTTAAAAGGGTAAAACACAGTGCAGACTCAAAAATATTATGATCACTAATTTCTTCTTCAAATGTAAGAATATGACATTTTTATTCACATAAGTACGCCTCACACTTGAGGGGAAAGGTCGTTCTTATTGCATTATATATTAAGTAGCTTTTATCTACGGCTTTGCCCGTATGGTCTAATGGAAGTAATGGCGTTGTGAAATATGACCAGTGTGTTCCATTAACGTGATGTAATATAACATATAGCCTTCCTAAACACAAATGGAAAATCCAATAAACCTTTTCAATTCAAAGTATAACTCTGTTGGATTTCGTTTATGTATTTCCACTCACTTTGTCTTTGAGAGTATATTCACATGGCTGTAGGTTGCCTCTATAAAATACAGGATAACCTATAGTTTCTGGCATTAGTGCGCTCAACCAAACAAACTCCTTAATTTTACAATATTTTTATAGATATAACCACCCTCATTCACATCAAGCAACACAAAGAATTAACGAAATATTAGTTACAGAGGAAAATTCCACTGTTTCTAGAACCTTTCACATTCAGGTGCAAACTCATCTTGTTACAATAACCGGGTTAAAGCTGTATAATCGTCGAGACAGGTCTTAGATGGGATTCCTTACAATGAGTGCGAGTAGGGTTTCTCTCAAGGTGGCTTTACTTGAAACGTTTTGTGGAAAAGATAACTTTGTTGTTATGGTTAAAATCACACGTGTACTATACAAGACAATATTAAATGCGCCAATTTTAAGAAAAGTTAATTATTGAATTGGATAGTTTATTTGTTTATTCGCTTGAAAATGCTAGTGATATATAAACTTCTATACAATACCTAACTATTATGTATATACAACATAATACCAGAGCAGATGCCCAAACGCGGCTTCGCCCGCCCGACTTTACTGTTATTTTGTAAATCAATTCTTTATATTAAAATAATCAAAATATGTATATTAATTTTATCCTGTGTTATTCTGGTGTACATATAAGTTATATAACTGTAAAGTTTCATCTAAATCTGTCAAGTGGTTTTGACGTGAAAGTGGAACAAATATCCATGCTCACAAACCTTCACATTTATAATATTAGTAGGAAGAACAAATAACATAATAGACACAGTTAACAAGCACTTGTGTCTGTCTCAAGAATATAATAACGCCTTTTAAGTGAATGAAATACACTCCGCATATTTCTTTTGCACATTCGAGTATGCAGCTAAAGAGAGGTATTTCCGCAATTTACCTGAGAACTCTTTTATAGGAAACACCTATTCGAGAAACATCTGAGTGAAATTCGAAAAAGGTAAAATAATATAATATCTGGCGATAGTAGGTAGATTTTATGATAAAATATATGAAAAAACAGTATATTATGTTATGTATTAACTAGAATTTACATAACTACTGAAATATTTAAAATAAAACAAACATGGTTCTTTTTTTATAAAAACAACGTGTATGACTTTTTAATATCTTATTGACACACCAACATTTCTAAGTTTCTCTTAATTATTGCTTTCACTCTTTAATTTTTCTTAAAATTTTTTGGTGTTAAAAATCTAACTAACATCACGTGATCACGGGTATATAGCAAACCAATTATCGATTCTAAGCCATTCAGGAGTTATAAACAATAAATTGTAACATATAAGTACATTTATACGAGACTACATCTGACTGTAAATGCAGTGTTCCTGGGTTCGATCCAGGGGATACATTATTTTGTAGCTCGGATAAGAAAAAACGCGGCGTTAAGTTCCGCAACTATCGAATATCTCTCAATGTATCGAAATCGGGGAACAGATCTAAAAGCTCCCAGATATATAAAGTGTACCATTCTATTTGCCGTTTTAATGTCGAACTTTAGTCTGTAAGTTTATCCTAATCCTAAGAGCTTAGAGGAGTTGCCGCGATCGGATCAAGGGTAGTCGAATAAAGTTCGACATGCACGGTGACTTTAAAATGGCATATTTACATTAAACATACATATATTATTAAGCTACTTGTTCTTTAAAAAATATTTTCTTGTTATGTGTGTCCAACTCTAAATCCGTAGGCCATTCAGTTATAAATGTTTAAATTTTATCAATTAAATCCATCACTAATAAGCTGAAAAGGAGAAAATATAGAAAATTCATTTACAATAAATGCGGAAAAATTATATAAACTAAAATTAGTAATAAAATACACATCATTGCATAGTATACAATAACATCTAACGAATAAATCAAGAAACATTTATTTAAATCACAAAACTCCATTCACTTTATTAAAACAGAACACACAGACAGTACAAACAAAATTCAATACTCAAACAAATCGATTTCCATAAATCTACTTTCGGAATCGACATGGACACAATCGCACGGGAACGCGCCATGAATGGGACGCTTTAAGCCTTAATCCGTAGAATCTGTGACCGGGAATGATTTTACACCTTGGAATTTTGATAAAAATTCAACGTATTTTAGCATAGAGCTTTGTAAAATAGAACTATTGGAGACGAGATCTTAAAAATGTTATATATAGATAGGAATATTTATATAAAAATATTTTTGAATATTTAAGAAAATAAAAAATATCATTATTCAAATTTAGTTCGTTTTTAGTGACTTAAAGTATTTTAAAATATTTCTTATTCACACTATGTCCCGCATATAGTAGGGAAGGCGGAGAGTGACGTGCCACTAGATCCCTTATAATCTCTATATTTATTTTATTTTTTTATTTTTATATTTATCTTATAAGGGGTCCTCGTAGCGAATTGGGGCAGCGTTGACTGTAATCGCAACAGTTGGATTCAATTCTAATTCGAGGCAATTAACTATTTTTATTTTCTCGCTCTATTAAGAAGTCGTAGCGCGGCGTTGAGTTCCGCCACTTAACGTAGCATATAAT
This sequence comes from Heliconius melpomene rosina, assembly GCF_056956725.1. Classification (NCBI taxonomy): domain Eukaryota; kingdom Metazoa; phylum Arthropoda; class Insecta; order Lepidoptera; family Nymphalidae; genus Heliconius; species Heliconius melpomene. The sequence continues at coordinate 4,949,815 of NC_140389.1, read as the reverse complement.
TTCAAAAAAAGCTTAATTAAGTAATTAGACTTCCATTACTATAACAAATTAACAAACGAACACAACACCAAAACAAAGCTAGCAAACTTTTTCGTTAGTAACTAATCCTACAAAGATTTTAATGGATGGGACCGGCTCCGGGATAATCTATAAAGGATTGTTCATTAGAGTGACATTTTTACTTAGACCCGCTAAAAACCGCTGTGTAACAACACTAATACACTATAGGGAGAATTGGAAAATATAACATACAATAGTGTTGTGACACTTTCTGTCTGTCTGTCTGTCTGTCAGTCTGTCTATAAATAAACATATAATATGGCGTCACTTTGTCAAATTTGATTACTATGTACTAGTCGTAGCTCGCAACTTTATTTGTGTGGACCTAAGAAGTAAAATGAAATATCTTGTCGAATCCTTTATGCATAGAAATCTTAGTGTATTAATCTTAGTAGATTACTGCACTCCCTAACCTATATGTCTAATAGTAATTCATATTTCTAAGTAAGTAATAACCAGTTCTCTACAATACTGCATGCGAGTTACAGCATAAACAACTACAAGCGTGAACAAATGGAAGTACCTACATATTGCGTTTTTTTTAATTAAGGAATCATTAAAAAATGTTATAATCACAAAAATAAAGAGCCGCCACGACTAACTAACAAGTAGCTAATTTAAAACTAATTTATTTAGTTACGTTAAAAGCGGATTTAACTGGATCCCAGCGGTTGACCATAAGTGGTTTTAAGAGGTCCTCTAAATAATGAATCGTTCGGGATAAAATAACCGCGACTGCCTTCCAACCCCTGTGAATGTTTAAATTGTAATCGGTAAGGGTAGTTATTAAAATTTATGGCGTATTACATGGGGTCTATTTCTGTTGTCTGTTGAAGTTGTTAAATTAATAGTTTTATAGAATGGTAGTAGATGCATATATCCCGCACACACTAGAGTAGGAAGAGGGAATGTAGTGATAAAATACTCCATTTTGTACTTTCAGCCTAATATTCGAGATATTTTGTGTTAAGTGGCGCGCTTTGTCTTCTTACTGGAACAAAAAAATCATATCCCAATTGGGAAACGGGAAACCCACGATAAGTTTGACTTTAATTATATTATAATATATATATATTTATATAATATAATTATATAATATAATAATAATAATTTGTCTTATAGAGTTTTAAAATTTCCCCTTAATTTAAACACCACTAACATTATTGGCTTCGCTAAGTAATAAGTTAATTTCTAAATCCTATGGTATGATTAAAAAATAGTGATCAATCACTTCCACCCGTTGGCTACTAAACACCTCAGCGCTTCAATCTAGATATATTGCCTCTATGCGAGAGCCATTCCCGCTTTTTTAGATTTTTCTTAACTTGTTATTTATCTATTTTATCAAACGTTAAATTCTTATTAAATTTAATTATAATATATTTTTTATTAAATAGCATCATATAGGTAGACATTTAGTTGCGTGCATGTTACACAAAAAAAAAAAACTACTGTATAGAGTTCAATACGTTGGTTTTCCAAAAATGTTTAATACTAGAAATACGTATAAATAGTTTTATTTAAAATGTGTAAAAACCGAGAAAGTTAAAGTTAATGTTTAAAGATGTTGCCGTAAAACAAATAAAAAAAAAATGAATAAAAAAAACACAATGTTTCGAAAAATAGAGCAGAAAGTAAGGAAAAAAGTGTCTTAACACTGAAGTTCCCTCTGCCGCTTCTGCTATACGGGATATAATGTGGAGTTATTTTTTTTAAATAAGAAATTGAAATTGCAACCATCACGTTCTAACAACGTCACTGCTCCTCACTAAACAGGTCTAAAAAAACATCCATAATCACAGTACGTAATTTGGTCTCTCACATGGAAATTTAAAAGGCGAGCTTACTTGTAATTTATACCTTCACCGTGCTCGCAGACTGGACTGGCTGGACTAAGGGTAATTACATACGGACCACGTGACGACATTTGTTAAATTAAATATTTTCCTGCTTTGAGTAAAAATATCTAATAAAAGTAAAAGATGAAAGAAAATGATGAAAAAAAAACGACAACTATAAAAACCTAGCTACAAACAAATGCGAAAAAAAACAGACACAATTGTCTGCATTAAAAAACCACAGTCATCAAATCTCACTTGCAAGAGTTTTAAATTTTCGTCACGTTATCTCACTCATCACTAAAAAGTATAGAACGGAGTGACTTATCAGTACACAACCCCTCCTCCACCACATAATATAAAAACACACAATACCTATCTTTATGTCAGTAAAGTCGGGTAGCCAGCTTATTTGTAATTTATCCACGGCGTTCAACATCCGGTAGCGAGATTAAGGTTGATTGCACGGGAACGGCTTTAACTTAACACTAGGTACCTACTGTGCGATATTAAAAAGCTTTGTACAATCTGTATGCAATTCTGCTTAAGCGTTCCTCCGTATTACGAATGTATGGAACAAAAACAAGCACTTGCGTTTTATTTTATAATTTTTTTAAGGCTTCCTTTCGTAAAATATTTAATTTTACTCTAAATAAATGTTTAAAGCATGAGATTTCTTTTTCTCTCCGTAATTTGTTTGTTTCTTTGGAACTGGCTAATGGTACTTAATTTTAGCATAATAAGTAATATTTTATAAGGAGCTGAAGGTATGGTATCTAATAGTGGCATGGAGGAGGCCAAGAAAACTACTTACGGCGACCTGAGGTCCGTTGCCTTGATAATAACACCAATTATCCTGTGGTTATTTATGTATTAGCATAAAAGCAATCGAAACATTATAATTAATTCTTAGATACCTAATTTCACCGATTCCTACCGGGAGAATGCCTGTATTTTCATTTCCTCACTCTGGCATTAAAACAAAGCACGTCGTTAAGGTCCGCCACTCAACACACAATGTCCCTAAAATTTGGCGGAAAGTAGACAACGGAGTGCCTTAACAATAGAATCGCTGTGTGTACCCTGCTATATAAAAGATACAGCGTGATGCCATTCTTAAACATTCAAACACAAAAGAAGAAATATCTCCAATTAATCGAGCAAAATTTCAAAAAAATAACACTTATTCTGTATAAAGCCTAAAATCCCTAGAAACGGCACTGGTCGTACATTTTTAACGACCGCTCTTCCAAATGCTGAACCCTTAAATAGAGGCAATAAATAAACGATAGCGAGAGCACAGATTGTAAATTACACGCCATTTGCGAAGTTCAAGTAACTATTTTAAAAATGAATATCTTTCTATATAAATGTTACTCCGTTTACGTAATGTACTGCCGACCTCATTTATACAAGTGTTACGGTAAAGAATATTTATGTATATAGAAAAAATATGCATAAATGCATGCAATGACTCTTTTATTAAATAAAATTATTTCAATTATTTATTTTTCTTATCGCCGTGGGACAGCATCTGGTTGTAAATGCCATGGTGTTGAGATCGATCTCCATTTAGGAGAATGGATTATTTTCATCTCCCTTCTGATTAAAGCGTGGTGTTGAGTCCCGACACTATATGGAATGTCGTGAATTCGGATACAAAGTCAGCATCTACTTTGCACCAAGTTATCTCTTATCTCTGCTTACTCTATTACATAAGTATATATAGTAAGTATACACTATACAGTGAAGATGAAAAAAATATAAATATTCTGAAAGTGTCAAACAATTCATCAATAGCTAGAAATATTCAAAATTCGATATTTAGAAACTGCGAGCATAAAAATACCGGACTCTAAAATATTTTTTAACCTCAAAATGTTTGGCAGATCCGAAAAAACGGTAGCCATTTTCACAAAAATATATTAAAATGTGCTAGTGATTAAAATGTATGAAACACAAAAGTTATAGTGTTCTGTTGTGTATCATCAACATATTAAGAAATTAGCTCAAGACTATATCTGCAACTTCATCCCCATGGTTAAATGGAAAAATAGCCTAAAGCCTTCCTCTATAAATGGACTTTATTATCAGAACGCTTTATTCTCACAAACTACTGGCTCAAATTATTCTTACAATTTTTCATACACAAATTACTCTTAAAAATGGATTATATTCGACAACAGTGGTGGAGTCGCAGGAGAAACCTAGTTCAGTATAATTATAGACATTATATTTACGAAGTTGGAACTCTCAACCGCCTATGAATTCAAAGCGTCCCGTCATTGTTACGGAACGTTTCAAACGAGACGGAAATACTTAAAGCTCCTTTTAACTTTTAATTCGACGGTATTTGCTACCGGAATAACGATTACCTGTAGCGAGAATGCAGAATGGTAGATAATATACGAATACATAAGTATTATATAATTTTTCTTCTGAATTCGAGATATTGCATAAAATTTGCTACGAAATATTTTATTCTACTTAATATTATAAATATGAAAGTTGGAGAGGATGGATGTTTGACGCAAAAATTACTGGAGGGACTAAGATAAAAGTTTACAGTAATATAGCTTATAATAAATCAGAAACATATCGGCTAAAATTTGCGTAAGATTTTGTATAATTTGTCTATAATATAACAATAATTTTAAGCGGGCGAAGCCGCGTTTGGGTCGCTAGCTGTTAAAAATGCGTGGGAGAAACATTATTTTTAAAAAGAGTACTAGGTCACTTTCACTCACAACTAATGAATTTCCTTGTGTATTCACGCAATTTTCAGTCCACTTACCTGAAAATAAAAAAGAAACACATACATTTTAAAGTAAAAAGAGAAATACATTTCGTGAAATCCGTCAGATTTACTAATCAATAAATTTCATTCTAACAAGATAATATTTTTCCTTTATAAAATAAACTCCAGAGGCTGCACTTTGTGGATTGAATTATATTCATTTCCTCACTCCTCCTCCTGATAATAAAGCGATGTGGGGACAGGCAGGATCAGAGTATTTTAAGACTAGATCTCCAGGATCCGTCTGCCTACCCTACTATGTGCGTGAAGTTGAAGAACAAAAAAAATAATAAAAAGCAAAAAAATATATTAAAATAGATTTCTTCAAATCTGTTACTATGGTATACGATGATCTATTACATCAATACTTAAGTAGCACACTAGTATCGCTGAAACACACAGTAGGAACCTACTACGTACAATATATTATTCAACCCGCTATATCCGCTATGAAACAAAACGAGTAGATAGATACCAGTTCTTTGATTAACTATTTACATGTAATTCAGAGGGTGCATCTGTTTTAGTACTGAAAAATATATGACAATCAGTATCAGCATGCTACATAATAGTGCCTAGTGGTATTATTTGTTGTTTTATTATCTCCCGCACCTAGCAGGGAACCAGGGAACCTAGTGTTAAGACACTCTCTTCCCGATCATTTTTTGCCGATTTCTCGAGGCATTGCATGTTGAGTGGTGGAACTTAACGCCGCGCTTTGGCTTGTTACCAGAGCGCAGAAATGAAAATAATAAATACATATTTCATTCCCCCGAGTGAATCGAACCCACAACCGTCGCCTTTACAGGTGCACGCAGGTGCGCCAGCGCAACGATGGTATTGTTTTCAATTCAACTAAGACGGACAGACCGCGATAAGATGTCATATTATATGCTTACACATACAAATTAAGACTACTTTTAAAATAGATCTTCTCGTATCACAGACGGGGCACGCCTACAATGGGACACGTTATATTTTTAAATTTAATCAATCACTCGTCTCTCTTGTATAAATAGGTCTGTCTTCTGAACCCGGTAGCAAGAAACCAGGCTGTCGATACTTGGCTGCAAGACAAAGAATGCTTTTTTTTCAATCGCTTTTGAATTACTAACGTTATTGGACGCCCAAGTTACGGCTGAGAGCGATATCTATACGCTGTACATACTAATATTATAAAGCTAAAGTTAGTTTGGTAAAACGCGCTGATGTCTGGAACTGATTTGGACATAGAATATTTTTATGTTGGATTGTCCACTTATTGAGGAAGACTAGGGGCTATGTCATATCACATTAATCCTTTCAAACTGCATGTAAAATCTAAATAATTAATAACATGGCAATATTAAAATTAATGAGTATTTTAATATTGAAATTAATGGTCACATGTTTAGATTCTATTTGGTATCTAATTCTTCATAAAATGAATATACACTTATAAGTTGTACCATACAGGTCTGGTTTTCGTTGCCGCAAAAATAGCTACTCGGTCTAATTGTACTGCGAGTATATCTATTCAGTGATCGATACTCACACTCACACTGAGCTCTAAAGCTACGTATAAATTAAAAGCTCATACTATTTTCTTCAGTTTGATTAGTATAAACGAAGTATTGTTATATTAGTGATTTCAGTTTGTATTTGTAATGTGTATTAAATAGGCAATGTGTCGAAAATTAGAAAGAAAGTGGGGAAAGCAGTGTTTTAACACTAGGTTCAACCTCTAGGCAGAGGGAATAGTGTTGAAACACTCCGTATGTAGGTAGTTCGGCGCCTATACAGACTTAGTAGCTTGAATAGCTTGAGTAGCTTGAATAGGTCGCGTTTTATTTAATTAAAGAAAATATAAAAATAACAAAATAGGTTAATAAAGCGCTGTCTCGTATACTTAACTCATAAGCTTAACGAAAAAATAAAAAACCTTGCTGTAAAATTTATTTAAGAGATATGAAATGTCGCGATTCACGCCGCCATGAAACTTGAACAACAGCTATTATCTAATTGCTTAATTGGCAAACGGCCACACACCCGCTATCCGAGAGCACTGGCCAATATCGCAGCATCCTGTATCGAAATATATGTATTTGTACTGAAACTGACATTTTTAAAAAAATGTTCACTTTATGGGAATAAAATACTTCTACTACGAAACAATATAAATAAATATTATTAATATAAAAACGAGGACGTTGTGGAGCAGCGGCACAGTGTGAGACTGTTAACGCGACAGTTGTGAGTTCGGGGAAATGTATTACTTTTACTGCCTCGCTGTGACAGCAAGACATAGGGCGGCGTTAAGTTCTGGCTCAACAGGCAATCTCTTCAAAATTAGGCGTAAGGAACGGAATGTTAGTATCTTAACACTAAGTTCCCTCTGCTTTCTCCCCTATAAGCATGATACAGCGTGGAGCTAAAATATAATACACATATTTTTTAAAAAAGAAATATAAAACACAGTGATTTATAGAGACCAATTAGTTAGTGAAAAGAGATTACAGAATCTCTTTATCCACTCACTCATCATAGGTATAATTAAATTAATTATAAATGTCAACCTAAATGTCGTGGGCGGGATGAATTCAAATAAATCACAATCAGGATTTTACGGTGTTCGATCTAATTTTGTATCATTGTTGATTAATACTTGTAATTAATCTTGCTACTGGAGGCTTTGTGACAAATGCCACAGGAATATTTTCTGAGACATGAAGGTTGTAGGTTCAAGGTTAATTTTGAGGCAAATATTTACGTCTTTAACCTGCAATAAAACCAATACATTTGCTAAATACAAGAGATACTAAATACAAAATATATATAAAAAAATAATAGAATAGTGCAGAAACAAAGCGAATCGAACGTTGTCGAATGAATTGAGACGACAAAGTTTATATCGGTACGGCATCTATTGAATGTCCAGTAACAGTACGTTAAGTCGTTCATATTAAAAGTGCACATTTTGAGTGGAAAACTTTTCCATACATTCCTAGTTGAAACTAAGTAGAGATAAAGATCAATGTATTATTTGAAAGCATACCAACAGTTATCTTTCCATTGTACAAAACATTTGATTAAAATGTGATTTTTATGTAAAATTTAAAAAAATTATATCGTTGCACTTTTGTAGTATAGGCAATTTCTATGAACCAAACTGAACCTATGACCAATGGAATTATAAACTATTTTACAGTGCCACAACAGCGTATACTAATAGGTATTAAAACGACAAGGCTTTTATAAACTCACTTATATTTTTAGCCCACCTTGACCTGGCCACCTGTATTTCGTTTTATTGTATAAAACAATTTCATGAACATTTATTTTAACGACAACTACTGTAGCTTAAACATGAAACTGCAAATTTTTAAAGTTAAATTCTTATTGAAATTTTGACAATTTTGCATTTTTTCCACTTTTCATACTGCGATCGATGTAAATCGGGGAAAAAAAATCGCATAGCTGGATTGGGCCCCATAATAATGACTCTCCGTTCCTCAACTCAACGCCGTGCCATTAGTTTAGATTCTCTTGTTACCAGATCAAATAAATGAATATAATTACTTCAAGTGGAAATCAATATGAACAGAGGAACAAAATCAACCTACCCTGCACTGCAAGAAAAAATGTCACGACTGCCCCCCATAATTCCACAAATAACAAATACGCCACCAAAAACAACGAAATATAAGAAATATAGCTTAGTCTTCTTTTAAAACAAAATATATTATTACAATATAGAATACAAAAATTAAAATCCCAAAATACGTGAAGCTATTGTGCCAAAAATAAAAATACTTTAGTCAAGTAATCACGAATGCGACGAAAAATTCATCGCATGTGAAAATTTCACACTCAAAAATTGTCGGACAAATCCCTGCACCGGATGGGAGGGAGTCTCGGGACGATGTATGAGAACATTTATGAGACGGAACAGTGTGTATGTTTTATGATGAGAATCTGTCATTTTAGTGGGGTTTATTGTCTTTAAAAATGTGTTTATTTCAAGTTTTTTTTAAATTTAAATCATATTGTCTGTCTCCATAAAGCGTTTCATTAAAGAAGTAAGCTTGTGCTCGACTGACTGGTTCGGAACGCCAGGACCAAACTATTTATTTGATTATTATATTGATTTATTTGATTATTATTATATATATACTTAACAAATCTTTAAAAGTTTTACACGTATCTGAAATATCAATTTAAAACTACTGCAGCAAAAAAAAATCGAAATTCTAACTGAAGCAATATAAAAAAGATAAAATCACAAAATTTCCAAAAGAATATGAACCCAGAACTTCCAAATAATGACCACATCAAATGAACAAGCAAGGTGGTATAAAAGTAAATTATGACGCTTTCAGATGACCGGATGTTATTATACGCGCGAAGTGGCCGTACGGTGTTTACATTTAGTTGAACATCTGTGTTTTACAACATTGTTACATTAATCTCATGTATTTAGCGTGTCATGTTTGTATAAAAATCCTTCATAATCCATACTTTGAGATGGTTTCAATATTTTTTAAAATAATATTTGTATTATGTAGGTCGGTTTTAGTTTCGTTCCCCACTCGGAAGCGCAGTCCAAAAATGGGAGAAAGTAAAGAAAATATGGTTTATTCATATTATTTTAATACGTACATATATTCAAACAACATACATTCTACATTTAAGTAGCATTAGTGAATGTATGTAGCATACAAAATAACTCTAAAATGTAAATTACACATTACACATTCAAATTCAGGTTTAAAATGCACATCTTAAGATTAATTAAAAGAACTACTAACTTTACCGGCAGGTGTGTTGCTATTGCGAAATACCAAATTTCAATATTTATACAGATATATTTCGTGAAAAGTTGCAACATCACGATTTTTTTCGAAAATGGGGAGGACGGAACGGAGTTTCTTAACACTAGGTTTTCTCTGCCAATATTGCTCTGTGCGGAATAGCTATATTCCGCATTTTTATTGTTTCACGCTGGTGAAAGAATTGAAATATTTTATAAAATATTATTTTACTATACACGCATATCCCGGGGCAGGCAGAAAGAGATAAGTGCTAAGACACTTCTTTCTGCAATTTCAACCCACCTTTGCCTTGCCTTGCATATTTTTCTGTCATATAGAGGACATTCATATTTTTTTTCTTAAATATACTTGACAAGGAATATCATAAAAATTGGCAATTCTACTCGGAAATAATCGAAAAAGGAATCAATATCCAAATAACTAAAACCATTACATTTACACAACTTAATAAATTCACAGCGCAAGCTTTCATTAAGCTTAAAATCTAATTACAGAAGCACTAGACGCTGTAAGACGTAGCGCGTCGCGTTAACACCGACAGTGAACAATACGAGGCGAGGTTGCGGCGAGGGCCTGACGTGCCATTGCTGGGTCGCGGCCGTAGCCAGTGTCTTAGTGTGTGTCTAAAGTGTAAGATTTTCAATCATGAAGAAAAATAAACAATTAAAAAAAACAGTAATTAATATAATGAATTATTAAAAATACTAAATTAGCTTATTCTAGAATTCTGAAGCTGCTTCATACCATGCATCTCAAAAAACTACAATCTAACGTTGTGTTAATAAAACATGCTCGTGTTTTGTAAAACTAATTGGTAATTCGGAGAATTCTAGAAATATATCACTCTATTTTAAGTCGATACAATGCTGAATGATAAAATCTGATGTCACCATATATAAAGAATTTTTAGTATAAATATAAAAAATACCGTCGATGTGCGATACTTGAGGGTTCTCGCTAGACTCAGAGGAGTGATTTTATTTAAATTAATTTATCTATATATCTGACAATACGTGTAATGGAAAAATAGTATATTATATGGAACTCCCTGCCTGCTGAACTGTTCCCGTCATATATAACCTGGCTATCATTAAAGAACAAGTGAATAGGCACTATCTAGGCAAGCATGCTCCACCTTCGTTCGCATCGTCACTTACCACCAGGTGAGATAGCGGACAAATGCTTGCCTATCTACAATAAAAAAAAAAAAGATATCACCTATAGTATAATCTTATATAAACACGCTACGTCCTGCAACGTAGACCGCTTCAGAGTCTTAGTTTCGTAACATTAAAGCTAGGAATTTACCGTGGCACGTTGACGGCTGTCCAAACACTGCACTAGGTAAATCCGATCGCAGTATTATAGGGCTTTTGGATTTAACAATATGACATACATTTATATGCAATAGGTACACAGTACCAATATGGTCATAGACGAAGCGCGGCGTTGTGTTCCGCTACTGAACATGCAATGTCTCGAAACTTGAGCGGTGTGTAAGAACGGAGTGCCTTCACACTAGACAATTGGCTCCAGAAAGATTGAGAAAAAAAAGTTAAATATTAAGAAAAATATTAACTTACATATCTGATTCAATTAAGCAGTTATTATTTTTTCATCCAGTTAATATGCAGCGAGAAAAAATTTCTTTTTAAAAAGACCATATTTCTACAATATATTATTTTATATTTTTAAATTCCATTATTAATGGACGTCATTTATTTACACGTTACGTTAAAAAGCTCGTAATGTGAATTAACATAAATAACGGTTATTTAATTTCCAACGAGAAACGTCATTACCATACATTTTTACTTTTTTGTATGGAGACGTCGTTTTAACATTTGCTTATCCATTGTTATACAAGGAGTTTTTTTTTTGTTTTATTTTTTTAGGCAAATAAACTATTCCGTCTATCTATCCTAGAGAGACGGAATAGGTTCTGTCTGGCAAAAAGAGTGTCAACCAAGTAGCTGTACAAGATTGATACTCCGTTCTCCATACAACGCCTAATTTCAAGACACTACGTGTTATCAGGCGGAGCTCAACGCTGCGCTTTGTTAAATAACTTTCTAAGTGTCATCTAAGTACAGTATTTAATATTGTTTATTGAATTTGTACAACAAACAAATTGAATATAATTACAGAAATTAAATTAACAAAGGTGGAATAATATTAACTAAATAAGGCTGTAACATTTATTAAAATTACATGTGGGTAACATATGTAATTTTCGCATGTGTACAGTTAAATATAACAATTTCATAACTATTTCGGTGGCGTGAAGTTACGGAACTGAAAAATTAAAAACAACCATCTTTTGATATCTAGCAACAATAACAAAAAGAAAACTACGAAACTAAGGAAATTACCCAACCAAGTAAGCACGTAAAATGTACATAGAACTATTTAGTACAACTGCATTACTACTAACTATACTGCTTATAATGGCACAATTGGGACTGAATCGACAGCTTCAGATTGATGACCGCTGATATCCTTCCCCCTTTAGACTTTATATTACTTAGATGTGTTATATAGATATTTATCTTTAAATTGTTCGTCAGTGTATTTGTTTTAATTAAACATCCTATAGTACAGTAAGCATAAGGGTGGTGCGTTCGGTTCTCGGAATATAACTTGGAATCAATATTAAGTCAATTTCTATTCTAAAAATATGTTTAGCATTAAAATGTTATTATTTTCTAACTTTAGTAATAAAAAAACAATTTATCTATTATAGTATCTATTTGTTATAAATTTAAAAAACTCAAGAGTGTGATATTCAAATTAAAAATTTTCTCTCCGTTCCCATTAAGACAATTCCGTTTATATCACGGGCCCATTGCGTGTTTAGGTGTAGAGGATGGCAACGCCGCTCTTAGCTGCGTAACAGAGCGGGGAAATAAAAATACTAAATATTCCATTCATTCGAGTTTGAATCGAACTCACAACCTGTCGCGTTTACAGAATCTCTCTCAAACTCTGAACAATTTAATGTTCATAAACATATAACAACATACATACATACAAACATTAACGTATAGAAGCGGCCCATCTCTAAAGGTCCATTAGGTAAGGCACGTAAGCCCTAAGACCAAAGTAAGGCTTTACGGAATCTTGTAATGACGCAATCAGAGAACAGATCGAAGGCTTTTAAACTGATGGATTGTCGATCGGATCAGGTGACAGTTCAAACAGTTGCCCAAAACATTCGTTAAAATTGATTGATTTATAAGCATAATTTGCTAAATAAATAAAAAGTTAAAAGCAATATATTAAATAACAAGACGAAAACAAATGAAATAGAAAAAGAATGCTAACTCAGGTTCGCATTCTTTTTGATTTAAATTTTGGTGAACTCAATTCTTTGAATTTCCAATGTTGTGTGGTACAGACGGAGAAAATCTGCTGATATAAGATTTCGCCTGGATATACATCTTTAATATTAATTCCAAAGCCAAACAACAAAAGTTAAGCGACTGAAGCTTAGTTGCCAAGTCATAGGAAATAGCATTTTAGTTAGGATTTTGTTAAATAACCATCGCCCTATTGTAAAGTTCACGAAGATATTTCCTTTTGACAAGATATCTATATAAGTTGAAAAGCTTTTCATTGAAACATATAGAAAATTACTAAACTATTTTATGATCCATATACAAAAGTTATCCTAAAGTTGCAGCACTCCAAACCGCGCTCGATCTCCTTACCAGAGCGCTAAAACGAAAATAATATTTAATTCGGCAATATAAAAAGTAAGTATTTTTAAAATAAGTTCCAGAAAGTTCCGAATTTAAATATTTATTAAAATATTTAAATTGCATTTACAACTTCAACCATCTTTTCCATTACAAAGTTGACCCAAAATAGGTACATTTTTTTTCTCGGCTGATAACCACAGCACAAGAAAGCTATCATCAAACTATAACACAGAAGATAATAAATCTTCCGCAAGCCGCCGTCAACTGACCGGTGATCGATTCATCTGGCGTAAAAGTTCGCAAGACTTCCAAGATTTAAGTGCATTTGATGCAATTTTGGAGATTGGTTTTTATCGTAATTTATTACACGTTTTAATGTTAGTGGGTCTGCATTAGACATGAGTTGGATGAAAATAAAATCATTTTAGATTTAAAGAAATTGAATATGTTAAAGTAATTTTTATGTTTACTTTAGAAGAATAAACATAATATAAAAAAGACAGCAAAAATCTGTATTTCATTTCAAATGGTAATTAAAAAAAAAAATTTACACGTTCATATTATAAAGTAATTTTTTTTTTTTTGATATAATGAATCTATAAAGATAAAAAAAACGATTAAATCGCTGTAATGTAGATGGCCAACATCTAAATAATTATAAAAATAAATTCAAATCAATACATATGTACATAATAGATAAATTGTCATAAAATGGGCAAAATATTTTATATGACGAAATAAAGTTCACCTGTTAAAATTTGAAGCCACTACCTTTAACTTGATATGATGCGTCAATATACTAAACCCAATTACTATATTTATAAAAAATTGAAAAAACCATTTTATAATAGAATTTAATAAGCATTTAACCTTTGATATTATAGATAACAAGCAAGCTAAGAAAATCTCAAATAGCTCGAATATCTCTCGTAAAGAGGCAATAAATCTACATTCAAGCGCTTAGGTGTTTAGTACTCAGTAGGTGGAAGTGATTGATATCACTATTTTTTCAACATACTAGAGGATTAAGGAATTAATGTATTATTAACGATGAAATTAACATTAGTTGGCTTTAAATTAAGATTTATTTAAAATTTTATAAAAAGTAGAGATAAAAAATACTTTAAAAAAAATACTATAAATTTTGTTTTTACTAATTAAAACGTATATATTTTTAAACGTATATAAACGTAAACGTATATATTCATATTAGACTTATCTTTTAAAACAACTAATAGGCTAAAATAGATATTTTGTATCCAGCCTATTTGAGTTATTAACGTTTCTACGTTCTGAGTAGGAATCAAACGTACAACCACCGTCATATTAGCTCAACAGACTCCTTCCACCACAACCTGTCATTAAATCAAAGAAAACAGTGAATGGAAATCCAATAAAATACTTATCTACTCGACGTCACTTCAATTCCAATAGATAGGCAGCTCTTAATCCGTCGAATAAATTAATATAATCGAGCAAGATGACTGTGTGAGGCGAGCCCTCGCATTATCAGTGAAAAATCTCTGAAGTGGCTCATTGCCTTCAAAATTAAGAATATTTGATTTATGATTGATTTTATCAAAATTACTTTTTTTGAGTAAAATGAGATTAGATACGTTGTGATAAAGCGTTCTACTTTTTTTGTACTATTACCTACTGTGTGGTGGTAGATGTATACAGAATGTAGGCATATCACAGGTTAAGCAGAAAGAACTTAATATCAAGACATGTTATTTTAGATATTACGTATTACGTTGTGTAAATTAACGTTGCACTTTTTCCAAAACAGGGAAAACTAAAAACGAACAAAACGAATGATCGTTCAGCATCGTTTCACCACGCCACGATGGCCTTAACTTTAATGTCTGTCTGTCTTGTCTATTAAATTATTCAAGTAGATTGTAGATTTAAGTCCTAATCCGTCAAATTTTGCATTAAAATATAAATGTTTTTCTGGTCTGCTTCCGACTTCTGTCACATCTCTCAACCAATTATAACCAAATTCGATAACCCATATTTACTGTACACACACAAAAATTATTAAAGTCAGCAGCAAATACAAATAATACATCAAAGGGTTTCAAATCACGTAACGTATTAACTACGTGATCCCAACGACCACCGTGCGGGGTGTTAAATGACGCAATGTATAAAAAAAGAACATTAAGCCCAAAATTGACCAATGTCTGTAAGAGTTGCTAAGATAGAATTGTGATGAAATATCTTTTTCTCGTATAATTGTATGTGTGCTATTTTTAGCGTGATTGTTACGCAGGTACTAAATTTGTATTTGCAGTGTAGGTACACCTACACAATTCAAGTCTTGTATTCAATACAATTTGAATTTAAGCTCGAATGGATAATAAAAGTAGGATTTCTCATAATCTACAGCATCTGATTTTATAAATAAAGAAATTGCCAATTAGCCATTTCCAATTACATTTTTTTTTTAGCTTCAGGCTACAGCATCTGATTTTATAAATAAAGAAATTACCAATTAGCCATTTCCAATTACATTTTTTTTTAGCTTCAGGCTATATCCCACAAAAAGTTAAGTAGACAGAGGAAACATTATTCTCCCAGCACCGCCTAATTTTTAAGACACTTGACAGAGCCATAAAATTAATACAAAAATAAAGAATACTACACTAAAAGTAAACCAAAACACAAAAAAATATGTCACAAATAGACCGCGCACTCCACGGAGGTACCTTCATGATTTCGTAACTACCCACATGGGAAATTTGTTCACACGACATTAGAGACTATTATGTGTAACGCTAAGCTTGCATCGTACCCCGCGCGCCCTGTGGGATATAGGATTTGTGCGGTTACTATTATTTTATACTTTTTCCTTTTAGATAGATATAGGTTATTGGTAAATAAAAAGCATATTACGTTACAATCTGACAGACGGATATTGACCAAACGCTTAGGTTGATGACAAATCTATGTTAGGCCTTTGTGGTCTTCAAAGTGATCCAAAGTATTTTCTTGGGCGCAGCCTCAATTACTCGCAGATGAGTGAGCACAGTTTTTTTTATTTCGGTAATATTTACGCAGTTTGTAACATATAGGACTGCCTGATCTTATTAGGTAAAAAGTATTCTTATTGGCGCTGTATTAAGCCACTAATTTAGTGCTGTCTATAAAGATATAGTATGGGTGCGTGCTTTCTGCTCATCATGCATTATGTGAGGGACGAGATATGATATAACCTGTAAGTAAATCGAAAATTGTAGGTAGAGATTGAAGCCGCCTTATTAAAGCCGTAGGAACTACCATCTACACGCCACGCAACTGTGGAATGGTCTACCTGCCGCAATATTTCTAGGTCGATACAACACTTACCATCAGGTGACCCATATACTCGTTTGCCTTGTCCTTTCCATAAAAATAAATTATAATATAAATGTTTTCGGCCTAGACTTAAAATAAAGGGCTAAAATTATATTGTTGGTAACAACATAGCGCGACTAGTTATCTCAGACAAAATATTATAATTCAATCAAGCATTAGTGTAATACATCTATTATTATGTTCTAAATTCATCTAATCGTATCTCAGATAAAATTCCAAACAGTAGAAACAGAATGCAATATATCTTCAAAATTAGGTGTTGAAATGGATAACCTTTATCTTTTTCGAGATAAAAAAAACTTATTATAAATCTATTAATATTCGTACAATGTAATGATGGTAAATGCCAGTCATTTAATGGCAGACTGCCACATTATTTTGTTAGATCTTTGTTATGCACTATATATAATTTGATTTTCTAATAAATGGATATTTCAAAATGACCTGTAATATAGACAATAAATGTGCATCAGGTGTGGTAGATGAATGACTTATAATATTCCGCTACTCGATAAGCATTGTCTCAAAATTGGCCGAAAAGTGGAGAGTATCTTCATACTAGGTACTCTATATATTTAATGTAAACAAGAAATATTGTAGAATTAAAGAAAAACGATCAATAAAAATATAAAGCAATCTTGAATGACTTTATTCCTAATTAGGCTACAAAGTCTAATAATTTAATTTATGCAAATCTGCAAATATCACCTTAAAATATAGCAGACCATCAAGCATTTGTAAAAATAAAGCCTCTTTCATGAAAAGGCAAGAGGAACATTACTTCTTCCGTATCTGCGTATAAAAAAGTCCAAATTGCATGCAACGAGCGAGTATCATCGCGTCGTGCATTTTTAAACATGTCCGGTCATTTCTGAATAATACACTACATTAACCCCCACTTTAATGTCATTTCGACGTCCAATTGTAATTGAGTCGGAATGATTTATATGCAAATAGAGAAATGATATTATTGACTAAAAAGGAGTATGTATACATATTTACAATAGCTGTATCTACGACTTCGTCTGCTTGGGAAAGTAAATTGATGTCATCTTTATTTATGAACCGAATGAAAATAAAACCACTAAATGTTAAGTGAAGTTTACCAAAATATATTGGTTAAAACCGTATTTAAAGTCTGTCTTACAAATATGCTTTCCTCAATAAGATATTTACACCTTTATTAAACGTATATTGTAGATATATTTTTGTTACGTGTCATTAAACATAGGCATAGAGACCTTATTTTAAAATAAAACTATATATTAACAGAAATATTACATTAGTAATTTGGTATTAATTTATTTAACGTATGCTAAATGTAGGTAAATGTAGGTTCTATTTCGAAAGTTAAAACTAAAACAATAATTTTAAAGAAATTAGATTCTCTTTTAATTCGAAAATGGAGTATTTTAAAACCCCACTATACATATTAATACATTGTCAATACTTCAACTATTGCTGATCTAACCTATTTTCATAACTTATCAGGAAAGGATGTACTTGAAGATATTGTTTTTGTTTTTTTAATAATATTTAACATATTGGAGACAATTTTTTTGATTTTTGACATTATACATGAGGAGGTTACATAAATAGCTATGACGATTATAAATATAATATTTTCATAGTTCTACATACTACCCAGTCTGAGTTGGGTAGACCATTGTAATTGAATATCAGGATATGCCGATCACCGCAACTAATGTGGGATACGAAAAGGTGTCTTAGAATAGCTTTGCTAATGCACATTCGCTTTGTAATATGATTCTATAGGTCGAATTTATTTGTGGGTAAAATCATCCTTAGTTATGATTTATTGAATTTATACTAACCTGTTCAAGTTGTATAGTCTATTAATTGAGAAAAGTTATAATAAGGCTATAGGATTAGATAACGACAGAGGCAACGGTCACTAGGAATGTGTCTTACACAACTCTTACTTATTCCCATTTGTTAGTTGAGAATTGACAGAAATCTTCTGACGGCAAAGGTAGAAAGTGTCCGACTATTGCCAATACACGTAAATATCAAACAGTACAAAGGAGCAGAGTTTCCCACCGTCGTAACTCAAGTCACGTTAAGTTAAATAAACAAAACAATTAAAAATCACTAAGCATTTTCTACACGACGACACTACAATTTTATAACAGTTATGAAGATTCCAGACATTTGGTAGTTATAATAAAAAACGGATCATAATTTTTTATGGGCAAAATCATAATTTTTTGCGAGCACGATCTCACATAAAAACTAACAATATTGTTTTATCAGCCACGTAAGCAGTTTTCCCCAAACTAGAGTAATTTTCGTAACGATTTTTTTCTATTTTCGTGCCTATTTATTACAGGTGAGAAAAATGGATAAATTGTATGACATGTACATACACACATATATGTAAAATAATGTTTAATGATTATTTTAGAACGCCGAAGAAGAAGAAGGGGTAACGACTTTGAACGCAACGGTTATGGGTGCGATTCCTACTCGAGAGAATGAACTTTTTAATATTTTCGTTTCCTCATTCTTGTAACGAGTCAAAAGCTTTCGCCA
Source organism: Heliconius melpomene rosina (assembly GCF_056956725.1). Classification (NCBI taxonomy): domain Eukaryota; kingdom Metazoa; phylum Arthropoda; class Insecta; order Lepidoptera; family Nymphalidae; genus Heliconius; species Heliconius melpomene. Next base: position 4,930,695 of record NC_140389.1, on the reverse strand, counting down.
TTCAAGATGCAATGCCTCGAGAATGAAGCGGAAAGTGGCAAATGTTAGTGTCTTAATAGAACAGCGTCTTAAAACTAGGTTACCAGGTTCCCTCTACTTACTCTGCTATGCATGGGATACAGCGTGAAGCTAAAAAATTATAGATTATCCTTAAAAAAAAATTAATCAAATCGATCGTACAAGTCGTACAACCAAAATTACCAACCAATAAACAAACAAACAAAAAACAAATTAATTTAAATTATAGATATAAAAAAGTAATTAGTTACTTACATAAGTAAAAAAAAAATACCAAGAAACCTTAACTCAAAGGCAAAATTATATATTTAATGAGAAAAAAACCGTTTAAGCTTCATAGAAACGATTAAAGCTCGATCAAAGTACCTATAAATAAAATTTTTATAAATATTCTATCAAAAACATTCGCCGTATTTAAAAAAACGACGTCCATCATCCCGGACGGGTATTAAATGTTCACAAGATAAATTGTATTATTATTAAAAATCTATCGATCGCGATGATCTACTGATGCGTAATAACAGTGCGTTATAAGCAAATTATATCCTAGTCGAGACCAGTCGTGGTGCAGGGGGTGCGACTGTAAGCAAGACAGATTGTAGGTTTAGGACAGATTCCCATTCGAAGAAATGAAATATTTAATATTTTAATTTCCTGTCTCTACGTACGTAAGTACAGGTAACGAACGAAAGTGTCTTAATGAGAATGGATCCTACTTACCTCGGTATGTGCAGGATACAAAGATAAGTAAAAAATAACAATAATTCAAACCAATAGCTCTTGAAATTAACGCATTCAAAAAAGTCTCAAAAAAAATCCTTCAAATTTATAATATTTAGTACAGAAAGAAGAACAGATATATTTCTCACCGCACAACCCTAAGCCACTATAATCAAATTAAACTATCAAAATTTCAATTACTTAGTAAAGTTTCGTATACCCCCATAATTTCATTAGAACAAAACCTAGATTACGTTTTCGTTTCAGTGCTACGGGACAGTGGGTACATTAATTAATCCGCTAAAAAACCTTGCTCATTTCAAATATGTTTTAAAAATATTTCGTAACATAAGTTTATTTTTTTACCCGTAAAAATATATATATTTTTAATTTTTGTTGAATTAGATTATGACATCTTAATAAAATATTAACACTAATAATATGATAAACAAACTTAAAAACTAAATTATAAAGTACAAACTCTATCTACTCTGATACGTGTAGGTAGACGTACCTACACAGGACGCTGTGTAATACCTCTTAGCCTCACAGTATTTACCGCCGCACAAATATAACACTTAAATAAAACGAATACAATATCTCTATAAATAAACATATTATCGCACGAACAACTTTAATATATAGTTACACAAAAGTTACTCTTGTATACGTCGCGTATCTCGAGCAGATTCAATTAAAAACTTGCGCTGGTAATGTCATTGAATGGCTTATCTTGCCGTCGCCGTGTTAATACCCGGTACCTACCCCACCTATCTACGTTTCACCATTATTCACACCAATTTCACTTTATATTAGCTGCCGATAACTTTTTTATCGGGATTAAAATTTAAAATGTTTTTAATGAAAGATATTTTTAAAGCCTACTTTACGAAGACATTATTTGCAACGTAATATGACGTCATCGTGGACCATATAATTTGTTTATAACTAGTTTTTTTGTGCGGCTTCGCCCGCGTGACTACCAGGGCTATAGAAATAACGGATACTAGTGTTACATCTGTGGGTGTCTCAGGCCTATAATCTTATTCGTTAAATGGACCATCCAGAAAAAAAATTCTATTCCAACCTGCAGTAGTTCCTGAGATGATTACAGAGAAAAAGTAAAAAAATACTTTTTAAATAGAATCATATAAAAAATTTAACGTAGTGAGATATGAACTTACCCCTCTTGGAAGCCGTTGAAAAATATCACATTATAATGTTTTCTAAAAAGTATTTTTCTTTTCTAAATCAATCAGTATATACCACAAGAATAGAAATGGTTTATATTTTACGACGAAGTATTATTCTTAATTACATTACTTACTTCATTCCACAATATAAAGTAAGATACATTTTCTTTGGAGGACACTTACCTGAAACAAAAAAGTGCAAGTATTAAAAATTACGTAAAAATATACTTCGTGCTCTGGTTAAATAAGCGGAAGCGGGCGGTGCGTGAGAAATTGCTAAGACAATACAGCACGAAATCAAAAAATCATCATCAAAAGTTTGTTGTTGTCCACTTCCGCATATCGCACTGCTTTCACAATTCTATGAGACATCAACATCAATTTTTGAGACATTGTATTTTGTGACGGAACTCAACACCGCGCTTTGTCTTGTAACCAGAGCGAAGAAATGAAAATATTGAGAAATTGATGATGGTAATATTAAAGTGGTAAGAACCTTACCAAATTTACCAAAGGCTTATCAAAAACTAATCTTATAATAAAATCATTCACTTAGTCACATGGATTATATGTGAAAAAATACCGAAAATCCTAGAAAATACTTTACAAGCACACATTTCATAATAGTATTAACGGTTAATACGATTCTGTTTTCAGCGCACATGTTACGGATTTCATTGTGTGTACTGTGTGTACTAGGTGTCATATGAAGACAAATAAAAATGGGACAAAATAATATAGTTAAGCACCGTTAGATTTTCGTCACTCAGTCTACAGGACGAAAAATAAAAAAAAGTATTCACACTAGGTTTTCCTACTTATAACGCATACAAAAGAAAATACAAAATATTTTCACAATCTGTTTTGGTTAAAAATATATTTTATTATCCAAATAAAATTTACGTAAAACATACAAAATAATTATAAAAAACCAACAAACATCAGTATCCAATATAAAATAATAACCTCATCTGAAAACTGTTAACGTTCCTTTGTATTGTAAAAGACCTTGTCCATACAAAAAAGGTGACTTATGGCGACTCTACACATAAGAAGCTATACTAAAACAAAAGACAACCACGTTTACTTCTACACGTTACGCTAAATAAAACTCTAAAAATGACAATGAAGAGTTGAAATTTGTATGAAAATAATAAAATAAATCCGATTAATGTTGTCTCGAATGCTTAATTGTAAGAATCTTGAAATGAAGACTTTGTTTCTTTACTCTGGTAATAATGTTATTGGATTTAAAATATTATTTTTATGTAATATCATATTAATGTATAAAATAACGTTTGTGAGAATAGCGTTAAAATAACGTTTTGTAAAAACAGATAGATAAAAAAAATTATAATTCGCTTTCATTACTGATTAACTAACAGACAGCTAACAATGTCGAAATAACGCGGTGTAAGCCTGAAATTTTACATGTTCGTTTCCCAGGCAGTATAGGAAATCACTAAGAAAATAAAGAGATACGGAAATCCTTTCGAGAAGAAATAAGAAATATTATTTTACGTTTCATTGCTACTATTAGTATAATATAATATAAATTACAATTTCAAAGCAATATTAATCAAAACTTGTTTCCATTTTCCAACGAAAATACGTAATAAACACTGAAATTAAGCGAACAATAGGTTTAATACATTTCATTTTATTACTTTAAAAGCTAAACTCTATTTCAGACACGATAATATAACTTTTAGGATCTTATGATGGTGTTTGGAGCGTTTGGGACTCGATTTACTTTATGTTCCAGAAACATTGAACCTGAAAGGACGCTTCTAAATTATTCGATAAGCTAGAACTGAAATTAAATAATACGTTTGTTATAGTAGGCGTGTTTGGAAATTGTTCTACAAGTGATGTGTGAGTTCAAACACGTCTTGAATTTTTTTTTCTTTATCTTGTATTTTTTGATTAGTCATCCTTACAATCATCAAGTATCGAATCGCTCTCATGTAATTTTTTTTATAATATTGTACAATGGCGACAGGTCGATGAGAAATGCTACTAAAAATATTATTCTTCGCTTTATCATTTGAAGAAACTTTTATTATAACTCATTATCGAGTTAAATATTTTTTATTTAAATATGAACATTTTTTGTACATAATTAAAAATTCTAAAATGTTCACAAATGTTTGTAAGTAATTTCACGGTGTCGGTTTTTCGTGACGACGCGACATGCACGCGCGCATCGTAAAAATCCGCCATCCTGTTCTTTTTTAAATCATCTCTCAAGAAACGACCAGTGCGTCTCTTATAGGCTGCAAGCCCTGAGTCATCTTTTAAAATACGCGGCAAAATCTTTTGCTTTCGTGCAGGATTTCTTTGAATACTTTTCCTTAGTGCTTTGATCGACTATTTCTGTCACAAACAGAGGAGGTTTCATTCATTATCAATAGCCCGGTACACAAACATTTGGCTAATACTTCAGTTCATCATTGTAACAAACGAAAGATACGCATAACAAAAAGCACTTATTATTAACATTTAATTAATTAACAATGTTGCACGACCAACATTTCGTCTGAGGGTTATAATTAAACGTCGCACGCTCCGTGAACTGTGTTGCGTTGCCGTATTGTTGCCGATTCGGTATTTTGTAGACAGTGAGTTTAAAATATAATTGTACACTCTACTATTTTTATATTAATTAAGTTTATTATTATTTAAAAAAAAAACATTAACTTCCACCATTCAGCAGTACAAGGTTTAGAAAATTGGACGGCGAGTGGAGAACGGCAGTATTAACTCTAGATTCCTATATAAAGCATGACGTTGCTTCTTTTTTTTAAATTAATCTGCATTTTTGAGGTAACTAGAAAAACCTGATAACGCGCTATTTTAAGATAACAGCTACTATTTACTATGTTATTTCATTTTTTTAAATAGGAACTTTTCTATTCCCTCAATAGAAAAGTTCCTAGATTTATACATATGTATCCAATCTAAAACCAATACATACTATTTGTTTTTGGCCATTTGTTATAAAATAAAACAACATAGATTTATAATACAAATATCAATTTACCACAAATTGTTACCAAAAGACTAACACAAGCGAATCTAAACTATTGACATTCACGTGACAATCTTTCAAGAATATAATAAAATAAATACACAAAAGGATTGAGCTGAAATACCGCCAGTGCCCGCCGCGAAATCGAATAGGTCGGATATTTATTTTCAAAGTAAAAATATGTCACGTCCTCAACAAGGTTACATTGATAACACTATACCTATCTATGGGACCGATTAAGATTATCACAAAAAAATATTCTGGGGTCATTTCCTAGCACGCTAATCACTTTTTTTTTTCAGGTTTACAGAGAGATATATTAAAAATATTTTTTATTAACTTGACTATTAAAAAAACGCAGAGTCAAATGGCCAAAAAATGAGAAACGAGCAAAAAAACCAACTACAAAGTGCAAACTATGCCAAACCAAAAAAAATCGTAAAAATTATATAAGAAATCCACTTTCAGAATACAAAATAATATAATTATTATAATATTCCAGATGCAGAGTCAGAGCTTTGAGTTGTGGGTGCAGAAACGTAATCCCATTTACTTTGAATCCGACCGAATTCAAGTTACTTTTCTGCTTTATTTCGTGAGCTCTCGCTGAGTGACGACGCGAGGTTTATGATTTGAGAGCGTATGCAAAGTTATATTCGTTTAAAAATCTTAATATATTTAAATATAACCGCAAAAGTTATCTTAATGAAGGAATATGTTTCGTTATTTTGATTGAGATGCGTATGACTTACTTTGGCTAAGTCGTTCAGTTCTGCGATGTATGAAATTGAGCATAAAACTGGGAAACGCAATGTTTTAACGCTAGATTCCCTCTACTTACACAGTTAAAAGCGAAATATGCATAAAGCTGCAAAAAAAATCTTATACTCCCCTAATAGGTGAAATATACCTACATATGAATTAGATTAGCTTTTTATATGGACTATCCAATACAAGATTATTTTTTTTCAAAAATTGTTCCTGAGATTAGCTTGTTAAACCAAACAAACTGTTCTAATTTATAATATCAGTGTAGATATAGGCAAAGCACTCAAAGATCCACCTAAAACGAAGGGAATATCCAGCATCTTATGAATAGAGCAGTTATCAAAATGACACAGGCCGACGGCCCGTAACGGCTATCGTGAAATTAGATCGACAGCTTAACAGCTTAACGCGTTCTCCGAAGCCCAGAGATAGTCTGGAAGATTGGATGCACACCCATCAACTTTGATTTTATTGAGGCTTAACCCACTCTACATATACATTAATTTTATACAAAAAAAGCTAACACAAATTAGTATTCAAAACAAGAATTGAAATTACAACTTGTTTACACAAAAAATGCTGAGGAAAAAACTTTTTTTTAAGACATTCCTTTTCCCACTCTCCATCTAATTTTCCAGATATTTCCTATTGAATTTTGGAACGCCGTGCTTTGCGTCACCAGAGCGGAGAAATGAAAAAATGCGTTAACAGTCACACACAGGTGGTTGTACAACACACAACATAAAACAATAAAACATAATAAATCCCCAGCACAAAGGACATTCCAGCATCCAGCATTAGGCCAAGTAATTAGGCTATCGCATTTCTACGGGCAAATTGCGCGTCACATAATTATTCAATGAGGACGCGGAGGCCATTAATGCTTTCCATTAGCGGGTATGCAAATATCTATATACACCTACATAGGTATATATAGATATGTGTAGATATACCTAATTGTTAGACCTTGTTTAGTATGTTTAAACAGGGTAAAGTACCTACTTAGGACTACGGAGCTTGTAGGGTGGAAGTGGTAGTAGTGGAAGTTTAAATTTTATACTATGTAATATAGTGACGTATCACTCTGATTTCTCCGCTATTTTGCAATATAAATATGGTTATCTTATCCATACTACAGTAAGTACAATTCCATCCTTATATTAATATATTTGTAAGCGTGTTGTGTAGAGCACCTTCTTGTATTGTGTATATAAACGAAATAATAGCGGCACAAAACGGATTAATAACTGAAAGAAATAATTATAATTTTTAACAAAAAAAAACCGATTTCCAATTTCAGTCAAAAGTTCTGAGATAACATAAAAAAGAAAAACAAAAATACAGTCGAATTGATAACCTCCTCCTTTTACAGAAGTCAGTTAAAAACTAAACTTTATTTAACGACTACACGAACAAGGTCCGCATGTCTTATTAAAATAAAAAAATATTGTGTTAGCATATATTTTTTTTTTACTTTCCACTACCCTATATTCTAAGATAGCCCATTTTGCAATATATTAAATATTTTAAGAATATTTAAAGAAAAAAAATATACTTAAAAAAGCATAACAATTTGAACGTAAAAAAAACTCACACTTATATTTATTCACATCACATCATATTCATATGAAAGCTTACAGTGTATTTTTGGATGTTACAAACATGTCATATTCACATCCGCTATGGGAATACCACGATATGTTAAGCTATATTCATCCAATAAAAATAGGGGGAAAAAAGCTTTATTGGCACTTGTGCAAAGCATTTACAATGTAGAGCTTTTATGAAACAATCAGAATCCAGGATTTTTTGGTGTCACATGCTGTATATTGTAGGGTAGGTAGCCCTCTATCTAACCTAGGGTTAAAACACTCCGTTCCTCACTTTCTGCCAATTTCTGGAGGCATTGCGTGTTGAGTGCCATAACTCAACGCCGCGCTTTGCCTCGAGCGAAAGCGAAGAAATGGAAATGGAAATATAATAAAAACAGCTTACGAAAGCAGTAGAGTAGGCAAAGAGTGAGCCTAGTTTGACACTCCTTTTAACATTTCCAAGACATTGCACTTCGAGTAGTGGAACCTCCTAAGAGCACTGCACCACAATTGAATTTTCTAGGTTTGTACAAAATTCTATTTACCTTTATAAAACCTACAAATTTGACATAACAACAAAAAAAACCTAAACAACCTGAAATATAAACAAAATCACAATACAAAAGACACACCTAATAAAACAAATTGTCAACTCATTTAAATAACACGACAGACGAAAAAAAGCTTCGTCTCTTCGGAATCCAGTTAATTTCATCAAAAAAAAACCGACGAACAGAACACGCTCAGAGCGAAAAAGTTTCGTGTGTAAAAAGATTAAGTGACAAAGGCGTGACGAAAGCGCCGACAAAAAGTCGCCATTAAGCTTTCTTAAGTCCGCGAAAAGTTGCAAATTTGGGTCGAGTTTCAGTTAAAATTTGCATGAGTTAAAATTTTTCTATCCGTCAATTACAGAGATACTTCTCAAGGGTGATGTAATTTACGATATATATAACTTAGGTGTAATTTTATAATTTTAAGTTAAAATAAAATATTTTTATAGAGAGCTCTTACGGTAGTCAATCGGGCTAAATAAATGTTATATCAACAACATTTTTTTTATATAAAACAAAGTAAGCTTATTCCGGCATAGCCTTATTCCTAATATTAAAAAACATACTTGACATTTTCCCTTATTAAAACGCTTTTTAAACAGATATACTACTTTATACATATATATATATATATATATATCTTTTCAGTTAAACACTTCACGATAAATAAAAAAACTGTATCTATAATACAGAAAGATAAACAAAAATATCATATAACATTATATCCCTGTGTACACATGCACCGCCCTGCACCGCAATCTAACACATGGCATTTGCACCATTGCGGTCTTGAGCAGTCACATTAAGGCTCTAGCTACGTACACACGTACACATATAAATTGCATTAAACGTAATATACAGATAGAGGTTATATATATTTTTCAAGTAAACAAAGCAAAAATGAAAATGAGCAAAAAGAAAAACTACAGGCATTAATTGTTAATGCTTTCACACTTGATTCTAGCAAGAGAAGATAGTGCCAAAAACGAGGTAATGCACTTTGGAAAATTAGTTAGATAGCATTCATAATTGTTGTTAATTACAAAAAGTAAACTTCTTTTCCTATATGGCAGGAAGACACTCAATTTTCTACTTTCCGCCCAACTTTCGCGACGTTGTGTATTGAGTAGCTGAACTCTATACCATTCCTTGTCTTGTGACAGAGTTAGAGCGAAGAAGAAAAGTAAATCATTCTCCCAAATGAGAATCTAGCTCACTACTGTACTACGACGGCCTATAAAAAATGTTATTTACGTATTTAGAAAACGTATAATATACGTTGTCAGATATTGCATATATTAACGCCAGAAAATACACATTAATTTGATACTAAATTGTCTCTATGAGTATTTTTTTAGTTTTACGTTGTATCCCTCACATTACTATGTGCAATAGCAATTTGCGGCTATAGGTATAGGCAACCTGGGAACATATAGTCAAGATACTCCGTTCCCCACCTCTCTCTGTGTTCCTATGTGTATTAGATAGTAATATAATACTACGGAACTCAAGACAGCGTTATTCTCTAACGTTAACCACTTTGCCTTATTGGTTTAAACAAGGGCTATTGCAGAAAGTCTTCAATAAACATACATATAAATGTGTTTGAAATGAAATCAGAGCAGCGTGAAGGGTCCTCCCCTCTATTTACATTTAGGAAATGAACAAGGTATTCTGAAAGGGGAAACAATTAACCAAATTGAACTCCCTACCGTTTTGCTAGTGTAGAACAACAAAAATATTGTGTTCATTAATTTCAATTGCATTGTTAGTTTATATCAACTGAACATTAGTCGAGCAAAGTCCCAAGGAATTGGTTAAGTTTGATAATTTTAATCTCAGTTAACTTCCGCAGTTAAAATTAACTAGAGAAGTTTAATGACCGTAAAACTTGGTAAACGCTATAAGAAAGCTGATTTAAGTGAAAATAATTATTTATAAGTAGTGAAGAGAACTATTTTAATTAATGCATTGAAAAATATAAAAGTAAAAAAAAATAAGAGGAGTGTGACATGTGTTTTGGTTATTATATAATAGATGACTCTTTAAAAATACATATAAAAGATTTAGGCATGTTTTCATAACATTATAAAATTATTTATGTACCTCATCAATAGTTCTATATTAGTGGTTGGAAATAATATGAAGAAGTGTGAGAGTAAGCGAAGGAAATCGTATCGGTATATCTATCTATATATTGTTTATCTAAATTAAATATTCAGTTATGAAGTCCACCACTCGACAAACGATGTCTCATAATTGAGCTAAAATTAGTATATGTAGGTTATCACTGCCTTTTCTGTTATACCGAAAAAGTATGCTAGCTTGCTGACAATATACCCTAATATTGGAATCCACGACCAATCAACCAGCACCTCACCTCCTTAAATATGAAAACAACCAATCAAAACACAATGACACCATTCATCAAATAATTCCAATAATCAAAGTGAACAATAATGCAAATTTAAGCCCAAACTCTCCCTTTAAATAAAGGCAAAAGCCTAAAGGCCGTCAGCTGAAGATTATTAGTTTCGGAGCTTAAAATCGCCATCCGGAATACTCAAAGTTTCGTTTACCCAACTTTGGCGTTTAACTGACAATGTGAATTTGATACGTTTTTCGGTAGGAAACTTTTGGATACGTCGCTTGATAGCTATTTGTATGCCAAAATATGTATATATCGGTCATCCGGTGATAACTTAGGGGAAGTAACTATTTTTTTTAATTCGGTCTTCATTTTCGGGAGTTGTCTATAATATATAGTAATGACTAAAAGCAGCTCGATTTACTTTATTTTCAAATATAATAATTTTGCGCTGGCCAATATCTCTTTAATTAGCTGTTCGTTGAAATTATTGCAATAATGTAGCCTCATATTGCAATTTCTATGTTAATTGTGAAAATACATGCTAATATTTTGTATTATATGAATTATAATAACTAAAGTAATCTTTTAGAAATGAAACTATTTCAACTAAATAATTGGTCATATTGTGTTATGAAATATATGTACATTTTGAAAAATCTAAATTTTAATACTTTACAATAGACGGCCTGTGATCACAGGTACACTGAAGTAACATTTGTTTGCAAGTTGATACAAATATTAAATCAAAATACCGCAACCGATTTCCAAGTGCCTTGCGTAATAACAAAAACATTTTTAAATCTTACTAACTAAAAAAGATTTTTTAACATTTATATTTAAATCATCTTTCTATAGGACAATATGACAATAACACAAACATCAAAAGATATGCAAATTAGAATTGACAAAAAAGAAAATAATTAAAAAATACATAAAAGAAACCAATCCCAACTCATCAAGTATGATGAATGAGGCGAAACATTTGACGTTAATTATACTTTAATACAACAACTCTACGGAGCTGTAGAAAAGAATTGTATATAATTAGTAGATATTAAGTATAGTAACTAGCTTTTATCCACCGCTTCGCTTTTGTCGTCATAAGAAAATAACTAAAAGTTATGTTGATAAATTCTAAGTGCCTAGTGGAGGTAACTCTGACTACAGATCATCAGAATAATTTTTATGTACCCCACTGTGGGTTTATATCAAAATTACCAGTGTCATGTAATATAGGCTTATAAGCTTCCTCGGTAAATGGAATGAATCTCCCGTTTCAAAACATTCACCACACCTAAGGTTAGCGTGTTCAATCAAACAAACTCATTAGTTTATATTATAGATAAAAAAAAATAGTATAAATATTTTTTAGAAAACGTATAAAAAATTAAACGTAGCAGGATTTGAACCCGCACCTCTTAGAAACCGTCCAAGTTTCCGGAACGGCGGGCGGCGCGCCTTACTTTCCTAAGTGTGGAATAACACTTTAATATATGTTAAAAATAACAAATATAATAATTAACATCGTAAGTACATTCGGGTGTCTATAAACATAGATAAACAGTTCGTAAATAAGCTCACATAGTATTTCACAAAACTACTGTAAACATGTAGGAAATGCAATACAAATTAGAGTCGACCGTTAAAATCGTGAACAACGATTCATTCTACATGATATGTACTGACGGATGTAAGGACATTTCCGGTTTGCGCTTGTATAATATATAAATGTCTATATATCTATACTTGTATATTTCTACCGTATAATATAAGAGGAGGCTATTAAAAGCACGAATATAGCATATAAATACGTATAATGAAAAAATAAGTAGGTATGTAGGTACACATATTGGTTTAATGTACAATAGCCCAAGAAATTTTATTTACAGTTAATAAACTATTTTAAATATCGTCTGTTTTTGTGTATAAATGGGCTAATAGTGGAGAAGTTTTTTCCCCTTACTCTTTCATATATAAAAAAAAACCTCTTTTTAACTTTTTATCTGAACTGAAGTTAACATTCAAATGGTGAAAATTTTGTCCACTTGACCCCGCAAATCTAAGAAATTAACCTGATGTAGACCTTAATCAATAAATGGACCATGCAACACAAAAATATATTTTCAATTCGAACCAGTAGTTCCGGAGATTAGCGCGTTTAAATAAGCAAATCCTTGAGCTTCATAACATTATTACCTACTATAAATTAGTTTAGATATAATCATTGCTACATAATAAACTTATATACTCGTATACATACATACATATATATGAAAACGGCGACCAATTCATCATAACGTATTGTCGGTACCTGTTCCGGATCGATACGACAATTTCCTATCACATGCTCTCACCTATACCTGCTATGGCCATGGCTTTAAAGTGGGAAGAGTGATTTATTAGAGACGACTCCATTGAAATGATCTTCAGATGGAAATGCTGAATAAATTACTCTAGAATAGATTGCGTACAATTCTATGTATAGATTTTAATATGTAATGAGACATGAAACCTCGATAAAAAGGTATGACTCAAGCGCTTTGTCTTGTTACCGGAACAAGAAAATTAAAATAATTCATTTTACCGAGTGGGAATCGAACCCATTACCACAATGGCACGCTGTGCCGCTGCACCAGGCTGATCTCTTATTGTAATCTAACTTTGCAAAAAGCTTTAAGCATAAACATTATCTCGTAATTAAATATAAATTAGCCAAGTATTACATAATGTTTTAACGCTAACTTGGAGTTGTGAACTTAATGCGACTTCGTGTAACTTGTTCCAGACTTCACACGTCTGCTACTACTGCTGCTACAGTTTAAACTTGCAAAGTGCATTATCTATCTTATTGGGTAAATTACTTATTTGTAGCGCGTTTATTTTTATACACTTAATAATTATTAATTAAACTGATTTATATTCGACCATTATGGTGCAAGAGTTGTGGGTTCGATTCCCAATTGGGAAACTCTATCATATTGTTGGGCTTTGTGTGGGAAGATTTTTACAAATTTCCCAAAGATTATTCTAAGAATAAGCATATATAAACAATTGAACATTTTTTAAAGTTACGTTCACACACTAAGGAAAACCCAATAAGACCAAAAAATAATAATAACAATATAAAAGAAAAAGAAATTCACAAGTGTTTGTAGTTATACCGCAAGAACCCTAGACGACACTACCACATAGATTAGAGCTCAGTTGCAGGACATACATGTACAATTGTACAATGTACATATGTACATAGATCTCAAAACTCTTACAAAAGATAAAATCTACCGTTTTCTAGTACAAACTTTAAGAAAACCAGTGCTCTAACGAGGCAGTGATTCAAAAGCTTCCTCTTATGCTTTCTCGCTCGAACTAGTGGTTTACCTCAACTATGGTTATTGGAAAAATGTAATTATTATAATTAGGCAAAGGGAACCTGAAAACCTAGATTTAAGACACACCGTTCCCCATTATCCGCCGAATTCCCGAGGCAATGCGCGTTGAGTGGCGAAACTGAACGCCGCGGTTTGCCTCGTTAACACAATATGAATGCAGGAAAAAGAGAAGAAGAAGAGAGAATCGTACCCACAACCGTCGCAATTACAGGTGTAAAGGCAAAATAAGAAAACTGAAATATAAAAGGAATCGAACCCACAAATCAACCATTATCCACATACCTACTCACCTACATATACATACATTAGGAACATAATATACTATGATAACACACAAGGCAATATAACAAAGGCACAGGTGACAGATACGTGGTACGTTTGACTAACGGGAAATACACGTTGCGGGATATAAATTACAGGCATTTACTTCCTGTTGTAACTATTATCTAAATATTTATATATGCGTAGGTACGTATGGTTTGCATATAGTACTCGTAAGTATAACTTTAATATATAATTCTGTATACTAAAGTCATACTTACTATCGTTTCACGCTGTATCCCGCACACAGCAGGGTAGGCAGAGGGAATCTGGGAACCTAGTGTCAAGATACTCCGTTCTCCAATTTTCGACGAATTCTGGATGTATTGTATGTTAATTGAAAAGATTAAAAACAAAAAAAATATGGTTATTCCCAGTTAGAGTAAAATATGGTTAGGCTCTTAGATTACAACCATTTCCAAAATTAATTTCCGTGCTAACATTTTCGACCAATTCAAATAAAACATGTAAATCCTGGCTTATATCGAAGAAAATTTTCAATTTTACAGGCGAATTATTGATAAGGACTTTACCACTTTAATTTTGTTACTAATAGAATCAAGAACCAAGTATTAAGCGTTTCACAAAAGCGCTTTTCAAGTAATTAGATTTTAATACTGTAAATATTTATGGAGTTCACTCTTAGTACAGCGCAACAAGTTATGGTAAAAATATGTTTTGTTTCTTTTACTCATTGAACAAATATATAATGTTGTCCTTTTTGCGCTTGATTTTAATTATTACGCTATATTGAAGCTACTTTATTAGTCTCGCAGTAATCTTTTGATTTTGTGAATTTTACCTCTTCTTTGTTGTTTAAAGCCTTTTGAGTTCCCTTAATTGTTTCAATAAATTATAATTTAATAAAGAAAATAGAGAGATCACTCCGCTTGGGCATAAAGGGTTCCGTTTTGACGTTCGGCAAAGGAACTCTAAAGATCAAACTAGGCCATGTCATTCTTTTCCTTTTCAAGATATGTATCGAGATGGATATGGAGACTAAATTACATCTAATATAGTAAAGGTTGTTACAGTATTAGACAACATAGCATTAAACACTAGTAGATATGAGCGTGCGGTCTGTACGTTGTGGTCAACGGACATGTGTTAACATTTGGGTTGATCATGCATTATAATTATAATAGGAATGAGATAATTTAGGCGCGTGTGTAACGCATTTGAATTAGATCGGTTATAATTATAGGTATCAATTATAAGGAGGTAACAGCCGGTTCATATTGGCGGAGGCCGTCGACCGACCGTTGTGGGTTTGATTCCCACTGGGAGAAATAAAATGTTGAATATTTTCCACTACTACTTAACACGAAGTAAACAGTTTTATTGCAATACGATTAGTCGACAATATTCTCACATCTGAAATCTTCATTTAGATAATAATATTATATTAATATCTCCGTTGTTTCCAGTTCAAATGCCATATTCAAAAATGCTTCTAATATATATATATATATGGAACGGAGAGTTTTATCACTAGGTTCCCTTTACCTACCCTGTTGTATGCGGAGAAAAAGCATGAAGAAAGAATATTTTCGATAAGTAATTCGATTTGGAACAAAAGATGAAACGTGTTATTAACCCAAATACCCACCAACCTACAAATCTGCAACGATAAAAATTATCATTTAGTACAGTATAATATCGATATCAACCACTGGTTTTACAATCGTTATTATAATAAGACGCCCGTTGGAACGTAAATGAGAACTGTTATCACTTCTATCTGAACGTAAGGGAATGAGCGAGCTCTTTCTTCTTAAGCTCGAAATAACCTGAAACGCGATCGCTTGGCTCTATTAAGACTTCGCCTTGGTCTATAGGATAAGACAAAGTTTGTTTTCTGTTTCATAGATCGATCCAAAATCTATCTATCTATAACGCTATACGAAACTTAGAAGATTGAAAATCACTAAGTAGTTTTTAACTTCTTACCATTTTTCAAAGTGTTATTTATACGCTAAAAAAATAAAGTATTAAGAAATGTAAAAAATATATATATGTAGCAGAATTTTAAGTGCCTTTTGGAAATTGTCTAAGCGCATTAGCACACTAAATTATTGAGCCATCCGTACCGTCGATGACGAAATTAATTTATTTTTTGGTGTTACTGATCTTTGACATGATGAATCAAATGGTCAATTAACTTTTTGAGTACGTCTTTACAGACAGAAAAAGCAATTATTTATTCAAACCATTTGATTAGAAAAATATGTATTAAGTTTTGAGGCCGTCGTGATGTAGTGAACACAATGTCACCTTTACCTTTGCCACTTAACACACAATGTTTCAAAACATGACGGAAAATGGAGAACGGAGTGTCTACTAGTGACAAGGTTAGCTTCCCTAACCTAATAATACTATTACAGATGACAAGATCTTGCCTAATATTGAAAAACTTCGAAGTTTCTTTTAATAAAAAATTGGTCAAACCATAAATTTTTCAATAAAAAGCGATTCCCTTTCACAAATAGCCCATTAAACCCGAGTCTACATAAAATTTTACAATTGCTGGATTTCATACGAGTGTCAGATTTCTGAATAAGTACCTCTTATACTCTGTGACAGGAGTGACTAAAAGGAAAATAGTATTTTCATTTCTTTTTTCATATTTCTGTCATTCTATACAGTGACAAAAAGGAATGATTTATATTTTCGTAAATGTCGTTGATGATAAACTTAAATAACAATTGGCAAAAGAGACAGAATAATGAACTTCAAGTTTTCAGGTATAAAGTGCATCTGTGTAAAATACAAAAAAAAATGTTTAAACGAAGGGTACCATCAAAACTAGTGTTTTTTTTTCTTTATTCAATTAGACGTACTCCTACAGGAAGCTACCACTACCTTGAGAGGCAATTCTGCTGATAAAATCCGGAAACAAAAACGATACCAGCTGTTTTAAAATATAAATTAAATATATTTGAATATTATAAGTGTTTGTGTAACAATATATGTAGATAAAGACATGTAAAATAAGAACCAAATGGCCACAACTCTCCATGACAATTGAAAAGCCTCGCCTCGGAGTATCGCAGCAAGGATATAATGTAACAGTGGTCCATTACGTCGCGCACATTGTCCTATTTGAGAGTCCTCTCAATGCGAGCACAAAAGTGGACACTAAAAAGTGTTGATGATGGATTGTTGCTGTACATTGTATTTTCTAGTGTTTTAGTTTCTTTTTTAAATGTTAGGTTTTTTATATAGCAAGGTAGATTAGCGGAACCTAAATAAGTTTTTTGTCTTATTTCTTAAGAGAGTCGAGAAAATGAAAATAATTTATCCCCCGAGTGGGTATCGAGCCCACAACCGTTTAGTTTACAGTTAATGCCGCAGCAAAACCTGCTGTGACTGAGGCCGTCAGTAGTTGTATTTTAGTATATTTAAAGTGGCAAATGTTGGAAATGATGATACCTATATTGAAAATGAAGAAAAAATGGACGTTACGATTTAGTAAAATTATTACATCTTTTAATTTCCAGAGACACAAAGGCAAATATCATTAAAACATCCTAAAAATCCATTATTAGTCATTTCTATTATACTACATACATACATACATACATATGTATGTGCATACTTCATAATAAAAATATAAAAAAAAGCTAAACAAAAACTTTTCTAACGTACTAATTTTGAAAACAAAAATAAGCTCTTGTGTGCGAGGAGAATAAAGAAAATAATTATAATAAATCTTTTTTTATGTTTGTTGTGGGTTTTATTGTGTCCGAAACAATTAGCTTCGGTGATTTGTGTTGCAGACGTTAAGGACTCGAGTGTAGTGAATAAATATTAATGATATATTGCAATGCTCAGAAAATATATAGGGGTCGTCGTGGTCGAGTGGGAGAGCGTTAAGCACGTTGGATCTGGGTTCATTTGCCACTAGAGGGAATAGATTCATTTCTCGGTTCAGAAAGCGCGGTGTTGAGTTACGCCACCTAACACGCAATGTATCTACAAAGTACAGCGTAAAACTAAAAAAAAATTCTACGAATTTTTGATATTCATAAGAATATATTGACATAAGTAAAACAACATTTATATACAATTATGATCTTTTCACCTCAGAGTGAGGCGAACCGGAAAGTGACTTATGATCTTTACTTATAAATGATAGATGTATTTGTTCTACCTCCATTACAGGGTAGATGAGGATGACTGATAACAGAAATAAATCACTTACATTTTTCGTTCTTTTTTCTTTACGACTTTACTAAGACTATATATATCTATGCCATAGATTATTTTACATAAAATATTTTTATTGGTTATATAATGTTCTAATAATGTACTTATCAAGCTATATCAAAAGTTGCAATAAGCGTATAATGTGTCGAGTGTCTGAGTTAACAATTTTGAGCGTTTCTAAATACTATCTTTTTTCTCGTAATTTTAATTTGAAACTCCAGATTAGACGCAAATATTTAATATTAAATAATAATTTTTGGATAAGAAATAATATGTCTTCAATGTATAAATAATACAATAAAATGTATTAAAAACAACGCCATCATGATGTTTTTCACATTTTCAAGTATTAAATGTTAAGACTCTGGTAAAAGCTCTAGAAGTCAGCTTACACACCGACTTAGTTGTTACTTGGGTTGATCTCTTTGAAAATTTTCTCCTTTCTATAAAAACCTAGTTTCTTGAGCTTAAATTTTTGAGCCATAGGATATTTGAGCCATAAAACAACAGAGAGGTATTACTATATCGTTGTTTATCTAACGAAACATATACTTTAAGAGCATAAATAGTCATATCATTCTTTCTGGCTACCCCTCTAGGAACAAGAGGTGAAAGGAAAAAAGTTATAGTTTAAGAGCCTGTCTAAAATATCCAACATATGCAATGTTCTGATATAGGCAGGGAGTTGAAAACGAAATCTATTGTCATTTTGAAAATTAATAATACAAAAGAAATCAGAAATAAATCTATACAAGTATAATAATATAAATTTCTCTGATAAGGTCTCTGATATCCCTTTACTAGACGAACGAACGAACGCACAGGACCTCAATTTTACATTTAAAACTAAACGCAAACAAAGTTGTAACTTGTTTAGTCGTTGAAATATAACCAAATCATATAACTCAAAATTTTAATTAAATACCCACCAAAGACGGAAAATTAACCGCTTCCAAAACAAAAAGCTATAGAACTGGCGAAAGTAAATAAAGTGTTACTTCAAGCGGGAGCGTCCAATAGGTGACTTTCAAAGAGGAGTCAAACACCGTCGTTGTTTGCGGCATGCTCGCGTGCACACTGCAATTTTGTATCGCATTATATGTATACACCAGTGAAGTCTCAGTGGAAATATAAAGTGTTTGTCGGTGAACGTGACAGTTGTGAGTTTAAATCTAAGAAAACGTAAAAGGTTTTTTTTGTAAGGTTAGCAAAGAACATAGTTTTAAAGCACTCTGTTCCCGTCATTCCACTGAATTTCGAGATATCGTCTGTTGAGTAACGGAATCTGATTACCAGACCGAGGAAATGAAAAGAACTTATTCCCGAGTGGAAATCGAACCAACAGTCACGTCAATCAACAATAGGACGCTGTGCCACTGCGCCAGGACGATCTCTAAATTTAGTTACTTTAGAATATCATCAGTAAAAAATGACCCAACCAATAAGCTAACTAAGCTAAAGCTTATAAAATATGTATACAAAATTCTATCATATTGCGATCTATTTTATAGAAGCAATAAAAAATTTTCCAAAGTAATATTTGTAAGTTTCAAGTGAATCTAGACACGGACCTTATTGTAGCTGAACGTTCATGCTAGTGGCTACGGTACATCTCTATATAATACAAATTGTTATTTTATGTTAGAAAAAATTATTATAGTGTATGAAAATCTTATTACATTTACTATCAATTTTTTACTTCTATTTATTTACGCTACGCCTACGCAATGTCTACGCCAGTCTCTAGGCCATTTTAACATAGTCTGATAAATACTATGCAGTACTCTTTCGATTTTATTAAATATATGAATCTATAAACGTCACTTTTTCTGTGCTACCTTATACATACATACTTGGTTGATCTATTTCAAAATATGCTAATTACAAACAAGAGTCTAAGAAAAAAATATTATTTAACAATATAAGTTAGTTAAATTTAAAACGATTTTTACATAAAACATATAATTGAAGCATCACATCTATTAGATACTTTTGTTTGAAACAGTGAACAACCGCAAGGCCATTATAGCAATTACAAAGTTTCAGATTGCCGACGAAGACGTTTATGCAAAGTTTTGTTTTCCCCTTAATAAGTGATGATTGATATCTCTTCCGTAATTAGAAATTAAATTTGGTATTTAAAATAACTAATTTCATTTAAATTTTAATATGAGATAATTTCTTAACAGTTTTAAAGGAGTTTTGATCTAGAACATTTTTAGCTAATACAAATTTAATACGTTAATACATATACATTTGTATTAAAGTTTTATAAAATAGAACTACCTGACCAAAGTCTATGTTAACAGCTTATGTTTCTACTGTAATGTTACCTCTTCATATATATATACAAAAATACAAAATATCTATAAAGTTCTATTTTAAAGCTCTTTAGAATCTCATAAAAAATCCTTTAATATATTGAAGTACGAAACTAACTACAGAACAAATATAAGTATAACCATAACTTACTGGAACTCATCTAGAGGTTGAAAATCAAAAAATGAAGTGATAAAAGTAGGCAGCGGAGTGTCTTAACACTTAGTAAAGCTCTGCGTAACAGGCTCTGCTATATGCGAGATACAGCGTGACACTACTACTTTTTAATGAAAAAGCCATACAAAAAGCTATACATAACAAAAAAGAAAATCCATTACTTACATAACACAAAAGCTCCCCATACATACAAACGTACATACAAATATATATGTAAATACGAACGTCTTAGAAAATTGGCCGTGTATCAAGTGTGACACTTTCTCTTGTATGTCTAGAACTGTCACTTCTAATTACAATTCGGCCAAAAGTCTGAGAAAAAAATGTTGCCTTATATTCGTGAGGAGCAAATCTTCTTGAGTGGGTGTAAATAATTAGTTTATACTAATACTAGAGACCCAAACTTCGCTGGTTTAAGCTTTGTTGTACTACAACCAAATTTCACAAAAAAAATACATAAACTGTAATTAATAAACAATAAACTATATTGCTGTAAAGATTATTTACAAACATCCATCCTATGAGGATGGAATGGATGGAACTTTGATATTTATAATATTAGTAAAATAGGAGGATAATTATATTAAACTGATTTGATAGATATTTTATAAAATATAAATCGAATCCAGCCGCAACTCCACGCTGTATTCCATGTACAGTAGGGTAGCCAGAGGATTCAGTTTTTAAGACATTGCTTTTTAATCTGCCATTATTATATTCGAAACGAAATTCTTTATTACTTGCGTCAGTTAGTTAAAGGAATCCAAAGGTACAATTTATCTAAGAAGAACCAAAAAATATGAACCATATTATATAAACAAAACCGAGCCATTACTTTCCAAATATAACAAAAGTTATCTAAAACAAGATTGGTAACATGAATGATAAAAATATATTCGAGAATGAATCCGAGTCAATGAATCGTGAAAGAATAGACGTGAACGATCCGTTATAAAAATGGGTTTCGATGGTTGAAGTAAATGAATGAACTAAGAATGAATGAAGTAACGTTTATTTTCATTGCACTCGATGACTCCTAGGTGAGATTAAAATCACCTTAAATACAAAAATGTTTTCAATGAAAACTATTGTTTTCTTTAAAGTAAAAGTACATTTTTAGAAAACGTATAATAACTTGAAGCGCCCCTCTTGAAAACGTCGCTTGGATGGTGCACACGAGGTGAGGGTTCAAATCTCAATAACGTTAAAAGTACTATACGATTGCTTTAAGTATATTTCAATCTTATGTGTGGTTTTTGAAACAACGATATAAAGATAAGTGAAAGTATTTAAAGTCTATTAATTACTTTCATTTAGTAGGGCAATACTTAATACACAGTTGCGTTGAGTTCCGCTACTCAATACACAATGCAAATAAAGAATTCGGCGGAAAGTTGGCAACGGGACTGTATTACACATTAATACAGTACAAGAGGGTCTTAACATTAGGTTCACAGGCCCCTCTGCCTGCTATGTGCAGGATATAGCGCGAAAAAAGGGTGTCTTTAAAATATCACTCTCTTTGAGTTACTCTATCCGTTCTACAATTTCCAATCTTTCTACCCCACTATTTGTGGAAGAATAAAGTTATACATTTTATTTTGTACCTCATATTGTAGATTCAACAGGTATTTAATAGAAATAAAAGTTTCAATTGTTGTCAAACTTGAAATATTCAATTTTTACAATAAAACTTAGGATTGAATGAGATTTCGAAAAAACTTTATAAGCTAGGTATTGATGTGAAACAAATGTGATATTTCCTAAAAGAAAAATAGAAGACCACCATTCTTTTATAAGTAATCGTATATCGTACCCATTAATTAACGTCGTCTCGTAAATCATAATAGGATATTGTTTGTCCATTCTATAAGCATTTAATAAATATTTTATTTTTACTATTATTATTATTAAATATCATTCTATTTCCATCTCATATAGGAAAAGAATTCAATCACTTCATTTATTTTCTACCAGTGGTAGGTGGCGGAATTTAACGCCGCATTTTTTAAGCCAAATCCATGAAAGTGAAAGTCCCGTAAACATATGTATAAAGACATTCAAAATAGTAAAATCAAACTCAAATACACCGTATACAGTTATGGAGAGAATACTATACCGACGTCTTAATGTATAATAAATTAGTGTGATTACTTACAAAATTACTCCTTAATTTCTCTTTGCCACATTAGTCTTCCCAGGATACAGCCGTATAAATGTAATAAAATATTATATTATTTCATTTAGCTTACATAAGTTTTTAGTGTTCATAGGGCGTACTTACCTGAAAAAAAGAAGAAAATGCTATAATACAAGGAATATACTTTTTATCCTGTTTTTTTTAATTACATGTAAAACTAGCAGCCAGCTAGCGGCTTCGTCCGTCTACGCTTATTGTAATTCCGCCAAATTATACACATTTTTTACACAAATTGGAGCTTATATGCTAGTCTTGTATATAGGCTATAAAACTGTAAATTTTCATCTAAATCAATTCAGTTGTTTTATGTAAAATAGGAACATAATACAATCATCCATCTTCACAAATTTTCACACTTATAATATAATTATTAAGTAAGATAAATGATAATATAAAAATCTCTCTCTCTCTCACATGACATTAACATATAAGATTCACACCCGACTTCACCCGCGACGCGACACACCTCGGATCTGAACACGTCGTAACTTCACGTAGACTAATTATAACGTTGCCTACGACCGCATGAGAAACTCTAATTAGCATCATATTTTATGTTAGTTTCTAGCAGTAAAACAAAAGGCGGAGTTATAAAACGTTAATGACGTCTGCTGGTTACCTCACTTTTATTCAGCTTCACGCTGTCTCTGAATAGCAAGTTAGGCAGAGAGAATTTAATTTAAGACATTCCGCTCTCTACCTTATGCATGGAAACTATACTTCAATTTCAAAATTATTCAATGCGTTCGTAATATGAGAAGAATTTACTCATTTTATGTATATTTATAGTCTTTTTCAATCCAGAATACCACTAAATTTAATTACACAAATAATACTTCAATCCTATAGAAGACGGTAATTTGTTATGTACATCAATGCAAAAACGTTTTATATTATTAAAAAAAACTAACACCTTTACATTCCAAATTTCAAATACAATGCAACATAATAGTAACACAACCGACGACTGAACTAGACGTGTGAGATGCGTGGTTTCCCGCAGGTGGCAGGACGAGGTGGACCCGCAAGTCGGGCGGCCTTGGCACGTCATGTTACAAACAAAGTTGTTTAAAATTTATGTTTACGCTATTAAGACATACTCAAGACGATATTTAAGAGTTTAATTCAAAAAGTTTCATTTAAAGAAAAATTTAAAATTTGCTTTAAATTAAGTTAAGAGGTAACTTTGGACATCACAGCAGCTTTAAAGCGCATAGAAAAGCATGAAAGTAATGTGTCCATCTTCTATGTTTTATGAACATTATCTCTGTTACTACCGCTTTCAAATAGGGTAAAATCCTAAAATATAAACTAGTTAATTATAAGCACAAAAAAGAACGACTGCATAAACTAAATTAATATAGGTGGTATTCAGTCGCACTATACGTGGGACATTTAGCGTACTCGCATTGGCAGATTAGCAGATACAAACCGACTCTTATAAAGAGATTCGTTAGGTTAAAATACTTTAAACTACTATAAAAAAAAATAACCCAAGATGTTTAAATAAAACGTCTTTAAAAAAATGTTTAAATACTCTACTCAATCACGTGGTTCAGGTGCACATTTACGTGCCAAGTCAAAACTTTCAAATAACTCTATGTCTCTATCTTTCATATAAATCTTAATATCTAAAATATATTTAATAAATAATCTAAAATGTAGTCTAGTCCTTTACATATAAGATCATGAACTCAATATATAATCCCGCGTCAACGCTAACAAAACACGACCGAAACGACAAGTGTATTTAATCGTTTGAACTTTAATTAATAATTATTGAAAATGTCACCCGACCCTCTAATCCGCATAGTTTGGCAACTAAATAAATATCCTCTTCAAAAAGTGAACAATGGAGACGCACCTATATCGGGCCGATTATAAATATAAATCATTGGTGACTTGGCAGTGGAAATGGATCGCGACGTGACGAATGCCTCTGACGCATAAGTATTGCATTGCAGGTATTTTTGATGTTTTGATGAGTTTGCGGTGGATTTGGTGCATTATCTCACATAATTAATATTTGTAAGATCAAAATCATAAGAAAATAGCTTTACGCTTTTTCCTGCATAGCAAGATACAAGGAACTTAAGAGTTAAGACACTCCCTCCCCTTTTGTAGAGAAGTTGAAGACATACAAATAAAATAAACTAGTGCAATAAATATATCCCGTATAATAGATCTACTATGACAAGACAAATTCACATAAAGTTTAGAAGTTTATATGGAGAAAAATCTACATTTTTTATATATTAATTAACGAATACGTTTCTTTAATTAATCACGAACTGAATTGAATGAAATTTCTAAATATTACATACTTACAAATATCAAAGAATACGCTACTAAAATGATTCAAATGATATAAAACATTATAAACGACATTTATTAGTTTTGTATAATTAAATCTAATAACAAGGAGGAAAGCGTCAAGTAATATTTCATGATGATTTATTAAGTGCAAAATTTTGTAAAGCTTAATTTATTACAGTATTTTATTAGATTATCCCCAGTCATAATCCTTAGGATAGATAAATAGAACAACATAGCGTTCTCAGTTTTTCGTGCATTCTTATTTTATGTATTAAGAGGCGGAACTTAACGCCGTACTTTACGTAACCAAAGCAGTAATATTTAAAATACAAGCAGAAGTAGACCCGGGTAAATAAGTTAGTCGTCCATCATGTATACGGATAGACATTACATATACATACACAGCATAAATATTTTGATGTAATGTATTAATATCTCTGCTAATATATAATACATCATAAATTAAATAATATTTTATTTAAATCAATATAAAAAAAACTACATCAAAAAGCTTTTAAATATAACAAAGTGAGATAGAGCGATAAGATATCAATTTCATTTCCGTCCTACAATTCACACGTCCGCGCACCGCGGGTATCGGTGCACGACTGGCACCATCGGTGACCGGCTGCCGGAAATTGACATTTTTAGTTTTTTTTTAATAGGAACTACCCTATCGCGTGATTTGAAATTTCCAGTGAAATTGCGTTAGTTTATAAATTTTAAAATATAAATCATTTTTTTCATATAACTTAAATTATCAGGAGAGTCAAAAAAACGTTAAAAAAAGCATGAATATTTATTTATATTATTATTATTAAAAGGTTTTTACGTTTTCGAAAATATATTTTTCTACTATAAAAAATAAAATACAGGTGTTTTTTTGGTTTAATGGTATAAAAGCTTACATAACGCTTATTAATACTAGTAAGTTATTCTTCCAGGTAATAATGTAATCAAAAATCGAAATAATATTTTAGATTTATAATATCAGAAAAGAGATCGATTATATTATTTTTCATTAGTATACTTTGTACCACATTATAACTTGACGCTGTATTCCGCATAAAGCATTGTAGACACAGAAAACTGAAGATTGAATCCGTGATTAAAACACTCCGTTTCCCATTCCTTAATTTTAGAGACATTACATATTGAGCGGCGGAACTCAACGCCGCGTTTTGTCTAATTACCAAAGCGAGTTACCTTATATTAAAATAACACATCCAAATAGAAAACGTACACCAATCGTACACGTCTAATCACGCGTATCGCATAAAACGTTTATCTGAGATGCGCTTATTTAAATGAATCATACGTTTCATACACAGCTGGCGAAGCGCCAACGAGTGGCGACTGGCGGTACCCGCAATCAAAATAAACACTCATAAACTATATGATATAGAGTTGTAAATTGAGTGTTGACATTTACCACAACTTTCGTCACTTTGATGGTGTTCAGTTTACGGCGATTTTTTTTTATAATAATCATATATGGTGTACCAACATTTACTTCTAGGTGTGGGAGATAAAACTGATGAATATGTACGGTCAGAGTTAAAGCCTTATATTCTTCCTCGATAAATGACTCAAACCTCAAAACATTTTTATTATATTTTGGAACCAGCAACTATCGCCTTTTCTAAATTTCAACTGCACTAGAACAACATTGAATTTAATAAACCACGTTGTTATAACTTCCACCACTCTTTGCCAAAAAACTGAAAGGAATGGGAGACAAGATACAAAAAAGTCATGAAAAAATATTCCAAGTATCTAAGGAAGTCTCTAGCAATATTATAGTAGTATTGATTTAGAGTTATTTCTGAACTCACTTTGCTTCACAAGTACGTATAACCGTGTACCAACGACATGACACGTACATGTCTAGAACAACCTTTTAATAAATAAAATTAGTAAATCCAACTCGAAAAATATAAAAAAATATGTATTAAATACATATTATTATTTATGTAATAATACCAATTTAAACCAATATTTCTGTTTAAAGTCAAAAATGGAAAACTAAAATGAAGTAATTTAAATTCTTTCCACCATTTAGTAAAATATCTAAACTACAAAGAAATAATAAAATTGCATTAAGATGAATAATATAAGTTTTAATTAAAATTTTCCTTACTTTCTTAAAAAGAAATTCAGCTTAGAGCAGCAGTAGCTTTAAACATTTCAGTTAAAACTAACTGAACTAGTTAAATAGACAGTTCTTGCAATTAACTATTGATACTGTCGCATAGTGAAATAGAAACGTGAAAGTGCTGACTATTTAGTAATGTTCTGCACTAAGGCGTTAAATTGGTAATTTTCAGTGAGAAAGTAAGGTGAACTAAAAAATAGCTTCCGGATCACTTATAGTAGCTATGTACTCGTATTTAAGTAATGATATAGATAAAAGAGTCCGTCGTGGGGCGCCGATACAACGTCTGACTGTAAACGCGATAGTTGTGGGTTCGACCCCACTAGGGAATGATTTTTTTTCAATTCGTTACTCTTTTAATAAAACAAGCGCGCCGTTAAGTTCTGCCTTACAGCAGGCAATGTCTCTAAAGTTGGGCTTAGAGTTGGTAACGGACTATCTTGGCACCAGGTTCTATCTGCCTAACAATCGTATGCGGGATAAAGAGTGAAGCTAAAAAACTTTACTTTGATAATTAATAAAATTACTTATTATTAATCTATATCTATATCAATACTTATAATAAAATCATAAGAGGGTCGTACTTGGAAGATATTTTCAAAAAAATGTTATTGGGAACCTTTATTAACGTAATAGAACCCAAAACAATGATTTTTAAGATTTTTAAACAGACAAAGAGATAAAATTTTTAAAAGTAATTGTTTTGGATTCTATTAGGTAGGCTAAGCTCATAAACATACATGAATAAATACATACGGATACGTACATATTAAGCAGAAACTATTTCAGCCTGGAAAATGCAATGAAACGCAAGGACGCTTCTATACAAAACATTGAATAACACAATCGAAGCGCCGCGTTGATTAGAACCGTGATTAAAACATTGATTAAAAAACGTATACAAAGTCAAATAACGTAACTAGTTTTCCAAATAAAAGAAATGTATGCTTAGATTTTTTTATTGAGAAGTAGGGAAGGGCAGAAAAAACTGTGGTTTTCAGCAGCTTCACGCTTTCGTAATCTACTTTCTGCCCAATTTTCAAGATTTTGCGTTTGAAGTAGAGGAACTTAACGTTGCGCTTTGCCTATCAGTAAAGGAAAAGGAAAATAATTCCTATATTCCACCGGGAAACTACGGTTTAGAGTACTGTTATTCAAAGCGCAGCATTATTAAAATTTTGCTTCTAAAAATAATATTCAACCTGCGGAAAATTTGTTAAAAAACTCAGAATTAAATAATTTTAAGCAAATTCTATTCAAATACTCCATTATTCAAATACTTTTAGCTGAATTCGCAACTTATATAACTTCAATTTTCGAAAGATTAATTTTGAAAAGCACCTACGAGTACAGATATTCAAAACTAATATCTAAAGCAATTTAACGCTAATAAAACAACTAATCTTTACAATTTACTAACTAACATGAAAACATTGAAAATATTCAACAGGTGATTAAAATATGCTACGAGAGCATTCCAGAAATGAGGAGGAATAGAGAGGAGAGTATCTCTTATATTTTTAATAATACTGTTCTTTTCTTTCCGTCTATTTCGATAAAATGTACGATAAAAAGTGGAACTCAACGACTTTGTCTGACTAAGCCATGAAAAAGCTACATATATGTACATAGAGTCTCAGACCATAATTACAATGTAACCCACATAGAAAAGAATACCTATAGTCTTTCTCAATGAAAGTCTAAAATCTATTGCGTACTTGAAGTTCCTAAGGTAAACCTGTTCAATGAAACAAACCATTCAGCTTCGTTATATTATTATCGATGTAAAATTACATATGGCCAGATGGGCCGACGACGTAAAGAGGTTGGCGGGAAATGGATGGGTCCGAAAAGCTGGGGATCGAGTGTGGTGGCGAAAATTGGGGAAGGCCTATATCCAGCAGTGGACAAAAGAAGGCTGTTGATGATGATGGTGATGAAGATTACATAATATACAACGACGTTATTATACATACGCATATAATAAAAGAGCGTTAAAAATTCAAATTACTTCAATATGAGGGCATTTACAATGCAAAGTTTCATAAGTTCATTGGATCGGAGTAACACGCTCTATCAAGTGGATCTCGGTGCAATATGCAAATTTGAATATACAATAGTTTTTGTTCACAATATGCCTTCGCGCTTTGTTAGTTGAGTATACAAAATACAAATTAAACGATAACTGTCAATGTAAATTTTATTAATACTTATTCTATAAACGTTTTCTAATAATACTATAAAAACTTTAACATGCGGCTTCGCCCACGTGGTCAAATGGTCTATCCCCATCTTAAAGGCCGACAACACACCTGTAGCTCCTCTGGTGTTACACGGAGTCGTGGTAACTTTATTAATATCGTCTAAATACAGAAAATTCAGAGGTCTTTGTAGAGGCGTTGACGTCCCCCACTCAACACGAAATGGCTCAAGGATTTGTCGAAAAGTAGGGAACGGAATGTCTAAGCACTAGTTTCCCTGTACTTACGACAGAGTGTGCGGTGTTGATTTCCACTAAACCAGAAATGTTTAGAATTCGGGTGGAAATCCTAAAAGAAAGTTTTGAGGTCAAATTTCACTCAGAAAAGAAAAAGTTAGTTAGTTTCTAGTGGTCAATTAGCAATGTTTCCAACTTAGACTAAAGTGGAGAACCGTGTTCTTTATAACTACTCTATCTTCCTTATAGAGTCATACTTACCAACCTGATTGAGGATTCCATATTATATTTATAAATACATCTTTAACTCTAAACAATTAAAATAAAACGAAAGAAAAAACAAACAGTCTACAGTATCGTTTCATCGCAACCTGCATTGATATCTAAGCTAATAAATCGATTTATTACCAATTAATACTTCCCCCATACATTGGCAATAAGACGTGCACAAGCTTATCTTTGCCGTCCATTAGCCAATTGAAAGGCGAACTTTATTTTATTATTATTATTTTATTTTTTTTTAAGAAAGAACGATATACCAAATTTATAGCTCTAGTGTATAAATTATACATATCGCGTCCAGGAAAGTGTAGATAGACAAAAAACGACTTAATTAATTTTGATGAAACTCGGACTGTTTCCTAAATTGAAATATAATATCGTCGGTGCGCCTGCCAAAACCGTTATGTGTATTTTTTTGATTTTTTTTTTATTCGATAAATAGCATTAAAATAGTACTCTGCATAGCCTACAAAAACAAATATATAGTATTTCCGTCTGGAAGTCGATTTAACAAAATCGATATGTGCACTTCATTTTTATTTTTGGCAATGACAAATTCGTTATGTGCAGTTATGACCCAGCAGCAATGATCCGATGCGAAATGTTATTACATTATGTAATGTAATACATTAAGGGGAACCGTCACTCGAGCCTTGTGATACAGATTTTTTTGGTACAGAACTTTTGGAGGATCAGGTTGAGTATGTCCCTTCCACTTCTGCCTTATCGGTATATAATGAGAAAGAGCTCAAATCTCAGCGACTGTCGATGGAAATAGCAGATTCAGAGCGAGCAAGTATAGTATTGGTTGAAAATACGACTCATTTGTACCTAGATAAAGCTACTGGAGAATTTGTAAGCCGAAAGTCAGCCGAACTCGGAACTGGTCACTTCATACTAGATAAACAAGCTGGGGCTTAGCTTCAAGGAGATGGATATTGATGAAATATACAACGATAAAAAAAGCGCGACTTTAATACGAAGCAGAGAGTACGTACTTAATACAATTGTAGAAGACACTAACGATACGAACTTAATACATGGGTTAAGCAATTGTATGCCACCAAACCAGAATCATCTTCTGAAAGTAAACCAAGAAATCCTTCTTGTAAGTCAGCTTCTGTAAGAAGCCTGTGAGAATGGTTTTAGGCTTATTGCCAAGAGTTCAAGTTTAATCATTACTGCAGAGCAAGTGCACGACACATATTTGAAGTACACAATAAGTATAACAATTCAACAATAAGTATAAAAAACCGACTTCCACTGGATCCCATAATTAGAACATAACCAAACTCTCATAAGACTATCCTTTCCAATAAAAAAAGAATCATCGAAATCGGTTAGCATGATATTGAGTTATTCTTTCATTCCATATTTAAGACTTATATGATTTTGTCATGGATAAAATTGTCAGAAATAGACCAAATCAAAGTAAAGACCAGTAAAGGTCTGAGGTAACAAATATAAAAAAAATACACTCGACTTGACAACGTCCTCTTCACTGAAGTCGATTAAAAAGTGAAGCCAGAAAAATGAGGAGGATACAATAAAGAGAACTATTTACATTAAATTGGAAGCTGATAAAGTTTTAATTTGGCATGTGCACCGTATTCAAAGAAAATTTGTCACTAAAAGAATATAAGGTACACAAAGAAAGAAAAAGCATACCAAAACAAGAAGAACGCATATTCTAGAATCCTCTAACATGTCATTGATAATCTGAAGAAACAGCGTAGGGGACAGCACACAGCCTTGGGGGACAGCGTTCACGGGCATGTACTCCAAGCAAAAACCGTCAACAGTTGAGGCTGCACCCAGTGAGAAAGCTAGCGATCCACTTGCATAAACTCTCGGAAAGCCATAGGATGGAAGTATTGCAAGGAGCGTCTCATGCCACACGCGATCGAAGACCTTCTCCATGTCCAAATTAACTGCCAGACCCTATTCCTTGCTTTCAATAGCCGTAGCCTACCGGTGGATTAGGTAAACCAGAAGGTCACTGGTTGAGCGACCATGACGGAAGCCATATTGACTGTCGTTAATCAATCAGTGATTCTCCAGTTAAATCAAAAGCTGGCCATTGATAATGCTCTCCATCACTTTCAAGAGCGAGGGTGGCAATAGGCCTGTAGTTAGATGGATCGGAACCATCGCCTTTCTTGGAGATCAGGTGGATAAGAGCGCTCTTCCACAAGTCTGGGACTATACCGATTGAATAAGAGTGCCAAAACAGAAACATTAGCACAGGTGACAGCTCAGGTGCACTAAAGGAGAGATGTCATCTGACCCACTCGACTTGTGGATGACCAAAGAAGACAGAGCTCGCCTAACAGCTTTTTAGCTGAACTTAATTTCAGACATTAAGCCCTGGCACGAGTGTGCGCGCGGCGCTATTCCTTGGTCATCCATATTCGAGTTCGAGGCAAAGGGATCTACTGTAGTAACGATAAATACGTTCATGTATATGTGCGGCACGAAAGCGACTGTGTTACTTAAACTTAGTTTTAATTATCTTGATAAAATTTATTGCAATACTTATTGAATTCGCTTTTTATTTACTTCAAATTTACCTAGTTATTTTAGGAATAAACATTAAAGGCTTAGTCTATCTATAAACCTTTCCTAACCACTTTCTAACAACCCTTCAAGTTTTCTATTAAACATTATTAGTATTAATAACCATAGGACTAATATAACGTACCGTACTGTTTTATCGTTATCAGATTAACCATTTTTACGTAAAAAAGCGCCAAACCACAATTCCTTACGTTCATCATTACTAATCATTAGTATACATATTTGTTTTAAGTTTAATACATTTTTGTTATCCTCATAATAACACTAAATAAATCCGATTATGTTCTTTTATAAAACTGATATGTGCATATTTTTCACTTGTAAGAAATGGTGGTTACAAGACAATTCTGATATGTGCATCAAAATGGTTAAAAAAAATTATTGCAGATGAAGGGTACATTTTATCATTTTCGCTTGTATCTCAGTTTAAGCATAATATATTTTGTCACCATACTCCATTTATAATTTTTTGATAAAGCTATTATTTAATAAATAAGATAGTTTATTGTCTCTCCTGAAAACTTGACTAAAAACACATAGCGGTTTTGGCAAGCGCAACGACCATATTCTGATTATAATATTGAGATTATTATACACTGATATCAAAGTAATAAATCTGTATATCACCAGTTAATACTCTCACCGTACATTGGCAATAAGACGTGTACAAGCGTATCTTTCCCGTCCATTAGCCGATTGAACGGCGCACTTTTGTTTGCAACAGCATTGTTACGATTTACGTGGCCCAAATGCATAGTGTAGCCGCGTATCTTTGGGGGATAGTAAATGAAATTGGAATGGAAATTTATATGTAGGTTAATAATATTATATTATACATGTTTCCACCAGAATGGTGTGAATAGCTCCAACACTACTAGGTCCATTTTGATGAAACTTGAACGATTCCCTAGGCTGGAACTTAAGAATATAAATTAAAAGTATCATCTTGATACAGTTTTTAATTTCCGAACATATATAACGAAATTTAATTTATTTGTTTAAAGATCATATTTTATTCTATTTAAACAATATCACATAAAATGTACATGTTAAAATGATAAGCACCTTTTTTGAAGTCTGTTAAAATTTTTTTTACAGTTTATATAGAATGGTTGTTCATAGATGAAGTTTCAAATTTATATATGAAGAGTTATTAGATTGTGAGTGATTATAGAAAGTTCCCAAAAAATATATCAAAAAGCAGTATTACCCTTATTTCCACAAAGAACGTTAAACAGAAGGAGCCTTGTGTACAGACACTCCATACCCCACTGTATACCGAATTTTCAAGACAACGTGATTAAGCTCGAATAATTATTCTTCCGAGTGGTAATCGAACTAACAACAATCGCGCGTACAATCAGACTTACAATGATTTATATAACAAAAATATATCACATCTTGTTACAAATGATCGTCTGGCATATAGATATAAATTTATTAATAGAAGCTCTCAGCACTCACTTAACGCTGTTACAATATGACATTCGATGAATAGGCCCCGATCTCTTGTGGCCGTGTAATGTGGATATCAACGGTCTTGAACAAATATTAATATCAATATTTTATTATTTTTTTAGCTTTACGCATACAGCAGTAAGCGGAGAGAACTTAGTGTTAAGACACAACGTACCAAACAATTTCCAAGTGACGGAACCCAACGCCACAGTTTGTCTTGGTAATAAAGCGAGGGAATGTAAATAATTTATTCCCCCGAAGGGGAATCGAATCCACAATCATCGCTTGTACTGACAGACACCAGCTCTGCAACACGATAAATAAATAAACTGTACCTACTTTTAGAAATATAACTCACATTGTCCCTACCTACTTATTACGGGCGGGCTAAAAGTGTTTTACTATTAGACACAGTCCAAGTCTAGTCTAGTCGTCTGCTTTATATAAAAATAGCTAAAGCAAAATGCGAGGAAATTCACAAATAAAGCAAAGCAAAAGCAAACAAACAAAATTAGCTTTTCACAAAAGTTCAAACATTAAAGAACAGAATAGATTTCATTTAAAAAAAAAATATTTTCTCTCTGCCGAAATTCGAGACATTTAGTGGTTGAGTGGCGAAATAATACTTCATCCCCCCGAGTGGTAATCGAACCCACAACTATCACGTTAGCAGCCAGACGACAGCATACTGCGTTACGATGGAGGATATCTTTATCTATCTTGCCATGAAATAATGCATACAAACGTAATTATAGTATAGAACGTATTCAATAAAATAATTTCTCCAGTGATTGTGAGTGTTTATACATAACTCAAAATGTTTTTTTTTTATGGAAAAAGGACAAGGCAAACGAGCGTTCGGGTCACCTGATGATGATCACCGCCGCCCACGGCCCCGTGCAGCACCGGAGAGGAGCTACAGGTGCGTTGCCGGCCTTTGAGGTGGAGATAGACGCGCTTTTTGAAGGTACCCATATCGTACCAACCTGGAAACACTGCCGCGGGTAGGCCATTCCACAGTTCGGTGGCGCGTGGAAGGAATAATGCTTAAATAAACAAATACATCAAGTAATTCAGCCTTTTCCAATCTATACAAGTAATGAACCGAAAGAAAGAAAAGAAACTTTTTAGGGAAAAGTCACTCTACTTTTCTTTATGACTAATTTCTCTAATTTCCTATACTTGTATTTTAAAGAGTCGAGAATACAAACAATATTAATGCGTACATTCTAAGTCTAAGGTATATCTATAGAAAAAAATAATAATATACCCACAACTTCTATATTATTAGACGCTTCATGTATTATGTATGAAGATCTTGATAAAACCATTGTAGTGCAATTTTATAAGTGCAGTTTATATCAAAGTGTCGTCACTCAGCTTCTTCGTGGGAATCATCTCAAGATTCATCTTGTGTGGGAAGCGATCGTTAACATATTAAAATTTCTTTACTAATATTATAAAGCGTTGAATGTTCGGTTGAACGAGCTGATCGCGGGAACTACTGGTTTAAATTTTAAAATGTTTTTGTGTTGAATAATATTTATCGAGATAGGTTATAAGCTTACATACAATAATAATATAGACTATATCACAATTAAATGGGTTCATGTAACCCACTGTAACTGCGGTCAGACTTGACTTGGACAGTTAGAATATGGGTCATATTCATCACATATAATTTTTAGTTATTATTTCCAGGTGAAACCGCAGCTAAAATCTGGTATTTTTTTTTAGCTTTACACTGTATCCGAATACATGGGAATGGTGTGTTACTTGCCTACCCTGCTATATGCGGGATACAACGGGAAGTTGTAAGTACTTACTAAAAATATTTTATTTTCATACAAACCCTGGTTAATTAAGAGCGTCCGTCCGACCATTTTACAAATTACTCTGAATGTTTAACCGCAATAACTGTGATTAAAGTTTCCAGTCGAAAGCTAAAACTGTGTTAGTATAAGGACTCTAATAATCTAATAGAAGGAGCTTTAATTATTTCATTTTATATATATATATCATTTTAAGTAAGGTTTTGTATTTAGTAGAGTAATTAAAGATTGTTAATCTTTGAAGTTTTTCAAAATTTGTAGTATATACAAAAAAAATATAGTGAAAGAGAGGCCTTTCGAGGGTATTTTTATAAAGATGAAAGGCAAAGAAAAATATAGTACCCACTTCATAATAAACCTAGTGCTGTAACTAAACCAAAAAAAGGTTTATATTATATAATTTAAATATGAGGATATTAAAATATTTTCTTTCAAATTTTTTAAATTTCATAAAAACAGTTACTTTGAAAGCATCGGGACAAAAATGAAGATTATATTGTTATGTGGAATTCACTTAGGAAGTTAATGACTGTTATACATTGATTATTGTAGACAAAGGGACCTAGAGCTGAGTGGCGGAACTTAACGCTACGCTTTGTCTTCTTATTAAAGCGAGAAAATTAAATCATTCCAATTCCCAAGTGGAGATCGAACCCACAACCATCGTGATTCACTGTCAGATAATGCGACGCTGCCCCACATCGTCCCCCAGTTTCCCTATACATACAAAAACCTTTAAAAACCAATAATAAGATTCACAACAACAAATGTACCGACTCATCTCAGCATCATTTGCAACTATGAGAACATCTGCGATACAGGGTGTAATTTTTCATCGCCAACTGCCCCTCGTAGATAAGAAACGTGAAATTTCACAGCTCTTTAACGATGAAAATTGCACTCCATCTATTAATTTTGTTATATTTTATATTTGAGATTCAAGTTAGCAGATTCAAGCAGATAAATATTGTCTTATTTGATAAATGACTTTTAAATTATTATAGTGATTACGTAGACTTTATTTATATAATGTGTATAGTTTAATAAACATAATAATATTGGTTATTTTAAACTGGCTGAATTTTAACTGACAAATTGACTGATAACAATATTTATGTGCAAAAGCTGGCCGTATATCTTTTGTATAGTCCTGTGAAGTATAATTTTTGTAGCTACACGTCAAGCCACGTTTCGCCTCGTCACCAGAGCAGGAAATGAAAATACTATTTCGTTTCCTCGAGTGGGAATCGAATTCGCAACTTGCGCCATGACTGGCCTTAAATGAAGTATAGTTGTCAGGAAAAATGACGGCATTTTCCCGCGCAGCTGGTTAGGCAGACGGCAATTGAGTATTCCAATCTTCGCGCAATATTACTTATTAATAAGGCTAAATACGTTATTTTCAAATAACTTAAATATAATCATTCCCCGAGTGGGGTCGGATCTAAAAGCGTAACGATTGCAGTCAGATGCGAAACTAAACATTAGAAATCTATAATTTTTATAGTAAAACATAATTATTAAAAATTTGTAATTACTATCAAACATTTAATATTTAATAAAGAAAAAAAATCTGCACATTTTCATTTCACATAAAAAAAATTGTACATAAAATTCTCCACAGGGACATCCGTCGCTCGAACGATTCACGGCTCAGTGATCCGATGAAACTGAAACCTAGATTTAGATTAGGTCACAGGATGCAAGCGGGCTTAGTATTTAAACAGTCTTAAACTAAATACCAATTATAATAACTTAATTATAGTAATTTAAAAGACAAAAAAAAATAAAGTAAAAATAAAAAAATGTGAATTCGAAATTTAGAACTGTGGCCGTCGTGGCTCTATGGAGGCAAATACATGCGACTGTAAACGCGAGTATCGAGGGTTCGATTCCCACTCGGGAGAATTAAATATTTAATATTTTCATTTTATCACTCTGGTAACAAGTGACAATGTGATATTTAATTCCTCCATTCAATACGTAATGTCTTGAATATGGGGGTGGTGCGTGGGGATCGGACTGTTTTAACACTAGGCTACCTGTCTAACCGAGTGATACGCAGGATACCGTGTGAACCTAAGCAAAACATTTTCCAGGATGTGAATCAAAAGCACAATCGTAAATAAATAAAAACTAATTGAACGTTCAAATATTAAAAATATTTCTTAAGACTTGAAAATTAATCGAAAGTACGTTACTTAAGGACTAAAGTTCAAGTATGTGTAATGTAGGTAACAACGTGTCAGCAACGAAATGATGTAATCACTATAATCACATAATCCACCGTCTTCACTTAAAATTGACTACAAACACTAAAACTTAGATAAGCACCAGCAAAGATTAAAGTGTATTTAGTAGATAGCTGAGGTGGCCGCGCAATGTATTTTTCACGCCCCAGATCCCCGATAGCGTACCTGTTCGTGTACATAATATAATAATGTTACGTAATTAGTACAATTAATTTGCAATTTAAAAGATA
Source organism: Heliconius melpomene rosina (assembly GCF_056956725.1). Classification (NCBI taxonomy): domain Eukaryota; kingdom Metazoa; phylum Arthropoda; class Insecta; order Lepidoptera; family Nymphalidae; genus Heliconius; species Heliconius melpomene. The sequence continues at coordinate 4,892,297 of NC_140389.1, read as the reverse complement.
ATTGTAAGTGATTTTTATAATTCATATTTTCAATTACTGTTTGACTGTTGACTGACACCTCTTGTTAAGAATAAAAAACCTTTACGTGTCCAACATAATGTACCTTTACTAGTGTATTTCTTTTCTTTCTTTAAGAAAAATGTAAGTTAATTCAGAAAAAAAAATGTTTAGTCCTCAAATACAATTTATTTAAATACTTCGATACAGGTATACTTACAAAAAATATTAATGAAGCGAAATGACTGAAAACACCTAGTTTTAAAATATGTATATGAAATTGTGTAGGTACTATGAGCTTTCTGAACATAAAACATATTGTATGTATGATAGGAGGGATAAGCCGAAAAGCTTCCCACTAAATAGGCTCGAGTCTAATCTAACCAAACATAACGGCGATGTAACAATACATATGTAACGTAATTGTGTGAATTACAGCGTGTTTAATGTGGAGGGATTAGATAAGTTTTTGAATGATGCTTTCATAATAAGGAAAGCAAACTATGCATGTTTGTTCAAAGGTATTAAACATAAACAGAGAGTAGAGAATAGTGGCACTGGCTCTTATAAAAATAAAAAAAATACATAATTTTACCGACGGAATTATGATGATCTAATTAATGATGACCGCATGTTTTAATACTATAATTAAAATAATATTTAATTTTATAGTTTTATGCTTTGTTTCTCATAATGCAATTACGAAAAACCATAAAATAAATATTATACATAGTAAGTCACGCGCACTACAGAGACAAGAGACTACGCTAAAAAAATGTAACTTAATGTTTGACATATCAAAGAACAATAGCATTTGGAATTACCATCAATCATTATTCGGTCATTGGCCACCCTTTAAATGTCGAAGAAACCGCAAAATTATTGTATTATTATTATCTTTACCTCAATCGTTAATTCCATACTTACTAAACGGAGTGATAAACAGATGTACGTACCTGAAAAATAAAGGAAACAAAATATTACTACTGATTTTTATACCAAACGTTCGATTTTACTCTTACTTTATTTGACTTTTGACTGTAAATAAATTAAAATTTTTAGCTTCACGCTCTATTCGTTCGAGTCCTACTCTGAAATTATTATTTTTTCGCTCAGGCAACGTCTGGAAAATAGAACGAAAAGTGGAGAGCAGAATGTCGTGACACTACCTCCTTACCCTGTTTTGCTGCCACTACAAGTCTAGTAAAAATAAAAAAATACTTAATTAAACGTGTACTAATAAAGTAGGAACAAATAAAATATATAAATCTTCGACTTTCTTCAACCGCAAATAGAAGCTAATCAAAAAGCATCCATCAGGATTACATAAAGCTATCTTCCTTATTTGCCGATACATTTTAATTGACACCTTATTGTTATTAAAACAAAGTCGTTTTTCTTTTATTTAAACAGACTGGGAAACAAAATATATTACTTATTTACTAACCCGTAATGTGTAAGGCATAAGATCTAAATTACTATAAACAGGTGATAGTTGTAAAATTCAAACACGTGGGAAGAAGGACGCGCGAGTGAAAGTTCGCACTCGAAGCAAAAACCACAATGGGTTGTGGTACAATTCATAAGATAGTGGAGTATAGAGTATTTTTAATTTAATTGTTACTTTTAAGGTAAAATTCATAAGAAATATAATTTATATTTAAGAATAATACAACATCTATTAAATTATAGTGTTATAAGCAGTTAATTATATCGTAATTTGATATAGAGACAGTAAACTTGAAAATTATACTTTATTCGTCATCCGTAGCGTTTTGCGCTCTGTAATCTCTGGCTACACCGCTAAAGATTAAGCGCATAAAAAACCTTTATAAGTAAAACAAATAAGTTAAAACAATAAAATTACAAAATACCAAGCCAAAAAAAACAAAAAAATTACTCAAAATCGAGCCAGTGGTGAAGAATAAAATTTAAAACTATGAATAGTAAATAAGAAGTGATAAAATGAAACCCGCTACCTCCCATCAATTATATCCAATTTTCCCACCCGTCGCTCACGCTCCGTAGCATCAACATACATTTTTTTGCGAATATCGAAACGTAACGTAAAAATTACGTGCAATAATTACGAGGCACTTGCACTGGTGTTTAAGTGCAAGTAGTTATATTTAACGAAGTGATGTGATCACTTTTTATTTTAATTGTGTGATATTATAGATAATTTTTTCTTTCTTTCTTTTTAAGATTTTAAAGTGGACGCGTCGGTGCGAAGGCGGTGAACTGGATCGGAGTGTCTTAGATTCCCGCTACTTTCAGTTCTATGCAGAGCTAAAGAAACTATAGATGTGTCTTTATTTGGTTTCTAAAAAAAAGTATTATTTCCTACGTGTGGAATAACACTTTTAAATCTGCTGCTGTTAAAAATATTCAAAATAACGTTTTATAAACATCAAAATTATATTAAAAGAATATATAAAGGATACATAGAAAATTATTTACCAAGATGTGTACTTTTATAAAGGAAATAAAAGTAAAATCTGTCATGCCATCATTTCAGTTAACATAAAACTTTGAATGAACTTATGATATCAAACTTAAAGTAGGTAGTAGAGCGATATTTCTTATTTTTTTGTTACCGCGTACTGTCTTTTGAATAAAACTTTTAATAGAATACGATGCGACTTACACATTATGAGCAAAGTTTGAGGACAGACGACGTCAGAGTTTTATAAGATAATATTATGCCTGTGTAGTAAGATTGAATTAACGTATTGACACATGTTGGTGTTCAACTTCTAAGATAAGATTCAAAGAGTGAAATAATTAAATAAATGTTTTGAATTAAGGCCAATAATTGTAGTTCGTACCTATTACCAGAAAAAATAGGAAAGTTTCGGAAGTTTCGGTAAAACGTAGAATGATTAGCAAATTATAGAAGAAGAAAAGAGTTATTATGTCATTAAAAACGTCAAATAAACACTAAATTAAACGAACAGAACAAGCATTATAAAATTTAAAAGTGAAAACAACAAAAAAAATAAACCCAACTGAATATTTCCACCAATGAAGCTAAAGTGTGTATATTTAACCTATATAATATTGGAAATACATGAAAAAAATGATTGTACCACAGATACACACTCGTACAGGCTTTGATTCGCGCTTGCAGCTCCACAGGGGTAAAAGAGGTCAAGACTGATTACACGAACACATACGTACGATGCCTAACTAACATCGAAATTAGGTCACGAGTCTTAACTGATGCGCTATCATGTTTTGATTTGTAATTCTCTATATTAAATAACTTTATTGGAGTCATATGATTTTTCTATAAAAAGTTCTATCCTCTATATTTTTTACTGTGAAAGGTGTAGTCGGGTTTATTGACGTCCATGTCGGTCGTGAGTTCTAATACGCGTTTTTTTTTTATATATAATAAATCTTAGTTTTCTCAATCTAAGCTATCTTAAATCTATACTAATATAATAAAGCTGAAGAGTTTGTTTGTTTGTTTGTTTGTTTGTTTGTTTGTTTGTTTGTTTGTTTGTTTGTTTGAACGCTAAGATCTCTGGATCTACTGGTTCGATTTACTTTGTTTTTGTTTTGTATGAAAGCTGCATTCTTCAGAAGTGCTATAGGCTATATAACATTACATTACACATATGTACTAATAAATTAAAATACTTTCTAATTTGACATGCAATTTATCCTGCCATGTTAATAACAACCGTCGTCGCTACGCAACCGCGTTCGTTACCACGTCATTTTGATATTCGTCCTTATGAAAATAAATATAATAGTCACTTTTAGCATTTCATCTAGATTGAAATTATATTTCTATAGAAATTATATTCTTATATTTCAAGCAGGCGTAGCCGCGTCCGGGTCCGCTAGTAGGAAATAAAATTCTTGTGTGAAATGTTTATTTTCGGCTTCACGGTTTAGCTCGCGCTATACTTAACGAAGAGCAGTGGTAAATACCCCAAAATAATTAAAAGATATCACTATAAACAACAATATCAATCTAACACAACACTTGAAACACACTTTAGCTTAACAAATATATTTGTAACATAGGAACGGTCCAATAAAAAGCCAATTTTGTCGAATAACTTGGCCTGAGCGCTCTAAAGTAGAACAATATTTAAAAAGTTGGGCCGGACGATACGCCCGAGACACTGACTGAGACTGAGATATTGGCAAGCTTTGAAAACTTCAGAGGGACGTTTAATCCATTTTGCAGTAAAAACTCTCAAGTCAGCATTGCTGTTGTAAAACAATTGCTTGTGAAGTTATGAACACACGTATGTACATACAAAGTGGTTTGAGATTGAAGTAGTCGGTTGATGAGTGTTGTTTATGGATATTACAGTTTAGCATTCTATTCGAGGGCCTCAATATTCGTTATACACATTATGTATAGTCGTGGCGAAGAACACAAGGGTTTGACTGTAACGTGACGGGTGTGGGTTCGATCCCAACTCGGGAGAATGTATAATTTATTATTATTTTAATGTCTTGGCTCTGGCACCATGGCAAAAGCCCTCGGAAAATTCGGCGGCAAGTTGGGAATGGAGTGTCTTAAAACTAGGTTCCCTCTGCCCACCCTGCTATATGCGGGAAACAGGTTAAATTGAATGATTGATGCAAATCTACTGTGGGATAGTTTAATAACATCTTACATAGAAAATTTAATTTAAAACAAAAATTGGAAAATACCTACACGTATTATGGTATAGTAAATGCCTGTTTGTCAATTTTTACTTACTATATACGTTAAGCTAGGTAGATTATTAAAATTTATTTTGAAATTATGAGCTTATAGTAAACTTCAAATAAAGCAAGCAAGATTAAATTAAGTAAGCCAAAAAATAATACGACGATATCTAAGTTTTAAAAATATGTTATAAAGTACGGTAATTATACAACTTAATTAAAATTACATTTACAATCCTAAACCACATTAATAACGGTTTAAGATATTAGAACTATAAAACTACCCCATTCATATAAGACTCAAAAGACGCGTAAAAACAAATACAAAATAAAAGGAATACACATAAATATCACATAAATATATGTTATTTTCTCGACGAACAAACTTGTATGATAAATTGCCACTATCTGTCATAGTTCCCCCTTTCGAATTCTCATTAAAACCAATTTTCGCCATATAAAAATCTATTTCTCTTTGATAAAGTAACTTTTCCTGTTATCTATTATGTACCAAGTTTTTGCCACCGGGGGCGACCGCTTCAGGCGACAGAGATAACATTAAATAATGTCTCTGAAATTATTATACATATGTCTATGTATGCCAAAAAGCCGTGGTGGCTCGGGGGCACGAGGATGTCGCGACAGTTGAAGGTTCAGGAAGGAAGGAAGGAAGGAACAGTTGAAGCTTAAACGTGATGGTTGGGAATTCGATTCTCACTCGGGGGAAAGAATTATTTACTACTCCTCGCTCTAGTAATATGACAAAGCGCGGTATTGAGTTCCGCCATTCAACACGCAACGTCTCGAAAACTTGCCAAGTGGGCAACGAAATGTCTTAATACTAGGTTGACATAAAAAATATATTGCGTAAGTATATTATACTCAAACCGAATACAATAAAAAGTTTTGATATAAAATATTTGAATAAAAAACGGTACTATCAATGTTAGGCGACTAACAGAGTACGCCCGAGGGTGGACGCGATAACGGAAATAGACCTTATTAAAGAATTTAGTATCGATTTACGTATCGCTACTATTTATTCACGTTTTCTTCAAAGTTACATTATCCAATTATGATATACTAGCTTTTACCGGCGGTTTTGCCCGTATGAAAAATGTATTGTAAAGTTGTTGAAACATAAGAAATAGTTTACCAGTGTTTGTCAAAAATAAATAAAGTCTGAACTACAAGTGTTGTTCTAATCTGTCCATACAGTATATAATTAATATTTGTATACAAAAGTATAAGCCATTCAAAGAGGAGAAAAAAGTAAGAACCATTAAATAATTGCAGGTTACATATAGCCCGTAAGCTTCCTCGATAAGTGAACTATCCAGTGAACACAAATAATTTTAAATGAACATCAGTTGTTCCTGAGATTACTGCGTTTAACCAAACAGCTTTATAATATTAGTATAGATTAACCCACTGGCCCACATGTGATTACACATTCATATATGTAATACATATATGTGGATCAACTTATGAATTCATACAAAGTTTTTATTTATTTTAATATTATGAAACCACAGACACTAGGTTCGTACCCTGTTTATTCTATTATTATTTAATTTCAATAATTATCATTATTTTCTATATTAATTCAAAAGTTTACCTAAAACCACGTTAATAATATTACATATATGAAATGGTTACTATTTATATATTAAAAAAACTTAATATATTGAGCAAAGACAGAAAGGGCAGACACGATAAAAAGGGCACAACGTTAAAAAACGTCTAATGTCCTCTATTGATTTATTGACCGCGGCTAGAGCACTGTTAGCATTATTTATAGTGGGTTGTTGTCTCGTAGAATAGATATTGATGTTACTATTGTTTTTTTTACTCTTGATAATGAATTATTTTCCTCGTTTTGTCAACAAGACAAAATGCGGCGCTGAGTTCCGCCATTCAAAATATAACGCAACGGAATGTCTTATCACAAGTTTCCGCTGCCTACCTAGCAACATACACCTATGGTCGGTATACAGTGTGAAGCTATGTTGTTTTTATATAAGTACAATCTCTCATCAAAATACTACTTATAATAATAAGATAAAGCGACATTATAAAACATATCCTTAGAATTTTCCCCGCATAATTTAAATTTTGTTGGTGAGCCAGAATCACTATACATACTTACTTAAAAGACATTGCCTGTAGATTGTAAAATTCAGAAACCTATGATATTTTTAGTATAATCAGACAACTATACAATCAAACTAAAATAATAAATAACATATAAAAAGGATCAACATTAAAGAAAATAGCGTTTGTTGATGTGAGATAACCATTTTAATATATAATTATTTATTATACATTCATTTATTATACATATACCTTAAGAATAAAAGAAGCTTCTACCTACAAAGGAAGCGAACTCTTTATATCGACCTCACGTAACCGTAGCAATAACACTGACGCTACTGAACCTCAATATTACACAATCACGCGTAAAATATTCTGTGTGACTTGAATATTTTTAGGGAATTATTATTTAATATACCTTTTGAGGTTTAACTTATTTTACTAAATAAAGTGACGACGTAAATAAAATTGCAAAATTATGTAAGTGTACAAGATAATTATATTATGAAAGTAGACATCGCTAATGTAATAAAAAAGTATATAAAATATATGTAATATTTTATTATCCTCCACATAATTTGCGGATATTTACTTAAAATTCCACTTTTAGTTTCACATACATACAAATATACATAAATGCATATGTTAGCTCAAAGTCAATCAAACACATTCAGAAATTGATACAATAATTAGATATCCTTAGGTATTCAGTTATGTGGAATGTTACATGATATTTAAGGAATTTAATGATAATCTTGTACAATAGCTTCAAACGATATATGCATACTTTTACAATAATATTGTAAAGCTGTAAAGTATGTTTGGTTGAGAGCGATAATCTCGGGAACTACTAATTAATTGAAAATATATTTTTGTGTTGGATATCCACGAGGAAAGTTATACACAACTATATAACATTACGTTAATTATTAGAAATAACTTATTAAATTTTGCGTTTCGAAACACGTAAAAAGCTACACCTATAGCACGCCCCAGTAACAGGACAAAGTCCGGCGTTAAATTCCGCCGCGTCTCGAAAATGAGCGGGAGGTGGGGAACGGAGTGTACTCACGCTAGAACCTTTCTACCTATCCCTTACGGGATATAACGAGAAACTGAGAAAGCACTTATATTATAGGTAGTAACCAACCTACTTATAAGGAAAGACGACGGTCGAAAGTTTGGAGACATGCGGGCCACCTTTTCTTGGTTTCTAATTTGAAATTTTCCAAAGTTGTTCAAACTTTATTTACGTCTCGGGAATAAAATGCAGAAAGAATATTAATTAGCCATTAACGAGAGTTCTTTTATTGAATTATTGTCTGCTTAAAATGACGTTGTGTGAATGTTGGCTGAATTCGTTTCTTTTGTCATCTTTGCATTTTTAAGGTATCCAACGTAAAAATAAGTGGTGCAGCACAGCGTCTGATTGCAAACACAAAGGATTTGGGATCGATTCCCTTGACTATGTACAAAACAATAGACAAAAACATTTTTTATAATTCATACTCAAAAACATCACGATTTTGTACCTGTTTTACGTAGGTGAAATTAAATTCTCTTTGATATCTTGTTTAAGCCACTATTCAAAAATGCAAGCTACTTTGGCAAGCTTATTTCTGAAATGATATACCTATGCATTGAAATTAGAAACGAAAGAAGTATGTGTAATATGATTGGAAAAATGAGTCAAATTATACTTATCTATTATTTTGCTTTTAATTTATATCTGCTAAATTGACTTGTCTAAATAAATTACCCACCTATCATTGGCGAGAGTGGAGTGAGAAACACTTAACCTAAACCGAAAAATCAATAACAACAGAGTTTTCATTTATGCAAATTGCGATGCACCTAATAGCCTATATAGCAACTATCCTCCATAAATGAATTGTATAAAATAATGGACAAAAATATTAAATTTAAAGTAGTTCCTGAGATTAGCGCGTTCAACAGAACAGGCTCTTCAGTTCTACGATATTAGTAGAGAAGTATAGATAACCATTTATTTATTTATAACTCTACTATCAACTGTCACATACAAATAAGCAAGTACGCGTAGGTGCAGCCCCGAGCCCGGCACGGATGTCGCGTGACGCCTTATGAAATACATATACACGTAGACGTAAATATATTTATTTATAGCTTATTTATTTTCGGCACTATTGATTGATAGAAATGATTAGTTGTTGATTTTATTATTTGTTTTGGAAAATGAAAATGGTAGGTATTTAATTCAATTTCAATTAGAATTTGCACATTATTTGATACAAATATTACAATTGAGTAACTTATTTGATTTTATTACACATTTACAATAGGTAATTAATTACATAGTAATTGATTACATAATAGCAAGTCGACCTTATAAGGTACTTTTTTTGTTATAATAAGCGAAGAAAATTAACTTATAGCTGTAAACTGCTAATACAATTGTCATAAAATTTGACTTTAAATGCCTTTTTGCGTCAGGAGTTAAGAAGTATGTTAGAAAATAATAAAATGTGTATGGAAAGAAAGTGATGAACGAATGATACGTCAAAACTAATAAGATACTCAGTGGCTACCATACAAAACTCAGAGAATAATTAAAATAAATCACAATATGTATTTTAATTGGCTATCAATAATTTTAACCCTAGAGTAACATACTCGTACACTACAGTACAAATCTGTCAGTTAATTAGGTAGCTTTAATGAATCGGTGTTATATTGCCCGCCGCAACGACCGCAGGACATTAACAAAATGAACAACTTGTTTTATGATATTTTAAAGCATTGTTTACACGTATCAAATATTTCAAAATAATGAAAATATTTCAATCTGTATATCAAAATAATAATGACGAAGAACTCGTAAATAAACTTACCTTACCCATGTGACTCCTCGTTGAAATTTAACTAAGATATCCAGATCTCATTAAAACACTTCCGTTTCCGACTTTTCGCACAATTCTGGAGGCATTGCATGTTTAGTCTCGAACATGTAGGCCGCGGTTTTGCCTTGTCATCAGGCAAAACCAAGCGAGCAAAAGTAAAAATTCAATATTTAACTTCTCCGAGTGGGACTAGAACCCGCAACCGTGGCATTTACAGTCTCAGTATGTAAGTTTATGTTCATAATAATGTCTTGTACATTGCCCGGATGGCACAAACTATCTTAACAGTTAGTTCCCTCTACCTTCCACCTATAGGAGATACAGCGTGTAGCTAAAAAAATATTAAAAACAACAAACTAATGTCAATAATTTCCCTCTTCTTAAGCTCTTAAGACCTAATATATATAAAGATTTCAATATTAAATACAGGCATCCCTCGTATAACACGGTTAATTCGTACCGTGCTATATCGAAACCGTGTTATACGAAACCAGGTATACCATACTATACACCGTGTAGTATCGAGACCTTGTCTTGTGTTATATCGAAACCGTGTTATACGAAACTTTGAAATCATACAAATAAAGGCAATGCGTACCGTGTTATATCGAAACCAAATCTTAAGGTGTAAAATTTTATGATAGCTGAAATTTCGTTCCAAATACTACATAAATGAAAAAGGAAGTTACCTTGAAGTTTTTATTAAGAAAAATAAATTAAATTCAATTTTATGATGAAATACAAAAATTTAAAAATACAACAATAAAATATATTCAAAGACTAATAATAATAATTACATAGTATAAAACAAGTAGAAACAGCTTATTGAACGAAAAAAAAGTTCAAATTCAAAATGCATATTTTTCAAAATCGTGTTATACTAATATCATTTCTCGTATCGTGTAATATCGAAACCGTGTTATATTAGTCTCAATTCTTGGACCGTGTAATATCGAAACCGTGTTGTACAAGTACCGTGTTATACGAGGGACGCCTGTAGTCGATTTTAAGTCCAGCTTTCATAGTTTGATATCTCTAATACATTAAAGCAAATATTCCTAGAAACCCTTTTTCTGACTTAGGAAAGTTGATTTTTGATGTACCTACGTTTAATCCTAATTCAATATCGAGATAAAAGATTTCTTTTTAAAAGTCTTATATTTTACTTATAAAAGGATTTCAAGACTTTTCTAGAATAAAAAAGAGCATTATACTTTATCCAATAAAAAATACAACAAGTCGATTAGTAAATATGAAAACCTTTTACTGTCACTTTCAAGATTTCACCGAAATATATTAGCTATGACCAATACCCGCGTGTTGAAATGGAAACAACTAAGAGTTGTCTTTGACACATTCTAAGTGCCCGAGGTAACTCCAACCGCTAGTACATACAGTACGCTAAATCAAAACAATTAACACGAATTGCCTCGGTACTTGAACCTGGACTGCAATGGAAATAGACTATCCGACACTAATAAAATTTTTCAATTCGAATGAGTAGTTAATTCATTAGATTATTTTTAGTATTTTGTTAAATTTTTTATTGTGAATTTTACCTACATTTTAAAATATCAATCACGAAAATTATATCATTGATACTTTGCACCGAAATGGTCAATTCACACATCGACTAATGATTATCAGTATTGTTGTTACCGTAATCTAACATGGCGCAGTGAGACAGTGTGTATGACCTAAAACGTGATGGTTGTGGTTTGGATACGCGATATCGGGGGATTGGTTATATTTAAAATAAAGTAGACGAGTCGAGTTTCGCAACTCAACATACAGTTTCAAATTTGGTCGAAAAGTGGAAACGGAGAGTCTTAACATTAGGTTACCCCAGCTCTCCCTGCTATTTGAGGGACTATACGGGATATTTTACACCGTGTAAAGCTAAAAACGAAACCAAAATTATTAAAACAATATAACACTGCTTGTATTACATTATATAAGCCACCCCTAATATCGTACGTTATATCTGACCTATAAAGTTATAACAACGATGATAGCGGGTTACCTTAAGTGACAGCACGGATTGAATCATACACTTCGGAACAAACTTTTGGAATTATATAGACAGGTAGGTATATACTCCAGTTTAATGATCGTTTGTGTGTTTTGAGATGTTATGGTTTATTGAAATTACTGAAAACTACTAGTAATTTCAATTGTTTATTATAAAATAATTTAACAAGCAGTATAATTATAAGCCAAAAAAATAAATAAGTATAGGAATTCTTATTTTTTATTTCTATCTTATCATATCATGGAATCGACGGAGAGTACTTAATAATATTAATATTAAAACGTTCACTTTTAGTTTAAGTAGAAACATTGCTGGTTATTTGGCGGAACACAACCCCGCATTTTATCAAATCAAACTGAAGCAACAAAAATATAATAAATATTAATTTTCCTCCAACCGAGAACTAAACATATAACTATTCCACTTAAAATTAAAATTCTCCACAAAAGCGCTACTATGGACACTTTAAATTTAAGCACAAAAGCTACCATTCCAGGTAATTCACCGTACAACAGACAGTCCGACACTACTACATACATAATGCATACGAGCCTTATTTCCCTGGGGTTGGGAGCGAATAAAAAATAAAACCAGCCGTCACTTCTGATTACCTTCGAACGACAAGGTAATTTCTCATTTGTTAGTCTCCCGAATGTGACATATGAAAATAGTAATTAGGTACCTCAACAAATGAAAGAAAACGAAACAAACACCTAATAAATTACCATCCTGATAAATTTTCAATTTCTAATATTAGTAGAAACTCCATGATTCGCTAAAGAAATGCGTAATAATCTGATCGCTTTGCTTGCTACGATGTTAAAAATAAGATTCTGTACAAATTAGTTTTTTTATTATATTGTACCATTAAGGCCAGTACAATCATGAGCCACGATTCTCATTCCTCCAAGTGGAAATCGAACCCACAACCGTCGTGCGGATAGTAAGACGCTACGCCACCACGGCGTCAAACAAGCTTCATAATGAAACTAATATAAATCATGAATATCATTAATATAAATACAGTAGCTAAATGTATGTTGACATTTTAGCCGCAGCTAAGAGTTCCAGACAATTAGCGAACAACAAGTTGATAATGCTTACACTTACATATTATATTATAACTACATATATGTCGCTTCATAAATCATTATCATGAGGCAAAGTGATGGCATGTCCTTATAACGTAATTTTAAACATTCATAGTTTTTATTTTAATAATTTCTATTTATTCTATCTATTTCTACTTTTCCACTCTACAAAATTATTATAATATCTAAAATATAAGAAAAATATTTCAAAACACTAAATAAAATAAGTAAATAACTTTAATTTCGAGCTACACTAATCGGCGAACGCGCGACAACCCACCCGTCGTCTTCCTAGCGGCAGAAACTAGTTCGCTTCACTTCCTTAATTACCGAAAACAGCAGCGTCTTCGGGTTTCGCGCAACGTTTTAACGTCAACTTGCCAAATTAATAACTGAACAGTTGTTAACTGAGAGTACGTGGCGGGTAACAGATTATAGCAGAGATCAGAAATCCACTGAATGTGGTACAATAAGATCATTAGTAGGTAGTACTTTAGAGAACAAGAAAGTTTTGGATATGGAATTATTAGTAATAGATTAGGCAATTATATGTGAAAAAATAAACAAACGTAAGACAAAATGCTGCGTTGAGTTTCCCCACTCAAAAAACAATGCCTTGAATCAGGCGTCAAATGAAATACGTAGTGTCTTCACACTAGGTTGTGCAATAAGTGGGATACAGCGTGAAGTCAAAAATAGTAATTAAGCAATTTAAATCTACATTAAAAAGTTGTGAAATATATTTGAATAAAACATCACAATATATTTGTTACATAACTTTTGATGTCTAATACTAAACTCAACATAGACATCAAGTAATTATCTTGTAAAGCGTGCGAATTTTACAATAAATATACACATTTAAGTAAAAATTCAGATTCCAAGTTTCTCAATATTTAACATCAACTTGCCAAATTAATAACTTTACAAACTGAGAGTACGAGGCGGGATCAGAAATCGAGTGAATGTGTTTTAATGAAGGATGGATACAATATGATCATTAGTTGTAGCTATAGAGATGAAATGTAGAAAGTGTAAAGAAATAGAAATACAATTATTAGTAGAATATCTTGCAATTGTATGTAAAGAAAATGAAGGAAAAGTTAAACATAAGATAACGTACGCCATGTGCCACTAAACAAGCCGTGTCTCGATTTCGGGTGCGTGAAAAACTAATATTTTGAAGCGAGATATATCCGGGATACAGCGTGAAGTAGAAAAAAAATAACCAATTACTAGCAGTATTTGTTCTTTTGTCTCTTAGAAATTGTGTACAAGCCCTTTAGCTAACTAAGCCACATATTCACATTACAGCTACAACATAAATTTTGACGTCTAATAAAAACTTAACTATTGACAAAAAATACTATAGGTATTATAAAAAATAGATTCAGCTTCTTAACAAAAACTCCAACTTCATGGCGGCCACAACTCATTGACAGTACTATAAGACGATTTAACAAAGAACAATGTATGCTCATACCCATATATTCTGTAATAGTATCCAAGTTCAAATATTCTAGAACTTTCGTAGAAGTGTTGTGGCGACATAATTTCTTCCGTCTTAGACCAACTTCCGTTTTCTACTTATAATAAGCCACATATATACATTATTTAATTTAACTCTATACGACAGAAATTGCTGTAAAAGTTTCTCCGTGCATCATAAAGAACATATAGAAGTTTTGTAGGAGAGATTAAATTTCATCGTTTCGTAGTTGAATTATTACGACATACTCGTATGGTTATTAACTTTAGTGGCCTTTAGGTTTTGGGATGCGTTTAAATTAATAGTTTAAGATTGAAGTTCTAGTCAAACTGAACTGAACAATTATTAGGGAAATTAAACGAAAAAGACATAATTGGAAAATGAATAATAAATGATGTGGAAACGAAGTCATCGACAAAACTAACAAATAAACGAAATTTAACTTTCGGATGTCATTTAACTCATAGGAGTATTTTCTACTAGCTTTTACCTATGCCAGTATTTCCTGAGATTACGCGTTCAACCGAACAAACTGTTAAGCTTTATAATATTTTATCAGGATATCAAAAACAACTGTAATTAAAAACACAAAAAGCAGCTCCAATACAAATCATAGCTCTCATCTCGGAAGACATCAACAGATTTTATTTAAATTTCCGCCCTAAAGTATGAAAAGCATTATAAACGTCAAGTTTGTTAATAGCTTAAGCAAACATTTCTTTGTTATTGTCTTCACTTGCCCCTTATTCGTGCTGATTTATATAACCGTCGTTACTGGCAATTCTCCTTTCTTCGTAATACTGTTAACGTGAAATCTTTTTAGTATTTATATATATTCTTAATTTTTCGATAATGTCGTGACGCTGGGGCACAAGTAATAGTAAACGCGATGGCTGTGGGTTAGGGAGGATCAAAATATTTAATATTTTCATTTCTTAGCCCTAGTAACGAAGCAAAGTGTGGCGTTAAGTTTCGCAACTCACTACGCAATGCCCCGAGAAATCGGCGGAAAGTGGAGAACGGAGGTGTCTTAATGAGAAATATCTTCAAATTTCAGTTTATCTAACCACGATTCTTTCGATATACTAATGTATCACTATTTCCATTAATTTTAAAGATACTGCGTGTAGTGCGGTGGAGAGATCCTTGTCTAACCAGAACAGAAATAAAAATGTTTTAAATAAAAATTAACTTCAAGCAGTCTTGCCAGAGAGAAATATAAATAATTTATACCCCCAATGGGGGGATCCAACCCAAAATTATTGCAAGTATTTGTACAATTTAAAGTTACACTGTTAAGCAATACAATTTGAATAGCTCCAAAGACCATATGTCTGAAAGATTATTATGTAAATTATAGTCATATTTCTTCAACTTTGCCCTACATTTTATATAATACTTCTTTACAAAGCTAAATAAACTCTTGTAATATTTTTATTATGTGACGTTATATTTTTTGTCAAAATGATAATTTTATGTTATTCTATAAGAATCAAACAAGGAAAATTAATATTCCCTAGCGGTGAAGTATAACAGCTAATTCATTTTTTTCGAATTTATCGGTTGTTATCACTTTCGTATTAAGTTAACTTGAATATACAGAAAATTATTTGATTTTATTTTAGCCTCACGCTGTATCTTGCAGTTGGTAAAGTATACATAGGGTATCTCGTTTTCCCCATTTAAAGCATTCGAGAAAACTAAAATAATTCAAGTGGAAATCGAACTAACAACCGTCTTGTTTACAGTCTGACACTTTAAAACGTATATTTACTTAAAATGACTAACTCCAAGTCACCTTAACAGTTTCATAATAAAAAAGTAACAAATTAAAACGGAAGAATGTAAAAATGTAATAACCTGCCCTACAGAGCGGCAACCACAACAACGGTTTCAATCGAAAATCATAAATGCAAATTGGGCGAAGCTTTTATAAGCTCGCCATGAAAAGCCTAATTTCTGAACATTCACAACCGCATTGTAGGAAATTTGAAATTTTAAATGCCTTATTAAATTTTGCAAATAACATTTTTGATTGGATTTTGTTTAATCTACGAGTATATACAATATACATATACCTACCTATGAGAGTTTTAACATCAATATTGAAATGTACGTTTCAGGCCATCGATGAAATAAACAGGCAAAGAGCGGCGTTGAGTCCCACCAGTCAACACACAATGTCTCCTAAATTCCGCTGAAAGTCTTCATTCCCTCACTCATCACTAGATTCCCTTTTCCTATCATGCTATATGAAGGATACAGCTTGAAACTAAAAACATAAAGTAAAAAAGAGCAACCAAACAACACTACAAATACGCAGTAAATTTTGGCCAGACAGGGCAACCGTCGAAAGTATTGAAACAGGACATCCCCCGGACGCCCGTAAAGTGCCTTACATTAACACGATACAATCTATTAGGGGGTCAGCCATTGTATTAGCCCCGTCGAGATAACATCGGCTTTTAGCGACAACTCAATTAATCTTATTCATTTTAAATTCTTTGATTGGATGATTGGATTTTTTTAGATTTTACGTGTGGAAATTTAAAATATCTACATAATCTCATTCAGTGTAGAAATACGACTAGTAACGTTGCTCTTAGAATTCATATATAAAATCATTTTTTCCATTTAAATGATATGACCCGCAATTTCGTTCGAATGTACTATAAAACGTAAAGTCTTGTTTGTTTCCTCATGTGATCATTATAGGGATCACTCTCCAACCTAATTTCAGCGTGCTACGCCGAGTAGATCCGACGTCTACGTCGACGTCGAATCCGTAAGATTAAAGAGTGATATATAAACAATATGGATTTTCTGTAGCCATATGCCTATATATTAAACAATAAAACTATAAATGTAAGTAATTTCCTTACATTAAATATACATTAATAGTAACATAATTATATAAGAAAACGAAATGAAAATCGGGTTAAAAGGGATCAAGTGTATGTACTGAAATGATGTAATAGAAGAATAAAAATATTATTAAAAAAAAAACTAAACTGTTACCCACCTTCATAGAAACCTACACCACTTTTAAACCAAAAAACCTATTAAAACCACGTCACGCTCAAACATTTGTACGAGTGACCTTCCTTCACGCATTCTGAATAACGTTCGAATCGAACTCAACAAGTTGTAGTGACCGCTACGATAAAGGTAACAACGTAGTTCATTCGAATGGAAAAGTTAGAAAAAAATCTCAATCGATTTTGTTTTAGAATTTCAGATACACGAAAGTGAATTCTGAGAGCTATGAACACTTTGTTGCTCCCATCTACACTAATTTTATAAAGCTAAAGAGTTTGTGTTTGAACTTCTAATATAGTGCTCTATAGTTTATTTATCGAGGAACGTTAAAGGAAATATTTTATTAGATAGTTACAAGTTAACTTAATAAAAGCCTGTTGAAAAATATCTTCGAATTCCGCAGGAAATAAAATCTCCATTAAACATATTTCTCTACTTTCTACTATTCAGTACACGGCTCCATATAGACTACAGCTGGAGAGCGGAGTGATTATACACTGTTTTAATTAATCTGCACCAAATTCACAATAGCATCATGAGAAAATATACAAAATAACTATACCAATATACAGTCCATTTTAATTTAACATGAATTACTCGTAGACTGGCTCGACTGGTTGAATACTAAACACTGTTTAGTCTGTAAGCGCCGCCACCGCGGATACTCAACTAGGAAGTGGCAGATCTAATAAAGGAGGAGAGACAAAACTTTATCTTATACAGTGTTTAATGTAAATTAAATTAAATTTAATTAAATTTAAAACAACAACATTATTTACTAACAAATTGAGGTTCAAGTAGCAACCTATAGCTTGCAATACTGACTAGATGACAAGATGAATATTTAAAATAGATTTTAAAAATACTCACTTACGTATGGTCTAAAAATTAAGATGGTAAGTTCACTCAAATATTTTGCAGTTTACATTAATTAGTTAGTGCCCCAAATAATGGCGTGGCATATATATGTAGATAATAATAACAAAATAAGTACATTTACATTAACAATTAAAGCTACAATCCAAGCTAATAACATATTCCTAAGAAATAAGTAACAATAATATGTTTTCAACGTTTCGGCGTGGGTCACATAAAAGCATTATACATGTCACGAATGGCTGGACCTTTTTGATTGGTCATATTCGAATATTTCTAAGAAACCACCCATTTTTGCATGATTTCTACGAAAGCAACGGCACAAATAATCTTGATAAGATTTATTACTGAATATTTCTATACTACCCATATATAAGGATATTTCCTAATGGAATTACTATTGAAGTTTTTTTATGAAAAAGAGAGTAGTTTCTGTATTCTCTTTTATTATGGTTATTAGAAAATTATATCATGAGTATACTAGTGTTTCAGTCGTGGTTTTGTTTGCGTGGTCTATTGGTCTGCAAGATTGTATCTGTCATTTACAGCATTACATTTCAATTTTAATATTAAATAATTAATTGGCCTGAGGGGGAATTGAACACACGTCATACTGTGTGTATGCATAATGTATATGCCGTCGTTTCGTATATGCGAAATAGATAATAAATTCCTCATGCCGCGGAAGTATCCAAATAATTCGAGCCACTATAAGATGTTCCGGCGGCGGCGGTTACAAAGTAGTTACAACTGCGCTCCAACTTGTCCAAGTTTAAAGATTTAAAACCCGAATGGGAAATATATCACGGAGGGAGGGCTGCCATAGCGTACTATGTACAATATACTTACTATGAATAATGATTATTATGTGGAAAATATATGGAGAAATATATTTTCAGTTATTGCTTGAAGCACTTTTTGGCATAAGATTAACAACAGTCAGTTTTAACACTAGTTTCCCTCTGCCTCCATGCGGGATACAGTATGAAGCTAAAACGAAATATTTAATTATGGCAACACTCAAAATTAAAATACATAATTTCACTACTTTAATACAGTCGAATAAGTAGGCAACCCTAATTTCATTTAAATGCGAAAGCCTCGTAAACTACAAAGACGGTATTCCATCGTAACTTTTATGACTTAGTGAAGCTTAGTTTTGCTTTGACCGCATTTAATGTCTCTATATAATGCTCATATGCATATTATTAGCATTTTCCTTTTCTTATTTGACCATCGAGGGCATATGGCCCGCAAATTTTACTAGCAATTAGTTTATTAAGACCATAGTTGTACCGCTATACGGTTTCTGACAGTAAGCGCGACGATTGTGGGTTCGATTCCCACATGTGGGGGGGATAAATTATTTTCAGTCTTGCTCAGGTAACAAGACAATACACACCGTGAGGATGAGGCGATGACGGAAGCCATATAAGTAAAAATACGCAATGTCTAAAAAATTGGACGGAAAGTGGGGAATGGAGTGTTAACCCTAGGCTACCTCTACCTTCCCTGCTATACATAGAATAATAGTTAAAATTATTATTTAGTTTTTTAAAAATATATATATTTTTATATAACAAATCAAGAAATACAGTTTTTTGCTTACTGTCTAATTGAATCTACGACAACCGAAGACAAATAGAATGTCTCAACTCTAGACACTTAATTCAACACCCTTATGAATAAAAAAACAAAAAAAAATGCTTACTAAAAGGATTCATTCTTAGATGTATTATGATATTTTACAAATGTGACGTGTAACAGGGAAAGCCTCTTCAACATAAGATGAAAGCAAAATGTGTAGTACGTACCTGAAACAAAAATAATGAATTTATTACAAAACCGTATAAAATAAAAAGACATTTTGAAAACTGAGTAAAGTATATTTGTGAATGGGTACGGAGTTTCTTAACACTAGATTCGCAGGATTCCTCTGCCTACCCAGTTATGTGCGGGATATAGCGTGAAGTTAACAAAATAACTCAAAAGAGACCATCGTGGATAAGCAGTTCAGTGACTCACTGTGAAAGCGATGTTAGTGGATTCGATTCCCATTTGAGGAAATGAATTATTTTCAATGACCTGCTAGGGCATGGCATGTGATCTGGGAGAGAAAGGAGCCTTAAAGAGCTTTAGATATAACTGTATATTCTACCTGATTCAATAAGGGAAAGTACAAAAATATATGCTTACTTTAATTGACAAAAAACAGAATAAAGTATCAATATAAAAATAATCTTCTATCGTTCCATTAAAAGCAAAAAAATACTTTGATTTTTACAATGGAACAATCGAATTCATATCAATTATTTGGAACGGGGCGTATGTCGGTTTATAACTCAATTACACAATAACACCGGAACGGAATCGCGTTATTGCCATTTATAAATATTTAAAACGGCTTTGGGTGGCAGCAGAGGGGAAAATATCCATTCATTGAATGCGAACATCAAATTTTATAAGCAGAATGTTGCCATATAGCGAGTATCATAGAAGTCTAGGGTAAAATAGCATAGTTTAATATACTTTAACATAAAAGTTAAGTTTTTTGATAGCTAATTTCACGTTGCATTTTGAATATAGGTAGAGGGAAACTAACGTTAACGCACTACAGAAGTGAGTGTTTTAACATTAGTTTCCAAAGCGGTTTCCAGCCAATTTTCGAAATACATATTACATATTAAATGGGCGAAAATAACTTTAGACTTTGTCTTGTTATCAGAATGACGAAGCGAAAAAGCTATGTAACAGTGGGCGCCGTGGCGTAGTAGGGCAGGAGAAAAAACACGGCGTTCAGTTCCGCCACTCGACACATAATATTTCGAATATTAGGGAACGATGCATTTTAACAAAGGTTTCCCTCGGCTTGTCCTACTATATGCGGGATACAAATTAACTATATTATAAACATTCAGACAAAACCTTAGGCAAAAGGTAGTATAATTCTTTTAATCTTAAACCCGCCACTAATTAGTACTTTATGAATAAACAAGCGTCTCGCTCCATAGAAGACGTTAGCGCGAAATTGCTGGGGTAAATAAATAATTTCGGTTTTATAATTTACCTCGATCTCAAGTTTAAGGGCCTGAATATTGTATCTTATTTTATGAAAAGTGACCTTCGATTACGCGGCAACGATGACAGTGGAGGAAGGACATGTAAAAAACACAAGGACTCTACGAAAAATTGAAAAAGATCTGTTCTAAAAGAATCTTAAGATGCATTTTTTATTATTTAATTACCGAGAAGAACCGAATAAAAAATGTATGTATATATATATATGCTTTCTTTATTCCAGGGTAAGTTTATAAAAATAGACATTATAGGTACATATGGATTTATATATTCGTGAAACGCAGCGTTGAGTTCCGCCAATAACAGCAAGCAAGCTTCACACTGTTTCCTGAATATAGCAACGGTAATAAAATTGACGTCAAGTGTAATTTGTAGAAATTATCTCGAACTCTTTACAGGTGTAATAACCATATTGGTAGACAAACAACACAAACAGAAATAATATTTTTTCACTAAGACACATAGAAACACAATCCAAGTGCCATCCTACCCTTGTCAAGTGAAATTACAGGAATGACACATGTCGATGACACTTCTATTAAGTTTCGATTGTGTTTTATTCGCTTCAGTAGTGAACTAGAGAATATAGACTAAGCTAATCTTATGGCGTTGCTTGTGTTTTTACGGTTCTTTTTTTTCTTAGTGTAAGAATGCATTGCCACAAGGTCTATCTATCTATAAAGTTCGGAGCACATTTTCATTATAATAAAAAAAATTCTTAATTAAATTAAATTATAATTAACAGTAAATTATTTTTAACTCCTACATATACACCGTATAAAGATTATTTATAAACAAGGAAAATTATAACTGAGATACTGTTATTTCTCTAAAATGTTGACAACATTGGAGGGTTCATCTGCGATCCACCCATTGCAAAGGACACCTGTATCCTTAATTAATTCGTAGGCTCTGTTTTGTTATTTACTTATCAAATTCTAAAGAAGATTTCCAAGTTTCAATGATTTTAAAACAGATTTTAGAGAGATTTTAAAAACAGCACTATAAATACGTGAAAACTAAATTAAACAGGACTATTTAACGAATAGCATATCCTGCTTAACAATAATAACACAAAAGTTTGACTGTAATGTGGCGGTGGTGTATTCGATGCCCACTCGGGGGTATTAATTATCTGTCTTACTTAACCCAAAGTTCCCTATGCCTACCCTGCTATGCTCGGGATGCAGCGTGAAGCTGATTTGATTTTTATATTCACTTAATAAAAAACAATGAAAACTCACCCGAGTTATGAATGTAACTGTATTAATTCGAGAACGTTGTAGCAAACAATTAACGTACGTAGGCGGCCATAAACAGGGTAGCGTAAATTTAATTTGGACAGCCCAAATTAGCTAAATTTGTATATAAAACATAATCTATTAATGTGAAGCTATTTTGATGATGACGTTTTTGGAGGGTTTGAATTACATTGTGATATTATATAGTAAATGAGATTAAGAAAAGTTTAAGAAAGCAAAGTTGGAAAGCTTACGAAAAGAGCTGTTAGATGTAAATAGAGAATTATTTTTTTTAATAGTTACTTACATAATATATAAAAGACTTCGTGAAATACAATAAGCCCATATTGAAAGAAGAACAAAATTAAATGAATTAAAAATACCTGACATATGCGAGATAAAGCGTGAACCAAAAAAATCCAAACTGCACCAAAGACAGACAATAATTAATCGTCACGATTATTTCAAAAGTGCATATTTTCACACAAAAAAAGCAGAAACTGTTCGTTCATTAATTCCCTTTAATGAAACACATTTCAAAACGAATTTAGAACGTAGCGCCTCAAAAATTTCAATGCCAAATGAATTTCGCGATCTCTGTGATTCATCTCGTCACATTCATCGTGCAACTTCGAGCTAAGGCTTGTGTGAAATATACGTCAGAAATTGGACTAATTATAGAAGTTTTAATAAAAAGACACGGTTACGGCGCTGTTGGAAAGTATCTTCCTATACCCACAACGGTTTTGGATTCAACAATTTATTTCGAAAATTATACAAATTTCTGATGTACGGTTAGACAAAGCACGGCGTCGAATTTAACAAATTACGTTCCTGTGTTCAATATAAACTAGTTAAGAAAGAGTAGAGTAGCGTCACTAAGCTTTTTTGCTCTTAAAATGTCCAATAAAGACTTGTTTAACAAAAGCACTAACTTTGTGACGGTTTAGTAAATATGACTGACAAATTGCATATTCTCGCTATCGTAGTTAAAAATTTCGATCAAAAAGACTCAGTAATATTAGGAATTTCAAAGCAAGAAAATCTTACTTTGTGGTCTATCCATGCTAAAATTCTTTAGACATAATTTAATTTACATGTAGCAAACAGAACGGATATAGCATATATACGTATACTTGCTACGTATAATAAACTATTATATTTACGTTTACCCCTCCGTTATGTGTGCGGCAAGACAGAACAGTGACAGTAGGTCCACACCATGGTTATGGATTCAATCCGTAGATTGGGAAAATTATTATTCTCTCTCTGTTTTATTAAGTTAAGAAAGCTCAACTTTGGGTGCTGTCAATTGTACAAAATCATTAAAATTTAAGACCATATTATGTACAAATCATAATTTACTATAGAGTAAAAACATCATTTATATATTTATTTCGTCTTTAGAATATATTTAGCAGAAAATGAGTAGGTAAAGAAGTGTATCTCGGAACAGATAGAAGTTACATACAGGCAAGCAAACAGCCGCGCGTGACTCGAATAATATTACCTTATTTGGATATAATTATAATAATTCATTAATTATCTGGAACCAAATATAGCCGGTTTATAATTTAAGATTTTAATTATAGACGCTAAGATTATCTTTCTGTAAAATATAGTGTAATATATAAGCATACGGAATTAAGAAGACAAAGCGCGTCGTTGAGTTCAGCCACTCCAACCAACATGAAATGTTTAAAAAATTAGGCACTACGAGTACGTGGGTAAATATAAACATAAGTAAACAAGGCCGGAGTAGCGCAGTAGGTGGAAATTTTGATTGTTAACGTGACGGTTATGGGTCCGTATCTTTTATTGAGACCCTTAAGAATAAGTAGTGGATAGATAGCAAATTATATACCAAAATGACTTTGATTATTGAACAAAACATAATGTTTCTTTCGAAATCGATTTTCGGTTAATATTCCCTTTTAAAAGCATTCCATTTCTAAAATTCCTAGACAACTTACTACGACATGGACGCAAAAATTGAGTAGCTATTTTGTTTTCTATTTTCAAGCATACTGTTTATTCTTGCTGTATTCGCCGTAGAGTTTAGAGCAACGTAATATCTCGCTTTAATAGCAAAAGGCCTCTAACTTATATTTTTGAAATTTCTGTTCAAATATGTAATTTACTTTAAAAATTGCTTCACGCTACATCGTGAATCTCTCATATAGCAGATTAAGCAAAGGTAACCTAGTGTTAATACACTCAGATTCCTGCTTTACGCCCAATTGTCAGACCTTAGGTGTTGGTATGGCAGAACTAAACGTCGCGCTAACCTGATATCGAATCCACAACTGTCATGTTTACAGTCAGACGCTGTACCGCTGCACTACTTACAATATACATACAAAAAATGTCAACTTTCCGTCTTAGACCACTTTACAGCTGTCCCGCATATGTGGGGGTAATATTTAACTACCGACCGTTCTGAGATTTCAATCTTGCACGCCGTCTAAACACACGGGCGTGACTTGAATGGAAAGTGCGGTATTGAAAAGAGGTAATTTTGACGTAGAGCAAGAAAATTTTATAAGTTTATAAATTTCAAGCGTCTCCACAATCTTGTGGCAGCATACGGTTTGAGGTGGAGAGTGTAATATGTGTTATGTTTATTCAAATTTTATCGTGAAAATATATTAAAGTTTGTAAAAATACAAACTAGTATAATAGAAAACTTTATATTTATTTTAACGTGATTTCATAAGTTTGGAATTTGTTCTAGTAAAAATATAGTTGTAGAGAAAGAATATTATTATTCTAGGCTGTCTATATGATTTAGTTCTGCCAAACTAAACGCCGCACTCTAAAAACTGAATATGATGGGGTAGGGTTAATGAGAGACTAGTATATGAATTAATACTTACTTTAGTTAAGTGTATTAACTTCACGCTTATAGCAGAATAGGCAGAAAGAACGTACCCTGCTATATAAGGGATACAGCGTGGTTATTAAGACATTTCGTTCCCCACGCTCTACACTATTTTTGAGATATTGCGTGTTTAATTGCGGAAATAAACGCAGCTCTTTGCATTGTTACCAAGGCAGTGCATTGAAAATAATAGGTACATTCCCCCGAGTGGTAATCGAACGCACAACCGTACAGACGTTATGCCGCTACGTCACAATAGCTCCCTTCATAAATAATATAATTCTTATATAAATATATTTGTAACGGAAACAGGCAGAACGGAAATACACACGCATGATGAAGTTTCACAATTTTCACGTAGATACTTACTCATTCCCAAAGATTTTCATACATCACGGAGTTCTAAGCATAATTGCTAAGAAGACATCCAGATGGATATGAAATATAAATGTGAAATTAACAGCCAAGTATCATATAAAAATAACTAACAAAATTATAAATTATATATTATAAGGAGTGTTTTAACATTAGGTTTCCTCTGCCTATTCTGTTGTGTGGGGGATACAGCGAGAAGCTGATTTATAATACTGCTTTCGATTTATCAAGAGTAATGAGAAAAAAAAAACCTATGTTTTTATGTTTTATAATACTATATAATATATATACAATAAAAATATACCCAAAATATGTAAAAATAACAAATATCAAAGGACTTTTCCTTTGATATACGTTCCTACCCTACATATGTATGTAGTCAGTCAATAACATAATCTAAGCGATACTCTAACGACAGTATCTTAACACGTCACAGAGTAATAAATTAATTTGCGAGTCGACGCGACGTAGGAAGTTGCGTGCTAACAGTAATCTATACACGATACGCTTCGTTGGCTGCGACGAAACGACATACGATTATATAACACGAAATATTCATTTGTATCACATATGTACATACTACAGCATAGAATGTACCTATATATAATACGTTCGATAAATAAATAAATAAAAAATAGGGTTAAACTTAACATATAATATCTTTAGATCCTTTTAATTAGAATAATCGTGACCTAATGGCGTCTGACTGCAAACACAATGTTTGTGAGTTTGATTCCAATTCGTTTAATGTATTACTGATGATGATATACACTGCAGTGTAGTTCCCCACTTGCCTGCCTCTGCTTACCCTCTTCCTTATGCAGGATACAGCGTGAAACAAAGAAAAAATAATAATACACACCAACAAACAATCAAACAATCTCTCGTAGGGGAAGTGGCGTGCTACGCGTAAAGCTACGCTCGGTCGGTCGCGGCGTGAAAGTTGTATTTACAGTACCTATTACATTATAATTTCAAATATGTATTTGTGCGCATTCGTTTACATTTATTATTTCATTACGTGTGTTGTATATTGTCATTGCAATTAGTTATTTCGCGATTGAATACACATGCTATTACACAGTACTTTAGTTGCATAATAACTTTCAATGTTCATTTTTATTTTGAGTGGCGAAACTGAACGCCGCGCTTCGCCTCGACATGACAGCGAAAAGAAAAGGAAATATTAAACATTTTATATCCTCGAGTATGAATCAAACCCACAATCTGTTGCGTCTACAGTCACACTTTGTGCCCCTGCGCCACTGACCGTAACTTTTTAAATAATAAATGCAGTTTAAATTACTTTTTGTTTTTTTTTCAGACTTCCGTCTGTAGCTAACGTAACTGGTGCAACGATGGCCTCAATGTACATTTGTGTTTGTTTACTTTTATCATTTAATTACATATTTGAAGTGTGATGTCACTTCAATTAATTATTTTGCTTTTATGGTAAATAGTCAGGTGTTATTTCAGTTTAAGAGTACCGTTCAACATTATTGGTAAATATTTCGTGAGCACTTACTAAGTATGTATTTATTAATATTATTATTATATTATACATTTAGTTTAAGTAATTAACGTTCATTATTATTATAGACAATAATATTAATTTATAGCATTCACAAAGTTTTTATGTAATTTTTGTTTATAATTACATTAACATTCGGCTCTACGCTGTATCCGATATATATATATGAGAGAACCTAGTATTAAAACATTCGGTTGCCTTCCTTCCGTCGAAAAAGTTCAGTCAGTTGCTGTATCTAATATTGATATATTCATATTAATATGTTATTATTTAAACAGTATTATAACACTAAGAGAAAATGTAGTGACTAATTATTCCTTTTTCATTCACTGTGTGTAACATTTAACGAAGTTAGTTACTTATTCAAACATTCTTAGCTAAAACAAGCATTACTTTGTGTCTTCTAAGTTTAACTAACACGACTGTAGGTGTGGAATTTAGCAAAGTTAGACATAAAATAGTATTTTCAACTTTACTCGCTTAAAATTATAAATCTAATAATTTATCGTCATTATCATCATCAGCACGCCCTCTTCCACTCCTGAACATAGGCATACAGTATATAGCCTAGTCGTATATTGGTCCTCACCAAGTAGGCTTTAATATAATAATAAAAAATATGAACAGATTTTCAATATTTTACACAATTTACAAAGTTAAATAGAAAAAGTCGTAGTAACAATTCTTTTATGAAAATCTTATCATTTTATTTAGGAAATAAGCTAAAAGTATTTAATACTTATTTATTTGAAAACGGTTAAGCTTGAAGATCTCAATCCCTTTCCATTTGTCACGTTTCAATATCGTGGCGCAGTGGCACACTCGGGGGAATGAATTATTTAATATTTTCATTTCCTTGCTCTGTAAATGTCTGTAATAAAACAAATTGTGGTCGTAACATCCAATGTCTCTAAAATTCAGCAGTGTAGGGGGAACGGAATGTCTTATCACTAGGTTCCCTCTGTCTATCCTGCTAAATGTGTGACACCGCGAAGCTACAAAAACACAGGGTTCAATATGTTAAAGGGAGACGGCAAATGTTTTCACAACTCCATTAACAACTTATTATTAGATAAGGGCAGACTTAATTTTGGCAGTTCGCTTTATTTTTGGATTAACTCTTTGAAATTTGTAATTCGTTCAAAATTTTAAATGAAAACCAGTCGGTAACGAGTTTGCAAATCATTAAAAGGATTCTATAGTATACTTATGTATATTCTGATATATATTTTAAGACCATCGTGGCGCAGCGGCATGGCGTTTGACTGCAAGCACAACGGTTGTGAGTTTGAATTATACTCGGGGGAATGGAATGACCTATCATTATAACCATGAATTCAAAAGGAAATTTAATGTACAACAATCACATTACCTAGGCTCATATAGAGACCTTCGTAATTGCACTAGCAATCTCAGTCAGTAATCTCAGTTTAAATCGTACGGTATACATTTTATGGGCAAACTCGATCATAAAAACTAAGATAGAAGCTCTGATTTGTACAGAATAGATCCTTAAAAAAAGGCGTCCAAAGATAAAATAGCTGTAAAATTCACCATAAATAAGAAAACAGTAAAACGTTCAATAAATGCAAATATAAGGTTACATCTTATTTTGGAAAAGTTTGATTAAGGAATAGCGCATGACTTTTTTATTTCTTGTAACTATGTATATTTTTTCTTAAATTATAATAAATGACAATAAAAAAAACCATTAATAAATCACTAGGTAATTCAGAGCTTTCGTGTGTTAATAAAAATATTCTAAAACTTTCCATGAAAATGCCAGGTAATATGTAACATTACTAACTACGTAGTCATCAAATCAGCCTTTTTGGGTTCATTGCTGGACATAGGCCATAACTACGTAGTAATACTAATATAATAAAATAAAATTTAAAAAAGCTGTTAAAATCTTTATTTATAGCTTTACAAATCTTCAAAATATTTAATAAAAAAACTGTTATCGGCGTTCTGCAATAAGATATTTTACGACACTATAAAGTGATTTTTATCAATAATCTCATGAAATACGGTTAATAAATTTACGATTGTCAATTTTCAATAGCCTCGCGTCCTATATATTCGAGTCACGCGCCTTTGCTACGAAGGGTCTCGTTAAGATCCACTTCTTCCAAATTATTGAGAATATTCCGTCTTAGTAATTTATACAACATATCAGGGAATGTTGTGGCTCTGTTGTGTCTAGCTTTGCTTGATGTTTATGTATTCAAATCCTAAACATATGCCAGGTCTGAGGTCCATTTAATGGCGAAAATACCGCAACATACATTTTTTAAATACACCTAACAAATGGTAGGTTAATAATAAAAAAATATTTAAATATTTTTCTCATAAATTAATACATTAATACAATACTGTTGTAGGTTCAATTCCCACTCGAAGGAATTAATTATTTTTATTTTCTTCTGAACACTAAATTAAGCAGTGCGTGGAGAATATAATGTCTTACAATAAGTTTCCCCTGTCTACCTTCCTAAATGCGAGATACAAAACTCTAAAACGTTCGTATTCACAACCATCGCACAATCAAGCTACGCTTCCACTGCGCTACCAAGACTTCTAAAACTTAATACACACATAAGACCAATATGTAAAAATAAATCTACATGAAGAATTTATTTCTACGAGCGCTATCGGGTGGCGAATAAAAAGGTTTACTATAAGTTAACTCCGCATGTCAGACCCGAAAAGAACTTTAACTGGGACTGGGATTGATAGAGGTCTTGAAGTATGTAAATACTTATACATATATGTAAGTATAGCTAGTAGAATATATATAAGGAGAAAAAAAAGTAATTAAAATCGTAATGGTTGTAAGTACGGAATAGGAAAAGAATGAACATACAAAACTCAATTATGCGCTAATTGTGAAAAGGAATTTATTAGGTACACACACACAATACCTGTTATTTTATAGAAATACAAAAACTTTAACAAAATTTTAACAAAATTTGACCATAACAGTCAAATGGAAATAAAAAAAATGAAAAAACATAAGCATTACGCTGTATCCTGTATATAGCACAGTAGGAAGAAGTAACCTAGTGTTAAGACGCTCCGTTCCCCACGTATCGCCAAATTTTAGAGATATTGAATTATGAGTGGCGATAATTCAACGCCACTGTTTGCTTTGTTACTAGGGCGAGAAATGGAAAATAATTCAATTTCTTGAAAGGGAACCGAACCTGCAACCTCCTCTCTCTCCTTTCAAATAAAGCAGATATTCAAATTAATGTAAACTACAACACCACATTTTATCTTGTTAGTGCGTACAATATAGATATATCTATACAAAATTTATCTTTGCATATAAAATTTACGGTTCACTTTATAAAGGGAGCGGATAAAACTTAACTCCATATAAGGGTCCCGGCGCAAAGTTTGTACATCTTGTTTTATACCCTACTTGATTTGATAAGGGAATACCAAGCTATATTGTAAAAAAAATACTACTGGTTCAATGAAAATACTAAAACTCCTTGTAAATTCTTAAGCAACATGAGATTTTCGTACGAAATTTTTATAATTTTGTAGTTATTAGTGAACGATAATTTTTTCTAAAAAAAAAATAATCTTTTGTTATTTAGTTAATTATTATATAACGAGCCCAGTAAAGTAAAATTATCTCAAGAGTTTTCTTCAGAACTGTCACTAAAGTGTCGCACGGATGAGATGACGACAGTTAGATCATTTGCTAAAATGATGTATTAATTCACTAATGTTCTTACAACAACAATTGTAATGTAGTTGAGTGATAGATGTATATTTTTTTAAGACTAATAGAAAAATAATAAACAAAACTGTCAAGAAATTAAACAAATATTTAAATCTACTAACTACATAGGTAAGCAAATATTGAATACACACTACATTCACATTTACATTAACCACCCTCCACACCAAACATAAAAAAGAAGCGCTAGAGGTTGTTGGGTTCGATTCCTACTCAAATACACGGAAATTAATTATTATTTATTAGTTTTTCATTTCTTTGAAAACAAGAAGCCTCTAAAATTCAACGGAAAGTGGAGAACAGAGGTCTCCGCATACCCTGCTATATACATAACACAGCATTAAGCTAAAAAAAACCCTAACGTATAATACGTCAGGGATTTTTTAATACGTTAGAATTTTTATTTATAATATTATCTATACTAAATTACAAATATTAATCTAGATAAATGAATACAAAAACAAACACTATTTAGGAAGTTTGATTGCACGACGCGCCGTAAAGCTAACCGGCTCTAGTTCGTTAGAACCCGGCAGCCCGACGTAGTGAGCGATATTTTTTTATTGAATTATATAGCGCTATAAAACAAGTATTTCCACGGAAATGTTTTCATTTAGTAGAAAAGTGTTCGTTAACGGCGTCTTAGCGAAGACGTTGTGTGATGGTAATGGTTGTATGATAAAAGTGTTTTTAAGTTTAAAATGGACACCTAAGACTTAATTTCTTCGTCAATCATGTTATATTAGGGGCCGTTGTGGCGCCGCGTTCGCCGCTCTAAACTTGACGGTTTAGGATTCAATCGCCACTCACAACGGAGTATTTTAACACTACGTTCTCTATGCCTGCCTTGCTATGTGTGAGATATAGCGTGAATCTAATTAAGGATTATGAAGGCGAAAAACAAATACTACCTAAATAACATTGCGTCTTGTTACCCCAAGTGGGAATCAAACTCACAACCGACGCTTCTACATTCAGACGTTATGACGCAGCGCCATGACTACGTCAAAAGTTTCGTTCTTCTGTAACGTTCCTTCGACGAATGCACTACCATCGCGTTTACAGGTCGACACTTCTCAACAATACATAGGCCTTTATAATACAACAATATAAAAGAAACAAAAAGCATACAATAAAAGGCCGAGGCCTCTCCGATAAAGTCGTTAAACACAACGCCATTGATGCAGCAATTTCAATATTTTAATTAATTAACGAAAAACAATTACGATTTAAATGTCCGATGTTAAACGAGTTACAAAGTAAAATTTAAAATTATTTTTGAACTATAAAAAACCATTGTATACGATTCATTTTAGTAAATAATTAATTATTGACTTGTTAATACCAGTGTACCATGGTCCATGGGCCTAGATGGTACTTTGTACCTACTTTTGATTTAAGAACAGCCGGAACACATCGTGGGTTTGACTTCCTAATTCAAAATATTATTGCTTATCCAACTATTATCAAAATATTATAGAAAAATAACTGGTAATTTATATTACGGAATCGGTATCTCACATTTTTTTTTTTCAGAATTTGATAAAAGCTCTTTAAAAAAATATGAACTTATATGATATGGATAACCATATCACTACCAAGTACATAAGTTCATATTTTTTTTAAAGAGCTTTTATCAAAATCTGAAAAAAAAAAATGTGAGATACCGATTCCGTAATATAAATATAACACAAAAACTTAGCTACTTTCTCTCAGACTACATTTTAAATATACTTGCATACAAAGTACCTAACTATGCACCAAAAATAGATGTTAATAAATTTTCCAAATTAATCGCTTAATATTAAAAAAAGAATAAGTAAACCCAGAGGTAACGCATAGTGTACACAGCTAATTACGCTAGAAGATGAAAACCGTAACTGAGCGTAGTTAAAATACGAGTATATCCAATAGATCAAAGCTCGTCAATTTCGCGGGGAAACGCCAACGTCGCACGGCTCGGTGGAGCAGAGAAACGGTTATATACACTTACCTAAGAATGCTAATTCCAGCTTTCAATCAGAATCTAAAATTCGATTAGATTTGTGGTTAAAGGATATTAGGCTTTGGCTTTAGATCTAAATAATACTAACATATAAAGGCTAGGCTAGGCTAGCGATCCACTCGCGACTTCGCCCGCTTGAATTATACAATTGTTGATTTACTAATATGAATTACTTTTTTTATAATCTTTTTGATTTATAACCCGATAGAAATAAATTAAATTTTACAAAATACATCAATGTTAAATGCATTTAAATGAGTTAAGGTTATTATATCTTCCATGTACAGAAAGCTAATCAGTTACATTTCTATGATAGGTGATACAAAAAAGCACAACATGAAAGACAGTTGTAAAAAGTAAAATGATAGGTAACTCATGTATTTGCCAATAAAAACTATTTATTACGTAATAAAAAAGAAGAAATAGCTCAGCAATTAAATCAATATTTAATAATTAAAAAAATATAGAATAAAATTTCATTGTTCTGTAATAGTTGTCAAATTTGACACCTGTCAAAATGTTTGACACTTGTGTCCGGCTAGTTCAACACAAAGAGCGGTTGGATATAGATCATTTTTGACACGGCCCACATAATAGTTTTTATAAATTCACAGAACTCGTATATTTTTAGGCTACGAACATGGTGTACACTTTTTATTTAGTGTGGCTGAGAAAATCGACCGCTAAGATAAGGTGCAGTGCAGAGTTTCGCCATTTAACGCGAAATGTCTACAAAATCTGTATAAAGGAGGGTGTCTCTTAAGAACAGGTTCCCTCTGCTAGTCCGGTCGTGATTAAGGATCGCGTTTTAGTATTTTCATACAAAAAAAACATTTAACAAATATAATTATGAAGAATCTTGCTCTTCACGTGGCTTTAAAAAAATAAAGATAAGCAAATCGTTCATTATTATTGCCGAAATCGAGCAAATAACAAGAGATAAATCAACTTTGTTTTTCATTCGTTACCATAATAGTGACATTCCTCTAAAGATGTCTTCAAAAGACTCGGTCACGGAGGTTGTGGGCTCGATTCTCACTTGGTGAAATGAGTTGTTTTCATTTCCCCCTTCTAGACACAAGGCAAAGCGCGGCGTTGAGATCCGCCGTCATAGTATCAAAACAATAGGTTTCCTCTGCCTACCCTGCGCCACGTAGCATAAAATTAAAAAAAATCTTTGTAAGAATGAGCAATAATACTATCCATTACTAGCATTACACAACCAAACAACACTAAAGAAAAAAAAAACATTTAAAAACTAAAAGGCCAATAAACAAGTTGAAACAAACCTAGTTAATTTCCTACAAAACGGCGTGAACCCTATTTATTTTTCTTAACAGATAGAGTAAAATATACCGTAGTATCTTTAAAATGTCTGAAACAGCAAGTTAAAAATTACTGGTATGTGTTGGAATGCTGGAAGGCAATTAAGGGACCTCGCGCATTCGACGGAACCGAAAAAAGTTAGGAATGAGATCATTTATCAAGACTAAAAGTTATTTAATTGTGTGATTTCAACAAAGTAAGGTAGTTTAAAATATTAAAAATACATTTTGTTTTAAGTCACAAACTACAAAGATCGGGATTTTTTCATACTAGTTGTAAATTACTTCAATATGCGCATATTTAGGAACTAATTCAGGAATTGACCGCATATACCAGAGAGTGTCTAAATATTAAGTTATGTTTAGACACTTCTTTCCCCACGCAGCATCCATTTTAGAGACATCTTGTACCGGCACCATCAAGCCAACATGCAGCGTAGAAATAGAAACAATATAATATATTATCACTATCTTGAATTTCGATGACTGTACAGCTGTTCATTATGCTAGATGGTGACGTCACACGCCTACTATAAATAATTTAACATAATATTATTATGTTTTTAGTATTTATAATAGTTATTCCCCATTTAGAAAAGAAACACACTTTTTACACTTTTCTGAAATAAGTACAGTAGAACACTCACAATATCATTTTTCCAGATAAAAAACAGCAAGCTGAGAGGAACATTAATATCGCCACGAAGTCAAGCGAGGAGGTAACTCTGATAAGGATTATTTCCGCCATTTTATTAATTGGTTCGTTAATTAGTTTTACTCATAAATCAACGGTTCTCATATTTGTTGTGTAGAACACGATTGCTTCGAGTGTATTCCTACTTTTAATTAGTTCAATAAATGATATAAAAGAAACTGTTTCTAATTAAAATTACACGACTGTGAACATAACAGTTATGGGTTCAATTCTCAATCTGGGGAATTAATTATTTTCATTTTCTCGTTCTGGTAACAAGATGAAGCGAGGCGGCATTGACTTGTGTCACTCAATACGAAATGGCTCAAATATTTTTTTTTTGCAAAATAAAGTAAAGAGCAGAGCACTTGACTCTAAGTTCCCTTTGACTACTCGTGTTGTATTATATGCGGAATATAGCGTGAAGCTACAATATAATAACTGCTTTTTTAATATAAAAACACTTTTTTTATACATATGTATTGGATCCAAATAGAATATCTGAAAGGCACGTTAAAAACATTTTACTTGAAATTCGTAGATTTTTCAATTTCAACTGTTGGAGTTAAAAATGTCAATAACTGAACTGCTCTGAATTTCACAAGATTTACTTAATAAAGTAAGGTAAGAAACTTCCTGTAAGTTCATAATAGTAGGTACCAACTTCATTTAAATTACATTACGATAAGTAACTATCAAATGATAATAGTCCCTACATATTGCACAAGAATGTAACTGTAAATGCGGCTTTTAAGGGTTCGACACTAGCTCGGAGAAATGAATTATTTTATATTTTCATGTCATCAAAGTGGTAACAAGGCAAAACTCTCAAGGCAAAGCGGAGAATAGCTTGTCCTGACACTTTGTTCCTTCTGTCATATGGGAAAGAGCGTAAGGACGATTTTGGATTTTTAAACAATTACTTTAAAATTCTTGGCAATTCGTACACACGATCGTTCTACTTTGCAAATATAAAAACGAAAAAATAACGAGAACTCTGATTTATGCCCATTTTTATACACCATAAAGCTTCACTATTTTTATTACTATTAGACCAGTGTTGCCAGCATTTATGATAAATACAACTTTATGTTAAATAAACCCTTTAGGATATAAGTATATGTACCCTATCTCTAAATATACACGGTTTAGGTGTACTACTTGGTAACTGATCTCAAAATTACTTATTACATCGTATTAACTCCCTAGCTATTTCATCACAACAAGGTGAGGCATCCCTACGTTGTCGCGCCGTTCAAATAACGCTATGCGTAAAGAGCTTACGTGGAGCCACTGCACAATAGAAAGGGAATAAATATAAAATAATATTTTTATTTCTTCTTCTTGCTTAGCGTTGTACTACAAATTCGCGCCACAGCTACATAAATGCTTTTCTTTTTAACACGCTTTTTTTTATGTGTTAAAAGTACTATTATCGAAACTAATTTTAAACTTTATTATTATGCTGTAAAACATTATAATAAAAAAAAACTGCAAAAATATATCAGAACAAAAAAAAATAGCTTTTTCAACGTCTACACGTAGTTCTTAACCCATTTACAAATTTCTTACTGTACTCATAGGCGATAATGACATGCCTGAACGTAATAAAGCTCCCTACGAGCATGCTCATATAATTATTAGAACTTACACGTAGCTGCGACTAATAGTAGTTAAAGTGAATTATAGGTGTAATTCCTCGTGTATGACTTGAAGAAAGCTAACAACTACATGATTGGGTAAACTAAATCTTCTGCTTTAAGTGCTGCGGTCGATAGGCTATAGTGTCGAAATGGGACAACGTGTTACAGTCACACAATGAGATGGTTGTTGATCCGATCCCCTTATGTGGGAACAATTCGATGTTTTTATAGTAAATTAGTCATTATATAAGTTAAGTTTTTAATAATATTGTAATATCTAAAGTAAAGTAATGAAAATAAATCTACTAACAAAAGGCACGGGTCATGTATATGTAATTAAATATCCCACTCATTCTCCCGTAAATTTACGTAGTTTATTATACGCATTTTAAGTCAAAGTAAAAGCAAAAATAATAAACTGTAAAATATTTTAAAACAACACAACAAATCATTGGCACCTGAATATTTCGAAGGGTTTCATTTGAGCATCGCTTATTTGTTACGCAGCATAATTGCTTTCTTCCAACTCCAGCCTTATAATGGTGTTTTGGGAGATCAAGTTTAGTACGTACAGCGATTTTATATTAAACTAGAGCGTGAACCCACGCATGGTTTCGCCGCCCGCTTAAAGTTGTTGTTATATTATAGCTAAATTATATAAAATGTTTAAACAAATACAGCCTATGTGTTATTTTGATATATCAGGTATATTAGTGTAAGCTTTTATCTAAATTTGTTCTGTACTTTTTGTGAAAAGCTGAACAAACATCTATTTATCGTAGTAGGACTACCTGCTGCTTCCTTAAAATGTTGTCCAACGACAACCTCGACGATATACTCATACATTCCCGTTCACGCTACCCTGATAATGGGAATAAAAATTAACAACCATATTCAAATCTCAGATAAAAAACAAAACTAGCTATGAGTCGCCTGCACCCGCTACCGCCTACAAGTTATATGCAAAAACATCATTATTTAACAGTTTCGCGGTTTTCTTGTCGCACTCTGTTCCAGCCCGGGCTTTAATTAAACCCATTTCTTTGGGTGCCCGACTACAATTTTTCTTGCTATAAAATTTACCTAGTCGTTGCGGCCACGTAATTAAAAGAAATTATTTTGTATTGAAAGTGGAAGTTGTTTGAAAAATCAACAAGTTTCCTTTATATGAATTTCACTACAAACTGAAACATGCACGTGACATACTAACTAATTGGCACAAATACTATGTACATTACAAGTACTAACTTTCTTGATATTAGGAATATTTTTTTTGCATTTTCATGCTAAAAAAATACAAATTGAAAACTATAAATATTAAAAATATAAATTAAGCCACACTAATCTCTACGACTTATTGTAAAAAAAATATCTTGC
Organism: Heliconius melpomene rosina; assembly: GCF_056956725.1. NCBI lineage: Eukaryota > Metazoa > Arthropoda > Insecta > Lepidoptera > Nymphalidae > Heliconius > Heliconius melpomene. The sequence continues at coordinate 4,854,219 of NC_140389.1, read as the reverse complement.
GTTTCTTATCGATTCACTAAAAAAACATAGTATAAAAATAATAATAATTAATCAAAGCAAAGCTTGTTGTTTCAATTCATCGTCTTAGTTATTTCGGTGAATGCTTTCTTTCGTTCCAATAGACAAAGTAATTGGTTAAAAATCAGTTAGTCAATGTCGATACCGACTGAATTTTTTCGAAGGGATATCTCCGTTGAAAGTCATCGCAATTAAATACGTTTTAATAAAGGCTCTGACGTCTTTGGAAACTCAATTTCTGGAAATAAACTTGCTGCTACATTATCTACATAAAAAAAAACTTTTTTTAAAGAAAGTACACCTATTAATAAAGAAATATGCGTCATAATCGTTAGTTCGTTTACCCGTGTCATGTGTCTGGTACAACGCGCACAGTAACACGCTGCCAACGAGGTGCCGTCAAACAGTTATGTCAATCAGTACATTTAATTATCGCATATTTTCTTGTTGCTACCGTATTATTCATTTTGTAGGAAGTCCTCTCCAGTTTCTTTTTATATTTTTGTATGTTTTTGTTATAAAACGGCATAATTGTTTACTAATTAGAAAAAAATTAAGCTAGTACTTAAAATAATAGTATCTTTTTATGTTTTTTTTTTTTGAAAATTCAGGTTAGGTAGGCCAGTCTTAAGGACCTCTCGAGAACTTCGAAGTAACCAAAACCCTCTAATTCTAATCGAACCCACGACCGTTAACTAACCAAAGTTTACTACTGGGAAAGCAAATAGTTAAATATGGAATATAAAAAATATTAGAATTACTAACCTTAACTTAATTTATTAAGCAGAAGTGTAACAAAGTGTTAGCAAATTAAAACTCTAATATAGGGCGCGATATTACGTAGCGTAGGTCTATTTATTATAAACCCTTCCGCCGTGACACAGGTATTTCGTAGCAATTTGTTAATTTTGCATGTAATTAAAAGAAACGCTAAATCATAAGTATTCGAGAAGAATGTTTATAATACTTAAAGTATGTAATTTAAATGCTATTATTAAAATTAAATTACTGAAACTTTAAACGATAATAATCGTTATTCTTTAAGTTGTCATCACAGCCGACAAGAACCAACGTGAAATCGTGAAAAATGGAAATACTTTTCTTTACGGAAAGCTTTAGCAAGCATTTTGATGCATATAATTAAGTAAAATCAGGGCATAAATAAGAAGGCCTATATCCAAATTTTAAACGACATTTTCCTAGATGAATCGAAAAGGGGAAACTACCAAAAATAGGGATACTACGACTACGCAAGGGATATTCGGGATATTAATTAAACATTTTAAAAATTCCCCGAGTAGAAATTGAACCCGCAACCGTCACTTAACAGTCAAACGGTTAGAATACGCCACGACGGCTTCAAAATTAAGTAATAAAAGCTAAATTAGAGGGTTATTTTTTAACATAGAAACAATACTAGCATTTCGGTCGGTCCACATTGAGATTCAGGTCACAGAACGCTTTACATTACGCTTTTGGCTTTCTAATACTACTTTGTTTTGACGCAAATGACGATTAAGAGACGAATTTATAAGAATATCTCTTTTTGGAGTGACCATAAATTCTACTTATTTGAGTTCTATTATTTGAGTTTTTTTATTGTATAATTTCTTTTAAATGTGTTGAACTAAACATTTTTTAATTAAACAACGAATACCCTTTTTCTCTATATTATTGTTATTATTTTCAAGCATTTTAGTTTTTTTCTTATTTACTTCTTAGGTCTGAAACCTAAGTCTAAATTATGGCGAGTATTTTACCTTATAAATATTAAAACTATATCAGATATTTTTACATATTCAATATGTATATTTATTAACGAATTATACGCGGGTGCATAGAGATAGTTGTAAATTTGATTCTACTTAAGACTCATATGAATTTTCGCTTTTTAATTACAGTAAAAAAGCTTGTAATCGTATGCTTGGCATTTTCTTGAATCAGATGTATGAGATGATGTATGTAGCATACAATAAAAATAAACAAAATAAGCCTAGTAACTTTCATAATGTAATTCTGTAACAGTGTCTATAAAATATTATTGCACAATCCATCATAGCAAGGACATAATTTAATTTTTCTAAAAGCTTTCACGAGTCACTTGTCTGTTCCTTTATAATTACGATAATCACATCACACAAAAATCGATGTTTTAAATATTCCACTGTAATATTATGGTCACCCTCTTTGAAGATGGCGTCATTTAATAAAGAGGCGGACGATATCGTTAGATAGATTTTTCCTTTTTTTTTATTTTGTATATTTAAAGAAATAAAAAGAAAAGTGATAATTTTCTTTATGAAGCAAATAGAATACAAAAATAAATTTTGATTCATAAAATTACTTATTTTACAAATAAGTCCTTCAGTTATAAAAGGTAAGTAGTTCCCAAAGTTTGTTCCCTTGTTGGCCAGCACGTAAAAATATCATCTTCACCAACACGGCGCCGCTAATACACGAGAATCAATGCCAAGAATCTTTGACGAGATCGTTCACTTACGTTTGGTTTCTTAATAAATTAGTTAGATCACATTATTGTATAGGAAGTAATAGGTTATAAAATTTCATTACATACATTAAGGGCTTTTAAAATTTCTATACATACATAAGGAGAAGATAGTCAAAATATACTATTACCACTCCGCTATTATAGAAAATCTATGTTGCGTAGATAAAAGCTTTAAGGTTTTTTTTAGCTTCCGGTAATGGACACATTTTCCGCCCAGTTTTCGAGACACGGCCGGCTGTGCCACAACTTAAGCTAAATTTAAAGTGATACATACATATGACACCTTTAAGCTAAACGACGGTCATCTCATACGTAAGTAATATACAATTTAATAGTTACTAAATGCTCCTTACAAACCACCATCATTCATTCAGCAACTTACCTGGTAAAAAATGAAAACACACATAAATAATCATAATATTAATATAAATGATGGCGACCGCCTCCGGCTTCGCCTAATTAATAAAAAATATAACTTAAACTATAAAATAAACTTTTCAAGTGTAACAGAACCATAAAATTGCATCAATTACTGTGCTACGTACATACATTTAATGATTTAAACACGTGGTTAGAGCAGTGTGGTCTAATAAAATTATATGAGATATGCAACGATTTATACTTCTAACATTATCTGTCACGTATGGTGATAAGAGGATACTTAAACAACACCTTAAGATCGCTATTTACAATAACGTTGTCAAATATTGTTTCAATAGTGATGAGATCTATAAAAAATATTGTATTAATAATTTTATTACCTCCAGGAATCGCTGATATTCAGTTTTTTTAGGTAATAAAACAGTGTAACGACATTCCATTTTATTTATTACTAGCTTTTAGTTACAGCTTCGTCTGAGGTCAAATGGAAATAACTACAAGCTAACAATATAAATAAATAATAACTAAGCGTATGACACATTATAAATATACGAGGACCACAGGACTTACTACCACCACCATTTCCTTAATAAATGGACTATCTAACAACATAAAATGAAATTTCAATTTCCTGATATAACAACAAAATCAACATATTTATATATAAAACAAATATTAATTTATTCATTTCATATTTTTAAAAAATCATACGTTGGCCCAATCATTGGCCACCACACATTATTTCGGTCGATTACAAACTGGAGTAAGAATAGAAACATTTTATAGCCTATAAAGCCCGTAGTACGCTTATTCAAATCGCTATAATTCCGTAAGCTCATAGTATTTTATTACTAGCAGCACTCTTAGTAGGGGATATAATCGGTTGGCTTAGTTTAAGATGTTTCAATTAGTTCTGGTTTGATATTTCATTCATTGTAAGAGTGGGTGGACTGTTTGTAAATGATTAGTAAAATGATAGTCAAAATGCTATTATATTGATAGAAAAAAGAATTAAGATGCAGTTGGGATATGATATACTAAATATTTTATTTAATTTCACGCTATATCCCCCACATAGCAGGGTTAGTGAGAGGGAAACTAGACCTAGTGTTTAAACGCTATATTCCAATTAAGACACCTCTGTTCCTCGGTTTCTAAACCGAGATAATCACTATTAAAAAGGAAGTATTTTTTAGTATCGACTATTTTTTTCATAATTTACTATCGAGTTATTATTAAGAAAATATACACGAGGCAGGTAAGATCGAAGAAAGTTAACGTTAAAAGTTGAATACGAGTATATCTACTTCAGAAATTGAATTGAAATGTTTAAAAGCACCTGAATAGATAGACTGAAGTCAAAATGGAGTAGGTACATAGGTATTTGGGAAATTGAAAAGCTTGAAATAACTTAAATTTTCTGAAAAGATACATTGATAATACATTTTTGCCTCTGAACATATACTTATAGAATGTAAATAAGATATAAGATCTTGCTATTATAATTTTTATAATAGCAAGATATTTTTTTAAAGATCATAATATCACTAAAAAAAACATTAAAAGTTTCAAGTGTTTAAGAAAACGTTCTTGATGTAGTTCCATAGAACTGATATCTAAATAAAAATCTGAAAGTTTACTTATATATAATTATTTTTTTAGCTTCGCGCTCTTAAGAAATTTCTTGAGGCATTGCGCGTTGAGTAGGTAAATATTTACCAAAGGTAGGTATATATATAAGTAATTAATTATTGCTTCGATATGTATATAAGCGTAACATACGTAAAAAAATAAGTCTTATTGAATTACTATTATGCCGGTTCTACAAAATTGAGATATGCGATTATAAACAAAACGACAACACACCACCTCCTTTTTAACTAAGTCGGATAATAAACACGACTAGATCCGTGTCGTCTTTTTATTGGACTATAAAAATTAATTACACATAAAGGTCTTTGTAAGACATAAAAACGAGTAAAGTAACAAGGCATTAACATTACACCGTTGCATTAATACCTACAATAAATATAATACCAATTATAATTGACTACTTAACTAAATGATGGTAGTGGGTTCAAATTTGTACTGTAAAAATTATATTAAAAACATCATGTCTGCTCTAATCTATATATATGTCGGAGTTGGGTGGATTTCCCTCGCACATAGTATTACAGTACCCGGTTTACTGTGGGCTTTAGTGGATAATGTTGGCATGAGTAAACACAATTTGTGATATTACGAATTAATTACAACACCGTAATCAATACACAAGAAAGCAGCTACCGCTATCCCAGTAGGTAGATACACAACACGGAACGCGGGACAGTTTCAGTGTCGTCTGCACCGGCCGACTGCCAAACACAAAGTGAGTCGATGTCCGTCGGCCACGCTTCGACTCGCCCCTTCCATACCAATGCATAACACTAACTCTGTCGAGCGCCAATAGATGGCGCTGGCGTTCCGGAACCACATCAATACTACAAATTCCGACACGGCCATCCTGCTAGCACACGTCCTCGTGTGTTGGTTAGCCTAGAAGAAAAAGCTACAACAGTACCTCGTACCGCTCGGCCAACCTACATCAGAACCTTACCAACCAACTTCCAGAACCGTACACTAGAATTGTAATACACGTACACTAGTAATTACACTAGTAATTGTATACCAGAACCTTATACCTGAACTGTATACCTGAACTGTGTACCTGAACTGTATACCTGAACCTTATACCTGAACCTTATACCTGAACAACTTGACCCTCGACACTAGATCAACTCGACACCAGATCAACTCGACACCAGATCAACTCGACACCAGATCAACTGGACACTACAATTTGACACCAATCTGGATCATAATTGTAACTAACCACTACACACAAATACCACAGCCATGTACCATCGACATCATAACCAAAACTTCACTTTACTTTACTTTACTTCACTTTACTTCAGCAACAAGTTACAACCAAATTAACAGAAACCTCCGAGTAAAGACCTCTAACGCCACAGCTCTCCAGCCGAACAGCAATCAAATTGCTCTCTCACATCTCAATACGCATATCAATCGAGTGGATCGCCCGTGTACGTCACCTCTGCGACAACACGCTACGGTCTCTGCAGACCACGACCTCAGTACGGTCGAAAACCTCTCAATACGCATATCCACCGCGTGGATAGCCCGTGTATGTCACACCTGCGACAACACGCTACGGTCTCTACAGACCACGACCTCCGCCAGAGTTAAACGCACACCGCGCACCCACGGACTACTTGAGTTGCCCCAAGAGATACCGATTTCTACCGGGCTACGACTACGAAATAACTACTGGTACGGTCGAACACATTACGGCCGATAGAACCATTTACTCGAGTCTCTTCAACTACTTAAGCTTGAACACCATCATATCATCAACAACATCATAAATTACACATTGATTTCGTCGGGTACATGACTTGCTGGCATTTTCCTCAACCTATCGTGAGCAAATTTGTACGTTACAAGACGTTTACAATTTACAGAACCAAAACTGACAACCTTAAATGAACCTTTAAATTTTGAATCGAATTTTTACACTTATTAACTTTACAATATTAACAATACGCCAACAGAAAACTTACTTACTTTCGTTTTTGTCATATCAAAACGGGACCTACCATATTCCGCACACTTCGTAATAATGTCTGATGCTACTTAACGAATTTCGTCAATGTCAACGACAGTCTATACCTCACTACTACACATAAATGATATAAATCAATGATACATACCAATGATACACATCAAAGATACACACCACAGATACACACCATTGACACACATTAACGACAAATCAATGACACACACCAATGATACACATCAATGACACATCAATGATACACACCACCGATACACATCAATGATAACGGTATCGTTATTTTATGAATTAAAATCTACCGGTTCATCGTACAATTTATCTCGAGTTGTACCCTCCTACAGATTCTTGCCACAACTTATTACCACCGCTAGTCTCAAACGTTGTCGACATGGACTTTAACACACTTCTGACGCGCTTTACCTGCCTGTTAGCACTGGGTAAGCCCGCCGCCGTAAGATGCCAACCTAAGTCTACTAGTGAAAACTACCACCAGTAAAACAATCTTCCCTGGTCAGCTATGATGCGAGTTGGAGCCCCAAACAAAGCCACAAGTCACCTCGTGAACACTCCAAGAGTCAATGCCTGCCGCACGAAACAAAAGAACACACTTCGCGAACGCGTCTGTCAGAATGAAAATGTACTCCTTATCGTTTCACCGCTGAGCCTATTCGCCACGTCTACACGAACCGTATTTCACGGCATCATTACCTTAGGGATTTGATGCAGGCCAGTTTGAACTCTTCCTGAGTGAGATTTCGCGACCCTACAAGTAACGCAGACATCCACAAATCCTCCAGCACACCATGACCGGAAACCAGCAAAAGTCAAAATGCTGTTCAATAGTCCCCTCAGCCTCGAGACGAACAACAGATTCAAAACTGACGGAAATAGGAAGCTAATCCGACGAACTGCTACTACTTAATCACAGTCTCTGGAGGCGATAGAGACCTGACTAGCCTCCACTTCAAAAGGAACACTTCACTAGGTTCAAAGAGAAACCAGCCCTTGTCACAGCTTCCAACACTGCATTAAGTCCTCCCATACTGGACCGCTAAATCGGTTGAGACAATGTCAATGTCAAAATGTCCTCAAAATACACCACCACGCAATCACGAACCAAATCACCCAACACGATCACAATTGTCTTCTGAAAAATCGAAATTGAATTCTTCAGACCAAAAGGCACAGTCAAGAATTCAAACTGCCCTTCAGCTGTTATGAAAGCAGTACTGTCTACAGAATTTTCGTTTACTGTGATCAAATGAAAACCGCTTGCGCTATAGAGTTTCAAAAAATAATTAGCACCCTGAAAACGTGAAGTTTGATCAGTAATTAATGGAAGCGGATAACTGTCAGGGTTGGTATTATTGTTAAGCTCACTATAGTCAATACAGATACGGTCTGAACCGTCATACTTCTTTACTAATAAAGCCGGACTTTCAAAAGGAGGACAGCTCGACTTAATGATATTCACGTGTAAACCTTCCTTTACTCTGTTGCGTATAACGCTACGTTCGTCCGGCGACATCCTATATGGACGCCGCTGTACTGTGCGATTCGAACCAACCCGGTCACTACCACCGGTCACTACCAGTAATATCAGCTGAGATATCAGTCAAAGTCAACTCACTCACACTATCGTTATTCACTGAATTTACATAAAGATTCCCGTCAAACAAAATGTCAGTCAGTTATGTTTACTGTACAACCCTGATTTAAAATCTCGCGACAATAATATCCTAAGAGGGCAATCGTTAATACTACAAAACACAGAATTTGTTCGGTACTCGGTATACACGTGTTTGACTAATACCGGTCATAGTAACAACATTACTAAACCGTCGACCACTAAATGTAACAGAAAAACTTTCATCTAACGAGAATTTAGCACCAAAATCGTAAACATAACAAATCAGTTCACCTTTTGTTCCGTACCCTACCCTTTGGAGGTTGGACACTGCATACGTCCATCGCCGCTCCCTCCACACACCGCTCACCGCGCGCTGCGCCATGCCCTCTGCCGTCACCCGGCCCGCCGCCGCCACCGCTCGTGGACCAAACGGCGATGTGGCCCGGTTTGCCACACTTGACGCACACTAAAAGCCTCGCTGCCGGCTGCTGCACCGCTTGACTCGACGTTGAAGGCACAGGCATCGACAGGCTTGCTTCTGCATTTCACTCGCTTATGGCCAGTTTTCCCGCAGTGAAACACTTCAATGCTATAAAAAACAAGAGATGACCGCCACTCGATTTTTGTGAAAAGCACAAGCCAGCCGTTGCGCCCCACGATCTCGCGTCCGTGTCTTCTTTGTCAGGATCATAAGTGGGTAACCACATATACCTCCCTGAATTAACCTCGGTGTATACAGGGCTTCGAACATAGCACGCCAGTGGTTATCTCCATTGTTCTCTGTGCCAACACCGATCGCACTTCTGATGTCGGAGTTGGGTGGATTTCCCTCGCACATAGTATTACAGTACCCGGTTTACTGTGGGCTTTAGTGGATAATGTTGGCATGAGTAAACACAATTTGTGATATTACGAATTAATTACAACACCGTAATCAATACACAAGAAAGCAGCTACCGCTATCCCAGTAGGTAGATACACAACACGGAACGCGGGACAGTTTCAGTGTCGTCTGCACCGGCCGACTGCCAAACACAAAGTGAGTCGATGTCCGTCGGCCACGCTTCGACTCGCCCCTTCCATACCAATGCATAACACTAACTCTGTCGAGCGCCAATAGATGGCGCTGGCGTTCCGGAACCACATCAATACTACAAATTCCGACATATATAAAATCGAAAGGTCACTCACTCATCACGAAATCTCAGAAATTACATGTGCTAGGAATCTCAAATTTTGCATAGGAGTTATTTATAGGACGTAGGTGCTCGCTAAGACGGGAATTTGCAATATTCGACTTATAAAGGGTTGTTTTTGGTCCTTCGTTACTACAAATGCTAGGAGTCTCAAATTTTGCATAGACGTCACTAGGACGTAGTCATGGAATTAATAATAACATAGTTATTATTAATTTCTGTTGCCCGCGAGCGGGCCGCTAGTTACTTTATAAAACTGAAGAGTTTGTTTGTTTGATATCTCAGGAACTTATTGGTACGAGTTGAAAAAATCGATTGTGTTAGATGGACCTTATTGAGGGTTGATGAAGGCTAAGCTTATAGGCTATGGGATATACAACGTCAAGTCAGTCGATTCGATGTGGTCATATGTCTTACACAGCTATTAGTTATTATAATTTGTATAATTACATATACTTATACAGTAATATTTTATATGAATATTTATGTAAATATAAATTATACATAATTATACAAATTATATTTAATATTACATATTCAATATAGTTTTTACCGTAATTTTTTGGCGGGTAGTCAGTAAAAATCTAGTGTCAAGGCACTCAGTCCTCCGCTTTTATGGCAAATTGAGTGTCGTAACCTTACAACACATGAAACTGTACATTCATTTATACTAACACTCTACATTTATAGTATTTTTATTACTTAGAAGAACTTTAATTACATACGATTGTATGTATTTATTACGTTCATAAGAGAGGCATCCAGATCGATAACACCTACACCACCTAAGGCCGAGGCAATTTAATGTGCCTGCAAAGTGAAGATACGAGTCGCTATAAAGACCGGTATTACGTAGGTACTTGGAAAATAATAATAAGAACAGAATATATTTAGTTAATTCATACACCACTATCTTAACTAGCGCAGAGTTTTTTATGTGTGTTTAACTTGTTATATCTATCGATAATAATCATTATTAATAAGTAGGTATCTCTCTTCTCTAGGTATGACAACACTATACTTTAACTTGAATAATAGCGGCACTGTTTGTAATTAAATTGTATAAAAGGCGGTATTTATTTATAGTGTTTAATTAGATCCGAATCGAGTAGTGAAGATGAGTGTTAGTGTTACATTGTAAAAATAAGACAAAATACTCGAAAAGCAGGAAAATGTAAAACATACGTATTATATGCTCTTAACCAAATTCATAAATAGATAAACATAATTATGTAAACAAAGAAAAAATATAGAAAAAGGCAGAAATTGAACAGGAGACGATCTAAATATAAGAACCCAAAAACTAATGGAATAAGAGACCTTAATATATATGTACAATATATAGTCCATATAATAAATAGTCATTAATAATAATCTAATTGTCATTTTCCTAGTGCTAATAATTACAAAAAAAGCAGAAAGCCAAAAAAAAACAAGAATACAAAACGACAAAAAAATCCATACACACTGTGACACTCCCCTTAGTCTGGCAACATTAATACTAAATACGATAACCGACACCGATACGGCAACACTGATAACTAATAAGACGGCTCTTAATGCGAACAGTAGTTTCGATAGAGCGGATCGTTAAGTTGCCCATTAATATTGATAGTGGAGAAGGAACAGAACAGAATATATGTATGTACAATAATATTATCCTTTGTGTTAAGAATTTCATATTGGATATTTCCAACCTTAACCTATGTTACAAAGCGATGTTGAAAAGTCGGGAATGCATTTTGCTGAATATAGCGAAGTCACGTGACATTTATTTTAATGTTAACGCTATCAAATAATGTTTATTTTCTTTTGAGATAAATGAAAAGAATGGAGTAAACGGAGAGTAAATTAAGAAATGTAGGCAGAATTTATCCGGTTTTTGCTAGTCTCCTTCTCTCTATTTCTTATGAAATGCTAGAGAGCTTGAAAATGTAAACAAAATATAACAATTTAAAGTACACAAAACAAATTTCGCAGTAATAATTTAGTGAAAACTATGTAAATGGTCTACAGATAATCTCAACAAAGTTACACTATAGGAATGTTAGATATTAGTAAAGTTTGAATCTGTAGAGTTAACTCCTTTATTATGTAAATAACGTCACTTTGAGTGTAATGAAGCTGAGTATCTCTGGACCTATCTCAGTTAATGTTACATACCGGGAGCCAGGACTGGCCCATCTAGGGGTCTATTATATTATATAAATTGTGATGAAACCTTGCCCTATATCTGGTTGTTTTACTCGGTGTAAAAAATAACTATATTAAAATAGTTTAGAACGTTTATTTCATATTTTATACGATAGGTACATAAACAAATATTTGAGATACTAATTAAAATCATATTCATTGTAAATTAAAAAATATCAAAATTGAGTTACTTTCCAGTGAAATATTTCAAACTATGAAAATATTTTAATACGGTTTTCACTTAAAGTCCGAGTGCTACAAAAGGAAAGTTTCAATAACTACAATACATATTACGACAGATAAAACCCGAGAATATTTGAGATTAATCGTAACAAATCACAAAACCTATTTTTCCAACACACAGTAAGTAACTTAAGCAAAATGACACGTCTCACAATCTATAATACTCAGGCAGAGTCAGGCATGAATATTCCAACATATTTGCTGATAGCTGCCATCTCGGGGCGCCATTCCGCGATAACCCGAAGGAAGTCCGGCGTGGATAAGAGCGAGCGCCTTAAAGTATCGCTTCAAACTGTTATGTAAAAGATCAAAGCTTATCTCTGTGGAGCATGAATTTACAAGTAGGTTTAAGGAGAACATTTCCCGATCGATTCGCATTAGATACGATTACTAAGTCACTTGTCAAAGATGCCTTTCTAGAAAACATATGGATAAAGATTTTAAATGAAACTCTTTAACCGGATTAATGGCGTAGTATATGTGCATTATTGGAACGTATAATAATTGCAAAAATTAAAGATCTCATAGCATGTAAAGATAATAAAAAAACCGACACGCACAGACGTTGCGGGGATATTTTTTTTTGCATAGCGCTGTAACTTATATAGAAGGGTAGACAGAGGGAACCTGGGAACCTAATGTCAAGACACTCCGTTCCCTATTCAGACACAATTTCTTAATTATATAATAAGTTTAATTGTCGTCTTATTTGCATACCTTACTTAATACCTTGATACATGCCATTACCACAGTCATTAATCATTTAGACAGACTGTAGAATCGTTTTCATTATGACAATAGAAACAAAACGCCGCGTATCTCCATTGTCCAAGTTACACTACGCAATATGAAAAGGATACGGTTAACGATGAAATTAATTTACCGATGTCAATATTTGTCAACGATATTTTTGCTTAAAAACAGAATATTATATTATACAAAAGTTTATAATTTATTATAGTATGACAAATACTTGAACCATATACAAATACTAAGAATAAAGTTTTACATAATGGTTTTGATCAATTTTATAACATTGTTGGACAATATTAAAAAGCTCCTATTTGAGAAAAGGCTTTATAAGCTTGAATTTTTTTTTTGTTGTGTCCAACTCCTGTATGCCGCATATATCAAGAAGGAGGGAACTTACTGTTGAGACATTCCGTTCCTAACGAATCGCCCAATTATCGAAACACTGTTGAGTGGCGTACCTCGACGCCGCGCTTTATCTTCATATCTATCGCATTAATAACCCCGCAAGGGAATTTAACCCACATCTATCGTGTTTACAGACAGACTTTTAAATATAAAGTAAAGTTACTCATCATATGTAATGTAATAGTTTACTATTAGTTTATTATATTTGCCCCTTTATGGATTTTTCATTAAAAACCAACCCAAACCCAAAAAACCAAATATAGAACTGGAAATGCGGTCAAAATGAAACTAATTTGAGAAAATTAAGTTGTCAACGAAATTATAGTTCTATTTAAATTTTACTCGCAATATTACAAATTCAATTACTTATAGTAAATAGAAATTCGGAGCAAATTGGTGTAAAATGGTTATGTTTAATATTCATAGATTTAAAAGGCCGATGTTTTGTAAGAGTGCGATGTAATTGGAAAATTTATTTAGAGGATTACTAAGAAATTCAAAAAGGTAACTTCTGAAGACTTATTTAAAATATTATATTTTTTATTTAAATGTATATATTTATATATGTGAAGCGTGAAGTTTAGATTCTCCACATAATAGTCCTAGTGATACAAATCAAAAACAAATTGATTTCTCACACCTCCATACATCACTATATCCATCATAATAAAAATACCTGATAAAGAAAAAGTATCACAAAGACCACCTGAGTCGTGATTCAATAAAACAATTGCTTAAGCCTTTTCACAGGCCGCAGAGAAAAAAAATTACATAAAGAAACGAATAGAAATATTTATACCGCAAACTCAGCGAGGCGAAAGCTTTTTCTAAATCCTTGGTTAAATTTACTTTGACGCGTTTTTCTTTGATCTTTTGCAATAAATTGTAGGGGGGAGAGCTATTATACAAAATACACCATATCATATTTTCACTTTGCAGTTGCTACTAGTTTGTTTTCATCGTGCGATTTTTTTAGCTTCACGTTTTATACTGTATACATCAATCGAAACTAAACGCCGAGCCGATGTCTTCTTACTAAAATGACAAAATGAAAGTAACTCACAACTGTTGTTTACAGTTGTGCCTTTATAATGCGCCAAGACGGCCTTAATATTTAAGTAGGTAATATTTTTCAAAATTAGATGGTTGATGATAGAGATAGATAGTTTTAAGTGATTAAGATTAATAAAAAAGAGTGCAACTTTTTTATATTATTGATTATACATAATCATAACTAAAATATTTCATTTTGATACAAAAGAGCATTAACAAATATCAATATATAAAGAATAAATATCTCAAATAAACGTAAATATATAGTAATGTAACAAGTTTATTATCTAACAATAAAAACGTTTTGCCATCTGGAAGCCCAACAATACGTTGCGAATTGAACAATATCGATAACTTGGAAGATAAATGTTAGAAAATTGATGATAATACACTGTACTTTGTGGCTTCCTATATATTATCTGTTTTATTATTATACGTATTTATTCAAAGAAAGTCGGGGATAAGCTGAGACGTTAAAAACGCGTTGATATTAAGTTCGATTCACGCTTACGGAAATATGTTTGAAATATTTTAGTTCATCTGGCTTGAATACGACATGAAATCTAAGGAACTATGCATAAGAATGAAGTTCCCTACGCACCGGTCATTTTTAGAAACAGTGTTGAGTGGCGGTACTCAACGTGGGGTTTTATCTTATTACCGGAGCCAGGATGTAAAAATTAGAAGAATTTCAGAATGAAATTCATGTAAAAAATTATTCAGAATAAAAATCACATAAAAAATATGAAAGTGCAAATAAAAGAGTCTTGATATATCTCTACCGCTAGTTACACGCAAGATCTAACAGCAAAGGTATTTTTAACATGCCATGCTTCTGCTATCTCCGGTTTTTACAGACCCTCGAGGATTCTTTGAACTTACGAAACAAGTTGAATGCAAAGCAAAGTAAAGCAAATAAACATAAAAGAAAATCGATGTTTCTCTATTCATAGATAAGATTCTACCATCAATGTTCGTGAAGGTAATCTAAAAGTATATTTAGTAATAAACATATAAAAAGAAATGTTAAAAGACTTATAATAAAGGTTTTTTTTCAGAAGCGGGCAAAAAAATTACCAAATTTTATATCAAAACACAGATAGCCTCCACTTATGGACAAGTATCAGTAAACCTAATGAGCAATGTTATGCATTTATATTACGTGAACAGGTACAAGGTTCGATCACCGGTCGAGCAAATATCGGAAATAGACCTATTATACAGAGAAACGTGCGTATTGAAGATTAGCGACCCTTCAACAATATAAAAATGGGGATTCGTATAATGACGGCTATGTCATTGTGCGATTCGCTTCAGTCTTCAGTCTGTTGCTGTCTTTTGTGTATTTTTTTTATATTTTGATATACCTATATCTGTGTTTCTCATAAGCCACTCCGTTCTTGTTCTTCGTCAAGATGAATTAAAAGATAAAAATACGACTCTTCTTTACAGGGTTTTATTTGACTTGCCGTGTTAATCTGTGTTGGTGTATGTGAAATTCTGCAAGCTGAGATTTTGGATTACGACTTCGATTCTTATGACAATGAACTTGTTCTGTTGTCTGTTGTGTTGTCTGTTTACAGTCATTTTTTGTGCCATGGCACGCAGACTGTGCCACGACTGACCTCAAATAAATGGCTTGATTTGTCAAATACAATACATCATAAAACAACACCTAGCAAACTTGTTTTTAAAAAGATTTTACTAATAAATATTTCCTTTTTAAATATACTACAGACATTATTTAACTCCGTAACATACGAACTATTCAATACTCACGATCTACAAATTAGAATTTTTCTATCGCTGTATGTTTTTTTTTATAAGAATACATAAATATATAAAAACATAAGTTGTGCTTAAAAACAAATGAGAAAAAAAAGCTCGTAAATATTAAAAGAAAGTCAACGTCACTAGTGATATATTATACGTGTGATGATATGCGTTGACACGAACTTTCCAGACTAGGTGATGGTTAGGGTGACCATATCGAGTCATATAAATTGTATGAAATACATTAAAAAAGATGGAATACCCAGGGTAATTTGTGTTAAGATATAAGTAACGCATATTCACTCAAATAAAACGCATAAAACGTTTTTAGTTTTACAACGATAATATTAATAGTAAACTATGAAAAAACTATTCTTCTTCTACCACTATTTATAAACATGCTAAATGTGTAATTCTTTTATTTTACTTAATAAAATAAGATATAAAAATTTTTTTAGCTTATTATCCGGAGCTTTTCCTAATCATAGTCACCCTATAAAGGCGCGAACTTTCCCCGATGACAAATTGCCAAATCAGTCAAGCGTGAGCGCGAAGTGTATCGACATCTAATGTATTACTTTAGGTTTTTACACGTTAATAACTAAGAATAAGTAAGTCTATTTATATAACAGGAGGATATACCGAAAAAGCCTTGTATGCTATATTATACACGCTAAATATGCGACGATATTGTAAACGCAATGGTGTGGACGGTTGCTGGAACAACAACCATTTAAACAAATTATTTCCCCGTTTTCGTAGAAAAAACGTTTTTATTCCGTTTCCGTCCATTCTACACAATTTTCTCCTCTGTTAACACTAGGTTCCCTCTGCCTACCCTGCTACACTGTTTTTTTTTTATTTATAGGTATATTTTTTGAAATTGAAAGGAAAGGCTAAAATTTATATTTAAAGTTAATTAACTTCTGTCTGTAAGCGATGAGGTCCTACTTCTTCAATTATAAACTAAACCCTAAGAATGATTTAAATATTTGATTAATATTATTACAACCCAAAGAATTCGAAACCACAATAACTGAAACACATAATCTATTAGTAAAATCGATTACGAATAGAGAAATATAATAATAATAATACTATTTAAAGTGTTGCCCCATACTGAAGCAGCTAACAACTTCCAAATGACCCTACAAAAGAAAAGAAAACAAACACTAAATGATAATGTGACTTTTCAAAAGTCACGCGAAACTATTTTTCATTAGGTGAAATTACCTTTGATGACTGTGGTAGTAACGTAATAATGCGTTATTATGCATTGTAGCTGCTTATTTTCCAATTATAATTATAAGTAACAACAGAAAATAAACAATAAATAAAAATAACATACTAATTATCGGCCGCAACATTATTTGCGTAGACATTAACTTATGTTATTTTAGCTTCACGCTATATCCCGCATAGGGAACCTGGAGACCTAATTTAAAGACACTCCCACCGCATTAAGACACTTCCGTTTCCCATTTTTCGCCAAATTCTAGAGGCATTGCGTGTTTAGTAGCGAAACTAAAACTAAGATGTATGTATATCGTAAAATCGCATTTTCTTTCCGTCCGCGTCGCCATAGAAATTTGGAAAAATGTATAGAAAACCTAATAATAAACACCATGTTTCTATTAATTTTTAGAAAATCATGTTCACGTTTCACAATGCTGCACTTCGTTTTGCCAGACCTTAATAAGAAAAATACTAAACTTATCTGTTTTACACGAACAAAATAAATAAAATATCCAACTTTTCACATTAAAAACACTAAAGTTTTCACGTTAAGCTGGCAATTCAGAAAGCCAGCTGAATACCAAATATTTTGGGATACTGTATAATAATATGATTCGAATTTGATTTTGCGACGGCTGGGCTAAAGTATTTTAGGTTAGAGATAGCCATTGCAGAACTTTTGTGTGCAAGTAATGTTAAAGTATTTAAAAGTTGTTTTTCAATGAAGTACAATATTTAGGAACATTTATATATGGGTGATGGTGATATATCGCTGGTATTATGAATGTTATCGGAACAAAACCAGAGCAAGGGGATTGAAAAGAAATTCCTCTGAGTGGAAAGCAAACCCACAACCGTTGTGTTTACAGACGCTTTGCTACTATGGACTTAAGTAGCGTATTCGATTCAAACACAACATACCTACTTAAAATTCATATAACATATAGACAATATTTACTTGCGCTCAATATGTGGAAATCTGAAATCCACTGAAGCATTCATATTTTCATTGAAGTAACCTCGCAATTTGTTAGATATCTAGCATAATGCTTACTGAAGTGGTAAGTTTGAGCTTCGCGTCGTGATTTGAGTGGATCTTACATTAGCTTTACTCAACGTATGAAGATTGGTATTCTTTTGGATTCCTTTAAGTAACTATTTTATAGAAGCCCCCTTTATACGTGGCTTGTTTTTCCTAGCCCGTTGATCTATAATATTTTTTACTTCAAGGAGGTACCTACTAAATAGGCGAAAAGGAAAAATAAGAGAAATTCAAGGCACAGTGGGACAACGTAAACGCGACCGTCATCGGTTCGATCCCCATTTGGAATAATGATTATATTTAATTTATTTTCATTTCCACGCTTAATTATGTGATAAACTAAGTGCGGCTTTGAATTTCCCTACTCAACAAGCAATCGTATCGTCGTTGCCTTAGGGTTCCATCTGCCTACACTGGTATACGGGAAAAAGCGTGAAGCAGAAAACTTTTTCACCAGAGAAATAAAAGAAAATTCAAACTAGCCCACGATGTACACACATCCGATGCAGTTAAACACAAATCAGGATACAACCAAACTAACATTAAACGAAATCGACAGGATGGGAATAAGTCCATAACAATAAAAGCTATAAACTTTTAAAAAGTTCTCTTGAAAGTAACTCTCGCGGAAACATCAAAGTCGTATCAAACTTGAAACAACAATCGCAGCATTGGCAAAGATTTAGGATGGCGAACGATTGTATCTAATAATAAACTTCACACGTTGTCTAGACTATTTATTCTCTACTATTGTGCACGTGGTTTTACTTTGATTAATTAAATTGCGTAGTTTAACCAAATGTCTCTTTTATAAATATATAAAACTATCATATATGGTCCTTGTAGCGATGAGGAGAGTCAATCCACAAATTTTATTAAATTAAATTATATCTATATAGGTAGAGCCGTTCGAATCATTAAGGAACCAATAATCTGTGAAAAGTTTGACACTTTGGCTTTGCGCAGAGACGTTCTCGCTGTGCTTTTTCTATGGCATTTATCATGGGAGTGTTCTGGGGAACTGTTTGGCCTGTTACATGTCGCCGAATTTTTTAACCGCACAGTAGGTCACAGACTCAAATATCGCCCTTACCACCTGGATAATAGGCACTCTACTACTGTGTGGCTCCGTAGCTTCCTCGATGAATGTACTATTAAACACCTAATAATAATTTGAAAATCAATCAGTAGATACTGAGATTAGGAAGTTCAACCAGTCAACAAACTATTTATCTTTATAAATTAATAGATATATATAGTATAAACTTTCCTACCCTATCAGAAAAAGCCATTAAAAACAAATATCCAACAACAAATTACAAAGACATACAAACAAAAAGAAAATTCATGGAAAAGTCCAATTTTTCCATAACATTAACAAAAAAGCGACGCGTAAACACTGTAAGTGGAAAAAAAAAGTAAAAGAGTACAACATTCGATGTGTAATGACGCGCATTGACTGAAACTTGGCTGTTATTCAACAGGTCGCTGTTCCCTGCTTATAGAGTGGCTGTAATGTTTTATATGGCTATGTTCTACTATTTTATTATACAAGTTTAAAACTTATCTCAGTTTATTATGTTAAGTTGTAGTTTTATTATTACAGCGCAGCGGTACGAATGAAAGTAATGACTAAAAGCTGTTCGTCGGAAACTAACGCGTTCATTTAGTTTTCTATGTTATTTTCTAAATGAAACTGATTTAACTATAAAAAAATAACATATAAATTTTAAATTGATTTTCTTAAAATAAATCACATAACTTTCTGTTTTTAGCTGTATGTGACACTAGTGTTAAGACACTCCATTCACCATTTTCTCTCAATTTTCGAGATATCACGTGTTGTGTAGGGGACGTCAACGCTGCAGCCAGAGCGAGGTAATGAAAAGAGAACCGCGCGGGAATCGAACCCATAATCACGATGGTTTCAACATATATTATATTGGTCAATTTATTTCTTTAGTATCCGCGTGTTGAATAACAGAACTAAACGCTGCAGTTTACCTTGCCACAGCGGGAAAATGTTTTGTGGTTTATTAATAAAGTAATAAACAAGTGGTTTATTAATAAAGTAATAAAAAATACATACACAAGAATGAAACATAGGATTTTATAACATTTTAAACTTTATAATTAGCTGAAAAACCAAAAAAAATGTTCATATTCCGTGTTTCAATTATAATATTCCTACAAAATATCTTATATAGTACAAGTCGAAACACCACGCAATCCAGCAAATGTCGTGATAACGAAATATAAACCAGGACTGTCGTAATTCAAATGAATAACTTAACATTAACGAAAAAGCAAATTACCTAATATTACCTATTACTAACGTTTTATGTTTTTTCGTCATTAAAAGAATCATTGCCACTAATAAATTATTGTCAGTCTGTAAATAATTGACTTGATAAAAAAGTCGCGATGACTTTCTTACGATTCTTCTCAGGTCTGAGGCATTAGTAAACCGGTGGTAAGTTATTTGACACCCAAAAAATTAAGCGCGTAAGAAGAAGAAGACTTGTGACTTGATTAAACGCGGTATTTGTGGGATAAAAATGTGACTCCGAGGATTCAAAATACATATATTTATCTGAACTGGTTGAACAAAGCGCAGAATCAGGTTCCACCACATAAAGCACAATGTAATTTAACATTCAATATTTTTACCCATTTTCAGCTTTAAACATTTCATTTCCCCAATGTACGTTTGAAATAAAACCACTGGGCTATTTTGGTTAAAAAAAAAGTATAAACGCTAATATAGTAGATACATTTATCAATTGTGTGTTATAATTGTGAAAATGTGAAATGAATTGAATTCTCCCTCGGATATGGGCGAAGAGTATACCTCTAAAATAGGATGTAGATACGAAATACGCTTTACGACCATAAAAAATATATAAAAATCTATCACCAAAGCCGCATATCCATTTCCCCACTCTGGTGGACAAAGTGCGGTGCTGAGTTCCGCCAATCTAAACGCAATGTCTCGCGAAATTGCGGAAAAATGAGGAAAAAACAATACAAACATTTTAACAGTGAACAAAATCGTGAATTCGGAGGTTCCTTTAATTCAATACAGAATCCTGTAAATACAAGTAGGGACTTTTGGTAACTTTACACTAGTTAGGCGCATAGTTCCCACTTTTACTTCAGAATCACGTCGTTGTACGTGAAACGTCTAGAAAAGTTTAAAACTTTAGTACTCAGAACTGAAACTGTTCTTTCAATTGAAATCCACTGGCGCCATAGAAGATAAAAATTAGAAAATTATTTCCTACGAAATAGATTAATATCTACCTTTGTTATTCTAGCAACTACTTACCTAGGAATAAAGCCAAAATAATCAAAAAGTATGGCTGTGTGCAATTCCTTTAATGCTTTTAATGTTTTTTTTTTCGTTTTTTTAACTATTTTTTTTTACAAGTACCTGTAAAGCTAAAATATGATTAAAATTTTATATAAGATAAAATATGAAAAAAATCTCTAAAACCCACTTACCACAGTGATAGGATAGGCGGGGTTGATGATGGTGTACAGCAAAATGTGGTTCGGCCGAGCGGGCAACTCGCGCTTACGCCGCGGCTCGCCCGACATGTAGTTGTTGCCATTACTCTGTGGACAACAAAGATATTTCGTAAGAAACTAATGTCCATAATATCTCATTTATCAGATACATAGTAATTATACATTAATGTCAGGCATATTGAGTTTTTTTCTTTATTTCAATTTGAAAGAGTTTTCACCAAACGAGATGAGATTTTAAAAAGTCAACGAGCGAATTTCATGAATATAAATGTTGTTTGAAACCTATAAAATTTGAGTTAAGAGTATTCTTTAAATAAATATGAGTTTTGTCGTATGGTTTTTATTAAAACGAAAATAAGTTTCCATGATTTCACGTCTTTCACATTTTGAACAAAATGGAATAGTTTAAACCATTATGACATTTAATGCATAGTTTAAGTCGCTCTCCAATCTAAAAATACATATTAACGAACTAAACAAAAAAAAATAATTTATAGCATGTATAAAAGTATACAATTATAATATACTAGTGGGCCCGGACGCGGCTACACCCGCGAAAATATAAGCCTAAATAATTAAAATAAGTTAAAAAATAATAATAAGTGGAGATTTATTATTAGAAAAAATATATGTGTAACCGAAATGAACAAACAAAAGAAGAAAAAGTAACTAAAGGAAATTCTTAATATTAGAAAAAGTACCTAAAGTTTGCCGTGCGCGCGTACTAAACATTTTTCTATATTAAATAATTATTAATTTTTGCGAACAATATTAAATAAAATCTCAAATTATTAAAATTACGATATTTTAAGTGTATAACATCGGTATAGATAACCGAACTGAGATAAATTAATTATAAGCAGCAAATAATTAAATAAAAAATAATAGTAATTCGAAAATATATAAAAAATTACAAAACCATCAAAGTCATCTGCCCGTTCGCGTCGGTCATACTATACCACTCGTAGGCTAGGTCATTTGGAATTAGTGACATCTTAATTATTTATTAGAATGTTATAAAGTAAGCTATAATTTCCATCAAGATGAAATGCTAAAAGTGACTATTATATTTATTTTCATAAGAATGAATATCAAATTATAGAAATCATCTATTTTTTGTTAATGTATACAAATCTATATCGGCGCGCGCCACGTATGCATTAAGCAAACTCACTTTGGGTGACGTTTTCTTAAAACAACAAACTTTGCAAGCCGTTGCTTAGCAACGCGTAGCGACGATTGTTATTAACATGGCGGAATAAATTGCATGTCAAATTAATTATTTTAATATATTGGTATATATCGAAAATATTACAAATATGAGAAAAAAAAGAATCCTATGTTCATCCCGGAACCCTCAAGTATCTCTATATGAGTATTTTATCACAATTAAATTAGCGGTTTGGGCCTGATTGCGTAAAAGACAGACAGACCGACAGACAGAGTTACTTTCGAATTTATAATATAGGTATGGATAAGATATAATATCACAAGATATAAAATAAAAACGTTTGGAACTAAAAAATGAAGTACGCAAAGAGAGCAAAATGTTTATTTATGTCGTCCGTCAGCCACACATGCCTTGTTATTCATGCACACAGAACAGTGTCTAGTAAAAATGGTACCAATAAAAAGTATATAAATCTATATAATAAAATAATAGAAACAGAAAAAAAATCATAGTATTACTGAACGTGTGTTAGATAAAGGTGAACAGGTTTTATTTTGTTTGTGTTCATATGGAATAAGTCATTCCTAGATTATATTCCATTCTCTACTTTTAACAATTATTTTATACCAAATAGAACCATACCCCGAATAGGATTTTGTTTTAAATGTACAAATGCCATCTCGTTTTTGCCACGGTTATGATGAATTTAGAAATATAAAATAATGAGAGGTCATCGTGACGTTTATTTATTATTATGTTCGTATAAAGTGAAGAATAATTGGTCTCTCAATAAATTGACTACATTTAACTTGCGTTTATGAGGGTCGTGAGCGTCCTCGTCAATATCAAATATTTTCTATTTTAGTCTTCATAACATTTCCAAGGTACTTACAACTAATCTAAGTGTCTGCTAACTCCGATAAATACTTACAAAATAATAAAACCAGCAAGACCGTCGCAATGCAATAAATATTCTAAAATGAGCGAATATCTATAACGAGTAGCTGTGATCTTTTTTTATGAATAAATATAACGAACGAGAATTTCTTCAGTGCACATTTAATTAGATATATAAGGTATACATTACTTGTATTTAACAAACAGCAGACTTTGGAACCTATAAATATTACAAGTACCTACTAGTAAGTAATCTTGTGCCACAAAGACACCTAAGTATTAAGGAAATCTTTTCTCTATTAATTATGTTGTCGATTGTAACTTGGGAGGACAAAATATAGAAGACGGCACTATAAAAGATACGACTACCATCAATCTGTAGAAAAAACTTAGAAGATTGTCTGTATCTATGAATTTTATGCAAATTAGATGATAAAGCCAAACTCTACTAATTAAAAGATAGTAGTAATACATTATTAATTTATATAAAAAATCCCTAAAAATAAAATAATAATATTTAATTTAAAAATAACTTAAAAATAAAATAAATATTTGGTTTGTAATTCTAGATGTGACAAAATTTTCAAAAAGAAACTTTTCGCTTTTGTTTGCAAGAGATTCTTCAAACATAATAAGAAGCCAAAAACCCTACAACCTTCGTTCCCATATCCTCAGTAGGTACCTACGTATAAATCAAAATTTCCACTACGCAATTAAACGTCCAACTGTCATTGTCAATAAATCAAAATGCACAGAGCACTTCGCACAGAGGTAATTGACGGGCGATATGGCGTGACGTCCGTTTGACACGCCGGTTCATATAGTTAGGATCGGAGCGCTATTGTTTTGTACAATATGTGTTATTGTGTAATCTATACGAAAATGGAATGATTTAATTGAATAGATATGAATGTAGAGTCAATAAAAAATAAATAAGAGCCAATCGTGGCACTGCTTTAACTATAAGCGCGAAGGTTGTGGATTCGATTCCCACTCGGAGACATTGTTTATCTACATTATATTGATCTAATAACGAGACAAAGTGTGGCGTTAAATTCCGCCGCTCAACGCGAAATTTTTTAAGAAACAGAAAGTCAGCAACGACCCTTCGTTAATATGTAATAGCTTCCCTCTGTCTATCCTACTGTATACGGTGCAGAGTTATAAACTAATAAATAGAAGAAAAGTGAATGTATAGACTTTAATTAAGTATACGTACTGACAAATTTGTACAAATATAAATTATTCACTTTAGATTTGAATTTCGATTTTGTTTTCCACTATTGTATTTAAAAAAAACGGAGTGTGTTAACATTCTAGTGTATTCATTTTCTTTAACATAAAAACTTATTTTAAAATATTTTAAATTTAATAATAATAATATATCATAATAAATTATAAACACTCACTCACCTCTACCGTCCACGAGGTCTATGAAATGCAACGCGTCATTACCGTCACTCCAGCTGTCAAAGCACGCCGACAGTGACTCGAAAGTACGAACATAGAACGAAATACGCTATTCTAGTATAATTTGCAGGAATTAGAATCGCTATAAATTACCTTGTGAGAGCTTAATGGATAACGCATTAGCGTTTAACATTGAGCGACAATAGAAAAGCATACATATTTATTTACATACAAAAATATTTTTGTACATAAAGTGGTTAATATAAATATCGATGATATAGGTCTCGAATTCAGGCGAAAAGCGGAAAAAGTAGTGACTTAACAATCTTAATTCTCTCTGCTTACGCTGCTATATGCGGGACAAAGCACTGTATATATTCTAACTATCATAATGTGTATAATACATTTGCACCGCAGTATAAATTCTAATATAATTCCTTGAACATATTAAAATGGTAAAACCACTGTTATAATTAAAATTCAGCCCAAATCCGGCTCCGAAGAACTAGAAATTGAAATAATCTGTAATATTACTAAAATATTATTGGGCTCAAATATTTAATATTCCAACAGTGAAGTCAAAAGTAACTCTATTGAAATTAATAACAAACAATATACTATCAGCAAACGAACGCAATAAGACGCGCTATGAATATTCATCTCCACGCCCATAGATTAGGCCGGGTTTTAGAATTATTTAAGTTTAAATCTTCTGCGTTTTCATTGTCTTTTTAGTTTTCTAGTTTTGTGTTTAATTTATTTTCAAATGATTTTTTATATGAAACAAGCATATTTTAGAAATCTTTATACTAATATATTTTTTAAATAAGTCATAAAAATTAAAAGTCAAAAATTCTTTACCAGAGTGGGATTTAAACCACATATACAGCATATACAAGCATTTCTAAGTCAATCAACTCCATGATGACTTTATTATTAATTTGTTTTCTAAAATAATAAACAATCGAATCAAAAAGAGCAGCTCTACAGTCATGTAGGCACTTGAAGTGAAGAGCTCATAAACTCTAAAATAACGTCGTCGTCAAACCAAACACAATATCGTTAAGAGGTTACGTGCTTATGTATTACGTATATTATGAACAAGGAGTATGTAATTACAAAATTAATCTTACATGTTATTATCGTGGAGTGATCTTGTTTGTTCAGTACATAAATTCAAAATCGTTTGAACTTAAGCACTTTTGTAGCTTCACACTTTATCCCGCACATAGCAGAGTAGGCATAGGAAACCTGATAAACTAGATAAAGCGTCTTTCGTTCCCCACTTCCCGCCGAATTCTCGAGGCATTGCGTGTTCATTGGCGGAAATCAACGCCGCGCTTTGCCTCACAGAGCACCAGAGCGACGAAATTAAAATATTGAATATTTCATTCCTTCAATTGGGAATCGAATCCACAACCATCGCGCGTACAATTGTACCCTTATGCCTATGCGGCACAACGGCCTCAATATTGATTCACACATCTCACTTTCAAATATTTATATAATTTCATCATCATAACTTACATGTTATATTACATCTTATAAACAAATAATTAGTATTGAATTCCTTTAAACAAATAAATACATATATTAAGTAAAATTTTGGACAATATCATCAAAGCAAAACCTAATTTAGTTCCAAATCCTATTATAACTATGTATGTATGTACTTTACATGTATATATACAAAACAAACACCTATTAACAGTATTAGTCCACAAAACACGATAATAAGTACAAAACGCGAGCGTATTCTAAAAGGTATCACAATACAAGCGCGCTACTAGTTACAGTATCAGGGGATTAGAAACAAGATTACTATTTAACTTTAAACATTGTAAAAAATAATTGGATTTTGTTAAACATTTTATATTAATAAGCGTTTTTATTTTGTTTGAAAATATGTTTATACTACATAGAGACCGTCGTGGTGTAGGGGCACAAGCGTGGGACTGTAAACGGAAGTTTGTGAGTGCGATTCCCACTCGGAGAATGAATAATTTCGCGTTTTGGTAACAAGGCAAAGTGCAGCGTAGAGTTCCGCCACTCAACACGCAAATCCTCAAGAATTCAGCGGGGAACGCAGCGTTTTGCCTTGCTACCAGAGTGATGAAATGAAAATTATAATTATTTATACGTATACACTACAATTTATATGTACCACAATTTTACATATATCACAAATAATATTTATCAATATAATACAATAAACAAAAAGCTAAACCCACAAATAACTTCTCTATACGGTACTAAATACACAACCCGAGAGGTTAAAAGTCAACGCTTGTATTAATTCTATTCTCATGAGCTTTGTTATGAAAGGAAACATCGACTTACAGTAAGAAGATTCACCTTAAAACTCTTTAAATCCTAACGTATTTGAATTTCTCACCCGACTTAGTCGTTGGAAAGTGCAAAGAATACCATATAACGAAATTACACTCTATTTCTTTAACAGTAAGGTTTTTTTTAGTTTGTATAGTAAAATTTTATATTAACATAGCGTCTTATATAAATTGTCCAGTCTATACGATGATATTGAAAATAACGACGTCGTAAATCTGCGTTAAGATCAGATCTTAAGGAAATGCGCATTTATTAATGATATAATTGTTTATGAATCTATCCAATAGGTACATCACTAGCCATTAATCTATTTTTCTTTCTATGATAATATTAACGATTAGAATAGGGATGTTATTATTCAATTTAGTTTCTCGATTACACGAGAACGTTTACTTTAATTAAAATTGTATTTTTCGTTCTTGACGTTTTATCTTCATTCTATTAGGTATATAAAAAGGATTTTTTGAATGAAGGTTTCTGTAGCAGTATGAAATCAAGAAGTAAGTAAGCTAATACAAAAAAAATATAATGACAGTTACATGGTTTCATTTTAGTCTTTTTAATTTTCAGCGAATAAAATTTGTCTTTTTATTTTATCAAATATTAACTATATGAGCATCTACCCCGTTTCATAACAATTTAGTAAAAGTTCAACGCAATCTCGAGATTCTGTAAAATTTTGTTTATTCGCATTAAATTTGACGCGGTAATAAATTAGCTTCAAGAAAGGCTCCATTTAATTTACAAAGAAACTATTTTAATAGCAATTTATAAGCTATTTTATTACACAAGATTATTTAAATATCTACTTGCGATGTACTTCACAACCTTATGACAGTAAGTCAGTGTAAAATCATATTTTCTCAGTGAGACAGTAATGGAACAGTGGAACAGCGTGTGACCGTAAGCGCGACGATTGTGAGTTCGATTCCTACTCGAGATATTTATTTATTTTAGTAGTTCATTTACTTGCTCTACTAGCAAGACAAAGTCAGAGTTTCGCCACTCAAGACGCAATGGTTCGAATATCCGACTGAAAGTAGAAAACAGAGTATCTCAGTAACAAAGTGTTTCTGCCTACCCAGGTACAATCGGAATACAGCATGATATTAAAAAAAATGCATTTATCTGCTTTTAAAGTTCTAACAAAAGTAATTTTGTGTTATATCGGATTTCATAAGGCCCATTCCCTATAACACCATACAAACAATTTATCAAATCTATGTATTTAAGCACGCCGTTATTATTACAACAATATTTAGGATTCTACAGATAATAAAGAATATACTTGTACGATATTTTAGCATATATTCCTACACAGTTCGCATTCAATACCGTCCTGAAAATCATTTATTAAAATATTTTTAAAACGTGTCATTAAATATACTCAGTTATCCTGAAAGATAACTAATTAAACTCAAAAAGGTAAAAAATACCATTAATTAAAACAAATAGTCCACAAAAATGAGTAAAAAAATATAAAAGATAACGTAACAAGGAAAAGCGTTGATAAAAATGGAAAAAAGGGTACAATTAGAGCACCCAATTCTCACCTTTACATAACATAATCAAATTTATGTGTGGAAAAAACACTGTTAAAAAAAACCTTTTGTTTGGGTGAATATGAAACGTTTGTTTTAATTTATAAAATTAATTGCACGACTTGTGGGACAATAATTGTACAATATTTATTAATATTACAAATGAAAACCCTGTAATATCGTTAATAATTACAGAGTTTTAATTTTTTTTAATCATGAGAGCAAATATTTATACCTACATTTTATATATTTTTAACCCGAGTTATACTTCCTTAACAATTTTTACGTAAGACGTGCAGTCTGCACAAACGGTGTCAAGAACAAAAATAGAAAAAAAAGAGTAGTCTTTTAAAAATTTCTTTCTATAAATAAACGCAGCATATTTCGCTGTGAAATAAGAATAAATTACTGATAGTAGTCTTAACGAGATACCGAGTACTCCATAATGACGTTTGTGTCGACTGGCGGCATTCATAATGCTGGGTGGCAAGAACTGCGAAAAATCTATTATATCAGATGGACTAATTAAAATTTTAAAATTATAACAATATGCTTCAAGTAACCTAATTAAAGAGTTTTTTTATCAAAATTATTATGACATGAGAATGAAATACGTATTATATTAAGAACGTTGATTTTCGATTTTTAGCCTAGCGTTACATTATTATTAGTAGTGACAAGTTTCTCTGTTCACTATGACCTAAATAAAATCGTATTTATGTTCCAAGTAAGATTACTTTTTTTTTCCCAATTTAAGATTACTATTTATAAAGATCGTTGACAGACGTTAAAATTTTCGTTAAAATTCTAACAAAATGTCATGAACATTATTACAATGCGCTTCAAATCCGAATTATGTCGAAATTTTCATAGAATTAAATTTGCATTTAGTCAAAGCATAAAATCACTATAATCATGATTATAGTGCTATTGTATTAACTTAGTATACTTAGTTTTACAGTATTACTTAGTTGTAAATACTATAAATTTGTAGCGTACAAGATTGTAAATTTGTACACGATAGCTATAACTGTAAAACGGTTATGTAAAAATGTATGTTATTATTATAACTATTTTATTACACAGTGTAATTGAACAAAACCTTTATAAAATTAAAATTCCCTAAATAAAAACAAATAAAAAAAAATAGTACATATTTCAAGGCGTTTTAAATACTAAAGGCTAAAAAGTAAAACTAAATATCCACCTTACAATACTGCTGAAAATTCCTCAATCAAACATATACTTCTTACAAATTTCTACGAAACATTAAGAAATATTATATTAATAACAGAATAAGGGGCAAAAATATTTAAAATATATTTGAAAACACGCTATACTCATATATACGTCGTCGTGTAACGGAGGCGGCGGTCGTTTGGCGCTAGCAGATGTTCTAACGGCTGTTATTACGACTATGAGTATTTGAAAATTACTTTTATGGCTTGCACGTCTTAGTTGAGACACTAATTTGGTTATATGTTCTATTGATTGCTATGGTTATTAGTGTTACTAATGTAATTTAGTGAATAAATATGCTGGAATGTGAGTAAGCTTTCTGTTTGTAGCTTCATTTTCAGTTTGATGAAATATTTATTAATACCTATATATTTATATACCTAAGCATAAATCAGAAAGTGGGAACCGGAAGTGTTTTAAGACTAGGTTCCCAGGTTCCCTTTACCTACACGATACGTAATATCTGCTGTATCCCAGCAGGTTTTTATTTTTAAGATTTACACTTTATCCCATATAGGAGATTAAACATAGAGAAGTTAGACATAGGTAAACTTACCTGCGACGAACAAGTTCCACACAATTTTCGAAACATTGTCTGGTGAGTAACGGAACTTAACCCCCCGCTATATCATACCATAGAAGATCATAGAAGAACCGAAGAAATGAAAAAATAGGCTTTTTTAAAAATAGGTTAGTCATAGGCTGTCCCACTGCGCCACAACTGTCTCTAATATTATAATATTCTATAAAATTAAAATATCAAAGTAATACAGACATAACATCTAAACGAATTAGATAAGCACGTGTCAATCGCCAGGCCGCAAACGGCGCAATTTGGCGTCAACGCAAGTTGTCGTAGGTCGTTAATGCTTAATAGTATGAGAAAATTGTTTAACGGCGTAATTGAGGCCGCCACAGCGAAAGTGACTAACGTTTATTATGACATTGAGGTATGTACGTATATACTAAAACTAAATTTTATATTAATAAATAATTTGAAAAGTAGTCGATGTTACAATTTTGATTTAAAAATTGACGATGATGACTAAATGGTTTGAGAAGTCCGCGGTGTTAGATTCCGCCAAGTTACAATATAAGACAAAATCAAATTTAAAAACGGAAACTTTTTTTCCATGATTACACTGAAAAAGTTAAATTCAATTCCCTGACTGGGAATCGAACCCACAACCAGTGGCGTTTACAGTCACACGTTTGTGCCTCAGTGCCACGACTGGCCTTCAACTTTATTATTAGCAATATTTTGTTTTTCTTTATATATCATAAATTATTTCATAATTTATCTAGTAACTTTTAAGAATGACTATGTAAACTATGAAATAGCTATGCAAATTATTAGACAGAAAGCGACTGAGTGCAATAATGTGTGATGAAAATTATACAGCATAGTATTTTTTCTGTATTTCAAAATAATCGTTTTCTGGTTCTATAATTATAGTTTTTTTCACTATTTTTCGTTGTGTAGGATATTATTTTCTCTATTTGACGCTGAGTGGGAGATGTAATTTATATAACCGTGTCGCTTTTAAGTTGTCCAAGGTATCACATATCGGCTCGGAGCTGTAACGGAACGGTTTTAAATACTACTTCACTCAAGTTTAAATTAAATTGACAATAATTATATATGATAATATACTTCCCTAAATTATCTATACATAACCAAATAATTTAGGGAAGTATATTTTATCTTCGAACCCATCTTCTTCTTTCATCGATCTTTTAACAAAACAAAAACAGATATATAAGTACACATGTAACAATAACACTAAAACTCATATAACAACGGAATAAACAGCCCCAAAAGAGTTCTTATACGAGTGCTGGTCCTTGCTTGTTATAAACTCCGTTGCGTCATTCCTCTCAAACACTGAGTTTAATAATTGGATGGAAAGTTGGAAAAGGAGTGTCTTTACTCTATTTTCCCCCTGCCTATCCCGCTATACGTGTTTGGAAGTAAAGAAAATAATCTTCAAAATCAACAAAAGAAAAACAAAATATACTCATACACGTAACAATAACATCAAGACTCATACAACACCGGGTTAAACAGCCGGAAAGAGTTCTCTTGTACGAGTGCTGGCCCTTCCTTGTTACCGTCGGTATAAGGCATAAGCTATTTGTTTTAATGGTACATTCCTGGTTATGAGTATATAAGGGGCGTATGTACGCCTTTTGTTCAATTGCTTTGAAAAACATTTCAATTGATAGCTGGGGTATCATGTCTTTGTTTACGTTGAATATTTGTTTTTTTTACTTTGACTCATATCCCACATTTTGCTCGTTAGTTGATCAAAACGCCTTCATTAACTTAATAATAAACTACTAAAAAAAATTGAATTATGAAAAATTTCAACATATTATGTATGTAGTTCATTTCAAAGAAGAAAATAATTTTAACATTCCCCCGAGAAAGAATCTAACTCACTACCAAATTAAAAACAAGTGCGTACTTTCACACTATCCACTAAAAGGAAAAAAAAACATTACAACGATATGTTAATAATCGCTAACATATCACAAACTGAATTTCCTTTTACATAAAGCCATTTTGGTGGAAAAAATAAATCATTTCCGAGTCAATTTATACGACACGCTTGATTGGACATTTTGTATGGTAGAAGTACACTAACAGCGTATTTTACATAAACACCACTTTATTACTCATATTATTATTATTATCTCGAGATTAATGAATCGTGTGAAATACGACGCTTTTTATTCGAGTGCGATATTGAAATAACGAATGAGCAAATGTGTTTCGAATAAAATTGAGTATAACTTATTTTGAGATGAGCATATAACGCTATTGTAGCGCAGTGGGACTGTATCAGTATGCCTTCACACGACGTTTGTGAGGTTCGGTCCTTAGAGAGGAAATTTCTTAACATTCAAATTTAAAAACATATATATCCAAATATACTTTTGCCAGTACTTTTGAATATCGAAGTCTTTTAAACATATAGCTACCACTCCATATATGTATACATTATGTTCTCTCCAATGTAACACTATGGGACTACCAGTGACATCTTTGTAGTACGTTCAACAATCGTGTCGTGCAACTCTTCTCTGCCTCACTCTCTCGTTTGAGAGAGTGAGGCAGAGTTGACGTTTATCGAATCAAAATAACGATAGAGAAAATTGATAGTAAATATTATTATAAAAAATCAATTAGGCGCATCTTCCTTAATTTAAAAGGCTAAAGTATTTAAAAATGTCAGTAATTTAATTTAAAAGTAAAAGTATAACCGCATTAACAACGTCATTCCAGATATAATCAGTGCACTTTAGCGCTCGTTAAAATGTATAATTAAATCCGACAAAATTGGGTTTTAGTTCAATCGAATGGCAAACTCGAATACGTTTACGTGGATAAACCAATTATTTATCGAAACAATCAATTTAACGGAAATGTAACAGATTTTACCCTGCTTTTCTATATTTTGGTAGAGTTACTCAAGATTTAATTCCATAAAGGAGGACCACTGAAAAAGAGTCAAGACACTCTGTTCTGCACTTTCTGTCCCAATACGAATCATTGCGTGTTACACGACGTAACTCAACGCAGCACTTTATCTTTATTACCGAAACGGGGAAACAGAAATTCCACTACGAGACGATGATTTTAATTATTATTAGAGTACATTTAATTCGTAACGAGATACAAATAAGTTATTAAAATAAATAGTTCAGTGTTATGTTTAATGTAGAATATTAAATAGTTATCACAATAGTGGTTGTCACTAATTGAATATACACACAGGAGCTATTAGTCTGCGGTTTTTGGATTTAGGCCATGATAGGGCCTAATAGGTAGTTAGCTATTCGTAACTAAATATATCTATTATAGTCTATAATCTGGTATTATAATATTATACTATTGATCTTCGCTATTCTCTTGTATCACGATAGCTGTAATAGTTATGTTATTGATTAAATAGACTGAAACAGTATGTTATTATTATTTTTATAGATTGAACATATCGTCAAAACACACCGTGTGTGGAGTTGGAGCAAGTGGGAATCGAATCCATAAACATTGCGTTTACAGTTAAACGAAGTGCTAAACAAAGTAAACAAATAAAAATATATCCCCAAGTAAAATTTGAACCCATAATCAACACATTACAATTACCTTAAGGAAATATATTAAACAAAAATATTTATTCTCTCTGTATCCCGTAATTAAACCATAAAGTAGACGGTTTAGCCAAGAATGCTTACAATATAAGCCCATAGTGGTAGATTAACCGTAAAGATAAAGGGATTTTAATGACTTCATAGATATATACTAATAAAACTAAATTGTATGATCATAGTTGAAATAGATATTATATTAATGTATTCAGTTTATGTGACTTCATTGATAGTTTGTTAGTTTATTATTTTAATGATTTATATCAAGAATATCTTTTATGTAGGGTTGGCTGAGACTACGTAATACTAAAACTATTTGTTCCCAACACAGTTCAGACACTCCGTTCTCTATTATCAAACTCTAAAAGTCTTATCTATATTAAATTGAACCTACACTAAAAAGTCCATTACGAAAACAAAATTCCCACTGAATTATAATAATGCAATCTTTTCTAATTACAAAATAACTAATAAAAACTATAAAGCGTTTACTTAAATAACATTTTTATTTTCCGTATCATAACCGTCCAAGAGACGTGGCTTATCGGCGAAACTCATACAAGACAGATAAGGCGGGGTTTTAATAAAACATATATGAGATTTCATTGACGTGCGGTTGAAAGATTGGCTCTCATGGATTATGGGTGATTGGAGTAATGCATGATACAAGGCATATAGTATTTTTAAACAATCATTATGAATAGGGAAGTCGTTGTAGCACAATGGGTCAACGTTTGACAGTAAACGCAATGGTTCCGGGTTCTCACTCATGGGAATGAAATATTTTCATTTCTTTTCACTTTTGAGTACCACCACGCAATATATGACTAGATTCTGTTTCAGCTTCGCGCTGTGTCTCGCGCGTAGCAAGATAGGCAGAGACAACCTGGGAGACTAGAACTAAGACACTTCGCTCCCCACTTTTCGCCAAATTCTTGAGGCATTGCGTGTTGAGTGGCCGAACTCAACGCCTCGACACCAGAGCGAAAAAATGGAAATGTACATTTAAATAAATATTTCATTTCCTTGAATGAGGATCGAACCCACAACCAATCGCGTTTACAGTCACACATTGTCCCCCTGCACCACGACTGCCCTCATATAATATAATACTTATAAAGTAATCCAATTTGAGCTTCAACTTAAAACGTAGCGCTAAGATCTCGTTACACAGACAACACAGTCCTAATGCCTTGTCTAACAAGTGCAAGGATGGTCCTTCGAGCCGGATGTGGGAAAAAAATATATTTTAAGCTACGTCTGAGTATTAGACCGTTGTAACACGATCTATCGGCGTAAAATGGCTTTATTTTTGGACGAGAGACGTAATTTAATCTGTTGTTAAACCAATTTGACGGTAATCGAGCTCAGCACTGTTTACAATACTTAAGTCGTAGATTGGAAATTTATATTTAACCTTTTTGTTTTACACGGTTTCCCGCATATAGCAGAGGGAAAATCACATTAAGACAGTTGATTCCCCAATTTCGCAACAATTTTCGAGATATTCGGAACTCAATGTCTCACTTTGTATTGTTACTAGAGCGAGGAAATGATAATTCATTGCCCCGAGATGAAATCGAACGCTACGCCGCTTCGTCATGATAGTTTCTTTTTTCACATAAATTGCTTATTTTGTCTAAAAATATCCTGATGAACACACACATTTTATAGAACTAATACTAAGTTTTAAAGCTAAAGAAAATAAAAGTAAATAAAATAAACACACCACACTAAACATATTTACATTCATACGGTGAACTTTCTTATCGGTAAAAAATAGTCCCTTGCTAACATTTAGATAAGAGGTGTAAGTTCAAAAAATGAAATTACAGAAAAAATATAAAACTATAATTAAACCAACCTTTAAACCATCAGCTTAAGTTACAAAATCGTTTGTCAAATACAAAGTAAAGGTAAGAGTCCCTAGCAAATAGAAAAACCGGGTTACCAGTAAACAAAATAATGAATGAAGTCGCTGGCCCACCCCAATGAGTCCCTCAAGTCCTGGCTTCCACAAAAAAACTATATTTTAGACCTTATTTCAAGAGGAATGATTATTTAGTTTTGTGAAGGCCGCCTGATGCTTTATGTATGGATTGTAGTTTGGTCAAGGGGTTTAAATATTTAATGAGAATGTGACAAAAGTTACATGAAAAGTATCAAAATTGCAGTTTTGCGTGTATGGAACTGAAATGACTTTTGGAAAATACGTAAAAAATACATTGATCTATAAATATATGTATGTACATCCCGGGCCTTCTTTCAGAATTATTTTCAAACAACGGTCGATGCCTGTAACTCTATCTCATTTCATAACAGTAACAAACAGCTAAATTTCTACTTTATCTTTAATAAACAATTACCTACATCCCGTCACCTAACGCGCAGTCTTTAATTTGCTGAAAATTAAAATGAAAGGACACATCATTAGGTGGTTTTAATAAAATGTATCTATATCCTACCCAGTTTATACCCTAATGCAAGAAGTACCCATACAAAAAAGCCTAAGATCTCTTTGCCTAACCTATATGCAGGAAAAACCTAAAGAAAAAAAAATACGAAAACGATTTGTTAACTATATGAAATAGATATGCTATAAAGATATAACGCCAAAATTATATCTCCCATTTTGACATCGAACCTTCAACTTCCGCAATAGACAGATAGTCCGTGCCAATAAAAAACGGCGGCACGCTGTCGTCACGTACTCTATATATCAAACAAAAAACATGCTATGCTAAAAATTACATTTCTATGTCGGAAAATATGCCAAGAATTTCGCCTACATTTCGCTATAATTCGCTTATAGCACCAGTACGGTCGACGAGTCGTGGCTTCCGTGGATTTAAGCTTTCTGAACTTTTGCGCGTTGTTCACTCGGAAATAAAATATCAAAAGTAAGAAAATCTTTAAAACAAATCTGAGCAGCCGTCCTCAGCTAACATCAAGGCGGCCACAATTCGTCGACAGTACTGTAGCTACTATATAATGTATGGTACATAAAAGGGATTTTCTTCGTACATCCTTGCCCGAGGGTCAAACATCGCTTTGCCAAATCAACGCAATTCATCCTTTTATCAAGGAAAGGAAGAACAAAGTTAAAAACGTAGTAGTTCGTTGTGGACGTTTTATCGTGTAAACTGATTTAGTTCCAGTTATTTGCACTTATGATAAGAGTTTATTGCGAAAAAAGGAAGCGAAGGGGTTTTTGTATATATACATACCATACGTATATGTTTTTAGCTTCAGGCTGTGTATGCGGGCATATAGCAGGGCAATCAAAGGGAACCTGGGAATCTAGTGCAGTAGTAAGACACTTCGTTGCCATGAAAGCCACTTCCATTCCCCACTTTTTGCCTTTTTTGAATGCACCCTGCATTTATTATACGTTGAGTGGACGAAACACCGCGCTTTACCTCGTCACTAGAGAAAATGAAACTATGAAATATTTCATCACCTCGATTGGAAATTGAACTCACAACCTGGCCTCGAAAACATAAAATTCAAATTTTGTAGATATTGAAGTGTTAAAATTAAATTAGAGAAAGTTAAACTTTTGCGTAGTACTCTATGTTCTAGACTTTAATTAAAATATAATAAATATTTAATTGAATGCTTTTACAAGAAACAGGATTCTACATTAAAAAGTACATAGATATTTTTATGAAATTTATTATTTTTCCACAATTTCATTCCGCTCATAAAATGGTAGGTAGATAGAATCTAGATATCAAGAAACTGTGTTCTGCCCTTTTCATCCGACTTCAAGACAATACGTGTGGTGGAACTTAACACCGCGCTTTTTCTTATTATACAGGAAATTATTCCTCGCCTCCGAGTGCGGTCGATCGGACAGCTATCATAGGTAGAGTTAGACGGCCTTACGATGTCCTTAAAAAAATCATATTATATATTTTATGAAATAGTCAAATACTTACATACATTTTTTATTGCTGCGAAATGCATACGCTCACATACATACATTATCCTAGATGGATATTGGGATCTGTTATTCAAACAAATAGAATAAATACGTAATACGTAGAATACAAATACGTATAAAATGAGTTAAATCTCATCAAATATTATTTTTGTCACAACTATACACGACCGACCATTCATAGTTTAAATATATAGAGAATACAAATAAAGAAGCTAATAATATAACCAGTCAGAACGTAGCTTACATAAACGCCCTTTTTTCTTTTTTTATTAATTGAAATAAAAATAAAATATAGAATAAAAGAAGCACCCACCAATATTTATATCAGCCCAGACTTATTGTTATTGAAACAAATTAAGCTCTCAAGAAAATATTGGTTTTGTGATAACTGTTCGACCATTGACATTATAATGGCTTGTCAAGTACCACTTGTCAAATAAAGACCTTTTATGTTAAAATACATATTAGATATATTTTTTGTCTGTTTTAATTTACGGATATTAGAAAAAAAATGTTCTATTACTTGCTCTATATTATCAGTATTAGGAATTTTCTTTTCTAACAATTTATCTAAGCCAAACTTCTCTAGTCTTTACCGCATAATATGGTAGACAAACAGAATCTAGTGCCAGATCCTCTGTTCTTTGCGTGTTGAGTATAATCTTCTGTACTAGAGTGGGGAAATGGAAATATTCTATTTTTCCGAGGTGAGGACCGAACCCGCAATCGTGGCGCTTAATAGACGCTGCTTCCACTGCGCTACAATATATACACATATTATTTTATTTAAAAAATCTAGTCCAATCACAATAAAGAAAGAAAGAAAGCTCCTCTAAAGTAAGCAATTATTAGTGTATGATGAAATATATGTTTGTATAACATAACTTATAGAATATTTCCTTTTCGTAAGACTGTTACTTAACTTTCAGCACACATACACACACTCAGGGCCAATATTAATAAGTTGTATTACACAAGTGTTTTCATAAAAGGCGTATCTTTGCTTTAGTCAAGGTCGAATACTAATAAAAGTTATAATTAAATGTTTTAGTAATCTAAATATTTTTGTATATCATGCAGAGTTATTAAAAAGTACTATAATAAAAAAAAAACTTTTTTCATATTATTTTATTATCGCTCTACTTACGATTTAGTTTTAATTGTTTTAGCGCAACCATATATATCATAACAACCAAAAAAAAACCAATCAAAGTTACATATTTTTACTTAAAATTAAAGTAAAGGACCACAATAAAAAAAAATTACTCGACCTGCAAAAGTATTCACCTCCTAACCTCTTGACCTCGCTTCGCTTATATACTTAATACCTTTTCCATTAAGAGTGGAAGACTCTGTAATTATATCAAACGCATTATCAGTCCTTTTCTGTGTTACGTGACGATTTTACTAACTTTTGTTTCGTTAGTAGGTAATCTTTCATATAACTATATTAGTGATATTGACAAAGTTAATTGGTATAGGGTAAAACCGGGATAGATGCCGCAGTGGGATAGATGCCCCATTTTCAAAATACCTAACTTCCCGAACTTGCGACAAAAAAATAATTGTACAAGCAGGAGCCACAGTCTTCCCGCACCAAAGTTATTCACAGACATTCGTGCAATGAGGACGCGTTTAGCACATTTTATTAAATATATCCGCGGCGAAATTCGTGAACGCGTCAAAGATTTAAAGGTTAATATTTTGCGTTGTATAACTTTATAATTTGTAATCAATTACGCTATATTTTTTATTACGTCGATGTACTGGTTCATTAAGACTGTATCTATGTGCTTATAGTTTCTATTTTGTTTATAATTTACTAAAAAAAAATCGTTGGCATCTATCCCTATCACAAAGGATAGTTGCCCTGATTTTTCGAGGTATAGGTGACCTTAGGGGCATCTATCCCTTTATACTCAGGATATATGGAGATATATGGAGTTAGGTATATATTTTTAAAATATTTTTTAAAGTATTTATTAAATTAGCATTTTTTAAACACAAGAAAGATATAGCTAAGAGAAAGCAAAAACAATTGAAAACTAAGTTAGACTGTTTCATTAGAATGTTTAGAATGTTTCGAAAACTATAAAAATACGAAGTCGCAATCCGACTGGATTTAATGTGTAATATGTCAGAACTGGCTACATGAAACCTGTACACTTTTCAGAAATTATTGCGCAAGATGTGGAAAAATAAAAACCCTATCTGGCTAAATTTTAATTAAATTGGAATAAGGAATAATTATTATTTGGGATAATTAGAGAATTAGAATAGATGATTAGAATAGATAACTAAAAATTATATTTTGTTATTTTTAATATAAAAATGTATAATTGTGCAATGTGGATGTTAGTATTTATGATATTATAATATTTTAATTTATAATATTAGTGTTTTACAACAAAA
This sequence comes from Heliconius melpomene rosina, assembly GCF_056956725.1. NCBI lineage: Eukaryota > Metazoa > Arthropoda > Insecta > Lepidoptera > Nymphalidae > Heliconius > Heliconius melpomene. The sequence continues at coordinate 4,813,496 of NC_140389.1, read as the reverse complement.
AATATTAAGAATTGTAATTTTAGTAATTATATTTTTTTTTTATTGTAATTTATATTTTAGTTACACAAATGTTTTAAAATTTTAATAATGGTTACCTATTTTTGTGATATTACAATTTAATAGCAATTATAAGATTTTAAAAAACACTATATACTTTTCATTATTATAATTATGTTTGTTGGAAACAAAATTGCTGTTTTAAAATTAGAATTATTTAACAATTCGTTTGGTTTTTTCATTTAAAGTGCACCTACCTTACTCTGCAGGCATCTATCCTCCCCAGCATTTTCATAGTGGGGCAACTATCCATATAGGTAGGCATCTATCCTCAAAATTAGTGTTTCACGAAAAGCTATTTTTTGCAAAATCTATATTTGATTTGTTAAAAAAATATATTAATAATTCATCACAAAGGATTGAGCTAGCTAAATAAATAAAAATTATTCCTATAAAAAATATATTTTATCTAATTAGGTGGATATTTCAAAAAGTAGGGCATCTATCCCGGTTTTACCCTAAAGACAGTCATCGAGCAGTTGGTAGCAGATTCTTGTATCAGTTAGGGGGCCGCTGTCCATTATCACTGATGTTTTTTAGTATTTTTCAACCCCAAGTAGCCCTACTTGGAGATACGTGATAAGGTAACTAACTACCCCTCCCACTCAAAATCACGTGTAGTTTTTAGTATTTACAAAGAATCTAGATTTTTTGACAATATTATTTTCAATAAAATACGGGTGTAAAGTATTATCTCTTTTTATTCTAGAAAATTGTGGATCATGATAAAAATGTCTAGACAGAAAGGTTGCAGGTTAATAATAAAAGGAATAAGTATAATCAAGCTAAAAATATTTGTACTAGTACGTAAACGAACATTATTTAATATACCTACAAATGAACATGCCCTCGGATCACACGTGATATCTTACTACAAATCTATAAAATAAAACACCCATCCAATTTTCTCGATTAAAATTTACATGAAATGAAATCAATTTTCGAAAGCTTTAAAAAATGTTTGGAACGGTGTGTCTTAACACTAGATTCCCTCTGCCTAACCTGCTGTGTGCGGGATACAACGTGAAGCTGTTTTATTTTATATTAATTTAAAAAAAAAAATACACAACGGCTGCAACCACACATCATTGATTCATTCTAGCAAAGGAAAATAGCAAATCACTCCATTGTTAAAATACAAAAGCGCTTTAAATGTCTAAACTATTCGTGTTAAATGAACGAGAATACCCAAAACCTCGACCTGAGGTTGAAACGGTTAGATAAAAGTGTTACGTTTTGCGGTGCAATCAGATGTGAGCCAATTAGTGGATAGCTTAAAGTAATTATCTGGTCAAGTTTAACAATTATTCAATCGAATTATATATAATCTAAAAAAAAAACTATAAGGACAACCACACTAGGTTCTCTATGCCTACTCTGCTAAAAAGAATAGAAAGATAAATATAAAACTTATATAGGATATAGCTCATCCGCAAGTTCTAGGGGAAGGGCAAACAGCAGTAACTGAAGATTTCCGAAATGCTTACAAGAACAAAATAGAGTATTGGTTAAGGTTTCACGTTTAGTATCGAACCCACAAACGTCACGTCTACAGTCGCACGCTTGTGCCTCTGCGTCAGGGATAAAACAATAATAATAAAAGAAAGAAATCTAACTAATAAAAGAAAATCTATTCATCGCACAAGCAGTATTAATTAACAGTATTTTAATTAAACACAAAAGATCATATTTTCTTTTACTTTCTTTCCATTCACGAGAAATATGTAAAATAATTAACGGGAACAGCATTTTTACAAATTCGTTGAAATTCTTATAAATCCACACTAGAGCTTTGAAAGAAATAAAGCTCGTACTAAAAATAGAAGTGAAGATTTAATCTATGTAAACTAGTCTGAATGCAGTTGCTGTATTTATTTTTATGTATAAAGTAGATAGTATTACTATAAATTCTCGTTACGGTATATAAATATACATTATTAAACTCCCTAGCCTTCCGTGTCAGTGAGAGCTTCCTGTAGGACTACTGACACTACTGACATTTCTATACATATAACTTGACGATTCGAAGTTGTTTGTTGCAGTTGCATAGATAATATATTAATTTGACTGTCTATATTTAGACCATAAAGGATTTTTGAGTGGGTGCTCCCACCACCCTCCAAGACAATAATTTATTAAAAATGATTAAGAAAAATCGATACGTCATATTGTCAACTATGACACAAATGTATGGTCTAATAAAATACAACCGCAACAATTTAAATATAAACATTTGTCTTTAATATAACGCAGTATTTTTTATTACTGATTCATAGCATCGTATTACTAAGTTAAGCATGTAATCGAGCAGAAAAATAATTGAATGATTTGGTCTTACAGCCAAGCCTAAGCTAATATTAAGATGTCCATGCTTATGCATGGATAAAACCTTTGACTGTGTTGAAAATGTTAAAATTGATTTTTTAATTTTACTTAGTTATTTTTAAACTAATATACTTTTGCTCTCTCTTTATATTGTATCCCATATTTAGCGCAGTGGGCAGAGGGATCTTGGTGTCAAGACATTTCCGCCCAATTTTCGAAACATTACGTGTCCAGTGGCGAAACTATCCCCGTCTTTTGTCTTGTTAATAGAGCGAAGAAGTGAAAATAATGCATTCTCCCAAGTGGGAATTTAACCCACAACCGGCGAGTTTACAATCAGCAAACAAAGCCACGTAAGAAAAAAATGCTTACTAATTACACTTATAAAATATTTTCATTTATCTAAAACATTCTTAATATTTTCGAAAATCGATAGGATTATTCTACTACAGACAACCCTCGACGGGACATGTTGAAATGCAATAAAAACAAGGACGCCATATACTCGTGTTTTATTAAATTCCTACGTTTGGGACATAGCTTGTGGCTCTTAATATTAATTAACCGACTGCTGTGTTTGACAAATGTACTATAAATACAAATAAAACATACATGTATATCCAATTTTTATTATTATTTTTCATACATAACTTCACGGTTTGTCTTTACTTTAGTCATAGTCATTCATATTTTTTTTATTTTTTCTATTTGTCAAAAGGCCTAACTAAAACAATAACTTCCGTTGTCTCAAAAAAAATACATACGCAGAATTTTTAAGACAAACACTTATCCCTATACGAAGACAGCTTTGTCATGCTGTCATTCACGTGTCGAGATGAGGGTAGGAATTTAATATCGCAGTGTACACAACATGCTTTTATTACTCGGTCTTAGAACGGCAACGTATGAAAATGCAGAATGCATGTTGAGCACAACGAAACTTTATGAGCCGTATCGTGTCATCGCAATATAATGGTCCTCTTAGGTTGATCTTTCGGTGTGTTTAAGAGGAACAACGTGGTAAGATAAGTCCAGTCGATTTTAGCGCAAATGTTGTATTAATTAAATGGTTCTATACAGAAGCGGGGCCTTCTGAGATGGTAGTTCGCCGGCCGGAAGGAGGTGTTTAGGTACCTGTCCTTAGGGTTGGACAAATCGATCTGGGAGGAAGGCTGGACATGCGAGCTAATGGACTAAGCGCGGAGGATATATAAGACCGAGCCAAGCGGAGTAAGTTTAGTGGGAAGGCAGACCCTGGTAACAAAAGCCCTGACGAACGTCAAGCAGAAACTTCCAAAAATATTAAGGAAACTGACAAACATATGATTATTTTATAATTGTCATATAATAGTAAAAGCGGACGCGACGTCTATTTAGAAAAAAAGTTAATTATTGGATCCCATTACCTGATGTTAAGGAAAAAATTAACAATGAAATATTATATCACTAGGTACGAAATTTATCTCTGCATTGATTTTAAGCTTTCGCCTCGAATAATATGCACGACCACCTCAGAACTCAGCGTGTCATCCAAACATATTACCATATAAACTTTTGCACTCCAATTATCAAAAAGCTTTAGCCAGTTTTTGTGATATGTTTGTAAATTTCCAATTTCGTTGAAATTATGTTTCACTCACTGTTCACTGTTTTGGTTGTTTACAAACAACATCGCCACGTGGAGCTTATTTTAATGCGTTGTTTTGAACAGTAAGAAATTCTTTATTACTTTTTATAGGGAAATTAAATAACGTTTTTTTTAATACATTTTAAAATTATGTATATTTGAACTCAACCTATTAAAATCTACTACATAAAAAAAAATTACTACCTATGAAAAAGTTTAAAATATTTACTATAAAATTTAGAACCTCAAGTTTATTATGAAGGCACTTTGCAGACAAAAGCATATAAAAATTTATATTTGCTGTAAAACAAATATGACAAAAGATTCGCTATCTTTCATTGCGAGTGAAGTGGAAAAGTAAACTGAGCATTTCTCTATGTAACATTACGTGAGAATTCGCAATAAATGTTATTTTAATTTCTACCTTTCTCTTGTATAAAAGGATTTTTTTTTTGTTTTCAGCATCCTTCACATTGCAGGATTCGATTCCCACTCGAGAGATTGAATGTCTCGGAAATTCGGAATTCCGAGACTCGAATAAAATAGAGAACGGAGTGACTTAACACTATATTTCCAGTCCAATCACTAGTTCCCACTGCATATCGTAGCAGAATGATATGCGGGATACAGCTTGAAGCTAATAAAAAGTTAATTGACATAAAGTATAATATAGGTAGGTACACTAAGAAAAAGCACGGCTTTTAGTTCCGCCACTCAACACGCAGTGCCTCGAGAATTCGGCAGAAAGTGGGGAACGGAGTGGCTTTACAGTAGGCTCCCTCTGCCTACCCTGCTATATTCCGGATACAGCATGAACCTAAAAAATAACAGGTATCTAATATAAAATACGCAAAAGAATTAAATGTACACTTTAAAATATATTTCAAATTATAACTAAAGCTCCTATTATATTCTAGAAAGCTTTAGAAACAAGGCAGTCATTCCAGTACATGCCACATTTAGCGTTTCTACGGTATTCATCGACTGTCAATTAACCGTAGAAGTGACTGAGGGATCAATGTAGTGACGTCACAGTCAATTTGGACAACGCCTCCATCGGCAGTTCCATTTTATGTATCCCAATAGTGTCAGCCTAATTAACTAGAGTTTGTATGTTGAATATATTAATAGTTAAATTTGTTTTCAATTATTATAATTACTGAGAGTGTCGTGAAAAATTACCGCAAAGATTGTGGGGTTCTGTTCCAATTCTAAATCGGTTGGTTAATGGAGAACGTAGTGTCTTAACACTTACGCAGTGTGCAATGTGTACTTAATAATATACTAAAATAAATCAAATAAATCAGCTTCACGCTGTATCCCTCACACAGCAGGTTAGGCAGAGGGAAGACACTCTTTTCTCCACTTTCCACTGAATTCTGGGGACATTGAGGGCTAAGTGGCGAAACTCAACGCCGGGCTTTGCCTCGGCGTCACCAGAGCAAAGAAATTAAAATATAAATTGAAATAAATATTCCCTTTCCTCGAGTGTGGATCGAACCCAGAACGAGTCGATTTTGCAGCACACTTTGTGCCCCTGCGCCACGAGTTTATATCGACCATTCGCTACGACCATCTTTTTCACAATATAACTAAATTTCACATAATTAAATATTTGAATATATAATTAACTTTATCACACCAACAAACGTCCCAATAATTTAAATTATTATGTTAACAACATAAAACACACGTCTTCCCTGGTCGCGCTCAAGGGACGTTTGCTACATTTAATTTCGCCGAAAGTTTCACAGACACGATCAATATTTGTTGTAGAAATATTTTTCAATTTCTGTCCAGGTCTCTGAGGAGTTCTCGAATTCAGATAGCTGCACACATTTTAGTATAAACTAATATTAAATCGTAAAAGATTTGTATAGAAAATATTATAGAATTGATTTTAGTTCATATAAAATTTTCTATATAAACTAAAATGAAGTCTGTAATATATTTGATAAAAATTTAGAAACTTTGGCCTTTCTAAGTAGTAGTAGTTTAATTGGTGAGAAAGTACACTGTAGAAAATAAACAATCTCTGTAAAAAGAGACAACAGAAATGATAACCGCCTAGCATTGGGTCAACGTTTGACGCTGACTGACTGACTGAAGGCAATGGTTATAGGTTCGATACCCACTCGAGGGAATGAACTATGTTCATTTCCCATAGCTATCGTCCTTTGAATTATTTCCATTTAAACATTCTGTTGCTCTAGGGCAAAGCCACGCACCGGATGTTTACTCGGCTAATATTGACCAAATCGAGGCCGGAGGCCTGATCCGCATGCACGATTGACGTGACCCTTATCTATTACATGACATTATATTAAAATCAAGTTGAAATGTCGTAGTTTGACTATGGGACCGCTTCAGTGAAAGCTCAGTGAATATTTTTTAAACACATTTCTCACGATTGAACAACATATAAAATACGTATCGCTGTCCGTCCATAGAGGACGATGAGGCAGCACAGTGTTTGACTGTAAACGTGGCAGTCGTCGGATCGATTTCCACTCGAATTGCGTTAAGTTCCGCCACTCACAGCGCAATGTCTCGAAAAGTTGCCCGTTTTTAAAATTGTTAATCCGAGTCAATATAAAAATATTTTTTACTTAAAAAATAAAACAACGTAACAGGAAACGAAAATAAATACAAATTTATCCTCAGGGTTGTATATTGTATGAAATAGCAATAAAATGAACATATTTTTATTTCTTTGATACGGTTAACATTTTTCTGTACCTACCTACATAAATTATGTCTACATTTTTACATCCATACATGTTTATAAACAGGTTTTTGTTTATATAAAGGGATACAAATGTAAAATATAATATAATGTGGGTTCAAATTGTAGTCAGTAGTATAATTATAGTAGAAAAACAAAATTCATTTAGAAAAAACTGTGTAATACAAAGTAACTCAACAGTAAGTATACTATATAACTGAGTACACTATGATACAAGCATTAAATACACTATATATATTTTTTGCTTTACGTTGTATCTCTCATTTAACAGCGTAGGCAGACCACACTTAGTGTTAAGACACTCCTTGCCTAGTTTCCGCCAGATTTTAAAGATATTGTTTATTGAGTTGCGGAACTGAACACAGCGATTTGTCTTTTTGTTTACCAGAATATTTATTTTCCCTAGTGGAGATTGAATATACCACGTTTAAAGTCACACGCTGTACCGCTGCGCCACGATGACTTCAAAATAATATACTTCGCAAAGAATATATTTTTAATCATGCTATAATTCTAGGTAGAAACTTCATAAGTTAAATCTGTACATAATCGTTACTAAAATTTTAACAACTATAAGCCCTACAATATAAAAACCGCTAGGAATCCTTAAAAACTAAAAGCACATGACCCCAAAGCAAGTATTATTGCATCAATGATAAGGTAACCCTTATCACTAACTTTCCAGTCACCTCGTGTATTTGAAAGCCGCCACGTACGGCAGGTGTTATTTACTAAAGCTATATTGAATCTCTTTAGATCTAGTGTTGTGAACTATTAAAAAGTCGATGTTTCACTATTTTTATTATTCATTTATGTTTTGTCGTCAAAAAATTAAAAAAAACGTAATGAGGCAACACTTAGTTTCTTTGCCATTTTGACCATATAGAACGATATACAGAGAAATATCGTAAATTGGGTGAATGTAAACTAAATACAAAAAAATATAAATATAAATGAAAACAAGTCTCGTAAAATCGATTGAAACTCAAATATGTATATATAGGGTACTACAATTTACTCTGTATTTTGTTTCTGTATCTACATCGCCTACCCTGCTTCATACAGGATACAGGTGATGCTTAAAACAAAGTATTCGCTGCCATCGTCCAAAATATAAACCAAAAAGAAAAATCATTCCGAATTTCCAAAAAAAATACACGTCTATATAACCTTTTATTATTCAAAATGCGTAGAATATTTCTAAGCGTATATATATATATGAGCCAAGTTTCACCTTTATAAATACATCACACAATGCAAAAGTGACAGCTGTTATTTTGTACGCTACAATTGAATCACGTCTGATACATATCCTTCCGTAGCTTCTCTATGAGAGGGCAACGATCTGAATAAATATGCTTCAGGTTAATAAAAGCCTAAAGCCTTTTATATATTTTTTTTTTATTTTATTGATAAAATATTTAATTATACCTACATAATTCTTTTATTTTATCTGTAGGACAATCAGTGAAGCTATGCATGTCATCTATATTCTAATCTAACGTCACGTTGTATCCCTAGCAGGGTAGACGGAGAGTAGAGAGCGCCAAACGCTTCGCCAAACATTATTACTCTAAAGATAATATTTATACATTAAAACTAAAGTTTCAGTTCCGAGGTCGGTGGTGACTCGTGGCGCGCACAAGTGTGCTACGTCGCTACGCGTGTTGCTTCTCATTCGAAGAAATGAAATATTGAATACTTTTATTTCCTCACTCTGGTAACGAAGCAAACTTGTCTGGACCATCGCACTTCTTATTAGTTATTTGTGAGTTATAATATATAGTAAAACAATGACATTCGTTCACTCTGTCCCTAATCCTTCCCAGCCAATCCTAAAATACCAATAAATATGTATAGAAAAATAACTCTCACGTCACTTCATTGCAAGCTCTACAATCCATACAATATAGTTAGCAATAACTTTATCATTTAAGTGTACGTTGGGGACAGAAGTAAACTACTCTACGAGTTCGCGTTAAACAAAAGATAGTGCGAAAGATATTTTAGAATTGGACCTGTAATGGCCATTGTTACTGAAAATATATGACACTTACAATAGTAGAAGAAATACAAGCATACATTTTACAATTTTACAGAAATATCATTTTACGTACGTACTCAATTCTCACTAAAGATTTGTACTATACGAGAACAGTATATTCACGCATCATTAGGTTTTCCTATTTTTTTCTACTTTTTTTTTGGATTTTAAAGTAACTGTGATTTATTCCTGCACATACTTAATAACAAGATACTAAAACACAAACAAAGGAATTTAATATTTTGTTTTTCTGTCTTTTTGTTTGCCAGAGCCAATCCCAGAACAGCAGAGATGATTTTTGATGGGAATATCACTTGTAGTAGTAGTAGTACTTGTAGTAGGTAGATAAGATTGCTGAGCAACTTATAGACATTTTTTTATTCCTGAATTTCCGCGAGAATTTACGATGCCGCTAGTAAAAATATAAGCAATGATCTCATTCTTGGAGTAGTTACAATATTTTATCTTAAATGTATATTCATCACATGGCTGAATCCAGTGTCCAGACACTAAGTGTCTTACTTTCCACTTAATTTTCGACATTCCTGAATGAAACCAACGCTCGTAATGTCAGACGCCGCCGTCATCGACAGCCACATAGTTTATAATAAATTGTCATACTATCGCTTTTTTTCGCTCATTGCCTTAAAGCAAAAAAGTCCAACTTTGAGACACGTATCTAGACAAAGTGGAAAACGTTCGCATTCGTATGTACGGGTGGCAATTTTAAAACGCTACGATATTTCACATTGGAATTTAATATCATCGTGTCGTAGTGTTGCCCTGTTTACAGCTGCTTAAACAATTTCCGTTTTGCAGATAACCCTTTATTGAACAAGATGTATTTGGCTTTTTTTATTTCCACGCTGTATTTCGCATATGGTAAAGAAGGACCCCTATTGTTAAGTTACTCCGTTCTTCGCTTTCCGTCTGTTTTTCGGAACATGAAAGGCCCCTAAAACCCCTAAACCATGTCTCCAAGTGAGAATCGAACCCACGTCGCATCGCATCTACAGCCACATATAATGCCGCTGCATCACAAGGACCTCATTTGGCCTCTGGTAAATACGGTAAATTATAGAAAAGAAATCGAATAAAAAGTCATCTTTGCTTATATAAAATGCAATGAAGATCTATAATAGCTGTAAGCCAGTAGTTATTTAAATGTGTCAACGTTGCATAAGTTTCATAAGTTAGAAAGTGCATTTCTGCGTTGCATTGAGAGTTTTCAAAGAATATATTTAACATTCTACCTATTTATACCGCGGTTGAAAAGGCACGGCAAGAAAAGCCTACTCTTATCTCAAGGCGCATAAAACCCTGTATTTTATGACTGCATTACATAAGAAGACACTCTGTGAAAGGAAAAAATAATATTTTTAGTTCTATTTTAATAAATATTCACAGAAAAATTGTGTGGGTATACATTTCCTTCGCGATTTTGGTAGAACCTACTTACTGAACAAAATGCAGAATAAGAGTTTGGAAGTTTATATAAATAGTATTAAGCTAAAATTCGTATTAGAACCACATACTAGAGTTTAAAAAATGAAAAATATTGCTCGAGCCTGTCGTGGTGCAGCGGCACATAGTTTGACTGTAAATGGGACTTTTGTGTTTGTTGATTCAAATAAAAATGGCAGAGCGGGTCTTCGAGTTTCATCTTGAAAATTAAGCAGGAAGCGGGAAAGTTTATTTTTCAACACTACATTCCCTCAAAATGCGGGATACACGACGCTGAGGGTGAAAATATTGACCTTCCAATACGTACTTCTTTAAAATAATCAACAAATATAGAACCCAGTTGAGGGTTGAGCTAAAAATAAATTTTGAACTGTAGGAAGTTTATATTTGCTCATTCTAAAGTAAATAAAAAACATATTTAAAAAATTACTGAAATTAATATTAATATTATAAATAAAATAAAACTTTCATCAACATAAAATAGCGTAATATCATATATAAAACTGTAAATTCAAAGATTACATACACTACCATCCTACACTAGCAAAATTGCAAGTAAAGTCCAAAATTTATTATAAAAGTCGACAGTTTGCATAGAGATAACCGCGTGTTAGGTATCTTATAGGGCAGTGGATAGAACGACGGGAACGCTTTCGACAATATCGTATACATATATAAACGTCACATTCGGGGCCAAAATATTGTTATAGTTGCTTAAATCGAGAATATGCTTTGCGTTTTTAAAAATATGTAAAAAAGATATTTGTTTTACGATAAATCAATGGCGAAAATGTAGAAAATTTTACACTACGTATTTAATTTTTGTATGGTGTTATTTATATTTTTTTTCTTCTAGTGATGTAACACATTCTTATTTTCAAAAATTAAAAGACAAGATGAATAGAGGTGAAACAAAATACTATTTCCTGTGAAATTGGGTCGAACTCACCAAAAACCTTTACTTGCCATTTTACTCGCTTCCCGTAAAAACAAATCTTATTAATAATTGTTACCTGAAACAACAAAAGAAATAATTAATATATAAAAAAGAAAATCAATCTATAATTTTGTTTTAGAATTTAATTCTGTAATATTCTTAAAAACCTTAATAAAATCCAATATAGATAAACAAGACAATTCATTTATTTATATTGTGTTCTATATATTAATATACGCGTATTCTACATACTATGCCCAAAAAAATCTCCTTTTCTAAGCTTCACATTATATCATCAATATAGCAGGGTAGGCAGGGCTGGAGGGGAACTTATTGTTAAAACATCCTGTTCCTCACTTACAGTCCAATTTTCTAGACATTCCGTGTTTCGAGACCGACGGAACTTAACACTCTTACTTAGCACTCTGTCTTATCATCATCAAAGCGAGGAAGTGAAAGAGTGGGAATTGAACCCACCACCGTCGCGTTTACAGTCAGATGCTGCCACCGCGACGGCCTAAATCTTTATATTCTATATATGTATGATTCCACAACTTTCATAAACTTATATTACATTTTTTATGTGACTTCTTCAACATTTAAGGCGCAATAAACAAGATTTAAATTTATCGGCAATATAAAAAAGGCATCATGATTTTCGTGACACCGAACTTTGTGGCTATCTAAAGTCAGAAGTATCGGTCGAGCATTAAAACTGAATAAATAGCTATTCACGCTACGCTACTAATATGATCTTAGGTCTAGAGGCATAGAAAAATAATGTAAAAAAATATTTACATTAGTTGTTTTTACCTTGGGCTGTAGGACCTATGGACTATCGAATTCAAAAATATTTCTTCGCAATGCCTCCGGTATTTGGCGGGAAGTGGGGAATTATTTCGTACACTTCTACGTAGTATCACTTATTATTATTAAATCGAACACATTACTAAAATGTCACACAAATGCAAAGCTTAGCTTAGACCTCATGGACAGAATATATCAAGCAAATGACTTTTATCTTTTAAATTTATACATTTGTTCGCATTCGTTTGTCGGTTGACAAATTTGATATAGTAATAGTTAATTACTATATCAAATTTGTCAACTAAACAAACGAATGCTATCTCCTACCCGTGACCATGGACTATTACAAAGTTTTTGAAACGTCGGGTTTGTAAATATATTTAATACCAAATTATTTTTAATATATATTTTACTAGTAACTAGCCAATAACTTATATAAAAATCGAACCTACTACGTTGAAACAAAATTATAGTAACTAAAAACCAAAACGTCTACTATTTCGGCCTTCATAAATACAGCTTATTTACCCACTAGAGTGTACTAAACATATATTGTTGGGAGTATTAAATGATATTTACAACCAAATGCAGGGGTATAAAAGGCAAAATTATTGGCAGTGTAGTGTCTATATTTTAAATGGGGACAATATATAATAAAAGACAGTTTAAAAAGCTTGAAAGTGCTTGAATATTTTTATAACAAAAGAAATTTATGTGAACATTTTATTATACACCTCTTTGTAAACTAGTGACAGCTCACTTTCATATTTCTTGCGGTTTCCTTACTAGCTAAAATCTAATATTTTGTGGGCTTTCCTTACTAGCTTCATTTAGGTTGAAACCTACTCCCACCCCCTCAAACCCCCTTGCCTAAAACAGCATAGTTAAAATTAAACACAAAATTTACGAATTCCTCATAATAACCCTTAAGCCTCCTTGCGCTTTCAGTACATCCCTTCAGGGAATGAAGGCCTACAGTTTGGTAATCCTTGTACTACCAAACTGGGATTACCATTCATAATTTGTAAATAAACGTCATTCTTCAGAACAACGTCATACCTGTACCTAATGTTTAAATTTGGAACAAAACGCTACAGAAAACCGAGAAACTGATAGACATATCCATGTGCTCCAGTCACCATTTTTCCCTCTTATTGAGACAATCGTTTTTATCTTGTACTAGTGGACCCGGACGCGGCTACGCCTGCTTGAACTATAAGAATATTTATGAAATATTATATAATATATTTATTTTTATAAGGATAAATATCAAAATATAAGTTAATTTTGGGTGACGTTTTCTTAAAACAACAAAGAAACTTTGCAAACCGGTGCCTAGCAACGACGGTTGTTATTAACATGGCAGAATAAATTGCATGTCAAATTAGAAAGTATTTTAATTTATTAGTACAACATATGTGTAATGTAATATTATATAGCCTATAGCACTTCTAAAGAATGCAGCTTTCATACAAAACAAAAACATAGTAAATCGGACCAGTAGATCCAGAGATCTTAGCGTTCAAACAAACAAACAAACAAACAAACAAACAAACAAACAAACTCTCCCGCTTTATTATATTAGTATAGATATATAATATAGTATAATTTCCTAATGGGGGGCATGAAAAATGAACCCACAACAACAAAAATTACAAACAATCAAAAGCCTACAAAAATTCATATCGTATTACTTTACCAAAATAAAATTCAATAAGTACGTACGTACAAGTCAAAAAGAAAAAGCGATAAAATATTCGAGATTAAACGGCATATTAAACGATCGAGAGCTTACGAAAGAAAAACAAGAGTACAAAAGAAAGACGACGGCTCAACTATTAAGTATTCAATGTATACTTTAATGTATATTCATATCTGGTGTAGTCGGGAATATCAATAAGCCGGCAAAACTCGTAGAAACAATGAGATTCGAAACTTTACAGACGTACAAGTTAAGAACGAATAGCGATTAAAAATGGCATAATGTAAAATGGATTTATTACTGCAAAAACATTTATTTTTTGTTGGTGCATATAAAAGTCGTGTTTTGTTTACCCTTGCTAAAATCACTTAAAGCATTTTTTTAACATAATGCTTTACTTCTAGCACTGAGAGTTACTACCTCGTCCATTGTCATCACAACCTCGTTATATAGACCCTGCGGAGGTCCTCAACTTTTTTCGTAGTTCTCCCACTGCCTCTCTTACCAAATACTCTTACTTCAAAAATATATTTTGCCACGTCTTCATCACTCATTCTTTCGATATCAATAAACCACCTAACGAGATAGCAGAGTATCTTATTTTTCTTATTCACTGTCTATCTTTAAACATACTTAAGGTGGATTGGATTTGGTAAAAAGTCATCCAAGAATGTATTCTAACTAACATTATATTATTCTTAATATTTTCTTTGGTTCAACGGGCTAAGTTTAGGAGCTACTGGTTCTAATAAATCGAAAAGTGCTTTGTGGCTGTTAAGATTTGTATACACGTAGGAAGCCTTAGTTAAAGGCTAGTTAATTATAAAGAGAAAACGGAGTGATCAACTTTACATACCCCCAAGTACAAAAAATATAACTTATAAAAATATTAACTTATAAAAGAAATATATTCCGCTATTACTTAAATTTAGATTCAACTCAGACCAAGAAGAAATTGCTTGGAGCAAGTTGGAAACAAAACCGTTGGAATTCGTTCGCGAGGTATATTTAATTAGTTCAGAGCTCAAATAAGATCTTGATTTTGAATGCATTCAAGTTTGTTATGCGCTATTTGATTGTGCTGAATACGACCTTGTTATGACCCTATTGTGTGCACTTTTCAATTATTACACAATGTATGGAAGTATAGATAGATAAATATTTTAAAATAAATATGCGGATACTCGGGAAATATGCCTTTTAATATACATAAACTACTATAATAATATACACACGCTACTACAGTTTGCAAAAAAGTTTAATAGCTAGCAAATTAGCTAGCAGTTTAATAACTAAAAAATACTATTTTAAGAAAATATATATATTTTTTACATTTATAGATATAGTGTAATAAACTATATTTATTTAAGGGCTACGACACATTTCATAGGTTGCCAAAGTAAAATTAATAATAACAACAAACCCTAGAAGCGATGAAATAAAGTTCAATAAAATATTTATATAAGAAATATGCAACCTTTGAATATTCAATTCAATGTAAAAGGATCACTTATTTAGAACAATGTAGAAGGTTTTTATAATATTTTGCAGATTAATAAGATATCAACGAAGATATTCCGGATGGACCACAAACGCAAGCTTTTGCAAGCCTTCAGTGTTAAGTTGCATATTTGCAACATATGTTTAAGAATGACCAATACACCCTTTGAGAAATCATAATGAGGGAGAAAGTTGCTGACAACTAGACAAGGGTAACATAGTACGTAGAGCCCAACCCTGCCAACTTTCACTAGTCGAATTGTCAGTATAAGAAGATAAACAACGGTCGTCGTTACGGTTCAAATGGCTTAGGGAAATATTTATAAAACATATGAAAATTTTCTACCCTACATATCAGTTCTGATAATCCACCAAGAAATTTGATAATCGTAAAAACATCTTGGGTCTACATTACTAGCTTGTGTGCTATATACGAGGGTTTTAAAAGCGAATTATCTACCCTAGTATACAGACCTAAGGTGAATTCTAAAGCATTACAAAATATATTGAAATGTAAACGGTACATTTTATTGATAACATAATATGAAAGATATCTGGCCAATTAAGCCATACTGATACATCTCGCCACGAAGAAACTTTTACACGATTGTTACAACTTTTGCTGTTAGCATCTTTGTAGGAAGTATTTTTACAAGGATGTGCTATTTTAAGATTATTGTTACAATAAAACTAAAAGAAGACGTAATTGCAATTTACCTAATCTTCGTATAAAAAACTTACAAAGGGACCGGATAGATCAACGGAGAACCTAATGTTAAGATACTCTTTTTAACCATCTTTCGAGTTATTGCACGTTCAGTGGTGGACCTCACCGTTGCGCCGCTTGTTTACCAAAGCAGGAAGATAAAGAAATGAACATAACTCATTCTCCGGGGTGGGAATCGAACACATAACCAACGCTTTTTACACTCAGACGCTACACCACTGCGCCACGACGGTTTCGATGTTATTATAGTTATAACACAAAAAATAAATAAAATCATTTTTTATATTTTTAAATCACTAATCAATGGAAATAAGCACTCTTGTCAATTAACAGAAATCTTTATAAAGAATTTAAATTAATTAATGTTTCTACGTGACATTCACTATTGGAATAAAATTTATATACCTTTTGTTATCACATCCTGAACGTCGTCTAACTGAAACACACCTTATTTCATACCAAATAAAACTTTATTTCTATTGTCTCAATATTTTATATCTTTAATGATAACATATGGCCAATGTCAAAATATAAATTTAAAATACAACTCTACAGCTATAATTTTAAAGTTCAAAATTCTTTAACTGATTACGTTAGATTTGACGCTAACAGTCAATTATTTAACTAAAATACATATAATGGAAACTTTGTTTAAGCTTCACTGCAGCTCCAATGGTAAATATATTAGACGTAGGATTTATATGTTAAGCTAGCAGGTTAATTATTGTTTTGTAAACATAGAGCCCGTCGCGTCGTGCCGCAGCAGTTTTTTTTCCTTATCTTGCACTGGTAACAAAACAAAAAGTGACTTATTTTTATCATTTTTAAAGTATTAATTTAAAAATACTTCCTAGAAAATGTATAAAATTTGATCGTAGCGGGATTTGAAACCGCGCCCTTTGGGACCGTCCGAGCGCTGTGACCAAGGCTACGCCATACGTTTTCACCAAGGTACGTCGAAATTCTGATACTTTTGTTACAACTTATTTATATTGTTAGGGAAAGAGCGAAAAATAGATAAAACTAACATTTAATTTGTACAATAATTTTCCGCATGTTAATACAGTTAAATTATACGTTAAAAAAGTTACCTGTGATCAACATATTCATTTCTATTCATATACTTTCTTTCTGTCAAAAATTACTACAAAAATATCGATTGTGGACATAATATTTCACACAGTAGTAACTTTTGATATGAAAACTTTCCATTACCTTTAGAATTATTACATAATCTTAATAAAGAACCTTAATACTATGGAATAGCAATTATATTTCCTTGCATATCCACGTCAGTTGTACCTATAGAAAAAGGAAATAATATATGGGGTTAGTAACTTTCGTAGTTTTAGTATTCTTTTATGGGATATTCGAAGCGTTTACAACGTGTTTCGCACGAAAGTTATGCTATGATTTTTCTTCGAAAATGTTCATTAGAGGCCAAATAATTCCAGAGTTTTCTATTATAAACGTATATGATATTTAACGTATTTCAATAAAATTATTTTTATTATTGTATTTAATAACGTTACCTATTTTTATGTGAATATAACAGCGGAAAGTTCACGCTCTAACTAACGATAAATAAATATAAAGTGATAATAAAATTGCTTTATTACGCAGCCTGGCCCTCACCGATTTAAACTCTGATTGTGTAAATATATTAATGATCGAACATAATTCAAATATTCAACTATTGCATTTAAATTTAATGTTAACCTAACATTGAGGTACCTAATATAGTTTTTTATACTAAAGAAATTCGTTGTTTCTTCCTAAAGTATTCTTTTTTAGCCTCACAGTGTATCACACACAGCAGGGTAATTAGGGAGGAGCTGGGAGCCTTGTATTAAGACACTCCGTTGCCATTAAGACACTTCCGTTCTCCACTTTCCGCCGAATTTTTAAAACATCGAGTGGCGAAAGTAAAGTAAGTAAAGTAAAAGCTATAGATAATCACCTATATTTGTTAATGTATGTTTTCTCTATACGAAAAAATAATTATAAAAAAATCAAAACCTTTTATTACTTACATAAATCGTAAATCATATCTCTAATAGTTTATACTATTAAACAGTAAACACTTGCAATATAACGTCTGTATAATTTTACGATCAAGATGATACACGCTGCTTGTTACGACTTTGCAAGTCATCATATTTTAAGGAAACTACTTATACTATGAAATTATAGAAGTAATTTATTATAATTCTATTAAAGTTAAACAAAGATGACTGTAATGGTGGAATTAATAAAATGTAAAGGAAAAAGAAATGGAAATAGTATTTGATTCGAAATCAAATGTCTGTTGGTAAGTGTAAAAGATATGTTATGTAAAAGTTAGTGTTAAGACACTGCGTTTCACACGCATCGTCCAATCTTCGAGACAGTGGCCAAAACGTATTGAGTGGCATAACTCCAATCAGTTATCATTTAGGTACGAACAATCTTTCTTACAATAAATACTAACAGGAATAATTAAAATTACGATTAATATTCAAATAATTTAGGATGAATAACGTCTTAAATAAACATGACCTTGTAAACTAGTTAAGCGATGAGCATATTTCATTCACAATATCTTATTCATGGTACCGTCAGCATAATACGTAGTAGTCGTTTACATTTATGTTGGCAACAGTTCTGTACGGGAGAGTGTTTACATCGTATGTTACTAGTGATTATTTGTTTTTGTTTGAACCGGGATCGATTTATGGTCGAAATCGGGTAATTTTGTGTAAATTGAAGAAAATTCTTGTGGATAAATGTAGCGAAATCTTTAATTAATATAAATTAAAAAAAACTTTTTAAATGAATATTAGATGTGTTGAATTATGTATAACCAAATTTATATATACTCAAAATTCCAATGTGGGTTTGTAATTTTTTATTTTTAAACAGCTTGGCTGACGATTACAATGGGGCTATCTTGTAGTACAATTTACTTTGGCAGAAAGCTACAGCAAATTGAGATAAGGTATTATTGTATATTTTTTTAATACTTAAAAATTTTATTCCTATATCTACACCTAACATACCAATATAATTAAATGCCATTAAAAAGACTAAGTAATTTTACTAAAATTTTTATAAGCTATATTTAAATTAAGCCTATAAACAGAGCTTTTTATAGTAACACACTTTATTGGCTGTATTATGCACAATAAATACTTATGTATATGAAACTTATAGGATAAACGCCCATCAATCACAAGCAAAAGACTCAAAAGCTGCATCATTCAAAGCATACCACAACCATGTATTGCGGCGACCACAAACGAAACAAATTAATGTTGTTATTTCTCAACAAAACTCTATTCTGACATAGTTTTGAAATTATCATGTCATTCATTACAGTCGATATTGAAATGAAAAAGTTTAATACTTAGATGAAATCATTTTACCAAGAATGCGAAAATTTATGATCTTTATTTGTCTATTTACGGTAGGCAGAAAGAAAATCAAATATTTAAAACCCACTACTACTCTCTGTTTTCTGCACCCTTAAGAGAAATATGTTGAGTGGCGGAACTTAACGCCATGCGTTGCTCTAAAGATGCGGAGCCTACATGTACATATTTATCTCAAAATAATCATTTCCCCGAATGGATGACACTTCTGCCGGTCATTATCGCATTCGTTAAATTTATTGGTAAATACACTCGTGGGTGTGTCCGATGTCATCTGTCTACTATGCTCACCTGTGTACCTACAATTCGTTTAAGGCTGGCTACAAACTTGACGAATAAATGCTTTTTATAATCGAAAAATATTTTATAAAATTTCATCACATATAATTTAAAAAAAATAACACGATGTCTATATGTTGTTTGAATTTTTAGAACGTAATCAAATGTACATATATTAAGTTTATTAGAATTTCAATACCAAGTAGCTACTTATGAGCACCAAGGATTTATAACAAAATATCATGTTTGAGGATGTATTAGTGCGGAGCGACCCCGTATGACCGCCGTAAGCGAGATGTTCGTGAATTTGATCCCCATTCGGGGCGTTGATTGTTTAAATACTAGATTTCCCGAAAAAATACGCAGAGTTTTTGTTAATTTAGTTTAAATTTAGGTTAATCATTAAAACGCTAGTTAAAAAGATAAATACAAAGTACACTATTCTATTAAATATTTCAAAGCAAAAAAAAAAGACAACAGAGTGATGCGTCACTAAATTTCTTTCTTTGATGTAACGCACAGTATACGAATAGCCTACCACCACTGGCATCCATCCAAACTCCTGATACAGCGCATGCCACGTTGATTCATACGCAGGATTATTTGATGCTATGTCGAGAGCGCGATTATCTTGCACATTCAAAATTGGATACAGATTGGAAATATTTTGTTAAGAGCTAGAACGTTACGTTTCGGATCGTACGAATCAAAATATATTGGCATGAGATAAAGCGGAAATTCGAATTGAGAGTAATATCTTAGGAGATTAAGTACAAGGAATTGGTTGTTCGTATAGTTTTATTAGAACAAACAGATCTTTTAAACATTTATCTCTTCAAATGTAAGTATAATTATTATCCATATAGTATTACAAATTAGCTACAGAGAATAATTAAAATAAGATTGCAGGTAAATCATGAGATATCAAATATGTTTTTTAACTAAACAAAGACAATTTTTGTAGGCAAATTTCTAAAACGACTGTATAGATACAATATCACGATGAATGGCGCTGCAACAATAATAAAATTACTCATAACAAGTATGTATGTATGTACGATCCATAAACATGTATTGGCGAGAGAAACTATTGCCCTGTGATGATTGCTTACATTCTATTGGATTTGTAAATAGATGCGTAACACCCATAATACATATATGTAACATCTGAGCATCCACTATAAATACTAAATTGGATAGTACGGGTTCAAATTTTATATAAAATAATTATTTTTTATATAATAGATATTCATCCATGTTTCGGTAAAAATTTAACTATTTTTGTTCTCAATTTAACGCGTAGCAGAGTAAGCAAAGAAAACCCTGTATCAATTTCTACTTAAGTTATTATTTTGTCACTAAATAAATAGAATTGAAAACGCAATGATTTATTAATAAAATAACTGCACTTTCCATAAAAACACACCAATTAATAACTCTAATATTCAATAAACAAATGAAAAAGAAAAATCTCCAACAATATTTCATAATTTCACAAAGCACCGTGACTTTGTAAGGCGAACTCATTTATAATGTTTAAAACGTTTTAATACATTATCTAGCTCCCCGCAGGTTCGCAGAGTTGACATTGGGATTCTTAATAGAAATATATCTCGCTCCTCACTCCTCACCTGTCTCTTCATATTATGGAATATATATATATCTTTTGTTATCTTTATAGGAAACTAAAAGTTTATTAATTATGTTTAATGGTACGTTAATTTTAAATAAGATTATATATACAGTCAACGCTGACTGGAAAGATAACGGTTGCAAGTTCAGTCCCTTCTGAGATAACTGAATTCTGGAGGCTTTGCGTGTTGAGTAGCGAAACTCAACGCCACACTTCGCCTCGACATCAGAGCGAAATAATGAAAATTTTAAATATTTCATTTTCTCGAATTACTAGCTTCGCCCCATATTAAGCATATACTTCCATATATAATTAAAATCCAAATAGCAAAATACTTTAAATTTTACTTTGATTTTATATGAAAAAAAAATATCATACACATGCCTAACGAAGCGCCTTAATAAAATTGTTACTCATATAGTTCACACAAACCACGAACAAGTGTTGTTAACATAAATTTGAATGGATCAGACTAACGCTCTAAAGCTTTACGTGCTTTCAAGGCTGTGACATCCTACTACGTATTATTATAAATGTAACAGTTTGTGAGTACGTTCATTTATCCCACTTTCACTCAAAAATTACTGTATAGATTTAGATAAAACTTTATAGTAACTTCGCTTATACGTGAGAATAACAAAAGCTACTATTGATCTAATCATTTTGGGTGTACCAATTACTTTTTACTAGCAAACCGCATTTAGCTAGCTAGTGTTAATAATTTATTATAAAGACATTTCTTTTAAAGAAATTGGGTTAAATATTTCGTGTCATATTTTCTGTTCCTAATAATATTTTACTGTTGAAGACAGAACGATGACTAGTAATTTCCTTACGATTATACCAAATCGTTTCATATTAGATTAGTTCATGACAACTTTATCATTTCTGGAAATAGAACTACATAGATTTTTATTTGGCACATAATATTGTTTAAACTAAATGAAATGAAAAATCTTCTGTATGTCTCTATGTCACTCGTCGTGCAGCGACACAACGTTTGACTGCAAGTGCAACGGTTGTGGGTTATATTCCCAGTTGAGGGAATGAATTATTTTCATTTCCACGGTCTGGTAAGATCAAAAATGTGGCGCTGAGTGTTGTTATTCCATACGCAATTTCTCGAAACTTGGGCGGAAAGTGAAGAACGGAGGGTTAACATAAGTTCCATTCTATATGCTGAATATAGCGCGAAGTTAAAAAAACGATATATTTTAGTAAATATTTTATTAAGTTTTTTATGATGACGACAACAATATTTATTGTAAGATATTACTTGAACCTTTAAGTCAACATCCTGTCATCAATACAAAGACAATATATATAAGAAATATGGCATGGATTTACTAATATTACTACAGACAGATACAAATTAATCTAAAACAAACTCTGTATACTTAATTAACGACTCCTCACTTTTTTTTGAGGGAAGCAGACATTTTTGTAACATCTGTACATTATCAGCACGTGTTTACTAATGAGCTGTTCAAACTCAATTCATAACCAAAATATAAATTTCCTCCCACATCTTTCCTAGACCACCTGTAAGTGTTATAACTCATAGACGAAAATGAATTACTAATAAAAGTATGAAAAAGCAAATAAACTTTCATATAGCTATTTTCAATGTACATCCAGTGTATACATAGCAAAAACAGCAGCCTTACGATTTTTACCTTCATAGTAGGGTTGGCTATTATTAAACTATTGTTTAAGTTCTCCGTTACATATTCCGTCCAAATTGAAATATTGGGTAGTGACTGGCGCAACTCAACTCCGCGCTTTGTCTTGCAAAGTGGGGTTACGACATATAATAAATAATAATAAATAAATAAATTCTTTATTTTGGGAAAAACAGTACAGAAACATAAACTTTGTGTTCGGTAGTGATATTGATATTGAACTATCACTTTTACATTCAAACGGCCTCAAAGTACAACATTTAGCTGAGTTTATAACAGTTTCTCCAAATATAACCAAACATGCGGCTATATGTAGCAGAATAGACGTCTAGACAGATTCCACTCTAACCAGAATAGAGTATTTGTTAGGTACTTTCTGTATAAAAGCCTCGGGGCTTGAAACGTGACCCATATTGGTTTTAGTTTATGAGTAACATTGTGCTGTTTGAAAAGCTAAAATATGACCACAGGCGATAGATAGAATAGAACTCACAATTGTACCTAAATATTGGCCTAAGTACAAACAATAAAAAATCCAATTTTGAAAATGAACACTTATACGACGAAAGCTTTCACAATTCTGTCATTTAGACGTCGAGATAAGACTAGGAATTTAATACTACAGTGTGTGACAAAGCCAGAGAAATGAAAATATTTCAAGTATAAAAATTCCTCACTAGAACAATTTGAATTTTGAACTATCCAAGTACAATAATTTACTTGAGGATTTAAATTATTTATAATTTCCGAATAATTTGTTCCATGAACCATTATTGACTTTGTGGTCTCAAGCGAATGATGTTAGTGGATGCTATCATTACTTGGGCAATGAATTACTCTCATTTTTCTGCTATGACAAGAAAAATTGAGTCAACACGCTATTCGGGAGAAAAATGGAGAACAGAGAATATTGACACTAGGTCTTTCCTGCTTACCTTATAAAACAATATGGAAAACATCACATATATGATAAAAAACTTAATCATACTTTTAACTCTTAGAAGTTTTATCTTAGAAACTCTAAAGTCTAAATATATAAAAATAGCGATACACAGTCAGCACACAAACGGGGTCTATGCCCCGACCATTATTAATCTCTGCTAATCGAGCATCACGCTCGGAATACCTGGCAAAGGTCGGCTATTTCTGTAACACTCGGATGCCCCTTGATTTATTCGCGTCGGTTACCAAATCATTCGTTTAAGTTCGATCGCATCGTAAAAAGCTACTAAAATAGATAGTTTTAATATAAATATAACAATTTTTTTATATTTTTTAAAATAATGTTAGGCAGACAGTAAAAAAAATATGATTTATTTGTAATCATCACATTATATTTTAGGTGATTCCGTCCGTTTGTTTGACAGATAGTCAAACAAACGGACGGAATCTTAGTAATAGGATACTGTTGTTGGGTACGAAAACCTAAAAATGCAAAAACATCGGGCTACTCTGTACCTACATGTACTTGTAAGTTAACAATAAAATTTCATCATTTATAAAAACGTAAATTTCTCTTATTTAAGCGGAGAGATCCAGTTTTATTATTCAGTTACTTCATTCTCTATATCTTCCTATAGTTTTTCGAGTAATAAATTAATTTGATTTTTAATAATAATCTACATAATGTTAAAGTTAATTACAAATATATTAAACATATTTAACATTTAAACTTGTCAAAGAAAATTTACTAAACACTGAGTAATCAACGTGACCTTAAGAAGTAATAAATAAATAAAACCAATT
Organism: Heliconius melpomene rosina; assembly: GCF_056956725.1. Classification (NCBI taxonomy): domain Eukaryota; kingdom Metazoa; phylum Arthropoda; class Insecta; order Lepidoptera; family Nymphalidae; genus Heliconius; species Heliconius melpomene. Next base: position 4,788,810 of record NC_140389.1, on the reverse strand, counting down.
TAGAAGTATGCCACGTGATTTAAAATATACCGGGGGCGTAGGAATGCTCACTTTGGCCCTTATCCACTTATGATTAACAGTAATATTCCGTGAATTACTCTTTACACATAATATATCACTACGCATCTTTCGCATTTTGCGAGGAGTGAGGTGAGAGGAGTACTGTCACGTTGTAGCAGTTTAACGCTGCAGTTTATGTGACTAGGTTACTATTTTAGTTTTACTCTGTATAGTAGGTTCGGCAGAGGGAACCTTGTGTTAAGTCTTGGCGTGTTGAGTGACAGAACTTAAATGCAGCGCTTAGTTTCGTTACCAGAGTGAGGATATGAAAATAATTCACACCCTCGAATGAGAATCGAACCAAAAACAGTCACGTTTACAGCCAGATTCTGTGCCGGCTATTGACGGCACTTGTTTTGTATGAGCTGTAAATTGTACCGTGTATAGTGCTGTTATAATATAAAATATATCATTACATATACTCAAATACAAAATATATATAGGGTAAAAAAAAGAATTAAGTAAATAAACCTCTTCCCCCATAGCACTAGATTAAACACTTCACGGTACAAAAAAGCAAGCTCCGCTTTATCTTGATTACAAAAAGAGAATTCGTGTGTCAAATTAAAACGTCTCTCAAATCAAATGTGGCGCTCATACAAAATCAGGTCAGCTCCACATTTGTGAATCCAATACCTTGGAAATTGTGACACCGTCGTGGCACAGTGTGGATATGTTTTATTTAAAACATATATCATAGGTTAGATTCTAATTTTCTAATTGATAAAAAAAAATCCTAATTTGGTTAAAGTAACCAGATGAATTTTACTATTGAATCATCAAAAGATAAAGAAGACTATAAATAGAAGTTATTTCTAAGAAGAACCGAACAAAAAATAAAATCCTACTTATGCTGATACAGTAGTTCCAGATATGTATGCAACTGCTGCACTTTACTTTGTAATTAAAGATAATCTATAGATAAATCTATCCGGATAATATTTTAAAGAGTCACTTGAGAGGGTTAAGGCAAACAGGCTACTTAAACTCTTGAATAAATAAAAATAATTGTTTTATTTTAAAAAAAGACTTAAATACTAAGAATAATAAACAGATTCTTGGCCTCGGTCTAGTAAAGATGAAAGTGCATATTATACTATGCAAATATGATATTAAGTGTTCGTCGTTTACCTACTTCGCAAAGGATATTGCATGTTATTGCTATAATACCTCTCCTGGCTTAGTTACTTAGTTCTTTTTTTATAACTGTGGAGTTGCCACCTAATTTTCGAGACATAGCTAGTTGATCAATGAGGTTGAATATGCTGTGAGGTGAGGGTTGAGGTTGAATACGCTGTCTTGTTATCAAAGCGAGGAAATGAAAATAATTCCCCAGTGTGAGAGTCAAACCTACGACGTGTCGACTACGTCGCGTTTAGATTCAAACACTGCTCCACTACACCACGACAGATTCAAACATAGTGGTTTCTACTAGATTTGTAGAATACTAAAGTACCTATAACATTTAAGTCTATAAGTCTTTTTATAATATACTAGCGGCCCGCTGGCGGTCTCACCCGCGTGAACTATGTTAATATTAATTTCTGTCTCCATGGCTACGTCCTAGTGACGTCTATGCAAAAATTGAGACTAATAGCATTTGTAGTAACGAAGTTTCACACTAACTTTCGACCCCAAAAACAACCCCTTAGAAATCGAATATTGCAAACTCCCGTCTTAGCGAGCACCTAAGTCCTATAAATAACTCCTATGCAAAATTTGAGATTTCTAGCACATGTAGTTTCTGAGATTTCGTGATGAGTGAGTGACCTTTCGATTTTATATATATAGATTAACAAAAAGTTTATTATTAAATAGAACTTAAATACGAATATTATATTTCAATTTAACATTTTTACATATCACACACCTACTTATATTATTGACAAACACATTAATTACAAATGTGACCGCCTAACCACTACAACTCAATTATAGTGCTTAATGCCCAGTAGTAATAGGTAAAGCAATAGCAAAATTTAAAACAATAAACACTTTCAAATAAATCCAACAGAGTGACTGTAAATGTCATGTGACGGTTGTGGGTTCGATTCCCAATAATCTGGCAATAAAGTGCAGCGTTTAGTTCCGCCACACAACACGCATTGTGGCCAAATTTGGATGTGGAACGGAATGTGTTAATTCTACGCTGCCCCTGCCTACCCTGCTTTATGTGGGGTCCACTGAGAACAAAACCAAAAACTAACCAAAACAACATAGAAACCACAAACGGTATACACTTTTATTTGCCCCTAGTATTCGATCCCACTTGATTTATCGGCGTCGGTCGTAAATTCATTAGTTCTATTCAACCACTGCCGTGGAAGATTTACGATGATCTGAAGTCTGAAATGTGACGTCATGATTCCTTCGATAGCTTAAATGTTTGTACGTGATCCGAGGCATTCGGCTTGCCAATTCTCACTAGAATGTTATGGTTATGTAGTATATGGTGTAAATAAAAATATAGATACGAATTAAAAATGGTATATCTTAGTTTAAAATTAAAAAAAAAAATTCACGCTGTGTTCCGCATATCCCTGCTATACTCGTATGTAGGCAGAGGGAACCTTTTAAAGCACAAGAATCGCAACGCCGCGCATGTATTTTATCTTGATAGTCAGTTTTGATATCAGAGCAAGAAAATAAAGAAACAATTTTACCTACTGGGAATAGAACTCGCATTAGTCGTATTCAGTTAGACGCTTTGCCACGACGGCCTCGATCATTTACTTTGAATTAGGTGATGTAATAACGAGACATATTCAATTATAGAAAATATCATTATTGAACTTTGTTTCAAGCAAATTGCAACTATATTAGTGAAATTTTACCAAAATTAAAAGTATATTAAAATATTTAACATTAATTTATTGCTTCATCAATCAAAAAATATATAAAATCAAAATATTACCCACAAGTCACCCCCAAAAAGAAAAAAAAAAGCAACTGAAATAACCAATACATTATAACAATTAAATAGAAAGCCTTCAAATATATTACCCATATATCGGTAGTAACCAAAGTATTTCCTACACACCTTATATAGGTGTATATATTATATTAACATGTGAAATATGCGTTAAACGCACGCAACGCCGTCGTACAACAGTTAATCATAGCGAAGATAACTATCTGTAATTAGTTAGGAACTCCACGCATCCAATGGATGTTATGCAAGTAATTAACGTGGTTACCTAAATTGATTTAGTTTGGTAAGAATAATATACCTACTAATGCCTTCAAACCGGCAATGGGGAGCTGAGCAATAGGAGAAATATACAAGATCAGTAGAACGGCGGCTGACAGCCAGTTAGCCTCTGCGATGTGCGGGATACAGCGTAAAGCTAAGAAGGAAAGAAAACAACATTTACAATATCGATTGTAATGTTGTTATTTTAATACTACAATAAAAATAAGTAAGATTATCCAATATCATAAAATACGTAGTAAAACTAGGAATAACCGTCAATGTGTTCTTCAGTTCAATCCATTTATAAGCAATAAATCGGTGGCGGCACAGGTGACCCATTTACCGAATGAGACGCGGCAGCTCGTTATACCACGTGCGTTTCACGTGGAACGATTGCATTGTCAATCAAGTAGGTATGGAAGCGAAGAAAAACAACGATCATTTCGATTTTTTTAAGCTAGGCATAGTGGCACTGTAGTACAGCGTCTAACTATAAAGACGATAGTTGTAAATTACATTCCCACTCCGGGGAATCATATCATTCTCTATCTTTGGAAATATAAAGTGCAGAACAGCGTGAAGCTTTTTCATGACGCATGTGCAAATACTCAGCATCAATTATTTTCTAAATTGTCAATTAGTAGAATGTCAAGTGTCTTTTCCACTATTATGACATTTTTAAGGTTTTTTGTAATATACCTTTTCTTTATTGAATTCTTTAAAGAACATTTGGGAATATAAACATATTGAAAGTCCATAAAAAATTGAATTTAAATGTTAAACGACAAAAGATACACCTTTAAAGCCCGCTACATTTTTTTTTTGCTGTTACAATTTTTTTTCTACGCGGAAGAAACAAAAAATATTAGGTCAAACGACAATAACATTCAAAACATTCAAAAAAGTCGATCCGTCATATTGTATATATATATATGAGTATATATAGTAAATGAATTCTTATTTTAGTCGCACATTCGCGCTCATTTGTCTTATTAATGGTAACGCTTGATGCCTGTCCGTCTAACGTCGCGGCTATGCGATGTTTCCATCTGTTCAGTGGAGCGACGAAATTGGATATCGTAGAGACTAATAACTATTCTACCAAACTTTTCGTAACATTTTATAGCGTTATGTAACATTCCATTATTTAACTAACTTTTGCTTGCATGGTCATGGAAATACTTCCGTTCTTCATTTGTGGTGTGACATGAGACATTCTGTCTTTTTAAGTACTTTGGTTTACTTCCAAGCAATTAAAGTAAGATATAACGTCTTAGGCCGTACTATAATAGCCACAAGCTTTTCTCATTTAATACAAAAATTTTTTTTCAATTTAAACAAGTAGTTCTTAAGATTAACGCGTTGAATCCTACAAACTCTTTAGCTTTAAAATATTAGTATAGAAATATAAATAGCTCTTCTACAATGTGTGTTTGTAACATTTTACAATTTAATTGTACGAATTCATCTTTGACATTAATAATTATTAATGAGCACATTTATAAAGTCGTCGTACCTATGTAAGTTTAATCCGGCCAGGAGAAAATCGATCATTTTAATTTGGCCGTATATTACACATACTGTGAAAATGAAATATATTGAGGTTATTTAAACATTTATTTGCCAATTGGAATGTATTAAAAGTAATTTATATTCTTTTTTAATTTTTTAGCTTTACGCTGTATTTTGCATATAGCAAAGTATGTCGGAAGGAACCTAGTGTAAGGACACTCTGTGGCGGATTCTTCTCTAGCGGAATTCAACGCCGCGGTATATAAGGTTAGAGAGGAAATGAAAACAATTCATTCAACCAAAATTGTAACGTTTGTGTAATAGATTTTAAGCTGTGATTTGAATGTACAACCATCACTTCCAAAACCAAAACAAAACTACGCAAAAATCATTATAACTTACTTCCATTCAAAGCTTTACTTAATTAAATGGATTACAACGCGATAATCCGTTGGAGAAAACTTAAAGACTTCATAATAATTGCTGAGCGAAAACCACAATTAGAATGCTATTGGATTTCGTTTAACTCTATTGTTTAGTCTGTTAACGAGCATCAAAGAAACCATTTATCTGACGGCCTATCAGACTCCGTCTTTTATAACAGTAATTAATGTTGCGTTCGATATTTATATAGGCACTTATACTATATACTTATACTTATATACTTATACTATATACTTATATACTTATACTATATACTTATATACTTATACTATATACTTATATAGGCAGGTGGAACGTCACGCCGTGGCGCGGAAATTATTAGGGAGATAACTGGGTGGTGTACTTAACTATTGAAATTTATTAACTTGATATATTCTATCTTAAGCATATATAAACTGACTTGAATTTATTGATTTGAATTTATAGTTTAAATTTGGCATGAAGTTCGATTATGAGGGCGTTAAGATGAGTATTCTCTTAGTTCCTACTTGTTTACTGGTGGTTTATTTTTCGTTATTACTTATCATTTACTTTTACTTTTGCACATTCAAATTCAAACAGACAGAGAAACAAATAAACAAAAGCAGCTTATTTGTTTTGCAAAAAAAAAACATAATAATACAACGATACTTATTCAAATCTATACTTACATTATCTAACAGCATAATACTTAACATATGTAAAATTATAGATCTAAATAGCTTTATTTAAATAAATATTTTTAATTTTAGTTCATGAGTACAACCAATAAATCGTTATCAAATTGAAAAGCACTTCCCTACACGAGTGGAAGCTCAAAGCTTCAAAGCTCTTGACTAACAACTGTACTGTAATTACTAAACATTATATGAGCTTATATAGGGCTGGCGTTTTATTTGTGTTACCATGTAAGTTAATAAGCTTTTAAATTCTTTGTTTTTTATACTTATTGGTACAATAATAGCGTAGTTTAGAGGTGTCCGTGTGGTGAATGGTTTGTAAAAATTGCCCCAGTCTTTACATACGTTGAAAATTTGATCTATAAGTCTTACACGTATTAAAAAAAAACCTACCACATTGATAAAAAAATAATTTATAACATTTTAATAGAAATAAAATTAAACAAAACATTTTACAAAATCGCTTGCATCGCAATGTATAGCTTTCTACACAAGAAGAAGCTTTATTTGCTAAGTGTTATCCGGATCAAGTTGATTATAACAGAAATATGGAATGAATGGAGCTTTAAAGTTTTAGAGAGTTTCCGATAGCCTATAGAAAATTACGCTCATAATTTTTTGTTGTTTACTAACTGTTAAACAGAAATATTTAAACATAGCTGTACACATACAACGTTTTTTGTACTATTGCACACGGCCCAAAAAAATAATTTGTACGATATACTAGTATAATAGTGTTAAGACATTTCGTTCCAATCTATTGTTTAGTTTTCCAAGTGGCGGAACTCAACGTATCGCCTTATAATCTTACGAGAGCAAAGCTTTAAAACTACATCATTTCTCAGAGTGGGAATCGAGTCTACAACCATCGCCATTACAGTCAGACGTTCCAGGACGATGGCCTCGTACAAAATTTCCTTTTAAAAATATCGTCATGCCCGTAACACGATATTCATAATAACCGAAGTTTATTTTCACTAAGCAAATTCGAGACCGATTAATCATTTAGATCAGGCCGAAGCAAGTGAATTAATGGCGGTTACGCGTCACAACAATGATAAATTTTACATTGTTAACGTAACGCTGGCGAGTCCGTTAAAAATAATTAAGCTAATCGCGTTTTGTTTTTGGTGTAAACAAAATATGATTTATAAACATTCATCTAAAACTTGTGACCATCGCGGCATGGCTCAGTTGAACAGTATGTGACTGTAAAGAGGAGGGTTGTGGGTACAATTCCCACTTAGGAGAATGAACATTAGGCGGAAGGTGGGATAATAAGATTCGGGAAAAGGAGAATGGAATATCTGAACACTAGGTTCTCTCTACTCAAACTTGTACATACAAATGTATATAATACATAGTTAAAGATTATCATGATCACACTGATTATAGATTTATCACAATTAGAAGATTAATATCTACGACATAACAAAGATATCTTAGTGATGCGCTACTATTGTTTTATTTAATATCTACAGATATTGCATACTAAAAAAAATAATAATAATAGCTCTCATCAAAATATTCCTTGAAAACGAAAAAGAAAATGAGACTAATTCAAAATAAAATAACAAGTTAGGCAGAAACGTTATCATGTCAAGCCACTCACTGTTCTGAATAACGCCCTTATGATTTACAACTGGCACTTAAGCTTACCTGAAAATAAAAATATATGATTATTATTTTAAAAATATTTGTACAAACAACATAAAGAAATAAAAATACGGGAGTTAGAACAGGCATATTTTTGTTGGTATAGCTATACCTGTGTATTTGGCGTCAAGTTACCATACAAATCTCACTTTTAGAGAAATAGGTTTAGAAAATCTAGTGTTTCAACTCTTCATTCTCCATTTACTATTACCATATATTGTATTATTTATTACAATATATGGTAATAGTAATCTATTGAGACATTTTTCCACGTTCCGCTAAATTTTGAGATGACAGTCACAGATACTATCTGTTCATGATTTTGTCTGTCACAACTTACCACACAATTTGTTATTTGACTTCAACTGTTAACAAATAAAAATTTTAATACGATCACATCAATCGGGATTGAAATAACTAAGATCACCAATACAGACAGAACGTCTTATTCAAATCTTAAACTACATCAAAATCGATTCAATATTTAAGTTATGAAAGCTTTAACAGACAGCGTAACTTAGTATTTAAGATGTTAGCTTTGATATTTGAACCTCTCTATGTATTTATTTATAAGTAATACGTGATGCTACTTCAATAGTAAATCATCTCAAGACCAACTCCATCCTGCTAGTATGTAGGTCAGTATGACAGTAACTTTGACATAGTTAGGAACAGGTATCTAACATATAGTTAACAAGTAACATTAATAGAATTCATCTTAGATTCACCATCTGCAGATCGGGATACTAAATACATTCTCAGAGTAGAGGCTATTATGACACAATGGGATAGTATGTCACTGTAAACGCAATGGTTGCGAGTTCGATGTTGATACAGGCAATATTCTTTTCTGGACACACGTATATATATATATTGAGAGATGTGTGGACAATTAAGAAGAAACCATAAAATTATGATAGTGATGGAAAACTATCATTGTTACATATGTACTTAAAATCATTAAATTACGGGCAGTAAAACACAACACTTTATTTTCTTTAAGACCATCTATTAACCATGAATATCAGCATTCAGACGACTAGGATTTGACATGACGACATTGCAAACAGTCAAAATCCTACTATGCCCCGACGACGTTTAAGTTTTAATATTATAAAATAATAAACGAGTGGCTGTTCAATATATTAAATGTACAGTAAAAGCATGAAGAAAATTTTCACAGTATAGGAAGAGGCAATTAGGTTAATTGCCCCAATTTGTTGGCAAAGATGGGAGATATGGGACTTAATTGGAAATACGTTATGTGGGTTAACTTTCACGGGTATGGAATATGTTAAACATTATCTAGAGGTACTAATATAAATATTTTGCACTCTGCTTTTAATAAAAACTTTTTTGTCATGATTATTTCTGACTAGTGTTAGGATACAATAGCCGCTCGGTTAATATCAATCCAATAATATAAAATACTGTCAGTTTTCTATTTTTCATTATAAAATTATCACCAATTCCGTTATAATTACAAATTGATATAGAGCTCATCTCAAGGCACTCCCTTCATTTTACAGGATTGATAAATATTACTCACCTAGTGAAGAATCACTTCGTTACACTTAGAATAGGGGTAGTCGGATTTCTAAAGAAAGAAGTCAATTTGTAAAGAAAAGCAAGAGTAATGAAGATATACTAAATATAAACATTCTCTCAAGTAGGATTCATACTCACAGTCGTCGTATGCGCTCAGACACGATGATGGCAATGAACGTCACAAACATAAATCATAAGAACCAGTAGCTTTCGAAAGACAAATACGTAGCCTTGGGCAATTATTTACTCTGAGAAATCCGCTAATTTAATGAAATGCAAATTACAATGAGACTATGAAGAAATTTATATAATAATATTTATAAGATAATAAGCTGAACATAAGTTCATCTATAAAGATGCTAAAATCTTATTCAAATTTCAAAGTAATCTATATATATAAAAGGACTTGTCCTCACTGACTGAGGTAAGACGCGCGCACAGCCGTAACCGCTGTGCGTAGAAAGGTGAAATTTGGACAGATGTTTACTTTCGTAATCTGGACATCCACTAAGAAGGGATTTTGTAAAATTTTAACCCTAAAGGGGTGAGATCGGGGTTGAAAGTTTGTATGGAAAAAAAATTAAATCGGCACCGATTCTTATAAAACTTGAAATTTAGATTTTTAAAAGTATTTAATTGAACACGTGTTTCATCGTTTTCTAGAATTCTTCCCCTAAGGGTGCAAACAAGGGGTTGAAAGTTTGTATTTTTTTTTTTAAATCGGCACCAATTTTTATAAAATTTGAAATTCAGACTCTTAAAAGTATTTAATTGAACACATGTTTCATGGTTTTCTAGAATTCTTCCTCTAAGGGTGCAAATAAGGGGTTGAAAGTTTGTATGGAAAAATCTTCAAATCGCCACCGATTTTTATAAAATTTGAAATTTAGACTTAAAAATATTTCATTGAACTCATATTTCATGGTTTATTAGAATTCACCCCTAAATAAGCTAGCGAAGCTGCGCGCGTCCGCTAGTCATTAATAATAATGTTAAGTGATATACCTGTTATTCTTGAATATGCTGCACTTAACAGATAGCTATTTATAAGTTCAACGTCATTTTTTTTTTTATATACATAGACCTTTCGCTAAGTTTAATTTTACTTGCATTTTAATAAATATTACACAAGATGAATATAGCAATTATAACGCTTTATACCACAAATAGTACTTTTTATTATTACTCCGTTTTTGGTATAATAAATATAAAAAACTGAATTAATTTATTTAACAGTACAAATTTTGTAAAACTTCTAAAATATAGTTACAATATGACTGAAACAATGACGTATTGAATTATTATATAATATTGCAGATATTGTTGGAAGGTTGAGGTGAAGCATTGGTTATTGCCAATAAAAGTAGCTTGTCATAATACTAAGTTATATGTATATTTGATCAGATAGCAGAGTAGGCAGATAGCGATCTAGTAAAGATAAGTATTCCGTTGCCATGCATAGGCTAATTTTCGAGATTAGTTGCTTAGTCAGTCTCAACGCCGCGCTGTTTCTTTTTACCCCACTGGGAATCGAACCCACACTGCGCTTTAAATCAGATAGCACGTAATATTTAAAACCCAAATAAATAACGTAATAACGGTTTAGAATTCGGGTGGAACGTGAAGACACTAAGTTTTATTTTGACACTATGTTTTTAGGCCCACCTTGGTATGACGCAAGATAATGTTTAAATAAAATAGGAATAGATGCAACAAATCCTGTTAAATTTAATTTTTCAGCATATTTTGGTAGAAGGTGTAACTATATTATTTTTATTTTTTAAAATGTTCTAAGAAAACATGTGACCTTTCTGTCACTCATTCCATTCATAATAATTAAAACATCTGTTGCCCAATTGGTGGTTATTTTGATCAACAATTTCAACAAAATGTAACTTTTGAAAAGTTCTTAAGTTACTTCAGCTACCCACGCAGGTTTCTGTTTACATATAAAAATGTGTTTTAAAAAATCTAAAGCAGTTTTATATTTTTTAACTTCACGCTCCCCAGCGGACTAGCCAGATAGAACGGAACGTCAAGCACTACGATCTCTGCATACCTCTTTAGCCCCGTACATTGTCATCAACATCTTATACATGCCCTCCGAATTCAAAGCATCCGAATTATAAATATATAATTAGGATGTTCATTATTTAATTTAAAATTATATAATGTAAATTATATAAACTATATAATGTAAATTATATAATTTTAAATTATATTATGTATCAGAGGTCGTCGTGGCAGAGGCGCAAGCGAGTAACTGAAAACGTAATGGTTGTGGTTTCGATGCCAACTACTTAGGAGGTATAAAATATTTTATAATTTTCATTTCTTGGTTCTGGTAACGAGGTGGTTACTTCCACCGCTAAGCAATGCTACGAGAATTCGGCGGAAAGTGGGAAACAGATTTGTCCTAACGGGAACATTAAAAATCATTCCTTGTAAAAAATGTTTTAACTAAGCAATAAAACAAATTCCCTAAAATACATACTATAAAAGTAAAACAATAAAAATCAATCATATCCCCAAAACTAAACCAACAAAGTGCTAATACACTATAAGTTTGTATTATATATCATCTACTCCACAGGCTATACTATATATCAAATTCAAACAATCATCCAAACGTGTGAAGTTATTTCAACGGCCATAAATCATCGGTTGACAGTTGACATCGGGTGAGTGATGACAGATATAGATAGATACAGGAATGTAGGGGAAGGTTGGAATGTTTGTTTTTTTTTTGTGCAAAATTAAAAAAAAGTTTTTTTTAATTGAAGGCCTACAGGCCTGATGTTAGGTAATAAATTGCATTAAATTCTTATTTTCAAAATAATGTTGAATATATTTAAACTAATATTTATCAAACTATTACGAAACATTATTTTTAATAAAAAAATAGCTGTCTAAAAGAATCAAAGTCGTAATATAACGCTAGTATAGATAGCGTGTCATCGCCCATTTCGATTTCACTATGAAACGTTTTGTGACGTTATAATAAAACACCGCGCCCATTTTCTATGACAGATCAATATTACAGGTTAATTTGACCGAGACTGAAATAGTAAAGTACTATAATTATTATATCTATATAACGACTGATATAGCTATTGATGGAATTCCAAGGTTTTAGCAAAAAATATTCTAGTATAAGACTAATTTTAATGTATACTACCTCGATAAATACTAACATATACCTACATATATTTTTTTAATTTGTATAGCAACGTTTAAAACGTCTAAAACGTTTAAAAATTGATATAGAAATCAATCTCAATTTTTTAAAAGTGTAAAATCAACGAATATACCTACATTAAACTATTGTTACTGGTAAGGGCCCACCGTGGCGGAGCGGCATAGCAACTGATTGTAAGACGTGAATGTGTGAACAGCAGCAGTTAGGCAGAGAAAATCCCTCTGCCTAACTGCTATATGCGGAATATAGAGGAAACTGACAAAAAAATAATATCGTACATAAAGACAACCACACATTTCCGCATCTAAAATATCCCTGTAGGTAAAAGAGAGAGTTAAATCAATTAACTTCATGCACTCCTAACGGATGTTACATCGAACATTAGATACAAAGCATCTGATATCCTATAAGCGTTAATGTTTCCTGTCTTGGTCAAGATAAGTTTCACTTTGCTATTTTTGTAAGTATAACTAATTAATTAATCATTAATTTTACAACAATGCAATATTATATTTCATCTACTACTTGTACTCATACCTACTACATAAATATTTCTATACAAAACTGAACTGAATATCGGATTATAAATAGTAAAAAAAGCTTTTAATATAAAATAGTATATGAATATAAATAATTTCATTTACTATTTTATCATTTTCTTTACTTTTGTAGTAATTAAAATGTTATTTTCTACGTCTTAGCGTTAATATATTCTTTTGAAGTTGGTTGTTGTTTTATTTCTTTATAAATTTGTTTAGATAATTTAAGTAAGTAAAATGATTAAATACTCCCAATTCATATTAATGAGAAAGCCTATCTTGTCGCGATAGAATAAACATAATATATACTCATGTGTAATAATAAAAATATTGTGGATACAAAAATGAACTATCTAGTTATGCAAGCTACTGGGAACGTAACCCGAGATATTTGTTTTTTAAACTAGAATTCGCGAAAGACGCCGCGTTGCGTTCCCAGCGATATAGAATAGAGAATTAAAAGTCCTTATGCTAACACGCTTTTAGTAGTAGGTTTAGGTTTAGTTTATTAAAATTTATTCTAATTTAAATCGTAAAATAAATTTAGTTAGGGTCGTTGTTAACTTCCAAATTTGACTTTCTTGTTAGGTATGATTGCACACGAGCTGTTTAATAAAAGTATCTATTGCACAAATATACCTGAGCCGTTTGTTGGTCTGGTCACCTACATACACTCCAATATAACTGTTAGGCATATTTACAATAAGTTAAATTAACATAAAAAAATAACTAAACATACACATCATATTTTTGATGTAACTTAAATATCATTTAAAACACAAACACTTTCGTCTCAAAATAAACCGTTTAAAGTGAATTCAAAACCGCTATACATTTTATTTAACTTTGAAAACCGGAATAAATTTCAGTGCCTTTGCATCCTGCTGGCAGTAATTAAACTTTTCTACGTAATAATTTGTTAGAGTAGGTAGGTACAGTTTGCAAAAAAATGAATTAGTAAAACTTTTAGTACTTGCAATTGGATTTCTTTAGAAGTTGCACATTTTTACAAAGTATAGTAGTAATTTAAATTCTGCCTCGTTCGATATTAATGTCTTTTTTCAAAGGAGGTGAAGGAAAGGTGAAAATTATGTTTAAGTTTTTGACTTTTACGTTTTTTTTTTATTTTTAAGCATCGATTGGGCGTCGAATCCGTAACCATCGTATGTTCCTTAACGCATTTCTCTTATACCACGACGTCGACGTCTTACGTCTCGTATTTTACCTAATCTCTATAGTCTTGAATTTTTCTGTGTAAAAGAATATCAACAATATGTAAATACCTTTTTCACTTACCACTTACACAGAATTATTTCTGTCGAAGGATCTTAAATTAAATTATTATTTATGGTAAAAACTCTAACTTCTCTATTTAATACTAATTCTTTAAATTCCTTTTAATTTCTTTTCTTTACTAGAAAAATATCTTATTTTAACAGTAAAAACCTCAAATATTTTTTTTTACCAACTTAATTTGCTGACCCTATTGTTTACTATAACTTTTAGTTTTTCTAGTAATATATAATTTTATTGGCTTAACAGGTGTCCCTCATCTCGTGTACTTGATTAAAGAGACCGTCGTAAATTATGATTCTGTGAGGATTTTTAACTACGAAATGATAAATAAATGTTGACATGTATGAGTTATAGCTTTTTTATAGCTATGTAAATCATATTTTTTAATATCTGGAGCTTTGACCCGAGTTTTTATGATATTCTATATAAAAAAATTTGTATTGTTTTTGTGATAATGTTTAAATGTTTTATTAAAAGAGTTGTTTGAGGCAATTGAGTGGATTTAGTTTTTTTATAGATTGCCTCCAGTAGCTTAATCTATAGAAGGTTCAGTGCAGATATTACTATATCTATAACAAATTTTATATAAATAATTCACTTATTTTCCCGCAGAGTACTTAGAAAGGCACTTAGTGTTTAAAACATCGTGTTTCTCCAGCTTCCGCCAACTTTTCGAAACAATTGCGTCATGTATCATCGTGTAAAACAACATCAAAAAAATATATATACAGTCGAATTGATAACCTCCTTTTCTTTCAGAAGTCGGTTAAAAATTAATCTAAAAGGTCTTCAAACTCTAAAAATTTATGTAAATAATAAATAATTTAATTTATTATTATTATAAAACTACAAAGGTTACACCCACATACAATCCTAATGTGTACTTTATATAGGTCTTAGTACTAAACGAGTCTCGACACGTAACGACCAAAATAAAAAATTCAACGCAACAGTTTTTTAATCTCCTCGTTTTTATGCGTTGGTCTTGGGATATTGTATTTTAACATTTAAATTCTCATTTCCATGCTATTTAGGCATAATTCTGATATTCATTTTGTATAAAGATTGAAGAAAAATTAACCTTTCTGAGTTAGGTTTTCTACTTAAGGTAAAAATATACGTATTTAATGTAGCGTTAGTGACATTTTAAACGTTAATGTGAATTACCATTTTCTTGAATATTATAGAGAAAAGAAAAAAATTGGAGATTTGTGTTTCCTAAAAAAAGAAAGAATATTTGTCGAAATATTAAAAAATATATCTATAAGCAAATCTGTCGACACTTAAATAATTGAAACACTTTGTATAGTGGCGCTTCATATAAAATAATTCAATCCCCTGAGTGGAAATCGAACCCACAACAGTAATTAGTTTGCAGTCAGATGCCAGTATGCCATGACGGCCTGTACTCTCTTGCATCTTCGCCACAATCATTTGCAAAATAATAGCTCCACACGTTTTCACACTTAAGAAAATTAATTTCTGCTGTAAATCTCGATTAGATTAAAGTGCATTGAACTGAAAAATGCAACAACAAATGTAAACATGTGCGTAACTTTTTATTTATTGAAACCCAGCCAAAAACGTAGTACATACAGATATTTCTGTCTTTAATAACTTTGATGACTCAATGGAATTATTTAACCATATTTATAAACTTCGTGACTCAGTGGACGCATCTCTTACAACTGTAAGACCGTTAGTTCAAATTCTGTTGGTAATGGCAATGATTTACTATAAATATAGTGATTTTTAATTAACATTGCCCCAAGGATTGCTCAGTTGAAGTGATATCAAAAATGAGGATAATCGATTGATTTCCTTTAGGCAGAAAAGTCCCTGAGAGGCAGCTATGAACCACACCACGGAAAGTGGGCAGACCGACCACTAAGTAGACTACGAGTTGGCCAATGCCGCCAGAAGCCACTAGGTACGCAAAGAAAATAACATATCATCATTAGGAGACCATGTCCGGCAATGAGTGTACTAAATGTTAAGATGACAAATCCCTAATTGAGAACAGTTAAAATTATATTTTTAAATTAATTAAAACTATTCCAACAAACTACAAGGAAGTAAACTCAGTAGTAGAACGTAAGTAATCCCCAATGGAGTCGCAAGGCAGTTTGAGCGACGGCAAGTGCCAGCTCATTTAAACTTGCAAATTTGCTTTACGTACGCGATAAGTTACTGAAAGTGTAAAAACCTGAAACTTTTAATTTAAATAAGACATATTTATAAATGGGAATATAAAAAAGTTACCCTTAAACATGCGCTACTATTTTTGATACAACGTTTGAATCAACGTCGGTTCGATCTCGACTCAAAGGAAAGAATTATTTTCATTTTCCAGCTTTGATAGAAAAAATTTGGCACTTTATTCCACCACTCACACGATGTCACGAATTCGGGCAGAACAGAGTGTCATGACACTAGTACTCTTTACTTATTTATGGTATGAAGAGAAAAAACCTTTATTTAGCTACACGCTAAATCCAGCACACTGCAGGGTCGGCAAAGGGAGGATCCCTTAGTGTAAAGTCATTTCTTTCTCCATTTAGGAACATCCGTTCCTATTTTCCGTCGAATTCATGAGGCTGTGTGTGTTGAGTGAAGGAATTCAATTTTCCGAACGGGAATCGTATTCACAACCGTCGCTACGACCTCTTATTAAAGAATCTTTTATTTACTCTATGGTTATTTAATTTAAAACAATCCCATAATAAGACACACACATACAAAGTTATAAATTATATATATATATGGGTGAATATACGCTATTTGAATTTCAATGGTCTATAGAAAAATTCTATGTTAACCTTATTATATTATTGTTTCTTTATGCTATGCTAATAAATAACATGTCCTTTTATCTGGCCCATATAGTCTATTCACGATAATTGTTTAATTAAAAGTATTATTAGCTTAAAAAGTTAAAAATGTATACTCCTGTGGCCTTCCCATTAATGCATTATAATGATTTAACGGCAATATACTTTTAATATGTATAAAAATATGTTTTATTTTTAAACTATCACTAACTTTTATAAACATCGAAACATATTTAATCAAAATACACGGTAAAAATATTTATTAATATAAAAAGAAATATCTTTTTTTCATGTCATGTTACAAATACGTCACTTCATCTGGCGAAACTCTAAAGAAGAAAAATTTCACTTAAAATTGCCGATGTATGTTTTGACCTTGAACTACGCGCGTAGAAGAGTGTGAAGTTATTAGCAAGCTAACGGTCTCGAGCAAAACTTAAATAATATTGCATCAATTTGCGAAATAATCTCCAAGAGTGTGTTTGTGCCAATCGTTGAAGTATTTCCTTTGGTAAGCATATGTTTTCGTATTTTATTGTTACAAAATTGTTTATTTGCTCAATACAAGGTTTATTGTGTGTAAATGTCATGTGTTACGTTAAATGGTGGTGCGAAAATCGAGTGATGTTATTTTTGTAAGTTATATACGATTTTGTCACTTCTCTGGCGTCACTTCTGTGCCAAGAAAATATTTAAAAAAGTGTTAAGGGCTGAAATATATCCAAATATTTTTCATTTTACCTGGAATTACCATGAAGCCGGTTTTGGCAAAGGAGCTCCAGATGGTATCTGAGCAACAAGTAAACGTATCGCTGACAAAATTGTTGCTTTAGGGACTGACATTGCTACCATTAACGACTTTGCTACCGAATTAGATAAAAACTGTCCCGGCATTCAAATATTTGTGATAACCGAAAAAGAAATGGATTTTCAAAAAAAGATACTGAAAGATAATAAACCAAATATTAAACTTTTCACTGGTAAATTAAAAATGCATCAAGTACAAGGAAATTGTTTGGGCAATACGTTGTACATGAAGAGCCTCAGTTGCTTTTGTAGCAATTTTTGTCCTCATTTCCACTTAGGTGACGTTAAATAACCCCAAAAATGTCCTATGTCTGTTAAGAATGGAGATTTTGTTCTTGTGGAATACCAAATAAATAATAAAAAATATAGATATGCTGGTGTATGTTCATCAGATTTTGATGAAGAAGAAGGAGACATCAGAGTTACATTTTTAAAAGTCTCCAATGAAGATGCTACCCTTCTTAAAATAAACGACAATGATATGTCTGATCTTCTTCTTCTTCTTCCTGGCATTAATCCCGGCTATTACCGGGGTCTGCCTTCCTACTTAACCTACTCCACTTTGCACGATCTTTTGCGTCCTCGGTGGTTAGACCATTGGCTCTCATGTCCTGCATCACGACATCCAACCAGCGCTTCCTTGGGCGTCCGGGAGGTCGCGCCCCAGGAACTTGTATAGCAAGGCACTTGCGTCCGACATAGTTATTAGGCCGGCGCGTAACGTGGCCAAACCATCTCAAGCGACGCTCTTGGAGCTTATCCGCTACGTCACGGACCCCAAGACTACCTCGAATGAATGTGTTGCGTATGCGGTCAGACCGCGTTACGCCGCACATCCACCTCAGCATCTTCATTTCCGTGACGTGAAGCTCCTGAGTGTGCCGAGATAGTGCTGGCCAACATTCGCTGCCGTATAAAAGAACCGGTCGGACGATGCTCTTGTATATCAGCCCCTTGAGCTTGGGCGGTATTTTGCGGTCGCAGACCACACCAGTGACCTCCCGCCATTTGGCCCAGGCAGCGCTTATCCGGCCATGGACATCGTGGTCGATGCCTCCAGACTCGTGCATAACGGATCCAAGGTACCTGAACTTCTCCGACTTAACGGCTGGCTCAGGACCTATAAGGATGGTGCTCGAGTCCCGGCTCCCGCAGGCCATGTACTCTGTCTTCGACACATTTAGTTTAAGACCGCCGTTCTCAAGCGTACCCTTCCAGAGGTTCACTTTACGCTCCAGCGTCAGTCGGTTCTCGGCAATGAGTGCTATGTCGTCGGCATACATCATCAGCCATGGAGGATGGTCCTGGATGTGAGCCGAGACAGTATCGAGCACTACATTGAATAAGAACGGACTAAGAGCCGAGCCCTGGTGAACCCCCACTGTAATCGGGAAGGGTCTAGTGTCGCCAACAGCAGTCCTAACCATAGAAGCGGAATCGTGGTACATGCCCCTGATAATCTCAATATAGGCCTCAGGGATCCCTTTGGATCGCAATGCCCACCAGATACACTGACGAGGCACACAGTCAAAGGCCTTCTGCAGATCTAAAAAGGCCACGTGCAGAGCTCTCCTTTTTTCCCTGTATGCCTCCATCAAAGTTCTGAGGGCGAAAATGGCGTCCATGGTGCCCGATCCTGGCTGAAATCCATATTGAGACTCAGAGACAGTACACTCTCGGCGGAGCCTGAGGTCGATCATGCGCTCGAAGAGCTTCATGGTATGACTCATAAGCTTAATGCCCCTATAACTACCACAATCTTGAACACTGCCCCTTCCCTTGTAAATAGGGGTAATAAAGCTAAGCCGCCACTGATGCGGCATCTTACCAGTGTTCAAGATATGGTTAAAAAGGTCAGTAAGCATGAGTACACCAAGAGAGCCCAACGATTTCCACGCTTCGATCGGAATGTCGTCAGGTCCCACCGCTTTTCCGTTCTTCATGCGTCGAAGGCAATTACGTGTTTCGTCTAGGGTTATTGGGGTAATAAGTCCGAGGTTAGGCGGTGGGTCGTGATGAAGACTGCATGGGTGCTGAGTATTCAGCAACTCCTGGAAGTAGCTTCTCCACCTCTCCTTCACAGAGTCATGATTACAGAGCAGCGTGCCCTGGGAATCTCTGACGCAAAGACATTTTGCGATATCTTGCGTCACTTTATCCCGGGAACGAGCCAGTTTGTAAATGAGCTTTTGCCCCTCCACAGTTTCAAGTTTATCATACAATGGTGACAAACTCTCACTGCGGGCTCTGGCTACAGCTCTTTTACTGGCACGTTTAGCTACTGTGTACTCCAGTCTGTCTTCAGGAGAGTTGGATTCCTGCCACTTCTTAAAGGCAGCCTTCTTTTCACGAGTCACCTCCTGGACCTCGTCATTCCACCACCATGTCTCCTTGTCGATGACACGCCCTCCCCTAGAAACGCCAAGAACTCGCCTGCCTGCCGCAATGATTGCCGACTGAGCCCGATCCCAAGCCTCCTGAGCAGTCTCGGTGTTAGTCGAAAGATTATGACTTTTCACCTCTGCCAGGAAGTCGGTCTGGATCGGTCCATTCAGCAACCACCACTTGATCCGAGGCCTACGTTTCTCGGCTACTTTCTTCTTCGGAGTGACGTTAAAGTCCATGACAAGAAGACGATGTTGGGCCGGCCGACAATGATATGTCTGATGTTAAATGGGAACAGATCTTGGCCATATTACCAGTACCCAATATATTTATGAAAAGTAACAGAGTATTCTACAAGTTTCCAAAGCCAATCGATGTTTTTGAAAAGTAAATGATTGATTGTTCAGTATGTAAGTATAAAATATTTAGTTACGCGAAAATTGTTGATTCTGTTCTTTGCAAAAATTAATTAGTTCATGTATACTGTAGACTGAAATTTTTTAAGTTGTTTAAATAACCTCGAGACTGATAGATGTATCATTAAATAGTACTATTGTTTTGTTTTGTGAAAAAAGTTTATATTTTTGTTTTTTTTAGTAGATTAAGATTACAGTAGCTGAAATGTTACAAACTTTTCATTTTTTGATTGTTTTATAATGAAAAACTATCAAACAGTAATATTTACTGTTATTTTCATCTCAGATGAGACTAATAAGCAGAATATACTTCATTCTATTATTTTAAACGGGTATTGAAAACTGAAGCATTAAAAAACTCTTAATATTAATATAACAATAAGGTTGCATTAAGAAATTATGGAGACTGAATGTGTCTTATATAATAAAAAATGTTCTAATAATATAATTTTTACGTGTTTTAATTAATATGTCTCCTTGCTCAGTTTATAACAATGGTGTGTCACTTTCCTGGTTCAATTTGTCACTACTCTGCCAGCAGTGTCACTCCTCTGGTAACACATTTTCCTCTGGTACTTATAAAACACAAAAATATGAGAAAATCGTCTGGCCCCTATGATTACAAATTTCAAAATAGTGTCAAATAGCGAAATTATAAATATTAAATAGAATAGATTACATTTCCTTCTGGGACACAAAAAAATCAAATAGCGTATATTCACCCATATATATATATATATATATATATATATTGTCATTATATTTAAATTGTCCTTTGGTCCTTTATTAAATTTCTTATCAAACCCTTCCTTATTCGTCGTCTCGAGGAAGAATGTCCGTTTTGCATAATGTAATAACAACAAGTTGATTGGACTTAGCCTTCTTTATGTAACTTTCGTCCGCTACCTCACTTACTTTACTACTAAAGTAATACTAGTATTAAAATGCTTTACTTTCTAGTTTTCTTTACTCTTAAGAGTCGTTTAATGTTTTTTTAGTTTTATTTCACATTTTAATACACGTGGATATTAGAATAAATTCTTATCACTTAATGTTGCTCATTTCGAGCAACATTAAAATTTATAAGATCGAAATTTACCCATATAACAATGTCAGCTCCCACTTGAGCGAAGACACGAAAATAAGCCAGTTTAAAATAAAATAATTTTTCCAAGGTGGGATCGAACCCACGATCATTAATTATTTTGGAGCGATAACGGATAACGAGCTTTTTATAGTATATGTTATTTAAACTAGGCTTATTAGACATAATTATTAACACCAATGGTGTTATATTTAATTAGGCATAACAATATTTTCACATCCTTAGCTTTATTTTATATTGGCACGCAAACTTTAGGTCCTCCAGCCGCATCTCGTGCCGTATCTGTTTAGCATAATCTAATAACAACAACTCGATTCGACTTAAGTCTGTTTATATAACTTTTTTCGTTATGCCTTCAGAATATTAATATGTGTATCTTCATCTTCAATAGAATAGCATTATGTAGTACATTGTGAAACAACTGCTCGTTTGTGGTACCGTGTTCGTACTACAAACGAGTTATACTTCATACGTAAATTATACAGATTAATATAAATATTAAGGTGCCGAATATGTTTTCAAAGAAACAAATTCAATCCAGCCTCGTTTAAAATTATACCCAAGAATTTCAATATCAATTTTAAACTATTATTTGGCAATAGAATGTCTGTTTATTTGATAATAACAACCAATGTTAAATGTTTCACATTACGATCATCTTAGCCATAAAATTATTAAATATACCTAATGGTTATTTACACTATTATATCTAAAAGTTATAAACACTGTATTCTACATAAAACAGGGTAGGGTAAGGGAACCTTGTGTTAAGACACTCCGTTACTCACACATAGCCCAATTTTCGAAATGTTACTTTATCTTGGTCGTTTGTCACCAGAATGACGCAATGACAATAAAGTGGAAATTGAATCCACAACTGCCATGCGTAAACAAATGCTACTAACAAATACACAGGTACTCTAGTGCTTAGACACTCAGTTCCCCACTTTAAGCCAAAGTATTAACCAACCAAACCAAAACCATTGTGCACCAAAACCAATGAGCAGCAGAGCTCAGTGCCGTTCTTTGCCCGCCCGCCCGAGCGAAAAAATGACATTATTAAATATTTCATTTCCGCGAGTGGGAATCGAATCCACAACCTATAGAGGCCTCGAAACACCAAAATAAAATCACGTGCAAATATTTTGTTAAAACATTCTATAACATTAACTCCAATGCACATTCTATTAGTTTAATGGATTATGAATACTTGGCATTTCGTATGATAGCTGTTCGTTTGGAGTTAGCAAATTTATGGTCAATTTGTGAGATACGCTTAAAAGAGCGGATGTTATTTTATGTTTATTATTTACTATTATTTGTTTAAACTTTGCCAATGAATTTGATTTTAAAATGATTTACTTTACTATATAAATCTCATTGCTACGCATATCAGGTGTTCTTGTTTTATATTGAAGGTCAGCGAAATTTAGCTTTACGGACGCGCGTCGTTGTATTCGTATTTGCACCAATCAACAAGTAATGTCTAAAAATTGGGAAGTGCATGGAACAGGGAACGGAGTGTTTTAACACTAAGTTCCGTCTGCCTACCCTGCTATTTGAGAAATATATCTTGAAGCTAAGACACTTAGGATAGCTCTGAATATCAAAAATATAGTATTTTACAGATCCCATCATTCTAATGTAAATAAAGTAAGATAGAGATACATAGCGTTCGCTTTTACATATAAATTATAAAATGAGAAATTAAGCCATACGCTCCTCGTCGTCTTGGAAGGATTATATTTTTAATTAAAGAAACCTTAAAATTCACTATTATTATGAGCACCGGAATAATAGGCTCTCTTTAATTATACCTTGCCCTACTTCAACCGTTTGATAATAAGAAAGGGTTTCTTCTAAAAGTAAAAAGAAACAGTAAGTAGGGACTTCAGGTTTGTAATGATAAATTTATTTTCGCTCTGGTGTCGAAGCAAAACGCGGCGTTGAGTTCCGCTACTTAACACGTAATGCCTCCAAAATTCGGCGGGAAGTGTTCCCTCTGCAATCTACAACAAGATACTGCGCCCTTGGCCTGAAATCGATATATTCCATGTTGAATAGCGTAACTCAACGCCGCGATTATAATTATATTACAATAATTCTGTTTCCGTAACAACTTAACCATGTGTAATTATTATTAACATCAGATAAAAGAATTCATCAATACGCAGCTTCGAGAAGCTGCAAGCGGCAAGCTCAAAACTTTTGGACTTTTTTTGGACTTTTGTAGCACTATTTTCTCCCTGCCTATCCTGCTATATGTCGAATAAAGGCTGAAAATAAGAAACATTTATATATGTACCAATAATTATCTATTTATATTTTCACAATATCACGAGATCTATTCATATGAGTTTTATCAGTACATTTTACATTTAATACACAGTTATGACACTTTGACAGGAGTACAATTATATGCAGTCAATTAATCTTGATTATCAAAATATTTGTACACAAATTACAATAATACAGGGAATCCCATTGCGTAATATATTTGTGAAAATGCAACGGATAGTTCATGGACACATTATAACCGTTTAAGAGGGGCATTTCGGGACATGGGACTGCCTCCTATTTTTTAGCAGTTCCTTTGGTTAGTAGGTACCTTCAATCACACCAACTCATCAGTTTTATAATATAAGAACAGAATTACAGATACAGACAATATAACTATGTACCTACCTTTAAATATTTGTGATAGACAATTTAAAATATGTCCATAACTCTAAGCATTACCGCAAGTCGTTAAGTGAAACATTTAAAATGTTATCCTTTCAACGCATTAAAATTAAATTAGCTATAAAAATGTGTGGCTCTTGAAGATTTTTATTTTTATATCTTCATATAATAATATGTACGACAAATAAATATTTATTTTCAAGTTTCTATTAACTCTTGACTAGTTTCCGTGCAGCTAAGTAGAAAAGATCTCTTTTTAACATACATTCACCAATAGTGTAATATTATCTCTTTTTTACCGTACATTTTCTTTTGTGTGTTTTGATTAGTCTTCAACTTACACGTTCTTTTTTTTAAGTTTCATCACGCATATAGCAGGGTAGATGAAGGAAATCCTATGTTTCCGTTCCTCACTTTTCGCCGAATTCTGGAGGCAATGCGTGTTTAATGGCGGAACTCAACAGTCAGTCGCGTTTCACACTTTGTGCACCTGCGCCACGACTGGCCGCAATTTTTTTTAATATTATGTAGGTATATTGATATTTTAATTTAACATTTTAACCCGCATATCTCCAGTTTCGGCAGAATTCAACAATGCAGTATGATAAAGTATAATATTACACTATATTGTCGAAATGGAATTCAAAAACAAAACAAACCCCATATCATAATACTAGTATACGATAGTAATATGACACATAGTACACAAATAGATACTATTACTATAAATAATAACGAATGTACCATTTAATAGAGGCGTAGGTGTTAAATTCTTGCAATACGTTCAAATATCAAAGATGTAATTAAAACTCGGTCAAGTATCAAATGATATAAGTCAGATTTTTTATATGTCTTACTTTGATAAGAAATTGTTTTAAAATCGAATTTTATGAATATTTAGTAAATAATAAAGTTTAGATAATTATGTCAATAAGAATACTAAGAACCTATAGAAAAAAAAAGCTTGTAATAAGAATTTAGTACTTTGATGAGAGTGATTTTAAGTTACCTTTATTTCATTTTAAGCATTACAGTGGGCCAACAGGCGAGCGATTGTTGTCCACCGGGGCAAAACCAAAGTAAGCGACCAATTTATTAAACGGTTTTATTTAGCTCACCCCGTTTGTTTGTTTGGGTCAAATTTAGTAATTCAAATTTAACCCTCTTCCCGTTAACCGATTGATCTGAAATTTGGTATACGCCTTTGATTCTGGTGACAATACAATTATCCATATTCAATATTATTGTGAATCCAAGATGGCCGCCGCTACAAGATGGCGGACAACTTAGTTTTTTTCAATCCCATCAATATGGATATCAAATGAAAGGGCTTGTCAAGTAGAATTCAGTGGACTATACAAAATCAAAATCCAAGATGGCCGCCACTATAAGATGGCGGACAAGTTAGTTTTTTTCAATCCTATCAATACGGGTATCAAATGAAAGGGCTTGTCAAGCAGAATTCAGTGGACTATACAAAATCAAAATCCAAGATGGCCGCCGCTACAAGATGGCGGACAAGTTAGTTTTTTCGATCCCATCAATATGGGTATCAAATGAAAGGGCTTGTCAAGTAGAATTCAGTGCACTATACAAAATCAAAATCAAAGATGGCCACTGCTACAAAATGGCGGATATTGTAGTTTTCAATCCCATCAATATGGGTATCAAAATAAAGGGCTTGGTAAGTATAATACAGTATACTATACACAATTACAATATGAATCTCCCACCTAAGTCAAGATCTGGTATCCTGTCGAGGACTGTGTGGCTATAGGGTGCCTAAAAATGATACGTCGCTAGGGGTACCACCCAAGGTAAAAGGTAAAAGCGCGCCGAGAACTGTATGGCACTAGGTGGATAAAAATGATATGTCGTTAGCGTTTTCCCCTCAAGATTCAGGCACATCTTGTTGTACATAGCCTTGTCCCTCTATTGGACCTCTGGGGGGGTCGTTCGTAACATTCTCCATTAACCTTGCAATAATGAGACATCGAGCCTCATTTCAACGAATTGAATAGCATGAGAAATAAAAACTAAAAACTTAAAAATAAAAAAGTATAAAAAAAATTTTAAGTTAAACGGTTTTATATTGCAGATAAATGTACTAAAAGCTAAAAAATAATTTCATAGAAATTATGATTACTAAAATAAAATCGTGGGGACACTTGCTACTTACCACTAGGTGGGTGAAGTCTCACGCTATGTCTTTCAATTGTAGATATTGGACGTGCCCCACGATTAAATTTTAGTAATCATAATTTCTATGAAATTATTTTTTAGCTTTTAGTACATTTATCTGCAATATAAAACCGTTTAACTTAAAATTTTTTTTATACTTTTTTTATTTAATAAGCTTTTGCTTCATTGTTGCAATGAAAGTTTCATTCAGAATTGACATTCTTCTAAAGAAATAATTTAAAATCTGTATGTTCACATTTGGAATGTAAACAACTCTGTTGGAAAAGATATGGCATCAAAATCAATGGTGAGTGCCTTACACATCTTCGTTTTGCCGATGACGTAGTACTACTGGCTGAGACCGTGGAAGACCTGTATGTTGTACCTGCTCCAGGTAGTATTGGGAATCCTACTCTCAAAGTGGTTGACCATTATATATAATTGTGACAATCAGTCAACTTTGGGAAAAAGATATCTCATGGAATCCAGTCAGAAGATTCAATGACACACAGCGCGCAATGGAGAGAGCAATGCTCGTTATTTCCCTATGTGATAGACTCAGAAATGAGGACGTAGAAGAACAAATGCCACGGCACGGCAATGGCACCGACATGGCAGGAAGCATAACAAGGGGAACCGATGGTTGTTCTCGGCGTCGGCCGCGAACCGGACGATGCTCGATGGGCAGGCCCTCCATCAGATGGACTAACGATCTGGTCAAGACCGCGGGAAATCCCTGGATGCAAGCAGCCCCGAACCAATCGACATGAAGATCCTTGGGAGAGGCCTAGGCCCTGCACAAGATAGCAAAAGTTACCCAATATCATAACAAATATACTATTTTCATACAAAAACAAAAAAATATTCTGATAACTCTTAAATCATAATTATTATGTCTAAACAATTTGTCCAATGGCGCGACCGTAAAACTTGGCGCTGGTTTGACCACGCCCCTTGGCGTTGTATGCGCATGAGTCATTGTGGATGACACGATGTTACTACTTGTGACAGATCTATCAAGTTTTTATACTAATTTCTTATATGGGTTTTAGTATAATTATAAAAATGTTATACATTTTTTTTTAATTAATCCAAGTTACAAATACGAGTCTTATAATGATCAATAACAGATATTTTAAGCAATTTAATATTTTTTTTGTGTGTGTTGTCTACACTACACCACACTGACCACTGATATTGATTCTACCCTAGATTAAAGATTTATTGTAAGTCTTGTTTTGTGGTCCTGATTTTCTACAAAACAATATATGTTTGAGTTGAGTTGAGTTCCATTATATGTCTATATTATATAGCATTGAATAAGTATAAAATAATGTTATATGATTTATTTTTAAAAGGCAGAGGCATGTACCACGATTCCGCCTCTATGGTTAGGACACTAGATGCTATGCTGTTGGCGACACTAGACCCTTCCCGATTACAGTGGGGGTTCACCAGGGCTCGGCTCTTAGTACGATCTTATTCAATGTAGTGCTCGATACTGTCTCGGCTCACATCCAGGACCAGCCTCCATGGCTGATGATGTATGCCGACGACATAGCACTTATTGCCGAGAACCGACTGACGCTGGAGCGTAAAGTGAACCTCTGGAAGGGTACGCTTGAGAACGGCGGTCTTAAACTAAATGTGTCGAAGACAGAGTACATGGCCTGCGGGAGCCGGGACTCGAGCACCATCCTTATAGGTCCTGAGCCAGCCGTTAAGTCGGAGAAGTTCAGGTACCTTGGATCCGTTATGCCCGAGTCTGGAGGCATCGATCACAATGTCCATGGCCGGGTAAGCGCTGCCTGGGCCAAATGGCGGGAGGTCACTGGTGTGGTCTGCGACTGCAGAATACCGCCCAAGCTCAAGGGGCTGATATACAAGAGCATCTTTTCTTAAGAGGTTCTTTTATACGGCAGCGAATGTTGGCCAGCACTATCTCGGCACACTCAGGAGCTTCACGTCACGGAAATGAAGATGCTGAGGTGGTTGTGCGGCGTAACGTGGTCTGACCGCATACGCAACACATTCATTCGAGCTAGTCCTGGGGTCCGTGACGTAGCGGATAAGCTCCAAGAGCGTCGCTTGAGATGGTTTGGCCACGTTACGCGCCGGCCTAAGAACTATGTCGGACGCAAGTGCCTTGCTATACCAGTTCCTGGGGTGCGACCTCCCGGACGCTCAAGGAAGCGCTGGTTGGATGTCGTGATGCAGGACATGAGAGCCAATGGTCTAACCACCGAGGACGCAAAAGATCGTGCAAAGTGGAGTAGGTTGAGTAGGAGGGCAGACCCTGGCAATAGCCGGGATTAATGCCAGGAAGAAGAAGAGATTTATATTTAAAACCTCTTCTTAAAATTAGCATATATGTATATGTGGGAATGGGGAAAGAGAACAACAAATTAACAATGTTTTTTTCTTTAATTAATTCACACACAGCTTATATCGTTATAATAATCGTGGAGAGGCATACGTCCAGCAGTAAACGAGGACAGGCATCGAATTTTCTTTCCGAATTTTGACAAATACATCATTTTATCTTAAAAAAAACTAATAAAACCTCTAAACTAACCCACATAAATATATATAATAACTAGAGGCTAAGCATGTCTATTGTTTTACATTGTTTTTACATCAATGTCAGTATACTTTGTAAGCTATTTCCATTGTGTAATATAATAGTAATTACTGTTTATTCAATATTCAGAATATCGCAATTGAAGCTGAAATTGAATTAGGTTCATATTGTATTCTTGCTCACAGATATAATAAGTATATAATAATATTACTTTTAGAATATAGATTTTTGTAAATTACTACTGGAAGAGTAGGTATTTATTTATTATTACTTATTTAGATTTTTTACTATGATATAAACTTCCTAACCCAAAGGATGAAACAAATCGTTAATTAACGACAAGACTGCCATTTGTGCGTCAATAATATTTTTTTCCCTTTTCTTTTATCTTCTTTTTAAATAATAAATTGAACACAATGAAGTGAAAATAAATAATTGTAATAAAAGTAACTGGTGTTATAATCACTTTAAAGAAATGCTATATAAAAGATGACTATGTGGTACACCCTATGTGTGCAGCATTGTGGTAGAAAAGTTCTTTAAATGTGTACATTTTAAATGGACTCACAGTCAGTTATCTTATATTTTGTTGTTAGACAAATATGATTTACTATATTTAGCCTCTGTATCCTGCTCAATATTATGTTACTTTCTGATATATGTCATTATAAAAATGTTTGTATAGATATAATCGGAAAAATATTAATATTCCACGAGGTCTCAAGAAATATCACAATATTTTTTTAATTCTAGGAATGTATATAACCTTTAAAAAAATAATATCCAGAAATACTTTAATATTAATAATAATAATAATTTCCATTCCAAAACTAGTTACATAAGTATAACAAATGTTTATCATTTCATTCATCGACATCTCGATACCGCCCTTAACACGGTAGCATTGTAAAGTACACAAAGGGGAAGATTTAATAGAGCTTTGAATTGACTTCAGTTTGAATTATATCCATTTGCATGTTTCGAGATTTATTGTTTATTATCTTACTTAAGGTTTGCTTTATATTCTTATACGATGTTCTTTGAAGAACGAGTTAATAACACTATAATTGTTTTATCAAATTTACATCGTAACCTTTGTTTAAAAACACATTTTTTTATTTCGTTAAAAAAATCAAGTACTTACATTATTTTATTACGCTTCATGTTGTATCCCGCATACAGCACAGTAGGCCTACTAATCTAGTGTTGCTACACTCCGTTAACCACTGTCCGTTAATTTCCAAGACATTGCGTGGCAATTTGCAGAACTCAACGCGGCCCTTACTCTCGTTACCATAGCGAGAAAATTAAAATAATCCATTCCTCCGATTGGGAATCGAACCACAACTGTCGCGTTTACACATTTAATTATTAAGTATTTCTATTACATAATTTACCTACATCATTTATATAAGTAATAAAAAGGAAATAAAACAATAACCATATTAAAAGTTCCATAAACATCATTCCACATAAAGGAATCGTAAAAAGTGCAAAATATGTATATAATTTAACCACAGAATTTACTTACTTTTACTATTTGTATTAAGCTCAAACTAGGCTCGTAAAAGTGAAACTAATTTTAGAAATCCCTCATATAAAAAAAGGCTCTAACACATTATATTGAATTTGTTTTTTAGAAAAACGTGTGTAATTTTATAAACGTGGATCGTGACTTCATTGCTCAATTAGTGGTTTATTCCTGCGGTTTTGTTCTTCCTTAATGCATTAACACTATATTATGCTGGTTCACACCTACATATAAATAAAATTATGCAATCGCATACAGTGTGAACATGAACTTGTCAAATAAAAATATTTTGATAAAAATAAAATAATCCATACCTCTGCTTATTATCTGATACGGCACACTAAGGCTTCAAAGACCAAGGGCTAAGATCAATCTTGAGATGGCGTTTTTATTCATAAATTACATATTGTATACTATGTCAATATTCCATTTTCCTCTACTGACTTATTAATTTTTTTGTGTGACAATATTTGTACCTACAAACATCTTTATTCTAGCTACCTTTTACTCAACAAGAACATTATGAATACCAAGAGCCAAGATTATGAGTTTAGCATATTTTAATATATCTACGTTAAATATTATTCCAATACGTCTCTATAAAATCGATTTTGATTAATGAGGTGTCTATCGATTTATCGTTGAATAACGTCATACGACGTAAGTAATTAATTTTAATACGACAGCTTTGTAGTAGAAAAGAGATTAAAATATATTTAAAAATAAATGGAAAAAATAAGATCTTTAATGGAGAGAAATAGAAACAACGTTTTTGCTCTTTAAAATATCGGAATACCCAATCAAGAACTTTGTATTGTAAATAGTCTTCCCGCATACTCAACACTAACATATTTAATGCAATTACGTCATTCTTAAACCGAACGAGCGATATATTGTATGAACATTATTTCACAATCTACTAAAACAAAAAGATAATCTTAACAACATATCGAAAAATGATAATCTTAAATACATAGATAATTAACAATAAAGAACTCTCACTGATTATCAAAACATTTTACGGCATAAACCTCGATTGCCTTTGCCTATCTCATAAATTGGGGGAGATGCGTGAAGATAATATATTAGCAGGCTTATAAATCCTTCAAACACTACAACTATAAGGATATCGTAGACGGTCGGTGTACGAGGATTGAATACCTACTTATTACACATTTTAACTACTTATAGATATAACCTATACTGTGAGTTTATCTTACATATTTATAGTCTTGTATTGGATAGTCCATATAGTTCACATACGGAAAAAGGCAATAGGCTATGTTTCGACATGAATGATGTGGAACACTAGTGGGAATCGAACTTACAAGACAACTATCGACTGCCCAGACAAAATTACAATATAATATTCTTGAAAACATCTCAATATATATTGGGGGTTGAGGAGCGAAACTTAACGCCGAGTTTGTATACCAGAGCGAAGAAATATTTCAAACCTCCGATTGGGATAGAAACCATAGCCATCGCGTTTACAATCAGAAAATATTGTTTAATAAAAAAAAATACAAAACAAATAACCACCAATATCACTTACTATTCAACTTACGTCAAAAGATTCCTATCTAATAATACATCATAGTGTAAGATGTAGATATAGTGGTCTTAGAAAGGACCTTTGTTTATTTTGCGGTAAACTTCGACGCCGAGTACCGAAAGTAAATTTTATGAGCGCTATTATTTTTGAATAGTCCGAATGTGTTTTTCCACTTGGTTTTATTGATTTAGAAGGGCCTAATTTCTAACTATTTTAGTTATTATACAAATATTTTTTTATAGCTTTACGCTATATCCTGCAAATAGCGGGGTAGGCAAAGGTAACCTGGGACCTCAGTGTAAAGACACTCCATCCCCATTACAACAATTTCGTTCGTTCGGATCCCTATAATATTCATTATAATTAACAAATACATATAATGAGTGATATAGGTATTTACATATTAATTATAAAGTGGGCTAGGTCAACACAACTGTATAAGTGCAGCATATTCTAAATAATGCACTAATACGTATTTTCTGTATTTCGTAACATCTATAAGGTTAAACTGTTTTTTACATACTACGAAAAAATAGTATATAGATATAGAAAACATAAATTTTATACATTACTTAATGATTTTTTTTTATTATTTTATCGTATTTTGTTGAATATGATTTATCAATCAGTAGTCACGTTGAATAACATTCCATTTTATATGGATAAAAGCGTTATCGCTATTTGTTTACTTACATGCAAATAAAATATTTTTATGGGCATTCTTATAAGTTTAGTTCTGTTACTGATAATACTTAAAAAGTCAATCATTGTTTTGTAAATATTAAAAAACATTTCATTTCAAATTGATAAATTCATCAATAAACTATAAGAATATTTAAAAGTATATAATAGAATAGAGTCGTATTATTAAATTTTAGAATATTGTTACGTTTATACAAAATTTCGGGGAATTTTTCCCGCCCGCCACGCCAGACCTAATGACCGAGGTATGTCAATCACAATAATTGACAGTCAGGCATCCATCTATTTTCGTTTTCAACGGCATACTAAAGTTAAATACAAATGTATACAGCAAGCTACTCTTTAATACCTATCTATTATCATATGTCAATGTTGTAACCTCAAACTATAAAAATCAACAATATAACGTGGACACCATAAAATGCTAACTCTTCTAAAATTGGATAGCCAACTTAATTTCACTTTATACCTTCTTATCTGTATATATACAAACGTATTCTGCACGTATATGGCAAAACATGAAAGCGGTTTCGGACAAAACACGGCCATTTTCGTCCATACAAATGTTGATGTTTGGTTTTAAAAACTTACCCTTTCTACGTCGAGGTCCGTCGCCGCGCACAGTCTTTTACCACCACCACCGTTGTAAGCCATTGTAAACCACAATAAAAACACAAATCACACCGAAACGCGTTAAGTAAATATTAAACACGAGTATACCACCTCCGTCAGAGGTTGCGAGCAGACTGAAAGAACGAATGGATTAAACAAACCTCGACTGAATGGGAATGGCAACGCAGCGCGAAGTATCTTACCATAGATTATAAGTGCTAAACGTCATTATGTTACATCAAAATTTAAGCATTTTTAATTTGAATAATTCAAATATAAAAGGAAAAATATTATAATATAAACTCATAACAATAATTTGTCACTAATATTTTTGGTCAATTTTATTCTTAGCTTATTCACATTTAAATAT
Organism: Heliconius melpomene rosina; assembly: GCF_056956725.1. Lineage (NCBI taxonomy): Eukaryota > Metazoa > Arthropoda > Insecta > Lepidoptera > Nymphalidae > Heliconius > Heliconius melpomene. The sequence continues at coordinate 4,754,946 of NC_140389.1, read as the reverse complement.
TACATTTCTTACACTATTATTATTTTTAAATTATCTAAATAAACCTAGTGAAATTAATAATTTTCTATACACAAAATTTATCAATTAAGTGGAATAATATGTTAATAATATTAATATCAAAATCGAAGATTTTTTTTTATTTGTGTTAACTGAAAGAGCGATAATTTCATATTTGTCAAAAGAATGAACGGTCATTGAACTGTTTTCATATTTGTTTTGTTTACTTTTGTACAGATATAAAGGCAAATGATTTTTATTATTATAAAACATTTAGTTTAGAAATCTTATAATATGGAAGTGGAATCAGAACCTGAAATTAAAATTGAACATTATGAATCTCTAGAAAAGGATCCATTGTGTGATAATAATAATTTAAACGATAACACTATAATTTCGGTATATCAATATTTATTATTTTTTTCTTTGAAATGATGATTTCATTAAGTTATCACTTTTAGAATTTAGATTTTTGAATGGAATATACGCATCTTTTCTTGTTCGTTGAATTAGTAATCATAACATCAAAATAAATTTAAAATTATTCTGCTGTGATATATGTTCATTTATCACTCTTTCTTTCTCATAACTTTTAAATTTCATATTTTCAATATTTAATTTTTATTACATATCGTAAAAAGTATTATGATGTAAACATTACCTTAAATTTTACCTGCAGACATATGATTTTGAACAATTTGGAATTTCTCAAAAGAAATTAGAATTTTTTAGCAAAGTAAGAGAAGACTGTCCAGTAAGTGTATTCTTGTGTAAAACATTTTTACAAATAGATTAAGTTAGTAAATTACTATTACAAGGCAGTTGTAGTGCAGTGAAGCATTGTCTAACTGTAAATGCGACAGTTATGGGTTTAATTCTCACATGGGGAATGAATTATTTCATTTTCTTGTTGTGGTAGTGAGACAAAGCATAGCATGTAGTTTGCCACAACACACAATGTCTTTGTAAGCTGTAAGTAAGCAACTTGTATGGAAAGTGGGACACAGTTCACTAGCTAATGAAGTATTTAGTTATACCCAAATATTTTAATATATGTTTATGATCTTTCAGCATCCTGACACAAAAGTAACATGGTATCTATCAATAGATAGTGATGGAAGGTTATTATGCAAGTTTTGTGATTTAAAATACATTACAGAATATTCATTAAGATGGCATATACAAAAGAAGCATTTGGTGGAATATACACAATTAAAAAAGTTAGTTTTACTTCATAAAAGAAAAACCAGTCATGCATGCAGAATTTGTAAGAAATTTTTTATTAGTATATCAGAATTAAAGAGCCATGTTAATACAAAACATAAAATTGATATTATAAAATCATCATGCACAGAATGTGATGCAAGTTTTAGTAATATAAATGAATTATCTGTACATATGTATGTAAAACACCAAAAAAACATTAATATATTAAGTTTTATATGCGAAATTTGTGGGTATCGAGCTAAAAAAAGATCTCATTTAAAACAACATTTTCTTAGTCATAATAATGACAAAAGGCTATCTTGCCCAAATTGTGATTATAAAACTAATTTAAAATCAAATTTGAGAATACACATAAGATGTCATGTAAAAGTTAAGTCTTTTAAATGTCAATTTGAAGATTGTATTTACCAAAGTAGTTCAAAAGCATCTTTAAGAAATCATGTGTTAAAACATTTTCCAGAAAAACATATGTTATTTTGTGACAAATGTAATTACAAAACTGTTTATAAGCATTCATTGAAAAAACATAGCGATAGTCATGAAAGGAATTGTACAAGAAGAAATTAATTGCTTGATAATATATTTATATCTTTTGGTTAATAACAGTGTATGTTGTATATTAACAAAATATTAAGTGCCTTAATGAGAATCAATTAACTTTCAATTTATTGAATGACTGATGCTGCTACTTGTAACCATTTTGAGATTTCATAATTTATTTTATATATTATATACATATATTTTGAGTGTTAACAAAGTAGAAAAATAAAAAACTAAGAATAATATAACATTTTTTTATTTACACTCCTTTGTACAACATATTGGAACAAACAAGCTTATCTAATCTAATATATACATTAATTAGGGTACTTGCTCACAAATTATCAATATAAATACATATATTTGAATATTCATAAATGTATTCTATATTTAAAGGCATGTAAGATATACGGTAAGGTTTTTTAACTTGCTTAAGCAAAATTATTATTATATATGGCATAATTTACTCAAGTAAGATTAAAACATCAAAGAAACCAATTGATTTGTTTATATATTTTAGCATTCCTATATTAATTAAAGGTTTTTGTACTATTTTGACACCAAAAATATTAATTTTAAAAGCAATGCATTATGTTTTTGTGTCAGATTGGACTTGTGACTCCGAATCTGGAAACGGTACAAGCACTCTGACCACTAAACCATAAATTCCTACGTAAAACATACGTCTAAACTGTTCTCGTAAATTAAGTTGTACTTAATTTAATTAATGAGGTGTAGGTTTGTGTCCATCAACATAAAAATTACGAGTTGCTTTCGGTAAAGTAAGCTCCATTCCGTCCATGTCTTTAGTTAGTGTTATTTGACAACCTGGAAGTCAATTAAAGATTACATTTGAGACCATTGTGGCATAGTAGCACAATGTTTAACTGTGATTGTGATGGCTGTAGGTTCTAGTTTTCTATCCTCACAAGGAGGAATCGCTTATCCACCATACATCTGAATATCTAAAATTAAATTAAATATAATTATTCTTGTATGTGGCATCAATCTGTTGCGTTTAGGTTCAGCCACTGACGCATAGCAAACAGAGTGTAGCTGTAAGTCAAGTTAATGAGAAATTATGATAGAAATCAATATATAAAAAAAACTATGCCATATCCTGTTTATAGCAGGGTAGGCCAAGGGAAGCTAATGTTAACACACTCTTCATGTACCGCCCAATTTTCAAAGCATTGCTTGTGCAAGACTCAGCACTATGCTTTATATTATGAGAGTGGCTACTTCATTCTTCAGGAGTGTGAATGGAACACACAACTATTTCTAAAATAGATGTAAGGCAACTTATTATTGAAAACATCTTAACTTTAATGAATATATATTTTTTTCTCATATTACTACTACCACTTACTATCTTTCAAAATAAAAATAAATAAAACGTATTTGGATTACTTAGAACTATTGCAACATTTCTAATATTTTAAATGCTGTAGTTTCCATTGATAAAATTGTTTAAATTGTAATTGTTTCCAAAAAAAAATGGTGTATGTGTGAGTGACTTTAATAAAAGCCTCTTACCTAATCTAGAATTTTGTTTCAAAAATGGTGCCATGTCTAATAAATCATCTTCCTTTTCCTCTGGTTCTTTGAGTTTATCGAGATAATCTTCATGGACATATACATGACATGTTGTGCAAGCTAATGAAGCTTCACACGCTCCTGTAATATAAATAAATATGATGAATAACATATGTTGCTTGGTGTAAGTGTGAGAGTTGTGGGTTTTATTTCCCAATAAGGGGAATGAATTATTGTTATACTTTTCTTTTAGAAAATATAGAATAATATTTAAAATAGCAGAATTTGAACAGCATTTAATTTTTTATGAAAGAAAAAGAGAATGAAGAGAAATTTTGATATCATTTTTAAGTATTATTTTAGGGAAATAATACTTAAAAATGATATCAAGATCTAAGTGCCATCACTCAACACAATGTTTGCAATGTTGAAAAATTTTGAATAATGTTAATGTAAATAAATAAATAGTAGTTATTACCTTCCATTTCAATACCATATCTATGAGCTAAATATAATGCATTGTCTCCTACTTTTCCTCTCACTGTAGTCTTATTGCCATTTTTGTCAATATAAGTCACATTTACTCTGGAAACAAGTCATCATATTAAAAGTAATAAAAGTTTAGGTTCGATTTCACAGTAATAGGCACAAATATAGTTAGTCGTTTGTGTATTACTTATTAAAAAGATTAAGTTATGATATGTTGTTGTTGAATGTTCGATATTCTTATTTCACTTATACTCACATTTCGTCTTCTGTTTTTGGATCCTGCCATTCGTACTCACCATGCCATAAACCTAGGAAAAATTTGGCCCTTATTTCAATATTTATATGAATTTCATCAGAATCAAAAATTTTACAAGCTTAATTTTACCTGCGGATACGTTAAAATATCTTTTATGAATTGAAGATGTTATAGGAATCATTTTTATAGTTTGTCTTAAACGAAGAAGCTGTAGTGTCCGTAACATTTTTGAGGCTAATCACTTAATTGAAGCTATAATAGCATTTTTATTATGATAAGCAAAACAAATAGATGATTGGTTGAGGTTAGAATTAGCACAATATAAGTATTTTCATTTTGACATATTATGACATTCCATTGCCGACAAACGTCAATTAGTAATTAGATATATTTATTTAAATATTTTATAATACATAATTAATTACTTTAATATTTTTTTCGAAGTTTCAATTTTGTTATTTTCATTAAAATATTTCAAAAGTATTTATTTTTATTTATATAATAATTATATTTTTATTAAAAAAAAATCAACACACATCACACAACGAACAGCAACACCTTATTAAATGTCATACACATTCTTGAAAAACGTCAATAATCACATCCATATTGCCTATTTCATTTTTCATAATGATTTTTAATAATATAATTATTGATTTTTGCCACAAAGGCGTTAGAAACGAATAATATGTTATGAATATGAATAAAGTTTAAAAATTTTATTATAAATATTTAATACGGCCATAGTATCTTATGTTGTGACTTTTGGTGATAGAATTTTATTATAGAATTAAGGTAAGTTTTACGATCTAATGACGTGTATTTCGCAATATCACTTAAGAGATGAATTTGTGTCTTGTGACTTACAAATAAAATAAAATATCATACAAAGTTTATAAGTACATTCTTTTGTTTTTATATGCCAAAAAAGACTATGACCAATTAATGTTATAACCATCAAATCCATGCTTTATATACGAATAATATTAATCCTGTCGTCTCTATTTATCTTATCTTTGAGTATTGATGTTGAATTATTTTCCGTCTGTCTCAGCAGTGTTATCATTTTATATATCATGTTTATATTTTGTATCTAAATAGAATCTTATAAGAGGCTATAAAGAATATCTTATTAGATTGTTTGTTATTGTTTATTAATTATCATTAATTAAAAGATATGTCTTCATTGAAAGTTGACTCTACAACTTGAAATAAATAAAAATATGAATAAAATATTAGTGATACTAAAGAACTTCTTTAGAACATTGTTATAAGAATGTAGTCATGATTTATTATTTTTTTATTTATATTAATATAAAACTAATATTTTGTGTTAACATTGCTTATATGAAGAAGAGAAGAATTTGACTTTTTTTCATAAACATTTGAAAAGGGCTTTGAAAAGGTTACAATAGATTGATAAATAGCTTCTAGCGTTTGTTATATTTTTTTTCTTATACCTGAACAAACATCCAAAACAATCAAAACAATCAAAACAATCAAAAACATTTAAAACAATCCATAAATACCAAAAGTAAAAACAATATTACCTGTCATATTCATTACAAAACAATAAAGCACTGAGGGGTTGCCAGTAAAACATAATTTTACCTTAGAAATGCTTATTGAAACAATTGAATTTAATTTCAGATATAGAATAATTATTAAAATATGTCAATAAAAGAAGATAAAATGAATATTAACAATGTTAAAGCAGATAAAGATGATAGTAGAAAGGACCCAACTTCATTCCTCCCTGACGAACCTATGACATATGAAATAAAGACAAAGAAGAAGAAAAAAAAGAAAAAACAAGAGGATCCATTTAAAGATATTGAAGAAAAAATTACATTGCCCATAACAACAGTATTTGAATCTACAACAGAAAGTGAAGTGAATACGAAGCAACTATTGGACCCAGAAGTTAATATAAAAGTGGAAAACATTGAAGTTGAACTGGATTTCAATGATGTAATATATAATATATTTAAAATTAACCTTTGTGGCATAGTAGGATATCATGTGGTCTTGGATTTAACTGCCACTTGGGAGTACAAATTATTTTCTTTTGTTATCTCTAGCAAGATCTTGTGAAATTTTTATTATCTTTGTTTATTAATTATTGTTAACTAATGAAATTTTAAAAATCATTATTTTAAAGGCCTCGACAAAGTTTCGTCCTATTTATCTTTCATGTACATACACCAATCTGTTATGATTTTATTATAAGTATAGATTTCATTTCCCCTGAATGAGAATTGAACCCACAACTATCGCTTCCAGTGGCATGCTTGTGCCTCTGCACCACAACAACCTCAGTACAAATGATAAAAAAAATTAATGGAAGAATCTATTACTTTTATAAAATTGCTTTAAGCAAAGTAGGCAGAGTCAGACTTAGTGTAAAGACATGCTTCAAAACTGGGTGTTAAATGGCAGAATTGAACGTCACACTTTTTCTTTTTACCAGAGTAAAGAAACCAAAACAATTCTTCTATCAAGTGGGAATAGAACACACAAGGTTGTTTTTGTTGAAGAGCAGGTGCAGGTCCAAATGATGTCCCACTGCAACATAACCACCTCAATATAATATTACAATTAAAAAAATCTTTTCATTTTACAGTTTGCAAATGACAATGGATTAATGTTAGAAGGTCCACAAAGTGAAGACAGTCAAGAACCAGTAGTTAAAATTGAAGAACAAAATCGTGAAGCAGTGTTACTTACATTTGAAAGCATTATAAGTGATAAAAGTGTTATAGGTTTCGGACCTATCGCACCAGCGCCCAATTATGTCTGCAAAGTTTGCCATTTGGTGTTTCAATCAACGAAAACATTAAGAATGCATCAAAAAAGAAAACACAAAGTATTTCGGAAATCCTTCAAATATATATGCCATTATTGCTCTATGTCATATGAACAGAAGAATAGTTTGGTTGCCCATATAAAAAGAAAACATGGGCCTGATTCATCGAACGATGATGGTGAAGAAAGAACATGTGAAATTTGTGCTTTAGTTTTCAAAGGAATTACCAGATTAAGAATGCATATGCGGAGAAAGCATGGTTCTTTTGAAGATTCTTTCAAGCATGTATGCAAAGATTGCGGTTTAACCTATGATAAATATAGAAGTCTAATAGTTCACATTCAAAGGAAGCATTCAATTGATAAAAAACCGGTGCTAGACCAGTGGTATAATTGTCCGTTTTGCCCAAAAGTTTTTACAAAAAGAGAAACTTATGCAAGACATGTGCAAAGAAAACATCGTGTTAACGATGAAGATGAAGTCAAAGCAGAATCGGGAAGTTTACTCGAAAACATTAAAAATGAAACTACAGGTGAAATAACTTGTAAAGAGTGTCCATTAGTGTTTTCATCGCTCAATTACTTAAAACTACATATGAGGAGAAAGCATAATGCCCTAAAAGAAGATTTTCGTCTGAAATGTCGAATTTGCAATTTATCATATGATAAAATTGAAAGTTTAAAACGGCATATTCGACGGAAACACGACAAGGGGTCGTATTGTGACGTCTGCGATAAACAATTCGAAACTAGAGAAACTTATCTAAATCATAGTCATAGGAGAATGGTCCAAGAGTGCCATATTTGCGGTCTCATATTCGCTTCACAAGGCGGTTTGTGCAAACATTTAAGATGTACACACAAAATACAGTCCCCGAAAACAATTGTGTGCAATCTGTGCAATGAAACATTTCACGATAAACGACAATTAAAGCCACATTACTTAAAAGTCCACTTAAAAGTGTCATACACATGCGCCTTTTGCCACAAAATTTTTAAAGCTAAAGAAAGTTATAGAAGACACGTTTTAATAAAACATCCGTCAAATACTACGAAACTTAACGAACAACAATGTGATAAATGTCCAGAGAAGTTTCCAGATGAATTTGAATTATGCCGCCATATTAACATAGCACACGGAATAATTCAAAATGGTGAAACCGGAAATGAGTTATTGGAAATAAAAAAAGAGGAAGCAGACATTTCAGATACGTTCCAATGTTCAAAATGTCCGGAAAATTATAACAACTGGGATGAATTGAAGTTGCATTTCGAACAAAATCACTTAATGGTAGCAGTGACACAGTGCCAAGTTTGTGGTGAAATGGTTCCTGGAAACGAGCTAGATAAGCATTTTAAAAACTTTCACACAATAACTTCAGTTCAATGCAAATATTGTGAATTCGAAACGTCCAATCGTGCTAGTATGACACAGCACATGTTGCGACACAAAAATGCACACACATTAAATTGCGATTTTCCCGGTTGTCGATACAAAACATATTATGAAGGTGCTATGGAGAAACACAAGAGAAAGCACAGAGACCAAGGTGTTAAGTTACAATGCACGCAGTGTCCTTTCCAAACAATGAATAAGTATATACTTAAATATCATGAAGAAGCCCATGTAACAGGAAAAAAGAGATATTCCTGTGATCAGTGTGATTATGCCACTATACTCCCAGCTAATTTAGTTCAGCACAAATATAAACATTCGTCAGAAAAGAGATTTAAATGTGAAGTCTGTCCGTTCGCAACTAAGTACAACACGTCGTTACGTTTCCACGTTAAAAAGAAACACTGTGATCTCCCAACATTCAGTTAATTGTTAATGTTTTTTAATTTAATTATTAATGGTGTTACGTCTTTATATATATTTCTGGATTGATTAAATGATTCAATGTTTTTTGTTGAATTTTGTTTCGACTCTTCTGTCCTTTAATTGACTACCGAAAGCTGATGAAATTAAGACTATGATGTACAAGAAAAAAGGTGCATTTTTAGAGATATTTTCAATTATTGTAACTTGTTTTACAATTTTCATCATCATCAGCCTGTCCTCGTCCACTGCTGGACATATACCTCTCCAATAGCACGCCACTGAGCTCGATCTTCAGCTCTTCGCATTCAGCCGCTGCCCGCTACTTTGTGAATATCGTCACCCCATCTATACAATTTACAATTTTATCTTTACAATTTTAGTATAAAAAAAAAATAATGAAGTTTATTAGAGATCATCGTGGCGCAGGAACGCAATGTTGTGACTAGCGCGACGGTTGAGGGTTCAATCCCCATTCGAGGGAGTGAATTATTATTTTTTAATATTTTCACTTCTGCACTCAGTCTCACCAAGGCAAATGTCCGGCGTTGAGTTCTGCCACATAATGCAATGCTTTGAAAAATTTGGCGGAAAGTGGGGAACGGAGTGTTTTAACATTATGTTACATACAACGTGAAACTAATAAATTTTAGTCCTTTTTTGTGATAATTTACAATATCAATACTTGTCAGTACCTTTCGAAAATATAAAGGTATACATTTTTTTATGAATAATATTATTTGTTGAATAAACTTTTCCTTTTGATGCCCGGTGCGACTGCCCCGCTCGCACCCCCCTAGCTACGCCACTGATCCAGATAATATCCAATAATAATTACACACAACATACAGTAATAAAATTTTATTTCCTCGAGTGAGGATCGAACCCACAACCAGTCGGTTTACAGTCACACTTCGTGCCCCTCCGCCACGACTGGCCTCTATATTTAACTAGCGGACGCGCGCAGCTTCGCTTGCTTATTGCTTAGGGGTGAATTCTAATAAACTTTGAAACACGTGTTCAATAAAATATTTTTAAGAGTCTCAATTTCAAATTTTATAAAAATCAGTGGCGATTTAAAGATTTTTCTATATAAACTTTCAACCCCTTATTTACACCCCTAGGGGATGAATTAAAATAAACCACGAAACTTATGTTCAATGAAATATTTTTAAGAGTCTAAATTTCAAATTTTATAAAAATCGGTGGCGATTTAAAGATTTTTCCATACAAACTTTCAACCCCTTATTTGCACCCTTAGGGGGTGAATTCTAGAAATCCATGAAACACATGTTCAATTAAATATTTTAAGAGTCTAAATATCAAATTTTATAAAAATCGGTGGCGATTTAAGAATTTTTCCATACAAACTTTCAACCCCTTATTTGCACCCTTAGGGAGTGAATTCTAGAAAACCATGAAACATATGTTTAATTATATACGTCTAAGAGTCTGAATTTCAAATTTTATAAAAATTGGTGACGATTTCAAAAAAACCTATACAAACTTTCAACCCCTTATTTGCACCCTTAGGGGGAGAATTCTAGAAAATGATGAAACACGTGTTCAATTAAATACTTTTAAAAATCTAAATTTCAAATTTTAGAAAAATCAGTGCCAATTTAATTTTTTTTCCATACAAACTTTGAACCCCTATTTCACTCCTTTAGGGTTGAAATTTTTCAAAATCCCTTCTTAGTGGATGTCCAGATTACGAAAGTAAACTTTTGTCCAAATTTAACGTTTCTACGCACAGCGGTTACGGCTGTGCGTGCGTCTTACCTCAGTCAGTGAGGACAAGTCCTTTTATATATATAGATTAAGCTTAATAAAAATACGTTACAAATTTATTTTAATGTGGCAATTTTATTAGTATAAGTACAAATATTTAATGGCAGCACCTTGTTATGTGTCATGAGCGTGATGTCAAACTGTCTATTTTTATTTTAAACACACCCATTTGTAAGCTTCTAGCAACTTCTCTTTCACTCTGCTTAATAAATATATAAGTAAGAAAAAGACCAAGATATTCTGCGTACGATGTCGATTGTCGATTTTCTACTCATCGAAACTCGAAAGAAACATCGCGAATATTAAACTTTGTTGTTCCATTATTTCACGAGTAAACATTGCAGTAGAATAGAAACAGTTTCTCGTTCCTTCATGTGCTAAAATGCTAAAAATAAATACCACAACACTCGTTTAAGTGATTTATTAATTTAATAAAAATGACTTTACTGAGCTTACCCGTGCTTGTACTTGAAAATATATTTTCTTATTTATCGTACGATGAAATCGCTAAAAACAGATTGGTAAGTAAATTTTATTTATAGATTATTATGTATTATTAAAATCAAGTCGTGTTTGTACTCAGTTGTAGTTGTTCTATAATTAACACCTAAGATCATACCTTCGAGAACCTGTCTTTCTATAATGTAACGTATTTCCCTTGTTTGATAACAAGAAAATTTAAATAAATTTAAAATTCTAAATTACACATGTTTTTGAGATCAGAATTGATTTCCGGCTTTTGAATACATCAAGGATATATGACTCAATGTTTTTTTGTTAATTAAAATATTTTGGAGCAATCAATTATTTATGTTTTATTTTATTGTAAAATGTTATATAATTTGAAGGAAAAATGGCTTAATTTTATATCTATCTTTTTATATAATTAAATTACACATAAAGATACATAATACATGTCTTACTATATTATATGAAATAATAGTATTAGTTAAATAAAGCATTCTTATTATTAACATTATCTTATCCATAGAATTTCCATAGTATTTCAGCATGGTGATAAAATAATAATAACAATTCTTGTTATTCCTCCATTGAAAATATTATAAAATAGTATTTCTCATTTAATTTTTTTTTAATGAATTAAAATTTTTCTCATGAATTACTACTATCACAGTGGTATTTTTTTATAATTATTTATTTATTTATTTATGACAATGTTAGTATAATTCGTTAACTATATTAAAGTGTTATGTAGGGGCCTTTACTCCTCTTTAAAGGTAATCCTTACCATGTTATATCAGAAAGAGTGGTATTTAATTACATATACTAGAGGAGGACCCTTTGATGCATATAATATGCATTGCCATTGCACTTTAAAAATAGTAGAAGTAATAATAAGATAAAAGGTGTATATGTTGTAAAATATACAGCAGTGTAACTGTTATAAATTATTTTTAAAAAATATTCGCATACTGCACTCCTTCAAAACACAACATGGATACAAAGTTTTTGCTTCATTTATTTCAGGTCTCAAAATCTTTCAATGAAATATCCATGTGTATGCTCAATAGAGGTTTCTTAATGATAGAAAAAAGACATGCATTAGCTTTAAAAAGTGTGAAGGCACAATTGCCAAGGCGAGAATCGGAGAGAAGGTTGCAACCATATTTTGTTAATTTTTATTTTGCAAATGTATATTTATTTATTTAGCATTGGTAGTGGCTGTTGCATGGTAAAAAAATACATTTTACTTTAAACAATGCTTTATTACTTATGTATAAAACATTTAAAAGCAAGTACAGATGCCTATTCTCTACTAGAATTTTTTACAATGAATAAATATGTATTTAAATTATTTCCAGACATCACCCATTGGCCCGTCACTGTGATATACTGACATCCATAGAGACGCGTATATCAATGCTCAATATGACCTATTCAAAGTTCATCGATCATAACATGTGTTGTTTTATACCTGGCAAGGTGAGAATATTGTTTTAATATGTATTTTTCTTATAACCGACTTTTCCAAAAAGTAGGTTCTATATTTGACAAATATAATACTTAAGTGTGCGAGTGTGAACATGGTGGTTGTGAGTTTGATCCTCACTCGGAAGAAAGAATTGTTTTGATTTCTTCCCTGTAAAAAGGCGAAGCGCGGCGTTGGTTTCCGCCTCTAAACACGCAATGTCTCGTAAATGGGGAAGTCCGTGGGGAACGGTGTGTCTGATCACTTGGTTCTCTCTGCTTACTTAGCGCTATATGAGGGATACACCGTGAATCTAAAAAATAAAATAAAAAAAAGATTATAGAGAGATAGAGTGAAGCAATGTTTGCCTTAATTCTGGAGGCATTGCGTGTTGGGTGGCGGAACTCAACGCCGCGCTTTACCTTTAAACTGTAACGCGAGGCGACATAACTGCGCGGCGGTTGTGGATTCGATTCCTCTATGGGCAATTGATTATATTATTTTCTTTTTCCAGTCGGATTGACTTAACGTTATGTTCCCCTCTAGCTATCCTGCTAAGCGGGATACAGCGGGAGCTGCTTTACTACTCGTTTCTTTAAACGAAACTCAATAATTCTAGGTAATAGACGAAATAAAACGCGTACTACGTATAGTAGAAACGTCGAAGACTCCGCCCCGAGCTCACGAAGTTTTACAAGAGCTAAGAGATATATCCAGTATGGCGATAGAACATTTCGATGATAAAATATCGCCGGCATTTAGGAAGAAATTGCAAGAGGGCGTATCTCAACCGGCGCCTAGACCAACACAAGGTGGATTGCAGTTTAAATACGTTAATTAATTAACTATAAATTAAAATATTAGTTTTCTTTTAATATTTTTGATTTACCGATTGTCAACGCGTTTTGGTAACAAGCGTGGCGTTAAGTTATACAACTCACCACGCAATGTCTTGACAATTGGACGGAAAGCACGGAAGTGAATTGTCTTAATATCCTCTCTTAATTCTTTGTTTATTCAAAAAAAATTAAGGGTCTTTCTAGAAATTGCATTTTTATTTTTTTCTCTGCCTATCCTGATATATGCACGATACAGTGTGAAGCCAACATAAAAAATGTATATTATTTTAACGTCTTCATATAAAATATATTTTAATTTCAGCCGTATTAGCAACCCCACTAGGGGTACGCCAGGAATTAATCCAACTAAGACGGCGTTCCATACTAAATGCTAAGCTGTCATTATATTTAGCTTCGCAGTACAAGAAATTTCATAAACGTGTAAGTTTTTTAAATATTTTTGTAAAGTCAGTTCTTTACTGTATATATTTGATAGGGACGTAGGGGTAGCTTTCAGTGGACAGCCTGCAGCCTGCCAACACGTTTACTCTCGCCGGTGGTTGCAGTAATAATGACGTGTCAGTGTGACGTAGCGGACATGAGATTGTGTTTGTCTGTTTATTATACAGGTGGAATTGTCATAGTTGATCTCTAAATAATTAGAGTGCATTTCTTCTAAAACCAGGACTTTTTTCTTGTGTGCGAATGACTCAGTTCAAGATGGAAACTTTTCAATAAATGTGAAACCCAGAAAATACCACTTGCGGCCACCGGGGCAGAAGGGCATAAGGGTGTGACTGTAACGCGAAGGTTGTGTGTTCGCTCCCCACTCGAGGGAATGAATTATTATTTCTTATTATTTTCATTTCTTCGTTCTGGAACTAAGGCAAAAGTCCGGTGTTGAGCTCCACCAGATAACACGTAATGCCTCGAAAATTTCGGTGGAATGAAATTCTTCCGCCTTATATTATAGTTGCCTTATATTTATTCCCAGCCGATACTATTGCTTTATATGTATTTGTTTTTACCATTCTCTCACTATTTGTTCTCTCCAAACTACCAGACCAGACCAATCCACAGTCACCGTATTAAAATCAATTTAATAGTTTAAAAGACTTTAATTTTTAACCGACCTTAAATATAACTACTATTTAGTAATCGTTTAGAACAAACGCTAATATATTATATTATACTGTTAACTTTTCTCCTAAATGAAGACTTATTATGAACTTATGGTTGTTAGTATAGAATTATCCCATTGAGGTATGAGTATAGTAATTTTGATTATATATATTCAGATGTTAGAATACAAGAGACTGGCGTGGGCTCAGCAAAGAATAATAAAGAATATGCAAAAGAAACATAAACAACAAGACAATTGTATTGGTAAGTGTTTAAAACATTAAACTTTGACCAACAGGTCATAGGTTTGAACTTTTTGTAGGCAGTGTTTTAGACACCTTATTACATATTTTTCGACATATTGTGTTTTTCAGTCAATGCCGCGCTTTGTATTTTTTACCAGAGCGAGGACCTGAAAATAATGCATGCCTTCGAGTGGGAATCGAACTCACAACTTACAGCGATTACTGCCTGTGCGGTTGCGTTACGACGGCCTCATTTTTTTGGTAAAATCATAAATGACAAATTATGGACACATTTTATTAAAACATATTTTTTCAAAACATTTATTTTTTATATTACAGCTGACCTAAAGAAACGTATAGAAGAGTGTGATATAAAATACTCGGAACTAACACATACGAATCAAGCAGTTGGTGGAAAAGCTATTGCAGGTATGATATGTCTATTTAATAGCTTCACGCTGTGTCCCGCATATAAAGCAGGACAGGCAGAAGGAACCTAGTGCTATGATGGAGGAGGAGTCCCTCCATTCCCCTCGCACCGCCCATTATTTAAGACATTGGATTTTGAGTAGCTTAAAGCAACGCCGCGCTTTATCTTATTACCAGAGCGAGGAAATTAAATTAATTCATTTCCCCAGTGGGAATCGAACCCATGACCGCCGCGTTTACAGTCTTCATAAAATATTCATCCCTCAACTAAAACTAAAATTGCCCAACCATTCCAGTGGTACCAACTGAAAGTGCATCAACAACACAACCATTACGACATTTCGGAAGCCAAATAAAGTTAGATCTGTCCGTTCTACCTATTGGTACAAGCAAGAGAAATGCGAATAAAGGTGACAATATTCTTTTTGTTTATATTTTTGTTTTACTATTAAACATATTTTTGAAAACAGTATAATACTATTAAATATATTTTTGAAATTTAGTTGTGGGTTCAATTCGCAGTTGGGGAGTTTTATAATATTTATATAATAATTATTAATGCTTAGCAAGTGAAGCATCTTTTTCAAAGGTGCAAAATTAAAAAAAATGATTGAATAATATAAAGAAAAATGACGACTTAATAAAATAAAACAATTATTTTTTTACTTCTACTTATCTTTTTATATTTATTTAAATTTTAAACTATAACTTTAGTATGTTATCATAAACAGCTTAATAAAATAGGATTTGAACACTAAAGTACTTAAACAAATTTTATATTATTAAAAAATATTTTGCCTTTATATTATATATTTTTTTATTTCACAGTTCTACCGAACATAAAGCCGAGGAAATCATTAATTAAATTACCAAGCACATCAGACGAAGATGCAGATTCAAATCCTGGACCCTCTTCAAACACAATAATAAAAACAATAAGCACTTTAGCCAAAATACGAGGTATTACAAATGAATTGAAAAGTTTAAATAATTTATCTAAAAATTTAAAACGTCCCATCGATGATGACGAAACACCCACGAAGAAACTTAAAAAGGAATAATAAAATAAATGTTTCATTTAAAATAATGTTTTATTTTTTTAAGTTTTCCGTTTTTGTGTAGACCATTATAAAGTAAAAAAAACTTTTTGGCTGTATGTGTTTAGGTTTTTGTGGAATTTGGTTCATAAAAAAATATTGAAGCGATGTAACATTATTATATTGCTTCAATATAACAATTATTATATTGCTTCAATATAACAATTATATCGCTTCAATATTATTTATCAATAAACAATTGTTTAATTATAATCAATATATTATAATAATTTCTCATAAAGTTAAAGTAAACAGACCATTTTATAATTCAGTAACGTTAACAAAATAAAAATAAATTATTTAACTAGTTATAAAATATTATAGAAATATTTTATAATAACAAATGTGGATTTTTAGTATATCTAACAAATGTTTAGATAATAATATTATTAATTACGTGTATAAAAATTTATTTCATCTACATTTAGAATAATACTTACAGTGTTAGTAACATTATTCTAAAAAATACTGTAATACGACGTTTTTAAAAATTATTTGTTTTAAATACTTAGTTCGGTTTTAACTTAGAATATACATGAGTAGAAAAAAAATATTTTTTATTGTAAACTAGCCACCTACGCGTCTTCGCCCACTTGAACAATTATTTGTTTATTAATTTGAACTACTTTAGTGTTCTAATAGCATTATCTTTTTTAGGGGATATCCATACTTTCTGCCAATTATTTGGTAGCAATTTTATCGAACAAAATATTTGATATTGATATAACTTCTTTACCTACATATTTAAATAAAACAAACACTAAATATTAAATGAAGTTTGCCAAAATACAAAAAATAAAATTGCATTTAAATCGGCTAAACCGTTGAAACGCACAGACGAACCGACGAACAGACAGAAATTAAAAAAATGACCCATTGTTTTGGGTTCTGTTATAAACGCCCTCAATTTTTTTGCAAATATCTCCTATGTAGACAGTAATGTTACAACTTTTATATGTATAGATTTGACATTTACTCTTTATATAATTTTATACATTTACACAAGTAAATGAAAAATTGAAGCTACCAAAATGAGCATTGTTTGGGTATATACTGCAAAGTATTTATTATATGGTATGTAAATACTAAAGGTAATTAATGAAAGAATTGATTAAATTTATGGTAGATAGGTAGGTATTTTTTAATTTGTAATGGCATTCATTATTTGAAAATTCATTCAATTCTTTTGTTAATATTTATATTTAGTTAATATTTTATATTAAAATATATTATATTTAAAAAAAGATGTTCATTTAAGTTTTGCTGAGTAGCGTTAGTTCTAAAGTTTATTTCAAAGTATACATTATTTGTAGGTAAATATACTTATCTATTTTATCTTGTAAATTTAAATTATATTTTAATAGAGGCATATTAAAATACAACTTAAACAAATAAGGTATTTTGTAGATAACAGAAAAAAACTGTGTCTAATCATTTTTTTTTATTTTAACTTAGTATTAAAAATCCGCCTACTTTATATTATTTTGCGATTTATATATTATTATATATTTAGTAGTTATAAAAAATAATTATAATTTTACGAACGTACGTTTCTATTCACGTAGTAATTTATTTTAATTAAATATATAGGGACATTTATAAATTAATTTGTTACGTAGAATTCAGGATTTCACTGCCCTTCTCAAAATTATTCTATAATTTAAATATAAAAAACTATCTTTCCTGTAATAAATAAATAACAAGGCATTGATTAAATGATTTAAATTGTATATATGTATTTACTTATTTCACTTTTTTAGCTTCATAATTTTTCCTGGAAATCCAATGTTAAACGTAGTGTGCGTTTTGCATTAAGACGAAGTACCAAAGGTTACGCGGTTTTTGCATACCTTTCGCCTTATCCACTGTCACTCTCACATACTTGCCATTAGAGAAGTTCTCATTTGGCGTTTATAAACGTTGGCTTGGTTTTTAAGAAGTGTAAATCTAATTGATTGGCACAGCTTCAGAGCCCTTCAAATATTTTTTAGCTTCATGCTATCCCGCACATAGCATGATAGGCAGAGTGATAAGGCACTCCCTTACCCATTAAGACACTTTCGTTCCAAACTTTCCGCCGATTTTTTGAGGTTTTGCGCTTTGGCTCATTAAATATTTCAATCCCCAAATCGGAATCGAATCCAAAATTGTTGCGTGTACAATTGCACGCTTGTGCCACTGTGTAACGCTTGTGGCACTGCACCTCGTCAACTCTTTTTCCTTGGTCCTTTAAATAATTACTTTTATTTGGAAAGCAAAACCAGGAACGACATTTAGCAGTTAACAGCACAAATTTAATATTTTGTATACACATTTAAGAAGGATAAATATCTCGTTATAAAAACATGTTTTTTTTATATTTGATGAGACACTGTCTCATCAAATACTTATCTCTATCGTGTTCATTGTAAAAGGTCACCAGTCAGCCATTAGTGTCAAATAAAAAAAAGAAAAAAAAAACATCTTAATTTCTTATTGTTTTTATTCAATTTTTTATTATTTATACTTATTAGAATTTGTTAAATAACAATCGTTTTTAGCACCATTTTATACTTCAGAGGCATTAATGTAATATTACCAAAAAATAAATAAATACAATGAATAATTATTATATTAGTAAATACATCGTATATAGTTTTTTTATAATATTTTTATATTGCACGTGACCCAAATTTGGATAAGAATTTCATTTATACAGCCAAAATTTATTGCACAATCTTTTAAATTACATGTAAGTTATACCTTAGTAGTTAGTACATATGAACATACATAAACCTAAATAAATATGTAATGTTTAAAAACATTACTTTTTTTAGTTACGATAAATATCAATAGTTTTATTATGTGCTATTGCCTTATATTTTTATGAATATTAAAAAAATATATATTCATTTACAAAAATTCTTTCTAGAATATACAAAAAATAATTTAAATTAAATTTAAATTTTTCATCGATGCTACCATAGAGAATTGGCAAAGATACAATAATTTTTAGTCTTGATATTTAAAACGTATGCAATTTCATATATTAAATTAACAAATTATACATCAATATATTTATGACAGTAATATAAATGTAAATAGCACCTTTTCATGAATTATATTATGTTAATTATTTAAAATATACAGTATGTATAAATTAAGTTTTGCAACTATCTAAAATGATTTAAAAAAAAATATTATACATGGTTTTACGTAATGTATTAATAACATACATAACAAAAGTTTATTTGCTTTTTAATGAACTTTATATTTTTTACAGACAAAAAATTGAATCAAAATTTTCTTATAATATTTTATTATTATAGTATTAGTAATTAAGTCTATTGCTTATGAGTGACATTATTTTTGAAGTACTTACTTATTAAATTACGACAGCCTCTCAATAACAAACCTTTATACAGTACCTATACATTACATTACCATTTATAGTTAGACTTTAGATTTAAAGACAGCGTTACTTTTTATACTCACGCATATTCTGCATTTTGCGGGATAAGAGACGAGTGAAAAGAAAAAAAAGAAGACTTCAATCTCCAGTTTTAACACGCTTTCATTAGGTTGAGAGGATAGATTACAAGTGGTTTAAATTCACGTTCTGTAGTACTTGAAAAGTTTGGTTTTTAGTTTTTTTTACAAACTATATATTTTTTAGGTTCTTCCTTCCTTTCTCGGTCCAATAATAGGTACCTATTTTAAATACAATAATTTCCCAAGAGGGAATCGAGCCCATAGCGGTTACAGTTAGTCGTTGTACGTACCACTGCGACATCACGAAAAGGTGTTATATTTACATAACATTATGCATGTTTGCGAAAATTGTCGACTTGGTAAATTAGCTTTCTAGTTTCTTTTGGCGGGTGTAATATATATATTGTTACATATGTTATGACACGCCATTTCACCGTTTAAACGTCTAGCGGTTACACTGACATATTTGATTATAAATTAAAGTTTTTATTAATTTTATATAAATTTTCTTGTTGAATTAAGTGAAGTAATGTACCAGTTTTCCTAAAGTGTTGGTATTTTAATGTATAATTCGTAATTTAGAAAATTAGATTAAGGGAACTAGTGTAAAAGATCGATTTTGTCTTAGGTAGGTAAAACGTTTTCCTCAAGAATATTTATTTAAAATATAAGCATTTTCTTAATATGGCTTAATAAAATTAAGTGCAGTTTGGATCCCAAATGGGAAATACAGTGCTATACTATAAATAATCTTTACTTCTCTGAGGCCGTTTTGCTCAGCGGCACATCATCTGAATATGAATTGTGAATTCGTTTTCCATTGGTTGAATTAATTATTTTCATTTCTTCTTTGTGGTAACCGGACAAAATGGCACTCCTACTTTGTCTTTACATTCAGTTTCCTCTATCCAATCAAATATATGCGTGATACAGCGTGAAGCCATTTTATCTTTACTTAACTATAAAATGCGGGATACGCGTAGAAACGGATAAATATAATACTTACCTATAATATTTACACACAAACAGGTAATCTACTTACGTTTATGTACAACTGTTTAAACTTAAGAATAAAATGTATATATTATTTTTTAAAATAAATAGTCTATTTTCTTGTGTTTTATTTGTACTTACCTAATTTGCACTATTTGTATTGTATATGTTTATATTATAAAATAACTTAAACTAGGTATACGTATTAATTTTTCTTTTCACTCGTGTAAATAGAGAGCGACATATACTTAAACAAATTGCATTTATAGCTTAAGTAAAACAAATCTAACGTTACTATTTTGAAGTATTAAATCATGTATTTATGTATCGCTAAGGAGTTTAATTTTAAGAAAAAAGTTTAACTCGGAACTCATATCCACATGTAAGATTGCATATAATATTACCTATACTTCTTTTAAAAAAAACTACCTCTGAATTAAACTAAAAATTAAATACCAAACATGTTATACAAATAATAAAAAACATAATTTTCACTGTAATTCATAGCTTATATCAGCATGATAACCGGAAGGACCGGCGGAGTATTTAACCTGTTGCATCCTCCCGTCCGGTAGTAAAACATGGTACTGTCCTTTAGTCCTATCCCCAGACTTTGCTTCACGGTGTCCGTAGTAATTACCACTTTCTGTATCGTGAACTCTATAACCGAATTCGTAGTTGGCTGCGTAGTGTAGCTAAAACATAAAAAAAAATTGAGTAAGTATTGTTTAGTTGTAAGACACACCGCTTTCCACTCTTCTCCGAATTTGGAGACGTGGCGTGTTGAATGGCGGAATACCGATACGCGATTTAGCCTCGTTACCAGAGAGAGACCATGATAATATTAAATATTTAATTCCTTCGAATGGGAATCGAACCCACAACCGTTCACAGCGCTCGTTTACAGTGTACGCTTGTGCCTCTGCGCCTCGTCTGCTTCTATTTATTTTATTTTTCTCTCTAAATTAATAGCTCTAAGTTTTATTATTTTTTTATTCATAAGTATAAATGAAAAACGAAGGTTGAAGACTTAACCCTTGAAGTCACAAACGGACTAAATTATCTCTTTTGTATGAAATAAATTTGTAATCATGATGATACTAGTTAGATAATACCATTAGGTAACTTATCTCGGACCGACTTTCTGCAATTCTAGATTCTATCAGATGCTTTAGAAAGTTATTCCGCTCACGATCTTCAATTTACTTTAATAAAGAAGAATCGATTTTGTTGTTTTTAGGTACGTATGTATATTCCAGACGGAAAGTTCAAAGAGTATATTTTTTATAGCCTGGTGATCAGAGGGAGCCTCGTAGGTACCCCCTAACACGTTTACCTACATGTCAAACAATTTTCACCGACTTTATTTACATAATATTGTAAGTAATCGTATAGTTCAAGCGGGCGAAGTCGCGGGCAGGTCGCTAATATCTACGGAATATTACGTATTTCTTATATATCGGCTATAAATTACTAAACATATTTCCTATATGTATAACAACTTTATAATATAATATTAACGATGCATAATAATCTATATCTAAGTATGATTCGTAACATATTGTTCCATTCTTTATCTTGTTTTTATAATATTTTTATTTATTTCAATAAATATAATAAAAATGTGGTTATTTATGTATTTTTATTTTTTAATTATAAATTAATTGTGCGAAAAAAAATATTTTTTCTTAATCCCTATCAGCAAATGACTATTTTGAGAGTTATACAAAGGGAACGTGTGTCACCAGGCCTGGGTTATGGGATATATATATGGGATAGCCCATTAGCCGTATTAGTTGGACATTGAAATTTTCCACAGATGATTTACATCTGTTGCTGCTATAACAACAAATATTAAAAAACAGATAAAAAAGTTATTAAGAAGGCTCCTGTGCTATCAGGAAAGTTTTACCGTTTTCAGTTTAATTATACACGTGTGCGAGTCCGACTCGCACTTGGCCGCATTTATTTATCAATAGTTGGGTAGTAAATTTTGGAAAGTACCTACACCTTTGAGTAAACTGTGAAATTAAGGCTGGTCACACTTTGTTATAGTTATAAGAAATATTAATTGCTTTTGAAAGTGTAGAACGAAATGACTGTCAACATTCTAGTTTCACAAGTATATCATACGATAAAACATATTGCCCTATATGGTACCATGAAAACTTTGGTTTTTAATAATTTATTATTTTTGTTAAAAATAGTGTATTTTATATGATACTATATTAATATACATATATTTATATAACTGTATATTTTTTAAATAATTTATATTTCTTTAAAATTTTAGGTAAGGAGACATGGCTGAGTAGCGGAAGTTCATTTTGGGAAATCAGATGGAAAATGTTTAAAGAACATTACAATATTATTGTATATAAAAAAATACAGTTGCTGAAATAAAGTTCTCCGCGTGATGATCGAATCCACAACCATCGCGCTCTCAGTATATCCTAATAAATAAAAAATACAATAATTACATAGTACTTAACACTTTTATTAGTTTAAAATTAACATAAATAATACAAAGAAATAAATAATTTACAAATTAAATAAATAAATAAATATTAGGCATTAAACTTATGAAGTTTAAACAAATTGTTTCTAACATGTTTAAAAGGGTATCTTTTTCTGTAATTTCTAGGATAATGCAATTTTTTGGGTCTATTATTACTTTTAGTTAACTGATATACATCTAAATGCTCAATATTTAAATTATTATGCCCCACTAAGTCTTTTAGTTGAGATTGAGTTAACATGTACACAGGTTCAAGATTCTCAAAACGTAGAGAACTGACTGTCGATTCAATTTTTTGGGGAAAGTAACTTTGGGGACTGCTGAATAAGGATGGAGAACCGTAAAAGGGTACGCCATAAGAAGTGGATGGGGGAGTTCCATATATACTAGACAAGGGTACGCGACGAAAATGACGTAATTTGTTCGAAAAACTACCTTTAGATTCAACTTGGTAACCAGATGGGCCAAAATTTTGAGATTTTGCTTCAAAGTCATATTCAGGTGATGAAAAATCATCATAATAATCATCATCGTAAAACGATTGTAATTTGTGATTAGATTTTTTATAGTCATAATCATAATCATCATATGATGCTTCACCTATTGGAAAGCTAGGCAAATAAACGTCTAAGCTATCGGGTTTTTATGGAACGGATTTACCCGTACAAGGGCCTCGGATGTGGGAGTGTCAGAGTTGTTCAACTTTTTTTCTGGCAAAAGAAAAGGTTCAGTTTCTAATTTAGATCGCTTGTTACGAACTTTAATACTTACATTGTCTTCATACGCCGAAGTTTCTGTACCATCTTCTAGCAAATGCTGTAGGCCTGTTGTTTGGGCATTGTGATGAAGATATCTCTCACTTTTATCCCCTTCTTGGTAACCATAGTGTAAATATGGCTTATCATTGGTTATTGTCTGACTTGCAACTTCTAATCTATAGTAATTATTACTTTTCGATGTTGCCGTCTCTATTTTTGGTGATACTGTCGGTTCTGGGACATTTTTTAGTGGTTGTTGGCTGGGGTCATCTATATCATCGATTTCTTCGGTTATGGGAGTGTGGTCTTTAATAACAGGTATGAATGCATCGGTGTAGGTAGATTTAGTGCTAGGAACATTTTGAGTTTGTGTTGGATTTTTTAAGTAAATATAAAAATCTGATGGCAGATTCTTATTGATTTCTTCATTTTTGTCAGACTTTATCAAAGCAGTAAATTCTGTTAACTGTTGCTCTGGATTTTTAGCTAACAACGAGTTTAGTGCCTCAATTTCTTGGACAGATGTAAATTTTTGATCTAAATGTTTTGGGTATGCAATTTTGGCATCGCTTGATAAAATGTTTGTATATAATTTACTCGGATCTTTTACCAAGATAGACCCAATATTTGAGTTAGGTTTAACATCAATACCATGGTCGTGGTAAGAGGGTACTGGCGAAACGTACACTGTTTGATATCTTTTAGGTTCTAATTGTTGATTATAATCAGCTGAACCGTAAGACCTATGACTTCTATTTCTTGTATCTTTTAAAACGTCACCTTTTGAAGCTTGCACTGGGTCGATTCTTTGGGAACCTCGCCGTGGTAATTGTTTTCTTTGGTTTGTCACTCTCTTTGATGGTTGTCTTTCAGTTTGACTGTCAGTATTACTCTGACCTCTTTGCTTAATTTGTCCTCTTTGCTTAGTTCTACTTGGCCTTGGGGAAGAACTTACAGGAACATCTTTTAACGTAGCTTGTTGTTGTTCGACTTCTAACTGATGATTTTCTTGTAATTCGTGATAAGTTTTCATATAACTATCGATGATTTGCGGGCCTTGGTTCCATCTTTGTAGTTGCGCTTTATGTTGCCTTACTCTTTCTGCATTAAACATAGCTTGTTGGTTACTCGCGTGGAGTCTGGCGTTTTGCTTGGAATTACCAGCGAGGGGATTCCCATATGGTAATGTTCCTGGACTACTGGATACTCGTATTTTGTCATCTGTCCTCGCTTGTTCATTGATCACTTCATATACAGGTGCGTTAGTTTCATTCGATGATGTTAATTGAAGCGTTATTAGAAAGATAATAGATGATTGTATGTAGTTGTTTAGATGCATTGTGCCTGTAAGTAAAAGAAAATGTTGTTTAGTTTTTTTTAATAATAATATACTGTTAAAAGTTATGTGTTAATAACTATATTAAATAAATAAATGCTCAAAGCCAAATATTTTTTTATAATATGTATTACAATTATTTGAAACATTTTAATTGGAGATGGAAGTGAACCGAAAAAGAAGACAAAAAGTAAATTAAATACTAATTTAAGAAAAGATTTTCTGACTTTTAATCTTTTTTAGTTTCACATTGTATCACGCATATAAGAGAGTGGGCAAAGGTATCTTAGTGTTAACACACTCAAGTCTCCCCACACACCGTCCGAATTTTCGAGATATTGTTGTTGAAAGGCGGAACTCAACACCGCGCTGTGTTTTGCTCCCAGAGGGAGGAAATGAAAATAACTAATTCCTCAACCGACCACAACTTCTAATTATAATAATTATCATAAACATTTAGTCTAAAAGTCACATCTAACATAGACAATAAAAACAAATGATAGAGACGCGAGTAAAATAAATGATGCCAGCTTGCCCCAAAAACAAAGTTGTATAATCGTTACGTATATACCTAATTATTACTAATTATAATTCACGCATAATTGTGTGAAATAACACATGAGTAACGCCTTGGGGGCTTATGCCATTGTATTCGTTCTTGCGGCTATTCTTATTGAATTAACTTTACTTGTATGTTATTGCTTTAAATTTACAAATTCTTAAAATGACAAGAATATGGCTTATAATAAGAGGCTGTCGTGGCACAGCGTGTGAGTGCAAACCCGACTGCTGTAAGTTCGATTCCCATTCGAGGAAATAAATTATCTAATATCCTCATTTCCTCGCTTTGGTAACAAGACCTATGTCTACTTAGCACATAACTTGGCATGTGCCTCGAAAATTGGACGGAAAGTAGAGTTTGAAAACTAATATCTCTCTACCTATCATGCTAAATACAAAAAAGGTACAGCGTAGAGCTTAAAAATCTCTGCATTTTTTATTCCTAAAAATGATGCTTGGACAAAAGAGAATACTAATTAATAAATATTTTAATATTCCAAGAAGCGGGTTCGAGTTCCGCTAAGGTAAAATTTTTACACGTTTTCTAAATATATACAGTGTTGACCTCTCAAGCATAAAGAGCAGATTATTTCACGTAATCCACTTAAACTTAAACATAAATATAAAAGGAGGTCGAACTAACCATAAAGTTTGGGAGTTAAAAATACTTTCTCTCAACGAGTTACATGATTAATTGTGGGTACATTATGTAAATTATACGTGTAATTCTAATTATAGTACGTAAATGCTGGTCATGTATTAATTTGGTGCAGGTCGTGGTTTTGAATTCTGTTATTATTATTTTTAAAGTATTTATTACGTATGTCTAAGTTCGTATCTAGATATATTTTCTAGCTTGGGCTTTAGCTTCGAAGAAACATGTTCGTGTAAAGGTTTGTTTAATTTTCCATTACTAATTTTATGTTCGTAAAATTTCTGGAATGGGCATAAGACTATTGCGAAGGAAGGACGATTAGAAGACTACTGCGACGGACCACACGGCCCCTAAATTGAAAACACATATAATAATTAATGCAAAAAAAGATTTGAGAGAGCTATAATATTAGAAAAAGTTTACGTTTAAATTTAAGTTTAGTTTACCGGACGAAGCCGCGTCTCTAACGTTAGTATGTACCTGTGTATGAGTATAATAAGATAAGCCTGTTTGTTACTTCACATTTAACTAGAAAGCGAAAAGTTCCTAGCACCTTCATTAACAAATTTATTATGTATACACATATATATGTACAAAGTAAGTACATTATTACAAAGTAATTTGTAGGTTTAACTCAAAACAGTTATATAATAGTGAAGCCGTTGTGGCACAGCGGATACAATCAGTGTTGTAAATGCGACGGTTTTGAGTGCGATCTCACTCGGCGGAAAAAAATACTTTCATTTTCTCGGTAACAAGACAAAACGCGGCGTTGAGTTCTCCCACTTAACACGTATAATATCTCATAAATTAGATGGTGTGTGGGGAACAAAATGAAATTAGCGTGAAACTATTAATAAAAAATATTATATAATTAAAATCATCAAACATTTGTCCGTACGTTGACTCTTTCTTACTTTCACTACAAGTTTGCATGTCCGTTCGTCTTTTAGATATAGACATTGAATTAAGCGATTTCCGGATGCAAAACCGGCCAAAGAACTTTTTTACTAAGAATTCCTGCACTTTTTACTCAAACCACTTTCGATAATGTTTGTTCTAATTATAAGTATTAATTGGCGTCGATTGCGTTGTGGCGCAGGGGCCCAAGCGTGTGGGTTTAAACGTGACGGTTGTGGGTTCGATTCCCGCTTGGGGAACGCAATATTTAATATCTTCATTTTCCTCGCTCCGGTGAGGGGGCAAAAGTGCAGTATTAAGTTCTGCTACTCAACACGCAATGCCTCCAGAATTCGGCGATTTAATTTCCAAATGTAGTATTTTATAAAAATTAGATAAACCATTTAAAGTGGAAAACTAAACTATTAATTTAATCTCATTATTAATTTCTATCAAAAACATAGCCATATTAATGTAAATTACATAATAAATTTTTACGAAGTCATATCGTAATCGTATCGATATCGCTAATTATAAACACGAGATCTAGGCTAAATAGTAAATAGTTTACATTGGAGTCAATGTCAGAACTATTCCGGCCACGCCCGTTACAAGTCATAGAATATGAATGCAATATTTAAATAGATGATATTTAATTTATGTGTAGGTGGTAGTTAGTTCAATTTCAATTCGGTACATATTTGTAGATACTGCAGGATTTATATGTACTACGAGGCATATATGTAAATTCTTTTGTAGATACATTTCATTAGGTCCGAGTAACGAAGTAAAGAGAATCGAACCTACAACCATCGTGACCAATCGGACAATATCCAAATGCACATTTGAATGGCATTTAGATTAAAGGGGCATTGTCATAAATGTCTCTATTACAAAAAAAATACATATTGGTGTTTCAAAGACTGTTTTATCATAATAAAGTAAAAAGGGGACGAAAATTCATAGCACATTTATATTAATAGTCTAAGAACTGAAATTTTGTCTAATAAATCTTTCTAATAACAGATTTAAATTCTGTTATTAGAAAGATTTAATTCAAACAGAGTTTTGCATGAACTTTTGAATCCTCTAATGAACATAAAGTTACTACCGGTTGAAGGCGTTAGTACTTAGTATATTAAAGGAGCGTTGAACCTCAATCAATCATAACAAAGGCATAATACGACATCAAGATCAACGAAAAAACGTACGAGAACAAAATTTATCAGACTAGTTTATTAAGTCACGACATTGCGCTTTTGGGTTCCGTAGAATAATAACTAGACGTTGATTTTTATTAAAATGTTAACGGGGCATAGTTTCCAAAAAATATATTTATGATTTCAATTTTCATATTTGAAATTTTCTTTAAAGTTGACTTAATTGAAGGAGACACCCAACGAAAAACGGTACGGACACTAGTAGATAGATATTGAAAAAGAAATAGAAGATTGAATTGAAATTGAAGAGGTGCGTGGACAAAAATAAGAATTAATATCGAAATATCAAGATAGGTTCCTTAGGATGAAACTGTTTCAAAATTTAATTAAACTTTTTTTTAATTTTGATGAGTGTAATTAACCAAATAAACATATTAGGTTTATACAATAAGCATAAATTTAATAAAATTTAAAATCGCAGAAAATCTATATTTTTTGAACCACTTAGCATATTTTTGTAACACTGTAATATTAATTGGTACTTAGTGATTTTGATGGAGGTCATGTCGATAGTCAGGTTGATGTTTGGTCTTAAGCTAAATTTTTGCCTTGCATAGTGGACGATAATAAATTTTATAAGCGGTCTACTTATTTGTGAAAATCTTTTTTTTGGAAACATGTAAATAGCTGTAAAACACTCCGTATTCCATTCCACCCGATTTCATGAAACTTTATGTTGGGTGGTGCAACTATATGTTCTTTTGAACAACAAAATCTTTCTTTCTTTTGAATAACAAAACAGGGAAAAGTGTTCCTTGTTTTATATTATAACGATAATGTATTCCTCCGAGTGGAAATCGAATTATTACTGCGCCACTACTATCATAAAAGTAAAAATTACAAAAGAACCAAAATGAATGTGCCAATTTACATGGGATTTATGTAATTTTATAAGTAATTTTCTCATACACTTACATACATACATAAACATTGTAAGTACGTGTGAATAAGGTTTCCCCAATCAAGTAAACAAAAGTCGTGTCAGACCATTGTGTCCGTGTAGCGGTCACGCTTTTGATTGGGTTCCGTGATGGTCAATTTGGGTTCCTTGATAACTTCCGTTATCAAGTACTTATTTAATTATATGAATAAATGTAATAAAATACTGGTTTCTTTCAAGGTACTTACTATACATAAATGTATATATAAAACTTAATCGGAAATTAATGATTCGAATAAAAAATTCTGAATGGGATAAAAAAAAATACAGAATTGTATAAATTCATTGACACTTCAACACATAAACACATGGGACTTTAAAAAGAACGGTCCTAGGTTCGGTCGTTTCCCAGTCGAGGAAATAAATCATTTTTATATTCGATAACAAAACAAAATGCAACATTACATTACGCTTCTCAACATGCAATGTTGCGGAAAGTGAGGAATGGAGTGTCTTAGCACTAGGTTCCCCTCGCCTGCTATATATTCATTACTAGATTGTTTCAACTGTACCAATTCAGTTGAAATTAAAACTATTAATTATTTTCATTTAAATTTAAATATTTTTGCTTAATAGCCAAAAAAATATGCTTATTTGAGTACGGAACCATTAAATCTAAATGTGAGTTCAATCTTGACTTGTAAAGTTTCTCATAGTGCCTGCGACTGCATTGTCCGTGAGGCTTGAATGTTGAACAAAAAATTAATTGAATAAGGCAATTTTCGCGGTAACGTAAGTTCTGTAATCGAAAGTTTATAGCTACATGATCATATGAAAATAGGCTGTCGTGGCGCCTGTGCACAAACGTGTGCGGGTTATGGGTTTGATTCCTACTCGGGGGAATGAAATGTTTAATATTATTAGGCGAAACGTGGCGTTGAGTTCCGCCACCCAACACACAATGCCTCGAGAATGCATAGGGAGCGGAAGTGTCGAAATAAGAAGCGGAGTGTCTTAACTCTAGGTTCCCAGGTTCCTTCTGCCTACTCTAGGTATAATTTAAGTAATAAAATAAAAGTAATAAAGTAAGTAATTGGAAATAAACAGTTAGAGGTAAGCTGTATATGAATTTTATAGGATCATCACAATGACCTTTTCATATAGTCACTGTTGGATGTTTTAAGTCGTTTTAAAGGTCACAAGTGTTACCTTACGAGATCGTCCTTTTATAATAGTGAATGTAGAAGTCTTAATGTATTTTGTGGCCTATTCTGATGCAAACACTAATTATAGCTACATACCTATATATAAACGTTATGTGTAATAAGTTTTTTTAGCTTATTATGCTTTTTTATAGTCAAACTTATCGATTTTAATAAGTATAGAAAGACATACAGGTTGTCGTGGTGCAGGTGATTGTAAACGATAAAGTTACAGGTTCTATATCCGCTCGGTGAATTTTAAATTATTTTCAATTCCTTGCTGTGGTAACAAGACAAGACGTCAGGACGACGACGGACGACGGATGCGGGGAACGGAGTGTCTTAACACTAGGTTTGCTCTACCTAAGGTGCTATATGTAGGTCGCATTAAACGAATTGCTGTATATTTTCTTTCCATATACAGGGTGGAAGAGGCAGCGCTTCTTTTACTGAAACTGCGTATAGGGTAAAATATTTCAAACCCAGAATTAAAAAAATTAATCAAGATACCTCAACAGTTTAGACGTAGGATTTTTTTTTCATTTCACGATTTTTATCCATATCTGTATTTCGTGTGACGCACACATACGTATGCGATGTTGCCGCTTTGACAGGTAAGTGTGTGCGTGCCTATGTTATACTTTACAAATTGCGTTTTATTTTAAAACGATAATTTTATTATTTATTTTGTTTGAAAAAATAACTTTTTCATTTTTGGGAATTATTTTTTTCCGAATTATATTAGGCTTTTATAGAGTAGTTAAAACTGTGGTTTCATTTAAAGTGGCGCTGACAATTCCACTCTGTATATTTATAGCAATAGCATTTCCGTTTAGATGATATTTGACATTCGTTACGTAAATCTTACATAAGTCCGCTTCCGCTTTACAATTGCATACGAAATTTTTAACCATCATCCGATTTTGCTAATGTTGCTCAATACATTATTTGGAAGATGACTTGAATATTTTAAAATAGAATAAAATGTTACAACAAACTATGTACATTCAATTTTCAATGGATTTTAAATATTTCTATTGTTTGTTTGACATATGAAACATAAGCAATTTTTGTCGTACTTGAACACGTTAATTAAATTGATTATACATAACTCGGTAATGTTTCTTAAGTATTCTGTTACTGATATAAAAGGAAAATAAATGATTTTGTCAAAAACATAAATATGAAATGAGTTACAAATTTTAAGTAACTGTAAAAAGTATGTTTATTTGTAAAACATATTACTCTATCCAAAAATACCTACATATACGAGAAAAATGTTTGGAATTAGGATTAGCTTACATAGTATTATTGTATTAACCAATAAAATTGCTTTTATATTTAAATGTTATTTTCAAACATTTAGCGGGGTAGGCACAGAATACCTAGTGTTAAAATAATCCATAGCCTATTTTCCGCCTAATTTTCGAGTCTGCGTGTTAAGGGCGAAACTAGAACCCGCGATTATTTGATAAGTGACCGCGATAACCAGAGCGAGGGAGTGAACATAATTCATTCTACCGAATGGGAATCGTACTCACAAAAGCCGCGCTTACAGTCAGCCTCTGTACCGCTGCGGTAGCACGGCTTCATTATCTTAATTTTATAGTTTTCGCGGTTGATACAGATAATAGGAGTCAAAGTATGAAAAGTGACATTATTATGGCATACTATAAGTATTACCATTCATTAATAGTAATGTAAATATTGATGTAAATGTTAATAATAATATAAACGTGAGCAAAGCTTATAAAATACGGCGTTAGGTCAAACAATCCAAGGTAGGCGGCTTTCGCTGCAAGTTTTGACATTTTAAATTATTTTTTTGGCAAATTGTTAAACTTTAAACTCTCTAACCTTTAGCTATAATGAGGTAAAAAAGCTAATTAAAGATAAATACTTCATTTAATTATATTTTTCTTTCTTCAGGCAGAGGTCGAATCTGTATTCAATATGGATACAAATGTATATTAGAAATAGAATAATTCATTAAGGTCAGTCGCGACAGATTGTGGGTTTGATTCCCATTCGAGGAAATATTTAATATATTTATTTCCTCAAATTAAATATTGACGCAATGCCTAATAAATTCGGCGAAAAGTGGGGAGAGGAAGAGTCCTAATAGGGACGGAGTGTCTACTCTGTTGTGTCCAGGACCGCTGTCCAGCAGCGTGTTGTATGTGTGCATCACAACAATACATAAATAATCATTGTATTCTCTGTAATAAAAGGTAATTGTGTCAAGATAGTGTTGAATAATATGTTAAATATTGTTAATTATTTTAAATTGGAAATGTACTTGGAGGCTACAGAAAATATCTAATTAATTTGTTTTTTATTGTGTGTATTTTTTGTATTTACCTCTTTTTATTATATTTTTTTATTCGTACTACAAATGTAGAGTCCGTTACATACCTATATAAACCCAAATTATTTTTTTCTTTAGCTTAGCGCTATCCCCTGCATCTAGTAGGGTAGGCAGAGGGAACTAAGGAACCTAGTGGTAAGATACTCCGTTCTCATTAAGACACTTCTGTTCCCAAGTTTCCACCGAACTTAAGAGTTAAAATAATCTTGATATTAAAATGTTACATGCTTATCAAATTATTACCTACTCAAAAAATATTAAAAAAACCACAACACTTACATATATTTAGCATCCAAATTAACAAAAACAACACGTTTATCACAATGGCACTACTTATAGAAATTCATAAATACATATAAATGCATATATAAATAAATATAAATTTAAAGACTTTTGTATCGGCGCGTGCGCACAAGATTTAAAACCTACTGAAGTGATAGCGGTAGCGTGTAGCGTTATAAGTGTATACGACTTTGGTTAGGAGGTGGTTATACTATTAAGCTTTCATACAACTTTTGTGTGTGATTTAGTTTATATTTTTGGTACTAAGTACTAATTGTATCAGACTTTTAATTTTTTTATATTTTACTTATTTATTTATTTTTGTACATCATTATATACCTACATCTGAAGAACACTTTACATAATGTTTTATACAATTATTGTTACTGATTTTGGGCTTTTTTATCCATGAAGAACAAGGAAATCGTATATATATTTCAGAGTAAAAATCACAATTTTTCGAGTATGTAAAATATATAGTGACTTGGTGGATCTATGTGGTGCCTAAAAGATTTCCATTTGTGAAAAGTGTTGTTGACCTGTCTTATACCATCTTTTTATAAGTACCAATTATATTAATCAAGAGCAAACACATTTTTCGGATTTAGAATATGAGTCGGTACATATAGAAAAACGACGAAAAGTGAAGAATGGAGCAATTTAACGCTACTAAACTTCCTATATTATACAGAAAATGTATAAAAATAAAACCAAATGTACTTAAATGCAATTGCAATATACAGGGTACATGTAGACATTTGTACTAATTTCATAATATCGTAAAATAATCCAACATTGTGTGAGAGAAAATGTCAACAAAAACATATCTCTTTATCAATTGCGGCTGGGAAAATTGGTATAATATGAACTTTAACTTTTAGTTTATATTAACAATATAAGAGTATATTAATAAAGGTATTACAATTTATTTTTTCAGCCTTATGCCTCTGTAGGCAGAGAGAACCTGGTGTGCATATAGCTGTGTAGGCAGAGACCCGAGAGAACCCTGTATCGCTAGCAGTGCTTGCAATTTTCTTATTGCGGGATCCCGCATCATTTTGTATCTCGCATGCTGCGAGATTATAGTTGATAAATCCACGAGATTTGGTACTAGAAAGAAGTATTCACACAATCTTTCCTGAACACGATAGCTCGGGAAATTAAAGATTTTCTATGATGTTCGATGAGAATGAACTTCAGTCCTTTAAATATATGTTTAGCTAAGAAGTGTGAAAGCGGTGGTCAGATGGTGCAATTTAGCACTTAATTAAAAAAAATGATAGTAATCAAAGTTATTGTCAAGAAACTGATATATAATTTGAAACGCTTTGATAGTTGGCTCGTTGGTCTAGGGGTATGATTTTCGCTTAGGGTGCGAGAGGTCCCGGGTTCAAATCCCGGACGAGCCCAAATCCTTTTTTGCGTTTATATACGTAGTAGTTTATATTTTATATGTTAACCATTGCTTTACAATTTTTTATTTATGGATATATATGTTTTTATTATCCATATGCAATGTTTTTATTATTGTTTTTTTCTTATTTCGGTGTTAATAATGGAACATTTAACTCAAAATTGAAAAATGTTTTTTTTTATCTTGAATAGTTGTAATTGTAACTTAATTTGCTACTTTTTATTTATTTGAAAACAAAAAACGAAATACGACGTATATTTTTATTAAATATATTCAAAATAAATTTCGATACTTTGGATGTAATCTTTGTTGTCTTTTAATATTTATTTATATTAAGTTAAAAAATACATTAAATAAAAATATCTTTATTATTATATACAATAATAAAATGCTTTTTTTATTTCATGTTATTTTACATTATATTGTGTATTATTTTATTTTATACTCTAAAATAAAGAAATTAGGTAACAGCGCCATCTATGGACTTGTTGAGATAAGGAAACTTAATTTCTTGTTATAATCATAGATGGCGCTACAAAGTCATTTAATTAAGTATTCTCAACACATTGTTCACATTGACTCAGTGGCGCAACTCGTTCTGGTAATAAGCCAAAGAGCGGTGTTCAGTTCCGCCTATTTACTCGCAATTTCTTATTCGCGGTATTGGATTATTTAAATTTCCTGCTTTGGTAAATATAA
This sequence comes from Heliconius melpomene rosina, assembly GCF_056956725.1. Lineage (NCBI taxonomy): Eukaryota > Metazoa > Arthropoda > Insecta > Lepidoptera > Nymphalidae > Heliconius > Heliconius melpomene. Next base: position 4,719,567 of record NC_140389.1, on the reverse strand, counting down.
GAAACATCAAGTTTTTGAGTTCCGCCATTAATTATATGATATCTTGAAAATTGGGGATAGTTGGGAACGGAGTGTCTTAACACTAGCTAAATATCTACTAATACAAATAAAACAATACAATAACTTGCCAAAACGTTTATTTCATTAAATCAATAACGACTTCAATCCAACTAAATACTGGACATAAAATAATCCTCGGACGGACACGGATCGTTGCCATTCAACGGTTTATATCTATATATCTTTCCTTTAGTACCAATTATTATATTGTTTCTAGAATCAAACTCCATACCTGTGATTTTGAACCCCAACTGTCCTATTTTAATCGGCAATATACTTTCGGTCGTTAATTTGAATAACGACCCCTTAACAGCTACTATAGCTTCATCATTATTGTTTAACTTTAGTACATATTTGAGTTCTCTACTAAACCCTTTATACTGGACAGGTTCAAATAAATCTGATGATAAGAAGTACAATTTGCCATCAACGTATTCATAAAAAACATTACCTTTAGAATCCAAAACGAAATTGTACGCTTTGGATATTTTCTCAAATCTTTTCACCGCAGCTGAGCCATTCACAAATTTATATATGTCTCTATTAGTTCCAACAGTTATATACATATCATTGGATTTGTCTACGAAAATACTTCTTACATCATCATCACCGATCGGCCTTTCAGTTACTTGAGAATAATCATATACTATAAGTCCTTGATTCGTTCCGAAATATATATTGTTCCTGTCAATGCCTATACATTGACCTACAATGTCATCTGAAAGTGGTATATCTTGGACCCCAAGGGATCCATGCTTCAATAAATGTAGGCCTTTGGTATAATTTTTTTTGTTCAGGAGGAAGAAAATGTGTTCTGTTCTGGGGTCCGCAGCTATTCCTGTAGGATAGCCGTCTATAGTTGCTATTAGCTGTCGTTTGTAGAACTCATTGCCTATGACTGTTCGTTCACACTTGCTGGCACTCGCCAGGGAGAAGGCTAAAGTTGTTACTATTATTTGGAGCATGGTTCAGGCATGACACTTATTGAGCTGAAATATATAATTTTAATTTCATTATTGTCCAATCCTACTGGGGATAGTAGATAGTGTTAAATTACTTAAAAAGCAGCTTCAGCCCGTATCCCGCTCACAACAGGGTAAGCAGAGGGAACCCAGTGTTAAAACACTTCCTTCCTTCCCCACTTTCCTCCGAATTCTGGAGGTATTGCGTGCTGAATAGTGAAATTCAACGCCGGGCTTTGCCTCGACACTAGGGTGAAGAAATGAAAATATAAGTTTAAGTAAATATTTTATGTCCTCGACTGGAGGTCGAACCCACAACCAGTCGCGCTTACAGTCACGCTTTGTGTCCATGCGCCACGACTGACCTGGTGGGATAGTATTAATCATTAAAATAGCACAATTCACTCTTTTATCCCTTTTTGTAATATACAATTATATCACATATAAACAAAAAGTTTATAAATTTTACCATTTTTCCTGTTAATGGATTTTTTCAATTTAAAAAATTACCTTTTTCACAAAAATTTTGTCCACTTAGAAAAATGTTACCCAACTTGTTCATTCAAGAACATTAATAATGAAGTGAACTCCACCGATCTTTTATAAAACATAGCTATTGTGTCAGATGTTCGTTCGTTTGTAAATATTCTTCGAGTGACTTGAATATACAGGTGTTTGAAATTCGTGAAAAAAAAAATTCAATCTAATTAGGAAAAATAATTAACAAAAATTTCTTGAGTAATATTTTTAAATCGAATTGTAAGGTATAATTAGAATCTAAAATTGTTGATTTTATTATAGTTTAACATTGTATCCCGTATATATCCCGGGTAGGCAGAGGAAACCTTCGTTTGCTACTTTTCGACCAATTTCTCTCTAGACATTGAGTTTTGAGTGGCAAAAATCAACGCCACTTTTTGTTTTGGTACATTTAACATCTTTTTGACCGAGAAATTGAAGATATGTGTACCCCGAGTGGGAGTCGAACCCACAACTGCAGCGCTTAAGTCAGACGGTGACATGACGTGCCGATCTCATAAGAATTAATTTATTGATAGAGTTTAATTAAGCTAACCCAAATGGAAAGCAGAATTAAGTGCTATAAAATTTTATTATTTTTCAAGTTAATTCAAAAAATGTCGTCGATGATGATCATGTAGGATAAGCAGATGTAACTGAAAAACGTATTAAATATTTTCGAGAGTGGGAATCGAATTTGCAACCATTTCTTGTACAGGCACTCCTCAACTGCGTTAGACGTCAGTCAACTTTATGAAATTCCGTATATTTTTAAACGGTTTTTATTAAAATAGATTACAATTTTTTGAAACACCATGTACATATTGTTTTAAATCTAGTAGAAAAGAATGATGTAATGTTACTATTGCTTTGAATTCTAGAATTAACAAAAGGGCTCTACGGTGCTGCGATTTAGACAGATTAGTTGTAAGTTAGACAGACTCGGGAACACACTGCATAATAACGGTAAGAATTTTTTATAATATAAAAAACAGCATCTTCGCTCTTTGGTTAATTGCGAGGGAGAAACGTATTGTAAAGACACTCTGTTCCCTATATTGCTTTCTATATAGCGAGATAATAAGTATTGAGTCGCGGAAGTATTCCTTAAATTTTCTTTAAAATGATAATGTTATTAGAACACGTAAGTAATTCAGATTAGTAAATAAATAACTGTGTAGTTTAAACGGGCGAAGCCGCAAATCTAGCGACCCGCTAAAAGTAGCGAATGAGCTTTTAAATGTAATAATAATTCCGACTTAATTAATATTAGCCATTTTTAATATTAGACATAGGTAGTGTCACCCCTCATAATACAGATGTGATTAGATAATAATTTACTTTTTTCATTTTATATTTTTTTACATGTAATTTAAAAAGAAAAAAAAAGGATAAATCCAAATATATGAAATAACAATAATTTAACCACGGAACTTTTAAAAATATTTTTTATTAAAATTATTTTATTATTCGATATAAATTGTACAAACTTTTATTAAAATTTTTATAATAGTATCTATTAATTTCATTAAAAATAAATATTTTAAAAATTTATTGACTATTTTCCTCACAATCTTCATTACTATATTCATAAATGATTCCATTGGTCGATAAATACAAGTTATCTCCTAAAAACGCGATGCCAGACGGCACGAAGTCTAAGTTCATCAATTTTTTAGGTATAACTGAATCGGGTTTCAACCAGTACAGGCCGTCGTTTGCAGCTAACACCACTCTGTTTTCACTATCCACAGTTATAGCTCGAGCTGAATTCTTAGGTATACCAACGAATTCTATAGGTTCTTGGAAGTCCTTCAGCAAAACTTTGACATATTTAGAATCACATTCGTAGAAAGTATTCCCATCACCGTCAACAGCTAGCATGAACGCACAAGGAATGTCAACTTTAATCTTTTCATTTTTCTTCAGATCCACCTCAAATACTTCACTATCCGGGTATATTACTACGTATATTTTATCATTATTTTGTGGTTTAAAAACTTGTGTTATATCCTCATTCATTAGCGCTATAAAATTGGCTTTGTTGGAACTATTGAGAACGTTAAGACCTTTGTCACTTGCTATGTAAACTTTATTGTTTTTCACATCCACGGCAGCAGCTTGGCCATTCACATTGTCTATTTTGATGGGCTCTCCATTCTTTAATATATATTGATCCATCTTTGTCTGTACATCGTCATTTTGTAATGATTCCACATCTATTAATGTAAATAGGAGGTCATTGGATTGAGGATTGATGACAAGATTTGTTGGAAGTCCCTTAATTGTTAGTATCGAACGTTTCGAATATCCAGTGCCATCAAAAATATGTGAGCAATTTTCTGAAAGTGCTGGTGTGACAGCAAGCAGCAGTAATAATGGTAGCATCTTCTGAAATAAATTACATTTACGTAATACATAACTTTTAACAAATGACATGTCTTATAGAAATAGGATGTACTTAGGTACAGAGTAGTCATAATATTTTCGTTAGCGTAGCTAGATAGTGTATGACTTGGTTATGCAATTACCAATCGAGAAAGTTAGAAAGCAAAAAAGATTTAATTATTATATTTATATATATTATAGATATAATAATATATTCACTGTGTGATTTAAAAAAAACGGTTATATTTTAGTAATTTGCAACCAAATTCCTCACAACATGTAGGTGACTTATACATAGATTCTTAAAAGTAAAATTTATAAAGTAACACATACTTATATGATTTTGTTTTTTCATTTATGTAAGAAAAATGTTAGATGTACAATACAATGGAATAGCCCAAAGAAAATAAACAATTATGTAATACAAACAAAAGGTCAAGGTTATATTTGCATGTTGAATTATTGAACTCCACGTTCATTTTACCAGAGCTAGGAAATGAGAATAATTCATTTCCCTTGAGTGAAATTGAACCCATAACCCTCACATTTACAATAAGATTGCGTGTGCCGTGCGTGACCTCGTAAGCTATTATATATTTATGTACATATAGTAAAACATCTTTAAGAACTAGTACCGCGGGATACAGCGTGATATAAATAAATCTTTAACACTTAATAAAATAACACAACACTTACTATTAAATTGACACTATTATAATGCTTCTTCTATCCAAGTCCAATGCAATACTGATTTATAATATCAAGTAAATCATTTAAAATAGTTCTCACAGTTCATCGCCCGTATATCAAAGTAGGACAAAAACACTGACAAATAATAAAAATATAATTATACATATATATTATATGTATATACTTTTTAATATAATGTATGTTTGTGTATTAAGTCGATGGTAGAGAAGTGTTTCGTTATATACCTATAAGTTTAAGTAGGAAGAAGGAAATGCATTATCTGTGTCCACTGTTTAGACGATTTTGAGGTCGTTGTGGCACAAGGGCAAAAGAATAGGTCTATAAACGCAACCGATTGTCGGTTCGATTTTCATTCGGGGGAATGAAATATTTAATATTTTCATTTTTTTGTTCTGCTTACGAGGCAAAGCAGCGATTCAAGAATTCAGCGGAAAATGGGGTATGGAATTCAGTAATTGTCGCTGTGTTTTATTCTTAGAACTGAATGACTAAATGACTTATGTGTTGGCCATAAAAAATATGAAAAAAAAGTTTCTACAATTAATACAATTTAAAAAGTGTTTTGTATTTCTCAGTCTACCTTTATTTGTGGGAATGTATCCCTATGTATCCTCACAAATGTACAGGTGGCTGATATCTCTGCATCGATATCATATTATAAAATCCTTGGACCTTTCAATTCTTTACTAAAACCCAGGCAAGTACGAGTTAGACTCGCCTACAAGAGTTCCGTATCAAATAATGATTGGAAGCAATGACGAGTCAACAATGGCGGAACTGAACGCCGCGCTTTGCCTGGACACCGAACAAGCGAAGAATGAAAATATTAAATATTTCATTTCTTCCAGTGTGAATCGAATTCACAACTTGTCACGTTTACATTCACACGCTTGTGCCCCTGCGCCATGAGTGGCCTCACATTTTATTCTTTTTATATGAATGCTTAAAACCATCTAATTATATAGAAAAAAGTACTATTTTATACGATGCGTTCTTTGTGCAATGCGAACGTTTCACTGCGTATACATTTTACGCTTAATTGCATATATCGTGTCTATAGTGTAATTACATTATATAACCATATTAATAGATTCATTGCATAATTTCAAATGAAATTGTATTAAATATATATGTATTTAATTAATTTTTTATTGATTCTCACTGATATGACTTAAAAAGAAGTGGCGTGGCACAAAGGCACAACGTTTGACAGTAAGCAAGATGGGTTCGATTCCCACATATATTATATGGAAATTTAAATAACTCTTTTCAGGAAAGTGGGGAGCGGAATATTTTAATATTAGGTCCCTTGCCTGTTATGCTATATGCGGCGTGAAGTACGCATGGTTACACGACTCAAACCCACAATAGTCGCGTGTCTTTACAAGCGCTTGGGTTACTTTTGCACTTCGTGTATACTTTTGTGTATTAAGATAAAAAAAGTCCCCCCTTTAAAAGAGCCCTTACCCGATAGCAGTATAGGCAGAAAGAAGCAACGGAGTGTCTCAGTGTCGAGGCCCTCCATTCTCATTTTTCGTTGAATAACACGAAAATAATTTCACCGTAATCATTCTCACGAGTGAATATTGAATCCACAACATTAGCGCTTTCAGTCGGACGCAGTCCCGCTGCTAGCAAGTTAATCTTTAACAAACAATTAAAAATTATTAAATATTGACACAGACGTACTATTTTTTATATACTTTGTGTATCTTATAATTTACATATAAATAAATAAGTATATTCGTTTATAAATAAATATGTAATGCCACCGAGGTTATCTATTTATCGATTTAATTTCTTAGTAAGAAATAAGTTCAAGTAAGTAGATATCATAAGAATTAACATTTACGCGCGGTTTTGTTTATGTCGGCTTAACAGTTTTCTTGGTGGTATGATAGTCGGTGTCAAGCTAATGCTCCAATAACCTTACTACAATATCTAATAACTAAGCCTGTTTGTTTTACTTGGCACCGACTTCAAAATTATAAAATCTTTGTAAGAAGTCGTTGTTAGAAGTCGGTTTTTCTTTTTGTTAAAAGTTAATTTATGTAGAGACTATTGCATTGATTTACATAAGAAAAATATAATAAAACTTTACGAGATACCAGCCTGGAAATACGAGTACCTATTACTAGTAGATACCGGAAAAAAGCTTATAAAATATCTATTTACAGAAATTTTCATTGGGCGTAGAAATGATACCTTATCATTCTCTATACTGAGAAACATGAAAATTGTCATTATGATTCGACAAAATATTTTTATCTTTCATTTCTATGACTTGCTGACCTTTGCGACGTTATCATAACGTTAGGGGGGTTTGCCAAATTGAACGCAGTTGTAGGAAAATCTAAAAGTAAATGTTATTAACTTACCATTAGAGGACGGTGTGGCGCAGTAGCACGTCGAGAGGAGAAGCGTGACTCAACACGCAATATATCTAATTTTGGCGGAAACCTGAGAATGACATATCTTGGTTTCTTTTACCTATGGAGAATAAGGCGTGAAGCAATGGAAATTTAAAAATTTACGTACGTAATATCTTCATGGATGCTTCTAGAGATACTCCCTTGGGAGGGCTGGCCTCCAGTAGTATACTCGTACAAGGTTTAATGATAATGTGGCACAAAATATGCATATACTCGTAGTTTAGTGGGTAGTATGTATGTTTCTTTGCAGATTAAGTTATTTTTCTAATTCAAAAAATGCAATTTAGCATAAACATTGCCAAAGTTTCTTGTCTTTTGGTTTAAACTGATATCTTTGTGTGATTTTTTTTAAATTTTATACCCTTAACTTTTATGTACATAAAAATTCTGGAGTGGACATATATCTATAATATATAAGCATTGGTACGAAGCGAAGATAGAAATATTTTATCATACAAGATACTAAGGTATAAGATGTTACTTTTAAGTTTTTTTTATAAAATCTTAACTGGATAGCGACAATTGTACACAAAGAAAAAATATATATTTATCTAATTATATCTGAGAAAATTTATTATTTCGTTACTGGGTCATATGGCTTCGATAATATGTTTAGTCTATATAAATATGTATTATATTATATAGGTATTAACGTAAATGTGTTCCAAAGTAACCTTTAAATTAATTGATTATGATGTAATTTCATATTTATTATTGTTCAGCAGACTGAGGCAGAGGGAATCTAATGTTAAAACTCTCCACTTCTGAAATTCTAATTCCGTGTTGAATGAGGGAACCAGAGCAAGGAAATGGATATAACTCATTCAAAGAGGGAATCGAACTCACAACCGTTGGCGCCACAACGGCCTCACCTCACTAAAGTTATAAAATATGTTCCAGTTGTCGTACCAATTGAATATTTAATAGTACTGCCTGCCGGGAGTTTAATGTGACATATAAATTATTTAATTTTTCGCTCACTTTGAACTTAGCACCGCTTTTAAGTATAAAAAAAATTAAGTAAATTTGCAATAAAATTTGCACAATATTATACTGTACAAGTGAATGTTCTATATAATGTTCTGTATAATATGTAACTGTATATGTGTTCTGTATATATTTAAAAAATCTAAATATCCTATGAAATAACATTTATTGTTACAGGTAGACAAATGGATTTAAAATACTTATGGATTCTAAGTTACTCATCTGTAGCATTCTGTAAATTTATAGTATTTAATGACTCAAACAGTACAATATTTCATAAAGAACAAGTGATCTTCTCTTCAGAGCACAACATTACCAAACTGTTGGTCCCTGCTGGCAATTCCTATATTCAAGATAGAATTTCAGATTTACCGTCCATTTTTTTTACAATAACCGATCCTAAATTGGAGGGTGGAAGCTGTATTTACGTGTTGGAGGAGTTGGCAGCATACGAAATATTGGAAGGGGGGCGCGACTCAACATCAGATTATAGTACTGACAGGGCAGTATATTTTGGTGCAAAGGATGGAGTTTACAAATATGATCCAGATACATTGTCAGCTAAGAAATTTGGACCATTCCACGATGATATAATACAAATACAAAAAGCTTCTTCGAATACTATTTACTATTTGACATCAGCTAATATGCTATACAAACTAGACAAAAACGGTACTTTTCGAAGCAGAGTGAAAGCAGTCACTTGCGCTACAGAGTTCGTTTTGGATACTTCAGATATCATATATTTTATATCGTGTGATGACGGTTTGCCTCGAATCGTTAAATCTGATGGGATCTTGCTATCGTATACGCCGAGTGTTTCTGAAGACTTCAAAGAAGTAAAGCTATTACGACCAGCGTTCATAATGGAAAATTGTATACCATTTTTAGGTGACAATAATTTATATATATTGTACTCAAACGGGACGTGTGAGAAAAAAGATTTCTCATTGAAAGATAAACCTTCAGCTTACAGTATTGACGCTGCCTTGTATCTAGTCGCGGCGTTAGATGGCAAAATATATGAATTTAATGTAATGGAAGTCATGTTAAAGTCAATGTTTGGTTTTTCTAATTTTCCTATAGATCTAAGTAAAATTGTTATGTCCATCATAGATACCGCTAGAGATGGTTTTTACAAAGATTGGGGCACAATTCTAGGCTATTAGAATAGAGTGTAACAAAATCTGAATATAATAACAATTTGTGTCATAATAAATTATTTTAAATTTAAGATTATTTAAGCAGCATATATAACTATAATAATAAAAATACTAGTCCTACAACTAAGGAATAAGACTTATTTTGTTTATTAAAGGTTGTGAATAATAAAATAAATATTTTTATTGCATTGTAAAAGTTTCTTGATGTCGAGCTTTGTAGAATAGGCTAGACTACGATGGAAATTTCAACATAAATGTCATACATTAATATATGTGACATGTGTGTAATATCGTGCTTTTATTGAGTGCAGTGTGGCTTATTAAAATGTCAAAATTAATAAAAAAAATTTCAACTACGCTAGACACTTAATCTAAACGGCTTAAAGTGACACCAATTATTATGTCAGAATACCTATTTTACAAAGAACTAATAAAGTACGGATAATGTAGGTTGAGGGGGAATATATTAATTAATTAATTAATAGGATATTTTTTTTATTTATTATTATTATTAATTCTGTTATTTACGTATTTGCCACTTATCCCTATACTTCCTTATACGTAGCGTACCGTACATAAAGGGAAATGACAAAGGAAACCAACAAACAGACAAATATTATTAAATGGATATAGATTTAGAATTATATTTCCTTTTTTATGCTTGCAAGAGTATTCCACTAGTGTTTTCAATCACTTAACGCGAAATGACGTGACACTAAAAAAAAATTACGGACGAATTTAGTTGATGATAAATAAATTCGCTGTTATTTTACTTAAATAGAAATCAGAGAGAGATTTTTAACATTTTGGTTTGATTATTTTTCCAATTTCAAAAGAACTTTTTTTTATGGTTATTAACAGACTCTTCCAATCGTATAATGTAGAATTGCATTATATTCACAACAGTAACTGCGATAATTACATGAAAATTTGCTTTTAACGAGTCGAGAGGTTGTCATCGGGGCAAGGCCGATGATATTAGTGTGATATGGGTAGGTAATAAAATAATTTACTTTTATATTATGTTTTATTATGGAGTATGCGTCTAGCCTTGAAATTAATATTTTACATAGTTACGCGTGTAAAAATCTTGCTTAGTTTTCAAATACGACAAAAGCGGCCAAGTGCGAGTCGGACTAGCAGAAAACGTAAAAACGACAATAAAGTATGTCTGTTGTATGGGCTCCTCTAATATATATCTTATTCTGTTTTTTAGTATATTTTGTTGTTATAACTCAATAAAAGTACTTTTAAATTTAGGATTATTTAAGCTATAAAAATTTGGACTGTTTAACTGTCACGATTCATGAGATACTCCCTGGTCACAGACGGAGCACAAACAGTACATTTAGATAATATTATTGAACTTACAAATAAACCTATTATTTATTATACGATCGTACCTACCTAGGTACGATATAAAAATGGTAATCAATCAACAGGTTCGACTTCTGACGACAAGTTTGAAATTTAAAAGCTTAACCTCATATATTCATGCATTATTCTGCTAGACCAAGATATCTTTTTTTTTTTTCAATTTAATTGTGAAAGAAACCGTAAGCGAGTAAATTACCTTGTGCTAGCAAGAATGTAAAGAATGTAAATAAAAATATTAAATTAATATGTTGGTTATTTTATTCGTTTTTCATTATATTCTTATTTTTTTTATGAGAAACCACTATAATTACAAAGCAATACTATTTAATAGGTATCCAAATCTTTTATAAAAATGGGAATTTGGTTATAAGTTGTAAGATATTTTTTAATCAAGGTTGTAATTAACATAAGCAAAAATATATTTTTCATATAATTTATTTATTAACAATTCATATCTTAGTGCCGAATGCTTGCTTTTGATTTTGCAGCGACAGAACGTATATCTTCAGCTTTTTCATTGAGAAAGTTATTGAGATCATCTAGAGCAGATCCAAGCAAAAGTTTTAAAACGTTGTATTCATAAATTTTCTTATCGTACGCGTAGTATTGCACAAGCACTCCATCAGGCGCGTACGCACTTGGTCTCGCATCAGATTTAATTTCAACGCCGCTGTGTTCGCTTGTACCGTTAGCATAGAGTATGTAAACATCTTTGTCAGATACAAATAGTACACCATCTTCTAACAGAAACGGAGGCCTCACTAATTCCACATATGATGGGTTTGAAGGAATACCTTCGATTTTTTTCACACCTTCAGCAGAGCGGACGTGAGGTACTTTATCATCAGAGAAGAAGTAAAGATTGTCGGCGAAGTCGAGAACGATTTGTTTGGCGTTCACAATGTCTTCCAATTTTTCTTTTTTGTTACCATTCTCTGAAACCTTATAAACAATATCGTTGTCCGATAAAATGTAAATAACATCACTAACATTTCCCTTAGCAATACCAACAACACTGTCGTCAACAGATCCGTATTTCTCAGCTGAATCGTCTTTTTGATTGTATACGTAAATACCGTCACTAGCTCCGAAGAAAACTTGTTTGCTGTCATCAGCAGAAGCGGCGACGTCCCAACCATTTTCTAGAACTTTCTTTGCCTTTCCATCCTTCAGAGAGTACAAACCTTTGTAGACACGGTCGCCTTTCTCATTTACGTCAGCTTCTACGAAGAAAACAAGTGCGTCCAATTCCTCGCTTGAATTAGATTCAGATGATTCAGAGTCATCAAAGTTAATAGAATTTAATGGTATCAAAATCTTAACGATATCATGTTCAGCACTATATTTAATGAAATCTTTGACATAGAAGTCTTTTGATACTACTAAAGGTTCATCGTCATCTTTATCCGAGGCGGGAGCGGCGACGCATGCTCCTACCAGCAAAATAGCAAATAAATTCGTTATCATCTTCATCCTGGTTTCTAAAAAAACACATTTAAGAAATAGATTAATCCTTATTCACTAGCGAGTGAATCGCCGTGAATCTTCGTCCGCCGGAACTATATAATCATTAATGTCGTGAGGGACTCGAATCCACAACTTCAGTATTATATAAAAAATATAGAGTTATAATTAGATAAGTTGAAAGTATAAGATTTTCATTTTAAAATATTGTTTTTTACATAATTTACTCAAAATATAAACTAAATAGAAAAAAAAAACAGGAGATCCATGTAATATACATGACAGGTGTCTTCAAATGTGAATTCAAATAAAATGTTTTTAGTGATATATTTATTTAAACTGAAAGTATTAAATCAATTAAAATAAATCTTACTGAAAGTATAGAATTTATATTTAAATATTTCAAGTTACCCAAGTAATATAAGCTAAGCTCTGAATTAAATAAAAAAAAAACCGAAGAAACGACTGTTCAACTTACCCGTCCTTGATGAAATTTAGCAGACTGACCAATTTGACGGTTAGTTTTAGAGTATATATAGAGTGAGGACGCGACTTGCTATTGATAACTATCATTATCACTATTTACTTTATATGGATAGTTTTACAACATAAAAATTGTATATTTGTATAAATGTATGTATGTACACTTAAAAGAATATATAAATTATTATTTTTGCTTGGAAAAAACATTATTCAATAATATAGTAACACGGATTAGGTCCAAGTAGCGGATAGAAGTCCACATTTTTCCAAAATGTAGACACTTTATCATTAATTACATTTAAAAATCAAAATAAATCAGCTTCACACTGTAACCCCCACGTGACAAGGTATAGGGAACCTAGTGTTAAGGCACTCCGTTCTCCACTTTACGCCTAACTTTTCCTCCACTAACTTTTCAAGCTTGAGTGGCGGAATTTCAACAATCATTCCGTGTTGAGTGGCGGAAATTAACGCCGGGCTTTTGCCCTGATGCCAGAGCGAAGACATGAAAACATTAATATATAATAATTCATTTCCTCGAGAGGGGATCGAACCCACCACCATCGCTTTACAGTAATATCATTGTCTTTCCATTAAGAGATCGAATAATTTATTGTTTATATTATTTATTTTTTGTTAGTAACTTTAAGCAATGGGTGGTGTGAGCCAAGTCAAATGTTACCATATATGTAGATACGAGGGAGTGATAACGGGAACCAACAAAATGTATACAAATATATTATTACCAATATAATTAAAATTTACTTGGTTATATAATTGCAAATGTTTATAAAGATTTCATTTTTATGTTTGTAATAGTGTCCCACCAGTGGCTTTTTTCGTTTGAGGTACATTATTTTTATTTTCATTTCCTTGCTCCAATATAAAGGCCAAGTGGGGTTAGATCTTGCATTCAGAACGCAATGTCTCAAAAAAGAAAATGTCTGGAACGGAGTGTCTTAACGCTAAGTGGCTTGAAGCTCAAAAAAACTTACGAATTAAGTTGATGAAATTTGTTGTTATTTACTTAAAAAGATATCCTTCTTTTTTAAACATTTAGGATATAACTATTTCATTATGTTTAATTTCCAATTATAATTAAACTGATCAAGTACGATTATCATCCTTGTTGGAAATAAAATAAAATCGCAAAAGATTCTGATTATGATTTATTAAGTATACTAAAATATTCAATCAATTTTCCTTTAATACACTTCATTAATATTAAAAATATATATCGATATAGTTCTAATCTATTTGTATAAAGAATATTAAATTTATTTTTATTGAAATGTTTCTAATAGAATTCCTAATAAAAGATATAAAAACATAAACTTAATATAATTTCTTAATTATTATGATATTACCCTATAATTGCATTGCCGAATATGACGTTTGCATCTGCACCAGCTAACCGGATGTCTTCAACCTTTGCATTAAGGAAATTGTCAAGCCCAGCCTGAACACCATTAACTAGCCATTTTAAAGCGTTATATTCATATAGTATTTTATCGTACGCGTAGTATTGCACATACGCACCATCTGGCGCGTAAGCACTTGGTCTCGAATCAATTTTAACTTGGTAACTGCTGCGTTCGCTTGTACCGTTGGCATAGAGTATGTAAACATCCACATCAGATATAAATAGTACACCATTCAGTAAGCTATATGGAGGCCTCACCAATTCCACAGATGATGGATTCGCGGGAAGACCCTGAATTCTTTTCACACCTTCAGCAGAGCGAACATAAGGTACTTTATCATCAGATAAGAAGTAAAGATTGTCGGCGAAGTCAAGAACGATTTGTTTGGGGTTAACAATGCCTTCCAATTTCTCTTTTTTGTTACCATTCTCTGAAACCTTGTAAGCAACGTAGTCGTTTGACAAAATGTAAATAGCGTCACCAGACGATTCTTTAGCAATACCGATGATGTTGTCTTTAACAGATCCATATTTTACAGCGGAATCGTCTTTTTGATTGTATTTGTAAATACCGTCACTAGCTCCGAAGAAAACTTGTTTGCTGTGATCTACAGAAGCTGCTGCATCTCTACCATTTTCTAGAATTTTCCTTGCTTTTCCATCTTTCAATGAATACAAGCCTTTATAAACACGATTGCCTTTCTTGTCTACGTCAGCTTCTACGAAGAAAATAGGCCCGTTCTCTTCCTTGTTTGAAATAGACTCAGATTCATCAAAGTGAACAGAACTTAATGGTACAATAATTTTTACAATATCATGTTCACCACTATATTTAATCGAAACACTGTTATACATGTTTTGGGCTTTTACTAAGGATTCGTCACCCAAGTCATTCTGGGCGGGAGCAGCGACACAAGCGCCTACCAACAAACTAAAAATTAAACTTGTTATCGTCTTCATTCTGATTTCTGAAATAAAATAAGAAATAAATTAAATTTAATAGCATATTAATTTTGATCAATTTTGATTGGCTTTAATATTTTTAAGTTCGTTTTTAGTTTTTAAGCTACATATAGTGTATATGTAGCTTAAAAAACTAAATATATAATATGTACCTCTGTTAATGAGAAGTAAATTATTGTTTTTAAATAGCTATTCATAGTTTTGATAAAAAATTAAATAATTTAGTGGTATATATATTAAACACATTATAAACATTAAAGCCACTAGCTCGTATAAGTAAGTATTTTTGATTTGTTTTTATAAGTATACAATTTTTATTTTAAAATATTTTTAATTACACAACTAATGCAATAATGTGCAGAATTATATAACTTTTTTTTAATACATGGTAAGAATGTGTTATTATTTTTTTTTATTTAATCATACATTATATACATACTTTAATTTAGAAATTGCGAGAGAGTAAAAATATTTACTTTTTATGTTGTTTAAATTTAACACTTAGAATGTAGAAAGTAGTACAATTGACTAACTATATATTAAAATAAAGTTTATGTTAACTAACGTTATTAAATGAACTTTATATTAAGATCAACTAAAATTTATAAAATAACTGTAATGTTGAAATAATTTATAGATGAACTATAATATTATAATTGTCGCTCGCTTAATTATCGCTCATTTTTTCTACCTACATAACCAATAAAAACAAATAAAATAAATGAAATAAAAAAATGGGAGATACGAGTATTTTACTTACATTTATTTGCTTGATGAAGCGTAGCAGACTGGTAAATGTCACTTCCCTTGTAGTGTATATATAGGTGAGAAACGCGAGCTTTTATTGAATGATAACAATAATTATCACTAATTACTTTAAACTTGAATTTCCCCACTGGGGTTTTCTGTTCGATTGAGTTATTTACGGGAACTTGGACATGTGTATACACTAGATTTGACATCTTCTTATCTGGTAGGTATTTTTTTAGTTTCACAGGCAGAGGGAACCTGGGAACCTAGTGTTAAGACTCGAGTGGAAATCGAAACTACAACCTATCGCATGCTTGTTCACCTGATCTCGACTGTCCTCATGGTATTTTTAATAGTTATTAATTTTATATTAAGCTTGGCACCGATTTCAAAATTTAAAAAAAAATTCTTACTTTATGTTAAGAAAATTATTTTTTTACTTTTTATTTTATTGTTTAAAATCATTTTTTTGTTGAAAGATAATATATTTAACAATTTTTAAGCGATAAGTAGGTAGTGGTCGTCCTATATAAAACTTTAATTTTAATAATCCTATCCAGATCTTGACAAATAAAAAAAGAATTATCCAAATCGATTCAGGCGTCTTCTAATAATCGGTGAACATATATTAAAAAAAAAACTTCGACTCTCCTCCTACTCTTTTTTTAAAGTCCGTTAAAAATGGGAGATACAGTCTAACCGATCACAAAACGTCACATTTTAATGTAAAATATTGGCAGTGTCAGTGCTCTATAATTTCTTAGTATAAAATGTGTTGCTAGTATAAAATAATGTACTTTTTGGGTGTTTTACGTCTTAATAATTTAATTAAATATTATTTAAAAAAAAAGAAAATAATTTAAGGCATTTACAATTCGATAGTACGGTTACAGTACTACCAGAACATTACTTCTATAGTAAAATTTTTTATAAAATATATTAAGTCTAGTCTATTTCAGTATAAAAAATAGGGTTAGTCGTCTTCGATCTAGGTGGAGGTATATTTTTTTGTAATAGATATCGTTTTTGAAAATTCCTAAGCTAATATAAAGCTATACAACGAAGAGAAATTAATTTATTAGCCTTGTTAATAATAAATAATGTTTATAATAAGACCAGGAGATAATATGGAATTATCATTATATTTATATTATTGTTGTTATTTAATTGCCATCCTCTCTCAGGACCAGGACATTCGTACATAATGTATAGGTGGAAAAAACCAAATTGAGGTCGTCGTCACGCAGCGGCACGAGCGTGTGACTGTAATGCGACGGTTGTGGGTTCGATCCCCACTCGAGGAAGTGAAATATTTATTTACGTTTATATTTCCATTTCTTCGCTCTAGTGTCGAGTCGAGTCTACGTGCGAGATACACCAAGAAGGTGTTATTTTAATAGAATAAAAAAAAAACAAAAACAATTATAATTGATATATTTTTTTAATTAACAATTAACCTATTAATGCCGAATATTGCTTTCGCATCCGCAGCACCTGAACGAATGTCTTCAGCTTTTGTATTAAGGAAGTTGTCGAGCCCATCTTGAACACCTTTAAGTATCCATTTTATAGCGTTATATTTATAAATTTTTTTATCGAACGCGTAGTACTGCACGTACGTTCCATCTGGTGCGTAAGCACTTGGTTTCAAAATTAATTTCATTTTATGGATTATGCGTTCGCTTGTACCATTGGCAAAGAGCATGTAAGTATCTGTATCAGATACAAGTATTACTCCATTTAGTAAGTTGTAAGGAGGTCTCACCAATTGCACATATGATGGATTTGTGGGAAGACCCTTGATTTTTTTTACACCTTCAGCAGAGCGAACATAAGCTACTTTATCTTCAGATAAGAAATAAAGATTGTCGGCGAAGTCGAGAGCGATTTGATTGGCGTTCACAATGTCTTCCAATTTTTCCTTTTTGTAACCATTCTCTGACACTTTGTAAACAACGTGGTCGTCTGACAAAATGTAAATATTATCACCAGACTTTTCTTTAGCAATACCAATGACACTGTTGTCAACAGATCCATATTTTTCAGCCGAATCGGCTTTTTGATTATATATATAAATACCGTTACTAGCTCCGAAGAAAATTTGTTTTCTGGAATTTGCGGAAGCGGCGGCATCTCTACCATTTTCTAGAATTTTCTTTGCTTTTCCCTTTTTTAGTGAATACAAACCTTTGTAGATGCGATTGCCTTTGTTGTCTACGTCAGCTTCTACGAAGAAAATAGGCACTTCCTTGTTTAAAATAGTCTCTGGTTCATCAAAGTGGATAGAACTTAATGGTACAATGATTTTAACAATATCATGTTCACCACTATATTTAATTGAAAACCAATCAGGAATTTTATCCTGGGTGGGAGCGGCGACACAAGCGCCTACCAGTAGAACGGAAATTAAACTTGTAATCGTCTCCATTCTGGAGTCTGAAATAAATAAAATTTAAGAATATGTTTATTTTTTTTCATTTTCACAACCGTCTCTCATCATCATGAATCATTACTTAAGGAAAGTTGATTAATTCATATAAAAGACGCTGTTGCTCTTCGCCTGACTTTTAGAAATTTAATAAAATCATACCTATATTTAAATCGAGTAATAAATCTGATTCCATCGATTTTAAACCTACTTACGTATACCAGTTGAGGCTGTCGTGGCGCAGCGGCACGTGGGTGTGACCTTAACGCGACGGTTGTGGGTTCGATCCCCACTCGAGGGAGTGAAATATTTATTTACGTTTATATTTCCGTTTCTTCGCTTTGGTGTCGAGGCAAAGTGCGGCGTTGAGTTCTGCCACTCAGCACGCAATGCCTCCAGGTTTCATTAGAAAGTGGGGAACGGAGTGTCTCTCCCTCTGCCTACCTTGCTGTGTGCGAAATACCGCGTGAAGCTGATTTATTTTTAAGTACGAGTATATTACATTTAGTAAACATTTTTGAGAGAATTATTTTAAATCAAATGCTACTGCATTTTGATGCACATCATTCTATGCATGATAAAAAATATGGCTTACTAAGATGGCAGGATGTTCTGAGACTCGTCTTGGTCATGAACCTATACTAATACAGGATAAGAGGACGTGCACTCAACCTGACCTCTTGACAGATGAGGTAGTATTGTTTGCTGATGAAGCAGCATTAAATTTTAAAATTAAAATCATCAAAATATATATGACGATGTAAACAATGCTCTCTCCAAAGTAGTACATTGGTTTACTGTTAACAACTTATATACTTATAATACAGTAAAATTCTTAAAGTAACTTTAGTAGATAAAAATCAAAATTCCCAATAATAAATTGGGCTTATTATTATAGTACTTGAAGTGGAAACGGTTCGCCTTATTTACATTCATAGTATTCTGTCCTACGGCATTCTACATTGAGGCACTGTAGCCGGTATTTAATCAAATTTTATTTGACAGAAGCGTAGAAACTTAGGTCCTAAAGATTCGTTAACGCAAAAATTAAAAAATATTTATATTAATATTAAAACTTGCATCTCGATAATTTTTTGAAAATATTATGTATGTATGTTATGAAAAATATTAATAATTTTAACAAAATTGGTGAATGGAAATACTGCCTGCATGATCGCCTACTAATTAATTGAAAATAACTAATAAATTATGTTGAATTCATTAATAGGTAAGTCGGAAACCTAACGTAACCTATGCTCGTTTTATTATATCCATATTTAAATCATTATGATGAAAAGGAATGAAATAGAAAATGAAAACTGAAACTGAAATAAAGTATAAAATGATTAAGAAAATAGGAGACACGAGCAGTCAACTTACCTGATGAACTTACTTGGTAAAGTGGAGCAGACCGATAAATGTGTGCTACTTTTAGAGTATATATAGGAAGAGAAACACAAGCTTTTATTAAAAACAATCATTATCGCTACATTATTTATTATTTTATTTACTTATTATTGATTAACTTGTATTTCTCCATTAAGTATTTATCTGTGTCACGACTGAAAAAATTGTAAAATTTATTTAATGATTGATTAGTATTGATTTTTGCTATAGACATGTAAGAGCATATAATTCGTAAGAGAGCTATTGAACAGTCTATCGACGTCGACTGTTAAAAGCCTCACTTACTAAATGTTAAGTTTTCTTTAACTTTCTTCTTTCAATTCTGTGTCCATCGTATAGCAGGGTGCCCTATTACGCGGTCTTCACTATAATACCATGAGTTGGACGTAATCCGGGTGACGTGTGATATTGAAACATATTTTTGGATGAACATGATGCAGAGAATTATGATAATACCATAAAGACATTGTACAACAATCTAAAGAAAACGTTTTAATTCATGTATTAAACAACAATAAAATTAAGCTAAATGGTGCTGTTGACCATTTAGTCAAAATAATTATTAATTTATGTATCTTACAATGAATCTGATAAATTCTTCGATAATTCTATAAAACTCCACTTTGTATTCCAATTTATTGACTCTATCATTAAAAGTTCAATTTATACTACCGTGCCTGTGCTGTGTATACAATGCCATTATAAGTAATTTAAATATACTCAATAAACATAAAAAAATCTAATAAATGTTAAGTAATATTAATTTTAATGTAAGCTGAATTGGTTTATAAAAAGTAAAATTAATTTGGGAGAATAAAAAAAGAAATTTATTCTTAGACAGACCTATGTATGTATGTATGTATAACCATATTATTGGATTATATATTATGTTTTTAATAAATTACTGAATTCCTAATTTAAATTAAAACAAACATATGAATAAAAAATGATTTATTAATTAATAATTAACGAACACTGCTTTTGCATCTGCAGCAGCTGAAGGGATGTCCCCAGCTTTCGCACTAAGGAAGTTGTCGAGCCCAGCTTGATAACCTTTAAGTATCCATTTTAAAGCGTCGTATTTGTAAAGTTTTTTATCGTACGCGTAGTATTGCATATACGCTCCATCTAGCGCGTAAGCACTTGGTTTCGCATCAGATTTAAATTCGTAACTGCTGCGTTCGCTTGTACCGTTGGCATAGAGCATGTAAACAACCGTATCAGATAAAAATAGTACACCATTTAGTACGCTATAGGGAGGTCTCATCAATTCCACATATGATGGATTTGCGGGAAGACCCTTGATTTTTTTCACACCTTCAGCAGAGCGAACATAAGGTAATTTATCATCAGAGAAGAAGTAAAGATTGTCGGAGAAGTCGAGGACGATTTGTTTGGCGTTCACAATGTCTTCCAATTTTTCTTTTTTGTTACCATTCTCTGAAATCTTGTATACAACGTGGTCGTCTGACAAAATGTAAATAGCATCACCAGACTTTTCTTTAGCAATACTGATGATGTTGTCTTTAACAGATCCATATTTTTCAGCAGAATTGCCTTTTTGGTTGTATTTATAAATACCGTCACTAGCTCCGAAGAAAACTTGTTTGCTGAGATCTGCAGAAGCAACACCGTCTCTACCATTTTCTAGAATTTTCTTTGCTTTTCCATCTTTAAGTGAGTACAAACCTTTGTAGACGCGATCGCCTTTCTTGTCTACGTCAGCTTCTACGAAGAAAATAGGCATATCCACTTCCTTGTTTGAAATAGACTCGGATTCATCAAAGTGAATAGAACTTAATGGTACAATGATTTTCACAATATCATGTTCGCCACTATATTTAATCCAATCATTCAATGAGACCTGGGCGGGCGCGGCGACACAAGCGCCTACCAGTAAAATGGAAATGAAACTTGTTACCTTTATCATTGTGGTTTCTGAAATTAAAAAAAATAATTAAATTGAAGAGTGTTGAGTGTGTGTAAGTGTTGAGTTTCTGTTTTAAACAGCTATTATAATAGATTTTGACGTGAATTTAAATAATAAAAATAAAATGATAATTTTTTTTATCTTTTTTTTTATTTTAAAATATTTAAAAAGAAAATAATATTAATTAAAAAATATGAAAATTTTAGCATATTACCAAGAGCCACCCCAATTTTCTACTAAATAAGAGAGATTTCATTGAACTAGTGAAACCTTGATAAATTCGACTGAAAACGGGAAACGAAGTAATTTAACACTAGGCTCCCTCTGCCTATAAAAAATAAAAATAAATGAATTAAAAAACAATGAGAGATTCGAGAGTTCAACTTACCCTTACTTAGTTGATGAAGCGTAGGAGACTGATACATGTGACGGTTCCTTTTAGAGTTTATATAGGAAGAGAAATGCAAGCATAAAGATATTGAAGATATTATCACTACATAATTTATTCTCGAACTTGGGAAAGTTCTGGGAAGTGTAATATCTACTTCGATTGGGTATTTTGCGGGAACTTAAACCTTTAGATAAAAAAATATTTATATTTAATCGCTAGCGACTCGCTCATGGTTTCACCCACTTGTATTACACAATTATTTATTTATTTTGTTACTTTCGTGATTTAATAACATTAACGTTTTAAAGTCAGCATCCATTTATTGATAGATAAAGTATCAGCCAATTGAATAAAGTCTTCAATTTTAACCGACTTCTGGAAGAAGAAGAGATTATCAATTCGATTGTTTTTTATGTGTGATGTTTGTTACATGGGATAGCTTTTCAAGGTTTTAATTAATTGGTTTTAATATTCTTGTATTGCATTTTGTCGAAAATAGCGACAAAATTTTTTTGCTTCGTCGTGGCGCAGTGGCAAAGGGGTGTAACTGTAACATGACGGTTGTGGGTTCGTTCCCACTCGAGGAAGTGAAATATTTATTTAGGTTTATGTTTCCATTTCTTCGCTTTGGTGTCGAGGCAAAGAGCGGCGTTGTGTTCTGCCATTCAACAATGCCTCCAGAATTCGGCAGAACGTGGGGTGCGGTGTGTCTTAACACTAGGTTCCCTCTGCTTACACTGCTACTGCCTACAGTGTGAAGCTGATTTATTTATTTACCTTTAAAGTAAGAGAGTTATGGGGGTAACTACTCTTAACGTTAAAGTTTATTTTCTCGGTATCTATTGGCGAGGCTATGTCGTAGGAACACACTGTCGTGGCGCAGTGGTACAAGCGTGTGACTGTATGCGATGGTTTTGGGTTTGATTTCCACTCGCGGGAATGAAATATTTAATATTTTCATTTCGTCGTTCTGATAACAAGGCATAGAGCGACTTTAGTTCCGGCACCCACATGTAATACCTCTAGCGGTAGAGAGTGGGGAACGGAGTCATTATTTAATATTTATATTTATACTAAACTGTGTTCATGTGTGGATGTTTGTCTTATATATGCTTGCAATGCACCTAAAGTGTAGCTTTGCCTCAGTATCACGCTGAGAAAAAAACGCATGTATTTTCATCTTTTTGGATGTCTTTAAAACTTTTGATCTCGTATTATATATAATATTATGAAGTGATCTTAGAAACTGGAACCAAAATTAACCGACTGTGGTTAAGTAGGATAATGAGTAATGACCACTACAAATTAAAGTATGGTGTAAGACAAAGGGGGCTTACGTTATATTTCTATGAACAATCTGATACTCATGACTGAAATAGTCAAATAATTTTATTCAAAACTAGCGGACCCGGACGCGGCTACGCCTGCTTGAAATATAAGAATATAATTTCTATAGAAATATAATTTCAATCTAGATGAAATGCTAAAAGTGACTATTATATTTATTTTTATAAGGATGAATATCAAAATGACGCGGTAACGAACGCGGTCGCGTAGCGACGACGGTTGTTATTAACATGGCAGAATAAATTGCATGTCAAATTAGAAAGTATTTTAATTTATTAGTATATATGTGTAATGTAATATTATATAGCCTATAGCACTTCTGAAGAATGCAGCTTTCATACAAAACAAAAACATAGTAAATCGAACCAGTAGATCCAGAGATCTTAGCGTTCAAACAAACAAACAAACAAACAAACAAACTCTTCCGCTTTATTATATTAGTATAGATAAGAAGACACGTGCTTCAATTTTGAACGTCAAATACCAGTTTACTAAATTTAGTGCTTCAGACCTGAGAAGAATCAGCGCAAGAAACTCACCGGGAATTTTTTAAAATCAATTTTATACAATACACATTTAACTGAGGCCAGTCGTGACGCAGGGGCCAAAGTGTACTGCAAAATCGACTGGTTGTGGGTTCAATCCCCACTTGAGGAAAGGAAATATTTAATTAAATTTGTATTTTCATTTCTTCGCTTTGTTGAGTTCCGCCGCTTAACACGCAACGCCTTCAGAATTCGGCGGAAAGTGGGGAACGGGAAATACGAGTAAAAATATCTTAACTTTGTATTTAAAAACTATTTTATTAAAATAAAATACAATTATTATTAAAACTAGTTCTTAACTATAAGAGTGCTGGTAGTGGAATCGCCTTATCCTTAAGGTTGGTCGGCTTTAATACAAATTCGGGTGTCCCCACCCCTTTGGCTCGTTTCCCACGATGCTTTGTTTCTCATGGAGTTATTATATGAAATTCCCTGGAAGTCGGAAATCAGCGAGCCTATTGTCATCGACATCCAAATGTTCATGTGCCCCAACATGTGCAGCAGGGTTCTCGTAATGCTTTTATAGAACTTTCTCTCGGAGTCATAAATCTACCATAGGCCCACATGCCGTCGAGCTCTTGTTTTATATTTATTATCTTTTATTTAAACCATTTGTTACAACAATGCTAGACTAGGTTGACTGTCCCCCTCCAAATTCGAAGTACATGTTTCGAACGAAACCTGGATCTGAGAATTTAAGCTCAAATTAGGCATATCAATATAATAATAGTTATAATAGTTGTCAACCATATTATACTATGTCGTGATTTTCATAGTTAAATGTTGGAATTTCATTTATTCTCCATCTTCATCAGCTGTAATTCTTTTTTTTCAATGATGATTTTTTCCATTTGACATCTTCCGCTATTCACAAGTATTTCTTTATAAAATATTTCCTTTGCAAATTAATGTTCTAGTTCAGTATAATCTTCGACATCATATATTTCATTTCCATTGTATGCTATAATTACCGTTCGCATTATAGGATAGGAACAGGGAAGGTTGTATTGGATAATAGGTACAATTTTTCATATTTTCTACATACCACTTTACACAATTATCAATAAAAAATCAAATTAAGTTTACAATACAATCTAGTATTTACTAAAATAATTTTATTTTAATATGTTCTAAAATAATATGTATACTTGGATATGTGTGATTTACATCTTTCTAATTTATGTATAATATTTTTTTATTTCTAACTTATATATTTATTGTATAGCACTTTCCTTCTAATATTCGAGTAGATTTTACTACATTTTCCGAAGGGTTCTACTTGAACTACTTGAACTTATATCCGAAAGTATAGAGGATTCTGAAACAATTAACTCCTCTACGTGATAAATTTTTCCATTGCTTATTTTATATTTATTATGCGGTTCCATACTTAAGATTTTGTATGGACCCAGAAATCTTGATTTCGTTTTGTGCCTATCTATCATTGAATTTTTTAAATAAACCTTATCATCTATTTTAAATACTTTTGGAGGCTGAATTCGTTTATTCAATCTATCATTCCTATAATTCTTTTGTTTCCTACATAATTCACAATTTAAAATATATTTCTTAATAATCTTTCGCATATTTTCAAAATAATATTTTACCCGTAATTGCTTATAAACATTTTCAATACCTGCATGTCTATTATTTAATAAATGACATTCTTTAATCAAACGTAATTGTTCCTCTTTATTATCTATCTCTATTAAAGACTTAGTATATCTTACTGGCTTAAACTTACTATGATCAAAATATTTCCTATATACTACTGAAACTTTAAAAAATAATTCTTCATTAGGAATTATAAACGCATATTTTTCTTTATTTAAATATTCTAACATAAAATTTTTAATAACTTTTTCCTCATTATTTGGTGGAATATAAAAATACCACATACTTTTTTCATATTTCGCGTTTTCGTTAGGCGCACTTTCAAACACTACACGTCTCAAACATTTCGGTGGATAATTGTTAATAATTGGTATGCCACTATCACTGTCTTGTTGGCATGAATTTATTGTATTACTTAACTCAGTATTTACAGGATTTTCTATTTCTATTTCATATGGTTGTTTGTCTAACGATATTTCCTCATCGGAATGAGCCAGTAATGAATCCGAGGTTGTATGAGATATTTGAGTTACATTTAATGCATCTGCAACGTGATTTTCTTTATCTTTCACATGTTCTATACTATGTGATATTTTTTCGCGGTCAACAACTTCGTGAAAATTTAAATTAATATTATCAAAATTATTTTCATGGTGGAATACTTCCTCAGCAACAATACCTTTCCCTAAATTGATCTGACCAGGACGCAATGGAGGGGCTGATTGCATTGAAACATCCCCCATTTCCTGCGGGATCCTATTTGTATTAGGACGATATTGATTTCGCTTAAAATAACTATTCTGCGGCCTAGTAAAAAAATTATTTGCATTCGGAGTCCATTTATTTTTATTATGGTTGTAATTATTATTATTATAAAAATTATTATTATAATTATGTCGCATCGGAAAATGATTCGATCGCGATGTGGACGGATAAGCTTGTCTCTGGTTATAATTAAAGTTCGATTTATATTGCGAATACGCATTTTGATGTAAATTACGCGGCGGCGGTACAACGTTATAAAAATTTTGTTTAAAGTTGTCATATCTCCCTTCTGCTTCTAATTGCAATATTCTAGTTGCCGTTTCACTAAAATTACAGTTAGATACATATATTTGGTCATGATACGGTAAACTTTTTCTTAAGGTATTCTGGGCGGTATTTATGTACGGCTCCATCACCTCATCTACTAAAAGTTTTTCACTATATTTATCTAATAATTTACTTCTAATAAAAAATAACTTTTGTTTTAATTCGAATATTAAATCTTTATATAAACCTTTTCTCCTAACATTTGCTAACTCTATTAATAACGTATTTAAATCTCTATTATCTCCGCATTCTCTTTTTAATGCTAATTCTATATTATTCCATTTAAAATCATGCTCAATCATAGATATTGATATAGCAGCTTTAGATTCTAGTTTACTTAATAATAACATAACATTTTGTGGTATATCTCCACCCGCTATCTGTAGCCATTGCTTAGCACAATTAATATAATTATATAAAGTAAATGCGTCGCCATTATACGAAGGGACGAACGAAAGTAAAATATTTGGATCCATTGTTTAATGTAAACACGGGACTCTAAAATGGTAGGACGACTGAGTCGCGCTACTTTCACTACTCTCACTATCAGAAGGAGAGTGAATAACACTACTAGTATTCCTATAGCTATTTTATACAAAAGTTGGGAGTTTCAGATGGGAAGGAATGGTGACAAAGATAATGCTACTTGGTACTTACAGAATGCTCACGACGGCAGCTTCCTTGATCATTTTCTTCCACTGATAACCGTATTTTTACGTATTTATATGGTTTCGTTGCCTAGCCATAGTCTTAAGAGACTTCGCGAAACTTTTTTGCGGAATTACTTATGATTGCGCGTTTTGTTCACTTAGCTAGGCCCCACCGATGGGCGCCAGTAAAAATATCTTAAACTTTGTATTTAAAAACTATTTTATTAAAATAAAATACAATTATTATTAAAACTAGTTCTTAACTATAAGAGTGCTGGTAGTGGAATCGCCTTATCCTTAAGGTTGGTCGGCTTTAATACAAATTCGGGTGTCCCCACCCCTTTGGCTCGTTTCCCACGATGCTTTGTTTCTCATGGAGTTATTATATGAAATTCCCTGGAAGTCGGAAATCAGCGAGCCTATTGTCATCGACATCCAAATGTTCATGTGCCCCAACATGTGCAGCAGGGTTCTCGTAATGCTTTTATAGAACTTTCTCTCGGAGTCATAAATCTACCATAGGCCCACATGCCGTCGAGCTCTTGTTTTATATTTATTATCTTTTATTTAAACCATTTGTTACAACAATGCTAGACTAGGTTGACTTACGTCTCAGTAGCGTTTGAAGCTTCACTTTAATGCAAAGATAATTTATTTCTCAATATTCATAAAAAAATAGAGACCGTTGTAGCGGTGTGGTACATTGTGTATCTCAAGAGGTTAATGGGTCCACCTATTAATACTTTGAGCACGATGGAATAAATAAATTTCATTTAATAAGATAATACGGGGTTTTAAGTTCTGCCAATTAACATATTATTTTCGAATTTAGGCAGAAAATAGAGAACGGAGTGTCTTGATACTGTCTACCTACTCTATCTATCTATGCGGAATAAAACATTATAATGTTAACATGAATTAAGTAGCTCTATATAAAGATATGTTAGAAAATAAGTTGAGACTCTTTGTGATACATACTCTCAGGTGGGCTGTCGTGCCTCGTAGCCACAATACCGTATTCTTAAAATATCAACTAAGTCCTATTTCCTTCCTTTTATTTTTACATGTGCACTCGAGGAATGCGTGGATATGTAATTCTCAAAAGCTTTTGACAAAACCGATTTTAATGAAAGCAATGGATTGTACCTAACTTAAATAAAAAAGGATCATCTTCGTTCTCTCTCGATGGTTATTCCTAATTAACTATTGGAGTTGCTTTTTTCGTTTTTGAAACAAAACAATAGCCAATTTAATAAAATAATTGTATGAATTAACTCCTCCAGAAAGTAGCAATTTTGAGTAATAAAATATTTTAAATCGATATAACTTTTTTATGTATGAACCGATTGTAATAACACCAAATATTAAATAAAGCTTTTCAGACTCCAATTCCGAAAACTGCAATTAAATTAGTTAAGTCATTTCTGACATTAGCATGAACAAGCACACAAACAGACAAAAAATATTGTTTTGGATTCTATTCCAATGTTTAATAAACTCAATAACAATTTTTCTTATATATTTTTCCGATTTTACTATAAGTATAGATAATCCTATGATTGAACCATACTTTTTGTTGTAACATTTTTTAATGTTTTCAATAACTACCTGAATTCCTGATTGAAAAAAAAAACAAATTATAAATTTTAAATAATTTATTAATTAACTATTACCCTGTTCATGCCGAATATTGTTTTTGCATTTGCAGCACCTGAACGAATGTCTTCAGCTTTTGCACTAAGGAAGTTGTGGAGTCCAAACTTAAGACCTTCAACTATCCATTTTAAAGCTTTATATTTATAAAGTTTTTTATCATACGCGTAGTATTGCACGTACTCTCCATCTGGCGCGTAAGCACTTGGTCTCACAAGAGATTTAATTTTGTAACTGCTGCGTTCGCTTGTACCGTTCGCATAGAGCATGTAAAATTCCGTATCAGATGCAAATAGTGCACCGTTTAATAAAATATATGAAGGTCTTATAAATTCCACCTTTGATGGATTTGCGGGAAGACTCTCAATTTTTTTCACACCTTTAGCAGACCGAACGTAAGGTACGTTATCATCAGATATGAAATAAAGATTGTCGGCGAAGTCGAGAATGATTTGTTTGGCGTTCACAATATCTTCCAATTTTTCCTTTTTGTTACCATTCTCTGAAACCTCGTATACAACGTGGTCGTCTGTCAAAATGTAAATAACATCACCAGACTTTTCTTTAACAATACCGATTACGCTGTCGTCGATAGATCCATATTTCTCAGCTGAATCGTCCTTTTGATTGTATTTGTAAATACCATCACTAGCTCCGAAGAAAACTTGTTTGCTGAGATCTGCAGAAGCGGCGGCGTCTCTACCATTTTCTAGAACTTTCTTTGCCTTTCCATCTTTAAGTGAGTACAAACCTTTGTAGACGCAATCACCTTTCTTGTCTACGTCAGCTTCTACGAAGAAAATAGGCATGTCCTCTTCCTTGTTTGAGATAGACTCGGGTTCATCAAAGTGAACAGAACTCAATGGTACAATAATTTTCACAATATCATGTTCTCCACTATATTCAATAGAAAGCCAATCATATAATATGTCCGAGGCGTGAGAGGCAACACAAGCGCCTACCAGCACAATGGAAATTAAACTTGTTACCGTCTTCATTCTGATGTCTGAAATAAAAAAAACAAATTTAAGTAAATATATATTTTAGGTGTTTTTTTATCTTGATCTTTTACAAACGATGGATTTTTAATTGATTCGTGTTTTCGGTTTCTTGTTTTTAAATATAAATTATTAGTGGACCCAGACGCGGCTACGCCTGCTTGAACTATAAGAATATTTTCATGTCGGTCATACTCATACAATGCCACCCGAAGGCTAGGTCATTTCGAATCAGTGACATCTCCTTAATGATTTATTAGAATGTTGTACAGTAAACTATAATTTCAATCTAGATGAAATGCTAAAAGTGACTATTATATTTATTTTCATAAGGATGAATATCAAAATGTCGCGGTAACGGTTGCGTAGCGACGCGACGGTTGTTATTAACATGGCAGAATAAATTGCATGTCAAATTAGAAAGTACTTTAAAATATATTAGTATATATGGGTCATAATCAGAAAAGTGGACATTTTCGAATTCGTAACGTAACTGATAAGTAACAACACTGATAAAGTTTGTTACGAAACTGATGACATAAGGCATTATACACAACAAAATAACGATATTATATGAATAAAACTATTGTTTTTTTTTATTTAATGAGACACAGATCAAAATTTTAAAGGTTCAATCGTTGAATTAACAGATTATAAATGTAAGCAGAAAACATAACAAAGTGAGAATATTAACAATATAATAATGCTAGTTCGTAACGTAATAAACTTATATTTCTAGTTAGAGATCACAAAGTTAATGATAAAATTAAATTCACTTTAAAATATATCAAAATTTGAGTCGTTATCATTGGAATTAAGTTTAATTCTTTGTAAGTGTTTATTCCGCATATCTTCATATTTAATAGGATTGGTCTTTTTAAGACGTTCTCTATATCTAAAAAAAAAAGCATTTGTTTCAGCATTTGACATAGGAGCTTACGCTTGCTGAAAATACAAAAATATATATCAAAAAATAAAAATCACAAAATCACAACTAATTTCAGAAAGAATAAAAATAAATTTTAACTAAATCGGTTCAGCTGTTTCTGAGATTAGCGTGCACAAACACATAGACAAACAAGCAAATAAGCAAAAAAACTTAAAAATCATTAATTTTGGTTACTTTACGTTATGAAAAGTCACTAATACTTTTTTTCATATGCCAGCAATTTTTTTTTCTTATATATATATCTTCCATATACAAGCACCGGTTCGATAAAATTTTATTATAAACATATATAAGAAAACATTGGTACCGTAATTGTGAACTAGGCTTCATATTTTCTCAGTTTCGTTACGTAACGAAATATAACGAAATTGAGAATGAAGTCTGAGAAATTCTAACCTTTTTAAATATTTGCTCATAAGCCACGTGTTGCATGTGCAAGCACTGACGTTCTTTTTTGAGATTTTGTAAAAAGAAGCAAATAACATAAACAAGAAAACGAAATTATAGAATACTTACCAAAATAAAAGCCGTTTATAACCCTGAGATGTAATTTTACGCATTCCCTTTAAAACATTTGAACCCCTCTACTGCTGCGAGAACACTACTGGTTGTAGCTACAACAGCATTGACTTTTCGAATAATGGTGCCACAATAAAAACTAATATTAAACACCATCCAAAATAATTGCGTTCATATTTTAATTGTACGTTACTAGCCCTGAGTAACAAAAAGACAATATTTTGGGACAAATTTACTTAATTAATATATATTATTTATTAAATAATGTATCAATAAAAGTAGTTCTATTTAATATTATGTATAAAGTAAAGTAATATAAACATATCGGAAATCAAATAAAACCATAAACATTCGTAACAAATCAATTTTTAAAAAGTAAAGTGGTGAATGGGACACGAAAAATTGTATGGAAGCATTTAGAAAAGTTTTTTGCAACTAACAAAAAATACTATTAAAAGCCTTAATACATTTAAAATATTACAAAAATCTTTAAGTTAATAAGTAAATTTATCTTAAATGGCAAAATATTTAAATTATCTTTAAAATTGTATTTTTAAAACGCATTCAAAGTAGCGGGACAAGAAAAGACACAAAATGTGCACTTTTTCTGATTATGACCCATATGTGTAATGTAATGATATATATAGCCTATAGCACTTCTAAAGAATGCAGCTTTCATACAAAACAAAAACAAAGTAAATCGGACCAGTAGATCCAGAGATCTTAGCGTTCAAACAAACAAATAAACAAACTCTTACGCTTTATTATATTAGTATAGATATATGTGTAGTGAAATATTATATAGCCTATAGCACTTCTGAAGAATGCAGCTTTCATACAAAACAAAAACAAAGTAAATCGATCCAGTAGATCCAGAGATCTTAGCGTTCAAACAAACAAACAAACAAACTCTTCCGCTTTATTATATTAGTATAGACAAGCGGCTCTACCACGGCTTCGCCCGCTTGAACTACATGATTATTCATTTAATACACAGAATTGATTGACCACTATAATGACTTCTAATATGCTTTTTATTATAGTGCTTTTGCTTATAGTTTAGACGGGCTGTTTAGGTTCCACATCAGGTATCCAGATTTTCAAAATAAAGTATAGCTTAGATATTAAATGTACTTAATAGCTGTACAAAAAAAACGTTTCATTCAAATCCGTCCAGTAGTTCCGGAGATTAGCGCGTACAAAAGCGTAGAGAAACCGACAATTTTTTTTTCTATTACTGTTCATAAGCCCCCTCAATTATTATTTTGTAAATATAGTCAATGAACAGACGCGCCATTTTTACTTTTTTATTATATGTATAGATAGATATTATAAATATAATTTATCAGAAAAATAAATGTTGTTTTATTTAATTTTGGATGGATATCTTAAAAAATAAACAACTTACTCTTACTTAACTTACTTGATGAACTGTAGAAGTCTGGTAAACATAACGATTACTTTGAGAGTATATATAGGAAGAAAAACGCGACTTTTTATTGAAAACGATAATTATTATCACTACATAATTTATTATTTGCTAGTTATTGATTTACGTGAAATTTTAATGCGAATTATTATTTTTTTTAAATTGTATTAGGTTTTTATAGAGTAGTTAAAACTGTTGTTTCATTTAGAGTGGTGCTGACAAAAACACTATGTATAAGGCTATTATTCTTTGAGATTTAACGAATGTGATGATATGTGATATATTATCACATGAAATTTCTTTTCGCTCTAGTCTTTCAAAGGTATCGTTAAAACTTAGTTTTCTAAAATGTTTGTTTATAAGTGATGATTTATATGCCTATTAGTGAGCCAATCCGCGAAAAAAATCACGAATGAGGAAATAGTGTTAATGGTTAGCACTATGGTAGCCTCTTATGTTCCCAGGTTCCCTCCGCATTTGCTGTTATGTGCGGGATACAGGTCAAGCAAAAAAATGTACTAAAAGATGGATAGGTACTTTGTACCAATTTATTTATTTTTCATTATATTTATACAAATGATTTTTTTAAAAGAAATTTGAACCATAAATTAAATAAAAACACAATAATAAAGACTTAATTCATTTTATTAAACGATGAGATTGTTTAGTGTCGGATATTTACTTTTGATTTTGATGAAAGGGATTTAATGTCATCAGCTTTGTCACTTAAGTAGTCGTTAAGGGCATCGAGGGAAGATCCAAGGATGAGTGCTAAAATATTATATTCATAAATTTTCTTATCATGGGCATAGTACTGTATAAACGCTGCCTCTGGAGCATATGCACTTGGTCTAGCATCAGCTTTAATTTGTAAGCCACTGCGTTCGTTTGTACCATTAGCGTAAATTAAATAAATGTCCTCATCAGATACAAATAGTACTCCACCATCTTCTAAAATTATTGGAGGCCTCACCAACTCTACATATGATGGATTTTCGGGAAGACCCTCAATTTTTTTTACGCCATCAGCAGAACGCACGTGTGGCACTTTGTCGTCGGACAAGAAATACAGGTTGTCGGAGAAGTCGAGAACGATCTGTTTTGCGTTTATAACGTCCTCCAATTTTTCTTTTTTGGTACCATTTTCTGAGACCTTGTATACAATGTGGTCGTCGGTCAAAATGTACATAATATCACCAGCTTTTTCTTTCGCGATTCCAACAATGCTGTCATCAACAGATCCATATTTTACAGCGGAATCATCGTTTTTATTATATACATAAATACCGTCACTAGCACCAAAGAAGACTGATTTGCTGCTATCTTCGGAAGCGGCGGCGTCTCTACCATTTTCTAGCACTTTTTTTACGTTTCCATTTTTAAGTGAGTACAAGCCTTTGTAGACGCGATCGCCTTTGTCGTCGACATCAGCTTCTACAAAGAAAATAATAACATCCACTTCCTCGCTTGAATCGGACTCGGATGAATCGGATACGTAAATGTTCAAGGCGTTCAAAGGTACCATTATCTTAACAATATCATGTTCGCTGCTGTATTTAACAAATTCTTTTCTGTAAAAATCCTTTGTTACAACTAAATTATCGTCATCTTTAGAGGCGGGAGCGGCGATGCAAGCTCCTACCAGCAAAATAGCAATTAAACTCGTTATCATCTTCATTCTGGCGTCTGAAATAAAAGAATTGAAAAAATGTATTAAATATTATACCTATATGTACATTGATAAGCCTAAATACTGCTGCATAACTGTAAGTATAGACAGTGGTCAACAGGTCAGAGTAAGGTAACGTAATTTTAAATATTAGTAGATTGCTTGCTCCACAAGTCAAATGTTACCATTTAGATAAGTGACAATGATATAATATATAAAACAACCAATGCAAGATAATAGTTTCAATAAAATGTTAATATTAATTTATTTTATAAGTATACTTTATTATACTTATTAAGGCGAATCGTGGCTCAGGGGCGTAACGCGACAGGCAGTGTTGCTCGACTTCCACTCGAGGAAATAAAATATTTTATATTTTTATTTCTTCGTTGTGGTATCGGGGCAAAGTGTGGCGTTGAGTTCCGCCATTCAATACTTAATGCCTTCAGGGTTGCGCGGAAATTGGGGAAAAGATACCCTTAACATTATACTCCCTTTGTCTACCCAGCTACATGCGGGACATGTGGGGATACGGCGTAAGGCTAAAAAAAGGTAAACGACATTGAATTACATAATCCAACAAATTGTAAATGAAACTATTTTAACCAGATTTAACATATTATTTTGAGTAATTTCATTTACTCTCTCTGGTAACGAGACAGAACGCGGTGTTTAGTTACGTCACTTAACACTTTTGAAGCTAAAAAAATATGTTTCTTAGTAATAAACACATTTTTGTTTCCAGCTGCAATTATCTCCAGCACCGCATCGTTACTTAATAATTTATTGATAATCTATATATGGACCGTTTATTTTGAAAGTGGTGTAAGTCCATTTTTGAGAAAAATGAGCTATCACGTAATTCATGCTTAATTTAATGTATTTTTTTTATATATAACTAGTCCGTGTTTAATGTCTCAAAAAAACCCATGTTTTGAACAACTTAAAATCGGTCGGTCAATGAAATTGCATAATCAGCGACATACTAACCTTTAATTTTCTCGAAACAAAAGAAAATGGACTTACACCACTCTCAAAATAAACGGTCCATATATAGTTATCACAAATTATACGTTGATATAATATCAGAGTAACACTTTTGTATTGACTTATTCTGCGTTAACAAAACAAGTAAGAAATATTATTAAAAGCTTTTATTTAGCTTGCAATGTATGTATGTGGGTTCGGGTGAAATCTTTGAGCTCAATTTTGAAGTAGATATCTTCAACCGATTGAGCTGAAATTTTGTATGCACGTTTAGTTTGGATGACAATGCACGATAACATATGTGCTGTCATTCTAAATCTAATATGGCGGACCATGCAAGATGGCGGAATTGTTATTTTTAATGTATTTCTACAATATGGGTATCAAATGAAAGGGCCCGTTGAGAACAACTCGAAAAATAGTGTAAGGTCATTCTAAATTTAATATCCGTCATACCATCCAAGATAGCTGATTAGTTATTGTTCATGCACATGTGCAATACGGGCGTCAAATGAAAGGGCTTGCCGAGAATAATTAGAAAAATAATGTAACATCTAGTGTGAGAAACCTAACCAGTGGGAACTATGAATTAATTTTTAACAAAAAGAAAAACCGACTTCTAACAACAAACTAAAAAGTGAAAAATAATTATATAAAGATTTTATAATTTTGAAGTCGGTGTCAAATCTAATTACTAAGCCTTTTTGTTGTACTTTGCACCGACTTCAAAATTATAAAATCTTTATATAATTATTTTTCACTTTTTAGTTTGTTGTTAGAAGTCGGTTTTTCTTTTTGTTAAAAATTAATTTATTTTACGATTTTTAGTGATGGGTAGATCTTAAAATGATGCTTCTTGAACGAGTGGTGATGGTGGTGGTAGTGGTTGTGGTTGTCCTATGTAAAACTTCATTTAATTAGCTATTATTTTTGTGCAAAGTTACATTTTGGTATATTGACAAGAACATACATAAAAAGTATTCGGGTGAATTCGGAATCTCCCTTTTTTGAAGTTGGTTGAAAATGAGAACATTCTCTGTTTTGAGATTGGTTGTAAAGAAATGCAACGATCAGGAATCTCACCTCTGACATCAATTTAAAAAGTTTTTGCTTGTAACTATTACAGTATAATCAATTTTTTACCAAAAAAAAAACTAACTTTCTCAATTTTCACCGGATTCCATAATCGGAACCTAACCAATCTTTCCCCAAATTATCCTTGAAGTGTATCCTTTCAAATAAAAAAAGAATCATCAAAATCGGTCAGCGCGACATTGAGTTATTCGGATATTTGTCGCGCACATACATATGTGATTTTCTCATAGATACCATTGTCAGACATGGACCAAAAAAAATGGGACCATTCGGGAAGCTTCACCTTTCAAATAAAAAAAAAATTTTCAAAATCGGTTCACCCAGTCAAAAGTTATGAGGCAACAAACATAAAAAAAAATAAAAAAAAAATAAAAAAATAATACAGTCGAATTGATAACCTCCTTTTCTTACAGAAGTCGGTTAAAAAAGTAAAAATAAATTAAAAGCAAAAAATAATTTTTAGAAAAAGCTTTTATTTAAACGCTCTAAAAAGGAGAAAATAAAATTTGTCCTTTAAATTTTAACTATAAACTCATAACCTCATTGTACAATTACAATTTATATGATCATAAAAGCTTGAAGTATCTATATTTAAGGAATTAAATATACATATAAATTTCAATTAAATTTTATTTTAAATTATTTCGATCATTTGTTTATTAAGCGAAAAATATTTTTTATAGAAATTTGTAATGAATTATGATAATGATATATTTTACTTAAAAAAATATTAGAAATAATAGCTTTACGCTGTATGCCGCACGTAACAGAGGAAACCTGAAAACCTAAAGTTAAGAGTCTCCTTTCTACATTAAGACACTCCTTTCTCCACATTCCGCCGAATTCTGGAGGAATTGCATTTTGCCTAGCGGAGCTGTTGTGCTCCGTTAGGCAAAATGCATTTTTTGCCTAGCTGCCAGAGTGAGGAAAATGAAAATATTATATATTACATTTCCTCGAGGTGGAATCGAACACCCAACCGTCGCGGTAATAGATACTCTTGTGCCATTGCGCCACTTAATAAAAAAAATATATACACTTCATAAAAAAATCGAAAATCAGCTAAAAGGAAAGTACATTGATATGAAATTAAAATTGCAAAAGTTTACAACTTACCCGTCTGTGAGATTAAGCAGACTAACGCATTTCATGGTCAGTGTTAGATTATATACGAGTATAGAGATGAGAGATGCTAGTTGTTATTGATAACAATAATTATCGCTAATGGCCTTTTCAATACAAAATTCTGTTTATATGATTACACTTGTGCACTATAAAATAAATTTCTAGAATATGTAAATAACTAATCAGATGTAAATCCTACCTAATTAAATGTATAAGATTTTTTAAGTTTGTATTGTATCCCACATCTATATGCGGCCTCTACTATTAGATCTCTACTATTAGAGTTGGCGGAAGAAATCTGGGAACCTAGTGTTAAAACACTTCGCTGCCATTAAGACACTTCTGTTCCCCACTTTCCGCCGAATTTTGGTGGCATTGGGGGCTGAGTATCTTGCCTCATTATCAGAGCTAGTGGTAGTGCTAGTGGGAATGGGACCCATAACCTGTCAGTTGCACGTTTGTGGGGTTGCGTCACGACTGGCCTCAGTATTGGACTACTTGGTGGTAACTTGTAACTTGTACACATTCATACTCGGTATCTAGTGGCGTGGCTGTGGGGTAGGAACACACCGTCCCTATTAATCATAATCGGTTGTCAACGTCGTCACAACCGAGTATGTAACCATATAGGGTAAATGAGTAATGACTACTAGAAACTACAGTATGGTGTAAGACAAAGGGGGCTTACGTACTAATATATGTATATTCACAAATCTAAAGTGAGCTGTTAATTGATGGCATTTCTATGATCAATCTGATGCTGATGACTGAGATAGTCAAATAATTTTATTCAAAACTAGCGGACGCGCGCAGCTTCGTCTGCTTATTTGTACCCTTTGGGATGAATAATAATAAACCATGAAACATGTATTCAATTAAATATTTTAAAGAGCAATTTTGAGGAATAAAATATTTTAAATCGATATAACTTTTTTATGAATGAACCGATTGATTGTATTGTTTGCAATGTGTTTTGTGGTTTTTTAGAATACATCTCCTAAGGGTGCAAATAAAAGGTCGAAAGTTTGTATGGAAAAATCTTTAAATATCCACCGATTTTTTATATTTGAAATTTAGATTTTTAAAAATATTTAATTGAACACGTGTTTCATAGTTTATTAGAATTCACCCCTAAATTAGCAAGCGAAGCTGCGCGCGTCCGCTAGTATTTATAATAATCATGTAAAACACAAATAAATAAATAAGTTCTCTAATAAAACTCCCTGGCAAAATGATAATTCTAATTATCTTTGGGTAATTGAAATTTGTTGTCTCAGTACAGAGGTATTAGTACCTATTAGTATTAGTACCTGTTTTTAGAAACATAAATAAGTTGTAACAAGCGTATCAGAATTTCGACGTAGCTTGATAAGAACGTATGGCTTAGTGGTCAGAGCGGACATGGGCGGTTTCCAAGAGGGTTTAAATGCTGCTACATTGAAGTTTTTATACATTTTCAAAAAAAATATTTTAAAACAGTAGTTCCAAAAAATCACATGATATTTATTTTCGCTCTTGTCTTTCAAAGTTATCGTTAAAACTTAGTTTTCTAAAATGTTTTTTTTTAAAAGTGACGATTTACAGTAGTTATATCAAACTGAGGGCCTACTAGTGAGCCAATCCGCGAAGAAAATGAATATTTTTTTAAAGAAATTTGAACCATAAATTAAACAATAATAAAGACTTCATTTATTTTATTAAACAAAGAGATTGTTTAGTGTCGGATATTTACTTTTGATTTTGATGAAAGGGATTTAATGTCATCAGCTTTATCACTTAGGTAGTCGTTAAGTGCATCGAGGGAAGATCCAACGATGAGTGCTAAAATATTATATTCATAAATTTTCTTATCATGGGCATAGTACTGCATAAACGCTGCCTCTGGGGCATATGCACTTGGTCTAGCATCAGCTTTAATTTGTAAGCCACTGCGTTCGCTTGTACCATTAGCGTAAATTAAATAAATGTCCTCATCAGATATAAATAGTACACCATTTTCTAAAATTATTGGAGGCCTCACCAAGTCTACATATGATGGATTTTCGGGGAGATTCTCAATTTTTTTTACGCCATCAGCAGAACGCACGTGTGGCACTTTGTCGTCGGACATGAAATACAGGTTGTCGGAGAAGTCGAGAACGATCTGTTTTGCATTTACAACGTCCTCCAATTTTTCTTTTTTGGTACCATTTTCTGAGACCTTGTATACAATGTGGTCGTCGGTCAAAATGTACATAATATCACCAGCTTTTTCTTTCGCGATTCCAACAATGCTGTCATCAACAGATCCATATTTTACAGCTGAATCATCGTTTTTATTATATACATAAATACCGTCACTAGCGCCAAAGAAGACTGATTTGCTGCTATCTTCGGAAGCGGCGGCGTCTCTACCATTTTCTAGCACTTTTTTTACGATTCCATTTTTAAGTGAGTACAAGCCTTTGTAGACGCGATCGCCTTTGTCGTCGACATCAGCTTCTACAAAGAAAATAATAACATCCACTTCCTCGCTTGAATCGGACTCGGATGAATCGGATTCGTCAAAGTTCACGGCGTTCAAAGGTATCATTATCTTAACAATATCATGTTCGCTGCTGTATTTAACAAATTCTTTTATGTAAAAATCCTTCGTTACAACTAAATCATCGTCATCTTTAGAGGCGGGAGCGGCGATGCAAGCTCCTACCAGCAAAATAGCAATTAAACTCGTTATCATCTTCATTCTGGCGTCTGAAATAGAAGAATTGAAAAAATGTATTAAATATTATACCTATATAGGTATATATATTACATGTATTACATTGATAAGCATAAATAGTGCTTTCATAACTGTAAGTATAAAATAATAAGATATTTATTTAACATTGTATTAAAGACAGTGGTCAACAGTTGAGGCGAGATAAGTGACAATGATATAATATAAAACAACCAATGCAAGATAATATATTCAATAAAATGTTAATATTAATTTATTTTAGAAGTATATTTTATTATACTTATTGAGGCCAGTCGTGGCTCAGGGGCGTAACGCGACAGGCAGTGTTGTTCGACTTCCACTCGAGGAAATAAAATATTTTATATTTTTATTTCTTCGTTGTGGTATCAGAGCAAAGCGTGGCGTTGAGTTTCGCCACTCAATATGTAATGCCTTCAGGGAAAAGATATCCGTAACATTATACTTCCTTTGTCTACCCTGCTACATGCGGGACATGTGGGGATACGGCGTAAGGCTCAAAAAAAAGGAAAACTACATTGAATTACATAATCCAACAAATGGTAAATGAAACTATATTAACCAGATTTAACATATTATTTTGAGTAATTTCATTTACTCTCTCTGGTAACGAGACAGAACGCGGTGTTTAGTTACGTCACTTAACACTTTTGAAGCTAAAAAAATATTTTTCTTAGTAATAAACACATTTTTATTTCCAGCTGCAATTATCTCCAGCACCGCATCATTACTAAATAATATATTAATAACCTATATATATATATAGTTATCACAAATTATACGTTGATATAATATCAGAGTAACACTTTTGTATTGACTTATACTGCGTTAACAAAACAAGTAAGAAATATTAAAATAATAAGCAAAGATAATAACAATTAACTTTTGTCCCCCGATTATGATAATTATTACAGTTACTAACGTTATATAATAATTATAACTTTTAGTATTTCACTTTTTTATTATCACAAGCTGAAATTGAAGTATCTATAGTTAAGAAATTAAATATACATATAAAATTTTAATTAAATTTTATTTTAAATTATTTCCATCATTTGTTTTTTTAAACGAAAAATATTTTTTGTAGAAATTTCTTATGAATTATTATAATAATATATTTTACTTAAAAAAGAAATATTAGAAATAATAGCTTTACGCTGTATGCCGCATGTAAAAGAGGAAACCTGAGAATCTAAAGTTAAGAATCTCTTTTCTACATTAAGACACTCCTTTCTCCACATTACGCCGAAATCTGGAGGAATTGCATTTTACGTAGGGGAGCACAACAGCCTAATTTGCTTAGTTGCCAGAGTCAGGACAATGAAAATATTATATATTACATTTCCTCGAGGGGGAATCGAATACCCAACCGTCGCGGTAACACACTAAAAATCGAAAATCAGCTAAAAGCAAAGTCCATTGATATGAAATTAAAAAAAATAAATAAAATTAAACAACTTACCCGTCTGTGAGATTAAGCAGACTAACGCATTTCATGGTCAGTGTTAGATTATATACGAGTATAGAGATGAGAGATGCTAGTTGTTATTGATAACAATAATTATCGCTAATGGCCTTTTCAATACAAAATTCTGTTTATATGATTACACTTGTGAACTATAAAATATATTATGTTTCTAGAATATGTAAATAACTAATTAGATGTAAATCCTACCTAATTAAATGTATAAGATTTTTTAGGTTTGTATTGTATCCCGCATCTATTATTAGATTTCTACTACACATGAACTTGTACACATTTTGCGTTACATACAAATTATTTTAAAATAGCTATATTTAATGAGTTAAATTCATTCGAAAAAGACTTTATAAAGCTGACAAAAAATATGATATGGCAACCCTATCAATAAACTAGGATGCAGTGTACTAATAATAGTAATATACATTAATAATGTAATAATTTATTAAGGTGTAATTCAAATGATGAAACATAACAACAGAAATAGACTGGATGTATCTTGTAACAACGATTTAAGCCTTGAACTGTAGTCATTTACAGATTAGCGTAGGAAGAAGTACTGTACAAGAGTATATGCATAAACTGAGGATGTGATGATGATGCTTTCGGATCCGTCCTTTGGAACTCTTCACACATTTCTTTTCTGAAGATGGGCTCACCCAACTAATCTCCGTTGTGAATTCATTGCAAAAAGCTTAAAATGCGGATTGTATGAATAGATGTGGAAAAGTGAGGAACTGTCTTAGAACGTAAAGACAATATCAATTAATTTTAAAAATAAGCCAATTTAAATTGCCTCCAAAAAATATTAATGTACGACATTTATAAAGGACGATGACGTCTCATAAACAAAATTTAATAGGCAAAAATGTAAATTCCTTCTCACTGTGACACCCTAAGAGCTTTGATATCCAAAAGTTTTAGAAAATAGGTCTATATAGTTCTATATTAAAGGTAAAGAGGAGAAAGTATTTTATAAGGTTGTTTCCAGGTCGGTACGATATGGGTACCTTCAAAAAGAGTCAGAAAAGAGTCAGTCAGAGTCACATCTTGAAAAGATGTGACTCTGACTCTCGTCCTCTGACTCGATCTCTCCTCGACTCGACCTCGTCTCTGACTCTGACTCGTCCAAGCGCTCTGGCCAAATATATAAGTATATGTTCTTATCGGATTACGTCTAAATTCTTATATGCTCGTTACATCCTATTTACGTTGCTATCAACTCTCTCTCTCTGTAGGGAGAACTGGACCCGAAAACAGCTTCTACTTTTAAAGATTTCACTGTTGTTAGCGCTTTAATTGAAGTTAAGCTTATTTTGACAGAGTTCTCTTTGAGTCTTTCGTACAATTAAACTATGAAAATGAAATCTATCAACGTCTTCTTAATGTAATAATTACCTCTCTTGCTTTATTCATGAGCAGCACGTAGAGAGAGAAGTAGTGATATTACAACGTCTATTTCTACAGATTGTTAGCAGTACTGACGATGGAGAAGGAAAGTCTGCGAATGGAGTAGAGGCCGACTTTCAACCAGATAGATTGATTTGGAAAACGGGTGCAAGAACAGATGTAATGGTGAACGTGTAGGAGAGGTCTATATGTT
The DNA here is from genome assembly GCF_056956725.1 of Heliconius melpomene rosina. Lineage (NCBI taxonomy): Eukaryota > Metazoa > Arthropoda > Insecta > Lepidoptera > Nymphalidae > Heliconius > Heliconius melpomene. The sequence continues at coordinate 4,676,237 of NC_140389.1, read as the reverse complement.
GCCTTCAAAAGATTGGTGGATGCAAGAAATATCTTTTGATTATGTATTTTTTATTAGAAAGTAACAATATTTTTTTATTTTAGTGCTTCAATTCTTCCTCTATCAGGTTGACTGACTTCTTTGAGAAATCATTAATAAAGCATATTTATTTGGGTGTGCATACGTATGATTTTCGAAATTGAATATGCACACAAAATCTACAGGATCGGATAAATAAAAACGGGTAAGAAAAACCATACGTTATTGATATCACTCGTTTTCATATATGTAAATCACAAGTATTTGCCATTAAATTACATCCGAAATTTTTGACCTGAATAATATTTTTTTGTGCAATACGTTTATTTAGTAGTGTTACAAGTTGCGGTATACAAAAGTGTTAATATTTTAAATAATTTTAGGAAGTATGAAAATAATGAAAAAATTCGTGAAATATATTTTATTAATATACAACACAACTTTAGTGTGCATTTATTTTTGATTTTGCAGAATAAGCTCGAATATCATCAGTTTTGTCACTGAGGAAATCGTTTAATTCGTCAAGCGCGTCAAGGGTAGGTTGAAGAATAATTGATAAAATGTTAAATTCATAAATCTTCTTATCATATCCATAGAATTGTACCAATGCTGCTTCTGGAGCGTAAGCAGTTGGCTTAGCATCAGGTTTCATTTCGAAGCCAGCTGGCTCACTTGTGCCATTAATGTAGATTAGGTATGCAGTGTTATCTGATATAAATACTGCACTGTCATAAAAGAGAACTGGAGGTCTCACTAAGGTAACGCTTGTTGGATTTTCAGGAAGACCCTCAATTTTTTTCACACCTTCAGCTGTGCGTACGTGTGGTATTTTATCATCAGAATAAAAGTAAAGGTGGTTAGTATGACCTATAATAAGTTGTTTGGCATTTACTATATCCTCTAATTTCTCTTTCTTTGTACCGCCTTCTGTAACTTTATATACTATATGATCTTCTGTTAAAATGTACATAACATCACCATTCTTTTCATGGACAATGTTGATAATGCTGTCAGTTATGGTTCCGTATTTTTCAACTTTATCTTCCTTTGTATCATATACGTAAATACCATCAGTGGCTCCAAGGTAGACCAATTTACTGTCATCCGCAGAAGCAGCGGCATCTCTACCATTTTCTAGCAATTTTTTTGCTTTTCCATCTTTAAGTGAGTACAAGCCTTTATAAACACGGTTGCCTTTGTCATCTACGTCAGCTTCAACAAAGATTATATTGAGATGATCCATTGCCTCGCCTGAGCCTGACTCGGTTGATGCGGATAAGTCAAAGTTAACGGAGTTCAAAGGTACTACTATTTTAACTATATCATGTTCGCTGGTGTATTTAACAAAATCTTTAACAAAAAATGACTTCGATACTTCTACAGTCTCATCATCTTTATCAGAGGCGGGAGCGGCGAGGCATGCTCCAATGAGCATAATAGTTATGAAACTGATTATTTTCTTCATGTTGACTTCTGAAATATAAGAAACAGGATTTTTTATTTAAATTTAAAATCGAAATGATGTTTAATGTTGAATATATATGTATTATAGTTCATAATGTTGTGGGTTCGATTCCCACATGGGGAATGAATTTCCTCGCCCAGGCAAAGCGTAGCGTTGATATCAGCCACTCAACACGCCATCCCTTGAGAATTCAGCGGGAGGTGGGAAATGGACGGGTATACTACTATGTTATATGGGGTAAAACTGAAAAAAAAATATAACGAATAATTTTATAAAATAACTTAAGAGGAAAATTCGAAAGGTATATATAATCGATAGCGGATTTAGTCACGATTTTAACTGTGTAGGAAAATATAATTAAAAATTATAATATGAATTACATATTATCTAAAATTTATAATATTGCAGTAAAAGTAAGCAGTAACTGGAAGCTGTCACCTGACACGGTCATGAATATTTATAAAAAAATAGTTAAAAATTTCAAATAATATCACATCTATAATAAATATTTAAATTGTTAGACTTTCGAATAACTAAATATTTACATTCATTTTTTTTGAGTCGATCGTGGCACAATCTGTGTATAAAGGCGACGATTGTGAATTTGATCGTGAATGGGGAAAATTTAATATTTCTATTTCCCTATTCGTAAGTAATCATGGAAAGAACGATTCATTTGTGAATTCATCATTCAACTTGTGAATTCATCTGCTGTAGCCCAAAGCCAAGACGCTATATGTAATTCAATCTACATAATATATATAGCTTACACTGTATCTCTCATATATGAGGGTTGGCAGAGATAATCTAGTATTAAGATACTACTATGGTCTCCACGTATTACCTTGTACAAGATTGAGATTGAACCTCAACGCTGCGCCTTGTCATGTTACCCAAAGGAAGAAATAAAAATAATCATTTCACCGGGGGGGAATCGGTCCCACAGTCAAACGCTGTGCCGATCAGCCAAGACAGTCTCATCTATATAATCTAAAGTGACAAAAACTACTACTTACCGAACAATGAGCTTCTGCGGACTGAAGGCGCTTTGATTGGTTTAAGATTATATATTATATAGGGATGAGCGATGACACTGTGTTAGTGATAAGAAATCATTATCACAGTGACCTTTTCTATGATGAGCTTGATTAACTAGAATTCATTTGTGCCCTTTTCGTTGCTGTACATTTGTTGAACTATAAATTGTTATCTTTTTCTATTAACCCTAACCTTGGCACTACCGTGGCGCAGTTGGTATGAGATATGTTACTAATATAATACTAACAAAGCCAAAAATCACATCGTTTATTATTAATATTGGTGACGAAGTGAACAAATAGTGGCTCTACAATGACAATGCAACGCATTGAGTTCCCTCACTCAATACGCAAGATTTTGATAAGATTGGAAAGCAGAGAACGGAATGTTTTGATGCTAGCGTTTGTTTGCCTGCTAAATTTATACATATAAATAAGATTTATGTTTCTGTCTGTAATTTCAAAATAAACGTTTTTTTCAACAATTAATTACAACTAAAGACTGTTTACCACTGGAGTCGAACGCGAACACGAACAATAATTCAGCATTTTTTTATGAAAAAAATATAATAATATTATTCGTACATTTAATTTTAGCACATTGGGTGGTGGAAATAGACGATTTCTCTAGAAATAGACATCTATTAAAACTTAGATTTAAAGTAATAAAAAGTTATAAGAATAACGTTATATTAATCAATAATAATCTAATTTACTTTAATATAATGTTTTATCATTATTAATGTCATTCCTTTACGTACGCATCACATATATTGCGGGTCATTCAAACACAATTTAGTGTTGATATACTTCTTTCATTTGTTTTTAATAAATGAAAGAAAGTTGTCACCCACATCCTTTTTTTTAAGAAAAGAATTGTCAAATAAAAATTTGCAATCAAAAAATAATATTGAACGAACGAAAAGTAAACATTATTTTAGTAAAAAAGACGATCGCACCCTAGCTGATTTATTTGAACTATCCCGGTTTACATTTACTTTTTTCTTTTTGGCGTACCATTGGAGAGGCCTATGTCCAGCAGTGGACGAAGACAGGCTGATAATGATGATGATGATGACATTTAAATTAAATACCAGGCCGCAAGTAAATAAATAAATATAGCCCGAGTTATTTATTTCTATTTTAGTATAAAATGTTATACAAACTACCGATATCCATAATTTATTATTTAATAAACATTACTAGCAAGTTCTACAGTGTGCGTTTTATAATGTTTATCTAGTGTTTCTAAGTTGCCCTCTACTTGACCAAAGATAGCTTAGAAGGCAGGTCTGAAGGTGAAATGTTATTTGTTCCTAGGAGACGATTGCCTCCCGGATTTTGTTATTGTTATCTTGAATGCACAATAGACTTATCTATACTAATATTATAGAGCTGAGGAGTTTGTTTGGTAGAATGCTAAACTAAAGGTACGAGTTATATTAGAATATCAGTCCATTTATCCAGAAACTCATTGTACTTTTTGTCAAAGTTTCCTCGGTCTCTTAGAATTTGTCATGTGTCATACACAACTCTTAAATATTTCCATTTGACCTCGGGGACTACGCTCAGATTAAATATGGATAATAAAAATTAAATATAAATGTTAGGGTAAAATTAGAATAACTGAACCCTGGGATATATGCAAAGAAAGTAAAAATTAAGTTAGACAAGAAAAATAAGATTGAAATGACTTAAGCACAAACCTTAATAAATCTAAAAAAGTAACTATTAATAAAGACACATTTTAATGAATGCTGATGAGCTGATTTGTGTGATGAGGGCAATTCTTAATTATTCTTCTGTCATGATAACATTTTTTTCTTTGCTCAGCAAATCACACGAGCAGCGTGTGCCAACGTACGAAGAATACAATTTTATAGTTTTTTGATGATGGATATCGCCTTTACAGAAGAGAAAGACAAGGCGAACGAGCATACGGTTCACCTGATGGTAAGTTATCACTGCCGCCCACGACCCCGTGTAACACCAGAGGAGCTATTGGCCGGTTTTTAAGGTGGAGATAGACGCGCATTTTGGAGGTACTCAGTTCGTATCGACCTGAAAACACTTAGGTAGGCTATTCCACAGTTCTTCGTTGTGGATTTCCTTCATTCAGCTAAACTGGTAGCAGTGCCGGTAGCGCCAGCAATAAGTTTTTTCACATCAATTCCGTATCATTATCATCCATCTCTACTAAACATACTTTCCAAATATACTAAATCATTCACTTGTTCAAATGTATTTTTGTTTAGTCTCACCTATCTATCTATTTTACTAAGATTTCATATAAAACAAACTGAAGGAGAGAAAATAAAGAACACGTTCAATATTTTTTCAATAAATTCTTTGCAGATTTCAGAGGTATTTTTGAATTATAATATTATTACTAATATTTAAAATATTAAAATTCACCTTTGTCATTGTCGAATACTTAATAAAATATACTCATAAATATAGAAAAAAAATTGAAGTCTGGCGTTGAATTTTGTCATTCCGCCCGAATCTCTAATTCGAATGTAAATCGGATAACGTGATGATATATTTCTGTTTCATATAGATCATTTAAGCGGTATTTTTGTTACAACTTAGCTTTTTGTAGCTTCTGACTGTATCCCGCTTATATCAGGATAGACAGAGGGAACCTAGTGTTAAGACACTCCGTTGCCATTAATACGCGTAGGTTCCCCACTTTCTATCGAATTCTAGAGGCATTACTTATAGAGTTGCGGAACATAACGCACTATTATCAGATACCACCAGGAACAAGAAGAGATCGTTGGCGAGGAGATAAGAAATCTTTGGCAGTAGTTTGATATAATCATTATGTCAACTGACAGACGGGTGCCACCTCAGTCTACCCGCGATCATGGACCACTGCAAAGTGTTCGAAACATTGGGTTTCCTAAAATGTATAATTTTAAATATAAGCGATTAATCCGATTAAAATAGTTTCATTTAAAATGTTTAAAATATTTTTATTTGTAAAGATGAAGAACAGCATGAAGCTCTACACAATATGATTATTATTTCAGAAGCAAGAGTATGAGTGATTTAAATAAATGTATAAATAAAAAGCGTATTCAACTTAAAGTAAAAATTTATTTATAAATCAAATGCTCACAACATTATTATTATTATTTCAATATAAAATTCGTATATTCACAATTCAATTAAGGCATCGTCATGGATTCAAAGTTATTTTTTATTTACTAAAAACAAACTTAAAACTTATTTAGTAAAAATGTCAAGTGTCAGCCATTTTACATCTTGAGATTTTTACTTTGGTCCACAAATTTAATTAAAAATTAAAAAGAAATATATTTTTTAGGAAAAACGATGATTCGGGCAATTATTTTTTCATCGCATCACCCAAAATGTTTAACTTAAAAGAAAAAAAACATATTTTATTAACTTAAACATAAAGAATAAAATAAAGGCAGTTAAAGTATATAGTATACGTTAAAGTATTGAAATTATTATTTTTCATATTTTAATTAAATTCACACGTATATTTTGGCACGAATTGTTGTTCATTTAAAAAAAAGTGCTATAAAAATATATTTTATAATAAAAATCGTGTAAATAATGTCAAAAATAGTTGAAATTCACACAAATGAAAACCATTGTCAAATTTTTGGTTTCGTCCTTCGAAACTTTTAGTGAAATTTCAAAGCTTAGATACAATTAAAGGTTTAAAAAATATATTATCAAAAAAAAAAAAATACAAACGAACAAACAAATTAAATAAGAAATATTTATAAGTATTATTATTATTAAATAATTATTGCCGTTTAATCTTATTTACTTATAAAATATAAGTAAAATATTTGAACACAAATTGCAACAAAAATAAAAAAATAACAATGAAATTATAACAAACAAATATATTTTTATAGGGAAAATAAACTTTGAAAGTAACAAAACAGTAATCGTTTATTGAAATTATCTCTAATTATCTACTTTGAGTGGTCGAGACTTGTGTTTTTCCAAGTGAATAATCTTTTAATAAAGGCAAAAAATTGCTCATTTAAAAAAAATGCAAATAAAAAAAGACGAAACATTATTTAGATTTCAAACTAAATCTTCTTGCAAATTAAAAAGGCAGTAATAACAACAAAAATAAAAAATCCCTACTAACAAAAGAAAAAACAACCTAAAGAATTCTTTTTTCAAAAAAGAAAAAAATTACAATATTTTTTTATTAATAAAATAAAATGTCGCCGCCTACTTGGAGTGCACGAGGTTGAGGAACTCCTCCCTGGTCTTGGGGTCGTCGCGGAAGACGCCCAGCATCGTCGACGTCACCGTCTTGCTGTTGATCTTCTGGACGCCTCTCATCACCATGCACATGTGACTGCAAAATGTATGGTTTTTGTCTTATTTTTTTTATTTCACGCTGTACGAAGCATGTAACAGCATAGGCAGATTGAAGTTAGTGTTAAGACACTGCGTTCTACACTTTCCAAATTTTTCGAGGCATTGCGTGTCGAGTGGTGGAACTCAACGCCGGGCTTTTGCTTAGTGGCTAGAGTGAAAATGTGAAAATATTAAGAAATAATAATTGATTCCTTCGAGTGGGTATATTCTGTATACAGTAGGGCAGGCAGAGGGAGCCTGCCCTACTGTATACAGCAGAGTAGGCAGAGGATACCTCGTGTTAACACACTCCGTTCCCCACTTTCCACCAAGTTCCCCATTTTGCGCCATAACAGGCCTCTAACTCTTAACTAAATAACCACTAATAAGCCACTCACACTCCCTCAATGACGACGGCGACGCCGGCCGGTCGCACCGCCTGCGTCACCGCCACCGCTATTTGCTTGGTGAGTCTCTCCTGCACTTGGAGACGACGCGAGTAGATTTCTACGATCCTGTTAAATTATCAAACATTTATTATTAAACTCATATAATATTGTTGAGATGTGGATTCGAAGCTCTCTTAGAGAGATATTATATGTTTATTTTTATTTACTCTAATAACAAGACAGAACATCGTTGCATTCTGGTAATACACATAATTTTAAAATTGTGCGATGCGGGGATAACGAATGTCTTAAGATTAGGTTCTGTCTAGGTTTTGAATTTCAATTGAATTGAATTTCAATGTATGCATTCAATTATATTAAATTGAAAGAAATAAAAAAAGATATTGACAATGAAACGTGAAGCCTCCATATACAAAATAAAATAATAATAAGGTTAGTAAAAAAAAAATTCTAATAAAGCAAGGTAAATTACAAATTCCTTAAATAATATATATTTTAATAAAATAATATATACAATTATTGCCAAGTCCTTTCTAATTACTGTTACGAATATTTATAAAATTTAAAAAAAAAATCTTACCTCGCTAATTTGCTTAATCCAAGAATTTTTCCTTGGGGCAGGTATCCGATAGATACTTTCCCGTAGAAAGGTACAAGATGGTGCTCGCACATAGAGAACATTTCGATGTCTTTCACAACGACCATTTCGTCGGTGTCTTCGTCGAATATCGCGTTGTTCAGGACTTCTAAAATTTGGGAAAATATATTTTTAGTATACATTTGTAATTTTTATTTGCGTAGTTTATTTGTATAGTTTGATGTCTTTTTTATGCTTCACGCTGTATCCGACATATAGCAGGGTAGGCAGAGGGAACCTGAGAACCTAGTGCTTAAACACTACGTTCCTATTAATAACGGACCGGAAGTCTCGTTTCCCGCTATCCATCTAATTTTGGAGAAATTCCGTCCGAAACTTAACGCACTTTGCCTTATTACCTGAGCGAGGAAATGCGAATATTTAATTTCGTCAAGTGGGAATTGAAACATAATACCTATCGTGTTAATAGCCAGCCAGGTTCCAGCTAAAGCAATATATATATAAAAATTCGTCACGTATATACTATAATACTGGCTAAATTCCATTTGTAATAAGTAAAATCGTTGGGCAAAACAGGATTGTGCAAAAGAAAAGTATGGGTAAGAATCTCCACTCGAGGAGTTTTTCTACACGAGCAGCCGTCGCGTCGTGGCGCGGTACATTCAGTGGAAAGTGTAGAATGGAGAGTCTTAACACTAGGCCCTCTCTGAATGCTCTAGACAAGTAGGGACGCTTAGAAAATAAAAATAAAAATTACCGTCTAAACTCTGATCGTATCCTTTGGTAAAGAATAACATAGCTTTGGCAGCGCGCTCTGGTGTCTTTAATAGACCTTGTCTCTCGGGGTCTTCTCCTAGGCCTGGAAATTATAAAAAAAAAAACAATAATAATAAAAAATCTGGAATTTCAATGACATATTTATAATTTTGTAATTTGGCACTTCTTTAAATTTGATACTTCTTTGATTCATATTTTTGTATGTTCAAGCATATTTCACAATTTTGTGTATGATTGTGAAAATTATTAATGTAAGCGATAATTTTGTATCATATAACGCTTATAAAGTAAAAAAGCATTTATGAAAGTTGGCTAATAACTATTAAATAAGTAGGTAACACGTGTAGATATAACAAGCAAACAAAAGTAATTTATAATGTCAGCAAAAATATTTGCAACACATTTAGTTTTGGGTATTTTTTTTTATTAATTTATTTTCTATTTAAGAAATACAGATAAAATAGAGAGTAGAGAGAATTTTTAAAGAAAGATGATATTATGTATTATGAGTAAATTTTAAACCATTTTGAATATTTACCTGTAAGTAGTAATCTGTAAGAGTTAGCCATGTCGGGTAGTAAGGCCTCTCTGGTCGGTGGTCTGTGGTCCAATTCAAGGTCATGGTGGAATGTGCAGTTTTCATGGCCTGTTGACAATGAAAAATACATATAAACAATACAAAAAATACATATAAATATTTTTGACGCCGTTTGACTCGTAAATGTCAGACGGCCTCAGGTTGTCGGTTCGATTCCCACTCGTGGGAATAATTTTTTTTTATTTTTTGGCTTTGATAGCAGGAAGAAAAAAAAAGGTGTTCTCCTACAGTGCGGCCATCTACCTACCTTGTTATAATATATCATTAAAAGCTTGCCTTATTTACATATTTATATGTATACTAGTGGACCCGAACGCGGCTACGCCCGCTTGAACTATACGAATATTTATTAAATATATTTATGAAATTATTTTCAGTTTTCAGAGATACGTTAAACAAGCTCATTTTGGGTGACGTTTTATAACAATAAACTTTGCAAATCGTTGCTTAGCAACGCGACAGTTGTTATTAACATGGCGGAATAAATTGCATGTCAAATTAATAAGTATTTTAATATATTGGTATATATCGAAAATATTACAAATATGAGAAAAAAAAGTATCCTATGTTCATCCCGAGACCCTCAAGTATCTCTATATGAGTATTTTATCACAATTAAAATAGCAGTTTGGCCCTGATTGCGTTAAAGACAGACAGACAGACAGACAGACAGAGTTACTTTCGAATTTATAATATAGGTATGGATACAGTGTGCAAACATACATTCATAAGTATAATTATTACAATAACAGTCTACCTACATTAATAAATTGTTTCGAATAACCACTTATATTTTTTGCCCCATTTTCCAAGTACATATAATTTGGGTGACTCGTAAATACCTCCTTATTTTCAAGGTGAGAATAACAATATGAGAATGCATTATTTATACTGTTTCCATTAGAATATTGTATATTTGAGGCTTACATGGGAGAATAAATGAAGAGTGAATTGCGGGGAAATGAATGATTAATATTTTAATTTCTTCGCGCCTGTACCAAACCAGAAGCGCGGCGTTAAGTCCTGCCGCTCAACACGCAATGCCTCGAAAAATTGGGAAGAAAGTGGGTAACGGAGTATGTGAACATTTCAGTTGCTAAACAGAGGCAACAACTACCTACTTTGCTATAAACGCAATACTGAAGCCAGTCGTGGCCTAAATAATATAGATTTATTTATAAACTACATATTACTATACATACGCAGTTATAATGAAAGGTATATATATATGTATGTAAAGGTATTATATTTTAATATCATCAAAAAAATACAGCTAAACTACCAAATTAACACAAATATGCCGACGCGACGTGAACTTTCAAACGACTATGAAATTTAACTAAATATTGCATCAGCACTAATCAGCTTGTTTTAGTTTAAAATAACAAAATGATTATTATTATTTAAGGTACCTTCGTAATTCGTGATGCCAGCGTTTTTTTTATGAAAATAGCTTTTTTTTACTTAGATTAAATAAATGTAACTTTGTGCCCAAAGGAGCACAGAGTGGACTGTGAACGCATTGGTCGTGGGTTCGATTCTCAGTCGAGGAAAGGAAATATTTATTTAAATTTATATTTCGCGGCATTGAGTTCTGCCACTCAACGAGCAATGCGGAGAATTCGGCGGAAAATGGGGAACGGAGTGTCTTAACGCTATGTTCCCTCTGCCTGCCTTGCTCTATGTGGGATACAGCGTGTAGCTGATTTTTTTTTAATAAATCGTCATGGCCCAGCGGGGCAGTGTTCTGACAGTAAGGTTGTTGGTTCGATTACTAATTATTGGGAATGAATTATTTTTATCAACCAAAATGTGAAGTCGAGTTTCTTTATTATAGTTTAGTGTTAAGATACTCGGCACGACTCAGCGCTTTGACTTGTTATCAGAGCAGGAAAACGAAAATATTTTTTACCTCGGGCGGGAATCGAAACAACAACCGTTACGGATAAACACCATGCCGCGTCGTGATAACAGCATACTTATCATATACATAATATATTTCAAGTATTCGAACTTAAAACGTTCTAGTAGATGTCAACAACTGCGCTACAAGAGCTTTTTTTTAATGAAAATATACTTAAATCTAAATATAGAATTTATCGTTATTTACGTATCTTAATAAATTATTATCTTAAATTTATGTTTAGCGGCTCCTTTTCGTGTTGAGGTCAGTAGCCTAACTAAATTCATATATAAAATACACAATTTATTAAGTTTTAATATTTTTTCAAAATTTTTCATTATGTAGTCTTAATTATTATCTTAATTACATCAACGAAACACAAATTTTATCATATAATTTATATAATATGTATATTTTTAATTTATTTTTAACGCTTTTAAAATGCCTTACCAAGTTATTATTTTCGTAAGAAATTCAAAAAAACAACAGATATTTCTAAAATATCCATTTTGATACTTAAAAATGATTTTAATTACTTTAATCGATCTTAATTTAAGAATGCAAATTTAAATTTAATTTGAATTTGCTATGTATTAGGATATTAGTCCTAATAAAACAATAAAAATATTATAAATGTGAAAGTTTGTGAGGATAAATGGTTGTTCCACTTTCACGCAAAAATAACTGAACGGATTTATACGAAACTTTACAACTTATACATCAAAATAATTTATATTAAAGTTTTTAGTTAATTTGACTATACTTTAAGAAAAAGTATAAGCAGGCGAAGCCGCTAGAAAGAGCTAAATAAGTAACCAACAAAAGAACCCACCAGGTGTCGTCGATGTCCGCGGCGTCATAGGCGTCCCGGGTACTTCAAGTTCACTGTCATCGTTGTGAAAGCCCTTCAAGGCTTCCGGAGTTTTCTTATATTTGCTTACAAATGATTTGTTTATATCACCATTTTCTTTGTCCTCAGATATCGAATTTCTTATGGACTTAGAGCTAACGCGACGTATTAGCGACGAAGGGGGCACTATTTCGCTCAAATCTTTTCCGTTTACCGCCATTTTTTCATATAGTCTAGAATTATTAGTTATTTTTTTCTTATTATTTTACGTAAATTGCGGTTATTTAATTGTTATTCTCGTACGTGTGTACGCCTTGCTATTACAAAACGAAATGCTTGAAAGGTTAATGGTAGTGTTACTTGATAACCTATTGTTGGTCTTTTGTTTCATTTGCCAGTACGCACTGATATCAAAATGTTCTATCATATTTGGTGAATAAAAAATAAAGAAGTGATAAGAAAAAAAGGAGGATATTAGAAGAGCCTCCCCATTTTCCTCTTATTATATAAATTCTGCGTGTTGGGTATCTAAATTTTTTGATGCAATTTTATAAAATCAAAATATGGTTTGTTAATAAGTATCATCATATTGTAAACATGACGCAGTTAAGACGTATTTATTTAAAAATAGTAGTATAAGGTTCAATACACAATAGAAAAAATATTGCAGAAATTCTAGTGTTTAGATTCTCCGTCCTCGTCTTTTCGATATATTGTGTGTTGAGCGGTAAATATGTATTTGTATATTATAAAATTAAAACTCATCACGTAATGCCTCTAGAATTCATCGGGAAGGGGGGAAGGGAGTGTCTTAACACTAGGTTCTCTGTGCTTACCCTACTATGTGCGGGATACAGCGTATATATTATATTTTTTAATTAAATATTAAGGAGTATCAAAGAAAACGACAATGTTTTCCTTAAAAATAATGGGGTTAGGTAAATCACTTTCAAAATTATCTAAAATTATGAAAAAAAAAAACTAAAAATAGACAATTTCACTAAATATTGACACGGAACTGAATCCGCACCGACCTATATATAAGGCTATGGTATATGGTAACAAATGCAAATGTACCGTAGAATGAGTTAAGCTGTACAAGATTAATAATATAACATTATTAGAGCAAGGTAGCTAGGTAAATGTGTCAATAAGTTTGACCTAGAAATGGCAGGCTGCGTGCACCGATCACAATGCTGATGAATGAATAAAATAGTATTAACATAGGTACATAAAAAAAGTAACTAACTAACTAACTAACTCATAATTAACTCACTATTTCGTGTGTTAACGAGATTTTGGACGGACGACGGTTGTGGGTTTGATTAATATCATTATTTTCCCCTTTAATGAGAGGACTAGGGAAAATGCCATAATTTGTATTTTTACGAAAAGTACATTCTACATGTTTATTTGCTCTGGCACCAAGGCAAAGAGCCCAGGGTTGAGTTCCGCTAAAAACAATCTTAACACTAGTTTCATATGTAGGATTGATGTTTCGATTTGCCTACCCGAGGAAGAAAATGAAAATGAAAATATTAAATATAAAATTCCTTCGGGTGGACGGTCTCTTATACGTGTGTAATATAAAAAAATATACTAAAATATAGATAAAGATAAAGTAAAAGGAAGCCTAAATTAATATTCTATACAGATTATATAGATTAAGCTACGCAATACTCACGATAATGTTACATAGAGAGTGAACTTAAATGTGCTTTGACTATAAATAGTAAGCACTTTCAGTTTCGTTTACTATTATGTTTCTTTGGTAAATGCTATCTTTTTGTTAATGTTAGTATCTTTTTGTTTTTTTAGCTTTATGCTGTATTCTGCATATATTAGGGTAAAGGAGGGAACATAGTGTTGAGACACTCCGTTCTTTATACATCACCCAATTTTCGATACATTGCATGTTGAACGGTGGAACTTAGCTATTGATATAGTTTGATTATGGACAATTTCTTTTACGACATAGTATTTTTTTCAATTCTCCACTCTTCGTCTGTTTTAATTTAAATAGCCTATTGAAAGATGTAATATAACAACGCACTTTAAGTGTATGTGAGAAACTGTCTATTTGGAGGTAGTGAGCCTTTAAACTTACAATCAAACAAATCTCAGCTGCGAAACGATGACGTCAGCACTAAAAGTTAAACTACTGTGCTGTAACTATAACTAAATCAAACCAATTGACGGTTGACCTTTAACGCTTTGTAGGGACAGAAAAAAAAATGTGTAAATGTAATTTTATATATATATCGACTCCTTGATAGTGAATTTGACGTTTTTATGAATAGTATAATAATATTGTAGTAGACATGGCTCAAATTTAATATGGAATATTTTTGTTAAGTACGGGTTTTGTATTCCATGCAAATTTATACATGTATAAAGTAAATGCTTTAGGTACTTATATTTCAATAACTGTTTTTATTAAATTGTTCATGTATTTAGAGACTATGTTTGCTTTACGCAGCGTTAAGTTCCACCAGTCAATATACAATGATTCAAAATTAGGGGTGCGTTGAGACTTAAATCTTTTAACATTATATTCCCTATGCTTCTCCTGCTATGCGGGGAAGAGCGTAAAATTGTTATATTTGAATTATAGTTGTGCTAGTTAATAAACCAGTAAAACTATATCTTTAAAATATAGTTCCTTGAACGAAATTCAATTCATTCATAACCAATTCATAATTGCAATTATCCAAAAAATATTGTATAGTTTTCAATATTATATTTTTATGCCAACCGTACATTAGATGATATAACAAAGATGTCTAGGTTCATGAGAATTCTTCTAACACTGTCCATAAAAGGAACAATAACATTGGAACGTGCAAATTTAACTGTTGCTTCTATGATATAATAGTTTTTCTATATACATGCATATGTAGAGAGTGATGTGTCTCTACGTTTTTTATTTCCATATAATATACAAAGTAAAATTCAAAATGTTCTTTATTGAAATAGACTTTTTCAACTATTTATAAAAGTATGTTGCTTTTAAATTATATAAACAAATACTAATAATAAAAAAATAATGTATATATTTTTTATTTGTATATGTTTTATATTGAAATATAAAATTATTTATATGTACATATATTTATTTGAAATCTATATTTATAGAAATTAATAGAGCAAACGAGGTATTAGTTTTATTAAAATTTACTGTCGTTATGCAGCGGGATAACGTCTCACTTTTAATCCCACCGAGGAAAGAATTATTTATATAACTTATTTTAAATTGCCCGCTCTGCTAGACAGTGCACCGCGTTAAGCTCCGCCATTATAAACGCAATATCATAAAATTGGACGAAATGTAAGGAGCGGAGTTTATAATCACTTAGCAACATCTAGATTGTCAAAGATTTATGATCAAAAATATAATATCCTTATAAAAATAGAAAGTGTAAGAAAGTAGAGCACACTGTTATAAAATGATGTGACAACGGGTTCAGAATACGAATTAGTTTTAAGCGATATCTTTTGTGGCTATAATTAAATCTGTTTATTTTTTCTTTTTGATTGTATCAAACATAAGATAAACGTGTGATAAGGGAAAATATATCTTTTATGAGGTGACGGTAAACGTGACGGTTGTGAATTTAATTCCCACTCGGGGGAACGTTTCATTTCATTTATTCGGTCTGGTAACGATCTAAAGCGCGGCGTTGAGTTCCGCCACTCAACACGGAATACCTCGAGAATTTGGAGAAAAGTAGGAAAGTGAAGAGTGGAGAGTAAAGTGTTTTGACATTATCCTCTGCCCACCATGCTATATGCGGGATACAGTAAATCTAAAAAAAAATATAAGGATTTGAATTTGATACTATATGAGTAAACATAATTTGTACCTTAAATACCGGAAGTTGTGGTTAACCACATGTTAATTGATTTATTGATTAATAAAATAATGTATAAACGTAACTATTTCCGGTATAATTATAATATATAGGTATAATTATCTTCAATTTAACGTTTTTCTTTGCTCAAGCAAAATTTTTATTTTATTATATTATTTTTATTATATACGCATACCGCTCTATGCGTGAAAACTAAATAAGCGTGAAGTTGCAAAGCGTGAAACCGACATATACCGAAAAAGGGAGTGATTGAACACTAAACTCATTGTGCCCACTCCAATCGCGCAAAATATAATATGTTGATAAAAAATATTGGTTTTTAACTTATTCACAGGCGCATATGTTAGTTATATTGTAATTGGTGTCAATTCTAAGTATCAAACGACCTTAGCTCAAGTGAATGCCTGTCCTTATTTTAACTTTGGGCCAGAATTTTAACTATTGTTTAATTTATAGATTTTAACTAAATATTGTTTTAAAATACGCCATTTGGAGGCTGAACGAACACGAATGGGTGTGGGTTTGATTCCCATTCGTATTTTTATAGCTTGACGGTATATTCCTACTCCATATATTAATACATATACCTACTTATAGTAAGTAGATGGGTGACAATAATAAAATTTAAATTATAAATTTTGTAAAACCTTGAAAGTCGGTTAATACAAGGTATAACGAGTGTTTTCAAAAAAATACTATAATTATTAATTTATAGGCATTTTTTTAACTTGCAAAACTTGTATTTTTGTTTTTGTTTTTATCTTGTTATATATAAGGAAATGATTGGAAGGAAATCAAGCGATAGTAAAACACAATTCAATATCGTTAAAACTACTTATATAAAAAAATAAGTAACGTGATATATAAGTCAAAAATATAAATAAAACAGTATTAACCGATGAAGTAATCTTAAGCGCGGCGTTAGGTTCCGCCACTACGACTCGAAAATTGGACACAAACTTGGGAACAGAATGTATTAGCACTAAGTTCCCTATTTCTTACCCTACTATATTCGGAATAGAAGCTACAAAAACGAATATTATTAGAATAATTTTAACTATTTGAATAATTGTTAATGATTATGATGTTATTATATAGGCATGCATTTCTATAATGCATAGTAAGGTTAGAAAAATGTGACTTGAAGTATATTTATCTATATAAAAACCTTGAATCTATTAGTGACAGGCAACATTTGGTAAGAACAACGTAGTAAGGGAGGATAGACGTAGAAGATAGTGTGAATGGTCCATAAATGCTCAAAATGCTAACAATTTAAACTAGTTGTAACAAGCATAGAAGAATTTCGCTTCGACGCGACGTTTAGATTAGGCGTGGGTTCGAGTCCCGCTAAGTATTTATTTTTATTTTTTCAGAAAATACTTTTCTATCTTTACTTTAGAAAATGTTAAAAATATATAAAAATAGTATCCAATACTTCTGACTCTATAACAAGTATATAACAAGAAATATCAAATGACTCAAAGTAATATAAGCATTCATATCTGTCGGTTATAAAAAGTTATAGGTACTCAAAAAATATGTAAATCAAAATGAAACTTAAAATTTAGGTGAGTTTTTGTAAACTAAACTAAGCAGTAAGAAAAAAGTAATAAAACAGTGTTTTCAAACATCGTTATTTTTAGAATAATTCTTTAAGCATTAATATTTACCAAAATATACATTTTTGACATTATGCATTTTTGATATTAGAAACATATTTTCACGTGATAGTTGGGGGTTCAATTTCAAGATGTGCTATATTTTTTCCAGAAATTATATCATTTTTATAGAAAACTTTGTCAACATTAGATCAAGACATCAATGTCTCGATTGAGAACAAGACAAGAACAAGAATTCGAGTCATTCGTGTATTAAAAGCGTAATTTAACACCGCAGCCGCATTGAAAGAGTAATTTCTATCAGAGAAGGAATACGAAAATGAATTAAATTCCCCTATGAGGATAGAACCTACAACCAAATCATTATGTCACTTATAGTTGAGATGCTTCTCTACTGTGCTACGATGGTCTCAATGTTTTTTTTAGCTTCTCGCTGTAGAAAACAGTTAAGGTCCTCATTATAATATTATGTAATAGAATAGCAAAGCCTAAAGGATAAGGAGCAACATTATAGTTATTATAGAAATAACTATAATGTTGCATATCTATCTATGTATCTATCTACATCACAATTCAGAGTTCTTATCTAAGTCTAGATAAGTGTAAGATAAGTTAAATTTAATGGTAACGTTGTTGTATTTAATAGCAATGGGATAATGTGAATTATTTTATTTTCTCAAGTAAGGCTGTGCGGTGTTTAGTTCCGTTGCTCAACACGAAATGTCTTGAATGCGGGAAAACAGTAAAAGCAAATGTCAGAATACTCTGTCTCTTCAGGTGAAGAGTGGCTGAACTCTTGGTTTTCTTTGCCTATCCTGCTAAATGTAGAATAAAGCGTGATGCTCAAAAGGACTAGCCCTCTAGTTGATTATTTGTCCAGATTCTAATGTTAATATGAAAGTAATAATAGGATAATGAAAATAATAAAAACAACAAATAAAATTTTAAAGAATACAGAGGCTGGCTCTGGCGTTATATCTCAGGTTAAGCAACAATATAAAGATTAATCTATCGATTTATGCAATGTTGTGAAATAAATCAACCTAAAAAAAAATCTTCAAGCTGTTTCCCGAATATAGCAGAATATGCAGAAGGAATCTACTGCGAAGACATTCCGTTCTACACGTACTCCTAAATATTAGAAATACTGCGAGTTGAGTGGTAGAACTCAACACCACGCTTTGTATTGTTAATTAATAATTATCTTAATTTCTCCCGAGTGGAAATTGAACCCATAACCGTTGTGTTTACAATTGAACACTGTACCGCTGCGTTTTTAATCATCAAAAGCTCTTTAAAGCTTAAATTCGCTTCCCAACACACAGTGTAGATATACATATGTGCCTACCTATAGTTATTGTTAAAATATTTACTATAATATAATAGTTCAATTTTAATTACTTTTTTGATATAATTTGTACTGGACCTTAAAAACAATGAACCAACAATTGTGAAACAAGACAATAACAAATCTAAGAACTAAAATTCAACGATTTTTTTTATAATTACTAGCATATCATGCATGTACTTATAATTACTATCGTAATAAAAATAAAATCAATTTGAATATGTAAAACTAATGATATTATTTTAAATTTATAGATTATAGCTCAAAAAGTCCTAAGTTCATCAAAGCCAAGGCTATTTTATTTTCCTACTTACTTCAAGCACTTGTCACAAATTAAATAACCGCAATCCACTGATTTAAATGAACAAAATTTAAGTAAATAAATAAATTAATTAAAATTTTTAATATAATATACGTGCGTACGCTAAAACGTGTTATGGCTGACTGAGAGTGAATCGAGCAACAGATGACTATAAAGACCTTGCGCATGTGAAAAGTTGAAAATCAATATAACCTGTTGAGTTTCGCGGCTTTTTCTTTTCGTGTCAAATTTTTGGGCGCAGCGTTGAGTTACGTTTAACACACTGTGTTTGGAATTTGGGTAAGTGTCTCAACTCTAGGCTGTTTCCGTGAAATTAAAGAATAGTATAAATTCAAAAAATAAAATGATGACACTATCTTTTTTATTTAAGCAAATCAATAGTGTATTAACATATTAAATAAAAACTCTATGTGTAAAAAGCGTCAATGCAAATAGAAAAAAATTGCAATAGACTTATGCAAGTATAACTTTTAAGTTGTCAAAATCCAAAGAGTTGCCAACCACTCGAAAGGTAGTTCAACATTTTATAAAGGGGGTGTGGATTTGAATCCTGTTTTACAAAAAGAAAATCCACTATAAGGATTAAGTATTTCATAACTTTAATCCACAGTACATTAATGTTAAATCATTAATTTATATATTTTCAGCTTTTTACTAACTTATTAAAGATTTAACTATTAGTAATAACTTACAATTGTTTTGTTTTTTTTTTCAATTTTTTTTCTTTCTCATAGCTCTTCTTACGCCTTATTTATTATTGATTTAGTTTTTCTAATCGCCCCAACATAATCTATATTAGTATAAAAATTCTCCTAGAAGAATTTATACCTACCCATATATATATACCTTAAGTTTAGTTTAATTAGTCATCACTTAAGTAAATATTTTAACTATACAATGTACACTGTACATACTTATATGAGACCAACGTAGAGCAGCGGCACAACGTCTGACTATAAATGCGACGGTTGTGGGTTCGATTCCTAATCGGGGGAATGAATTATTTTCATTTCTTGTTCTGGTAACGAGGCACGTAATCCGTTGAGTTCCATCACTCAACATGGAATATGCTCTTAACTCTGTTATATGCTGAATTCAAGCTGTATCCTGCATATAGCAAGGTAGGCTGTGGGGACCTGGTGTTAAGATACTCCGTTCCCATTAAGATACTTCCGTTCTCTATTTTCCGCAGAATTCTGGAGATATTGCGTGTTGAGTGGCGGAATACAACGCTGCAATTTACAGTGACACTAGAGCCAAGAAATTAAAATATTAAATATTTCATTTCCTCGAGCGGGAATCGAACCCATAGACTGTCGCGTTTACAGTCACATGCTAACCCTGCGTCACAACTGCTCTCAAAGATACGTATTTGCATAATTTAATCACAATTAACTCTAATTAATGTTTCTGAGCTCGATTGTAATTCTAATGGAAAAATTACAACAATTTATACATATATGGGTTAAATCATTACGGAAAAAAATACAATACAAAAAAGTTACTTAGATTTATTTATCTATTTCAATGCAGTTTCCGTGTAGTAACAATAGTAATCTATATATATAAAAGGACTTGTCCTCACTGACTGAGGTAAGACGCGAGCACAGCCGTAACCGCTGTGCGTAGAAACGTAAAGTTTGGACAGACGTTTACTATCGTAATCTGGACATCCACTAAGAAGGGATTTTGAAAATTTTTAACTCTAAAGGGGTGAAATAGGGATTGAAAGTTTGTATGGATTTTTTTTTAAATCGGCACCGATTTTTATAAAAGTTGAAATTTAGATTTTTAAAAGTATTTAATTGAACACGTGTTTCATGGTTTATTAGAATTCACCCCCTAAAGGTAAAAATAAGGGGTTGAAAGATTGTATGGAAAAATCTTAACTCGCTACCGAAATGTATAAAGTTTGAAATTTAGACTCTTAAAAATATTTCATTGAACACATATTTTATGGTTTATTAGAATTCACTCCTAAATAAGCAAGCGAAGCTGCGCGCGTCCGCTAGTTATATACTCACTCTTTACTTATTTTACTTTATAATATCATGTGGTTTTTTTATTCTTCTTAATTTTAATGGTTTAAGGTAGGTCAGGTCTTTGAAATTAATTTTCAATATTGCTATAGATTAAGCAGTGTGAATAAATCAATTTAATTAGCCTATATTTTTTTATATTCCAACGCAAAAAGAATATTCCACTTCAAGCTAGTCGTTCCAGTTATTTTTACGTTCAACCAAGGAAAATCTCTTTATTTTTAATATTAATATTATTATATATAGGTATAGATTTTCCATTTTTATTTTACAGATATTATGTATTATTTAACAATATAAATAAAAT
The DNA here is from genome assembly GCF_056956725.1 of Heliconius melpomene rosina. Taxonomy (NCBI): domain Eukaryota; kingdom Metazoa; phylum Arthropoda; class Insecta; order Lepidoptera; family Nymphalidae; genus Heliconius; species Heliconius melpomene. Next base: position 4,654,712 of record NC_140389.1, on the reverse strand, counting down.
TACTTATTACCACGGAAATTGAACCTATGGCCAATGCGTACAGTACCAATGATGTGACCTTATACTATTAAATTAATTTTCAAAGATCTTCAGTTTCAAGGGTTCCCGCATACTTAGCAGAGTAGACAGAGGGAACCTAGTTCTAATGCATTATGTATCCAGTGGTGGGACTTAACGCCGGAACCAGAAAACCTTGATAAGAACGCACCTTGATAAGAAGACACGCATAAACAAATCGCTTGAAACAGGATTTTAATGAGTGACTCGTGGAAATCACAGTTTCGCATTGTTCCGTAAATATTTTATCTTTTTTTACAACGTTATTTATAAATATGCTAATAACGAGGTGTCGTGATATGGGTTATTTCAAATTAGTTTATGTAATATCCTGATCTGGAAATCCCCTGAAGTAACGGGTAAATGTAAAAACCCAAGGCGTTAGTTTCACGAAGAAAGTTGTATTTATCTTTTATGTGACATAAAATCAAACGAACGTCATAAAAGATTTAATTGTAAATTTATATAATTCTACTAGAGATTCACCGCGGCTTCGCCCGCTTGAACTAGTTTTACATTATAGCCAAATGGTAATATATTTTAAAAATATATGGTTTTTTTTATAAAATCTATCCTATTTCCTTTTTGATACCTCTAAGAATATGTGTACAAAGTTTCATGATAATTGATTGAGTAATTTTGGCGTTAAAACGTAACAAACAATCTTACAACCAAATTCATAATATTAGAATGAATACTAGTAGCCTGATACAATGTACGTATCTCGTATTTTCTCTTTCCCACAAGAATTTTGAGCTTTCTCTCTTACTGCTCATCTATATCTCCTAACCTAGCTGTATGCCAAATTTCAACTTTTAAGTCCCTATTAAATAGTAATAATTAGTAACTAAATTATTTTCATATACAAAATACCATAGTCATACTAAAAAAATCCCCGAGTACATTGTACTTTGACGTAATTACCTGCGCTTGCGCCGACGTTTGACATCGTCAGCACAACGTCAACTAATTTCTAGCTATTCGGTAATTTGATATGTGGTGACATAAAAAAGTAAAAAAAAACCTTATTACGCATTTTTGAAAGCTTACTCAAGCATGAATTACAAAAACTGTATTTTATTAGATTAAAGCTAGTGATTTTACCCATACTTTTGTCCATAATTGGATTTTAAATATTAAGTGAAATAAACTATTATATAGGAAAAATATGATATAGGAAAAAACGTGAAGCGTCTTATTGCTAATTTACAGAGATAAAACGTTCCTTTCTTTTTTGAGAATATTTTTTTGATGTAAGGACTTGAAAGTAGAGAACTGTTTTTGAGTTTCCATAGATGCAGGAGATATGAAAACTGTAAAGAAATTAACAATACGTAGCCCAAAAATTGCATAAATGACATTGAACCTTGAACCTTTCTGCCATCCAATATTAATTAAATTGTTTCTCATATAGTTAGTTGATTATAGCGGATATCTTCCGGTAGGCAAATGTAATATTGATAGGTTTTTGATTATACATTAAATATATTGATATGACTATAATGATGTCTGTATATTATGCAGGCAATTTGGTTTTTTGTTTTATATAGTTATTTTATTTATTACTTAGTTTGTTAAATTTGTTGATTAATATTGTTTTTAATAAAAATGTATATTTAATTTTAAATTGCTCAAATTGTAGAATTATTATTCATAATTTTTATAGATATATGGCAGAGGGAATCTGGGAACCTAGTGTTAAGACACTCCGTTCCCATAAATCACTTCCGTTCCCCATTTTCCATCGAATTCTGGAGGCAAAAGCAAGAATTGCATAAGAAGCAAAGGCGAAGCAAGAACGAAGGCGTACGAAGAAATGAAAATATAAAATATCTAATTTATTCAAGGGGGAGAATCGAACCCACAATCTGTTGCGTTTACAATCGCACGACTGATCTCCATTCATATTGTTCATTACGCGGCGTTTAATTCCGCCTCCCAATATACAATGTTAATTAAGAAATGCGTGTGCGTCTAAGATATAATGTAGGTATGTTTTATTTAGGAAATTTCAAGTTCGTGATTGAAATTTCCATTATGTCAATTATAGTACCTATATAGATTTATTACACCACAGGATTGCCCATTGTTTCATTTTTATGTTTTTCATTTCGAAATAATGAAGTCTATAAAAGAACATGAAATAAATAAATATGTAAGATTACATAATAATAAATGAATAATTAGATAAATATATAAAATAAATCAAATATTTATAATCACATTATATTATGATTTATTAAAGTATATATTTTTAGCTTCAGACTGCATTTATATATAGAAATACTTTATGTATAGGAAGAAGAAAATGAGTGAGACTAGAAGAGACTGTCCGTTTACCGAGGCACCGCCCAATTTTCGCGACATTGTATTGACAGGAACTCAACACCGAGCTTTGTCTTGTTATTCTTTATCTCTTTAATTTATTTTTATATTGCAGTGCTAGTGATTATTTATTTTAATAGAACATGTTAACCATTATAATCAATGAAATCCGCAAACGAAATAAAAAATGAAAAAATTGACTCAAGACAATATTTTAGGCTCATAGAAGTTATTTTATCTTATCTTTATCTTTGTATTTCAGAATTATTTCTTAGACATGAGTGACACGTAAAAATATCTTTATGAAACCAAATGAAATTATCTTCACGCTGTATCCCGCACTCAACCAAGTAGGCAGTGAGAACCTAATGTTAGGACACTCCATTTTCTTTTGTTTTTTCCACTCCCCGCCAAATTCTGGAGACATTGCGTGTTGAGTGGCGGAACTCAACGCCTTTACTTTAAGCCTATAAAAGCACTGTAAGGTCTCTTGAAACCTAGAATAATACTAGAAATTGGATGAAATTACACACGCAGGCTTTTGAGCCACTTCAACGTAAAGTGATAAGATTGCTTTCCACTAGATAGTACTTTGAAATGCTATTGAATACGATTATGTTGAATAAACACTATTGTAACGTAGTGGAAGAGTGAAGTGAGTGAGTGTGAGTGAGAAAATAGCTACGGGTTCAATATTCATAAATGATGAAATACCTATATTGGTAAGAATGTCGTAAATATGAAACGAATACTTGTTACGAAAATTTAGAGGAAAATGGAGAATGGAATGTCTTAACACTAGATTTCCCGAACTACCCTGCTTTATACAGAATATAGCGTGAGGTTGAGAAAATATTTTTTCTTAGGCTAGGCAAAATTCGGTTTTGAGTTGAGCCTAGAACCAGCTTCACGCTGAAGATGCTTGAGAACTCTTGACACGCAGCGAAGAAAAGAAAATATAAATTAAAATAAATATTTCATTTTCTCGAGTGGGGATCAAACCCACAACCACACAATCACACACATTCACAAGTCACATTTACAATCACACAATTGTGTTGTTTTACAATTAAAATAAAATTATATACCAGTAAGCTCTATATTATTATCATTAACTAGCGGACCCGGACGGGGCTACGCCTGCTTGAAATATAAGAATATAATTTCTATAGAAATATAATTTCAATCTAGATGAAATGCTAAAAGTGACTATTATATTTATTTTCATAAGGATCAATATCAAAATGATGCGGTAACGGTCGCGTAGCGACGACGGTTGTTATTAACATGGCAGAATAAATTGCATGTCAAATTAGAAATAAGTATTTTAATTTATTAGTATATATGTGTAATGTAATATTATATAGCCTATAGCACTTCTGAAGAATGCAGCTTTCATACAAAACAAAAACAATGTAAATCGAACCAGTAGATCCTGAGATCTTAGCGTTCAAACAAACAAACAAACAAACAAACAAACTCTTCCGCTTTATTATATTAGTATAGATATACTGTTTACTTAATATTTATATCATGATTATGTAATTGAAAGTATTCATAATTATTTTTATCATATTTTATAGTTTGGCAAAGTTTCAAGTGGAATGCGACGCTAGAATATATTTGTATATAAGCTCATTATGAACTAGACTTTACATCCTGTTTTGCCTGCATGGTTGACCTGTAAGCTATAACAAGTGGTAAGTTACTTAGTAGGTATTGCTTCATACACTTCTTCAAATACATCTGCTGTGTGCGGGATACAGCGTGAAGCGTTTTATATTTATTTTTAACATCAGTTTCAAGGAGATCGAGCAGGGTCGAGATAAAAAACGTTAAAATTTTTATACATTTTCTAAAAAACATGTTTTTTCAGACGAGAGAGACGAGAGAAATACTGACTAACAAGAGATATTTCGCGTGCTGAGTGGCTTAACGCTTTGCCTCGTTACCAGATTTTCTCGAGTGGGGGTCAAACCCACAACCATCGCGCTCACAGTCAGACGCAGTGCCTTATTACTTACTAGCGTACGCGCGCAGCTTCGCTTGCGTAATTAGAGGTGAATTTTAATAACCCATGAAACATGTGTTCAATGAAATATTTTTAAGAGTCTAAATTTCAAATTTTATAAAAATCGGTGGCGCTTTAAAGATTTTTCCATACAAACTTTCAACCCCTATTTCCCCCCTTTAGGGTTAAAGTTTTTCAAAATCCCTTCTTAGTGGATGTCCAGATTACAAAAGTAAATATCTGTCCAAATTTCACGTTTCTACGCACAGCGGTTACGGCTGTGCGTGCGTCTTACCTCAGTCAGTGAGGACAAGTCCTTTTATATATATAGATAGATTAATATTAATTAGTTTTAATTAGGTTGACACCTTCGTAGCGGTTTCGAAGTGACAGTCACGATGTTTGCGGTTCAAATACAATACAACAAATACATATAATAAGCAATGGATATTTTAGTTTGCGGTCAATATTTAACACCATATTGTGACACATATGACACAGTTGCCACACGCTGGAATATATATGATGAATGCGGATTTAAATCTGAGTGGGTAATATTTAATATATTTTTGGGATTTCCTTGTAAGGTACGACTAAAGTAGCAAATGCAACAATTTGAATAGAATGTGAAAAAAAAACAATATTTTGGTGAAAAGGGTCATTATAAAATTATCCATATCCATTAATTTTTGTCCAATTTTCGAAATATTGTGAGTTAAGCGGTTCGCGATATTTTAAATTTAACTTTTCACGAGTTAGAACCAAACCCACAACCGTAGTGTTTACATTTTACAATCATATACAATTATGAAATGAATAATGAATAAAAAATATCTAACAGTAAAATTGAAACTAACCTAACCAAAAAATAAAACCAATTAAATATTATATATTTTTTTTAAATAACAAAAGTTAAAAATAATATATCCTTGTACCTATTTATAGCTAAAAGTTATTATTTTAAACTGATTTGTACAAACAATGAAGATTGTTCACGATATTTTATACAATAAAGTCGTTAATTTGAAAATAATTACAGTTTTTTATGAAGTGACGGTTAAGTGTAATAGTGTGACCAGTTCATCTTTGGTTCAAGGATATTCGGTGGATTCACCCTTTTTCACGTGATAGCGGGCTGGAATGAGGTAAATTAGTGTTGAGATACTCCGTTCTCCACTTTTGATTGTATTGTAGGTTAACGGAAACAGTGACCTATAAAACACAGCGTCACAACTGGCCTCACACATATCTCGTAAAATCTCGTCAAGTCGCAATTAAAAGATAATTGCGTTGACTTGCAAGCTTAATTTTTCATGCTTCAAGGGATCGTAGACCTGGATATTTGATCAATCAAAAATTGAAAAACACAAGACCTTCACTTTTTGGTCTCGGGTGTCGGGTAAATAGTATTTTTTTAGAAAGCAGGACACCTAGTGTTATGACACTCGGTTTCTCAATAAGATATTTTCATTCCCCCTTGAGGCATTGTATTTTGAGTAGCGTAACTCAAAAGTAAAAATATTAAATATTTCACTCCTTCGAATGGGAATTGATATACAATTATTCAATACTCCTAGTATCTTTGATTGTAAAGTCATATAATTGAATGAACATAATCTTAGAGGTCGAGTAAGAATTTCCAAAATACACGTGACCTTCAAACAACCTTGTACGTTTCGAAAATTAAATCGGAAGATTGTTATCTTAAGAAAGGAACTAATTATTTCTTGCAAGGTTTTTTATATCACTATTTCTTATGTACATGTATATAGATATATGTAATTATACATATATAATACTAGCTTTAACCCACGGTTTACGGTCATAATAACTAAGTGTAATAGAGGTGGCAATTGTCACTTTATAAGGGATCAAGTTACCCTAACACTGACCTCAGGCATTGTGCGAAAATTGAAATTGTTAATATAATATAGCCTATTGTGTATAGCCCATAGCCTTTCACGTTAAGTGGATTATCCAACATGAAAAGAAGCTTTTAATTTGAAGGACTATTTTCAGAGTTTTTTTTTGTATGGCTCAACCATACAAACTTTTCAGATTTATTATTACGATATATTTTTAGGGACCGTATTTCAAAGGAAAAATAAAAAAACGAAATGCTTATAGAATCGCTGTGTTGTCCGTCTGTCCGTTTCTCAAGATCGTTTACGAGTATCTCAAGATCGCGTGAAGGTATCAAGCTTAAAATTAATATCTAATGTTCATGTATACGTTCCCTTGTAGAACAAAAAAAAATTAAGCTTCTAATTCATCGCAAACAAAAAATATGAGCATTTATGTATTGACTTTACTGCATATTGTATGAAATTGGCCGTGTATAGTTCCCATGGACCTACAGTTATATTTGCTAAGAAGTGAGAACTTACAATACAAATGAAAGAAAAATCCGAAAAAAGCAAAATTTATAGGTTAAATACCTGTAAATATGAATTAATAAACGTTTTCCGACGTAAAAATCGAATACACTACCATCGCGCGAGTAGTAATTTTTTTAACTGCGCCACAATTGTATCAAAGTTTAAATTTACAGGTTTGACTGGTTTGAGAGGTCACGCACCAAATTATGCACACTTATGACGTCAACAGCCGGTCGTTTTGATAAAAAATTGTATTAAATACTGTTTATAATTTTTTATATATATTTTGATTTTCGGGGTCGATTTGGCAATACTATTGCAGTATGTACTGTAAAAGGAGTGAACACGCGAAGTGTCAGATGAATATTTGATCAAAAAAAATATTAAACAATTTTTTTCACTGAAAAAGCGTTCTCGAGTTATTTAAAAAGTTTTAAAAATAGACATGATTATAAATACATTCGTGGGAAAAAATATTTTGTCTCAATTTTTTTTAATTTAAATTCACTTGGAGGATGTTGAGTAGGTTCGTGGAATGTACATATATGCGTCTGGTAAGTATTTTTGAATCTGACACAATTTTATTTATTTTTCAGTTTAATGCTGTATCCTGCACATAGCAGGGTAGGATGAGGAAACTTGGGACAAAACAATTAATCCATTTCCGTTCCCCACTTTCCGCCGAATTCCTGATGCATTGCGTATTGAGTGGCGGAACTTACCACCGTAATTTGCCTACCAGAGTGATGAAACTATTAAATATAATGTATCAAATATAATTCGATTAAATCGGGGTTCATTTGCCGGAGTGGGAATCGAACCCACAATCGTCACGTACTGTGACGCGCTACACCCTTCTGTTCCTGGCAAGAGACGGATTATACTTGAAATATGATTTTCAATCAATTATCTAACAAAAGTTGATGATTCACAAGTTTCCGCTTAGTTAGTCTCCGAGCGTCATGGTCTAATTAACATCAAGGTTCTATTAAATAATATTTGTAATTCTTACGCTTTAATGACTTAAGTGCACCCATATTATAAAAAAATATAAGTATAATAAGAAAAAAAAATAAATTTATTTTATACGATTGATTTTGTAAATTTTATAATACGAGTATATAGGAGCGTGTTCGAATCCCGCCATGTAACATTTTTTATGCGTTCAACATGTCTCAAAACTTCGTCTGGGATTGGGATTGAGACTAATTTAGGGACTATTAAGTGGGACAGCGTTTTAACGCAATGTCTCTAATATTGGACGGAAAGTAGGAAACAGAGTGTCTGAACATTAAGTTCCCTCTGCCTACCCTGATATGCGGGAAAAAGCATGAAACTGATTTGCTTTATTGAAAAAAATATGTGTTATCGTATCGAAAATGTGTTTTCCAATACTCTACATTTTTTAAATTGTCTTTGAAGAAAAAAAATAATTGCATATCAACAATAGAGGAAAAATTGGTTTCAATAATATTTTTTAAATATTTAAACCATTTTTCCCTGTCTTAGTAAATGTAATTAGTACCTATTAAAATTTTAACAACTATGTGTAATGTACTTTATTGACATGTTAATTGTTTTTAGTTGTATATGTATATTAAATAGTTATTGCTAAGGCTTATACGGTTAATAAATATTGTTGTTTTAACTTATATTTTTAGTTTCGTCCATCTCACATATAGCAAGATAGGCAGAGGGAAAGCGAAGCGAAGGAAATATTCTTTTCAGCTTTACGTTCGTTACGTTCTTAAATTAAATATTTTTTTTGGCTAAGTGTGGAATAACCCTATAAAAATATTAAAAACTTGATATTAATTGCAATATTAATGTAAAACAAAAGTCTGACCCTGATACTCTAAAAGGTCATGTAATAGATTTAATAACAAAATATACATATGTATATAAGAGAAAGGTTATAAAATGACAACTCGTTCATTTCCTGTTTCCTCTACGGTCACCAGTTCAAATCCTGTATAATAACATAGAAAGGAGAGAAGAAGGATTTGTCACTTCGAGGTCATGAAATGGAAGCACGAAGGTCATAGAATCATTTCTAAGTCTAATTCTGATTCAACGTTAAGGAACCGTTGCGTAATGTAATTGTATCTAAACGTGTGTTATGGGTCAATGTTATCTATATACGTGTTAGATACAAAAAAATAGCAAAAAAAATATGTTCGACATAAAAATAAGAATATTGTAAAGAAAAAACTAATGAAAAACAATTTTATATCTCCTATATATATGTATACAAATAAAATATTTAGTTTCATTCGATGCCTGCCAGTTTTAATATTAATAAATAGAATAAGTTATGTATTTTTTTTATTCTATGGTAATATATACAATTTTATAAAAAGTTCTACGGGGTAAAGTTATTTGATACTTGGAAATTTCCTTATTTGATTAGATTTGATTAGAAGAGGCTAGTCATAGCGCAGGTTATGGGTTCAATTTAGGTTCGAATGTAATATTTCATATTTATAAAAAAAAAGAAACAGAAATAATTTAAGCTAGCAGAACGCGAACTGATATCAAATAAAAAAACAGCAGCGAGTGCATAACATTAGAATTCAAAATTCAATTTCAATTGCAAAATATTCTTTATTTAAATAATCTTATGTAAGTAAATTTGAATCGTCGAATGAGAATAAAATAAAGAAAAGCAGTTCAGAATCTAAAAGCTAGAATACATATGGAAGGCAAAGTTTAGACCAGCGATGCCTGATGCCATCTCGATTTTAGCGGGATGTCTCGATTTTTAGCCCAAAATTTAAAGGAAGGGCTTAGTCTCGCTGTCCACGGATTGTGAGATTTTTTTAATATAAAGAAGTATATTGAGAAGCAGTGTATAACTAAGACTATGCTGTCTTACAGGATAAACAAAACAATTATTGTTTAAATAAATTGACGGTTTTCCATAAAAAAAATAGTATTGTAATCTATTACCATTAGAAACTCACATAAATTTACAACATAAAACAATGAAAACCACTGATTATTTTTTTCCTACATCTCGATTTTGAAGTACTTAAGATTCCAGCTTTTCTACTTAACACTTTTACAAATCCCTCGTTTCCTCCAGATAAAATCTGGCAACTCCAGTCTCAAATTTCATCATAGCACAAGAATGAACGTAATAGTTCAATTGGCAACGAGTGCTTGGATGATCAACATGAAGCGCGGGTTCGAGTCCCGTTAAATATAATTTTATTTAAAAATATTCAAATATACTTTATATATTTTCATATTAAGCTTTTCTTAATAGGATATATGGATGAAATATACATACGTTTATAAATAATATACAATTGTATTAAAATATAATACCTATTATAAATATTATATTATATATTTATTAATTATTTCCTTAACACCTAAAAAGGACATATTTCTACTAGGTACGTAGTTTTAATTAGTTTTCTGCGTCAAGTGAAATCCCATCGATGACTAATTTTACTTATTTATTGTAACCTATTTAATATAAGCTTATTTTTTTTTCAATTTTTTATACGTAGCTAATTATTATTGACTGTATAAAATCAACTATTAATTTTAAGACATAATTTTATTTATAAGAAATGAATTATTATGTAGTTTTATAACTATATACATATATACAAATTTCAATGATATATACTTATTTAGTACTGTTTTGTTCTACAGAAATTTTAAGCTTAAATCGAATATTAATCAAGATTAAAAAAGTATAAACTATTAAGTGCCTTAAGTTGAATAAGAAATACTCACCATTATCAGCTTTTTTTCCATTTTTGGCGACGATTTTGGAATCATTTCCATTTTTGGCGGCAATTATGGAATCATTTCCATTTTTGGCAACTATTAGCGAATCGTTTCCATTTTCCTTTGCAGCTACGAGCTCCTTCATTATCACAGTTAGAAATTAATAAAAAAAATAAAATAAAATGCGCACGTTTCGCGCGCTTTCCAACGTCACTTTGACACTACAAGTGGCAATGGCGGCAATTGGAGCGGGGAACCGTTTATGTTACGCCAAGGTAAGCTCGATTGAATATCGAATTAAATATTTTATTATGAATAAAGAAAAAAAGGTACAACTAATCTTTGACTCAACTATGCTCAACCGATTTGTAACTGAAATAAAATTTCCTTGGCTGAACGAATTTATAGTCTTCGCTTATATTTTTTTTTACACAGTGTCTATGACAGCGGTCGGAATAAAAATGGCGCGTGCAAAGCGTTTTTATTTATTTATATACATATATATATAGAGACGTTGTTATTTTTGTTGTTTAATATTGTGTAATAATAGTTATATAAATTTATTTGATTTAACATCATTAATTGTAACAGTGATTAGAAGATATTACTATAAGAAAAAATATGAGATATTGCATCACCTATTTCTTATTTGTAGAACTCACAATTGGAGAACTTTAGTTTAAATTAATCAGTATGGTATAAGTTTATGTTAATATAGATGTAATTAAAAAATCTTTTAGCAATTAACAAGCTATTATGGTGTTGTTGTCATGTTGTTTATGATAAGATTATACGGCCAAATGTGAGTTTCCACGATTCTGCTTGCGTATTATACTTCACATTATATCCCGCATGCAGAAAAGCTTGAAAACTTAGTGTCAAAACACTTAACACTCCGTTTTCCACTGTCTGACTAAATTCAAGACTTAATGTCACTCTTTGCCTTTTTTTTCTCTTTATCATAGTGAGGAAATAAAAATAATTGGTGAAATATGGTGTGAAGGAGAAATATTCTTATACCTTATTCTTGACTGAAACGATAATAATACGGACAGAGAACTAACCACGACTGGCCGCTCCCTCCCCAAGCGGAGATTGAACCCAAAACCATCGCGTTTACAATGAGATGCTGTGCTACATTTTCACAGTACTGAAATCGTTTTCTTCAGAAAAAACAATATTGCAAATAATAATGTAATAGGTAATAATGATTTAAGCAGATTTAGATAGAGTTTAGGACCATCTCGTACACATCGCGAAGGTAATGATTGTTTTCTTATATTTTTACTACAATTACTAATCACAAAATCATATTAGTAGGTATACTCTAGAATAATTTTTCCCTATTTTTCCTAAGGAAAATTTTCTTAAAGGGTTTTTATGTCAAGAGTGGATTTTACTTTTAAACTTTTAAAATAAAAATATGTCGCGTAAATTGTATAGATTATTTTCTCTATCTATCTCATTGAGGAAAGATCGAATTTACGTAATAAATGTTTCATATTTAAGAATCCTTAGTGGCACAGCGACAGAGCATGACGGTTGTGGGTTCCAGTCCCACTCGGAGATTATTGTATTTACTTGCTACTTTATGAGAAAAAAATATGAAATCGTTATTTCCCTACGAACGAGATCCCGTTGTAAAAATCTGTTTTTTTAATGAAACATTTTTTTATGAATGATATTAACAATAATTAAATGTAATGTGGGGATCGAACCCATAACCGTCGCGTTACAGTCGGACCCATGTGCCCCTGCGCCATGACGGCCTCAAATAAATATAATTATTGCCAATGAAGCGAATCTATGAAGCGGCGTGGGCGATAATCGCTAAAGTAAATAATACCGACAGTTAATGTAATTTTTTTTTTGAATTTTCCTCTTTAAGTCTTTGAATAATTAATGAATATATTTCTATTGTTTACGCATTTTTATACTAAATATTTTTTTTTACTTTGAGGGCTCATTTTTATTTGTCGTTTAATCATTTATACAATTTATTTATTCTTTTTATTAACGGCATGTGTGTATTCCGTACACGTAGCCTAACTAACTAAGGGTACTGCAAACCTGAAAAATCATCTAAAAATCTTATTACGTATATTATTAAATTATATAGCTACATAAATCATAAGAATAGCGACCAACTGGAGCCTTGAAGTGTATTGTAAAATTATATGAACACAGACGTTCGTTTTAAATGCAACTGTAATCTATACATAATAAAATCGAAACGGGGTCAAAATTGCAATTAAATATTGCATAATTTTTGAAAAGAAATGACAGGAGTATTACCGAAGGTCTCGAGTTCAATATGTTTTTCTAAGCATCTATACTAATAGTCTATACTAATATAATAAAGCGGAAGAGTTTGTTTGTTTGTTTGTTTGTTTGTTTGTTTGTTTGAACGCTAAGATCTCTGAATCTACTGGTCCGATTTACATTGTTTTTGTTTTGTATGAAAGCTGCATTCTTCAGAAGTGCTATAGGCTATATAACATTACATTACACATATAAATTAATATATTTTAAAGTACTTTTTAATTTGACATGCAATTTATTCTGCCATGTTAATAACAACCGTCGCGTCGCTACGCAACCGTTACCGCGACATTTAGATATTCATCCTTATGAAAATAAACATTATAGCATTTTATCTATTGAAATTATAGTTTACTGTAGAACATTCTAATAAATAATTAAGGAGATGTCACTGATTCCAAATGACCTAGCCTACGGGCGGCATAGTATGAGTATGACCGACGCGAACGGGCAGATGACGTTGATGGTTTTATTACATTTTCGAACTTTATTTGCTGTTTATAATTAATTTAAAATACACTTTGGTTCTCTTCTTATTTTATTTGATATTGCTAGCTAAAAATATCCTTTTAGGTAGTTTTTAGGTACGGGTTATTTTTACTTCTTATGGTATTTTTACTTCTTATGGTATTTTTACTTAATTTGTAGTTATTTTTACTTCTTATGTTGGTTTTCAATTTCTCAGATATTTTTTCTAATAATATGTCTCTACTTATTATTATTTTTGATTATTTCAGCTTATATTTTCTTACTAATTCTATTGAAAACTGAAAATATAGTTAATAAATATTCTTATAGTTTAAGCAGGCGTAGCCGCGTCCGGGTCCACTAGTAATATAATAAAGCGGAAGAGTTTGTTTGTTTGTTTGTTTGTTTGTTTGTTTGAACGCTAAGATCTCTGGATTTACTGGTCCGTTTTACTATGTTTTTGTTTGGTATGAAAGCTGCATTCTTCAGAAGTGCTATAGGCTATATATTATTACATTACACATATATACTAATAAATTAAAATACTTTCTAATTTGACATGCAATTTATTCTGCCATGTTAATAACAACCGTCGTTGCTAAGCAACGGTTTGCAAAGTTTCTTTGTTGTTTTAAGAAAACGTCACCCATAAATTAATTTTTAACAAAAACAAAAACCGACTTCTAACAACGAACTAAAAAGTGAAAAATAATTATACAAAGATTTTATAATTTTGAAGTCGGTGCCAAGTAAAACAAACAGGCTTAGTAATTAGATATTGTGGTAAAGGTGTTGTAGCATTAGCTTGACACCGACTTCAAAACGATTTTAAGTGAGGGGTAGATCTTAAAATGATGCTTCTTGAACGAGTGGTGATGGTGGTGGTAGTGGTTGTGATTGTTCTTTGTAAAACTTCATTTAATTAGCTATTATTTTTGTGCAAAGTTACATTTTGGTATATTGACAAGAACATACATAAAAAGTATTCGGGTGAATTCGGAATCTCCCTTTTTTGAAGTTGGTTGAAAATGAGAACATCGACTTTTTTGAAGTTGGTTAAAAAGAAATGCAACGATCAGGAATCTCACTTCTGACATCAATTTAAAAAGTTTTTGCTTGTAACTATTACAATATAATCCATTTTTTACCAAAAAAAAACAAACTTTCTCAATTTTCACCGGATTCCATAATCGGAACCTAACCAAACTTTCACCAAATTATCCTTGAAGTGTATCCTTTCAAATAAAAAGAATCATCAAAATCGGTTGGCGCGACATTGAGTTATTCGTCTATTTGTCTCACACATACCTAATGCAAATTTAAGACTTATGTGATTTTCTCATAGATACCATTGTCAGACATGGACCAAAAAAAATGGGACCATTCGGGAAGCTTCACCTTTCAAACAAAAAAAAAAATTTTCAAAATCGGTTCACCCAGTCAAAAGTTATGAGGTAATAAACATAAAAAAAAAAATACAGTCGAATTGATAACCTCCTTTTCTTACAGAAGTCGGTTAAAAATGAACTTATATTTTGATATTCATCCTTATAAAAACAAATATATTATACAATATTTAATAAATATTCTTATAGTTCAAGCGGGCGTAGCCGCGTCCGGGTCCGCTAGTCTAAAATATACAGCATATATAAATATAAATATTTTATGATATCTGTGTTGCAAACTGCAGTTATCTTCATGTTGGGTGGTGTAACTTAACGCCTCGTTTTTCTTGTTTCCAGAGCAAGGAAATAAATAATTTCCACAACTAGGCATCGAATCAACAACCACCACGTTTACAGTTAGAAGCTGCGCTTATATTTTTTAATATAAATAATAAAATATTTTCCTAAAGTTTATTTAGGTAGGTAGTTATTTTATTTTAAGAACTAACCTAACCTAATACATTATACAAATCTAATAATTTCTAAGCACGCCGTTATATAACATAATAATTACAAAAATATAATAATGTTATTATACATTTATATAATACGATAAGATAACTTTTGAACTTAGATATTAGATATTAGACTAGTCATGCGTATCAAATTATTGCGGTTCACTAATAATTATTAGGTACATTTGTAGCTAAAATATTTTTTTTGCTTATGTTCAAAGATTCCGATTTTTAATATAGAATTTTTCAGCAGCGCAGGGGTATAGGGTGCGATTGTAAATGCGACAGGTAGTGGGTTCGGTTACCATTACCATTACCATTACCATTACTACCGGCCGCTGTGTTTGGGTAACAGCTTAAAACTTAAAAGAACTACCTTTTACTTGCAGCTTCGCCAGCTCGAACCTGACATATCTTACATGTACTTAGTCCAGTGTGTTAAATCGAAACAATTAACGTGATTTAATATAATGTTAGCTTTGCTCGATATATGGATTATCCAATGCAAAAATAAATAAATTCGAGTAGTAGTACCTGAGACTAGTGCGCTTAATCAAACAGACTCTTACAATATAAATATAGATTTAGATTACTATAAAGTTGTCAGATGTTGCCAGGGTGCCAGGGTTTATATCTTATAGAAGGTACCCTGCCTATATTTTAATTGTCTAGAGCGGAGTTCCCCAAACTTTTTTGTGTCGTAGACCCTTTGCCATGTTTTTTCGTGTTTGGTAGACCCCCTACTTACCAGATATTGATTTCCTGTAAATTTCTAACTGTAGTGAAGCTTAGTGTTAAAAACTTAAAGTAAAAACACACGTTAGTTATACATTTATTAATTGAATTTAAATTAAAACTACTCAAAATATTTTTTTGTATCTGTTATGTAAAATATACGTAACATTAAATAAACATAAATTTAAACATAAACTTTGTATATGTTTTGATATTATAAGATAGTATGATGTAAGTAAATAGGTACTATCTGTGTATGTGTTGAGATCCACTATCGTGGGAAGGAAAAATGGGGGTCATTTTCATTTCATGGACCCCCAAATTTTTTTTTCGCTGACGCAGATCCCTTTGCAGGTTGTCATAGACCTCCAAGGGTCGATATAGACCACTTTGGGAGTCACTGGTCTAGAGCGTCTCAGCGGACAGTATCTAAAAGATGCGAATTTTGATATAGGATGTGCAACATTCTTGCAGTTCATTCACACTTGTTTGACATATGTATTTCTGTACTCGTAGAATAAATATTATAATAAGTATTTATATAAATAATAAAGTAAAAATTTATCTTATATGTATATATAGAATTCTTTCGTTATTGAATGACTGACAGACAACGCAGAGACTATATTAGGGGGTATAAAGGTATTTGGCATACAGTTTGTTTAAGGGGCGTAGGAAAACACCAAGAGGTTTTACAAGATTTCTACTGTTGAATTTTAGATATACCTATATTCTACTTAGATTTGCATTGAATTCTAAACTATGAAAGGTAAAAAATTAAATAGTAAAAGATTCATTAAAAAAGGTTTTTCTAATTTGCTGGAAAAATAAATGATATTCTTTAAAATCATATTCTGAAATTGTATCTAAACATAATTGTTTACTTATATTAAAATCTTTGGTATGCCGTTGCAGTACAGCAGTTTACTTTAGCGTATGAATTTATTTATAAAGTTAACGTTATTGAGGTGTATGGCGAATGACTTTTCTCAACACTAGACCTCTCTTTTTACTCTGATATACGTGAAATAAAGCGTGAAACAATTAATCTTTTTATATTCCAAGTAAGCAAAGATGCGAGAAAAAACTTGACTAAATATATATTATTATTTTATTATCTACTATTACATAAATATTTTCTAATTTAGTAGTAACTAAGTTTATCGCGGAAGTGTTATCGAAATATGATGATACGCACGTGTTTCATGCTAAATGGCAAATCATCTAAATGAGGAAAAAAACCTAAAGTTATTTTGTGAATTAGAGCTGGTTTTTTTAAATACTTAATTAAGATAGTTCACGTTGCATCCCATACATACCATGGTGGGCAGAGGGATCCTGGAAACCTAGTGTTATAACACTCCATTCCCATTAAGCGAGGCAATAGGAATATTACAGTTGAACCGTTATTATGGGATTTTCATTGAAAGATAGAGGAGTTTATCAAGCAATATTTTTTTACTCAAAGAAAATATTTTAGAAATATCCTTTTCTTAGATATGCATAACACGCTGTGTTCCGCATATAGCAGAGCAGGCAGAGTGAACCTGGGAGTCTAGTGTTAAGACACTCAGCTCCCCCTTAAGACACTTCCCTTCCCCACTCTCCGTCGAGTTCTTGAGGTATTGTGTTTTTAGAAAGTGGGAAACGAATTGTCTTAATACAAGGTTCCCTGACTACCCTGCCTACCCTGCTGTGTGCGGGATACAGCGTGAAGCTGAAAAAATATATATAGAGGACTTAATGTCAACACGCTCCGTACGATTTCCGTACAAATTCAAAATATAAAATAATTAGTTACAATAATTCTTAATTTTAAATAACTTTATTATATGCGAAGGATGTTTTATTAAGTGGGACACTATACAAAATACATAATAGTTAGGTAGATAAGGCGAGATAGACAGATGAATAAGATACCAGTAGTAATTAGTTTAATTTTCATGTCATTTACAAGGTGACTAAGTATGACGTCGTAATTTGACATTTCAATTACTTGTAAACTTAAAGAAAAAAATACGTCTTCGACCACAAATACTTCCCAGTTTCAAAGATTTTGTCTCACAATAAATAATTCCACGCAGAAGGGACTTATTTGCTTCTGAGAAAATCAATTATATTTCATTCATAATTCAAAGGAAAACCACAATGATTAAACTTTTAAATGAAAGGTATCTTTGTCTGTGAGAATTAATTATTGGTGATTTGGGTTAACGCTATTGACTTATTGAGGTCTATGTCACCAGCTTCTTAGAAGTTGAGTGTTGTGGAAAATGCTATCTTATATTGTAGAATATAAATAGTGGCGGAGAAAATGAGGTAGAGAACTCACACGATTTTCCATTTGGAGTTAGGTAGTGTATTTTTTCTTCTTTGGTGTATTTTAATACCTTTGCCATATGTGCTTTTGTATGTTATTTTTAGGTGTTTTTGCCATTTATTATTTAAAAAAATATGTACGAAGTGTTTTAAGATGGCTGGATTAGATTGGTTTCATATTGAAATCACTATGTAGTATTTAGAAAGAACCTAGTGTTAAGACAGGCGCCCTCATACACTGTAAAATTTTCGAGATATTGAATGTCAAGAAGCGGAACTGAACGACGCATATTGTAACAGAAAAAGAATTAACAAAAAAAACTCTACGAGTAAGAATCGAACCTATAATCATGTCTATCGTCACGTTTTCAGTTAGTTCCTTAGCCACGATGGTGAAAATATATGTTATAGTTGCAATTTAGATTTATATTATGTAAGTAAATATTAAAGTATATAAATAAATCTTTACCTTTTACATGTATATATGTACGTATAATGACGTCATTGTAATGTTGCGGGGTATTGCCTGACTGACTTTAATTTTCACTCGTGGGAATGTTTTATTTGTAATAAGATATTTTCCTTATATATTTTTCAAACATATCATTGAAAGTAAAAATGTGATAAAATTTTAAGCAATGTTTAATTATATATATTTAGATAACGTTAACTTTAACTATTGTTTATTCAAAAAAAAATATTCAAATTTTCAGCACCCCGCAAGTGCTTAGAAGATAGAAAAGTGACCGAGGGTTAATTATTCATCCACCATCCATTTTTTTGCTTGACGCCGTATACCGAGCGGGTTAGTCACTCCAGGGTGAACGGGGTGCCAGTTTCTACTTCACATATTATTTATGTAAAGATAGGAAATTTTAAAAAATATATTATTTCAACAAATACAAGAGGTATCTTAACACTTATCACCTAACGTTTAACTGATAACCCTGTAATTATCTATGTATCTAAAACATTTGTTTGACCTCTAAAAATAAATACAACTGACCGTGGCAACTAAACAATACAAAAAGTGATTGTGATTATAGCAGCACTGCCGTCGAGAACGGGTTATGTAATGATAGACCTCGGCTAAGGTCTCGCGACCTTCTCGAGCAAAAATGTTAGAAATTAATTTCAGTATATTTTTATTGCTATATTTAAAATTATTTTATATTTAAACTAATAAAATATTTGTATATTATTTACTTGTATTTATGTCTATGCTATTAATGTTATTAAATTGCAGAATTTGTTTGGTTGGACGTGTTAATCTCAGAAACTGTTTCCAATTGAAACATGAGGAAGGCTATGAAGCTGTATTACATCACTAACTGTTTTTAGATAACACAATGTACTTGCGGTCAAAGTTAATTCGTTAGGTTAGAATGTGTCATATCTCATACGGATTTTTTAGTTATTGCCTTTTGAATACATGGATGAAGCCTGTAAACCAAAGCTAGTGTACATAATCATATTAATAGATTCGATCGATTCCCAAAATTTATTTTTGAACGTAGCGGGACGAGAACATAGGCTTAGTTGGTCAGAGCGCTTGCACGGTTTCCATAGAGGCGCGGGTTCAAATCCCTCTTCGTTCAATTTTTTTATGATTTTTTAAAAAGTATTTATTTTTCTTTGCTAAATGTGGAATAAACTTTAAAATAATATAGGATAAAGGTAATTTTTTTCGTCACTAATATTTTAGTCACTATTGTTTGTAAGTTTTTCAAGGGTTTTTCTTAAGGCGGGTTCCAGCGTGATGGAACTATGATATATTTGTTTTGCCGCTATAACAACAAATACTAAAAAAAAAATATTTAAGGCGGCTCTTACACAACAAACGTTATTTTTTTTTAAGGTTTTTATAAATAATGTGGTACGGAAACCTCCGTGACTGAGTCCGACTCGCACTTGACCGGTTCTTACTATAAAAATAAGCATTCAACAGAGCGGAAAACAAAAATACTAGCTAACTATAGTTCTTCTAAGCAACTATATATTTATAGCTTAAAGATCTCAACTTAACTACATGAATCTCTGAATGATAATCATAATTACATTTTAATGAACTTATAATTGCTTCGAGTGGGGTAAATAGATTCCAGTTATTGCATATATTAATAGATCGATTGACTTACAAAATATTATAACATATTGTGTAATTAGGTATATGGTAGGCCTTTCGTGGTGCAGTACCACGAAATGTTACTGGTGTTGACGTACCTTAAGCAATTATTACGTAAAGAACGGAATATTTTAAAATTTCATTTTTAATTTCATAAAAAAATAAAATATATATTTCAAAATCCACTTTTACTATTATTGGATGTATAACATTATTAGATGTATCGTATCAAAATTTTGCTGTTTTGTTATCTGTTATTTGCTTGATATCTAACGAACTTTGTTGACTTTTTGTGGTTTAGCTAAAAATACTGATAAACTTTATGAATAGGTTAATTGTAATTTAGAATATTGTAATAATATAGTATTACATAATTATAATGGCTAGAAATGACCACATTAATTCCCTTAGTAAGAATTGAACTCAATACCGTCGAGCTTACAGTCTCACTCTTTGCTTTTACTCCCACGATTGCCTTTATAATATACTTCCGATATATCTTATTATAAATGATTGATGCAGCTTTGAATTCCACTGGATATAGATATTAAAGCCGCGGAGAAATGAAAATAGTTATTTCCTCAAGTGTCCCAAAGTAAGACACTCACTTACCCCCTTTAGCCGAATTTTCGAGACATTCCATGTTCAGTTCAGGCAGAACTTAACACCGGGCTTTGTCTACCAGAGCGGGGAAAGGAAAATTATTTATATGTTATCATTCCCCTGATTGAGGATTGAGCCCTAACTAATGGAAAACATTATATTTCAAAAATATATTTATCATTGTGTCCATTTATTTAGTCTTTAAATGAGAGAAAATTAAAAATGAGTTGACATTACTAAATGACTTTCCTTCTTCTCCTTCGAATGTTCTCCACACGATGAAGCTAAGAACAGAACAGTGAAATATTTATTTACGTTTATATTTCCATTTCTTCGCTCTGGTGTCGAGGCAAAGCGTGGCGTTCAGTTCTGCCACTCAAAACGCAATGCCTTCGGAATTCTGCAGAAAGTAGGGAACGGAGTGTCTTCACTGTATCCTGCTGTGTGCGGGATACAGCGTGAAGCCGATTTATTTCTTGATTTATTTTATAGTAAATATTTTGTCTGTTTTTTGTATGTTTATAAAAAAAAAAATACTTAAATATTGACAACGTAAAAACTAAAGTAAACAGATTATAAATCAACTATATATAACAGAATAACATTTTTATATTGTTTTTAAACTTCAATTTAGACAGTTGAAAATGAAAAGATAAAATTAATTTATATGATATTGTTATTACTAAGAAAATTATTATAATGACGGACGAGGAATCATGCTCTGATTGTAAACTTGAAACTATAGTAAAGTCTTGGACTGAAATATTACTTAACTGGGTGAGTATTTAAGTTAATTACCTATAAAGATTTTCTAGAAGTTGTTTTTTTTTAAATCTTTCATTCAAATATTATGGATTCGAATAATGTATGACTAAATACAAAATTATTCTAAATAATGTATGAAAAATATGGTATAAAAACAAAGGCAAATACTTAAATGTTTGAAACTTTTTGGCCAGAATCGTAATTTATGCTTAGCATAATGTAAATTGCAGTAGTGGCTATAGCCAAGCTATAATTTATAAAATAATCCAAATTGCGTTAATTCATAGATTTAAAAAGTATTAAAATGTGTAAATTTTAATATAGCAAACTCAAAAGACGTCATGTTGCCCTGCCGCCTACGTAGTAAAAATAGCAAATCGTCATTTTACAATCTACTTGATCTAAAACTTTAGTATAAGTATAAAGCTACCTGGTTCAATTAAATATAAAATTAAAAATAAATGTTTTAAGAATCTTTTACGTTCAATGGGATAAAATTAATTGTATACATTTATTTTTTTTCTTACTTTGTTTAAGTGTCGCACTATATAAGTTTATCCTACATATTTTTAAATACTACATACATATTCGTACCTAACCTACTGTTATTTTGCTATTTGAAGCCGCTACTTTTAATATATATCTTTTATTTAAAATAGGCGGAAAATGGAAAACGTATCTTGCTATAAATAGGTTCATTCATTTTGCGGATAGAAAAATACATCTATTCTAACTACCTAATCTAATTCTTTCTCATAAAATCTCTAATTTTTAGTTGAACAATTGTATCGATAGCGAAGAAGAACAAATAAATATAAGAAGTTTACAAGAAGTTCTAAATAAATATAAAGATGACATTTGCAACGATAACTTTGATCGTGCTCTTCTAGACTCTGATTTGGATACATTTTATCGAAACAAATTTCCTATACTTCGTCTTGGGTAAGGAAAGTGACTATAGATGACGTTGATTTTGTTTTTTTACTGCCTTTGTAGCGGCGTCGAGGGTCAGGAGTGTCTCTGGCAGGGTATTAAAACTATGCTGGCAGTGGATAACGTCATTTAATACTATCCTGAAGAAAATATTTAAAAAAAAATAACTTTACAATTTAATAAAAGTTAGGTACCTCATTTACCTAATAACCATCCAAATTTCATATTCTCTGATAGTATAAATAAATTGGTGGGCGTCTGCGCAGAAAATCTTTCAGCTGTTATTACACAACGAAGGTCTGGCTTGATCTGAGTTCTTGAGCCATAACAGATTCAACTTAATTTGTTTTTCAGCTATATACAAGAATAAAAATAACTATAAATATAACTATTTTTTTTTCACGTATTTTGCAACAGTTCTATAGATGATGATAAAGAAACATTTTTCCTACTTATGTCAGCACTACTGTATTACTGCTGTACAAACACGAAAGGAAGAGTCAGCGGTGATATATGCAATAACTTAAGTAAAGCTGATCAAATTTTGATCATAAAGTTCTGTGAAATAATGTCTACTATGGAAGTAACTATATATAATATAAAAAATGCTATCGAAGGTAAATATTTTATTTTCATACTTATTCTAATGATTAAATAATACTTCATCTGGTACGTCAAAGCGAGGCAATTTACCCTACTTATCACATTGCTTATTATGAGAAATTCGTAAACAAAACTTTTGAATACGATATCTCTACCATAATATCATGATATCAGGTCTTTCTTTCTGTTTTCTATGATATAGGGGCATGGAAATATAAAATAATATACAAATATTTTAAAAAATCTTACCTAAAAGTGTAAACTTGCATCATTTAAACTAAAGTAACATAAAAAATAATATTTTCTAATAATTTGTTTATTATTTTTAAAATACAATTTTAGGAGCATATACATTTATACAAGGAGATAAAAATCAAAATAACATAGACACAACGGAAATAGAATGGTCTGATTCTGAATTTACGGAATGTGAGAAATTTAATTCTCTAGTAAAATTGAAAAAGAATACAAATCCGGGAAAAATACAATTTAAATCTTCAATAACTGTCCTACCATCAGTTGTGAATGATACTTCTAGATCTCTAGATTATTCTGAAGACTGTTCGTCAAATGTATACATGCTTAAAAGTCATGATGATTATTTAAAACCCAAAGATGTATTAGACGATAACGATAAAGGTACAAATAAATTTATATGTCCTATAAATGTCCTTAAAATTACAATGTTATTATTATATTTTTGTCAGTCCACCTTAATAAATGTATAACAAATATACGTATGTTTATTTTAAAAGATGTGAACGATGGATTAAAAGAATCTACTTCAAATCCACTCTGCCAAGATGACTGTGCATGTACCAGATGTAGTCCGAGCGGACCTTGCTGTGGAGATCCAAAAGGCAGCAGAGAGTTATGTGACGATGGCAAAATGAAAAAGTTTAAGTTAGTTATCGTTAATTAATTGAACAGTATAGTTATGCTTATTTGACCTTTGTCTTCTTCTTTATATAAACCGAGATATTTTGTTCTCCTTTTACCTTCAGAATTCAAGACAGACAGACAGGTACATCAACTCAATAGTAGCAAAACCAAACTCTGCGTTTTGTATATTAACGGCAAAATTATGAACTTATCGGAGTGGCTATCGAACTCACAACCAAAATATATATCAAATTAAGCAATTTCATGCATCCATTAACCTCTCGAATTTGTTCCTTACTACCTATTAATATTTAATTTTTCACTTTAGATCTACTAGCCATAAATGGGCATACTATACCGCGTTTATAATTTTTACATTGGCCTTGGTAATTTTTTTATCTACTATGCATCTTTGGTTAAGAAGCAATATTAGAACGAAGAACAAAATAATTAAAATTGAAAGACGGGCTGAAAGAAGGTGAATATTAAAAGTTTTTGTTTACTTTTAACATTAACCTAGAAAGTTTATTCAAAGGTTATTTATATAAATAAAAAATATATTGATTATCGTTTTTAAGTTCTACTTTCTGTAAACGCAACGGTCGTAAGTTCGATTTCCACCCACGGGGATTAATAATTGTATTCATTTCCTTGCTCTGGTGTACAAATCGCGGCGTTGAGTTCCACCACTCAACACGCAATGTCTCTAAAACTATTTACATAGCCCATATGTTATTGGGAATGTTTATTATTGGAAATGAGTGTTTTAACATTCCCCTCTGTCAGATACTGCTCTGATGCAACTTAGAAGACTTACTTAACTATATGAAAGTAACTAAACACATATTTTTTAGTGAAGAACTACTGTATTGGAGTTGGCAATGTGCAAATAGATTTTGCCATAAAGTGTTAAGTTCTTCATTGAATGCAAGCTCTTCTTATAATTCTATCAGTGAATGTACACTACTGTGTACAGGTCCTCAGCTATGGCCCCTTCCAATTGGCAAAACCATTTTTAGTGAAACTATCGTTTATTTGTCTACAAAAAAGATGGAATATAAATTTAATTCTATACCATCTGAAGAAGTCAGACAGTATTTAGCTGAAGCTTTCAAACTATTTATCAAAGATATGGCGAAATTAGAAAAATATAACGTTAAATTACAACAAAATCGAAATGAAATAATAAAAAAGATGATTATACAAATTGACATAGAAAGCGACACTGATCCTAGATTACGTTTAAACACAGACGAGTCTTATAATTTAAATATAAAATCAACTAATACTAGCATTTTTATTAATATTACTTCATTATCTTTTTGTGGTACACGTCATGGGCTTGAAACTTTAAGCCAGTTGTTTCTTCCGGACCAAAGTACGGGATATTTAATAACCTTATCTGATATACTAATAACTGATAATCCTACATACAAATATAGAGGACTTATGGTGGACTCTGTAGCCAATTTTATACCAACAATGAATATTATTAAAACACTAGACGCTATGTCATATTCAAAATTAAATACTTTTCACTGGAGAATAGGTATTACTAGTTTCCCAATAGAACAGAATGTCTTTCAATTTGGGCCGTGTGATAGATCAACGATCTATTCAAAGGAGGATATTGCATTTGTTGTAAAGTGGGCGGGAGTACGAGGAATTAGAGTTTTGATTGAAGCTGGTGTGCCAGGTCGTATGGGAGTACCGATGGTTTGGGTATGTCCCAAAAACAATGATGTACCCTCAAATCTGATACCTATACAAGATATATTTAATTGTTTTCAAAATATATATACTTTAATATTAGCAATAACCAAAGTGGATGATGTATTTCATTTAGGCCGAAATATTTTTCCTATGCTCAATTGTTATGAAATATCCGACTTGGATTATTTTGAAAAAGCCTTACAGCATTTGAAGCTAGCGAATAAAGGATTTTTACCAAGACTACCCATCATTTGGTATAATGGTAATTTCTTAAATAATTTTGACACGTGGCTAAGATTTGGTGTCCAATG
This sequence comes from Heliconius melpomene rosina, assembly GCF_056956725.1. Lineage (NCBI taxonomy): Eukaryota > Metazoa > Arthropoda > Insecta > Lepidoptera > Nymphalidae > Heliconius > Heliconius melpomene. The sequence goes on along the minus strand of NC_140389.1, from coordinate 4,628,518 downwards.
TGATTCTTTGGCATATACAAATTTGAGTAAATATAAAGTGATTGTTTCAATGAAATGGGATCTGTCTTGTGAGACGAGAGGGCCAATGTGCATTGAATATAGGTAAGAAACATTTATGTATCTTCTTTAAATCCGAATCAATTAGTTCATTATATATTTTGTCTAAGAGTTAACTTTTACGAATTACTCTGATGTTTTGGCATAGCGGCACAGAAAATAAATTATTTTCATTTCAACAAAAGAAACTGTGTCGCATTGGGTTCCGCCACTCAATATACCATAGTAAGAAACTTAATTCTAGGATCTCTCTGCCGAATGTGAGATGAAAAAGTAAAAAATATGAGTAAAAAGTATTCTTTTACTAAATAATATTTTAATATTCGTTTAGAAGGTAACAACAAACGTTGAATATCGACTTGACTATCGAATCTCAAAACGGTTGCGTATCTAATTAATAATTATAATAAATCATGTATTGTTCTATTGCATTCAGAACTTGGCAACAAATGTATTCTTGGATGTCTTGGAGTAGTATTGAAGCTTTTAAAATAGAAGGGGGAGAAGCCACGCTTTGGACTGATTTTGTCGATTCTGGTAAGTGACCATTAAATAAAAAAATGCCAAAACGCTGTTACCAAAACGGCGTTAAGTTCCACCATTCAACACGCAATGTCTTCACAATTTGGCGAAAATTGGATAACGGTTAACATTAGGATCCCTCTGCCTACTCTGATGTGTGCGGGATACAGCGTAAAGCTGATTTTTTTAAATATTCATTATCTCATATCTCTATAAGATAATAATTTCAAAAGAAGATTTAAAAACTTGGAAAATTAAAAGTTGTTTCAAGTAAAGGTGGTTAATTACAGGTAACCTAGATTATCACTTGTGGCCTCGCGCCGCTGCTGTGGCAGAACGGTTGTGGTCGGACGTGGTCGCCAGTTCAAAGCCTGACAAATTTGTCTATGCACGTTTAGACGCGCACAGGTATACTTACTTATTTTATTCATACGTTTTCGAATATATTTTAGCTTTATTGCGTTATTGTAAAGTATGTATATAAAACTCTTTCGATAACAGACAGGCAATTCATAGCCGAAACTACGCGTCATAGAACGCTAGAGTCATTTGAGAGAGTAGGGGAGAAAGAAAAAGAAAAACGATATTTAATTTTTATTATTTCACGCGAACGAAGTTACAGGCTACAATTAAAGTGCGAGATGGAGTGTCTTAACACTAGGTTCTCTCTGCCTACCCTGCTGTGTGCAGGATACAGCGTGCAGTTGATTTCTTTAATAGGTTCATAATTAATATAATAAATTATATGTTAAATAAAAGGTCGCGCATGGTTCGTCGTGGTATAAGCGTCGCGCCGATATGGCCGGCGTGGTGCAGTTCATATCCCGCTGTGTGCCTTCAAAATGTTCAATAAAACATTTTTTTTAAATATATTTTTTTATTTCATGTTATGATAATGAAAATAATTGAAGCTGTCGCTGTCGAACAACTACAATTTATAAGTATTAGACTAAAATAAAACAAGTAAAATAAATTGTTTGTAACTTAAAATATATTTAATATACACACTTTTACACGGCTTACGAAAGTTCCGCCCAAAAAAGTACCCCATCAGGTAAAGCCAACTACAATATAAATATTGTACACCAAAACAATGAATAGATAAAATATAGAAGGGGAGAACGGAGTGTCTTAACCCTACGTTCTCTCTACGTTAGATTAAAAAAATCTAAAACGATTCTTTAATAAGTCCTTTGACGTTTGTGTAAGTACCAACAAAGCATAAAGTTAGACCGAAAATTATAATAAATATAGATCTCCATAACCTCCACTTCATAAACCCTAGTCCTGGATCCGTCCAGTCCAGGCATAGCTCGATGAAAGCTGGGTAAATGAAGCCCATGTTAGATATACAGAAGGAACCTAGCTGTGGACAAAAAATGACATTTTGTTAAAACTAGATGTGCCCGCGACTTCTGTATCGGTGAGTATTAACTTTTTCTTATAAAACGAATAAAATTCTATAAACACTAAATATTTAAATAAATTTGCCAAAAGAAACTAAGATAAATAGTTAATTTAAATCACTTTAGCTGTTTCTGAGATTAGCGCACATCAACGGACAGACAAACAGACAAGCATTATTGTTTTGGATTGTAATTCAATGATAAATGCACCCAATAATAAATAATAACTTATAATATTATAAGTTATTATATATATAAAGAAAATTGGCTGCCTAGAAAAGATCATATAATATAAAATAAGAAAGAAAATAATATAAATAATAAAGAAAGATCACATACCACTCCAATAAACTTGGAAACATTAGGAAAAGTGACAGCGATGGCCGTTATGATACAAATGAAGATGGCTCTGTACACTCGTTCCCAAAGCCAGTACTTCGACGGATCGTACCGCTTGCGTATGTAATACCACATTAAATCGAAGGGGAACCAAAAATTTAAGGCGAACGTCACGTAAATCATTATTCCAAGTAATACTTTTAGGGCTATCGGAAACCTAAAAAAAAAGAGTTTTCATATTTTTCATGAACTTATTGTTATATTATAGCCAAGTTATACAAAATTTTTACTTTATATTGCTATAAAGTTACATCTTAATTCGTTCAGTAGGTTTTGGGAGAAATTAGAAAAAACCGCAACCCTAACAAACTGTCACATTTATATTATTAGTACAGTAGGATGAGGACCCCCCGTAGAGCTTGTAAGAAGAGGTTGATAACAGTGGACGAGGCGAAAGAGGTATGTAGAGACCGTAGTGTTTGGCGCTCCGTTCTCTCTGACTACCCCGCTAGGGATAAAGCGTGAAGTTAAGTAAGTAAGTACAGTAGGATAGATAAAATAAAAATGAATAGTGTCAACTTCCAGAAAATATAAATAGTTTCAAATCAAACATATAATTTTTAACATCTTCACGCTGTATCCCGCAAATAGCAGGGTAGGCAGAGAGAACCTAGCATTACGCAATATAATCCGTTTCTAGAATATCCCCTCAACTTCGAGACACTGCGTGGCCGAACTCAAAGCTGTGTTGTATTGCCAGAACAAGGGAATGAAAATACATTCATTACCTCAAGTGTGAATCGAATTCAGAACCATCACGCTTACAGACAAAAGCGGTGCAAATTCCATTACGCCGCAATGGCCTTTAATTTAACATATTTATTTTAAAACAATATGTTCACTTCGCAATTAAAAGCTATATACATATATTTATTTTGCTAGTATTAGTATTCTTGTTATTTTAAAGTAACATTTAAATGTATTAAGAAGTACTCACGGTTCTAAAGGAAAATTTAAAGTTACTGGTGACCTAGAGTCTTCACCGAAACCCCAATATCCAAAGAATCCTATTGTCACTACAATACTTACTACAACGGACATACCTGAAAAAATAATCCAAATTTAAGTTATCTATATCACCTTGTCTATTATTTTACTAATATCCTCAAGAAATGCGTGGAAACCTATTAAACCTTTTTGAACATTCTTGAAACCTGAAATTTACCTCAGATCAAAAAGAAATATCTCTAATCTTAGAACAAAAAGAAATATCGAGATTTATATTATACATTCGGCGGTTTGCTTTATTTCCAAAGTTGTACAATTTAAATTTAGTCTAAATATAGGTAAAAAATAAATAAGAACAAAATTACCGCCAAGAAGAGCCAATGCCATTTTCTTTGGTTCCTCCATGTTATTTTCTATTGCCATCACAGCTCCAATGCCTTCCATACTGAAAGTGCAAACCCCCATGAACTCGAAGAGGCCAGCAACAGTTTTAAATACAGGCCTGTCTAAAGGACTAACATCTGTCATCTTAACAGCATAATAGATGGTTGCTATCGCCACAGATACTGGAAACATGTTCCTGATTAAATACAAGTGAAAGGTATACATGGATCATGCTGAAAATATGCTCTTCATATTATACTACTTCAAAATTACATACATTAAAAATTAATTGTTCCATTTTCTCGTTCTGGCATGACAGAACGTAGCATTGAATTTAGACGAAGAGCGGAGGAAATAGTGTTCTAACACTAAGTTCTCTCTGCCTATAAACGAGATAAAGCGTGAAGCTGACACACTTTTATTTATATAAGAAGAAATAAACACTTACCTATAATAAAATCAGCAACAATCGAAAAAGGAGCTAAGTATTTCAGCGTAGTAATCATTCCAATTAAGACACAAGGCACGACGAGTATAGCAATATACACTCTTAATGGGGGATTCCCTTCCAATGTGACTTCGTGCGTGCCTTCCACCAACTGCTTGATAGTACGAGCCATCACTATTTGATAAACGCAGCAGGAACCGAAAAGGTTGAAACATATTGTAAAATCTACAAGGTGCCTGTAATAGTATTAAAAATAGAAAAAAAAAATATAGCAATTTTAGAATGAAAGTGTTCTTATTAATAACTGCGGTTACATATTATCCATATGTCTGTCCATTTTAATTACTGTAATTACCTAAAACACTTGCTGTATTTCCTCATAGATTCAAAAGGTCCAGTTTCCAATGTAGCCTCAGCGAGATCAGGGTAGCTCATCGCTGGCACTTGTACTCTACCGTACATTCTTTGTGCGGAATGTGCTATCATCTAAAATATACATATTAATGTATAAAATCATACAATAAAAATGTCCCATACGTACATAATTAAACTTTTAGAGACTCTTTCTATGGCGATAACTAATATATTTTTAAGGAATATTCGTACAATCTGGCTTTATACTCGAACATTACGAGGCTGATTCTTATGTAAATAGTAACGAAGGGGGCCAGCTAAGCACATCAAAGCGAAGTCTTGCGCGCGCGAGCATCTTGCGGCAGCGCATACTCATAGACTAGGGGATCAGATATAGATCTGATTATAGAATCAGATTCCCCAAGCTGACCACCTATCAGCCGAAAGAGGACCGAAGACAGCGATAATAAGCCGCCCTCCATCTGTTTTGATCACTCATTGCAAATGGTGGTTGCTTGAGTCCCGTGGGGATCACGGGATGGGATTATAGCCAATTATGGCCTTCATCACAGCCGAAAAGAAATTATACCTCTTGCATTAGTACGCTAGGCACACGAGAGCTGGGCTCCAGAGTTTGCAATATGTACACTTACATACATGGCATAGCTTATGCAAAAGCCAAAGACGATTGTTAGAACGAAGGAGGTCCAAAGGCCGCACATTTTGTATGACTCGTGTATGGCCACCACACCACCGCCCAGACAGCTCTTTGCTAAATTACCTATTGTTTCTATTATACTGTAATATTAAAAAATATATATATTATTATATTATCGGATGTGAGTTCGATTCCCCCATTCTAGAAAATGAATTATTTTCATTTTCTATAAGAAATGTATTGAGTTTAAAAAAGGGGAACCGTGTCTTAATTTCCCTTCGCTTACTCTACTACATGTGGGATTTAGCGTGAAGCACATAAGAATTCGGTTCAAGTACGATTTAAGTAGTGTTTAGTAGTTATCAATAGTGTTAGTTAAGTGTTGTCAACTAACAGGTGTTTTTATGGTACATTTCTAAATGGACGAAAATGGAAAAAAGCTATATTTCATTTTAGACACTACTACAATACCAATGCAAAATTATTATGTTATTAAGAACACCTTCATATTTATAAACTTTTCATTTATATTATCTTCTCGACATCACTTATTTACTACCGGTTTACTAAAGTTAATGCCACAGAACTGAGAACCGGCGCAAGAAAACACAGCATGTTGCTTTTTTACATACCCTGCAGAGAGCAGGAAAGGCAGAGGGAATTAGGGAACCTTATTATTAAGCACTATTAAATAATTGTAAATATTAGAAGAGAATTCTATTAAATAATTGTAAATTTATTAAATAAGTATTGACTTAAAACAGGCACAAGCGTGGGACTGTAAAAGCCACAAGTTCTGGGTTCGATTCTCACCACTCACCACGCAATGTTTCCATAATCCGACCAAATAACTCTTCAGCTTTATAATATTAGTATTTAGTAAAAATATATGTTACTTAGTTGTCTTTTTAGGTGGTCTAGCTGCTTTGAAGTCATAGCTCTTAGCAGCATCACCGGTCGCTTTGGTTTCGAACTTGTGATGACCGCGGTGTGCCGAGCTGCCGCGTCTACTTGTTGTATTTTCTGAGGATCTCTTTAAATAAGGAATAAAAATTGATATTGTGAATCAATAAGTTTATTTTTTTATTGTTTATGATAAAAATTATCCATGAATGGGTTTTAATTAACCGCTTAATTATTAATAATATAGTAACGGAATTGGTATATGAATATACTATATAGTTAAGTTACTTGTTGGTCTCAATACCATGTTAATAAGTTCAAATTCCAATTGGGGCATGAAATTTATTATAATCGCAATTTCACCTGCTTTGAACTACATAATTATGAATTTACTAATATGAATTACATTCTTGGTCTAACAAAATTATCATTTTAAAGACATATCTACACATCAATAACGAAAATTTCAGCCAATTCTTCTTTTCGGTTCAATTTCATAAAATAGTTTTGTAGCATTCTTATCGAACCAAAAAATAAAAAAATATTGACATAGTTTTATTATTTATGAACTTATTGAAATAAAATAGAAATAGAAATGTAATAACATAGATAAACGACCCCAGTAAGAGATTTACACATATATTCCATGTACAAACAGCAATCAGTTACAATGTTATTAAATGTTTAGAACATAATACGGATCTAGTAAGTCTACATTGCTCGTTTTTACTCATGTACGGTAAAATTAAAATAATCTATAGAGAAGAATATAAGAAAAGCAAAATTTCTATCCTACCTTGTAAAATGTACAATATAAATAATAATAAAACAATACAAATCACAAATAATTGAAATCCATTCATCTAAATTAACATATTCTACTCTTTTCAAGACAATAAATCTTTTCCTGTCACTTATTACTGAACTCACCATCGTCTCCATTATATTATTTCAATTTAAAACGTCGAAACAAACACTTATAAACAAAATAACAAACTAAAACCATAATAACATAATAAAACACTTAAAATATATCGTCAAAATGACTCCAAAAAGCGTTGAAATGACGGCAAATTTACGACTGACGCGAACGTCAACCGGACTATATACTACTATATTGTTATAACCAGCAATTGAATAGAAGAGCAAAAAGTTTGTCTGTATTAATAACTGCTGTCGGTTCGCCCAAAAGGCTAATTTCATTGTGTTATATATAGACTGTGGCGGGGATCGGCGTGGTATTTCAACTGAATATAAATGTGGACTTCGAGAGTGGCGTACGCTTGGTTAATGGTGATGGGGATGATGTTTTTATCTGTCTAAAAAATATATAATTATATATTTTTATTTTGGTACAATAATGATGACCGTGTATTATTTTTCTGATTCACGCTGTATCCCGCATAGGCGGATAGACAGAGGAAACCTAGGAAGACGCCCCGTTTATCTTTTTCTGCCGAATTTTCGAGGCTATACGTGTTGAGTGGTGGAACTCAACTTTTGCCTTGGTATCAAAGCGAAGAAATGAAAATATTAATAAAATGAAATATTTAAACCATTAGGCACATTTTAAATGTTAAAACCTAACTCCTTGTATTGTCTATCTGGACTGGACAAACAAAAATATAAAAAAAACCTGAGTCTATACAACCACATATTGCCCTTGAAAATAATATAAGGTCTAATTCAATTCACAGTTATCGGTGCTATTTTTTATAAAAATTAACATACATTTGTCGTACCTATTTGAGACACGAAGAATTTTAGATTTTTAAATATTTTAAGCCAAACTATTTGACTTAAAATTCAAATTACACTTGGACTTGGTGGTTATAGAACTACGAAAGCACCGAAATGTTTTTATTTCAATGAATAAACCTATTTATAAATAAAAAAAACAAGGAATGTTTAAAAAAATACTATAATAACCACAAAACAAACAATAAAAACACCTTTAAAAATAAAAAAAAAACAAATATAAATTTTACATCTTAAAATACTTCTCGAATAAGTTCTTTAGCGTTGCTGTAGGTACCGACGATGCATAAAACGGTGCCAAAAATCAATATAAGTATAAATTTCCATAGCCGCCACCTCAAGACCCCTAGTCCTGGGTCGTGCCAGTCCAAACAGAGTTCTATGAAGGCTGGATAGATGAAGCCCATGTTTGATAGACAGAAAGAACCAAGCTGTAAAATATTTGGAATATATAGAAAAAATATATATTTAAAAAAATCCAATTATCCAATTTTCGCTCAATTTTGAACCCAAAATTAAAAAAATTTTTTAAAGATAATGATGTAAAATTGCTTTTAATAATGAATATGGTATTTTCCATAGTAAATATGATATTACATGTGTAATTCATGCTTGTGGTGGAAACCAAATACTCAACTTCCGGTAGCTTATAGTATTTGAAATTAGCTGACAGTCATCCTATTTCCTTTACAATGTACTGTCACACTAGATTATGTAATGCGTGCTGTAAACCAGTCTATAATAGGTCTGGTTATTAATATAATATTTTCGAATCTTCAATTCTATATATTATAACGTATTTAAGGCCAGTCGTGGCGCAGGAGCATAAAATGTCACTCTAAGCGGGACTGGTTGTGGGTTCGATCCCCACTCGACAAAATGAAATATTTATTTAAATTTACATTTCCATTTTTTCGATTTGGTGTCCAGGCAAAGCATGAGTTCTATCAACGCAATGCTTCCATAATTCCATAATTCGGCGGAAAGCGGGGAACGGAGTGTCTTAACACTTAGGTTCGTTCTGCCTACCATGCTGTGTGCGGGATACAGCGTGAAGCTGATAAAAAAAATTATATAAATGAACGCCCAATTTTCGAAATATTGCATGCCGAATGGCGGAACTTAACGCCGCGCTCTGTCTACCAGATCAGGGAAATAAAAAAAAATATCCCAAAACTATCCTTTAGTTTAGTTTGATTAGACAATGATGAAACAACTCATATAACCAAACAATTACTTACCAAACCGATAAACTTAGTGACAGCCGGAAATGTAACGGCAATAATTGTGATAACGATAACGAACGACGCTCTGTAGACCCTCTCCCAAAGCCAATACTTGGACGGGTCGTATCTCTGCTTTATGTAGTACCAGACCAGGTCGAATGGAATCCAGAAGTTTAGGGCAAACGTTACGTAGATCATTAACGCCATCATCACTTTTAATGCTATTGGAAATCTAGAAGATTAATAAAAAATCTATAAGAATGAAAACTTAAGTTTTTTTGTATGTAACTGTAACTGTTACTAAAGTGGGGGTTGATTCAAAGCCAACTATTCATATACATATGTAGATTTCCTTTCATTAAAAATTACAAATAGTGTTCTTATCATTAAATTTAAATAACAAAGAAATTGCAATAGATTTTTTTACAATAAAGTTCTTACGGTTCCAAAGGAAAGTTCACAGTAACCGGTGATCTGGATTTCTCACCAAATCCCCAATAGCCGAAGAAACCGACAGTCAATACTATACTGACTACAATTGACATTCCTGAAATAAACATTATATAAACATTATCCACGTTAAAGGTGTGTATAGTTCTTGAAAAATAAATAAATTTACAGTTACTTATTAGCTATTTCTCCTTAAATCCGCAACAACTTCAAGTAACTTTCATGCCAGATTTCATCTTTCAACGGAAAGTGGAGAACGGAGTGCCTTTAACACTAGGTTTCCTCTGCCTACTGTGCTATTTGCGGCAAACATCGTAAAGCTAGAAAAAAATAAAGTAAATCACCTCCAGCCAACACTATGGGTATTTTCTTCGGTTCCGCCATAGTATTCTCAATGGCCAGTGTAACACCTACTCCTTCCATACTGAACACGCAAACACCAACAAACTCGAAGAGACCAGCAACGGTTTTGAATATTGGAAAATCAAAGGGCGACATTACCGATGTTATTATAGCGTAGTATATTGTCGCTCCAGCGACTGTCACTAAAAGTTTATATTGAAATAAGTGGAGAAACAAGAGAAAGGTCTGGCAGTTTAATTTTTTAAAACATAATCAAGGATTGAATCATGTTCATTTCCCGGTTCTGGTAACAAGGCTAAGTGCGGCTTTGAATGAGGCTAGGTTCCCTCTGCTTACCTTGCTAAATGCAAGATACGTTTTTTTTAGTTCAAAAAAAAGTTGAAGCTATTTCACTATTTTCATTTGTTTCTCCCATATCTATTAAATACTCCAGAGCAATATAAAAATCTGTCCTAAATTTCCACCAAAATAGATTTCAACGTGACTGGCGTAGATTAAAAAATTATGATATAACTGTCACTCAAACACGTCTCAAGGACAAAATGACAACATTATTATATTTTTAATCTTTAAACATTTTTAATAAAGCTTTTCTTCATGAAACAAGGCAATTTGTTGCAGAAAAAGACAGTGTTTGACTGTGAAAGCTATGGTTGTCCGTTTATCACCATATTTGAACAACTATTAAGTAGATGGTTGTGGGTTCGATTCTCAATCGGATTAATTATTAAATTAAATACTATTCACATTTCTCCTTACTTTGGTCAAAAGTGGAAAACAGAGTGTTTTAAAACAACTGAGCATCTTTGTTTCTTAAATAACATAACCTATTTTCGAATTACTTCTATCAAAAATCAACAAAACACAAATACTCTACAACTTTAAAATTTTTACCTATGAAAATATCAGCAACTATAGAAAACGGCGCCAGATATTTCAAAGAGGTTATCATACAGATCAGCACACAAGGTATCAGGAGAGACGCCACATACACTCTTAGTGGTGGATTTCCCTCCACAGTTATTTCATCAGTGCCTTCCACCAACTGCTTTATTGTACGGGAAATCATAATTTGGTAGACGCAACAGGATCCGAAAAGATCTACGCATATTGTAAAGTCCACGGCGTACCTAGAAAATGCGATGATAGGCTGAAGAGAATGTTAGGTTGAAGGCGCTATTCTCAGGAACTACTTACTCATTTACCCCATAGAAAAAATATTTTTTCTATCACACCAACTATTTCCATTTGGAAATCGCAAGTAAAAGCTAGCGATAATGATGAATTGGACTTTAAATGAATGTCTAGATGTTAATAATTCTATCATTTTATATTTTTCTTTAAATATTACTTAGTTATAAGCATACCTGTAGTTATTAGTTATCATAGAAAAGATTTTTTAATAATTAAAATATATAAAAACTTACCGAAAACATCTACTATACTTCCTAAGACTAACAAACGGACTCGTCTCCAAAGCAGCTTGAGCTAAATCAGGGTATGACATGGCGGGTACTTGCACTCTACCGTAGATTTTTTGGGCTGATTGAGCTAAAATCTGTAATATATTAATTATTATACAGTATTGCAGGTTCAATTTCTACTCGTGGAAATGAATTAATTTCGCCTCGATAATATGTCAAAGCGCGGCGTTAAAAGCCGTTTTACAACACTTAACTAATGACTTGAAATCACTTAAATAGTAGCATTTCATGTCACCGCATAGCAGGGTAGACAGGGAGAACTCAGTGTTAAGACAATCCGGACCCCACTCGCCAATTTGCGGAACTCAATTCCGCACCTTGCCATCAGAATAAACGAAGAAAACTTGATAAAAATAATAAACCGTCCGACGTTTTACAGTACAACGACTACTTTTTTCAAAAAAATACCTTGATATTTGCTTAGTATCCCTTCTCTTTCATTTAAACAATACCATTGCAATTTTTATAGCAAATTCTAAATAAAACCGATAAATAACTTACAAGCATACAATAACTGACGAACATGCCTAACATTATAGTCAGGACAACAGAGGTCCACAGCCCGCATTGTTTATAGGTTTCGTGTATGGCCATCACACCACCACCAAGACAGCTCTTCACCAAATGCCCGATCGATTCTATAACACTGGAAAAAAACAATGTATCAAAATTAATTACAATGTTCAATAATCCCGCATAACTTTCGCAAATTGTATTATTTCTACTGCTGCTGCTTCACGGTGTCCATGTGGAGAAATAAAAGAAATGCATTTCCTCCAAGTTGGAATCGAACCTACTACTACTACTGTAATTGCTAATTGCTTTGCTATTGCGCCGTGACGGCCTCATATGCACATACATATATGTATATAGATACATTTTATCTTATGAAACATTTGAAGTCCTTACAATAATAATTGATTTGACACTGTCTGCTAAATAATAACTTTCCAATAGCCTCAATGACCATGTCTGATTAGAATTAATAAAACAAACGACGAGTTTTGATAGCTTCGTTTAAATATTATGTTTTTCTATAGATTACGCTGTCATTCGTCTAAGTCTGTGCTAAGTATATTTCTTTGTCAACCGACTTCAAAATAAGGATATCAGTGTAATATGTACAGTACGATCGACAAGCCGTTGCTGTCCTGAAATTAGTTTTGGTTTTTGTATTCTGTTTTCGAAAAATTGTGGGGACAGAGGAGAGCAGAATATTCATTTATTTTTTAAATAATGCATAAACGATTCTTTCAGTTAATAAAATAGTCATAGCACACACTGCCATACATCTAACAATATATATGTCATTATTGTAAATGATAAGCAAGGATTTAAATTTCTTAAACCTAAAAATCTTCATCTAACGAGACCAGGGCAATTGCTTTACAATTTCATTTAAACGTAGCTTAAACCCGCAACCATTGCGAGGTCATATACGTTAAATCTGCACGTCGATATTGTCATTTATTATTAATTTATAGCCGCTTTTATCAAGTTCAAGGTGGTCTTTATTTAATGTCGAATAAAATTCCATATAAGAGTTCATATATTGAACAGGCTAGCTTCATCAATAAACTAACTATACTGTATATCACCTATCTTTTTTTTTGTGTTTATTTTCTTTTATACTTTTTATTAATAATATTTTCTTAAAGCTTCACGCGTTATCCCCAGCGAGACGGCCAGAAAGAAATGAGTGCCAAACGCTTCCCTCTATTCATACCTCTTTCACCTCGTCCACCATTATCAACTTCTTCATAAACCCTTCGGAGAGTCCGTTTTTCGCTGTGCTCGCAAAGGTCAACCGAGGTCTCAACCCGTATCTCTTACTATTAACAATCTAAATGAAGTTTTAAATTTTTGTAGACTTAATAGGCTAACTAAGAAAATTCACGAATATATTCTAATCTAAAGATAAACAAACAAATAAATAAACAAACGGAGTGAGCTAAATAAAACCGTTTAAAAAATATGAAACTATAAATACTTAGTTTTTTTCCCAGGTGGTCTCGCACTGATAAAGTCATAATTCTTTGCCACGTCTCCTGTCGCTTTAATTTCATATTTATGGTGTCCTCGGTACCTCAGCACTTGGTTCCTATCTTCGTCACTCTTAAAAGGGTGTGTTCTAATTATTTTTCTTAAATAGGTTTTTCAAATAAATAAAACTTTCGCATTATGTTTCTACTTTTCAAAAATCATTGTTAATAATATTATTGTAATATTTTGACACTAAAATATTTTATACGTTTAAATCATCGTTATATATCAACAACTTACAAGCGAGGCAAATTGCCAATTCATTGAATAATAGGTATTTGTAATCAACGTCGTCTGGACGAGCCGCTAGATTATTATTTAGAATTTGGCTTAAAAATATGTTTGTATTTTAATTATTTCCATTTATCTTCTGTCTATGGTTCAAAGCGCGGCGTTGAGTTACGCCATTCACTACCAAATGTCTCAAATTGTCGAAAACCGTGAAACGAACTATCTTAAGGTGAACGTCGACTATTAGACAAAATACATAAAATAAAAAAAAAACTTCAATTGAACTTACTGCGCTAATTTGTAGATTATCTCGCCGAGACGCTAAGTTAGCATTCTGTATAAAGCATATAAATGAATTAATTTTACTTACAACAAAATTTGCCAGAAAGAATTAAAAAACGATAGTTACAGGAACATATTTGTTCAAAGCTAAGTCTAGGATCCTCCCCCAGAAAATATCTCTAGACACGCTGCCCGGCGTTAAGTTCCGCCACTCAACACGCAATGCTTCAAAAAATTCAGCGGAAAGTATGGAACGATGTGTTTTAACACTAGGTTCACTCTGCTTACGTACGTTTAAGTTCATATATTACAAGTGTGGAATAAGTAATCACAATTGATTACCTATTTGTATGTGTTTGTAAGTTCAGTTTTAGAGTAGATTATCTATAATCATTTTTTTTTAATCTTCAGAAATCAGTGCCAGTTAAAATTGAATATGGATTTTTTTAATTATAATTTTATATTATATAATTATAATAAGGATTCTAAATTTTAAATGATTGTGCCGAAACTCACCTCGCTGTATCTTTTATCCTAAAATATAAAAAAACATAGCATTAGATGTAGAAGATATTAAATTATAGAAATAAACATAAACATTTCTTTTTCTCTTGTTTGACTGTTCAACAATGAATGCGACGGTTGTGAATTCGATTCCAACTCGTGGAAATGATTATAATTGTTTTCTTTTTCCCGCGTTGATAAAAGAATGGTAACGAAGGTCCGGCATGGTTTGGCTCTGGAGTCATGTTTTTTTATTGAAAGTAAATAATTGTGATCACGCGAAATTTGTCGTCAAAATTTCTTTATTTTGAGGAAAAATTCGAAAAAAATCCGAAAATTTACATGCTTAAATATAAAGCGTATCTCACTTACCGGTGTTCGCACCATTTTTTAAAACAGTCACATAACAAAAATAACAACAAATTTACAGTCTTACAAAAATAAATGTATAAACAGCAAATTTATTATAGGTTAAAAATTGATTGACTTCTATTATGACGGGAGAAAAGAAGAAATATTGAACTATAATAAAAACTTTTTCAAGCAACATCAAAATTTTCTTCTTATATTAGCTTGTTTCATTTAATTATGATTGATATATAAGCTATACTTTATGAAAAACATAGCCATGAGACATTAGACCATCGTGGTACAATTGGACCTCTGACTGTAAAAATGATGGCAGTGGGTTCGAATTTTTGCGATTTGCGTAGTGGTGTTTAGTTAATAGGTGAGTAGTTTTAGTGGTGATATAAACTATTTTCCTTTCCCCGCTCTGAACAAAAACATAACGCGGCGTAGAGTACCGCCATTCGAAATACATCTTGAATTGAGGCAGATGGCAGGTAACCGAGTGTCCTAGTGCTTAAGTTTGCATTACCTGATCTATATATATAAAATCGAAAGGTCACTCACTCATCACGAAATCTCAGAAACTACATGTGCTAGGAATCTCAATTTTGCATAAGAGTTACTTATAGGACGTAGGTGCTCGTTAAGACGGGAATTTGCAATATTCGACTTCTAAGGGGTTGTTATTGGGTTCGAAAGTTTGTATGAAACTTCGTTACTACAAATGCTAGGAGTCTCAAATTTTGCATAGACATCACTAGGACGTAGTCATGGAGACAGAAATTAATAATAACATAGTTCACGCGGGTGAAACTGCGAGCGGGCCGCTAGTAATTATATAAAGATAATCTAGAGATATTTTGAACATTTTTATTTATAATATTTTGTAATTTCGATAATGAAGCCAATTAACCTCTGTCTATTTATAGCATAAAGCTATAAACTATGAGGCTGCATTATTATCTTATATTTTTTAATTAAGGGTAAATTTCAATTTAAAGAATAAACGAAATAAATAAAACAAATTGTATGTGTATAATTATTTACAAACATTAATCGTTTATTTAAGACCAAAAATATCACCTTCTGTGTTCGTAGAAGGCACAAATAGCTCCAACCATCATATACAGGGTGAGTCATATTGAACTTTCCGGTTTTGGAAGGACGTTGCACGAAGAAGGGAAGGAGTAGAAGGGTGGGGATGGTGTCATTAGACGCGCCATGACATGCAGTTTTAGTGTGAGCAATGGCTTGGTCGGGACAACATCGTGCGTTCGTAGTTGAAGAGTTTATTAAAAATGGCGGCTCCGTGATCACTCGGTATTGCGACATGCTTGAAACTTTTCTGAAACCGAAATTGGAGGAATTAACGCAGAATCATGACAACGATAACATCTGGTTCCAACAAGATGGTGCTACAGCCCATACATCCAGGCGTTCAATGGAAATCCTGCGACAAATGTTTCCCGGTCATCTCATTTCTTTGCGAGGTGACGTTGGGTGGCCGCCGAGATCACCTGATTTAACCCCCTGCGATTTCTTTCTCTGGGGTTACCTGAAGGAAAAGATGTACACGCATCGTCCCCGAACCATCGATGAACTGAAGGCTGCAATCACGGAAGAAATCAATGCTATTCCGCTGAATATGACTCGACGAGTAATGGACAACTTCCGGGAAAGGCTTCAGCAGTGTGTGGTCAATGGAGGTAGACATTTACAGGATATCATTTTTAAAACCAACTAAATTAAAACTGCATGTTATGTGCTTTCAAACAATAAAATAATTTTTACTGCATGTCGCTTTGTTTTTAATACACACCTTATTGAAATCGGAAAGTTCAATATGACTCACCCTGTAGTAATACAATTATTTTGGAATAATGATTATTATGATGATTGTAATTAATGATTCTGCAATTAGTATTTAATGGTGACGGTAATAAATTAATGATTTAATGAAATAACTTTATAACAATCACTGATTTTTTAAATAAAATATTCTTACTCCATTACAATTGAATACTCTATGTACTTAATCCATTTTAACAATTTTGGAATTTTAAAGATTTTTAAACTTTAATTCACATTATTTATAGCTCATTTACTATATTTCTATGGAAATTTTTATGTTTTTTAAAATTCGATTAAAACTTTTACATATTTTAGTAACATTTTAATAGTTAGAACTATACAAATAATCATAGGCTAATGGTACACACGAATTAAAATAAGCAATATTTTATAAATATGATTACAAATACTCAAAAGAATTTAAATGTAATAAAATGCTGCTGTTGAATCGAAAAATATACAGTAGGTACCTCATTTAAAAAAAAAAATTTGTCACTGACATTTTAATTTTTCATTCATATATTTATTGACAAAAATCATGAATAAAAATTGAAAGTTTACATTATTATATTATGGAACAGAGTGTTAATTTACAGTAATAAAAAAAAGTTAGAACCATTAACCCATGATAGGATTTTTTAACTTATAAATTGTACTTGTCTATTTTGTATGTATACATTATTCGTTTAATAATATAAAGAAATAAATTAAAATATGGCTGTCTGTAAAGGAAAATTGTACTCTTTTTTTGTACTTATTTTATATGTATGTTTTTTATTTTCTATAAACATATTATCAACTCAATAATATTTGACAGTTGTTTTATTTAGGTGTTCGAAGTTGAATAGAATTTATTTAAAAAAAATTCTATAACAAATTTTCAAAAACTTTTTTTAATGTTATTTTTCTATATTATTAAACATGATATCTGTAAATATATGTAATAAATGACACAATAGACAAAAGAAGCATTGATTCATACATTTCACTTATTAATTAAAAGCGATTTTAATATTAAAGACTAGCTGGTAATAATTACATTGTTGTACTGTCAAAACTTTTTTAAATCTCAATAAGTATAATTTACATTTATAATCTGTATTGTATTTAAAAGTGGTTGGATAATATTGAAAACACATTTTATCTTTTTAATTTAATATTTTTTTTTTTTTAAATTATTAGCAATAAATATATATTCCACAATGGTAGTTTAATGTTTAAAATTTTATAATTTGCATTTTATTAAAAAAAGTATTTGAAAGTGCAACAACTTTAAACTATTAAAACACGTTATTATTGGAAGATTACGTTTATATTAAAAAAGGTAAAGCACCTTTTGGAACTATTGTATTAGTTAGGCACATTATTTTAATCTATATTTTACTGGTATTATTATTATTAATAGATGTATATTACAGCTGTACTTTTCACAGATAAAAAATTAAAAAAAGAACAAAAGTGAGTAATCACCTGAGTAAATAAAAAAGTGATTAATGAATTATTTAAAAAAAAAACTGAAAAATAAACACTTAACGCGATTAAACTTATACTTTGGTAATAATTACCTATATTTTTAATACAACTAAAGTTATGTGAGACATACAATTGTTTCATTAATAAAACTTAATCAATTTATCGATTAATTAAATTAAAAAATAATTGTATAATAATATTTACAATATAATAATTAAATATAAATATAATATTGAAAGTCAATTAGTATTTTTTTATACGAAACTAAAAACACAGAATTTTAAGTAACTTGGCTTTAAACGTCTTTTAGGAGTTTTGTACTTGCATTATTTATACTAACGTTAAAAAGCCTCTAAAGTGAAAAGTGAATGAAAAAATGCATTTTTTTTTGTAATTTCATCAACATCTATACATCAAAAAGCTGTGAATAATGTCTTATTTGATACTAACAAATAAATAATTAGGCTATAGATTTTACATTCGAACGAAAACGTAGATTAATGCCGCTAAGATTGTTAGAGAGGATGATGTGGAGAAGTGAGCGCTTCCTCGATGTACTGAAATGTCAAAAAAGAAATAAATTAGTTAAAATTATAATTTAAATCCGTCAAAACTTAATATCATGTAAGACACTTATTTTTTATATAATAGAAATAAAATAATTACCTGAAGCGTGCTGGATCAATTGTGGTTCCACATCTAGAAAAAACACATCAGGAAAAAGCAAAATAAAAAATATAAATAAAAGAAAAATAATTAATTATAATAAGCAAAAAAAAAACATATATGTATAACTAAAAATATACTTTCTACACTAAATGCTACTGAATAAAAAGAATAAAAAAAACTCAACTAATTAAGAAGCTACTGATAATAAAGTTCCTTTAGTAAATAACTTAATAAAAAGTGTCAAAAAATCAAAAAAAGCTACTAAAATAACTTAAAATAAAAATGACAAAATATTTTTTTTTTGGAAAAAATAGCAAAAAAGAAACATTTTTTACTGTCAACAAAATGGTACAAAAAAATAATAAAAACAATTACCAATATCCAAAACAATGTTCTCGTTATTCTCACTCCAGCTCTTGTCGTTCTTCACTTTGACCAGCGCCTCGTATTTGCCGTTAACGATATCGAGCTCCTGGGACAAATGGTACTCGTGGTGCCTCGCTTTTGGTACGGGCACTTCTATTACTTCCCATTTGTTGTCCTGTTGATGAAATAAAAAAAAATATATATTAATATGATAGAGACAGTTTGACTGTAACATGATGATTGTTGGTTCGATTTCCACTTGGGAGTAATAATTATTTTCATTTCGTCGTATGTGGTAGTTTGGTAATAGGTTTTCACTGCCTACCCTGCTATACAATGAAACGATGCTGATCTTAAAAAAATAGGAGATTAAAACATCTTTTAATTATAGATTCTTTTGAAGAATCGTTATGGAATCTCTTTCTCTCTCTCTCTCTCTC
Organism: Heliconius melpomene rosina; assembly: GCF_056956725.1. Lineage (NCBI taxonomy): Eukaryota > Metazoa > Arthropoda > Insecta > Lepidoptera > Nymphalidae > Heliconius > Heliconius melpomene. The sequence goes on along the minus strand of NC_140389.1, from coordinate 4,608,948 downwards.
TCTATTTCAAGACTGTTTCACTTTGTCTAAATTAACTTGAATAACTTGTTTAATTTCTTCCTTATACAGCAATAATGCTATCGAATACAAAGAACACCTAAGGCTATTGTTAGATTTCTAATCTTTTTAAATAACTTACCCCGTTAAGATCTCTGAACTGAATTTCAATTTCTTGTAAAGGCTGGTGTGAAAAGACCGTCCAAGATAATTTGTTGCCTTCAGCTTCGAGACTCTCAACTATTGGTCTTTGAACTAATTCAATAGATCTGTTACGTTTGCCAACTTCGTTCTCTGCCTGAAATATATTAAAAGAAATATATATTAAATTTTATATTAAAATTTTAGATTTTCGCGAATTTTACTTTATTTAGTTTTATATTTAAGTTTTTTGAAACATGACGTCTATAAAACTTTGCAGCAGTCTGTAGTCACAGGTTGACTGAGGTGATCCATCTGTCACTTTATTAATCTAGTTTAAAAGCGATATTTGAAATTATATTTTATTACATATAGATATTTTTAATTTCAGCATTTTTCTTTTATAGTTGTAAGATACTAGTGACTATAGTAAATTTACCTCGCAAGTGAAAGTTCCGAAATCTTCATCAACAACTGGCGTCACGGTCAGGTTGGAGTGTTGTCCGCTCGTGCTGAGGACGTATTGACGGGACGAGCTTTCTATCAGCTTGCCATCTTTGTACCAACGAATGTAAGCACTGGAAGGAAAAGAATAGAAAATTTTTTTTTTTTTAAATTTGATAGTGTTTTAATTCTTATTCTTTTTTTTGGTTCACGATATATTCTCTATATAACAAGGTATGAAGAGAGAACTTAGCGCTAAGACACTTCTCTCCACATGCACGCCCAGTTTTTGAGATTGCGTGTTGAGAAGCAAAACTTAACTCATTTTCATGAACAGAAACTCTGACTCTGGGTTCCCTCGGCTATGCCGCAGTGTAGGCAGATGGAACTTAGTGTTAACACCGGGACACTCTTTTTCCCATTTTCTGTTGATTTCTGCGTGTTGCGTGGCGGAAGTCAACGCCGCGCTTTGCCGCGCCTCGACACCAGAGCGAAGAAATGGAAATATACATTTAAATAAATATTTCATTTCTTCGAGTGGGGATATAACCCATAACCTGCCGCGTTTAGTCATACTTCATCTGCGCAACGACTGCCCTCAACAAAATTTATAGTTTAATTTAATATACATAATAAATATATAAACTTACGCAGGCTCATAATACAACGTGCATTGCAATACAGCTTCGACGTTGACAGCCGAGTTGACAACAGTCCTGTGTACGTGGACGTGGGGTTTGCCTAAAATTATATAAAAAAATAAATGTATTTTATTAAAAATAAACAATTTATTAATTTTATTACAACCAGAGTGTAATTAACAAAATATAAACTAATTTATAAATATACAGTAGTAATTTTAAAAAAAATAACATGAAATACAATGAAATGAAATTAGAATTGGGTTCCCAGGTACTTTCTGCCTATTCTCCAATATATGGGATACAGCTTTAAGTATAGTAATAGCTTTTAGTTCCCGAAAAATGTGTGGACAAACATATTGTATGCTTACAATATGTAAAGGCTGTTGATGCGCATTGGCGCAGTGTTTAGTTCCGCCATATAACACGGAATGTCTAGAAAATTCGGTGATGCGTGAGGAACCTTTCAAACAAAAGGTTTCCTTTGCCTACCCTGCTAAATGTGGGATACAGCGTAACCCTACAAAATATCATATACTGCTTACTTTTAACAGCAACTTCGATCTCAGCCTGATTAGTACCGACTCCATTGAAAGCGTAGCAGTAATATTTTCCAGAATGTTCGCGTTTCACATTCTTAATTTCGACTGTGTTAACTGAAAATTCTCCGTCTTTTTCAGTCAGGCGCCAGTTCTGTAAGAATGAAAATAATTAAAAATTATTAACTAGCGTTGTTGACCTGCGGTTTTGCCTATGAAATATCTAAGAGTTGTGTATGAAACGTAACTACCCTACATTTTTAAAATTTGAACCAATAGTTATAGAGATTAGCGCTATGAAACAAACAAAAAATTCTCTGTTCATCTAAAACGTTATAAGGTTTTTTCCTTCACGCTTAATTTGTTTCCCTCTGCTTATCCTGCAATGTGCCCGCAAAAATATTAAGACACTCTGGGGACAGAATGTTCTTTGTCATTGTGTGTTGAATGGCGAAACTCAACAGTGTTTTGTATCATCACTTATAAAATATAACTTTTATTTTATTTCTTTTATTATTACCTATATAGATATTGTTTATACATCGTGTTGGCGCCAAGTATCCGGTAAGCTTCCTCATTGTAAATGGGTTAAAGTGACATATCAACATAAGGTGTCAATATATTTGATGTATGTTTGTTTGTTAGAGGAAATGACTTGAACTTGACGTTGGGATAAGAGATTCTATAATTATTAAAATGTTAATGCTTTATCATTATTTTGTATCTTATGCATATTTAAAAATATTCTCATTTCACTCTGACAACCGGACAAAGCGCAGCGTTGAGTTACGCCTACAAACAATCTCAAAAATTGAATGAAGACTTACTCCATTTTCAGCGCCCTTGGAAAAGACGATTTTCGGTGGTGGCGATCCAGATACTTCACATGTCAGAAGCAGGTCGTCACCCTCTACTATGTGTCCGTTGTCGGTTGCTATGAATTCTGAAAAAAAAGTATTCAAGTATGAATAATGACATTGGTGTGTCATATCAATTTCCTTAATAACCCAAGATCCCAGGGCCTCCAGACCTCGTCATTTAAGCAAAGATGAAATTTTAAAGACCATTATTCTAATACGAGTATGTAGTTAAGAAAGTATGAAAGCTCACTAACTTGAAAGAGGCGCTACCTCTGAAAGGGCCCCACTTTCAAGACTGACGTAGGTCTGGGTGCCCTAAAATTTCAGTTCATATTAGCATTCTGTACTCCTTCTCTTTATACTATAGCTGTACCAAATCTTACTCCACACTCCTCCGCCTGCACAGTTCTCGTGAACACGGCGCAAAATATTTTTTTCACATATAATTAATTATTAATAAGTATAAAGATATAACTTACTCGAAATCCTAGGTGATTCCAAGATAGCTAAATTATGTTCAATAGACGGTCGGCCATCTTGCATCAGTTCACACTTGTACTTTCCACCATCTGTCTCTTTGACATCTTTTATCAATAGGTCAGTGGAATTGGCGGGACTGTAAATGAAAACAAAATAAGATTAAAAACAAACATATTAAATTTCGAGGCCATAGCTGTCCAGTGGTAATGTTAACGTGATGGTTTTTGGTTCAATTCCCTTTGAGAAGACATTTAAATTATTTTCATCTCCCTGTTATAATAGCCAAAGCTAGGCGTTGAGAAAATTAAGCTGATTGTGATGAACAAAGAGTTTTAACATGAGATTCTCCCTGGATAAAAGAGGACAGGATAAGAACCTAATGATTACTCTGATACAGCATGAAACTAGAAAAAGACTTAAATCTCAAGAAAAAAAAATATTCGTAAAACCCAGTAACTATACTCACACAAAAAATCGATCTCGGTCCTCAAGTGGACTTAAACGTGCCTCATCAGGTTTCATACTGACTATGTAGTGACTATCTTCATTGATAGACCACTGTACTATGATAGAGGGATCTGTAATAAAAAAATCACATATTATTTTAATATATAGAGGCCGTCGTAGCGGAATGTATTGGAAATGGGGTGTTGCGGGGAGAACGGAGTGTTTTAACACTAGTTTCCTTCTGCCTTTTATTATTATTCCATAAACATATGTATATAGATATGCGTATAAATTAATATTTTTACAGTATTAAACAAAAATAAGTGTATCATATATCTATATAATAAATATTATTAATTTTATTTAAGTACTACTTTTTAGCAATGTAGGCTTTTAACTTAGCAGCTATTAATCTTAGTTCGTTTAGGTTGACTTAAACTAAACTTAATAAGTGTATAACTTAGTTATTAATAATAGATTTATCATTAGTAAGAAAAATAAATCGTTTTAAATATATCTTTTTCTAATTTTACAGGTACGTGTCGAAATAAGGTGACACCTGTGCAAGCTCATTTAAATATTGCATCACGACATAGTTCCGGTGGCGCTCGAACTTCCGGTTAACGGTAGTGTTGAGATCATCAATGTATGTAATATGTACATTTATTTACATATACAAATTATACAATAAATGATATGCATATATAATTATAACTTTCACGCGGTATATTGAAAAAACATAGTGTTAAGACACTTCGTTCCTCATTTTCCGCCTAATTTTCGAGAGATCAACTCAACGTGCGCTCTCTTTTGTTACCAGAGCGAGGAAATGTATATAATATATTTCTTCGAGTGGGAATTGAACCCACTTATAACTAAAATAAACAATATAAGAAATTTTATGTTTGATACGATAAATACTAACGATATTTATCCAAAGCATAATCTTTTAAAAATAATTTATTATTTAAACATTAATTTAACTTACCAGGCGGTGATACGTTGCATTCTAATCTCACGTTTCTGCCGATAGTAACATTATAGTTAGAAGGCTTTGTCAAGATGACTCCAACTATGTCTTCCTCTGCGTCGTTACCTGAAATTATTATTTATTGATATATATCATTAAGTTGCGGGTTCGATTTTCACTTGAGGAAATTAGTTATTTACATTCCCTAAGTACCCAATGCCTTATTTAGTGTGTCAAATCTGTTCTTTTTCTCTTTGTTATTTCTGCTTTCTTTTTTATATTAAATTAAACTTTTAACGCTTTCGCCTCGTCCACTATCATCAACCCGTACATACATGCCCTTCTGAGGGTATGCTTATGTTTGTATGTGACCTTCTTCCAGTATTATCGGTACCATGCTCTCGAAGAACAACCAAGGACATCTTTATCTATCTAATATCTTTCAGCTAATATTAATTAAACTATAGATTGATTACCTTCAGCGTCATTTTGTGCTTCGTCATCGGTTCCTTCGTCAGCCAGCACATCATCATAATCGTCCTCCTCAAGTTGACGACGTTTCATAGAGTGTCGGGCTTCTGTATCAATGGAAGAAAATATAATATATTAGTTTGTATATTAAAAAGTCTTACATATTTTATAATAAACAAAATTAGAAAAAAAAACAGCTTCACACTGTAATTCGTATATAACGGGGAATCTAGTGCTAAGACCCTCCTTTCTCTGCTTTTCCACAATTTTCGTAACTTTGAATCTCATAGTAACATCCAAAAAGGTATCAAACTAGCAACCGCTTTCTATATATACCTATACTTTAGCTTGTTTGTCTGTCTGTCCATTTATCTTTTCTATAGCAATTTAATAGTGTATTTGTAACTTTGTTATAAAATCACTACAGCCATTAAAACTGTTATCCATATTACCATTTAACATACGAGTATCCTTAACTCCATTTTGGTCTGAATGCGCATTAACATAGAGCATTGCCTTAAAAGTCGATGATATAATGACTAGGACTCCTGTATTGCTTAGGTAAATATTTTATATGGACTCAAGGTATGAAATGTAGCGGTTTTATATTAATAATTTATATATTTTTAAGCTTGACTTTTTATCGCCAGCCAGGCAGGCAGAGAATAAGGATTCTTATACCTCTTTCTCATCGTCCACTAACCTTAATCTTAATTAAGAAATAACTTTACTTATACGAGGGTGTAGAGCAAAAGAAGTGAATTTAGAAGTAATATATCCGTAGAAATATTTTTTTTTGGCCACTAAACTTAACTGGATTTTCATTTAAATATACGATTCATACGCATACAAATCTCGTTCTTTTCGATTCAAATGTCAATTAACAAGGAATATTTGTACGATACAAAAAAATATTACTTTTGTTTGATGATATTAAAAGAAATTGACTTAATTAAATAAGATCAATTTTGTAATCATTTCGTTTTCGCTGTCTCTTACAGCTTGTATCGCGCGTGTACGCATGGTTGTCTTTCAAGCTAGTAATAATTCTAAAATTGTTTCCCGATGGTCTGTTGATACAATGTTTAGCTTTACCTTATATAGAGGAGGTTCAAATACCTTTAATGTTTACAAATATTATGATTTAATGGATGTTTACCGATAACAATGAGGGTTTTTTAAACATTTGTTTTTTACACCAGTACCTAGAGCTTTTTTCTAATAATTTGTATGAAGGTTATACGTTTTAAAATCGACAAATCGAGTCTTAAAGATAATTCTTTCATACAGCTTTGCTCGACTTGTCTGCACATGCACATAGCAAGGTGAGCAAAGTAATCTGGAAATCTAGTATTAAAACACTCTGCCTCCATAAGACACTACTGTTCCTCACTTTCCGCCAATTTTTTTGGGCATTGCCAGAATATTTCTTATTATATTTTTTAGCTTTACGAGCGTATTTCAAATAAATTAAAAGTTAAGCAAAGGGAACCTAGTGTTGCGTGTTAAATGGCTCAAGTAAGTCTTGATATTAGAGAAAATGTAAAACTGCGCCAGCCGCCCTCAATTTTTACTTCATTAAAAATAAATAAATAAATAATGTTCTTATTCTTTATTATTCTTGTTCTTCATTCTTTAACCTGCAAAATACTGTAGAATAGATGTAAAGAAGAGAAAAGTAAAAAGAAAACAAACTAACTAACCAAAGCTATTCAAGACTTAGTTAAATCGGTCCCTGCATATAAATAAGCTGGTATTATGGACAGTGAGGAAAGACTGCATGTCGGTTCGTCTGTCCCACTATGAATACTAAACAAGTTGAATGTCTTTGACGGACAACGAAATGGTTTCTTTTAGATTTCCAAATGATCTAACAATTACTTCCTTTGAAATTTATTTTTTACTACCATTGCCAGCCGTCTTAATAGCAAGTTCTTTTTTTCTATTCTACACTGTATTTCGTATATAGCAGGGAACGCAGAGGGAACCTAGTGGTCATTCTTTTTTCCACAATTTCCACGCACCGTCCAAGTTTAAGTGCTTTGCAAACATGCATTATATGAATAATCCAGTAGTAAAAGCGGGCGAAGCCGCAATAGGGTCGCTAGTTCTTTATATAAAACAACAAAAAAAATCTATGTATTCATCCCTGGCTGTTTTAAAATATAAATTCAATAAACAATTAGGAACCAATTTTAAGTATTAATGCTATTAAAAGTGCAACTTGTATATTTTTTCCAAGTAACTGAGTAACTTCCCCATACTTAACCATTTTAATTAGATAATAGCACTGACATGATCAATGGGCAATTACTTAAAGGTAAGTTTCAATAAATTGCTATACAGTTTACCTATAGCGTTGGGACATACCGTACGTCGTAAATATTTCCACTTTAACTCGATCGAATGGTAACTAATGGTAACCTATTGCTAATTTTATAATTATATGATTTTTTTATTGATCCCGTGACGTGTTGTGGGTTCAATTCCCACTTAGGGATTTTTTTTTTGGTTTTCTCGCTTTGTTAAGAAGAGAAAGCGCGGTTTTGAGTTTCTTCTGCCTCGGGCAGAGAGTAGGCAACGAAATGTAATGTACGGGATTAAGCTAAATTAATAACTCCAGAATGGGGGGAAAAGTGAAGAACGGGAGTGCCTTAATGGTAACGCTGCACAATGCAAATGCTGCGGCACTGCCTATTTTGCTAAGAGAGCAGCCTAGGGTAGACTCGTCTAATTTCGAGACATTTGGTTCGCTTGTTAAATGATAGCTCAACGCCACACTGTTCCTTACTATAATTATAAGAAAAATGTAAATAAATAGATATTAAAATAAATATTTTCCTGATGTGGATTCGAACACACAACTTTCTCGAAACACTATGCACTATCCCACGCTCAAAGTTAGTGATTAATCACTCAACTTTTCATTTCGCCGATACAAAGCCCCACTCTGTCTATCTAGACCAGGAAACATCTATATTATAATCTTGTCACCATTACGTCAGTCACATGACTAACTGTCCATCTTGACGTTTGTCATCCTACATATCTATATATTTATAGAGACATAAAATTTTCATATTGAATTTCAATATGAAGCGGTTGTGATTTCGAATCCTAGTATATATAAAGGACTGTATTCTTCGTGTTTTTGGTTCAATTCTCTATCAATTTTTTGCAAAAATAACTCAGTTTTGGGTGAAAATAGAGAAACGAGTGATTTATCATGTAACAGTTTCTCTTCCTATCACTTTTTATCACCCTCTACAACTGTCAACGCCGTCAGTAAAACTAGTCCCAAAATAATAAAGAATCTAATAAAAAAGCGCATCACACATAATTTGGTTCAATGTAACCGTATAAGGAAGTAAAGTGATGAACGGACAGAAACAGGTCATTTCAATTAACTTTAATTAACAGACGGACATACAGCTATGGAGTATGTATACATAGATATATACATTTGTATGAGAACTATGTAAGTTTAGAACGAAAATTATTATAAAGACCTAGTGGCACTGGAATCTATAATAATATTATGAAAGTGAAGTTTGTTCTGTTGAAGGCGTTAATCTCAGGAACTATATGTTTGAAGCAGACAAGAAGACTATAGTGCTATATTAGATATAGCTACGCAGGTACACGACCCTTAGTTATTTCATTTTTTGTTTTTTTTTACAGCTGCTTTTTTAATGGCGTCAAAGTTAGAAAAAAGCTAATTACTTTATAATATATATAGTATGTATACAATACTATTCAGAAATTGATATTTAATCTAGACTTAATTCTATGTGACCTAGAAGTGACCTAACAATATGGGCCATGGACTGTCCTTTAACCAATTAATTACTGTAACTTCATTTCCGGATGTTCCTACATACATAAAGTAATTGGATAGTGCGAAGTTTTAAAAATTTTTTTTTTACTCACGCTGTATCTCGCACACAGCATGGTAGGCAGAGGGACCCTTAGTGTTAAGATATTCCTTTCTCCATTTTCTGCCGAATTGTGTGTTGAACAGCGGAGAAAATGGAAATATTAAATATTTTATTTCCTCGAGTGGGAATCGAATCCACAACCTGTCATGACAGTCTCACTTTGTCCTACGTTCTCTCTACTTAACTTTCGAAATGCGGAAGACGTATGAAGCTTAAATAAATATTATAACAAACTAAAAATATGGTCTCCGTACTTTTTTAAAACAAAAAATCCATAATCCTTCATATGAGTGGAATTTGATAATTTAAAATATTAAAATAAACTCTGTTACTTAAAATTAAAGTTCATTTTTAATTAAACGTGTGGAGATACTCTTATTTATAGGAAGAGATGACTCACCAATGCAGCTGATCAAATATTTCTTATTAGATATTATTGGAACTTGCAGGCTGACGAGATTTTAATATTTTGTATTGAAATAAGTATGTTTCATCATTGCACTATGAAAAGAGAAAAGCAGCGGGTAAAATATATACTTCTATAATAAAACTGAAGAGTTTGTATGAGTAAATGCTAATCTCAGGAACTAATGCTTCGTTCTATACCGAGGCTATATCAAATCACCCATCCGGCGAAGCCGTTAACTCTAGTGACAAATATATGTTAAAGGACATCGTGGTGCAATGGGAGAGTGTCAGATAATAAGCATAAAGGAGGTGGGTTCGAATCCAATTCAGGGGAATAAATGTTTTTGTATAACCGCGATGTCTCGAATTCGGGTGAAGAGTGGGAACGGAGTACACTAGACTCTCTGCATATCATGCTATGGGAGCTTTAGCGTGAGACATTGAACTCCTCCAGTAATTTTTCAACACATAACCAAACGACAAAAAGTGTGGACAAACTAATTTTATATATATTTATCTTTTGTAAGCTTCAATAGTAAATGTCTCTACATCAATCTACGTCACTATTGTGAATAGAATATATAAATCACGTAAAAAACGACATGTGGAACTTTCTTCCGTGTGACTTTTGTATAGCTGTTTCTTTCCTTCTTATTAGATTATGTATATGTTTATCTCTGTCTAGCTTACGTTAAAAGCTTCACGTACTATGCTTTATTTTTTTCTTAGCTTCACGCTGTATCCCGCACGGGCTGAGAGAACCTAGTGTTAAGAAACTCCGTTCCCCACTTTCCACTGAATTCTAGGGGCATTGCGTGTTGAGTGGCGGAACTAAACGCCGTGTTTTGAAGAAATGAAAATACCAAGAAATGAATATACATATAAACATGCTATAATATTATAATACGTTAAGATTATAATATTAAAATATTTTTTATTAAAACTTGACCACCGAACAATGTGTTTCTACCTAAGCTTTAAGCTGTGTTAATATAAAAAATATCTCTTTAAAAGCTAACTAACACCAATGGAAAACAAGCATTCATTCGCTACTCGTCGTGCAGAAGCGGCGTCTTTATGCATTGGATATTATTATAATAACAGAAGCAAAATGATTTATGTGTGACCGTTTAGCGTTTACGAATGTGCTTTTTTCATTTATTTATGATTGAATATTTATCTATACTTATAATAATAATATTATTATTATAGAAATGAAAAAAAATATTTGGTTGATGATATTAATTTCAGGAATTAGTAGTTCCAATCGAATTCATTTTGTGTTGGATAATCCATTTATTGAGGAAAGCTAAAAGGGAAGTCGCAGGTAAATCTAGTGATATTATTTTTGTATCCGTTTGTATCCGTTTTTTTTGAGTGGCGAAACTCAGCGCCGCCCTTTGCCTTGTTACCAGAGCAAAGAAATGAAAATATGAAATATTTCATTTCCTCGACTGGGAATCGAACTCACCAACTTTCGCGTGCTACGTGCACACGCTTGTGCCCTTGCTGTGAAGCTTTAGTTCTAAACATTTTAAATTAATATGCATAAAAAGGAGAATAAGTTTTTGACTTTATATTGCCTGAACAAGAGTAATACAAAATATATTTAAAATTACATACTGACAATCCAACTAACCTGTTCCCCATTTACCCTTTTCAATGATTATATATTTCAATGATCATAATCATAACATATATATTATTCACTATGTTCTTTCTCTATTTTTTTCTTTTTTTCTAGGAAAAATAAATTTAAGCTAAATTTAAAACTCAAAGCTGTGTAAAAGCATTTCTAAGCTATCTCCAGATATTTGAATGCGTCGAAGTATGAACGGTCATCTATAAATGTAAGGGTAAGGGCTACACTCGAAATCAAAAATAAATCGAGTTCAATAACACTGAATGCTTTTATGGAAATGTTTGTATCTATATATATGTATGTAATTGAGCGACTTTTTACTAAAAAAAGTTTAATATAAATAATCTTATGTTTTTGAAAATCTATAAGATATGTTATTTATTAGGAAATTTTAATAAGTTCGGTCTTTTACGTCGATTAATTTAGATATATTTTAAACAAGATTAAACCTGTTCTTAAAGCTTATTTTTCGAATTTTGGTAGAAAGCGAAGAACGGAGTGTGAAACCACCATATAACACGAAATATCATTATAAAGGTGGTAATATCATTAGAATTATCACGAAATATCATTAGAATTATTTTTGAGACATTGCGTGCTTGTAATTATACCAGAGCGAGGAAATGAATATAAACCATTACCTCGAGTGAAGATTCTACCCTTTCTAGAACAACATTAAGAACTAAGCAGAGTATTAATATTTTATGTTATAATTCTCTCCAGTACATTAAACATCGTCGTATAAAACTCATAAACCTGTTCAAAATGGGGAACCGTCTCGCTTTTTACTATATAGGTCAAATATTATGGTTTTGGTAAAATTTTAAAGGTAACAAAATGTCTATATTTATAACTACTTTGTTTCCTACTGACGGTGTTGAGACCGAAGAATCGAATCTATTAGACTTAAGACTTAAGACTATTACCGAGAAGCGCATCTCGGTAATAGTCCAAACGCCTAGAAAAGTAACCGAGCCAACGCCGAGCCATATACTCGTATATGTTCTTATCGATCGGTGCTTTAATAAAAAATATTTAAAATCATTTAAAATACACCATTCATGAAAAATTTCAAGCATTTTAGTAGCAATTACCTTGTTTTATAATTTCAGAAAGTAACTGAATATATAGAAAATTATTTTTTAAAGCTTTCATTTCGCGAAGTAGAATTAGTACGCAATATTTCTATTCTTTTAATATCTTCACGCTTTTTTCCCGCATAAAAAAAGGGTAGGAAGAGAGAACCCAGTATCAAAATAAATACAGTACTTAGTTCTCCACTCTAAATATATGTTATTATTATATAAAAAATAATTATTATCTAATTATCACTAATCTCAAATAGACATGTCAATCATCTATTGACACACATATTATAGTGATGTATGTATGTATGTCAAAGTTTACAGCCTACGAATACGCAATTACGGTCGCATTACCGACACCACTATTAAATATTTTATTACCAGTGAGATCACTATGGGAGCGGATGCTGTGTTTTTATTTAACTCGCATGAGTCATACTTTCATAGAATTTCACTGATAAGCCATGTCGTTAGCGTTTAGCAACTTGTTATCTGGAATCTGGCGAATTAAGCAGTAGTTAACAATCGCTTAGCGCGGTTAGATTATCTAGTGGTTGTGAGTTCAAATGCCGAGAAATTGAATCTATGGCTATTTTGAACCCACCACCAAGCAAGCCTGGTAGACAAATTGAGAAGTAAGTTTGTATATCTGACACTTGTTAAATTACTCTATAGTGCCGAGTTATAGCCTATAGAGTAGTTAATATGCATAAATTGTGCGAAAAGATAAATAATTTAAATATATACAAAAAGAAAATAAAGTCTGGCAAGAAAATTTGACGTAAATCATCACGTACGTACTGAAAAGTATTTTTTTAATCACGATCAAAAAAAATAAAATACTTTATTCGATATACCTTATATCTCGATATACATTAATCGAGTTTTACTCGATGTACGTGAGAATCTTTTTTATTAAATAATCATGTTTCGTTCCATAAGCTACTTGGCCGTCACTAGCGTGTATTCATTAAAGTAAGATTACGTAGCCATTAGTGTTTCCCGTTAAGTAAGATTTTATCTTTTAAATAATAGTTATTACTGATGTTGCGCCTTTCTGCCTGACACCATTGAACTTAATAAAAACTTAGTTATCTGTGTAATAAAAAGCTAAATAACTCGCTTTTTCTTTATCTTAGTATTTCCTACATTATACAGAGAAACTAAAGAAAATTTACCTTTCTCCACAGTGAAAAGATCCCTTTTTAAACATTTTGTTTTAAATATAAGAATAAGTAAAGAGATTTGTGAAACAAGAATGAGTGTTAGGGGAGGCAGGAAGAGACCTTAACACATGAAGAGGTTCGTGATAGTGACCGAGGTTGATAAAAGAAGTTTGCAGAGACCTTAGAGATTAATGGTCACCCCATATGGAATAAAGTGTAAAAGTAAAAAAACAAGGTGGCTTAGCGCTATGCCGCACTTTTTCTGTTCTACGAATATTTTTCATTTATGGCGTTCCAAACGTTCCAGTTGAGCATTCTTTTGAAGTTTTAACATGTTCAATTTGACGTTTAACGTCAATTAATTTATGACTGTGACCATGACTCTGTGGCCAAGGGACAGATAAAATAATTTAAAAAAATATTATTTCTAATTGAATTATATAATATCTTATATAATATCTTATATAAATATAATATCTTTATTAGCAACCCTCAAAAGAAGTTAAACTAGTTGGTTTCACTAGTAACAAATAAACAAAAAAATTATAACTTACATGTTTTAAATGCATAATTAGCCAACATTTGATAAAAAATGCGGTCCGGAAAATGTATGAATATAAAAACAGAACCACCATGCAGATACTAGCTATTGCGTTTAATAGGTCAGAGGGCGTGGAATAATAAAATTATGCGCAAATGAACGTTTATTGGGAGCTAGAATTTATGGGTTGGCAACACCGTAATTTGATGTATTTCATTTAGGCGCGCGATTTTGATGTTTAAGCTATAATATAGCTTTTTGATCACGCGATTACTGTACCTAATCATATTAGCTAATAAAAATACAAGCAAATTTATCCTTTTTCCTATTAAAAAAATCTAATAATATAATACTCAGAAGGAGTTCTTTACGCCATCTTATACAATTATGTTGAAGATAAAAAGATAAATGATATTATATACCAAGTAACCAAGACTATCTAAATCCTTTCAAACTTTTCCGTCATACTCATGCACATGGCTCTGCCGCCATATAGAGAGATAATAATAGATTTAATAGACTTCCATTCCTTTAAAGTTTTATTCTCTTTTAACTGTTACAGTAGTTAAATTAAATATATCGTAAATACATTTTTGGCGTGAGTTCTTTTCTAATATGGCAACATTGGTGAATCACATTACATTGTGTTATACATACATAACATTATCAAAGGCTCATATTCGTTATTGAGATTTGAGTCAACGAGTTAATGAGTAGAAAATAAATAAATAGGATATCCTTTTATTATTTAGAATATATCAGCTTATTATTTTAAACTTTTTTAAAGCTTTTTTGCCAAACTTAACTCAGAACTTCCTTCTTTTTACTAAGTTACAGATATATAAACTTTAGAACAAAACATTCCAATGTCGAAAAAAAGTCAATTAGGCAAAAGATTAAAATAATATATCACACAATTGATGGACGCAAATCTTAACCTTACATATGAACTAAATCAACATAAAACTACTGTTAAGGCACACTTCCCACCTAGTTTCTCGTAAGGGTTGAGAGACGGAATCTAAAGAAACTTTATTATTATTCAAACAGCAAAATTAATTTCAAAAATACCAATACCCCAAATGGAGAACGCACCCACAACCGTCATATTCACAGTCAAACACTGTACCACTGTACCACGATGGTGAAAAGTAAAATATTTGTGCTAGTATCCTGTAACAAGGAGAAAACAAACGGCAAATGACATTACCGTTATGGCCCTATAAATGACATCATTGCTAAAGCTAAGTCTATAATGGTTTATTCGATAAAATTAGGTAGGCATTTTGTTTTGCTAAGAATGGAGAAGGAAAACAGATAATGAATAGGAGAGTTTAATCACTTACTTGTAATATTAAAAAGTAATTTAATAACACATTTTAATATTTTTAAATGGAATCATGTCTATTTATTTACTACATGCTGTATTCCGCATTTAGGAGGGTAGGTAGAGGAGACGGAGGTTCTCGAGACGGTAGGTACTAAATCCTATTTTGTCTTGTTACCAGAGCAAAGACTTGAAAAAGATTTATTCCGCTGAGTGAAAATCGAACCCAAGACACCACGCTTTCTGACAGAAACAATCCCACTGCATCACGACGACCTCATCATCATCATACCCGAAAATAAATAAAACATTTACCTCTATTTACATTAATTAATCCAACATTTAGTAGAACAATAGCCTTAGCGGTTGCACGTGTAGCTTCAGGCATCTAGGTCACGGATAAGTACACTCTCATGGGGTGGCTTGTTAGCTTTTTAATATAAATGCACAGCGCTTTAGGTAAATAAAAGCAATAAATTTCAAGTTTTTTATAAAAAAAGTAATTTTAAATAATGAACTGAACCTTTTAAAACATGGATAGTGGAAGTAATTTTAAAACATGGTTTTTTTCCGAAATTAGAAAAATTCAATATCATTTCGACATGTATTTTGCATGTTTTTAAAAAAGTTGGAAATTAACATCAGAAAAACGCTTCAGAAACATAGCCCCGGTGTTGGAAAGCTTGAATAGCATTATTCAACCTATTCTGGCATTCATCCATATATTATCAAATGGGTTCAAAATTATCTAATTCTAACAATATCACACATAAAAATGCACAGCTTACTTTGTTCATGACATCAGCTAAAAAGTTGTTAATATTTCAAATCGTTTAAATAATCAACTGTATAATTAGTTTTTTAATTGATATATTTGTCTCTGCATAGGAGCATAGACACAGGGAACTTCGTTCTCTCTAATTTCCAAGAAAACGCGAGGCAAATCACGGAACTCCAAGTCGCATATGGTTTACCAGAGCGAGGGAATGGCTATAATTTAAATATAATTCCCTCAGTGGTATCAAATCTACAAACCACGAGATTCTTCAAGCCGTGACAGGCAGACTGTTCCATTGCGACACGAAAGCCTGTTACTATAATATGAACATCATCTAAATATATTTTATTCCAGATTACATTCCAAGTTACAAGTTAGTTGCATCCAAATATAAATACATTTGCATTTATAATTTTAATAGTATAATAAAACCAGATCTTCGTCAAATCGATAACGTAGAAATAAATAATCGATTAAATATATTACTTGAACGATTATTTTTAATCGATCATTTTAAGTGATGTAACAGCACTTGACCTATTGCAATTGCTTCCTGCAGTAAAATATCTCCATATTTTAGTATATAAAGATAACTCATTTTATGTTAGTACATCACTATTAATCATGTTTTAAGACTAAGTCATAATAAATGTACCAGTATATAGTGATGAATTATATTTTAGCTTATTTTATTAACAGCTCCTGTATCCTTAAAAGATATAATAAAATGAAATGGGAATTAATAAAAAAATATTTTTCCACATTTCAGTGTAGTCATACTAAACCCAGTATTGAAAGATCCCGTTCCCTACTTTACACTCCGAAAATAGAGTGTAAAGTAGGGAACGGACACTACGTATTTGAGTGGCGTAACTCAGCTCCGCGCTTTATCTATCAAAGCGGGAAAATGTAAATAATTAAACTATACCCATTCCCTTAAATTTCAACCCGCTTCTTTGATAGCCAGATGCTGTTCCACTGCACCACGAAGACCCCAAAAACATTATTCCTTCTTATCTTCTATAAAAAAATGCTTATACCTAATTGTTTAATACCAACATATGACCTAATTTGAAGGCGTGGGTTAGTTTGTCCAAAAGCAATATGATCTGAGTCAGAGCAAAGAAACCTTGAGTGGAGAGACATGACAATATTTGATTTGGGTCAGATTTGGACTAATGGTGTAGGAATATTTGATAGCTTTGTGGTAAAAGTGTTTATTGGAGCTTGTATATCAGGATAGCTATTCTAGTAGCGCAGTGGGATAATTCCATTCTAGCTGTAAATACGATAGTTGTGGGTTCAATATCGATTCGGGAAAATGGTTAAATTAAAATTATTATTAGCGAAACGCAGCTTCGTTCGCTTACACTTATTATATTATAGCCAAATAATACAAAATATATACATAAATAATAGCTTACGTATTTTTCTGAAGTACAAGCTGAAAAGTTTCATCTAAATCTGTTTAGTCGTTTTGCGCGAAAGTAGAACAAATATCGGTTGTTACAATTTTTGCATTTATAATATTAATAGATTGAAAGATCGTGCAAAGTGGAGTATGAGTAGGAAGGCAGACCCTGGTAATAGCCGGGATTGATGCCAGGAAGAAGAAGAAGAATATTAATAGATTATTTCCTCGGTCTGTTGAGCTGATATGTGAAACTTGAATTTGAGCAGAAAATGCAGGAGTGTAGGGAGGGATTTATACTCTATACAGACATGAGAAGTAAATTCTAGTATTTATAATAGTATAAGTACTAGAATTTAAGTTCGTTAGGCAAGGGCGGGGAAATACGCACTGTAAATGATAGTTTAATTGTCTACTGTCTTTGCCGTCCATTTTCATTTTGTGATATGAATATGATTGATATTAATTTTCTTAACATACACTTTTCTATTGTGTAATATTATCCCACAAATAGGAATATCATTCACATTTGATAAGACACAATAGATGCGTTGTTAGGTTACGCTATATAAAACTTCCTGTACAACACTTGTACTTCAACAGGTCAATGTCTCAAAAAGGAACGGAATGTCTTAGCATTACATTTTCTCTGCCTACCCTGCTATTTACGGGCTACAGTGTGAAATTAAAAAGTAATAATAATATGAAAAATTGTGAAACCCAACGACAACAAACAGAACCCACCTATTCAGTACATTAATAAATAAGACATTCTTACAATTCTATAGATACTTGTAAAAATTCACATTCTATAGGCATTTCGTTAAATTCTCTAGAAATACATCTTAGATAGGACTTAGTCACGCACGCATGACCTAGACTGCATGTGAAGGGAATACCAACATAGGTTCGTGTATTTTATTTGTTCAACATTTTATTATAGGCCGGCGAGGCGTAGGTGTACGGGCGTGCGACTGTAAATGCGGCGGTTGTGGTTTCGATTCCCATTCGGGGAAACGAAATATTTAATATTTTCATTTCTTTCATCTGGTACAGAAGTAAAAGCGCGGCGTTGAGTTACGCTACTCAGCGTTACGCTGTATGCCGCACATAGCAGGGTAGGTAGAAGGAACCTAGCAACATAGTGTTAAGATATTCCGTTCCTCATTAAGATATTTCTGTTCGTCTTTCACTTTCCGCCCATTTCATGGATGACGAAACTCAACTCCGCGCTTTGCTACGTTACCAGAACAAAAAAAATAAATATTTCATTACTTCGAGTGGGAATCGAACACATAACCAAAATAAAGTTTGTAATTGTGAACCCTACAGGTAGAATAACCACCAGGGAAGAAGGGAAAGCAAAAAGGAAAGAAGAACATTTAATTTGTAACAGTTTTGAGAAACTACTTCAGAAGTTACTGTCATGTACCTATCTGTTATATATCTTGTAATTCCTTTTAAAATCGGCCTCGTCGAGTCCTAATTCTTGTACCAGCTTACCTGTATCCAAAAGAAAAAAAAAAACATTAATTAACAGTTTATGTGGAGTTTCTCACCTGACAGTTACTTTTACTACACAGAGATATTGGAAATTATTAAATAAGCATAAATAAATAAATCATCAGATGAACTAAATAAAGAATCGAACTCCCGACCACCGTATACTAGTACAAGCACTGAACAAAACTAATTAAAATGTACACACTGTTAGAATCAAGAATACCAAATTACAACTTTACAATTATGATTGACGTACTTCCGTTACGCATCGTAAACGTGATGGAAACTGGAGGCCTTGTGAGTTTCCTTAGAAGTTAGAACTGTTACTATAATATAATTTATAAATATATTTATATATCTTTTATGATTAATATAGGCCCAGTGGTTCAGCGTCTCAGTATGCGATGGTTATGGGTTCAGCTTCACACAGTTGTATGAATTATTACCATTTCTCCCCCTAGCAAGTCGAATATTGAATTGAGTTCACGCGGAAAGTATAACTGAGCCTCTAGGACAGAAAATTTGCAAGATATTGCGTAAAACTTGATTAGCTATATCTAAGATTGTATTTGTTCTTGCACTTGTATCTAAATTTTATTTATCCTTTTTATTTTATTTATTTAAATAGTAGACTAATACAGAGTTTATAAATGCAAGGTGCAATCATAAACACAATTAGAGTTTAACTTGCACCAGCGTCATCAAACATTTATACGAGTAAAATCTTTCTTGATATAGTGTATAATTTTTATAATTAACTTTTTCTTTGTAGGGTTATGTAAAGAATTCAAAGTCAAAGTTTACGAAATAAAAAAAATACAACATTTAATTACATGTTATTATTATTAAAATATAATTTATAATAACAATTCATTTATTAAGGCTAGGTCCTCAAGGTAACCAAACAACACACGACTAAACAATCGCTGTATGTCCTAAACCTCATCAACAAGACTTCCTAGCCCTAAATCTAATTTAAAAGAGCACCAATTCTTCTCTATCAAAGAAAAACAAAAGCAGGATTAAAAATAATCAGTTGATTTATATCGACGGTAACATTAATATCTGAGATGTCGCTACGCTTCGTATCTGATGCACTTTATTCAAACAATTTAACTTTAATATTGACGCGTGACTCCGTGAAGTGAATTTTGTAGGGTACAAGTGACGAGCTGGTCCATTTAATATTATACTTTTACTGGCGGCCCGCCCGCGGCTTCGCCTGCGTGAACTACGTTATTATTAATCCGCTTAGAAGTCGAATATTGCAAATTCTTAGTGGGCACCTACGTCCTATAAATAACTCCTATGCAAAATTTGAGATTCCTAGCACATGTAGTTTCTGAGATTTCGTGATGAGTGAGTGACCTTTCGATTTTATATATATAGACTATGCGATGACTAGGCGATGATTGTACGTTCGATTCCCACTCATGACATTGACTCAACGCGTAATGTCCTTAAAACCGGGCGGTCTAATAAGAGTGTCTTAACACTAGGTTCCCTCTGTCACTTATTAGGTGGGATAGAGTGTGTAAACAAAAAAAAATGCGAAAAGAACTAAAACTCTCTCAAACTCATATACTGCAACTTTAAACAAGAGATTATTTAATGTATGGCTTAGCTCAATTTTTAATCAAATGGAAGTGAAAGTAGTCTAGAAATATTTATCATTTTTACGGCAAAAATTGTATTAAAAAATAATTTTATTTAAACAAAAAAAAAACGTAGAACTGTCCCAACTTGCACCAAATCAAATTCAAACGCCGACTCATGCAGTAACGCATTCAATTGCCTCTCATCATGTTGCATGGCTGAATCATTGACGAGGTATCCACTTGTGGCTGTCATAGAGCCTTTACTTGTACCGTGGATTACTTAAAGCTCTTTTTATATTAGTACAGGTTTCTTTAATACTTTCCTTATCTTATTTCTTACCTAATTTGGACTAGTTAGTTTCGACTCAAAACTAAATTTTCCTTAATTTTTCTAAATTTTCATTGCATTTAAAATATTTCTCTTTCAAATATTATTAAATATTTCAGTAGCTGTTGAAAAGATTAATATTTATTACTTAATTATCTTTTTTTAGCTTCACGGTGTATCCTGCACATAGCAGGGTAAGTCGCAAGGAACCTAGGGACATAGCGTTAAGGTTCCATTCCTGTTAAGGTGTTTTTGTTATACTTTCCATTAAATTATATATGCATTTACTTGTCGATATACGACTTAAATATCTAAAATGTATTAAAATCCTTAAATCTTTTATACATGGAATTCGAATAACCTTTACGTTGGTGTAATGCTAAACGGAGTGTTTTGTACACTAGGTTCCCTCTGCTTACCCTGTCATATTATTGGATACTTATACACCAAGTAAAATATTAATTTTATATTAATTTCAAGATATAAAATTTCGCAAGACAGTATAAAATTAATTAGCCTCGCGCTCAGTAACCAGAGATCTTGACATGAGTGATTTTTATAATTCGTTGAAATACGATATTTTGGTCGGAATGTTCATTTGATATGTCATTTTTATATGTCAGATTGAACGTCAAGTTTAATTTGCTAAAAGATTAATTGCATCGTTATTTATATGTATTTATTTATTCGGATTACCTTTTTAATACTTCTTTGGATGGCGGAAGTTGTTTTTAGTTACGACATGGTTAAAATGTATTAAATACAGGGTAAATATTTTGTCGATTTGAAATTAAAGTGACAATCGATATGTATAGGTATGTGTAGTTTATTTTTTCATAATTATAACTAAAAATACATTTTTATAGATTTTCCTTTATTATCTGCGAAAAGCTCTCGATCGAATTTTATATGTTTTTTTATTCAAAGTATCTAAATATTGTAATGAGATTCAATGAAAATATATGGGCCTGGTTTAACAAGTAAATAAATACTTATAGCATAAGTATGAAACATGCTCATGTGGGATTCCAACCCACAACTATCAAATTTTGTAGGTGGTATCATTTCGACATATTTCATACTAAGAAGGTGTAAATTGTGAAATATTTTTTTGTAAATAAGCACATTTTAAAAATATTGTTCAGAGAATTTGGCGGAATATGGGAATGGTAGAGTAAGTCGTCGTCGTAGGTCTTAATGGGAACGGAGTGTTACGACACTAGGTTCAATAAAAATAAAGAAAGTTAAAAAAAAGTATATACTAAAATATCAAATTTTCTATCACAATCATTGGGTTCAATCTGTGCCCTTGATGGCGATTATGAAATATCTAAAGAATTTTCCATATAAAATCTTACGTCAGATAGTTTTATGTACGTAAACACCATAAGTAGTCATCTATCGTCATTGTTATAACAAAGTCTCCAAATATTGGGTGCGCCTTTAAACTGAGGTCATGAACATCATTAGGGAGGCCGTGACATGAATCAGATATTCGGATATCAGATATTAGGAAAAAGGGCAAATATAATATTTTTTTTATCACGCTGTATCCCGCATTTAGCAGGATAGGCAGAGCGAATTTTTGAATTCAATACTTGAAGCTCATCTTTACATTTATTAAATTTTCAAACTTAAAATTATCAATAATTTATTTAAAAAACAGAAGCTAAGGTCTACAGGATGCGAGAAACATACTTTTTTTAGTACATATTATACGTGAAATAATTTACAATTCAATAAAGTATTTTGCTACTTTTTATCGATCTTCAGTGAATGGGACATTCAAGGATTTCAAGATGTCAATGACAAGTTTTTGTGAATATAATTTTTGGCTGACCTAACAGAATAATGTCGATTGGCACGAGCCTAATCAAATGCGATGATAGGGGGTTCGAAAAAACAAATTATTTGAATAGGTGGCGCTCTCTACGATTTCACGCTATATCCCGCACATAGCACGGTAGGCAATTACACGTGCGAATGTAAACGCGACAGTGGGTTCGATTTCCACTCGTGGAAAATGCAATATTTCATATTTTAATTTCCCCCTCTAAAATAGGGAACGGAAGTAGGATAATGTAAGTTATCTTCGCGAATTCTAAAACATATAGAAAATCAATTTAGACAAAGGGCTAGTTATACGTCTTATCACTAGGTTGCCTTTTGTTGCCTTTGTCTACCCTGCTATGTGCAGAATACAGTGTGAAACTAAAAAAAGTGTTTAAACACTTATATTATTACAATCACATAAAATTTACAATAACACAAAGACCTATTAAACGATTGACCTCATTACAAGGTTATATTTTTTACTTGGCCATTGAGAGGACGTTCCGACGTGGGAAAGTTTTCTGAGAAGCTCTTTACAAAAAGCTGCAAGTATTTAGGATGCATTTAATATACAACTTTCGCCATTACTGACATTACTGACATACTCGTAAAACTACGGTCAAGTCGATTTTATTAGGGTTTTGTAGTTTGTATGACAATCTGGATATTATAAAGTATAGTTATATATAAATAATATAGCGCCTAACGTTTTTTTTGGGTTCGATTTTTATCCTAAGCAATTTTAAAAAAAAAAATTAATTCTTCGTTCTAACAAGATAAAAATGGTGTCCAGCTCGCTACTTATTTCTTTCTTTTTATATTTCTGATTTTCCTCTTCATCTTTTTTAGTTAAAGGTAATTTTTATGTTCTTCCAAACCACATATGATTAGAACTATATGTATATTGTATAGGTATATCTGATAAATAAGGAATAAGAGGAATAGAAAGAACGAGAAGAATGTCATAATTATGATTCTTTTTGGATATTTAAGTAATTGTCAAAATTTAAAAACAAATATATTGTACGGAATCTTTTACATTGCAATGCCACTCGGAATTGACCGGTTTTTTATAGTAATGTTAATTGTTGTATAATTACTTAACAACTTACATTCTTACAAGTCAAAATAAAAGGTTTAAAGGTTATATTATTGCGATATATTTTTTCATATTTATTCGCATTTTGGAGTATCTATTACATTGTAAGAATATTGTACGGTTTCGAGGACTGTTTAATATACTCGATTCCAATTTCTGCATCCCATTTCGGAATCAACTACGTATGTCACTATGTTTTCTAGTGGACTCTAACCCCAAATCTTAATTATCTAAGAAAAGAATTCATATAATCTATAAATATAAAATCGAAAGGTCACTCACTCATCACGAAATCTCAGAAACTACAAGTGCTTGGAATCTCAAATTTTGCATAGGAGTTACTTATAGGACGTAGGTGCTCGCTAAGACGGGAATTTGCAATATTCGACTCCTAAAGGGATGAAATAGAGGTTGAAAGTTTGTAGGGAAACATTTTTAAATCGCCACTGATTTTTATAAGATTTGAAATTTAGACTCATAAAAATATTTCATTGAATACGTGTTTCATGGTTAATTAGGATTCACCTTCTAAACTGACAATATTTTCATAAATATATTTAATAAATGTTCGTATAGTTCAAGCGGGCGAAGCCGCCTAAGTCCACTAGTTCATAATAAATAACAAATTACGTTATATTTTTAAAAAAATATCTAAATAATTTCAAAAGCACCATACAAATTTGTTGATATAAGTACTTTATATATAATAAAAAAATAACATCTCGTATGTTTGTAGAGCTTTCACGCTATGGAAGTTTTATGGGGAGTTTATCAAGATAAGCTTCGATATAACACTGGCTCTGATATCACGGAATGCATCTTGAGCAACGTTTTGTAAAGTATTGTTAAGTAATGCTATAAAAATATGGATTTTTATCCTTTAAATTGGATAAATAAATTTATTGGTTGGTGGCTTTAAAATTTTATCTTTACAAATCTTATGAGAACTTAATTCGTGAGTGACTAAAGTCGTTGCCTGTTATATCGTGATACTAGTATCATGTTTTGATATTAAATATGTATTGTATATATTTATTAAAAAAATATATTAAAGTTAATTTGAACCAGACATTTCGTCCCCCAGATTTTCGAAACATTGTAAATTGAGTGGCGACTATAATATCACTACTTTTCCTTTTTTACCAGAACAACAAAATTAAGATAATTCGATTGGGAATCGCATCCACTACCATCACGCTTACAAACACAGTCTATACTGCTGTACCAAGAAAATCTCAAAAATAAACTGTCCTAAAACAATTTAAATATTCACGCTGCATCCCGCACATAGCTAAAGTGGCTATCCAATATTAAGATGCTTCTGTTCCCCTCTTTCTGCCGAATTCTGGAGTACACAGCACACATGCTATAGCTATACTTTATTTACACAAAGTACTTTGAAATATTAGTTTTTGATCTTTAAAATATCAATTTGCAATAAGAATTTTGATTATTATTTTATTAAAAGCTTTTATTTATTCATTTAGTTGTAGTTGTTATCAACTATATTAAACAAGCCTTTAATAATTTAAGCACGTGTCCCTTAGGCCTTATAAGGTGATACTTATAAAGCCTAACAGCTTTAACAATGAATGAAAGCTCCATACATAGAAAATTACACAAACTGACCATCCGGGGAAAAAGCTGTGCCAATCTGTTAACCGGTCTGGATCGGTTACAGTGATGTGGATAGTTTCTATTGATGAAATCGATAAAATATCGTAAAAAAATAACCAATATTATAATTTTTTTGCTTTTGTTTGTTGAATTGTGGTGTCAAAAAACCACTTATGGTTTAACTTTCTAGATATATGTTGTAGTTGTGAATATATTCTACGAATCAATAAAATAAACACTAAATATTCTCTTAAGATCTAGATAAACTGCGGTATACGCGCTTTTTTTGCTCAGACCTATGCTAATCAGTCACAGTAAAAATGTTAATGTTTAATTATTCTAATGTAAAAATAATTAACCTGTTGCTTTGTGTCTCTATTTCATGTTATTAATTTTATTTAAATTACCATGAAATTAATATTTACCAAAATGTAATAGACAAAATATTTTACTTTAAACCAATTTTCGTAAATAATACAATAAATAATGCATCGACGTTAAAAAATATAATTTTGAAATCTATACAACACTACTCCAGAATGCAGCCCAGTAACTCTGTATGTGAATGAACACTATAGTCTGTCTTACGAATCTTCTATCTTTTTCACTCTCATACAAAATACGAAGGAGTGACTGAAACGACACGAGGTCAAGTAGAACTTAGTATAAAGGACGAGTTTCAAGATTCAAACCTCTTTTATACTTTTTTGGTTTATTTTTGTTTTTTTTTTTATTATTTTCGGTATCAAAGGACTGGATTGTCCTTATTAATTGTTTCGGAACTCTTTGATGGGAATAAACAGTTGTTTGATAAGGCTGTAACAAGTTCATCCAGTGTCATAAAGATAGGTGGATTTTTTAAATTTCTCTAGAAGATGAGCTTAGTTTAACGTTTTAGATTAAACTATAAAATATATTAATATTGCTTTTGATAATATTCATTTTTATAAAAAAAAATCTAAATGTGTAATTTGGAGACGGAAAGTGAGGAACAGAGTGTCATGACGCTACGTTGACTCTAACTACCATGCTTTTTCTAGATTACACCGTAAGCCTAAAAAAATTTTTTTTTGAAAATATCAAAGTTTTAAATAACGCTATTATAGTCTGTGCCCGTGTACCGGTAATAGACACGATTCTATAAAGTTAATTTATATTAATTAGTTTGTTGATGCTAACAAAAATCGATTTGAGTGTGATCTTTCTATCTTATCGATTAAAATATTGATTAGAAGATAATTAAGATTCATTCTCAATAATTAATGTGATATAATAATAAGATCTTATATCTTAAGATTAGTTTTATTGAATGCTCATCTTTTTATTTCATAAATCCTGAAGATTAATGATGAATTGTTGTTTTCTTTTATTTAACAAGGTAGTCTATTATTAAGACATTTCTTTCACCACACACCCCCCAATTTTCAAGAAATTGTGTGTTGAGTAGCGGAACACAACGCCGCGCTTCTTTTATCAGAGCGGGGAAATAAAAACAACTTAGCATTCACTATATCAGTGCTGACATACACCATTGAAATTCTAAATTATAATAATAAACCTTTTTATAAAATAAAGGTGAAATTAACCTTTAATTAACGCGTATTTCAGTCGTGTCTCTACTGACTGTGTTATTTTTTTAACCAGGTTTTTAACTAATAAACTAGGCCTTTGTCTAGACTATGATATCATATTATGATGTATTTAGTACTTAATTAAATGTCTAACCTTCACAGTTTATGTATATTATTATTCATAAGGGAGGCTCTATATTATTATTATGAAAGCTTTATAACTTGACCTGTTTTCAGGATCAAGTAGTCTAAAAGCAAAGTGGTACAACGAAAATTAATAAAATATTTTAAATTAATATTATGCTACTAATATTATGAATGTAAAAGTTTGTGAGGAGGGACGTTTGTACGACGTTTGTTTTTTTGTTCACTCTGTATCCTCACTTAGCAGAATAGACGGAGGATAATTTACAATCCATTCTTTTTTGTAACAAGGAAATTAAAATATTTCCTTTTCTTCATTAGACGCGGCGTTGAGTTCCGCCACTCAACACATATTGCCTCCAGAATACGGCGGAAAGTGAGGAACGGAGTGTCTGCCTATCCTGCTGTGTGGGATACAGCTAAATTTAGGTACATTGTGGCAGGGCCTAATTCTGCACAATATATCAAATTAGAGTTAGGCCCCTTTTGTAAGCAAGTAGTATACTTAGTGCTTATGTCACAGACCTAGGTCAGACAGGTCTCTTAGGAAATTATGTTCATAATACACCATTAAATATAGTTTATTATAATTTTGTCACCTATTTTGCTAGTCTCAATAGAATTTCAAGGTTTCACATTTTTCACGCAATTTTAATAAATATATATGCCATACTTTATAAAACATATTAATAAATATATATAAATATGTTGTCATTAGGTTAAATATTGTGCATATATTGCTAATGAATTAATATTTATCAATTAAAAAGACTTTTTAAAGAAAAATGCAAACAGTGCTATAGCACTATATAAGAGGTATTTCCTAATTTTCCGGGATTAAAATACGCTAAATTCTAAGTAAAGGCAAAAGAAATGTATGGATTTAATATCAATTGGTTCTGAGCCGATCTGAACCCACAAAAATGTATTTAAAAATTTAAATAAACATTTTTTTGAATTTGAAATTTAAATCATTGCATTACATCGAATATATAACACGAAGACCACGAAAGTGTCAATCTCTACATTATGATTAATTACAGAAAATACAACAACTTTTAATTGCTATTTGGCAAAAAAAAAGGTTAACTAAACATTTACACAGAATTCCATAAGAACACGTGTCTTTCTTATTATTTTATTACATTTGAAACTAGCCTTGAAATTATAAACATATGAACAACAGATATTCCATATATTTCAGCACACATGCGTAACAATAATTGAAGCACATGGTTTTAAAAAGCTTTTAAAGTTTCATTATAAAGATTTCAAGGGCGATATTAAACATAAAATTGCTTGTTGAAATTTAGATTTTACTCTACTGATTATAGACTTTGGTTAAAGTGAAGATCGTAGGTTTGATTTCCTTTCAGAATAATCCCAGTAAAAAAATATACACGTCTCGATTTAAAATTATACAAATCGTGAAATAATGATTGATAGAAGTGAATCATACGAACACCTGAATAATAAGTATATATTTTTATTTTTGTTACGTACAAAAAAATAACCATAATTCACATTATCATAGTAATAATAAACCACTTTTTAACAGAAAATTTACAATTTATAGCACGTTTAAAGTGTTAACTTCGAGAAACAATCTCATGTTAAATGAAATGGCGGGAATTTCTTTCGGTCTATTTTAGCGCCATATTGGGAGCGTTGAACTCGCGCTGCGCACGTTTCGCCACAGATAATAATAAAATTTATTATTTATTTAGACTATGAAAGACATATTAGACATAGATTATTGTGAAATAATATTCTCTTATTTGTTTTGTATTTTTAAACTTATAAAATTAAATAAAACAAAAACATTATTTATAATAAATCTTTCGAAGTAAATGACTACAAAAAAGTAAACAACAAAATATTTGTAATAAGCAAATAAATCAAATTTTTGTAAGACATATTTTATTACACAAAAAATCTTACATTTTCCTCTGTTGGTGGTTTGCTAAAAGTACTGAAGATGTTTTAGTGCTGAGAAATGGCAATTTTAACATTCAATGCACGCTAATCTACATATTACAGGCCAATGACTGACAGAAGTTTTATCTGGACGCGAAGATCAGGCCTACGATCACCAACATGTCTGCTAAAGGTTGTGACTCAGCCTGAGGTTTTCTAAATATATGCATCTAATAAAATTCTATGAATGTTTTTTTTTATGAATGACTTTTGAAAATATGAAAAAATGTAACCATACGAAGAAATAATACAAATTTAATATATTATGAAATTCACACGTGATTATTATTTCGATTATCTATGGTATGTAATTATTATTATTATTAATTAATTATAAAAACCATCAATTTCCTTACTCAATCCATAAATAATTACATTTTTATGTAATTTAATTAGACTAGAAATGCGTAGAGATGAAAAGATATTTATAATTTTATTAACCATATACGAAGAAAGCTATACGTAAATTTGTTTACCACAACAAATTTATGTTTTTACGACATAACAGTGATTAGGATCTATTTTGTTTTATAGCGTCTTTATAATTTTGAGTTACAGCTCCTTTTATTACCATTAAGTGATCGTTAATTAGAACAGATTTGTAATGATTAAGATTGCTGCTCCTTACACCGTTTAAATTAGCTTTTAAATAACATAATATTCGTTCTATTCTAACATTTTTATGAATGCTAACTAAAACTATAATATAAAAAAATTATTTCCGTAAGTGGGAATCGAATCCGGTAAAGACGCGTAACGCAAACGCTGTATGATTCTAAGCCACAATGACCTCGTAACATAAAAATACAATAATCAAAAGTCATTCAGTGATTGTTAGAAGTCGGTCAATAAATCATTTCATTCGATTGTGACGATTAAAATCATCCCTTCAGGTCAAAAAACTCTCAATTGGTATAATGAAAGAATTCCAACTTTGTATTACGTGTATGCGGGTTTTTTATTGTCACATTCGAATAATGAGTTAGCATTGAGTGTCTTGTTATAATAAATAATATTTTCTGGCGGTAAATGTCCAGTGGTCTGGAAAGGAGGTCGTGGGTTCTGTTTATGCTGGTTGTAGAACTTCAAGCTGTATCCCAGTCATAGCAGCACAGGCAGAGGGATTTTAGGGTTAAGACATTCCATAGTTTTACCATACTTTTCGAGACAGCGTGTTGAGTGCCGGAATGAACATCGCACTTTGTCTTGTTACAAGAGAGGAAATGTAAATTATTGATTTGGTTGTGGGAATCGAACCCACTACCTTCACATTCAGTATTTGACAATATCAAACAACACATATTGTATAAATAATTATTAAAATTATAAAATATATTATATACACTGAAAAAATAACGCCATTTAAGCTAGTTTTATCAATCACTTAAAAGGCAGAGGGAACCTAGTGTTATGACACTACGTTTCCCACGTTGACCCGGAGTTTTGAAGCCCTTGCGTATTGAGTGGCGGAACTCAACACCGAGGCAAAACAATATAGAATATATTTTTACATCATGTATTATACAATGTTTACAATATACGTATATCCGCTCGCCCTAAATCCATAATACACTCATCGTGTGCCAAATTATCTGTATATTTGATGGAAAACGTACTTGACCTATAAAAATTTAGCTCAAGTGGCTAAAGTCTGTGCCTAACATAGCATATTTGTGCGAAATTCACATAAATTACATCTGTTTTAGACTTAAAATCTAATCTAGATTAGAAAAAGTACCTGTTTTTGTTATTTTTTATATAACAACATCTGGAGAACATCGATATATTAGTGAATCAGTACGTCTATTTTATTTAGGTCGTGGGTTCGATTATGGTAATTCACTAATCTGATTTGCGTTAACTTTAACTTAACACATCATCATCATCATCATCATCGACAGCCATCTTTTGTCAATTGCTAGACACAGGCCTTCCCCAATTCTCGCCACCACACTCGATCCTCAGCTTTTCGGAATCATCGAGGACGAGGCCTTTCGTTGGACTTAACGTTTAAAGTGTGTTTTAAAGTGTTAAAAACACTTTGAAACACTTGAAAACACTTTAAACTTAACACTTATTAATGTTATTGTTGCGCAGTTGGAATATTTCCACATTTTATGTACTTATAATAATATTAGTCTCGTTGAATTTAATATGACTTGGGTTTTCTTATTTATATTTTCGCATGAAAAATAAGCATAATTAATATACTTATAAATATATAAATAAAAAGTATTATTCAAAAGAATTTTAAAAGCTTCTCCGCCATAAACGTTTTAACAAATTGTTACAAATTTCAACACTGAGTTGATAATATCACAATGGCGTATTCAATTAAACAACAATACTCAATAAACATAACAATTAAATTCACGCCTCGAAAACTTGTTGTACGGCAATTGAAATAAATATACTAGTTATATATGTTGCTTTACTTTTATTTAAATCATTTATTTCTCAGTTATTTCTAGATTACATTTTAAATGTTCATATTTTATAGCTAAAGAGCTTCACGTTTTTTCCTCGTCTTTCGTGGTTTCTTTATCTGCTGAGAGGCGGAACTCAACGCCGTGCTTTGTCTTGCTGAAGCAGAAAATAAATCACCTAATTGAAATACTTATAGTAATCTATATATATAAAATCGAAAGGTCACTCACTCATCACGAAATCTCAGAAACTACATGTGCTAGGAATCTGAAATTTTGCATAGGAGTTACTTATAGGACGTAGGTGCTCGCTAAGACGGGAATTTGTAATATTCGACTTCTAAGGGGTTGTTTTTGGGGTTGAAAGTTTGTATGAAACTTCGTTACTAATGACATTTGTCTTTGTCATTCGTTACTAAATGCTAGGAGTCTCAAATTTTGCATAGACGTCACTAGGACGTAGCCATGGAGACAGAAATGAATAATAACATAGTTCACGCGGGTGAAACCGCGAGCGGGCCGCTAGTATAATATATACACTAATCTCGATCATTTACCTACTAAAGTTTTTTTAGTATCGTCATATGATATTACTTGTTTCTCAATTATAGTGTAAATAAAGTTTCTTTTCACACTCCAGTGACCCGTAGGTGTTAAAAATGTTAATTACTTTACCTTGTACTTTGCTGGTACTTTGATGTTACGACAGTCGATAATTTAACATTAGGGCTATAAACTGCTCAAACAGAATGTTAACTGATAAATAAAATGGAAAAAGTAGAGCGGAATCATAATATAATTTTTCATGGAAAATATTTATATAAACCTAATTGTATATAGAATGTTATTTAAAATATATACTGTAACTAATAAATAATAAGGGATAACGTATTGAAAATTTGCAAGATTTGGAACTCCTCTCAACTATTCAAAAATGAAATCCAAGATTCTTCTACATTTTAAGTTCATTTTTAAACACTATTTTCGTTATATTAAAAAATACAAACAATATTTTACAAAAAGGCCAAGATCATAGATCATACAGCCTTAACAGCTAGAACTATGTCACACTGTCAGTAGTAACAAACATAAGAATTTCCGATGCCTAAAGCAGATAAAGGAGAATAATTCATAATGCCATAAAAGGAATCTTACACCCACGTGTAGATCTAATCTAACGCATAAAGTAAAATTACAAAGCTCTCTGTCGTGGTATATCTTCACGCATTCCCCGCGTTTTGTGAGGGTAGTTACAGAGAATTGCGTGATATGTGATTTTATTCTTTATTTTTCCGTCTATTTTAGCTCACCAAACTAATCTCAGTAACTACGGGTTCGAATATTAATCTATTCAATATTGGTTCAACTCTTGGTTATTTCTAGAAATAACCGATATTCCGATGTTTCGCTCATAAAAAAAAAATAAAGCTAGTATACAATATACAGCAAAAGTAATATTCATATGAACATATCTAATTAGAATAAAAATCCATAAACACCACGCATGTATTTAATAATCAACGGCAAGCAAAGAAAAATAAGTATTTTAGTTAATTTAATCAAAACAAAATCTAACGTCAATCAATCCTCAGGTTAAAATAAGTAGGATCGAATTGCCCGGAATCTAATTAAAAGAAAATAGTGTATGGCTTGGTTTAATTAAAAAAAGTGGACCACCCGATTCGAAATTCAAATTCACTAAATGGAACTAACCACGTTCTTGTTTCGAATACGTAAAGTGAATGACATAGCGAGTACACTACCTATAATAAATATACATATGTCTGTATTTTAATATAATTTTTATATATACTTTACACGAAACGAATTTGAAGTATAATAATAGTATATATAGATTAAGAAAAGAATAAAATGTAATTATTTTCATAAAATTTTCGTAGTATTCTTGTTATTACTTAATTACGCTAAAATTATACCTTAGTATTAGCTTTATTACATAAATAAATTAACGTAGATATTCTAATCTCCGGAATAGTAGAGTGTATTTTATTTTACTATATATATATAGTATTTACTAGAAATAGAACATTGTACGGCCGTCAATTGTGGGTAAAGATCCCATTTATAATAATGGTGTTTAGGTTATACTGTATTTTTCATTTAGTAGGGTAGACAGAAGGAGCCTAGGTTTGTCATTAATTATGTTAAAGTTTAAAAGGAAAAACACAAAGACGTATTAAACGACTTAGTCTTTTCTATATAAAACGATAACATAAATATTCAAAAACAATTTCTTTCATTAAATGGATTGTTTATAAATGTTACAATTTAATTGATTTGAATGACTCATAAATCAAATTGTAAATAATTTAATTGATCATAAATGTATGTAATCAAATAACATCATTCAAAACCTACGCACATTAAATTGTCCATTCATATATTATACGTCAACATTTATCACATCTATTGAGTAAAATATAAATAATTTGCATACAGTAGTGTAATAAGTTTCATATTTTGCATGATTACGTAATATAAATATTCTGTTTTATTTCTTTTTTATGTTTACGTTTATGTAATGAGACATATAGACAGCAATCTGAAAACCTTTTTCAATACTTTTAAGTGAATGTGACAAACAATGAATATAAAATTTTATTGTATTATTATTTTGAATTTAATTGTAATATTTTATCCTAACCTAAGTTAGGTTAGGAAATAATAAGTTCCCAGGTTCCCTCTACCTACTCTGCTATATGCGAGATACAGCGTGAAGCTAAAAGATAAAATCAAAAATAGGATTACAGCAGATTTTTGAAATAACAAAGGTGCGGTAACTCGGTGTGCCACTAGCGTTACGTTTGGCAACAATTACCGAATTCCCTGCGCCTTGTTTTAGTAGGGTTATTAACCTTATACTAGGGCTGTGTTGTATCGAAATGTGTCTAGGTTTATTTAGAAAAAACGTGGCTAGGTATTAATTATAATATATTTTTTTCATTTATAACTAAAAATAATAATTAATATGACTAATATGTATGACTAATAAAAATGCTAGAATTGTACTTGTCTTTCAAAGACTAGCATAAAATTTAATATTTACCAAATTATCATAATAAATATAAATATTTACAACTCTATGATATAGAAACGTGTATGGACTTTAATTTAACATCCCTTTATCACATCTGTCTATCACCAACTCCAGTCAGCAGACGGTAAAGAATATAGATAATAAAAATTCTACACATAAAGTGCGGATAGAATATAAAATAAAATCGATAGATCTCTCGATACGATCAAAGGTATTTTAGTAACATCACTCACAAAGGCGTCACCGCGTCGCGCACGCTTCTAATTTACATAGGAAATGCGTTTAAAATTATTCATTTAATTTACTCTATCCTTTTCCACATTGAAATAAAGCTCAAAATTATTCATCCTTTGCTTTTTCAAATGAAAAACAAGTTGAATTGTCAAAATAAAAGCGGGAAACACCAAAAACGCTGTCAATCGTTGACTACGGAAGCCATTTATTTTTGTCGAATCAATTAATATAATTGATTTTACAGATGCAACGTGTTTCTACAGTGAGAATTTTGTGCTGTATCACTGTTCATGGGAAAGAATAATTTTTGTTTTATTTACTATCGTAAGTATTTTTTGTGGTTTAGTCCTTCCATTTTTGTGTCCACTAAATTGTAAAGACGTAAAGAGAACTTTATTATTTTGATTATATTTTATTACTTAAAAATAAACTATATTCAATTAATTTCACTCAATTATTCCTCACATTCACTTTCATTCATTCACTTCCCGCCACAGATAACATGTTTCTATAAAACCAATAATAATGAATCTTCCTTCTATTTTATTAATTCAAAACCCATTCATTCAACATCGATGTATGAATATAATGTAAAGAAATTGATATTCTCAAAGAAGACCGATACAATCATAATTATTACTAACACGCCTGTCACACCTCCTATAGATAGCTATCTACGCTAATAATACGAAATTAAATAGACCTATTGTAGCCTAGATTTGCTATTTCATTACAGTTCTGTATAATTTGGTCGGCTTTTACAAAGGGACCAATATCACGTGAGTTGCTGTCGTACGTATAAAGTATTTTAATAAGGTTCTTTTGATTTTGGATACGACTAGTGTTGAAGTAACACTTCTAATGTAGCTACCTTAAAAGGTTTTTTATGGTTTACATTAAATTATCTTTTTTAATTTACCCGCTCTGGTAAGCCAACGTTCAGCTCACACATAAGAGCTCAGGTCTTTTACATATAATGAGTATAAATAAATTAACTTCTTATCTAATAAAGATATAAAACCTACGACCTTGTCTTCCTTTAGTAGCTGAGCCATAGGGGCTTAACTAAATCTCACTTCCGGTGAACAAAGACCTGCAGTACCTTTAACGAACTACTCAATAGAAGGTCAGCAAATTGATCATTTAAAGCGTTATATAGAATAACAAATTAGTTTTCGTAGAAAAGATTCTATCCATACCATTGAATATGGTAGTTATTAGAAACCAATATTGTAGATTAACGCGATGAAATATAGACGACGCGATAAATACGCTTATAGACTATCTAAAAAAAAATAAAAATGTTTCAGTTCAAACCAGGAGTTCCTAAGATTACCGCGTCCAATCAAACAAACTCTTCAATTTTATAATATTAATATGGATAATATAAAAACATACATTTAGATCTACTTATAAAGTTTTTGAGTTGGGCTTAAAGTCCCAAAGTATATTTATAGCCATGTCAAAATATACTTTATTTTTAAATAATAAATAAAAACTATATTTTTTTATATTTAATAATTATTTCAAGTTTTTAACTTCATAGTAATTATATTTATTTTAAACGATTTTATTCGACTAAAGCAAGTATGTACCATTTCCACTTATTCTAAGGTATTCATTGAGTACTAATGTACGTAATTAATATTCCAGTAAAGGGACTACCGTGAACAGTCCTACGCTATACAATGTGGCGTGCCATGTCTATTAATGTTATGTTATTTGTATATGTTTAACATACATATTCAACATAATTATATATACATATGTTTAACATATTTATGTAGGTTATTTTACCTTTATTATTTTATACTTTGTGGAATTTACGAGAATCTAAAGAAATATAGATAAATTAGATAAACGTTAGTAGTATCTTTAATAATTTGTTATTGGATTGGTACAGTATAGTTTTGTTTTCTTTTTTCTATATTTTCTTTTTACATTTATGACCAAAACTTTTGCCGATTACCTTTCAACCATTTTGATAAAGAAGACGCTCATCAAATTTATGGGATAGTTTACCTGAAAATAAAAATAAAAAAAATAAATATTTATTGCTGATAATATACATATGTTTTTCATTAATTTATACTTATATGTAATAATTTTTGTTTACATAAGTAACTTAATAAAAAGGGTCATAGTATCACTACTAAATATTGATTAATCGAGACGGTATAACTTCCGTATGCTTCCATTGTTAATGTATTTTTTTTTTAGCTTCACGCTTTATCTCGCACATAAGTAGGTAGGCAGAAGGAACCTGGGGACCTAGTGTTAAAACACTTCTTCACCTTGCGTGTTAAGTAGCGGAACTCAACAATTCAAATTGAGTGGGAATCGAAACCACAAAATGTCGCGTTTACACTTGTCTAAATTGACCTCACTGGCCTCAGTACAAGGTAAAATAAACTATAATGAAACAAAATCTAAATCAGGCATAGAATAAATACATAAAATATAACATTTTGACATAAGTATACATAAATGAATCAGAGTTGCCATATAAAAAAAACCTCCTTCGCACATTACAATAATAGTAATACATACAAGTGAGCATAAAGTAAATATTAGCTTTTCACATATCATTACTTCTTGTTTGATGTTTTGTTGTGAAATCAAATTGAAGGTTGCTTCTACGCAATATGTGCTATAATAATGGGTTATTAATAATTTATATGTTCTATGTTGGTATGTATGTAGCGTCTTAGCTGTATCCCACATATAGCAGGTTAGGCCGAGAACTTTCGAAACATTGCATATTGAATGACGGAACACAACGCCGCGCTTTATTGGCCTACTCTGGTACGCGAGGAAGAGCATGAAGCAAGTTCTTTGCATATTTAAAATTTTATTCTACCCACATTTAACATTTTTTCCATATTAAAATACAAAATTCAGAAGTGTACGCACAACAAATTCATTCACAACTCGCAACTTGTCTCGCAATTAACTAACTTCTGTATACAGGTACTTCTGAGTGGGTATTTCTCTATCTATTATAAATATATAGATATGTATAAGCAAGGGTAATGTCAGCTTTTACAAGTAAGTTGTTTGGCTTTTAGTCAAAAATTATATTTCTTTAGCTGCACAACACTTCGTTTTTCTTTCGAAATCGAAACATGGCATATAGAGTTCACGGAGCTCCACGCCGCATAAAAAATAATTACTTATATATCTAAATCCAGAATGCAGAAAACAAAAAATATTAATTGTATTAAATAAAAATATTTCTGTACGAATAAAGAAAAATCTAACACCACTATAAATGAGTGAAGTGTGAAATTAGAAACATGTAGGTAGAAGCTGATTAAAATCAAGCCATTACCATTTAAAAAATAAACACACTATTATCCTATTTTACCATTCCATAGGAGTAAACCTAATTCTTTTATAGTTACCTATTAACCTAAAATCTATAAAAATCGATTTTAGTTCTCGATACATTCTTTATTAGTGAAGTATATGCTAAAATATAGGGTAAAGTAACCAGTAATAGCTAAAAAGAGGTGGCAGAAATAGTTTTTTTTTTTAGTACTAAAAGGCAGAGAGAATCTAGGCATGTGCATAAGAATGGGGACGGCGTGTGGTCTGTGCCCACTCTCAGAGAAATTATCTCTAGATACACCCATGAACGTAGTGTTAAGACATTTCATTCGCCAATCTGAAAATTATAATTTGCGAAGAAAAATAATGAAATTTTAAGCTATAAAAATATATTAATCTAAAAAACGTTGAATTATTAGTTATTTAATTATTTTATTTATACAATATATCATTAAATATAAGAAAATATAATACAAGTCTTAGAAAAAATAACTATTGTGATGCAATATAACTTAGTCATTAGTGATGTAACCAACAACTTAAAGGTACGTGAGAAGTTGTTCTGTTTGTTTATTACGAAAATGTGACATCCTGTTAAAAATTACATTATTCAAGTTACATTTGGAGGAATATTGAGAGTTGGTAGGTAGTAGGTATCTTATTATAACAAGGATAACACGTTTGATAGCTGACTGACGTCTACGGCCTCGTTTATTAATCTCTTCGCAATTCTCCGGCTTTTTAAGAAAAGTAACATTATTTGGCCTCGCCAGAAGAAAGACATAAAGAAAGCGAGATAAAAAAGATTTCAAAACATTTAGAATAACCGTTAGCCGGTGTGCACTGAAAACTCAGCTAATCTTGAAATAGCCTAGTTCATGCAACGCACGGATCTATTTATAGCTCACGTCTGTCGCGTCTTATATACGCGATTTAACGTATACGTTTTAATTGTAGTTAGTTAATTACCTTCATTTTTACTAATTACTATCTTTTATCTGTGGCCGGCACAGTATTTGCCGGTAAACTCGAAATTGGGTGGAAAATAGAAAACGGAATATCTTAACACTAGTTTCTCCCTGCCTAGCTAGTGTTTTACGGGACTTAGTAAAAAAATAAAATATTTATTTTCAAAGATGGGCGGTCTGATATGTGATCTGGCTAGAGTGTCTACAGCTGGATCTCAATCATAATTTTAATTTAATGCATATTGTTTCAAAATTAATTAAAATGCTTTGATTCATAATGCAATATATCTAAATAAGTCGTATGAAGAGAACGGAGAGACGCGTCATAACGCAATAAATAAAAAAAGAACCTAAAAGTATGTAAAAAAATCAACCGTTTATTCCCATAGAAAACTATGTGTGCCAAATTATTAAACTGTCTCAGTTTCATAACTTGCTCTATTATACAATAATTAGGTCACTTTGTAGATTTAATGTTTTTTTTTTGATAAACAACATAAAATATGCAAAAGGTAACATTTATGTTTTTATTTAGAGATCGTAGTGGCGCAGTGCCACATCGTCTCACTGAAAACGCAACGGTTGCAGGTACGATTCTCGGTAGAATGCATTATTTTTATTTCGTTGCTTTAGGAACAAAATAAAGTGTTTAATCCTAAAGAGTGGCTTACACTAGATTCCCTATGTCTATCCTGCTATATACGGGATAGAGCGTGTAAATATAATTAGTAAATTATACAAATCCCGGATCCACAGACTATAAAGAATGTAGCCCGAATCTATTTCCGCCGGCGATGTCCGTATTGGCCGCGTTCCAAACAAACAGATTCGCCTGTTATTATTTAAATATATAACGTAATATTGGCAGTAATTGTTTGTACCTATATTATGTATTTTTTATCAGTTTAACGCCGCTGTATTCCACATACAGCAGGATACGAATAGAAATAAAAATCATAAAATATGTTGACATTGTTTTTACTAGGTAAATATACTAAAATAATACTCAAAGCTACACTAAGGCAACGCAGACCAGATACTCATATCATATGATACCATAGAGAAAAAATATATTTAGCATTTTATGGGTTCACCGTGCCTATCGCGTAGAAGAGGAACTCAGAGCATTTCTTGGGGCTTGTGAGCGAAGTGCAGGCTTATGGAAACCTTGGAAATTGTCAATTAACTCCTCTACTAT
The DNA here is from genome assembly GCF_056956725.1 of Heliconius melpomene rosina. Taxonomy (NCBI): domain Eukaryota; kingdom Metazoa; phylum Arthropoda; class Insecta; order Lepidoptera; family Nymphalidae; genus Heliconius; species Heliconius melpomene. The sequence goes on along the minus strand of NC_140389.1, from coordinate 4,568,778 downwards.
CCCTAGGCCCTATCTTACCAAATTTAACAAGATAAATCTTTTTTGATAATTGTGTTGAACGGTTAAGCATGCGATTCCCACTCGGGGGATTGAATTAATTCGTTACCTCGCAATCGACATGCAATATCTTAAAAATAGTGTACAGATCTTAACACTATGTTAATTTTGCTAAAAATTCTCCTATTAAAAATAAGAACTCAAAACCAACGTATTCGATCCAAGACATCCCACCTGCGCCACGATCCCATACACTATGTCATAATAAACTTCTTCCAAATGAAATCCACTGGTTGCGCACACGCATGTAATAAGCAAACTTTACATATGTACAACGTAACCAGGTTACAGTTTTTATATCCAACTATTTCTGGAACCACCGTCATGTTTTATTTCAGTGATACATTGTACTATACAAGTGTACGCAGGAAGTTGTGAGTTACTGTGTCGTTTTACATTTCTAATTTAATTTTAAGTAAATTAAGGCTATATTTTGTTTTTGTTATTATGATAAAGTTCTAAAGATAAATTGGTTTAAATTGGCAAATATAAATATTTGTAGTTATAAGATTTTTAAAGACGTTTATTGCTTTACTTGTTACCCCGCTCGGCTTCGAACGCTCAATCTGAACGAATATTTATTTAAGAGTACTTTTTTATTTAAAAAAAAAGTATAGTTATCTATACTGTGCAGTCTTTTGGGAATTTATTTGCTTTAGCACGCAAATTTTGTAATATTTAATAGAAATATGTTTAGTTATTTCACATCTATCCAGGAGAGTTTTAACACTAGGTTCCTACTGTTTACTCTGATATGCAGGAAAAAGCATGAAGTTATCTTATACTCTACATTCTAAAAGATTTTATCTTCCTCAAAAATCATCACATAATATTATAATTGTAAAATGAACCAGGTCAAAGAAAAACATAAAGGATCAATCCGAAAGACAGTTTCATTTCATTTACAATGATTTCTGTGCCACGAAAGTCAATAAACTCAATATAAAACCTACTATAAATTCTCGGAGATCCTGTACAGGATAAATTATGCAAAAGGAAATAAAAAAAATGTCAGCGTGAAATTGCTTTGCATCTTGAGTCCGACTTAACTGTAACAACGATTCAAGTTGTGTAGAGTTACCATATTTTTATAGATATTGCTGGAGCATTCATTTTTTTTAATCAACTTAAAATTTTACTTTTTAATATCTTTGTCATTTTCATCTTTAAAAAGTTACTAAATAATTTATGGGACATGGTATATATATAATAAAATTGTATATTCAATAAATTTCACAGTGTATATAAATTATATTTAGAAAAGAGCAACTATTGTGTTTCTTGCTGCCTTTTTTCAGCAAAACTGCCTTCTGAAACGGTGGTAACTTCCTGTAGGCCCGGACTACCGATATTTCTATATAACTTCACGATTCAAATGTGCTTGTAATGATTTAATTGGATAAATAATATTTTGATTTTATCTGGATGCAGTCTTGGTGGGCTTGTCTTAGCGAAGATTATACATCCAGTCAGGTTCTTAAAATTTTTTTTTTGTCATATATATAAGAAAACAGCTTAAAATCATGTATGTACAAAATATGGAAGATGAAAGAAACTACTAAGATTTGTTAAATTTCACTCGAAATGGTGAAAAATAAATTATATATCCCATATATACGTGTTCAATGGTATTCCTAAAGTACATTCCAGTTATAAAGCGGCATAAAGAACTCATTCAGGTCTCAGGTTACAGCGCGTGCGCAGCTGAGCAGATTGTGTAATGCTATGGGATTTATTATGGGATTTTTATGAAGACATTTCCTATGGGCTGTATATTAAAAAAAACTTTTACACGGTATCGCGCATATGGCAGAGTAGATTGAGATTACAACCAAAAACCTACAATTAAGAATAATAAAAACATGCGAATTATGTTTGTTTTCTCTGTCTCTGCTAATAACACTAAAATATTCCGATAATAAGAAGGGGAATGGAGTGTCTTAACACTAGGTTCCCTGCCTACCCTACGAGATACATCGTAAAGCTGAAAACAAAAACGCTTGTAAAAATGACAGTAAATTACGAACAAATTAGTAGAAACAAAGTGAAAACCATGACTCAATTAGAGAAAGTATCGAACCAAAAGTATGAGAGTGTCGTTCCGTCTGTCTGTCTCGTGTCACCGCTATATACGGAGATCGCCAAGATCTGTCTTTATATTGGAATCTTTGCTAGTGATGTTCTGTTTTCTACAAATTGATATTCTTATGGAATTGTTTTAGATACATGTTATAAGAAATTAATGGAATAATTAGTAGTAGGATGAAATATTTACAAAATCGTAATGCAGCAGTACAGCACCGCCTGTAAACATGAAGGCTTGGATTCAAATTGTGCCCAGAGCAAGATATCTTTTTCATTTTTCCACTGTAATGAGAAGAGAAGTGTTGGTCTCATAAACTAAAACTAATACAAAATATTATTAAGAAAGTAAATTATATCAATAACTACTAGCATAAAATTGTCGATAAATATCAGACGATAAATAGATTCAAAACAAAATGTAATCGATATCTTTTATCAACATTAAAAACACATATCGATATTTTTAACAATAAAACACCACTAGCCGACACAATTTTATATAGGCCAACCAACCGCCATATAAAGTAAACACCGTCTGGCATTCACGTTTATTGATTGGTAATGAAAGTACAGACACGTTTTGCCTTTTGTAGAAATTTCTCTATGATAATTGTTTTATAAAAAGTTACTTTGCTACTTTTGTGTAAGAAGTAGTATGCGATACTTTTCCTGATCGCCTTCGAAGGACATGTTTGTGAATGAAAGTGATGATTAGACGCTGTTAGAGCTATTTAAAGTTAGTTTCAATAGAAATTTAATATTTATACTATTTTTCTGTATAATATATATTTTCAAATTTATTTTTCGGCTTTGGTGCTGCGTTGAATTCCGCCATAGCATTTCGATAGGCGGGTAATTGATAATTGAGCTGAAAGTGAGGAATCGAGTGTCTTAATGCTAGGTTTCCTCTGCCTCAAATAAAAAAATAATTACTTTTAATCATAAATACATCATTAACAAAAAACCCCAGGAATTTATGATGAAACAAAGAGCTATATATAGGGAATCATTAAAATTAACATGAAAATATAGTTTTGTCGTCGTCCATCACAAGTAGTTAACCTTACTAAGTCAAATAATATATTGACTCAAGTGGAATCCACTAACTGTTTATACGAGTATACTGAATAGCACAGTGTACGCTGACTTTAAAGAGGACTTTTGATGTCGATATTTATTTTTGAGACCCCCATGACGCAGATGGCCAGCGTCTGCGTATAACCGCGATGGTTGTGAGTTCCATCCTTTCTAGGGGGAGAATTATGATATTAAATTATTTTCATTTGCTGGCTTTGGGAGACAGAGCGTGGAATCCGCTACTTAACACGTAAGTATTATGAGTTTTTATCATTTTAGAAAGGTATTTAGAAGTAACACCATAATAAAAAATAAATAATAGGTACAACATTTTGGTAATTTCTATATATTATTATGTCAAATAAAAAATACTTAAGTTTGGAATCGAACTCAAAACCAATCACCGAAGGCAACGGAGTAAATTATAATAATTATTTTTATAATATTTTATACAGATATTTTTATTCCTCTGTGTATCGTTGTAAAAACAAAGCACGTACGACCACGTTTTACAGGTTTGTAATTATTTTTATAGTATTGTTTTTAATATACCTTCTCGAATTATGGCTAGTTTTTATTTAATAAGAGACTATCGTTAATTAAAATTTTTCAGCAAAATTTTTCATATACCGCCTTTTGAGATGGTGAAACTCGATACCTGCTGATTGCAGTGTTACTGGAGCAAGGAAATGAAAATAATTTATTCCTCCAACTGGGAATTGAATCCATGACCTTCAGGTTTACAGAGTTTTAGTAAATTTCCTCATAAATCATTACTTAAACGATGTTTATCCTTGAACTGATATTATATATCTACATATATTATAGAATTTCAGACACACTGAAGCAGATTTTGGCATGTCTTCAAGCTTCAATTACATCACTGGTACAGTTAAAATGATTATATACAAACATCCTGTCATACTGCTATTACTGTACGTGATGAACGTGAAAAACATAAACTTTTATTATAATTTATGAAGGTGACTAGTGAATTAGAATTTCTATGGAAAAAAAATATTTGTTCGCTTGAAGGTAACTAAAATTTTTAATTTTATTAAAGCACAAAGAAAGTGTCACGTTTTTTAAATATAGCAGGATAGGTAGAGAGAACTTAGTGGTAAAACACTTCGTTTCCCACATATCGCTCAATTTGTATTAATAAAAAAGAGAAAATAAAAATAGCTTAAATATAATTCTTCCAATCAAGATTGAACCCACAACCATCACGTACACAGTCATCAAATAGCACCAATGAACTTCAAATTCATAATTTAATAATATTTTTTAACATATTTATATGTTACCCGGATGAAGAATTATATATTATTATATTATAGAAAAAGCTATTTTCTTATTCTTAGCATCTTGAAAATTCAAGGCTGATGCAAAAGTGACCTAAATTTTAAATGTGGCTGTGACGAACGCGAACAATGAATCAGTTTTAAATATATTGTTAAAATGTGCCAAGTATGAATCGGTTTTCTTTTGAAAGATATTTTGAATTTACTATTCTTTTTATTTTTTTTATATAATATATAAAGATGTTTTTTTGTGGCCGTCATGGTGATGGTTATGGGATCCCCACTTGGGATAATGGTAATATAATTTTCATTTTGGTAGACAAAAAGGAGCGTTTCGTCGTAATTTAACATAGAATGCATCAAAATTGTTCAGAAAAAGAGGAATGGCCTTAGCACAAGGTTCGCTCTGCTTCCCGAGAGGTTCCCAAAATATAATAAAAAAACATATTTCAAAGACATAATATTATTGAAGAAACTGATTGAAAAAATACCTTATTTTATAATACAGAAGAAATATAGCTGGACCCAAAACTGTGCCTCTTGAAGACTTCAAAAGTGCCGGTTTAAGTCCTGTGACGTTAATTTTTTTATTCATTTTCCAAAAGCATTTTTCTTTCACCACATTTCAACACATTAATTAACAATACAAAAATATATAGTAAATAAATAATTGTATTTACAAGAAATAATTGTAATTGCTCAACTAATTGCTAAAGGTCAACCGACAGACAGAATGACGTTCTCATTACTAATAATTATTTAGACTATACATATTTATGTTTGCTTCTATGATATGGTTTGTTTATGGAACCTTGGTTATGTTTACTTTGAGATCATGTTAAAGCTATTTTAGATTTAACCTTAGAGAAAGATCGTTAGTTATAGAGAAATTGATTTTTAAACATATTGTAGAATATTTATATTAAAAAAAAATATAATTATATTTTAATTTAACGCATTATTCGAACACAGGGTAGGCAGAGAAAAACTAGTGTCAAGACATTTTGTTTTTCGCTCTTCAAATAAAATTGGCGCTATTTACACTAAATAAATAAATAAATAAACAAAATTATACTATAAAAATATAAATTATACAAGATTGTTTAAATGTCTGAAAATAAAATTGCAAATTACTAGATATACTTATAGCTGAACTCAACCACACGTTGTCAACTTAACCTAATTTCACGAGATGTGCAGGTTTTTAAATATATGACATTAAAGCTCTTACAATGTGGAGTATTTACAAAGTGCCTGTCGCCGCCCGCAACTTTGTTTGCGATGACTTTAAAAATTGAAAATATTTCCAATTTTTTCCCATTCCTGTAAGCACTTCGAGAAATCCTCTCTCAGTACCTACTCCTCTCTTTACACTTCCTAACTTCCAAACATGTCAAATTTCAACATTCTAAGTCTTACAATAAATAGTCTTTTATACTTGACAGTAATAACAACATAGACAAATTTTTGTTTTGTGTCCTGATCCTGATCTATTTTGTTTCAGTTTCATATAATTAAGCACTATTTCTTTCATAACAATCAAATATCCATTTGCTCATCCCACATATAGCGTTAACGCGTACCTAGAATGGTTGAGCCCAAATTCATTTGCCCCAGTTAGTCTATATTTTGCTAGGACTAATTCGGTCTAGACACGGCTAATTGAATGTCCTATAAAAGTTAAGTAAAGTTTATTGACATATAAACAAAGGTTACGCAGTTCGAACTTACGAGTACCTATATAGTTTTTCGTGTATTTTGTATTGAAATCTGATATTTTAAGAATGTATAGAGAAAAGGAAATAGTGATTTTAGTTTAGAAATTTAGTTTAGAAATATACCCCGATGTTTCTTAAATAAATATATTTATTTTTTCGTCGTCGTCAAATTCGTTTAAGAGTAAAGAGTAAGTAAACTGAAAAACCTAATTTACTCACATGCCTAAATCTTACTTTCTAAGTAGTTCCGTAGTTTCTAGTAGTTTATTGTCATATCAATCACCCAGAACAGAAGTTATTTATTTTATATAGTGCTATAACATACGATATTAAATTTACACAAAAAGAAATCTTGAAAGCTCAACTGTAGCATATCCTGAAATAATTTATACGCCGTTCCTCCGCACATGTGAAGCTAAAGCGAGTTGCGCAAGTCGGCACGTTCCCATTGTCGACTTATTACGTTGAAACAGTAGTGCCAACAATCTCCGTTCACTGTTTTCCTAATTTATAGCATTATTTTTTTATTATAGAGGTTGTATTTTTTTAGGTTGTTTTGCTAAATACAACAAGAACATATAGTCTGTAAGAACCTTTTTTCTAATTAATACCTATATGTCTTTAATTTCGTATTTTAGTTTTTTTTGACGCTACAAGCATCTTCGTCAGTATATGAGACATTACGAGAGATTCTAAGAAGAATCCACAAAGGATGTCTGAATTTCCAATAAATTTGTATGAAACAAATAAAATTAGCAAAAAATAGCCGTAGAATATATATATTCTGTCTATTACATATATATTAGTTAATACTCTAACCAGTAATCGAACAAGCAACCACCATAGTGAGCTCAAAGGCTAGTAATAACGAAAATGAAATAAAAATCGTGAATCAATGGAAACAAACACCCAGAGATAGGCACAAAATGGGTCACATTGGAAACATTCTGCGCACATTTGTTACATTTTTAACTACTTTGCTCTGTTCATTTAAGTGTTCGGTGTTTGTGGTAAGTTTTCTCACATACTGTATTAGTTACATGTTTACTGACTTCAGTTTTCAGTTCTTCGTAATAATATTTATTTAGTATTATTTTACCTTATCGTTTGGTTATTGAATAAAAGTTAATTCATCCAAATATAATATTTATAATGTTATAACATTTTATGGTAACGATTCAAAGCTCGGCGTTGAGCCTCGCCACTCAGCATGCAATTTTCAGAATTCTGTGAAAAGTAGGGGACGGAAGTGTCTTAATGGGAATGCATTCTCTTAACTAGTCTTAACTTCCCAGGTTCCCTCTGACAGCCACACACGATGTTCCGTCATTGCATCAGAATAGCGACTATGACACTATAAGATATAGGTAGGTACGTGTTAAAATCAATAAGCTCCTAATATTACCAGTGCCAAATATGGGCTGTAAAATCGCTTACAATTAATTACAATAATTCCTAGAAAATGATGCAATAAGTAGACACAGGCCTTGAGGCCGTTCAGAGGGGCACAGGCTTGTGAATGTAATCGTAGTAGATTGTGGGTTCAAATATTTACTATTTTCATTTCCTATACCTGATACACAGACAAAGAGTGGGATTGATTCTGCCACTCAACACGCAATGCCTTCAGAATTCTGCGGAAAGTGGAGAATAGAGTATTTTAACACTACGTTCCCTTTGCCTACGCTGCTATCTACGGGTTACAATGTAACGCTGAAAAAAAAACAGATTATCGGAAACTGCATCTTTACGTTGTTTCCCTCATAGCAATATAGACAGAGGGAACCCAGTGTTAAAACTCTTCGTTTTCCAATGTCTGACATTTTTAAAGACGTTGTGTGACGAGCGATGGAACTCCGCAGTTTGTCTTGTTGCTAGAGCGAGGAAAATGAATATAATTTATTATCCCGAGTGGAAATCGAACTCACACGAACCGTCGAGTTTACAGCCACTGTGCCACGATAGCCTCAATAAAAAAATAACTATTATTATTAACAAAATGTTATTATAATCAATTTAACTCGACTCTAAGGTCAAATTAATTCATGGGGGGTCGTGTAATGCCGAAAACTGGGTATAATACAGCTTGCGCCACACCTCGACCCGCCACCCGTGACCGATGATATAAATGAAGATGTTATAGTGTGACTATCATTTTGACAATATTTATATTTCTTTTTGTTTTAGCTTAGCAGGATAGATAGTGTTAAGACACTCCCGCGCACCGCCCAATTTTCAAGGCATTGGTTGTTGAGTGGAGGAACTCAACGCTGCTTAGCTAGAGTGGGAATTGAACCCACCACCATTGCAGTCATTCTTCGCGAAGACGGCCTCTTTAACCAGATTCATCATGTAGTTATATTTAGTTTTAATATATATATTTTTACCTTATCTTCAATTGTATGAGAATAAGTTGTAAGTCCTTACCTGTAAATAAATTAAAAATATATTAAAATTATAATGGTCCCGTATAAAAATTATTTAATAAATAAAGCATTAATTTATCATAACTTTTGAATGGTTATAAATAAATTTAATATTATATTCTACTTTTTTACTTAAGTTTGTGTACTTAAATTATTATATTTTTAATTCACTTTACACAAAAATACAAAGAAATTCCGTTCGTCACCGTTCCGTTTCGTTAAATTCTTGAGATATTGCGTGTTGAGTGGCGTAATACAACGCCGCGCTTCATCTAATATAACAGGAAAGTGAAAATGTAAAACCACAACTTACCAATGACTTACTGAACTGTTAAATAATTATAATTAATCTTTATAAGAGAGCAAACTCTATCTCTTATGATTGAAGTCATTAATTATTTTTACTCTTGAGATCACTTCAAACACTCGATGGCACTTATGAAACGCGATTAAAATATTTTGTTGTACTTTAAATGAAAGTAGTAGCTAGTAGCTACCTCTTAGATATGTAGAGATAGATGATATATATGTTTTTATTGTATTTTTAACTACTTTTCTGTTTTCATCATACTGTATCCTAAAACCTAGTGTTACAATGGTATTCCACCACCTACGTACAGAATAATTTTTTGCTTTCTTCTTACCAGAGCGAAAAAATAATTCATTCCCTCGAGATGGATTCAAATCCACAATCGTCGGGTTCACACGCTTTAATGCTGCGCCTATTCTTTAGTGGACAATGCTGGTGAATTCAGTTCTTAATATAATGAAAATAAAAGCCTTAACAGACGAACCGATAAACAACAACGTAATCCTATAAGAGTTGCGTTTTTTCTTTTGAGTTACGGAACCCTACATATTAAAATGAGATAGATACAAAAAATCTAGTATTTTAGAACAAATTAATATATTTCATTTTTGAATTGAACCCACTAGTACCATTATATTTAATTAAATTATACATACATATATATAACTAAGCAACTAAGGCCCTAAAATAATAATAGTGCATAATTTAACATCAAACATGGCCACACTCACGACCATATGGTGTTCCGCACGGCCGGGCGGGGAGTGACCTCTTTATGGTCAAGTTTAAACGCCAAATTTGGTCAGTCATGGATAATGACTGACTATTTAAATACGACTGTTTAGCTTCGTTATCAGAGAAAGTGGTTTTTTTTTAGGTTCACGCTGTATCACGCACATAGCATGGTACGCAAAAGGAACCTAGTGTAAAAAACCCCGTTTCATATATTCAGCGACATGGAGCGAACGCCGGGTTTTGTATTGTTATTAGAGTGAGTAAATGAAAATATTTCACTTCCCTAAGTGGGGAATCGAACACACAACCATCGTGTTTATCACGTCATATGCTGGCGTGATCACGGTGTCATGACGATCTGTTGGTTATTTTTTATTATTTATAGATTTTTTTATTTAAATGAGGATTAACTCTATACAAAGTTATAGACAAAGAGAAGAGAAGAGAGAAGAGAAGATAGATATAAATAGTTAAAACAAATTAAAAGTTAAACGTGTTCTACGAGTAACATTTTGTAACTGAATATTTCACATTTTACGTTCAATTAAATAAACTAGGGTATGATACACAAGCTGACCGGGTTGTGATGCGGCGGGGAACGTCCAAATATTTACCTTAATTGAAATTGGGTCTAGGTGATGAATGGGTTTTTTATGTTTGTTATATAAATATATTAGACTAACACTTTTAAAGTTTAAGGAAGCAAATAGATATAATTAATGAGATAAATCATGAGCTTCTATCATGTAGATCAGGATCGATAGATCGATCGAGTGGGAAAAAATATAAAAAAATACTGGTGACAGAGAGATACGTGTGAGACAGAGAGAAAAGTCTTTAACGTTCCTAGTATCAAGACGCTGTGTGTTGAGTGGCAGCATTCTACGTCTTACTTTGTCTACCGTACCGGAAAGTAACATATTTGTAATTCATTCCCCCGAGTTGAATTCAAACCCACAACCATCAAGATTACAATTAAACGATGTGCCACGAAGACCACTTTATTAAGTTTCAAGATATATTATTATGATGCTCATTTAATTTTTAAATTACATAGACGTCGCCACAGCTATACACACATAACCCTTTTAAGTATCACAGATAAGCTATATGCCAAATAAAATTCCCAACCCAATAACAAACACGCACTATTGACAGTGAAATCTTTCACGTTTTGCGGTGGAGGCGAAGATAACCTATGTCGAAATACTCTCTCTTCTATTTACCGTTCGTTTAAAGATAAAATACGAAGGCAGTATCTGAAGCCATAATTTGTATATTCTAATTGGAAACACCCAGATTTTATTTTATATATAAATAGATCTTCCAATAGCTTTCGTAGCCACAATCGTCACCTCTTTATCATCTCTTTCTATTCCATAGTATAATATATTAGCTCATGTTCATTCATTCATTTCATTCATATAATATTAATGAAAAAATTAACAACTGGATTTAAACCTGTTAGAATCTCTGCAATCTTTTGCAATTTTATATTCTATAGTTCTATACAATGAAGTCCACGCAGGCGAAGCCGCGAGCGGAACGCTAGTATAAAATATAATAATAAGCACGCGTGGGATGCCAAGATCACAAAAACTAATCGAATCTAAATGTTGAAGATTTTTTATTACAATTCTAAATCTACGCGGTCAATGACCGAAATCAGCGAAAATAAACGAATTATCTAACGTAAATATTTGTGAGAGTCCATTAAGAGGCTGGGAATGGCGAAGGAACTTAGTTAAATAAATATTGCTAAACCGATTTTGATAAAATATGTTTGGTTCAGTGGTGAACAGTGTTGTGTCATGCAGGAGCAGGCTTTAGAGCTTTCAGGTTCAACAGTTCATTCTAGGTCATAAGGCATTTTTTTCAATATCAGATTTTAGATCTATATTTTTTCTTATGTAAATAAAATATCCATATATCTAAAAAAAATCAAATAAAAGAGGGGTCGTCAAAAATCTTTTTAAGATTTTGGGCATGACCATTATATGGAATAACACTATAAAAATGTTAAAAAATTAAAATTTCCCAAAATGTTATTCAAATATTACCTACCTATTTATATGTCGTCATCTACAAAATATTCATTGTACAAAATAACTAAAAAAGGAATATTTTAATTCAACAAATATCAAAATACACGAACACGAGAAACTAATGGTTTATTTAGAGAGTAGGAAATAGAAAATTTGAATGTAAAACTGTTTTTTAAGTACTTTCGCTCCATTGCGTACTCCATTGTCCACATATAATAACTCTTTACTGACATGTTTAAATATATAAGTATAGTATTAGAATAATAATGTATTTCCTGTATTTTATAATTTTCGTAAGTACGTAAGTCAAAAGTACAGGACCGATTTTTGGATGAACAGAGAGATGAGACACTCGAAGTAGTCGATATTTAGTAACACGAGAAGTATATTTTTATAAGGAGGATACGTTCCAAGAGGCGCGGGTTCGAGTCCTACTACGTTGAAATTGTTATGGAAAGTTCTAAAATATCTTCTATCGAAAAAAAAGTGAAAGAAAGATGAGCAGAATTCGAACTAACAACGATTATACAAATGACACTACAAAAACTTACTATAAATAACAAAAAAACATGCACCATTTCTTTCATAAGGTTATCAAACCCATCCATTCTTATAATACAAAATTTATTATATTATCAATGAATTCTTAAAATTACGCCATACGTCTTTCACAATGAAAAATAAACGGTTACATCACTAGCGCGATATAGGTTAAGTAATAAATAATGTGAACGATAAACACACTAGGTTATCAACTGCTGTATGAATTATGTTACTTCCATATTATTATAGGAGCCTGTCGTAAAAGTGAAATTGTCGACTGTAATAGCGATATTTGTGGGTTCGATTCTCATTTTAGGTGAAAAAATATTTTCTTTGCGTCGTTCTAGCATGACAATCAACGGCGTTGGGTTCCGTTACTTCGAAATGCCTCGCAATTTAGACGGTGTTTCCGGAACGAAGTGTTTTCATATTACATTCTTTGTTCTCTCTTGCTATGTGTGTATTAATAGATATTGAGTTAGTTAGTCAGTCAAATACTTTTCCTGTGTAACGTAAACTCTTTCATGAAGGAATATATTTTGACAACGGTATTCGATCAAATATGAAAAATGAATAGGAAATGCGAGCCATTAATATGAGCCAAAATATTATTTTATAAAGTCCTCTTCACACTTGCTAGGAAATAATAGAATCGTACTTTTTTGATATAATAGGATGGTAGCTTATTGGACGGTAATTGGGGAATAAAATATCTTATCACTAGGTTCCTGTGTCAACCCTGCTATATGCGGGAACCAGAATTAATCTACAAAAACCAACTAAATATAATGCACCTACGTGGAAATTACATACTAAAACTATACAAATATTTATTTAGTACATTTAAACAAGAAAATAGTAGAAAAACGCACGGATTTACTAATCATGTAAAAATACCATTACACAATATATGGAACGTGGCCAAAAGTGTTAAGCAAGCTGCTCTATTGAACCGATTCAGACGACTGTGAGGCAGATTCACTTTGTAAATATTTAGTACGGAGAGATTTATAAATGATAGTTTACTATTTTAAATACTACTTTAAAGAAAGGAAATGCAATATCAATTAATTATTTTCTTTATAGCTTTCTTTTGTAATTTTCTTTGATAATTTTATATTGATGAAAACAGGTCAAATTGGTTGGGGTTTATGCCTTTTTTTTAAATACTACAAGTTAGTATTATCATTTCTTAATGCGAAAACTCATATATAAAAGCAGAGCAAAGGTTCCACATGCACCGCTCAATAGAACTCAAATTCGCGTCGCAATTTGTCTTGGATTTGAAGCCGCTACCTTCGTTACAGTTCCACCCTTTGCCACTACGCCACGACGCGACAGTCTCAGATATTCTATAAGCTAACAATGTACTACAATGAATTCCAGGCATGCAAATCATGGACATGTGCCAAATTTCAGTAACATTTTGCTATAACTGAACAGAATGACTTTTGTAATTATAATAATATTTGTGTAAGTTATTTTTGTTATTTGTTTATCCCTTTGTGTAAGGAACTGCATAATATTAAAATATTATTTTTACCGTTTGAATTTCAACTTAAAATTCAAGCTTTCCTAGCGACGATTATCTACGTTTTCTCTTAGGAGAGGCCATTGTGTCGCAGTGGTATCTTTAAATTCGAATATTGTGGGTTCAATCCCCACTTGAGAGAATGAATTTTATTCATTTACCCGCTTTCTCAATATAAACGCGGAGTTAAGTTTCGGCATTGAAAAACGGAGAATTGAGCTATTTGATATAGTGTTCTTTACTAGCCTACTATATAAGAGACAAAACGTGAAGAAACTCTATTAGAAAATCAATATGTAATTAAATCACACCTATAATATATATTAAAAACATATCCTTTCTTTCTTCCTGAACAGAACAATACGTTCAAAGGGCTCGCCGACAATGGTTCAGATCGCATCGGTCTTAGAATTATATTTTTTATAAGTAACCGCTCTACGTGTAATGACGAGTCGTTTTTGATGGAACTTTGATAGTAGAAGAACGATGCACGAAATAATAAGCTTGGCTATGCTTTATGCACACGATGAGTGTAAATTCAAATCTTTCTCAAGGAAATATTTATGGCGTAGTGGAACAGAGTCTGTTGTCAAAGCGGTTATTGATTCTATTCCCTGTGGGGGGGTTAAAAAACCATTTTTTTAACTTCCACCTCTGAACACGTAATATATCCGTTGTATGGAAAATCAGGATCGTAGTGTCTTAATATTAGGTTCCCTCTGTCCACCCTGAAATATGCAAACAAAATATTAAACTACTATTTTACTCTTCTGTCATCTTATTCTCAATATATCCAATACTTTCTGAACAAAGTCATAGTTTATACCTAGTTCAATTCAAACCCAATAGAAATTTCCATTCCACCGGCGTCCACCATAAAAACGTGACATTATAATCTATCTATCAATTGATGTATGCCAGAGCAAAGGTGGTTTAATCCCATGGCTCGTTAGTCGATTCTGTTTGAAAAACTATTAACATGCTAATCTAACTTTCATTCAGGGATTGAATCCTCATCAATCATGTATGGAGGTTCTTTAATAAATGAGCTACCGGTTGGTTCAGTGGATAACTGGTACAGCTGTGTACATAGTCCAAAGTTCAAATTATGCGTTGGCAATGAGTACAATATTAATTGTATTAAGCACTTTAAAATTTAATTAATTTTAAAATTAATATGTTATTTCATATTAAGGAAATAAACAAACTTTTATAATCGTGTAAACATTTTAAAGTAGCAGGTGAAAGTAGAAGATACATTTTTAAAAATATAAAACTTTTAACTTTAGTTAAAATTTCCGTAATGAATCATAGTTCTGAGATAAATATCGTCTCATAATAAAAGAGAATAAAAAGAAATATTTGAAGATAGCTTAATTTCAAATAATAAAGGAACAATCAGTGAGTTTATTAAATATTATAAGTATAACCATACTTAATCTAAAATATTTTTAAAGTTAACTCTAAAAGAAATTCGATTGCGGTTAAAAATAAGCAGTTATGAGTCACGCAGTTAAATATAACTGCTTGAATAGAGTTACAAAGTTAAGTTAGAAGTCGCCTACGCTAAACTGGTTTAGACCACAACGAAGCTATATCTGTTAGATTCTACGGTTAGTATCATTTATGGGTTATTGTGTATTTCTTGTGATATTGTATGAGAGTACGGAATAAAAATGGAAAAATTTGTGTAAAGTTGAGAACTAAGTGTTTTAGCACTAAATTTTATTTGCCTATGTTAAATTAAGTTAAAAACATTTATATAAACCCACTACCACCTTTTACAGTTAACAAATTCACTTACAAATACCATCAGTCAATAAATTAAAGTGCAATCGAAGCTATAAATCCCAAACTTAAATTTACGATACTTTCCTTTACTAATTGAATCCTCAAAAGTTATCTGGAAAGAGGTCATTATCTAATTTATAGCATTATAATGGTTGTTTCACACGTTATAAACGTCCATTATCTGTGGTGTTCTGAACGTCTGTAGAGCCTTTGTTTTTGATTCTGGGAATCGATGATGTAGGTTTACAGTGAAATGGACTAAGATACCTTTGTATTTGATAGAAGTAATATATTATTGGTTAATACATAAAGTGTTTAAATGTAAATTTAGTGGTTGTGGATTCGATTTCTGTTTAAGGGTTTCTGTTTATATTTTGTAAAATATAGTTTTTGTCAGTCGATTCGTCTGGTAAATCGGTGTATAAACTTGGTCTGTACAATAAACGAAAATTTAGAACATAACAATATGCTTATTAAATTGTTTGTTTCTACGCTCTAAATTTTAGTAGATAGTTAAACACGCAATGCCTTAAAAATTCAACTAAAAGTCTTATCTTAACATTGAGCTCCTTCTGCCTATCCTGATTTACGGGAAAACGCGTGAAGCTATTACTTAACACTAAGACTGTTCACAATATACAACCTTATTGATTCCACTAACAAATATCCATACATTTAAATAGCATATTGGAATTATTAGCAATCGTCAATACTATTTAGTATTCAATAGATATTGCAAAAAACAGTTCGACCGTTACATTGTTATTTGTTACCTGGTGTTCCTGGAAATGACCACCGTAGATTATTATTGAAGCCCGGTGGTACATTATGAGGTTTTTTTTTATTTGTAAGTAGAAATATCGGATGCTGTATTCAAAATCTTTGTGCTCTAAGCACTTTTGGTAAAGATACCAGTTTGTGGATTCGATTTTCACTCGGAGGAATGTATTGTTATATCTTCAGTCATTTTAGAACGCGGCGTTGAGTTACGAGTACGTCATCTAATATGCAATGTTTCGAAAGTCGGACTGTGCGTGGAGAACGGACTGTCTTAATACTAGATTCCCTCTTCCCACTCTGCTATATGATAATACAGAGTGTAGCTCAAAAAAATATTTTAATGAGATTTGTGCTCGTAATCATTGCACTCCTTTACCTACGTCACAAATGGCCTTAAAGATATTGATATTATGGTTAAATCTAAGAAAAATAATATAAAATTCTGTTTGTAAGCTTGATATAAGTTTAATATAGCCATAACAAAACTAAGAAGTTCTATTTGGTGGCTTCCACGTGACTAAAGGATCGTGCTGGCCTGTCAGTTTTATCAAAAAGGGCGGGAAACCGATTTTTCATAGTCGTTTTTTGTAACATAACTCTCGCGTGAGTTGTCATTAAAATATTAAGACAAAAGCTTCGCCCATATGGAAAAGTATTAACCGTGTTTCGTACGCTTAGAAAGAAAAGTGTTATGAGTAAAAAATCTATATTAAAATTTCCTTAATTCTAATTTATTTTATCTTCTTTAAACAAAAATAGCCAGAAGCAAAAATAACGAGGCTAGAATGTTCAACTATTCATCCAAGCTTGTGAAAATTGAACCCACTACAACAGACAAAAATATGACAACCATTAAAATGTATCATATTACGCATTATAATTTGTATACATTCAGTATTATATTTCAGCATTCTGCAAATATATACGTAGAAAAATTATCGCTGAGTCCAAACAAGTCGGTTCTTTGTTGTAATATAATATTGCAGTAATGCAATAGTATAGATAATTATATTTTACTAGTGGACCCGGACGCGGCTACGCCTGCTTAAACTATAAGAATATTTATTAAATATATTTTCAGTTTTCAATATAATAAGTAAGATTATATAAGCTTAAATAATCAAAAAGAATAATAAGTAGAGACATATTATTACAAAAAATATCTGGGAAATTGAAAACCAACATAAGAAGTAAAAGTAACTAAAGGATATTCTTAATATTAAGAAATTATTATTATTCTTAATATAAAAAAAGTACCTAGAACCCGTACCTAAAAACTACCTAAAAGGTTATTTTTTGCCAGCAATATCAAATAAAATAAGAAGAGAACCAAAGTGTATTTTAAATTACCTAATTATAAACAGCAAATAAAGTTAGTAGAAAATGTATGAAAATTTATAAAACCATCAACGTCATCTGCCCGTTCGCGTCGGTCATACTCATACTGTGCCGCCCGTAGGTTAGGTCATTTCGAATCAGTGGCATCTTCTTAATTATTTATTAGAATGTTATACAGTAAACTATAATTTCAATCTACTGTGTGACTATTATATTTATTTTCATAAGGATGAATATCAAAACGTCGCGGTAACGTTGCGTAGCGACGCGACGGTTGTTATTAACATGGCAGAATGAATTGCATGTCAAATTAGAAAGTACTTTAAAATATATTAGTTTATATGTGTAATGTAATGTTATATAGCCTATAGCACTTCTGAAGAATGCAGCTTTCATACAAAACAAAAACAATGTAAATCGATCCAGTAGATCCAGAGATCTTAGCGTTCAAACAAACAAACAAACAAACAAACTCTTCCGCTTTATTATATTAGTATAGATATTGCGGATGTCTCAATATAAATTTGAAACCGAAAAATTTAGTTTATACTTTTGTTTTGATTATGAATTGTAAAAAATAAAAAAAAACACCAGTTTTAAGATCAAAATATGAAATAAAAAGTGCTTATTTTTTCAGACAAAATAGTTTTCAATTTTATAAGTAGAATGAAACGCCAAAAATTTTATGAATATTTTGATTTATTTGTTAATTATATTTTAATAATTTTAATTTCCCTACTCCAGACGGCGTAGAATTCCGCAACTCAGCACGCAATATATTTAAAATTGGAATGGAATTGGAAAATTGAATGTCTTAACACTAAGTTCTTTCTACCTACCCCATAAAACAACTACGATCAATCTAAAACAATTTTCTAAAGCTTTTAAAAAAAAACATATTTTTAAACTAAAGCAAAACCTATTTCGTGCACACCTCTCCACACGCTCTGGTGGTCTAACCCCTTGTAATTTGTAATTTGGAGTCATTACGTTACAGCCCACTGGCACTATTCCGATACGGGTATTAAATATTTATTGTTAGTATAAATATTGTAACCTGTAGGTTCCAATCCGGTTACGGTCACAAAATAAAATGAAATGAGAAGCGGAAATCGAACCCACTAATATCTAGCTATTAGGTAATTTTATTTGTACATTTTGTAGAATAGATTTTATGAAACAAACAGATAAAGCTAAGATCTCAAAATTGTGTCCAAAGAAAGGTATTGTGTGTTGACATGCTTTATACGAACATATATGCTTCAAGCTGAAGTTCAACCCGAATAATATATATGAGGATCTAGATAGGCAAGCTTGTTCTTCTGATACCAGGTTAGGCAAATAAAACGACGTGCTATGATACTCTGTTCTCCACTCATCCCCTAATTTTATATGCTGGTCTATACTGGATACAAACTCGTATGTAAAATGTCATAAAATATTTATGAATGTTCAAAATCGATTTCGCAATACTAAACACGAGTTGCGTTAAAACAACAAAGCTAATACAAAATGAAACACGCCCAGTTATTTGCCTTTCATTTACCTACACAGCAAACATTGTTCCAAGACATTAAATCTAATATAGGATAGTTTTGATTATATAGTCAATTATATCGACAATTGTTTTGTAGTACAAAAGTCATTTTATTGTGAAATTTCAAACGAGGTTCAAAGTTTGATTCCCAAGAAATATAAATTTTACGAGACTTATACGTAATATATCTAATATAAAGTGAAATTTTATTCTGTATGTACAAGATTAAGAAATTAACAAATTTGATCTATATCTTTTATGAACTACCGTTTTCCAAGAAAACTAACAGATGTTCATTCTAAAATATAGATGTTATCTTTTTATGTTAAGCCACATTGCTATTAAATTTGCACCTTTACTATTAAAATTTTATCTAAAATCTGATTTTCTTATTTGCAATTTTTATTGCAAAAAAGATAAGTTTAGTAGGAGAAACAAAGAGCAGAGTTAAATAAACATTGCAGAATTATAAATAGCGGAAATCAATACAACAACAAATAATTAAATTCAATGTAAAGAAATCGAGTTAATTAAAGAAATGTAAAACAAAGCTCAAATATCCAATTACAATCATCCCCCAATTCTATATTTTAAAAGGAATGTATATAATAATAATTTGAGGCGCGTGTCCGTCCATCACCTGCAGGGCGGGTGTGCTCTAACAAAACTGGCCTTTTTGAAAGTGTGCTGAATGTGTACAATGACTACAACAATTGAGTTGAATATATGGGTATTATTATTTTTTGGAATTAAAATTCTTCTTTAAAAGTAAGAATCGCTATCTGAATGTACTTTTGTGCAAAAAAGATAAAAGAAAAGTGTAGAGAAATAGAACACAAAAAGTCTGAAACATAAGCAGATATAAAATATAATGCATTACCTTTAGAGTACATTATTAATTAAAAACGTAACCTTAACGTTCTTTTATGAAGAAGCAAGCAAGTAAGAAAATAACATTTACATAGTTTTAAGTCATAAAATATACTTTTAAACATTTAACGAGGCGTTGCAGTTGGCGAAGGGCGGGTTCGATGCCCGAGCAGCATTGTTTACTAACAAGGCTAGCAGTTAAGAATAAACTGTTTTACATCTTCATTCTTTAGCTTTAACTCAAAAAGGTTAAGAGGTGTTAAGGTCCTTTTAGTTATTTGTTTTGTATTTATCGTATATTTGTGAATGTGTTATAATTGATTTTATAAAGGAAATATATATTTTTTTTGTGTTATAAAAAAGTTATAAAAATATTTTTAATAGAATTTTTTTTTTCTTCAGCTTCACGTTATATGTTGCATAGCAAAGTAAGCAGAGAACCTAATATTGAGACAAGACATTGGGTGTTGAACGGCGGAACTAAACGCAGCGTTTTGTCTTGTCAGGTCTTAGAAATAACAATACGACGGAGGTTGAATTCACAATTATTAAATTTACAGTCGCACCCATGCTTGTATAAGTTAATTTATTTGCACTTTCTATTTAAATATGATTAGTGATAATGCTTAAAATTAAGCCACTAACATTTATTTTTATTCTTCTATAGCAAATTGTAAGCTTACTTACAAAAAGTGAATATTTCGAGCGAAAGCTTTTGGAGCTTTCGCTTTGTTCTGTTTTGAATAGCTTTCATTTCACCTTTAGTAATCTATTGTCCAAAATCACAACTGCTCCAAGAAGATTTACTGTGAGTGGTTCTTTATACAATCTTTTATATTTCGTTTAATGGAAACTTGTAATGTATAGTAACTTTACATTTTAAACAAATTGTTAACAATACGCAGTGGTGAAAAAAGAGAAATTTCAGGAGAAATATGAGAATTTTCTCGGTCAATGAAAAAAGAGCGCTTAGTCATAAATAAAAGTGAATAAAAGAAATATAAAAATATATCAATGAAGTTTAACATTATACTAGCGGCCCACTCGCGGTTTCACCCGCATATCACCTATAACAACACTTTTATTACGCTGCATTTGCCAATAGATCGATACATTTAATCATGAACACTACTTGGCTGTATAGATCCAGAGATCTTAGCGTTTAAAAACAAAAAAATATATAATTTATAATATAGAATTTATTTATATTATATAATGTAGTTTAAAGGTCAGACAAAGTAATCACTACATACGCAATGATAAAAAACAAAACGGAAACGAATCTTATAAATCCTAATCAAAATTCTAAACTTCGTAATGGCGCCATACAAAAATGCAGACGCACATAACCTTTACCGGCAATTTTATAAAACGTCAGATTTTAGAACACCTTTGAACACGGCAGGTAGAGGAATTTATATGAAAAACAATATAAACGAAAAAAATGCGGTTTCTTTTATATTTAAAGTTGAGTGGAGATTACAACAATAGGCAAACTTTACTGTTTGCTTCTCGTTTTATCGTCTTGAGAACAATATCCTAATAACTAGCCTATAAACAAATTTAAACCTTAAATGGAAAGAAATAAGTTATAAATTCTGTTACTTTAGCAGGAAGGTTAAATTGGCAAGTAGTTTTAGTTATCTACGAGTTACGAGTATCACAAATGTCCCTCGCTAAATGCTCTTAACGTCTTGATGGCTTTGTTATGTACTATTAGGGGTAATAAAGAAGATTTTCGTGAATCAGGTCATTAAACTAATGAAGATGATAAGAGGCTATCGTGGAATTCTTATGAACTCGCGGAATTCTTGTAAAATCACAGTTTTTTTATCTTTTCTTTGAAATCTTTATATTTAGAAGATTAAGATTTTTCTAAGTAAGTCATTTCATTATTTTATATTATAATAAGAATATTATATTACATATATTTTAAATATTTTGTTATCTTATTTTATAATTGCGACTTCGGGGTTCGTCATCTATACATGAACGAAAAATGGAGAGCGGAATATTTTTTACTAAAGTCAAATCCAGATAGTCTATATGAGCAAACCCAAACTAATATACCTATAATACACATAAAGAGCTACTTATGTTTTAAAACAAAATCTTTACCAAATAAATCTATGTATCTAACGTATAGGTACAGAATAAATTTATAATGATTTATTTAAACAATCAAGAAAAAAACACTTAAATATTTATTTTCCCAGCAACCTTTTTTTAAGCACTTCCCTTACATCCAATAAAATATACGATTCAAATATGTCAATAAATTAAGAAAATATCTAAAATATTTCTATTTTATCTCAACAATAGGTGTTGAAATCTAAAACCAAAGACGCAAGTTCTAAATCATATAAGACAAGGGTTGACGTAAATTACAATTTACAGAAAAAAAATTGTATTCCATATAAAAACTGAACGTTTTTTACTTTGGTTACAAATGCACTCTGCAGGTGGCATTGTGAAAAGAACACCTCATTAACGTTTTCTGAGACAATAAAATTTTTATTTGTATATTTTTAAGTTGCTATCAATGATTTCATAAAAAAGGTTGAAATATATGGCCTGATGCTTTTTTTGAAATACAGACATGGAGCTAAAATAAGAAAATATACTTACAAATATTTTACAACCCTCGTGGTGGAGGGGCATAAAGGTGTGATTGTAAATACGATAGTTGTAGGTTCGATTCCCGCAAGGGGAATGCATTGTAACAAGACAAAGCGCGGCGTTGTGTTCCACCACTCAACATGTAATGCCTCGAGAATGCAACAGACTGTAGGGAACGGAAACCACCCTATTATATGTTGTACGTAACTTTAGATTCCATTTTTTAGTTTCTATCTAGTCTAGTTACCTAAGCATAATTTTTCTAGTCTAGTTACCTAAGCATAATTTTTCATAATTTAAACAAAGCTTTTATTTTTTAACACACAACCACCTCAAAAAGATCAAAGACCATTCAACTGGACTATAAGGGCAAATTTAATTACTTATTCATAATTTAAATTCCACACACTTACAAAGCAATGTTTATCAATCAAGTATCTGATATTGATATGTGATACTCGATCAGCTGCCCTGACCTATAAAGCTTAGAAGCATCTAAATGCGGGATGTGTATGGAAAATTAGATTTAGAAATCCCATTCATTATGCGTTCGTAGTTATGTTTGTAGGTTCCTTCTGCCTATCCTGCTATATGCGGGATATAGCGTGAATAAAGTTTTAAAAGGTTATGATATTTTTTTCTCTATATGATATTTTTTTGGAAAATGAATTTTTAACTTTTTTCCTCTTGTTAACTTCTTTTTAACCGACTTCTGCAAGAAAAGGAGGTTATCAATTCGACTGTTTTTTTTTTTTTTTTTTTTTTTTTTTTTTTTTTTTTTTTTTTTTTTTTTTATGTTTGTTACCTCATAACTTTTAACTGGGTGAACCGATTTTGATATTTTTTTTTTATTTGAAAGGTATAGCTTCCCGAATGGTCCCATTTTTTTTTGGTCCATGTCTGACAATGGTATCCATGAGAAACTCACGTAAGTCTTAATTTTATAGGCATGTGCGCGACTAATAGCCGAATAACTCAATGTTGCGCTAACCGATTTTGATGATTCTTTTTTTATTTGAAAGGATACACTTCAAGGATAATTTAGTGAAAGTTTGGTTAGGTTTCGATTATGGAATCCGGAGAAAATTGAGAAAGTTTGTTTTTTTTGGTAAAAAATTGATTATACTGTAATAGTTACAAGCAAAAATTTTTTTAATTGATGTATTGTTGCATTTCTTTTCAACCAACCTCAATAAAGAGGATGTTCTCATTTTCAACCAACTTCAAAAAAGGGAGATTCTCAATTCGCCCGAATACTTTTTGTGTATGTTCTTGTCAATATACCAAAATGTAACTGCACAAAAATAATACCTAATTAAATGAAGTTTTACATAGAACAATCACAACCACTCGTTGACAACCACTATCACCACCATCACCACTCGTTCAAGAAGCATCATTTTAAGATCTACCCATCACTAAAAATCGTAAAATAAATTAATTTTTAACAAAAAGAAAAACCGACTTCTAACAACGAACTAAAAAGTGAAAAATAATTATATAAAGATTTTATAATTTTGAAGTCGGTGTCAAACTAATGCTACAACACCCTTACTACATATCTAATTACTAAGCCTGTTTGTTTTACTTGGCACCGACTTCAAAAATATAAAATCTTTATATAATTATTTTTCACTTTTTAGTTCGTTGTTAGAAGTCGGTTTTTCTTTTTGTTAAAAATTAATTTTTAAGTAGATTTTTTATTAGGCTTATTGTTTATTTTTTGCCAAAAAACATGATATTATTAGCCGAGCTTATTTTCATATTTATGTAACTAGTAATTTCGAATTCTATAAATACTTAATTTAATAATTTTTCTGACTACGCCACAGTGGCCTAAAAACATTATTTCATAGTCATCTGAATTGGGAGGTCCCATTATTTATGGCGCCAAGGCGACGCAGTCGTTGCTATGGCAAC
Source organism: Heliconius melpomene rosina (assembly GCF_056956725.1). Lineage (NCBI taxonomy): Eukaryota > Metazoa > Arthropoda > Insecta > Lepidoptera > Nymphalidae > Heliconius > Heliconius melpomene. The sequence continues at coordinate 4,544,092 of NC_140389.1, read as the reverse complement.
AATGTCTTAGTAGGGGAAAACTTTATATCTTGTCATTGTAAAAATACTATGTAAGTATTATAAAAAATATATTTTATTAGTTTTTGAACGCGACTTCAGGAGACCTAAGATCAAGTTTGACTTTTTTCATAAATAATCGAAAAATAATATTTAAAAGTATTATATACTATAGGCAATATTATTAATTGGGCAACGTAAAAAAAAATGGAAGAATAAATTCTTTAATATTTTCATTTACTGGTAGAGCACAAGTCAAGAAGAAAATGCGACATAAAGAATAATTTCAAATAAAATACCCAAGATTCTCTCCTTTTTCTCCATAAAACATAGAATTTGCGTAATATATACCTATAGAAACAGATATTCCCAAATTATTCTCATCTCATCTCACGGCCTACAAATATTAGTGAAAGTGGGCCACTGTTTGATGTTTCGGAAAGACATTAACACATTATTAGGTTTTGTATTACACATTACACATACTGTAATATCACACTGTATGGACAGTGACATAGATTATTTGTTTTTATAAAAAAATCTTATAGAATCATTACGGTATGTCCATTGCAATCAAACTCCATTGCAGAGTTTATATTTAAAATATGTTGTTTTTTCACCCAATAAAAATTGTGTCCAATTTTGATACTATGTTAGCTGGTGGAAGTTGGAACTTAACTCCGTGATTTGCCTTAAAATTATAGAATTAAAAATAATTCTTCTGAATAAATATCAAATAACTTGTTTGTCGAGTCCTGATGAGAACTTTCCGCCCAATTTTCGAAGATTTCCGTATTGCTTGCAGTGCGAGAATATCAAAATAATTAAATTCCCACTCGAGAATCGAACCTATAACCGTCGCGTTTACAGTCGAACGCTGTGCCGCTGCGCCATAATGATCTCATCTACTTATGTGTATAAATGGAACGTTTTCTATTGAAGTTTAAAGATATCTTTGAAATTAGAGCTGTCTGATCTAAAACCGATGCGGTTGACCTCAAGTAATTAGTATCGTGTAAACTGAAACACAATTATTAGTGGCTGGGTTAGGTTAAGGTCTACATTATCATTAGGCACTACCGGTTACTGAGTAACCTAAGTTGTTTTACATTTAAAAGTAATTCCACATTGAAAAAAAAAAATTTCATTCAAATAACATATATATGTAGTTCATAGAAGTATTTTCTCTTAATCGACAATTATTTTTTTAAAAAGTAACCTAGTGATAAGACACTCCCTTTCCAACTTTTCACCCAATTTTCGTGTAGAGTGGCGGAACTTAACTCGAGAGGAAATAAAAATAAATATAAGCAGTAGCGCAGTACTACTACTAATATAAACAAAAAAAAAACTGCTGACATAGATATTGTAGGCCAATATCTACGTAAAAATCATTTCTTTTAATAAAATGTTTTAAGATTCAATTGAGACGTAACCCAAAAAAAAGTTAATTCCACGCATCGAAATAGACTCACGTAAAAATAACATTGTAAATGCACGCGGCAAGTTCCACATGGAATGAAGAGACGTGGTATTCTTGTTAATCATTGGGGGTATTATTTGCTTATTATAAGTTGGTTATCGGTTCGATTCTCGTTTTGGGGGAATACGACTACGCTCTCGGTATACCTCTTTTGCCTCGTCAACTGTGGACCCTCATGCTTTTACGTGAACTTTCTCCAGTGCCATCAATATTATCTTCTCGAAGGTCAACATTTGTGCCATTCTAATATAATATTATTTTGTCTACAATATTTTCCAATAAAAATTTAAATTCACATCTGTGTTTACTTTTAGTCAAGGCACATAGAGATTAATCACTCAGCACATTTCATATTTCCGTTCGTTTTAAAAATTACAATAATATCGCGTTTTTGTGGGCTTTATGCCTAAAAAAATATATTTAAAGACGCCTTTGGCATGTATCTTACTAAATGCGATGGTTCTGAGTTCAATATTCATTAATTTCAGAAAATATTTCTATATTGCTAAGATATTTTCTTTGATAATAACAGCGTTCCAGTTTCGTTTCTATTTAAAACTCATAACATTTTTTAAAAACCTGTGGCTACGAAGGTGTACCTATTCTATACATATTCTGTTAGCTCTATTAATAGCATACAATGTCTTTTTAAAAATACCTTCTCGTAAATTCTTAGTAAAAAAACAAACTTAATAAACAGTACGTGATCGGGTTTCGGGATAGTTGTGTTGCCGAAAGAATAAATGTTAAATGTAATTTAAATAACTTTTTTTATAAAACTTCAGCTTTACGCTGTATCCCGATTCCCGCACACAACAGGGTAGGCAGAGGGAACCGAGTGTTACGATACTCCGTTCCCCACTTTCTGCCGAATTCTAGATGTATTGCGCGTTGGGTGGCAGAACTCAAGGCCGCGCTTTGCCTCGACATCAGAGCGAAGAAATAGAAATATAAAGGTAAATAAATATTTCACTTCCTCGAGTGCGGATCGAACCCACAACCGCCACGTTACAGCAACATTCTTCTGCCGCTGCGCCACGACGGCTTTTTTTTTATTAAACTGATAGAAAAATTTTAGTGTCAAGACACTCTGTTTTCCTTTATTTCGCCTGAATTCAAGAAATCAAGTTCCCTCCTCCAATACTAGGTTCCCTCTGTCTACCCTGCAGTTTTTTTATATTAAAATTATCAAGTATTTGCCCTAGAAAGTCTATAAACTAAAAGATTCAGGGCTATCCTACTTAGCATATGAATCACGGGCCGACGTAAGATGAACGCAAAGCCTTTGATAATGCCGCCGTTACACAGCATCTTTGTGATACGTTCTTAACATGTAACAATAATAAATATCTGTGTGGATTATATCTTATAAGTGAATGAGGTAGCAAGTTCTGTTCCTAGAATGGGAAAGAGAAAGAATTGAAATAGTGAAAGGTATACAATGGAAGATGTTATAGATTATTTATTATAGTCGAGTCGTAGCCCAGTGGGTCAGCGTCAGATTGGAAACGCAAGGGTTGTAGGTTCGATACAGATTCAGGGAATGGTTATTTTTACTTGCATTTATTTACCTTTATTTTTGGACCTAAGACTGAACGCGGCGTTGAGTTCCACAAATACACAATGTCAAAAAATGTCAAAGCTTGTAAGCATTATGACCTAGAGACAAACAATAGTTACAAGTTATTTATAAAATACTTTGCGACTCCAATTTCGCTTTAATCAAATATTTTAAATATTTTTATTTCCGTACACACCAGAATAATATATTTTAAATTTTATTTTTATTTCCCTGGTCCAAACCAGGAAGGTAAAATGCTAATATCTTTTGACCACAATTTAAAAAATGTGTCATTAAAAATAAAACAACAATAGCTACATCAATTACTATACCTGTGTCTTTTATATAAAAAAAAAGCAAAAAGAAAATAATCAGCGTGTCAAAACGCCGGAAGTCGGTCATAAATTTTTTGACAACAAAAAGCGCGCCAAGTGACAGGTTAAATTTAAATTTGGAATAGTTTTTAAAAATAAACACGACTGTCAATGCTTTATAGTGATGTTCCTGTACATTGTCAGAAAATTTATTGTAAGCTTACACTTAATCACTTTAAATTTATTTACTTCCGAGGCGTTTCACTAATTTATTTTATGTCTGTTTATGTGTTTGTTTATTACTTAACGTTATGAAGTTAATTTGTTTGTATTATAGGTTCGTTAAGTTGGGAAAAATGCTACTTAAATTACAATATGTGATTTAATAATGTAACTGTATTTTGTTTCTTTTAATAATAATTGTTTTTCAGCTCTCTTCTCTAGTTTTAATGACATCGTATGGTATAAATGTTTTATTAATTTTTAATCTTTTTACAATTCTGATAGTTCTAATCGAGCAATATAAACGTTTAGTGATTATAATTGTTCCCGGATTAGAGACGAAACTCATAATACAATATACTTTGCTTCTCATCTATTACTGACTTATGTATATTATGCTTATAATAATAACTTAATTTTAAACTTACAATATGTTTTTTTTTAGTTTCTTTGATGCATCTAAAAGAAGTTACGTACCTGCAAGAAAAAAATAATAATTCAGAAAATCATCATCATCGTGCTGCAATTTTGTACCGTAGGTTTGTAGGTAGTGTCTTAAATGTGATGGACGTGGATTCCTTGTTCCTTGCCGAAAAATGGGAAACGGAGTATCTAAACACTAAGTCCCCTCCGCCTACACTATTTTTTTTCATATCGTCGATGTAATAATAATAGGAAGAACGGCGTTAAGCACCACTTATTATTTTACACGTATAATATCTAAAAAATAAAAAGTAAAGAAAATAATGTCTTAAAACTACATTCGCGATATACAACGTTTACAAGATAGTAAAATACATAGCTTATACGCGTTTTATTTCCCTAAGACTATCCTATTTCCAAACATCAAACAACTTTCCAAATTGAAACCGTTAACTAGTGCGAGTAGAATGAGCTTTTAACAAGCTATCAATTGTGTTAGTGATGTTACTCAAATTAGTAAGTAACCATTCGATTTTGTTTGAAGTTTAATTTTTTCTTTATAAAGGTGGAGCGTATTTTGACGAGGCCAGTCACGGCTGTGAGTTCGATTCCCACTCGACGAAATAAAATATTACAATTTTCATTTCTTCGCTCTGGTGGCGAGGCAAAGCGCGATGAAAGCGCAGCAGAAGCGCAGGGGAAAGTGAAGAGCAGAGTGTCTTAACTCCTCTCTCTGACTCTGCCTACCATGCCTACCGCATGTAGGATACATAAAAAAAGATTTTTAATTTGTTTTTTTGTAAACAATAGCAAAATTCTATTGTTTACAAATAATATTTTGGTAATGTTAAATAAAATATATTATTTATCCAACAAAAACATTTACATCATTAATAATAACAGAAGTAACACATGTTAATTGGTAATTGGGTCATAACTTCAAATCCGTAAGCATTAAATGACTTGGTCGTCGACATAAATTAATCTTCAGATGGTATTGATTCCGCATAGCTGACATCATTTCTATTGGATATTTAAGCCACATATTAATGTTAGCTATATATTCTAAACAGTCAAAATTACGTTTTGAATGGCGTAACTTAACGCTACACTTTGCCTACAAAACTGGGAATATATTGCTATTATAAGCCGTACCCTGGTCGCGAATTGAACCCCCAAAAACTGAACCCCCTCAGCTCAGTCAGAAATCTAAGTGAACGTCGTCGCGTAGATAGCTTTATTTAAATAAACAAGAAAATCTATAATTATCTTCCCCATCTCGTAAGACAAGTGAAATAAGACGTAGTAGACGCGACGACGCATCCTGTAAATTACTTTTTCCTTTTTCTATACTTCGTCTAAGAAGATTTCCTTCATATATGAGTCACTTTAAAGAGGATTTTAGATTGACAAGTAATGATGGGGTTTTGCAATTGTTTTATTATGTTCGATAGTTCTAGGAATATTATTTTATGTTATATAATAATAGCTAAACTCATGAGTTGAGATTAGAAATTAAGTTTTTTTCAACTTGTCGGTTTATCTGCAACATGCAGGACTGGCAGAGATAATCTAATGTATAGACACTCCGTTCTCCTTTTTTTATTGTAATTCGAAACATTGCGAATTGTTGAACTTGATGCTGTGTTTTGTCTTGTTAGAGCTGAGAAATGAAATAGTATATATTCCCTATAGGAATTGGGAAGGTGGGTAGGTGGTTAGGTCACATGGTGTTCAACTGCGCCGTAATGGCTTTAAATTTATTTATTTTGTACATTTACTAATGAACTCCCCTCAGTACGACGGAAATAAATGTTTTAGTAAAACGGAATAACGAAACGGAACGGTACTTTTTAATAAAACGGAAATAATATGTTCCTAAAATATTTTGCCTATCATAGCAAGATAATGTAGCAAATTAATTTTCCCCGAATGGAAATCGAACCCATAACCGTCGGGTACAGTGAGATGCAATCCTAGACACTTAAGGATTATTAAATATTGAATGTCAAAACAAAATGTATACTACAGGGAAAAGTAACAATAAGACCAAATTGCAAATTTCCTCATATTAATTGTATATGTATAGGTCACGTGACCTAAAGTGCCAATTTCCTGACATTACAAGCGTAATTGCTTCTACCGATATTGAACCTTGTACCCATTGAAATGCGAAACAAATCTACTAATGAACAGTTGAGACCGATCTTTTGGGGTTAGCAAATACATTTTTATAAAAAAATAAACCTTACAAGTTTATATTAGAGTCCAAAATTCTTTGGATAACTTTAGTTTTATTTGAGACCCTTATATCAGTGAATTTGAAGTTGACATTATATTGACTACTGTCAGGAATGTTATATTCAAGTAGTTAAGTTGATTCATATTAGTGTACAGAGCAAATATTGTAACTTTTGTCTTTCAAAATATTACTATAAAATTCGATCTCATCATTTTTTTAATGCTTTTAAATGATATCTTCATTAGGAAAACAAACGTGACATGACATTTTACTCACAACTATATGATCAAAAATAAAGTTAAAAATTTCGTAAACTTTTATAAGCTACTTAACGACTGAAAGAAAATGGAAAATAAAATGTGTGCAAAGCCAAAGATGTTGTTATGAAATGGTGTACCACAAGGATATCAACTTGACCCTAAATTATTCCACCAATACAACAAAAGCGTACAATTTAAATTTACAAAGTGTATAGGAATATGTTTAATCGATTGACTACAAATACTTACAAACATATGGTTAAATAAATTTAAATCGATTTCCTCTAAATCGAGTTGGGTATCATCAGGATATCATACCGTCGTGCCTCATCTATATATATAAAATCGAAAGGTCACTCACTCATCACGAAATCTCAGAAACTACAAGTGCTAGAAATCTCAAATTTTGCATAGGAGTTATTTATCGGACGTAGGTGCTCGCTAAGACGGGAATTTGTAATATTCGACTTCTAAGGGGTTGTTTTTGGGGTCGAAAGTTTGTATAAAACTTCGTTACTACAAATGCTAGGAGTCTCAAATTTTGCATGGACGTCACATATAGGACGTAGCTACTCATAGAGACAGAAATTAATAAAAACGTAGTTCATGCAGGCGAAACCGCGGACGGGCCGCTAGTTCAGTATATGATTATAAAATCGACAGTAGTGAATTCGATTCCCACTAGTGGAATAACACGAGTGTTATAATCAGTTGATTATATTTAAATGGTTAATTCCTCCACTCTGAGGCGGCGTTAATATCCACCATTTAATTAAAAATATCACGAAAATAGAAGGGAAATTAGGAATAGAGTATCGTAACACTAACTTGCCTCTGCTGATACAGCATGAAGCTATGCACAACATATGGTCAAATAAATTTAAATTGATCTCGTCTAAATCGTGTCTGGCTACAATTGATTGGTTAATATTGCTAATGGATACTTGCGTTAATTTAGTTTTAATCAGACATGTTTATAAAGACTTAAGTAATTTACGATTTGTTTGTTATTGAGATAGAGAGAGAGAGAGATTATAAATTGTCATTAATTAATATGTATCTAACTTAATAAAGATCACTTACACAATGTGTTGATGACACAGTTGGTTAAATAGTACTCGCTAAGACGCTAGGATATTCGTTTAATACATGTACTATCAAAAGTTTTCGAAACTTTATTTCTTTATTAACAAAAACAATTGCCTAAGTCACTAGCTGGTTCTCAACCAGTTACAATAATAAAAGTAATAAGTATTTTTAATATTATTTTCCGCATAATTATGTAATTACATATACATTGCTCCGATTAGGTTTTGTACCCACCATTTTCTTAATAATCAGATGTACCCCTACGTCTCGATAGAATCTATTTTTTTGTTATAGAAATAAAGCAAGCCCAATCAAGAATATAAAAACAACCAAAACTAGAGCTATATTATTATATTTTTTTTTTATAGTTTAGGCTATCGATTCGATTCCGTTCTAAGCAATATTTTCTTCGTCATTTGCCAATTTCTGTTCAATACAAATGTAAGCAACCAGCATTTGCAATGCTAAATAAATTGACTTGTATAGGGATCGCACCCTTCTGAGTAGAAATCTTACATTTATATCAATCGTGGAAGAGTGAATTTTGTGAACTTTTCTAATTCAGCTAATGGTTATTGAACCCGTATAACTAAATAAAAATAATATAGTCTAAACTTGCAAGAGCTTCACGCTGTATCCCGCATATACAATAACACTGTATAAAGCACAAGTTAGACCATGTATGGAGTACTGCTCTCATTTATGGGATGGTTCTGCCAAGTACCAATTACAGACCTTAGAGTCAGTTGAGAGACGAGCCAGAAGGCTAATCAATGACGGGACCCTTGTTGAAACTCAACTGCAGAGCCTTGGCCACCGGCGTAGTGTTGCATCACTGTCTGTGTTTTACCGGATACACTTCGCGGAGTGTGCCCATGATTTACATAGCTTGGTTCCCCCAGCCCCTTTTTACCTCAGAACTTCCAGAAATACAGCTTTACGCCATCCATACACGGTAGAAATTCCTACCGTACGAACGAAACGCTTTGAGGCTACATTCTTTATCCGCACTGCGAGAGATTGGAACTCACTGCCGGCATCTGTATTTCCTGTGACATACAATGTGGGGGTTTTCAAAGAAAGGGTGAATAGGTATTTTCTAGGCAAGCGTGCACCACCGTAGACCGCATCAACGCTCACCAGACTTGATGCGGTCAAACGCAAGCCTATTCCATATAAAAAAAAAAAAAATATAGAAGGGTAACATTTTCCGCCCAAATTACGAGATATTGAACTTTAAGTAGAGAAACCTATGAAAAGCCATGAAATGAAAATAATCTTTCCCCCTAGTGGGAATCGAACCCACAACCGTTACGCTTACAGTGAAACGGTATGTCGGTGCGTAACGTCTAAATTTTATAATAAAGCTTTAGAAAATTTATTATAAAAGTATGGTCGTATAAAAGTTATTTTTTGCTAGATAAGATGTCTGCCAAAATAAATGTTGATAACCTACAATGATAATATGCCAGTCAAATTTTAAGTTAGGTAAGAATACAAAATTTAAGAGTCACGAAGCTTTTCATGAAAATTAGTTTTTGTTCTTGACATTTTTAGGTCTAATTCATAAGTAGGACACCAAATTATAGTGATTTATAATAAAAAATAGGTTCGCTATCAAAATTCAAATTTAAATATATTTGAAGTTTTAACCCGCAATGCGTCAAGAATTCGGGGGAAAGTGCGTTTTAACATTAGATTCCCCGATTCCCTCTGTCTACCCTGCTCCTTTTTTTTTCAATTGCCACTTTGTAATATCAGTTGTAATAAAAAGATAAAATCAGATGGAGAATGTTTTTATATATTACTAGTTTTTCTCTTTTTAATCATGGTGTTAAAGATCTAACTAAAAAAAACTTTTACTAATTTTAATTCAAATCCGATACATTCATTGCTTATGGAGTTAGTTACCTTATTAGAGCGTAGAAGTGTAAAAAGCTTGAACATAATCATTCCCCCTAATGGGAATAAAACCCACGTCCATCGCGCTTATACATACTGTTCTGATGGCCTCAATAAATATTAATAATAATAACAAATTTATAAGATTATTTAGCATTACATTACGATTCTAAACATAGTGAAGAGAAATCGGCTATAAGCGATTTGAACCAAGGTTACAAGTCAAGAGGTCTCGCGTGCCAACGAGAAAACTTTGAACTTAAACATAAATAACGTTCTAGGCTAATATTTGTATAATTTAATATTTTTTGAAAATTTTATTACACATAGAATTTTTTTTTTTTTTATTTATAAATTTTAAAAGTATCGTAGCTACACGCTTTATCTTGTATATCAGGGTAGGTTACCCTGAGGTAGTTTGAGAGCCCTCATGACATACCTCCGTAATTTTCGAGACATTACTTGTTGAGTGGTGAAGCTTAACGCCGCCAGTTGTCTTGTTACCAGTGCGGAGAAAATGTGATTTGTCAAGCTATTCTATTATGAATATATTTATTTATATATATATATATATATATATATATATATATATATATATACTAGCGGCCCGCTCGCGGTTGCACCCGCGTGAACTATGTTATTATTAATTTTTGTCTCCAAGACTACGTCCTAGTGACGTCTATGCAAAATTTGAGACTTAGCATTTGTAGTAATGAAGTTTACAAACTTTCGACCCCAAAAACGACCCCTTAGAAGTCGAATATTGCAAATTCCTGTCTTAGCGAGCACCTACGTCCTATAAATAACTCCTATGCAAAATTTGAGATTCCTAGCACATGTAGTTTCTGAGATTTCGTGATGAGTGAGTGACCTTTCGATTTTATATATATATATATATATATATATATATATATAATAATACATATAAAAAATGATTCCTTACTTCACATACTATATGATAAATCCTATATAATTCATTGGTTATTGTGAATGAGTATACTTGAGTTAAATTATACTCAAAATATTGCGTCGTAAATAATTCAACTATAATCGAGTGCCACTTGTATTACTTGTATAACAGAAGTAAAAACATCTGTATGTATATACTAGCGTTTACCTGTGGTTTCGTCCACGGGGTTAAGTCGTCCAAGGGTATCGTGGGTTCAGGATCCCCATTTTGATGGGACGTCGCGATTTTTAGGCCAAATAAAAGTATATATTTCTAAAAATACAGATTATATAAATCTCTAAATCACGCGACTCCTATAATCCTAAGTTTGTATTGTTTAAACAGATTGATAAGTGGCGGAACCCAACACCGCGCTCTATTTTTACAAATCCTTCCTTTGAATGAGCATCAAACCTACAAAAAAGCAGAATTTAGGGACGGGAAAAATCTGACACTGAAATGTTCTTTGCTTCCACCGAAAAAAAAAAATTAGGAGAATTATTTAAGATCATAAGATATGAAAATGTAGGGTTATTTTATAATGTCACATTCAATACATTACGATCGATATACATAAGTACAACTTCGTTGGAACAACGCTACCGTTATTTTAATGAAAAAAAAGTAACGGTCCCCAAAAGTGCGGATGTAATTTGGGAGTTGATGAAATATTACATCACCTTTTATTTATCGACATATTGAATATATCGATTTTATAGGTATTTGTATTTTAGTAGCATCTCGCATACTATAAATAATTCTAATAATATTATATTGTTTGAGCACGGGTCGTATTGCAAATTTGCAATTATCGTAACAATTGTTGCAGATTTAAATCGGTCTAGATATATTACAGTACAACTATAGGAAAATTAAGGGGGATAGGTTATTTCCTTGCCCTGGTAATAAGACAAAGCACGGCGTTGAGTTTCGCTAACTTAAGACGTAATATCTCAAAAATTAGGCGGAAATTAAGAGCGAGTGTCTGAGAAAGGAGTGTTTAAACTAGGAATACAAATATTCTTATACCTACCCCAAAAGATGCGGGATACAGCGTGATGCTATAAAACAACAACTTTTTCATATAAAGCTACAAAATATATAACCAACTAGTCAAATAAACTAATTTCCGTTATTCATTTTGTATATTCAAAATTTAAATAAACATGTAAAACTATCGTCACTTTAACACCCAATTAGAACCAATATGGCGGACAATAACATAAACAATACTCAACAATAAATTCTTTTCCCACGATAATGTATATGATTGTCTCTTTCTATTTGATAGTGTTAGAGCGAGAGGGAATTCTTTAAGGTTCACGGCTGATCAATTAAATGCACTTTGAATTTAGCTCTAAATATTTAAAATTTAAATTTAAATACATGTGCGTATACGAATGACTCATGACGCATGGGAAACTCTTCAAATTTCAAAGGAGAAAGAAATTGATTTACTCCTATCAAATTATAACATTTTATGAAAAACTAAAATGTTACTCCGAAAAATATGAATAATTAATAAAATTATATTCTGAGCGCTTTATTTTAAAAAAAAAAACGGTATTAACTAATCTTGAATTGATTTCGCGATTATTGCATATTTTAAATAAATAATTCGGTTTTATAGTTTCATTTAAACTTAAATTATTTGGTGATAAATATTACCTTTTTCGAAAATAAAAATAAGAATATATAACAAATAATTATAGACAAAAAAAATACAATTATTTATTTAATTATTTAAATAAACTTTTCAAAAATTTATTTTTAAATTCAACTCTTTTATGTCATTGTATATATTTATATGTTTGTATGTGTGTATGTTTGTAAAAGTATATTTATGTAGGTATAGGAATATTGATTAATATTATGTATATTTGTATGTAGGTTTATTATTATTATTATTATTAACATAACATTAAAATACCGCACCCGAATTATTTCTTATAACATCTCCTACATTCAAGGGTTTCTGGTAGAGATCTCTATTAGAGATAAGTTATCCTTTGTACACTTTTTTTTCCTGTTGTTATAAGTTTTCTGTACATTCTATCACGTGTGGTACATAAATAAATGAAAAAAAAAAAAATAAATAAAATCCTAGATGAAAGGATCAAGATAAAAAAAACCTATTTCAGTAGCAAACTAATTAATTCTCATAATAAATATAGTCAACTAAGATGCGGGTAATAGAGATGTTACGTAAATGTGACTTTAATTTGGAACCTTCAATTGTTATAAATTAAGTATGTAAACGATTATAAAGTGACCTGAGAACATCACTTCCATTTTAGCTATGGTGGGTAAAAACACCAAATTTTACATAAAAATGTTAAATATTTAATTGTTTCTTATCTTTTGTATAATTCCCCAATTCCACTCAGAGGAATAATGATTTGATGAAATATTTTCATAACCACAATCTCATAAGTCAATGTGCGGCGTTAAGTTCCGACATACAAACGTGCGCAAAAGGGATGAATAATGGAGACAAAAATGTTTTAACAGTGAGTTATGTTTGCCTACTCTCTTAGTAAACACGCGTATAGCTAAAAAAGTAACCCTCTTAGTTCTTGACTTTGAAAGAAACAAAGTTCGTAAAAGCATAAATACTAGTTATAAAGTTACTTAATTAAATGATTTATTTACCGTCGCGAGTTATTTTATAGTCTTGATAACTAGTTTTACTTGTTTGTATTAAAACGATAACATTATTGTTTGGTGAATATCAATGAAGTAAAACTTTTGCTGTCTTTTGCTTAATTGGACATTATCTCAGGCAATGCTCGTATAGAAAAAAATATTATCTTAATAATTAATGTTTTAGTAATTATTGTAAATTTATTATCTCAATATAGGTAAGGTACTTATTTAGAATGATACGTAAAAAGTAATGATAATTTAATTCACTTTAACTCTTTAGAGACATTTTTAACATTTTTTTAAGTGAAGTTTAACACTTAGGAAAGAAAAGAAAATACTTATTAAGAAAATGTACAAATGTTACAACTTTAAACCACTTCGGTGATATGAAATTCCTACTCGTATCATAAATGTGCATTTTCGCGAAAAATCTACTGGACAGATTAAGATGGAACTTTACAGTAATAATAAGCTTATAAGTATATCAGAATAATACACAGGTTAAAATTTTATAAAAAAATTGTATAATTCGACTATAATATAACTATAATTTTAATATGACGAACCTGAGGTTGGGTCCTTCGTTGTTTCATAAAAAACTTTGCCCTGAGTAGGTTATGAACCCACCACCTCCACGTCCAATCACACAGACTTTTTAATATATAAACCGGTTATAAAATAACGTTATATAAAAGTAACCTGTACAATCGACAGCTGACATTGACTGACTGACACTGACAAATGATGCGGAGAGGAACTTTGTGTTTCTTGGATTTTTTATTAATTCTGACAGATTTACTATAGCTTCATCCTATACTACCAAGATGAAAGGGTTTCGCTTATGCCATATAAATAAAACAATTTAAATAATAAAAATATTATCAATTTTTTTCGGTATTTTGACTTCGTACACTTATTTTTATACGTTCAAATGTACAGGTACGAGTTTCATTAATATATATGATACTAATGATTCAATTTTCTATTAAAATTGATAATACTTTTCTTATATATTAATAGTAAATAAAATAATTGACTATTAAATGGTCAATTTATATAAATAATATCTAAAACCAATAGATTTTCAATTAAAATCGACAATATTTTTATAAATAACTAAAAAGCTTCTGTTAACACAATCGTTCGCCGCCCTCGTTCGTTGGTGGTACACTCTCGCATTAAATTCGACATGCATTCTTACATTGTGACTCATATACGACGTATCGTATTTTGTATTTTCATACTGAACATGGGTTCCGTATACGTAAAGTAGGTTAAAAAAATACACATAAAAATATGCGCCCAAATGGTAACCTCCTTTATTTTTTGTTTTAATTTTAGTAAAATTCCTACAAGCTAAGTTGTAAAGATTCACGATTCATATGCATGTACAAAACATTCTCAAATATATAATTAAATATAACATTTTAAAGATGTTATTCTCAAAGATAGAAAATATTTTTATATGTTTCTTTTAAATAATTCTTACAATAACAATATAATACAAATTTCGTTTTTTCACATTTCTTTTTTATTGCTTTTTATAAAATATTTCACTTTCATTCAAGTATCTCTAAGCATTCCCTCGCTCGGAAGTGTCAATTAGGGTTGCAATTTCCCCCTGATTTGCATTACGATAATAAATATTATACAATTTCTTAGTATTCATTGCATTTTTAGGGTGCAACGATACTTTTAAGGCCAGGCTTTTTGGGACCAAACATGGCGCAGGAGCACAGTTCTGGATTCGATTGCCACAGGAGAGAATGAAACATTTAACATTTTGAATTGTATAATACCAGAGCAAGAAAATCAAAATATATCATTGCCTCAAGTGGACTCACAACTATCGCGCTTGTAATTACACTGTCCCTTTATACCACTATAGCCAAAAATGGCAAAATATTTAAATTTACAAACTTTATCACGAAAACTTGAAAACATTGTGGAAAAGGTTCAATCAAAACAGATGAACTAAATGCATCAATAACAAAACAAAACAAAAACTAAATATGATATAACCAATGAAAACATAAAAACGTTACCTACTAAAAATAACATTTTTACAGCCACATCCATATTTTCATTAGGGACCCCTCTAAAAACATAATAATTATAAATAAAACGTGCGTGTAATATAAACATTACGTTGAAAATGAAATTTGAAGGGTGAAAGCGAAAACATAATGGGAACACTGGTTAACTTTTATCACTTTACCAGATTTGTGAATGAAATTACTTATTTTGAGTGAATGAACTAGTTAATAGTGCTGTTTCATTTATTCTATTATGTTTACAAAATTCTTAAGGATCTAACTTTATGTAAAGGAAGGAAAACTCTTTGTTTGTAAAAAACATTGAGTTGCAAATTGTTTTCCACTGTATTTTCAATTTTCAAAATTCGTCATTTTACGTCATTTCTATTAAAGAAACAGAATCTTGTTTAATATATTTTTTAATACTACATTTTCCTGAGTGAGCATCGAACCCACATCCATCGCGTTATCATTAAGTATCGCTGCCCCTCAATGGCCTCTATTATTAGATTAGTAAAAATAAAAATAATGCAAATTTCACTTTTTTTCTTTAACTAATTATTACAATTTTGACAGCTCATCGCTGACATATGTTCACCTTCACACTGTATAATATGCAACGTGGTATGCATATTTATCTGGTTATAGGATGCGGGTTCATATCCTTGTTGTATATACTAGACTAGCGGACGCGCGCAGCTTCGCCTGCTTATTTGCACCCTTAGGAGTGAATTCTAATAAACCATGAAACACGTGTTCAATGAAATATTTTTAAGGGTCTAAGTTTCGATTTTTATAAAAATCGGTGGCGATTTAAAGATTTTTCCATACAAACTTTCAACCCCTTGTTGGCACCCTTAGGGGGTAAATTCTTAAAAACCGTGAAACACGTGTTCAATTAAATATTTTTAAAAGTCTGAATTTACAATTTTATAAAAATCGGTGCCGATTTAAACATTTTTCCATACAAACTTTCAACCCCGATTTCATCCCTTTAGGGTTAAAATTTTTCAAAATCCCTTCTTAGTGGATGTCCAGATTACGAAAGTAAACTTTTGTCCAAATTTCACGTTTCTACGCACAGCGGTTACGGCTGTGCGCGCGTCTTACCTCAGTCAGTGAGGACAAGTCCTTTTATATATATAGATAAAACTATTATACACCACATACATAAATAAAAAGAACGACAGTAAAACAAAAATGTAAAAAATATATGTAAAAGGAAAAAAGGTACATTTTTCACAGGTACTATCACTGATTATTAAAACCTCATTACTATGAGCTATCTCATACAGGCCTTAGGTATTAACATTAGAATTCCGCTCTATATGCCTATAAAATACATGTACTGCTATTAAATTACCTTTGAATAATTTAAAATGTAAAGTAATTTTATGTATACTCTATATCTATTAGAATTACAAAGCTGTAGAATGTGTTTGCTTGAACACACTTATCTCAAGAACCATTGATTTTAAATAAAAAGCTTTTAGTTTTGTTTAATTTTTGTAACTAGATTGTTTATTGCAATCGTCTTTTGTTCATTCAAAGGAAATGTCGCAATTGATTGAGATCAATTGGGCTTTAACAATTAATAAAATTAATTCATCATTTAGCGATTGTTGTCATCATTTTGATTGAATTATAGTATTGCATAAGATAAATAAATTGTAAAAAAATAAATATACTAAAAAATAAAAGTCGATTTTGGAAGAGATGAGCTTTATGATTACAACCCAATAAATAATAATTTATTTCCCCGAATGGGATTCGAACCCACAATCGTCGTAACAGTCATACGCTTGTGCCACTGGGTCACAACGGGGTCAACTTACACACATAAGTTCTATTTAAAGTATGTCTAACTAAGCGTGTAATCCTCCGTTCAGTGTCCATTGCCTCTTGATGTGGAGTCAACGAAGCGTGCCGTCTAAGGGTTGACTTTACTAATTAATTTTAACTAGATTAATGTGACGTTTAACGCTGTTACTTTTTGTATTTGAAAACGTTAATGAAAGTGGGTTTTTTAAATTATTTTAGAGAGAATCTAGTGAATGATTTCTTCGTACTCTACTTTTTTTTAAATAGATTCATTTGGTCAAGAGACTCTTTTAATATATACAAGATTTTGTTATATAAAGACAATGTTATTTATTTAGTAAATCTCTAAGTAATTTTATTTATGAACTTTTAGACTCTCGAAATGTTTTCATTCATGCAATTCATTTCCGAGGTTTTGGTTGCTTTAAACAAACTTTAAACTGTTAGACGTTAGACAGTTTTTTGTCGATTGTTTTTCCAAATTCCAAATTTTTTTATCAGATATATTTCAGTTTTTTTTGGAATAAAAATGGATATTCCCACACAGATTTCGATGGTTCGATGCTTTTTAGTTAATTTATTCTTAATCTGATTGTTTTTTTCTTTTTTAGTATTGTAAAAATATAGTTTCATCGGAATATATAATTTTTAAAGTATAACTTCGGTTTGGAAATCCAATTAGTAGCATACCATAGAAAATGTACATTAATATGACTATAATAAATAGGGTCTTCTACCCTCATATTAATCTATCAATAAGTTGTCACGTTCCCTTTACCAGTTCGATGGGGTTAATTAGTATAACTAAAAAATATTTAGGGGATAAAAAAATCAACAAAGCCATTCTAAATATGGCTTTTAACTAGTAAAGGGGGATTATTTTAAACTATTTATATTTATTGCGTTTAAAAAATGAAAATTTCTTTTGTGCAATTTATCGAGATTATTGTAATGTGGTTGATCATTTGTTATAAAATTTACAGCTTCACGCTGTATCTCGCACACAGCAGGGTATGCAGAGAGAACCTAGTGTTAAGACACTCTGTTCCCCACTTTCTGCCGAATTCTGGAGGCATTGCGTGTTGAGTGGCAGAACTCAACGCCACGGCCACGTCTATAATCTTGATTCTTAAAATCTAGTAACAAACTCACCAATACATTCAAAAACTGTTTCGTTTAAGAAGTTTGAGCTTTATATATTAATTACCTGAAACAAACAAAAAGAAATGATTAGTAAAAAATACACTTTTTTATTATATAAATTCATTGTCAATGTATTTTATTCGAATTACAAATATATCTATGATAATATCTTATCTTATATAAGAAATGTTTATAATAAACGTAATTTATCCTCCTAAGCAGAAATAAATGTTACAATATAATGAAAATCGATATCACGCCAAATTTACTTCAAGTTAATAAATAAATAGCTTCACAAGATACAGATCTTGTATATAGTAAAGTAGTCAAAGGTTACTAAGTGTTAAGAACCTCCATTCTCCATGCACCGCCTAATTTCTACATTGTGTGTTGTGTGATGAAACTCAACGCCGCGAAACTAGATACCAGAACGACGAAATAAAGAAATTTCATTCCACCGAGTGGCAATCGAACCCGCAACCATCGTTTTAGCGGCAGAATATATGCCAATGCGCCACTACCACCTACATACCAATTACAATAACAAAAAATATTTATAAGTTAAGCAAAATAAAAAAGCTCGGTTATACCACCTGAAAGCTTAAAAAGCTTTGTAAGCTTCGTCACGATTTAAGTTGAGCAAAATGACGCATTTCTAAATATACCCGCCCTTTCTTTTACACTCGGTCTCTGGGGCATCTGTGACATACCACCAATGATACCGTCATATTTCACAATATTATACATTTTTCTTTTTAAATTAAAATCTGTATCTAGCACAGTGTACAGGGCGGGCAGAGGACAGGTAGGGTAACCTCTAGGTATAGTGGTAAGTCACTACGTTCCTACGTTCCTATTAAGACACTTTCATTCTCAATTTTCGATTTGTGCATCTAAACTATATTTAAAAATTAATTAATATTATTACTTTAAATTCTATTCTTTAATTATGGTTTATCGAGTATAAAATTTTTTCAACAATTCAACATTTATTCAATTCAATTCAATTTAATTCAATTCAATTTCAACATTTTTTTTGAAATTTCAAGTAGAGTAGTTGTAGCTCCTATACAAGTTATAGTTTCTTGTTTGTTTTTTTTTCTTATAACTTCTTCAAATTGTGAAGTAACCATAAATAAACTAGTTATAAATAGAAAATTTTCTCTTTTAAAACCCAAAAAGGAAAAGTATATTTTTGTTCCATTCATAACCACTTCGGTGTAAAAGAATCCTGTTTAATTTTAAATATCCAAACAAAAGGGTTGATTTCTGTGAAAGCACTTAAGATCTTGTTCAAAGTGATTCAAAATTTATCTCTTCAACATAAAGTTTATTTTTCAATAAACAATTTCCGTTTCATACAATGATTACAGTTTGCAATAATTTTAGCTTTCAATTTATGAAAACCATAAACCGTTATGAAAAATTATCACGATATCCATTGTTAGTGTAACAGTTATTAAAACGGAGGTAGCAGATTCCAATTCGATAGATATGTATAAATGTCTAAAACATTATAATAGCACAAATCTTAATTGTTATAACTATATAGCAGGGCTTAACGACGACCTTAAAAAGACAGCGGGAATCCGCTGGATTCAAAGGGCGCAGGACCGGACGGAGTGGCGAGAATTAGGGGAGGCCTATGTCCAACAGTGGACGTTGAAAGGCTGATGGATGGATGGATGGATATAGCAGGGCTATCTATTGTTCGGTGCGAGGGGAACGTAGTGAACACTAGGTTCCCTCTTCCTACCTTGCTTTATACATTACTCCACTCACTCAGTGAAGTTCCATTTTGATAGTGATCAAAACATCTGATCATCTTGAATCATCTAAAAATAATATAAAAGTAAAGAATGGCTGCTATTTAAGCTTCATAATTAGATCACTACATTAAGAAACTCTATAATGAGATAAGAGTGTGTTTGCACATTCCCCACTGCGAGTAACTCCTAACCAAATACACTTACGACACTTTTATATGACGTAACTTTGTATGTACATACTATGGAAATTAAATTCGTCTAATAGTAAAATTTAAGTTTAAAATATGTACAAATATTATAATGTATAATATATGTATGAATTTATGTTTTTAAATTTTAGATCTAACGTAATAAAGAAGATATCATATTCCATGGAAATTATATTTGCTTTAATTTAACAGAAATTATCTCAAAAATGAGGTTTTAAATACTCTGACTTACTCGTATAGATTAAATTTAAATTGATAATATTTTTTTTATTTTGGGTTATTTTCGAAATTATTTATTACTGAAATGAACAAAAAATTTGAAATGTACATTTTAATGAATCAATTTAAACACACAAAAATTTTAAATAAAACTACAAACTTGTACTATATCGAAAAGTAAATATATACTTACTAGCTATATTATCGATAGAGACTAACGTATTAACGTATTATTCGTTTACAAAAGTAAAAAAAACTATAGGTATTACTATGGTATTACATAGTAGGGACCTTTGTTATCTACATATTTATATTATGAAATAAATGATAAGGCTCCTTCTATACCACACTTAGCATATATAAACTAATGACCTAATTAAAAATTTAAGATCTCAACAAGAGAGTGTCCGTCTTTTTGTCGCCAAATTTAATATTATTTGTACTTTATCACTTTACAAGGCATTGTGACAGAGTAAACGTGATGGTTGTGGGTTCGATTTCACACGGAGAAAAGAATTATTTTCATCTTCTCGCTCTAATAAAAGGACAAGGCCCGACGTGAAGTTCCGCCACTCGAATAAGTAAATTAGGGAATGGAATGTCATAGCACTTCGTTCCCTCTGCCTATCCTGCTATATGCGGGATACAGCAATGAGTTAGAGATTTCAGATAAAAAATATTCTGAACCACTCTTGCATAAATGTGTTATCAGTTGACCGATAACGGTTTCT
Source organism: Heliconius melpomene rosina (assembly GCF_056956725.1). Classification (NCBI taxonomy): domain Eukaryota; kingdom Metazoa; phylum Arthropoda; class Insecta; order Lepidoptera; family Nymphalidae; genus Heliconius; species Heliconius melpomene. The sequence continues at coordinate 4,523,076 of NC_140389.1, read as the reverse complement.
TGGCAAAACTGTAAAACTGTAAACAAATGCATGTAGGTACCTAGTACTTACCTACTGAGTAATAGCTAATAATAATCTGGTAAAAGAATACACTGAGAATTAAATGTTTCTATTGTAATATACACTTTTTTGGGTACATAGTAGAAACCTAGTGTTAAAACACTCTGTTTCCAATAAATATATTAAATACCCGTAATAAAATCAATTAATTTATTTATCAACTATTTATAGATCCATCCATAGGTCTTAAATACAATAGAGATACAATTGGAACCTTGATCGCACCTAGACCGTGAAACAATAAGAGTTACGCACACCATTGTTTACTTGTGGTTTGGCCGATTTTGTATTCATTGGATTAAGATACATATCAGATATCGAGATATTACTGAGAAATATTATTAGAGAATGTTAATAGAACACTGGTTTGTATTGATTAAATATCTAGAGATAATAAATTGTTTAATATTTGGTATTTTCTCACTTAATAAACAACAACTATAACAAGGCAAAGCGTGACGTTGATGTCGCCATTCAACACACAATGTCGCGATCTATGAATAAAAAAAACAAAATAAAAATAAGGGCTTCACGCTTTTTCCCGCATTGCAGGGTCAAAAAACCGCGCGCTCTCTCTCTCTCTGCGCACCACAGATTTTTTTTATTACCAGAGGAAGGAAATAAAAAAATCTTTCCACGAATGGGAATCGAATCCACAACCGATGTCTGTAATACTACCGTTACGCCACAACGGCCTCGTTGACATGAAATTAAAAAGATTTTATCTCTAAAAATATTCTTCTAGAAATTTCAACATTGAATCGTATGCAGTGCCGAGTTATTACAACCATATAAACCATAACTTAGATAAAAAAATTATCTCGTACATTACTTATTTAATCATTATGTTAATATTATAAACTTAATGACACCATCTTGGCGCAATAGGTGATTGGCTTCATCTGATGGTTTTGAGTTTTAAATCTATGGTGTAGTCAGTGGGACGTTACTTGACTGCCTTTACTTACAACATGGATATGTGTTGATAAAAAGATTTTATTATTTTAATGTATACCGTAGAAATATACAGAATTAAATATGTCCTCCCTTACTGGAAATCGAATAAAATGAAAAACTAATTGTTTTAATTTCCCCGCCAAACAAAACACTTTGTTAAAATCTTCCATTCTATACGCAATGCCTAGAATTCTAATAGAAATCGAAGAACGGAGTATTTTATCACAAATTTCCTTAGTTAATTTTATTATTAGTCATGTAATTTTTTTTTTTTTTTTATTATTAGTCTAGACTAATATAACCTTTAAATAACGAATTTATTTACAAGTCCAAAACATGTTCAATACGCAAAATCGCGAAAAATCAATGAACTCAATCAATGAATTATATTAGCAACCATGACCCTGAATTAAAAAGTACTAAATAACCAGATATTATGAAACTGAATATATTTGAATATTGTGAAACCGCGTCGCAATCAGCTGCATTTTAGAATGTCGTCAAACAAGTTTTGTATTAAAGCAATGCTTTTGCCCGTCTTTATTTAACTAACATTGATTCAAGCACGCCATTTTTTTCAGTTTTCGATTACATTGTTTAAAAGGATTTTAGTTAAATGAAATAGATTTTATTTTAATTAAAAGTTTTTTTTTAATATTATTAAAGTAAAATCTGTTTTTTTAATAAATAATTTGTATATTCAAAATAGTAGTAATAGTATAATCTAAAAATCTATACGTTCATGCTAATTTTCCATTAAAAAAAACATAAGTTATTGTTATTAAATATTAAAAAACTAAAAAAAAGACATATTTCTTTTGTTAAAGTCATCAAATTATAAACCTTTATATTTTTATGACATTAACCTTTTTACTTTTGGCAATTTGGTATTTTTATTAACAACAAAAAATATATGCCACATAATAAACACATAAAGTTTTTTTTTAAATAATGCATTAGTGTTATGAAACTGGCAACCATTTAAAAAGTATCCATACTTTGAACTTTACTTTAAAAGGTATTTTATTTATCTGCTGCCGCGAATCTGCTTATCAAGTGCTTTATTTGTGTAATTTTATTTCCATTTTCGTACCAACTTTTATGTTATTTTTTGAACACCACAACGACTATATATATTAAATGTCAGAAAAACTACGACATTACTTGTATACAAAAAATATCATCATAAATTTAATTGTACAAAAACATAATCGTTTCAAGGAAAATACTAGTTTATAGTTACATATAGGAATTATTTATTAAGTATGAAAATTTAAAAAAATATTTAAAAAAATTTGAGCTGAGCAATAATATAGACTTTATTTCCAGTGGGAAGACAGTTAACTTTTTAAATATTGTGTAAATCGTGCTTTATTTTTTCACTTACGAGTTTAAGTTTAAACTACATTTTAATAGCATTAATTTTTTTACCAAAATACAAAATATGCGAAGCATACAAGTAAACAACAACTTAACAGTTTAGTAGTAAAGTTTTTTTTTATAGTTTATAAATAGACCATAAAGTTTACATATATTTAAAAAAAAAATGAACAGGCGAGCCAACATTACCGTATTGAATCACGTTCAACCAGTGATTGATTGATTGACTGATTGAATGGATTAAGCGAATGAACCATTGTGTATATTGTAATTCACGTGATTGTTCAGTTACGTAATTTACATTATCGATTTAAATTGTAATTTCGAATTACCCATACGAGTTACTCGATTATTGGATTCATTTGTGATTACGCAATGTAAACTGCTTATTGATAAGTTTATTTGATAAGACTACTTTATAAACAATAATAAAGTATATAAGTATATAATCGCAATGCTTTACATTATATCAAAGATATATAGAGTACATAGATTATATACTTCAGAAACAGGCATTAATTATGATTAATATTCAGAAAATATAGTAGATTTCTAACATGGGCACATATCCATATAATTAATTTTAAAATATTACGGTGTGTCTTAATCAAATGAGTAAATGTGTTCTGTGGTCTTAATAGACACATTACATTATTTTTTTATATAATTATTATCTCCTTTTAATAATTCAAACAAAACAATAACTTGACTTAGAAATATTTTATAAAAAAATGTATAACAACATTCTTCAACATGCCTACAGACCAGAGTCACAATGTGGCTGTCACAGTGTACTTTAAATTACAAATTATACCACATTACTTCTACACTACGATATGGTAATTCATTGAAATATCTTGTTTTTTTCTACTTTTATTTACATAACATTACAATATGTGAAGGGGAAACTATGTTTTGCTTTTATCTGTCGCGTTACAGAATGATTTAAATATATATTTTTATTTTTTTTATATTACTGGCGTGTGGCAGATATCGTAAAGCCTGTTCTAGAATAATGTTCGTATTGAATAATGGATTTCTTTTTTGTAAATGGCGTGTCTAATAATATTAATTAAATTGACATTTAAAAACTTAAATTTTAAAAGTTACTGTTCACTGAATTCAACAAGATATATTTTTTGTTCAATTGCTAAAATATCACAAAATTTGTTATAAGATAAAAAGTCAAATTAAAATGGTCTAATATATTTTTTATACGGAGCCAGCAACATGACACAGATAACATTCCTCTAATTAATTAAGGCTGATGATCCTAGGCGCGTCCATTGATTAATAAGCGTCTGGATTCGCAAAATGCTATTTATTCGTTGCTATCACGATATACAGTCATTATAATATCTTTTATTTTGGATTTAATTATTTGAAATGTATTTGTATATAAAATTAGGTCGAAGGCACTTTGCTTTTGGCCTTTTAAATAAAAAATAAAATACCTTTATAAAATATTAAAATGCAAATGTCATTAAAAATACAGCCTATAACATTTTATTAAATATCATAAAATACCAGTTGTATATTGACTATCTATAAAATTTCTTTCTATTAAATAAAAAAAATATTTAATCTCGAAACACCATAAATTAAGAACTGTACTGTAAAAATATTTAAGCTGCTTCAATCAAATATAAAACTATTTAACCTTATTTGTATTCTATCGAAAAGCTAACGGTATAGTAACTTCTAACTTATAATCAATTTGACAGCTGTCACTTTGACATGTATGGTTGGATATTTTGACGGCTAATGTCAGCGGGATCTTTCATAATCTGTTAATAGGTAGTGAGAGATTATACGATTGTTACATAAAAACAGGTTTAAAGGATTGACATTGAATTAAAGTGTAACAGCGTGAAGATCACGTTCAAATTATGGTTTAGATTTCTTGTTAGCTTTTTTTTACAAATTGTAACATTACTATATTAAATTTATTTAAAATCTCTTTTAATCTATATATATGAAATCGAAAGGTCACTCACTCATCACGAAATCTCAGAAACTACATGTGCTAGGGATCTCAAATTTTGCATAGGAGTTACTTAAAGGACGTATGTGCTCACTAAGACGGGAATTTGCAATATTCGACTTCTAAGGGGTTGTTTTTGGGGTTGAAAGTTTGTATGAAACTTCGTTACTACAAATGCTAGGAGTCTCAAATTTTGCATGGACTCACTTATAGGACGTAGGAACTCATGGAGACAGAAATTAATAATAGCGTAGTTCACGCAGGTGAAGCCGCGGGCGGGCCGCTAGTGGTGTATACAATTATAGAATGATCAAAAATAGATATAAATAATAATTAATAATATAATAATTATGAAAATTTAATCAACTAGGAAAATGCTATAAAATTCTAATTAAGTATATAAAACAAATAATGTTCTCACAAAAGTGTAACAATTCATCGTTAATCAAAACAAGCCAACAAGAGGTCTAAATTAACTAAAATTAAAATACAACTTAAATTTAAATGTACCTACATATTACATGTATCGGCTGTCTCATCAATCAATTTAATTGGAACATGCATAATGAAGCCTACGCGAGGTACCTACATTACCTACGAACACAATAGTTTTATTAAGAAACAAAAGCTGTAACCCACACTTATTATGCCACGTTTTAAATTATATTTAATCTGTATTTGTAAAATGTTGAGTCTGCTTTCTAAGAATAAATTATTGTTTTTTTTAGTTTCACGCTGTATCCCGCACACAGCAGGGTAAGTAACCTAGTTTTGAGATACTCCGTTCCCATTAAAACACCTCGTTCCATACTTTTCACCAAATGCTGGAGACATTTCTTATCGAGCGGCGAAATTTAACGCCGTGCTTTGCCTAGTATCCAGAGCGAGAAAATGAAAATATTTAACGTTTCATTCTCTCGAGTGGCAATCGAACTTATAGTTAGGGAGGCGAAGCAGCAAACTGTGGAGTCACTCGAGCGTCATGGAGACCTATTGGGTTGCGAAGCTTAGATGATAACAAGAAAAAAATGTCATATAAAAAATTTCGTTTCACCGGTGGGTTGAGGGGTTATAGATTTTCAAAAATGTAAAAAAAAAACTGTTCCATGGACATACTCGAGCGCGTCAGATATTGATATCATCAATTGCCTACGTCTTCTTAAGCATGAAAATATGTTAATCTGACAGTTTCCGTGGTGGAGGTGGTCGTACGTAAGAGTTAAAAATGGCAAAAAAAAAATATTATCGAGCGCGTCAGATTTTCTAAGGGGGTGTTAAGTGAACCTAAAAAAAAGCTCTTATGTAATAATCTGACGATTTGGATGTGACGCAAGCTCGTAATCGTTGTTTGAAAATGCAAAAAAAAAATCGTCATCTTGAAATACTCGAGCGCGTCAGATTAAGATATATATGGTTCATCTTCATGCCCTAGACGTGATATCTCAAAATCAGACGATTATCTGAAGGGACTTGCTTAATCTGACAATTATTAATATTTTTTTAAACCAATACAAGAAACAAGTCAGCTTTACGTTGTATCCCGCACACAGCAGGGTAGGCAGAGGGAACCTAAGGTTAAGACACTCTGTTCCCCACTTTCTGCCAAATTTTGAAGGCATTGAGTGTTGAGTAGCAGCACTTAACGTCACTGTTTTGCCTCGACACCAGAGCGAAGAAATGGAAATATAAATTTCAATAAATATTTCATCTCCTGGAATGGAGATTGAACCCACAACCAGTCTGTTTTACTGTCACACTTTGTGCCACTGCGCCACGACTGGCCTCAATTTTTTTATTCATTGTACGCAATCAATAGAAAAGCTCAAGAAATAGAATGTAACTAAAAGAATGTATGTTTGAAATAGAATACTTGTATTTATAAAAAAAAAGTACAAAAAAAATTTTTTTTTCAAGTATTTTTTTTAATTTATCATCTTCATTGATGAATTAGGGACCAATAAATAAAAAAAAGAGTGTGATAGGAATAGAAATACGGTGAGAGGAATATATGCAATTCTTAGGTATATTAAACTTTATCAATCAATTTCTATTACTTCGGTTTGGGGAATTTGTCAGATTATATGTTTTTCGTAATCCTTGAATGATTCCCTTCAAAATAAAAAAAAAATTAGCCGCGCTCGAGAATGTCCAGATAACGTTTTTTTTTTACAACTTTGGAGCCCTCTCCCTCCTTTGCGTCACTCTCAAATTGTCAGATTAGTGGAATATACACGATTTAGCATGTAACTAACTTACCCTATCTTAATCTGACGCGCTCGAGAATGTCCGATGATCAATTTTTTTTTACTAATCTGATCCTTTATCCTAGACGCGCGGCCATACATAGGAAGCTCATATTTGGTGGAAGTACGTAACCGAGTACAAGGAATCCCCAGTATCTTAATCTGATGCGCTCGAATGACTCCACAAAGTCCCCTCTTCGCCGCCCCTACTATTACAACCTGTCGCGAACAATCACGACTAATAAATATCAAATAATATAAAAACTATATAAACTAGATTTGTGCTATTAAATAGTAAAAATGTGTCATGAACATTATAATTTTGGCTGTGTATTGTCTAATCTGTGCCGATTAAAAGATAAAGCAACCTAGAATTGCGTTACAAAGCATTTTTATTTAGGACAGTAAATGTGAATCGTGAGATATGATTAATAATGCCTTTATTACGTCTTGCTGTTAATTATATAGGGAGTTAATAGTTTTCAGCTATAAGATGTCTTTCAGTGTTGTCAACAACTAATTTGTTATTGTATAACATATATAATTTGAATTTTTTTAAACCTAATGAAATACTCTCCAAAAATGTTAACTTTGCAGAAATTAAAAGAATCTTACTATATTTAAATATTTATTTGTCTACACTTTTTGTTGACCGTACTTATTCAATTCGGGAAAGTCAAACACCGATACAAATCACAACTCAAATAGCTTCTAAAAAAAGGCAATCTGAACTAAATTCCGTTTTCTTTTATTATCTATTTACTAAAAGTAGGTTGAACTAGTGAGATCAACGTCTGAAAATGATAAATCTTTAATCTAAATATGTCTTTAAAAAAATTAAATGACAGTAGTATCACTATCGTAATCGACACCTTATCCGCTAATGTCTAAATAAGAGAATGGTGAAAGGTGATTTTGAAACCAGGTTTCTTATATTTATACTTCTTATTTTTGGTGGCAGCTCTGCCCACTCACTTATACTTTGAATTATAGCTAGATAAACAGTGTGACTTCACTTGTTTTATTTTATCTTTAATTTAATCCATTTTTAAATGTCATGGCGCAGTGGGAGTGTTGAAGATTTGAAGAAGTTCGAGTCCACACGATGGAATGGAATTAATTTTCATGTCTCGCGTAGTTGAGCTCCCACAGTTTTGCACTAAGCACTTCCCCTATGTCACGTTGTATGTGGAACCATCGAAGGAGATCGTACGGTAAAATAAAAGATAATGGTACTTATTTGGAGAATGTAAGTTATAAAGAGATACAAACAAACTATTTTAAATTTTTCAACAATTTGTTCCTACATAAAAATTATTAAATAAATATTCGCATAGTTCAAGCGGGCGAAGCCCATCGGATGCTACTAGTACATAACATTTATTGTAAATTAAGCAGAAATCAATGAACTCGACGCTTTTCACGCATCACGGCTAATATTTCAAATAAATACTTTTTCTTATTAAACTGTCACGGACCACACTTTTTGTTCCTTCACCAGAGCTTGGCCTCGTTATAATGAGGTGTCAAAAAAAGTAAGATTAGTCATCTAGGTTTTTGTTAGACTTCTATAATTGCTTTTAGCATAGGATACATGTAATGACGGGCGTAAAATTATTCTGATGTCTATTTTTTTGCCTTTTTAAAATTGTATTTAAATATTTCTTACGTACATATGATTAAATTGATGACAGGCGTTATTTTAATTATTATCTAATAATTATAAATTAGTCGGCTTAAAATTTTTAGGCCTTAAAAATTAAAAAAAAAAAGTTTTGGTTCTTAAGTTAAAATATTGTAGTTTAAAATGTTGTTTTCACACATTCTTTGGGTTTTATTAGCACCTAGAATGTTTTGATCTCCTTTTAGCTAAATGACAGAATCTATAATTTTTTACCTGAATGAGAACTAAATCTAATATTTATTTTTAGTCAATTCATAAAAGAAGAATATTGGTTGCCAGTCATTTAAATAAAAGTATATTTGAGAAGTATATTATTTATGTAGATCTGCTAATAAAACATAAAATAAAAAATTACCTGAACATTGTGAGAGGTAAGCGATCACGAAGAACGCCATGCATATCCACAGACTCTTCATCTCCATTTTTATCCACAGGCACAGATTACTTATTAAGTGTATAAAAATATATATTATGTTTAGGCACTGTTTACACTGTCACTAAAGGCACATCACTATCTTCGTTAGGCACTTTCGTAAATCTGTAAAAAAAAAAACAATGTGTCAAATTTAGCATAGTATAAAAACAAATAAATTGAAAAATATAATTTTAAATATAATAAAATAAATAAAAATATATATATTTTTGTGCATTTTGTTTTGTTACAATTAATTTTATAATATTAAATATAATTTCGTATAATTAACTTATTAATATTATGTCATCGCCATTATAATAAAATTAAATAATAAACAGATAGTAAATAAAGATAATTAGATACCTACTGGTAATATCTTTGCAATAATATAATTGGCCTTCAAAACAATTCTTGCAATTACGTCGCTAGCTACTAATAATAGAGCAAGAAAAATTACTTATCACGAGCGGAAACGACTTCGTAACCTCTACAATCGCAATTCCATATTATTGTATAATGTTAACTAAATATTAATTTTTTATGTATATTATAAAAAATAATGTAATATCACATATCTGACTGTAATCGCGACTATAATAGGTTCGATTCCCTTTAGGGAAAATGAATTGTTTTTATTTCGTCACTCTAGAATAGAAGAGACTAAAACTGGTTAGCTATGTTTCCTGCTATGTGTGTGGTTTTAAATTCAGCTATTGAATATAATATCTACATGGTTTTCTTCAACAAAATATATATAAATGTTGAGACTTTAATAGCCTTTACATACCATTAAAATTACCTATATATTTCGCGTTAATAAATATTAATAGCTTTTTATAACCAGTCAAATCGTCAGTCAGTCAAATCGAATACAAATAACACAAACCAATTAAAATCGATAACGGAATAAATATCCCAACAAAACATTAATGTGAAATTATCAATGTAACCCTATACGTTTGATATTCCGTCATAATATCATAGTGTTTCTATTTCAACTCTATTATATTAGATAAGCTCAGGTCAACTTAAACAGACGCGCGGACGTCACTCATGTAACATGACGAGATAAGGCACGCCGGGTGGCTGTATATGTATATTGTAGGTATATCAGTTACTTCTAGATGTTAGCAAATATGGCATGTATTGAAGAAACAAAATGTTGTTATCAGTGGTAGAGTAGTAACGGTTGGAAGTTATTTTTTTATTGATTCGCCATTTTAAATTTGGATTCAATCCAGATTTGAACCCATGACTATTTGATTTAATCAATTTAACTAATGAAGCTACGTTAAAAATATGAATATTTCTATAGAATAGAATTGTTTTGAGTTTTTGTTATTTTCATAATTTTGTGTTCGTTCAGAATGTAAAATACAGTAATTAAATGAAAATAAAAAATACTATAACTTTCACAGGTTTTCATTCCCTTTTTTTTAATAAATTTTTTTACAAAATAGTTTTGATACTCTCCCCAACATCAATAGTTAGTTTTAGATAAAAAATGAATCAATAGCTTCGTTTAACCCGTAACGGAAATGTGTACTTACAAGGGTGTACAAAAATAACCTGCATTTATTAGTACAGTGGCTTCCTTCCGCATCTTTGATCTTGGAGATGTATGTATGTATAATATTACAGTTAAGAAAGAGTTTAGACCCTATTCGACCTATATAGTGGGGAGATTTCTTCTTCTTCTTCTTCCTCGCATTAATCTCGGCTATTACCAGGGTCTGCCTTCCTACTCAACCTACTCCAATTTGCACGGTTTTGCATCCAGTGGTTAGACAATTTCTAACATTATAAATCACAAATTAATGAAAAATAAATGTTTAAGATCAAACTGGAGAATAAACAAAACTTTGGAGTAATAGTCACGTTGTATCCTACATATAACAAGATAGAGATAGAGGTAACCTAGTGTCAAGACACTTCGTTTTCTACTTTCCGGCCAATTTTCACAACATAGCGTATTATTTGTCTTATTACCAGAGCGAGGAAATAAAATCATCCAACTGGGAATCGAACCCGTAACCACTGCATTTGCAGTTAAACACCGCCTAAATAACAAAAAAAAAACAATATCTAAATTACTAGGTATATTAGTCAACAGGTGTAAACAAAGAGTCATAAGGGCCAAGGCTTCGCTGACACAAGACGCTTTACGAAATAATATCTTCTTGCCACCAAATGACTGTATGTTAAAATATGAATGGGACTTTATATGACCTTAAAATATGTATTTTTAAATTATATATGCGATGGTTGTATGTTCGATTCCCACTTGAGGGAGAATATTATTTTCATTTCCTCTTTTTCTGGTCTCATTTTGAAATTAATTTTCTTAAATTATTTTAATAGGCAAAAAATTAAGAACGAAGTGTCTTAACACTAGCTCTTTACCTTTGAGAAAACCATAAAATAATAATAAAAAAACAAACCTATTACGTTTTAAATATAAACCTGGTGAGTAATACTTGGGTAAGTGATCCTAGAAGTCAAGTTAAATACTATCACAGTATAAACAATGTAATCTTTTAAAGTGTAGTTGTAAAGTATAACATACTTGTTAAAGAATCGTTATTCGAATGCGTGATTTCATTATTTTTTTTGTTGGGTAGTGCATAGTGAACGGAGTGTCTTAACACTAGGTTCCCTTTGCTAAAAAAAAATTAACCGAAATTAAATTACAAAAGAGCATTATAATTTTAAATTTTTAATGAGATTTGAACTGGCAACACCTTTCCTTTACCCGCACCACCATAAGTCGTTATTCACCCAATCACAATAGTAGCTAATTTAGACATAGAGGAGCGGCCCCTAAATAAGGAGGGCTGTTTACGTCATAACGCTAATAAATTATATTTGTAAAGAACATTTGTAATTTCCCATTTCGACAGATCGACATGTTTATGTGGTTTTTTTTATTACAAAAGATAGTATGGAAGTAAGTATGACGATCGTAATGTAATATAACCTACACTCTTTAGTCTTTCTCGAAAAGTAAGCTATTCTAGGCAAAATAACTCTATTTGAGCTATTACTTCCTGAGATTATACCGTTCAAACAAACAATCTAGTCATCTTTATATTATTAGTACAGATTTCAATATATAGGAAACGTCGATAATGTTATTTTAGTTCGTATAACTTTTATACAACCGTCTCTTTTCAATAGAAAGCGAATGGTGTTTGTCCGTTTGACAGTTTGCTTAGTGTAGAGTGACCATTTAATGTTAGGTAAAAGAAATTCCAAAATTATTTATATTAAGCATATAATAGATATTTATATTAAATAAAATATTGCATTTTTTTTAAGTTTAAAATTGATAAAAAAAATCTTTTGTTAAATAATAGTAATCGAAGAAAAATCCTATTATTTCTCTTTCTCGTAGGAATTTCTAATAATCCGAATTTCTAGTAATCATTTAGTACAATTTCTAGTAATCTTCTCTTAGTGCTCTCCAAAATTTCTTAACCTAGATTCGTCTGTACGTCTCCTCCCAGTCAGATGGTCAGTAACGCCAGATAAGAGTATGATAAAAAATATAAATTGATATGTAATTATATTATTTCTCATTTAATAGTACAAATAAAATGCATCGCTTACACCTTCACTAACTTTATTTAGCCTACAAATTTATTGCAAATAAATAGATATAAAAGATAATAGAAAATAAAAAAATAGAGCACTCTTTTTACTTTTTTATTATGTTCCCTCTGCCTACCCTGCTATATAGGGAATACAGTGTTAAACTGAAAAAAAATCGTAAAAAATATATATAAGTACATTATGGCCAGTTTATTGTTGACTCGCACGGTGTGGTGTGCTAACCTTTATTTGTACAAGAAATTCACGCTGACCTCAAGGATGTTGATTTTAGACATTTTATGTTAAACTATATTGAAATGAAATTTGAAAATTAAATGTAAATAGTTAAATAAATATTAATATATATTATAAAAGATACGGGAGGTCATCGTAGCGCAGTGACAGATAAGTGTAAACGTGGCGGTTGTAGGTTCAATTTCGAAATATATTTTATTTACAGTGTAACCCGCATATAAATAGGAGAGTAGGCAGAGGGAACCTAGTGTTAAGACGTCCTGTTCTCTTTAATACACTTCCATTCCATTATTACATTGCTAGTTTTGTGATGGAACTTAACGCTGCGCTTCGCCTTATTACCAGAGCGAAGAAATGCTAAATTAATATATAAATATTAAATATAAGAGAGTATAACCTACATATCTGTACAAAGATAGTCTCATCTCGCTATCAAGAAGCTACGACCTGAGGGCATGATTTCACAACGAATCGTTTTATATTCAACTAGCGGACGCGCGCAGCTTCGCTTGCATATTTAAGGGTGAATTCTAATAACCCATGAAACATGTGTTCAATGAAATATTTTTAAGAGTCTAAATTTCAAATTTTATAAAAGTCGGTGGCGATTTAAAGATTTTTCCATACAAACTTTCAACCTCTTATTTGCACCCTTAGGGGGTGAATTCTAGAAAACCATGAAACATATGTTCAATTAAATATTTTTAAGAATCTAAATATCAAATTTTATAAAAATCGGTGGCGATTTAAGAATTTTCCCATACAAACTTTCAACCCCTTATTTGCACCCTTAGGGGGTGAATTCTAGAAAACCATGAAACATGTGTTTAATTATATACGTTTAAGAGTCTGAATTTCAAATTTTATAAAAATTGGTGACGATTTAAAAAAAAACCTATACAAACTTTCAACCCCTTATTTGCACCCTTAGGGGGGGGAATTCTAGAAAACGATGAAACACGTGTTCAATTAAATACTTTTAAAAATCTAAATTTGAAATTTTATAAAAATCGGTGCCGATTTAATTTTTTTTCCATACAAACTTTGAACCCCTATTTCACCCCTTTAGGGTTAAAATTTTTCAAAATCCCTTCTTAGTGGATGTCCAGATTACAAAAGTAAACTTTTGTCCAAATTTAACGTTTCTACGCACAGCGGTTACGGCTGTGCGTGCGTCTTACCTCAGTCAGTGAGGACAAGTCCTTTTATATATATAGATAAATAAATTGAAGAGATTTCTATATAAAGGTAAGTTCATAAAATATGTAATATTATTAATTACAGAAATTAATATAATAATAAAAGTAATAACAAAAGTCTGAATTGATATCGAGCCATATGAAATATCGGTACTTAACGCTGCATTTTGTTGCGCTAGTAAAAATCGAACCTATACCCGTCCAATTTTCAATTAGATTCTGGGCTACGATGGTTTCTCAATATAGGTATATTAAATTGCATAGGGGGACGAATCTACTCGTACTTGAAAAAGTTAGTTGTAGTCTATACCTACAAATATGTTTTAATGAGGCAGAAAATGAAAAATTTCATAAAGATGAGAAAATCTCTTGTAAAGAAAAGAAAAAAATAGAGAAATAGAGAATTTTTATACCTAATTGAAAAAATATTTATAATGTGGAAACACCTTGATAGAAATGGGCATTACTTTATGAGGACAACAACTCACGATTATTACACAGATAAATATTAGACCTAGTTTGTAATCAACGCATTGACTTGAGCACGAAGCTTATCAATTCAATATGTATGTATGTATGTATGTCAAACCGTAACTACTATCCTCTTTCTTTTTGTATCTTTGTTTTAATAAGTGAGTGATTTGATTCTATGAAGTAAGATGCAAACTATCATTCTTATCAATATCATCAATTAATTTAAATTTCTTAATTTTTCTTTAGTTTGTGATAATTTTCATTATTGGAGCAAATATCAAGCACATATTTAGAATTTTCTAAAGCACTATTCAGGCATTTTTTATATTAAAAATAAAAATATTGAAAGTATTAGATGTAGTAAGAGAATAAATGTGTTATTGTAAAAATTACTTCAAAATATTAAAAAAATATATTAAACCCAATTTACAAGCAAAGTCAGCACAGGTCGCTTGTTTTATATAATAAAACGTCCTTTACTGTATATACCATAAAAATTACGTTTTACACAGCCATAATAATATTTATTAATTCAGCTGACTACAAAAATGTAATCTGCCGTCCATAAAGCGAGGTTTTTAGATATAGCGATAACGTAAAACGGTGGTGTCAATGCTAAATGGCATGTATGAAAAATGTACCTGAGTGATTGTCAGATAACACACAGACGAAAGGAAACGGCGTAGAACGCTGATATTTTCCATCCCATACATTCCTTGGAAAGTGAAGAGGACCATTAAGAGAGGATTTCCCTAAATCACTAAGAGAACGGGAGAAAACGGAGATTGTTTGTTTTTAAATTATCCATCCACCTAAAATTGATATATATATACAGGGTGTCCCAGGAGCCAACGATAAAACGAAACCAGGTGATAGACCAAGTCGTGACAGTTATGAGAAAAATATAAAAAAAAATCTTTGTCATGTATTTTTCATATTATATTGATTTTAAAAAATATCAGAAAAACCGACACCCTGTGATGGTTTTTCAAGTCCCAGGACTACAAATATTACTCTTTCTTCATTTTTTTTTCTGTAATGTAATCATGAGTAATTTTTCTGTGAATTACAGCTTAAGATTGAAACATACCTGCATCAGTTTTCAAAAAAATATCGTATTTTTGCCAAACATTAAATTCAAAATATTTAGTACACCCAACTTTAACCGACTGTACTATAAAAAAAATATACTACACTGTTTTTGCAAGTAACTTTAAAAGTTGGCGCATTTAATCTGGATTCCGAAATGGTACGACACTTGCTGGATTACTTCTTTGTTGAAAAGTGAAAAATCGAAATACACGATAATCGGGATGACGTTCAGCGTTTTGATATCTTTTCCTATACATTCTAGCTACAGCATTTGCGTTACATAACCACTCTCCATGAATGAAATGCATATTGGCAATGTGTCAAAGACCGAGTATATAGCCTGCACTATAATCCTTATAAGCCCGGACTCGAGCACTATCCTTATAAGTGCTGGGCCAGCCCCTAAGTTGGAAAAGTTCAGGTACCTTGTATCCGTCATGCACGAGTCTGGAGGCATCGATCACGATCTCCTTGGCCGGATAAGAATTTGGACGGTATCCTGTGATCACAGACCATACCAGTGATCTCCCGCCACTTAGCCCAAGCAACGCTTATCCGACTTAGGGGCTGGCCCAGGACTTATAAGGATAGTGCTCGAGTCCGGGCTCTCGCAGGCCATATACTCAGTCTTTGACACATTGCCAATATGCATTTCATTCATGGAGAATAACCATTCTCCATGAATTTAACGCAAATGCTGCATCTAGAATGTATCGGAAAAGATATCAAAACGCTTTTATAGTACAGTCGGTTAAAGTTGGGTGTACTAAATATTTTGAATTTAATGTTTGGCAAAAATACGATATTTTTTTGAAAACTGATGCAGGTATGTTTCAATCTTAAGCTGTAATTCACAGAAAAATTACTCATGATTACATTACAGAAAAAAAAATGAAGAAAGAGTAATATTTGTAGTCCTGGGACTTGAAAAACCATCACAGGGTGTCGGTTTTTCCGATATTTTTTAAAATCAATATAATATGAAAAATACATGACAAAGATTTTTTTTTATATTTTTCTCATAACTGTCACGACTTGGTCTATCACCTGGTTTCGTTTTATCGTTGGCTCCTGGGACACCCTGTATATAACTTATCCCGTTAGCTTAATTAAATTTATAAATATTTAAACCAATAGATTTTGGATAAAAGCCATGAGCCCTGAGTAGGAGATGAACGTAACGGGTGTGGGTTCGATCTCTACTATGACAAAGTATGGTGTTTGAATTCAACCACACAAAATAATCCAATGCAATGTCACTAAAACTAAAACACTAGGTTCCCTCTACATACTATCTAGATAATTCACACAATTGCATCGAAGTACAATAAGGGATGCATTGTTAAGAAATGCGCTTTTTTGCGGTTGTTAGGAAAAATAAACAAAATTCTAATTAAAATAACAGAAAATTATTAAAAATTATTATTATAAAAAGTTTCTATAGTTAAATAACTAGATTTAATACGATCCAAAAAAAATGCAAATACCTTATATTTAGAAAATTAAAAAAAAAACTTCCACTATATAGATTTGCCCGTGACCGTGCACCTACCTTCATGGGTACCTACTGGAAGGTAGATAGCGAGTTACACTAACGCAAAACCGATAACGTATCGATTTTATATCCACTGAACGGCGTACTTATATCACGAGCACCTCTTTTTTATTAAAAAGGCTTGTTTAAACACCTTTGCTGTTACCATATGTTTATTTTCACGCATTAAACGGGTTAAATTTAAAAAAAAATCTGATTCACGTTTTTTCCCGAACATCAGAGTATCAGAGTAGGTATGGCAGGTAATGGGAACCTAGTTTTAAGATACTCCATTCTTCACATTCTTCGAGTAGGAACCTCCGTGCCGTTGCACCATGTTCAAGACGTCAAACAAAAATATATTATAGTCACTTCGTTCGTAAAAGAAAACCTAATGAACCGCTCTATTTATATCTATCTTTAAATATGTAAACAATAAAGGAAAATTGAAATAAGTTTCACTTAAAGAAATATATGAATTTCCACATTCAGATAAGTAAGTTCCGCCACAAATAAAGTGGGGAACGGAGTGTTTTACCACTCTCCCCTATGATATGCATGAAGCTACCAAGTAGTATCTAGGCTATTTATTTCCTTCACGCGGATATACTAATATCGGGGTTTGCAATTCTATATATATTATTAAGTAGGATACAATTGGCTCTTGATCTCTTTATCAGCACCAAGGGCATTGTAATATAAGGAAAGGTTACATCAATTGACCATCTAGTGTTATGAGATTATCACACAATAACCCTTATCAACTGTCATTTTGATATACACTTTTAAGTTTTGGGTCTTGGGCCAGACCTGGCATAGGGATAAAAGCGTGTGACTGTAAGCACGACAGGATGTGGGTTTTATTTCCACTTGAGGAAATAAGAGAGAATAATTTTCATTCTTCCGCTCCTGTATCGAGTCGTGCCTGTACCCTAGCCGGGTAAGCAGGGTAGGCAGAGGAAGCCTAGTGTTAAGACACTACACATTAGTAGGTTAATACTTAATTCTGTAATCATTGCGTGTTAAGTGGTGGAATTCAACGCCGCGCTTTAACTTATTACTAGATAGAACAAGAAAATGATAAAGAATTATTTCCCCGAGTGGGAATCGAACCTACTATCATCGTGTTCACAGCCAGACGTACCTCTTCTATAGCATATACTACAACGGCCTCTTCTATGTAATTTTTTTTTATCAAAACTTTAATGTAAACGATATGCCAATTTCTTATCTGCTTGCTGCGAAATTTTAAACTGATGTTAGTAAAGAAAGTCGATGCCTCGTTCGTTTTGAGGCATTACCATAAATATACCGGTTTTAAACAAGTATGGTCAGCAAAAAAATTAAATTTCTTTTCTTATATTTTATTTACTTTTTTTATATTTTTAAATGCTAAAGTAGCCGAATTTAAATTCACTTTCCTCGAATACTGTGCAAGGGCTCTTGTTAACTAAATTGTAATTATATTTTTAAACAATCTAAAACTATCTATGTATCTATATCAAAAATAACGAAATTTATAAATAAAATTAATTTATTCCTTATATAAATAAATTAAATTAAATTTATATTTTGGACATTACTAAAATATACAAGGTATTTTAAAAGATTCAAGTAATCAAAGATTTACAATTTTGGCTATCCATCAAATCTGTCACATTCTATAAGATAAGAGCATTCTCTAAGATAAATCATATTTTTTTATACCGTGGCCATTAAAGGCACAGATAAACAGCCTACACCACTTATTAATATGAAAGTAGATCTATATTTTTTATTAGTAACGTTACTTCCATATTGCATAAACAGAATATTTAAGAATACGGAGGTGGAGAGAATCTTTCCGTTTTCTACCTATACCACCACCTCAGAAATCCAATTTGTGTTACAACTTCACGCTGCACCCCGCAAATAGCAGAGTAGGCAGATGCAACCCAGTGTCAATACACTCTGCTGCCTTTTTGCCCAATTTGCCCAAAAAAGTGCATTGCGTGTTATATGACGGAATTCAACACTACGTTCTGTCTACCAGGACAAAGAAATGTAAATAATTCGTTGCTTCGAGTTGGAATCGAATCCACAACTGTTGCGTTAAAGGTCGTCCCAATGGACACCGATGGCTTTACTATTCATTTAATTCTCTCTACTTAAAACGAATATTATACAAAATACCTATATAAAGATAAGGTATGTTTAATTTCAAATAAACAAAAAAATATGTTATCTGTACTCGAGAACTCGCAAAAACTTGATTTAAGGCTGTATATTTTTTTACCGATCGTACATTACATATGCATCGTATCTCAGGGTTAACAACCTGCTCAAATTTATCTTTTTTATTATTTTTTTTTTTCCGAAAATACCTTTACTGAGATCTTCTATAGGTAAGGTATTTTATATTCACAATTCTATTAGTATAATAATATTATATATATTTTCTATCTTGCTATAGCAAGATAAGACACGGCGTTAAGTTGCGCCAATCATTACGCAGTGTCTCAAATTCGGACGGAAAATGCTAGGCTCGCATTGCCAACCTATTCTGCTATATGCGGGATAAAGCGTGCAGCTTAAAAATATAATCATGTAATTGTGATGTTCTGAACATCATTTACTTATAATCTTATCAGTGATTATGTATATAGTTTTAAAAAATGCCTACCCCTTAATTTCAGTATGTAAAAACTGATGAAGAAAAATAATATTAATAATGAAAAAAATGATACCGATAATTCATACTAATTTAAGTTAAATACAAATAATAACTAACAGCCAAAATTCTCCGCGCTCGATAATTACCGTTCCAGTAACATTCGAACCGTTACAAGGCACAATTAACTTTTAATTTTATTTGCATTTCACTTCGTAGACTATCAATAATCTACTTTATAGATTTACATTTTTTTTTCTTTTTTTTAGTGTCATTCTTTATCTCTAAATAGAGAAAATAGAGTTGATATCATAGGCGTACGCATCTAGAGATATTTTCTGGGCAGGGGAAGTAATTCCTAAAGTTTAGCTTTGAATAGTTTTTTTTTTTATTTTTCAGAGCAATATTTTGATAGTAAAATTTCTGGACTCTTCTGGTATAAGCACGGTGACTCCACCCCTCTATTCCTACTCCGTGGCTAACTTTGCGCCCACATTCTTAATATTGCCTATTGTATAGCGGATCTCAACGCCGTGAACTGTTATTGACAGAGTCGGAAAATTAAAATAATGCATTTCCCCGAGTGATGAACCCAAGATAAACGCGATCGTTTCGACAAATATCAATATACAAAAAATACTCTATTAAAGGAAAACCAATGTATATAGATTATCATCTTCCATAAAAAAACCAGAATATTTAACACAATTAAAATACAATGAATGATAAATATTTAAATTGCAAGGTATTATGTGAAATGAATTTTGGTTATCCACGTACCAACATGTTTTTGTAATACCAGCTTAAGCAGATGGTGTATTGGGCAATGTTTTTTTTATAAGGCGTAGAGTTTCGTCACTTGCTAACACTAAGAATTGAAAAATTTATCGAAAAATGGAGAACGCTGTGTCTAAGGTACTTAACCTTACCAAAACACAATAGTGCAAACTTCATTTACATACAGCTGTTACTGAGATAAGCGTGTACATACGCACAGTAAAACGCTAATAATAGTTTTGTCTCATATATCTTCCACGCACAGACAGCACATGTATGTATATATGATATAGATAATCATTCACTCTCTGGAATCGAATCCGCAACTACCGCATTTATAGGCAAATAATTTTCCACTGTACCACTGGGATTATGATCATAAATACACATGTGGTGGTGGACGAATCGCGACGACTAGCTTAAAAATAACTATAGCACTCACTGTACGTGAGGTAACGCTAAAAATACTATAGAAAACTATTTAACTTTTTCTGTATTTATGTTATTTTAATAACTTTTAACCCTTTGGTATGAGAGCGAGATAGTGATTATGTTCTATTCTTTTTTCTTACGCTTAGAGAGACATGGCGGAACGAGTGAATTCATTGGAAGAGTGATGTTTCGAATTATTTATTTTTTTAATTCACTAATCAAGTGTCTACTGTAATATCTTTATTAAAACAGTTATATAAAAATGACACTGAGTCAGAATCGAACCCACATCCGATACGTTCATCATAGCCTATTAGATAACCACTTTTTTTTTTTTTTTTTTTTAAACGCTGGGAAATGCAGTTTACGCAGACCGACAGAGCGGTACTGTGGGGCTCACCGGAGAATGAACCCGATACTACCCACTAAAACCCAGCGAGACCTACCCACCTAAGCAAGACGCCGCAGGATCGCTCACGATCCTGCGGCGATTAGATAACCACTGCTCTAACAGTATTAAATATTTCTATAGCCCACCCCTAATGCTTTCTAAATAATAACCTCAAAACATTTCATAATTTCATGAATGATTAAACATTTTCTATTGTCATTCTAATTCTCATAGTCCCCCCTTAATTTTGACACCTTGAGTTTTTTTTTTCATTAAATCCATTATTCGTACCCTATTTACTTAATTCCCCTATTAAGTTTCAAGGTTAAAAGCACTATCTCACGGTTGTCAGCTGTTTTTTTTTATTTTTACCTTTGTTAGATAATATATTCTATGGAGTTAAAGGTAAATTACAGGTAATAATAATATTTACAGGAAGACTATATACGATATATCCTTTATTTTTGAGTCCGTTGAGTCCGCGGCTGTTCTAGATTCGATTCCCACTTGGAGGAATTAATAATTTTAATTTCTTCGTTCTGGTATCAAGAGATTTAGGTAGGATAAGGCGTGAAGCTTCAAAAAAATCTCCAACTCTGACAGGAAAACAAACTGTTGTTTTTGCCTTACTAAAACATTATTAAAAAATAAATAAAACCATGTTTTTTATAGATAACAAAATTATTAAATATAAAAATTATAATTCCACGCAACACCGAAAACTAGTGTAACATATTGTCACCCATAGATGACTATGCAATATTGACGAGATTTACTAAAAAAAATGTCAAAATTAGAGCAACTTCCGTTTTATCAAAAATTGATTTTGTAGCATATCACTATCTTTTATCAATTGATAACATTATCACTCACATGTCTGTACACGACACATTTTGGGTAAAAGGGTGAATGGAACAAACTATATCTTTATCTTTATTCTTATACTAATTATAAAGAATCTTTTCTTTTTCTTTTTTTCAGCTTTACGCTGTATCCTACACATGACAGGGTATACAGGGGGAGTCTGGGAACGTAGTATTTTTTTATTTTTTTTTATTTTATTTATTTATTTTACAATCTTAATATATAAAAAAATCTCTTGCCAAACTCGTGAGTTTGTAGGCAAGAAGCGCTCTTTACTTTACTACATTAATTTAAACTACTATACCAACCCTTATAATTTAACCATACATACATAACACAAAAAAACAACAAAAAAATAGATAAAAGATAAATAACATTAATTTAATTATTTAATTTAAGACACTGCGTTCCCATTAAGACACTACCGTTCAAAATATTCCACCGAATTCTTGAGGTATTGTGTTTTGAATGGAGAAACTCAATGTCGCGATTTGCATCATTATCAAAGTGATGAAAATGTTAAATATTTCACTCCCCCAAGTGGGAATCGAACCCACAACTGTCGTGTTGACATTCGCACACTTATGTATCTTTAGACATCTTTTGTATTATATGAGAATATATTATACAATTAAGTAAAAGTTAAAAAGTGCAAGACAGCCTAGTAACATGTAGTGTGTAAAGGTAGGCCGTTGTGGCACAGTGGATAATGTCTAACTACACGGGTTTGGGTTTGATTCCCACTTGGACAAATTATACTAGTTAAGTTATTTACATTTCCCCTCTCTAGTAGTAAGCGTGCAACGTTTGATGTCGCGTTTGGATATTTGGAAATACAGTCTTTAAAACTACGCTATCCTCCTTTGCTATGAGCGTAAAAAGCGTATAGTTATCTCTTTTTGAACTCACAACTGTTATAAAATATTCATCTACTGCGCCTATTAAAATACCAAAAATTTACTAATTCCTACTCACATTTGCAATTTTGAAGGATTCGTCATTGAAATAATTATACTTAGTGCGTTACGAGGTCGCTATATTTTTAAGATTTTTTTTTATGTACAATTTTTATTACATCTTGTTTTAGTTATTAAGCAATATTAATTGATAAGTACAGTAATTGCGAATATAAATTAATTTCAAGTTAGTTTTTAAGGGAAAGCCTGATGCTAAGACATTCTGTTCTACGTTTTCAATCCGAATTCGAGATGTTGAGTGGCGGAACACAACGCCACGCATTGTTTTAGCAGATTGAGCAATTAAAAACTCTTTCCCCTGAATGGGGATCGAACTCACTACCATCGCTTACCTTGTCTTTTTTAATTCTATTAAACTAAATGCGAAAAGGAAAATTATATTAAATCGGATATAAGGACTAAGAACAATACACAGTTAGTCATCCTCATAGTAATATTGAATGTCAAGGTTTATGCTAATTTTCATACATATTCTACTAATTACGCAATTACATTTGAATACATTAGCATTGTAATGTATTGTTATCGCCATTTTTCTTCAAGCTGGATTAAATAGGGTCCTTTTTAAATAATAATAAATATATTAAACTAACGACCCATACGTGGTATCAACTGCCTTTAAGCAGAAAATACAGGATCTTCTGCTTAAAGGCAGTTGAGGCGGAGGGCGAGAAACCTGCGATTGTCAACACTCCAGGTTGTGGGTTCAATTCCCATTTGAGGAAATGAAATATTTAATATTAATATTTTCATCCCCTGTCTGGTAACGAGGATAAGCGGGACGTTGAGTTTCGCCACTCAACACGCAATGCTTTCAGTATTCGGCGTAAAGGAAGGAACGGATTGGTCACTAGGTTCCCAGGTTCCCTATGCCTAGCCTGCTATATGAATGATACAGCGTGAAGATATTAAAATAAAAAAAAAACATTGCGTGTAATATTTTTTATTACCTACAATATCAGATATTTTATGTATATATTGTAAGTTCTTAAGGAAATGCTACTTTTATTGATAAGAAAAAATAAATAAATTCCTAAAAAGGCGAACTGGTTGTACCATATGGTAGCCTTGAAAATTATCACTTATATATGAATTATAAAAAAATTATATACATGTATAAGTGTTTAACTTTGCCTAAATAATGAAAATATTTTTTTATAGTAGCGGAAATATTCTTCTTCTTTTTCATGTCAAATGATTGGATTGTTCAAGCTGAGGCCAGCGTTTAGCCACGTTGACAAGAAGGTAGAGATTGAGAAGAGGTTGAAAGAAAAGAAGCAAGTGTCATTGTTTATGTTATTGGTTGATTATTTATCAAAATATTCATAGATTTCATATTTTATTTTTTTTTACCACTATGGCGCAATCGCAATGTCAGAATGCGGGAGATGTGACATAATAGTAAATTTTACGTGACTCATCGATAAAAAGGTCACATAATATGTCGATATCGTAAAAATAACAGAAAAAAATTGCCACTTTGACTCTATAAAACTGCTAGAAATACCCCTGCTTCGTAATTAGTATATGATTAACAAGAGTGAGAGTGAGTTGAGGGAGAGGAAGGAGAAGACACCGGGGTGTATAACCATCGAGGGCACAGTATCTACGGAGGAAAGTCACGTAAAAAATATGAAGAATCCGCCAGAGATATAATTTTTAAATTATATAATATGAAAGTTCTATAAGAAAAAATAATAAAATTCGGTTCTATTTTGTAATCTATATATATAAGAGGACTTGTCCTCACTGACTGAGGTAAGACGCACGCACAGCCGTAACCGCTGATGGTAGAAACGTGGAATTTGGACAAAAGTTTACTTTCGTAATCTGGACCCACTAAGAAGGGATTTTGAAAAATTTTAACCCTAAAGGGGTGAAATAGGGGTTCAAAGTTTGTATGGAACAAAATTTAAATCGGCACCGATTTTTATAAAATTTGAAATTTAGATTTTTAAAAGTATTTAATTGAACACGTGTTTCATCGTTTTCTAGAATTCACCCCCTAAGTGTGCAGAAAGGGGTTGAAAATTTGTATAGGTTTTTTTTAAATCGTCACCAATTTTTATAAAATTTGAAATTCAGACTCTTAAACGTATATAATTAAACACATATTTCATGGTCTTCTAGAATTCGCCCCCTAAGGGTGCAAATAAGGGGTTGAAAGTTTGTATGGAAAAATCTTTAAATCGCCACCGATTTCTATAAAATTTGAAATTTAGGCTCTTAAACATATTTCATTGAACACATGTTTCATGGGTTATTAGAATTCACCCTTAAATACGCAAGCGAAGCTGCGCGCGTCCGCTAGTATAACATAAAATAGTTTAAAGGTCCTAAAAGGCTGCTGCGTGGGACAGATATTCTAGGGAAAGATTTATTTCCTCCTTCTGACAATAAAGTTAAAGCGCGGCGTTAAATTCCACCAATCGCCAAACAACTCGCAATGTTTTGATGATATCTTAAAAATTGGGCGATACAGTATAAATCTATAACGATTTATACATATATTTCAAAGATAAAAAAATTCACACGAAATCACAGCTATCTATCAACTGCAAATATTATTTTTAGGTTACCGTAACAAAATGCAAAAATGTCAATCATTGATAACTTTTGGTTCGATTTGATACTCTTTCTATTGCATTTCTCACACGATTTACTCTTAACCGAGTTAATTTCATGCTTCTTATATATAAAAAATATTATAGTGTATATATATTTTTTCGAAATTTTGTAATAGGTACGTAAGTCGAACATAATTACGTACGTCAATATTAAGCAATTAAATATTCTTTAATTTTTACGTTCTGTGGCTACTAAGCAAAAAATTGTAACTAAAACTTATGATTATTATACTTTTTCTGCAAATTAAAAGAATAATTTATTAAAAAAATCACTTACTTTTCAATAGTTTACGAAGCCGCGTGAAATTTGCCGCCTTACAAAAATATTAAACCTTACTCTATAGTATATGTTCTTTGCTTACTTTATATAAATAAATATTTTAAAAATCAATTATTATAAACATAAAATCGTACTTATTTATTCATTTGATTTTTTAAATTTGGAACTATATTTTTTTATTCAGTAATTATTCAACAGATAAAGAATTAACATTATAATGCCTAATCAAACTAACGCATAAAAATTTTATAACTCGCAGCAATCATAAATAATATATTTAAGTCGATCTGTTTATCATAAAATTTTATTACTATATATCATTCCCTCCATAAACTCGCGATGCATCTATTCTAATACCTTACCACACAGCTATTTTTGGTTTTCGCAATAAAACGAATAATAAAAAAGAAATAATAATCCAACACAAAATGCACAAAAAAATAACACTACACTACACAAAATAAAAATTGATAGTTAAATTTAGTTTTTTTGCTAAAATTAACTTTTTTTTCTATTTACCGTAGACACGACCGTTCTGTCGCGTTTCCAAAGTGAACTGAACCGACTCTACTTTCCAACTCTCGATTCGACCATTTCTGAATGTACTACACTATAGCATCTTGCTACAGTGCTGTGTGGATATCGATAAGAATAATCGATTAGATAATATATTTTTTTATTTCGTAATATTTGTTGTTGAAGAAGATTATATTATGCTTTGTTAATATGAATTTATACTGACTAGGTTAAAAGTAGTTGTTTAATAACGAATATGAGTAATAAACATAAAATTAGAATTCTCATATTTTGGATATGTGTTTCTTAACAATTAAATCATTACTTCAATATAATTAGATAAAAATAAGTTTAGTTGCAAAAATATAACGTATAACTGTAAAATCAGCGGTTGTGGTTTTGATTCCCACTCGTGGGAACGAGTTATTTCCGTTTACTCGCACTGGTCAAAAGACAAATCATGATGTTTAATTGCCCCATTACACTGCTATATACGTGATGCAGTTAAAAGCTCAAAAACATATATAATGAGGTTTTCCAATCTTCATCATGATGGCGTAATTCTAAACATGATTTTAATGTAAAGTAAATAAATAGCACATTCTTATATTAAATACATTAATGCAAAATGTTATTTAAACATAACTATCTTATATTGCAGTGTATTAAACGAGTATTATATAAACAAAGATAAACGTTTATATATCTTACAAGTCTTGCTAAAGTTAATGACACTTTTGTAGAACAACACTTCGTTGCTATTTAAATTTGAAATCGCAATCGATTTTAAATTTGTCGTTTCAATGTAACAATTTTGTTTCAGAATATCGCATTTTTTCGCCCATTTCATGATAAGCAGACAGAAACTAGTCATGACAGTCATGACACTTCGATGGTAGAGTTGGTTTGAAGGTAAATGTCATTCTTAGCCGTACCAACGGGAAAATAAAACCATTTCATTAGAATAATAAAAAAATCGTCAAAATTTAGAGACTATTTATTATTTCTTACTATTTACTGAATTCCCTTACATAAAACGCGAAAAATATCTGAGATAGAAAAAAACTATACAAACTATCGATGCAAAAGTTCACCCGTCACTATTCCTGAACCCATAATACACATACAAATTTGCTGAACACTCACACATACAACGTAACTAGAGCTTTGAGCTTTTATATCGCTTAAACGAAAACGGACTCTATACTAAAAGAATAAGGTTTAAAATAACTATTAAATTCATATAGATGACGTAGGACAAGTCTAAATATTAGATTTTTATAGTGTTATCTTGTTTTGTCTTACTTTTATATCTTATGAAACAAGATGAGCGTTTAAGGTATCAGTTTTTGGGATGCAAGTAAAGAAGATACCAAAGTTACGAACACACGGACAAAGAAGTTATTTATACATGTTATATTGAAAAAATATGTAAATATTTTTTAACTCTCTAGGTAGATCTTAAATGAAAAAACTAATGAGCAAAAGTCTTTTTTCACCTTAAAGGCCGGCTCCTTGCCGAAAGAAAAATATAAACCTGAAGAAATAAAAATATAAATATAAATAAATATTGCATCCCCTTAATAGGGGATGAAACCAGGCGAATTGACAGTCACACTTTGAGCCACTGTGCCACGAATGGCCTCAACAATACGAAACATTAAAGATTTAAATATTTTTATAAAATTAAAATAAATGTAGCAACATCTCAATTTTAGATTCTTGTATTCTCCAAGGCAACATATTTTTTAAGCTTCCCTTCGAGGGAGGGCTCCTCGAGAGAAAGTCAATATTAAGATTGTTATTTTTGCACTTAGACATACATTTATATGAACTACTAGCGACCCCCTTGCGGCTTCGCCCGCTTTTACTACTGGATTATTCATATAATGTATGTTTGCAAAGCACTTAAGATAGTGTGAAAATTTATTAAACTCTAATAAAACCCGCATTTTCATAGTTTCAATAAGGATTTTCCAATTGTTTTACACAGCAAGGATTTTTTAGTAGGTACCGTAATTTTAAATCTGTGCTACTAATCTTTTCAAGTACTTATTAAAATATATTTAAATGACTATTTTTAGATAGATAAATGACTATTTTTAAACGGAAGAAATTATAAACAAAAGCCTACCTACTAATAACTACAACAAAAAATATGAAACCAAATATATCGCGCTGAAATAATACATTCAACTCCAATTATCCAATACGTGCAAACGCATCTAAATCTTGGTTTCTATAGAGGCAGGCGGGTTTTTTTTTTCGAGCTTGTGGTTAATGCTGAAGAGGGTATTCTGTCCCTGATGAAAAGCAAGCACTACGTGGCTGCCTGTCAGGAAAATTAAATAGAATGCATTGGCCGGGAATCGAACCCGGGCTGCCCGCGTGGCAGTCGAGTATTCTACCACTGAACCACCGATGACTGCTCATGACGCGCTTGTATAAGCAAAACGTCGCGGGGCGCGTTTCGCAGCAAGGATGTTTTGATATTGTAACAACTTCTAAAGTACTTATTAAAATGAAAATACAGTAAAAGACAGTTTTGATCTACATTAAATGGCCAACGTAACTAATATACTTATTTATATGCTGAGAGTAAGGGATAAGTGAAACTTGAGGAGATACAGCTGATGTGTGAACGGCGGATTGTGTTAACAATTAAATACGTTTTTCTCTTAAACTATTCGCAATTTCTAAATAGTGTAAAAAGCAAATTTTATCTTCGTTTAACATAGAAAATTAATAAAGTATTTTAAAGGATAAGGATTAATACCATTATGGAAAAATATCCCTCACAATAAAAAATATATTGAAATTACTATTTTTAGACAGAAATATGATCACTACACGTTATCCTTAAAAGATAAAAATATGCTGTCGCGGACTTTTTTGTAGATCTTTTTAAGAGGAACAGTACTCCAGTACATTATTTTCATGTAGTACTTACCATTAAAGCAGCGCATGCGCGAAAGTGTCTCAACGGGTAGGACTTTATACACATTTATCGTATTTATGTTAATTTACATAAGAATTTACAAATAATAAACTATATATAAACCTTCCCTGAGAAATACACGACCTAATGGTGAAAACCGCATAAAAATCCGTTGGGTGGTTTAGAAGAAGAAGAGTTAGAAAGTTCAGACAGACACGAAAAGCGACTTTGTTTTATAAGATATAGGATATACTACAATGATTAAATTTAATGAAGTAAAATATCAGTCGAATTAATTCTTAGATTTCCATTATCATACCAATATGTACCTACCTAATATAATTGCAGTTCTTGTGTTTTAAGGGGAAAACCAGAAAATATAACAGTCAAACTATACTTTTTACTATACTTTTTTACAAAAATATAATCAGTAGATTTAAAACATTGCATGTTGAGCGGCGTAACTCAACGCCGGGCTTATAAAAACATACTTATTAATTTTAAAATTCCTTATAGCAATTCATGTTATGGAAAATCGAAGCCTTGAACGCCAGAATGCTTAATAAAACAGTTTAGTGTAAATAAAAAGGCGACAAGAAAAGAACAATACTGCACCATCATTGAAACAACTAACAAATACAAAATACTGGATATTTGTGAATCGTGATCGATAGTAGTTGTGGTCTATTTCCATTGTTTATCTCAAAAGCGCGATACTAGTGGCTTCGATTCCCACTCCTGGGAATGAATTACTTTCTTTCCTCGGTCTTGTTACCAGAACAAGACATAACTAGACTGCAGCTAATCAAGCAATGTCTTAAAATTCGGTCATGGGGAGGTGTATCTTAAATCTAAGTTCTTTCTGCCTACCTTTCTATATGGAGACTAATTATTATTTATTTAAATATCATGGTCGCACAGTAAACGCAAAATTACTCTAGAACTAAGTATAGCGTTGAATTTACGCCACATAACTCGTAACATCTCAAATTCAGGTCAGAAGCAAAAAATAGTGTCTTGGCTCTAACTTCTCTCTTCTAAAAGAATGAGTAATTGTAAAACAGTACCTGGCTCACTTTTATTAATGCATAATTTCCACTTTAAAATCAATCAAAGATGAGCCATAACTTCAAGTAATTTATAAAAATCACTTATATGAGATAAAATATTTATATATTGCGGAACTTCTTGCAACTACAAAGCTACAAGGCTATAGCACATTCTTGCCATTCCACGAGCAAAGCCTATACGAAAAAGGACGTAAATTGTATATTTTATATTGATTTATATAATAGTTGCAGCTATAGTTTAATTCTAATTAGATGAATATAAAAAAGTAAAAAAAGGTATAATATTACTACTAATGTCTTCACTAAGCCGAATATTTGTACCTTTTTCGAAAGACCAAAGTAATTTTGACTAATTTTTGTATTATATATAGTTTTTTTTTAAAATCTGGGAAAGCATTAGTACAGAAGCTCTATTTATTTCATTGAAAGCTTAGCTTACCCATACAATCAATATCTACACTTAGGAAAGAAAAATCTTTTATAGAAAACATTAAAAGATTGAATGGTTTCCAAAAGGAGCGAGTTCGGATCTCGCTACGTTCAAATAAAAAAAAAATACAATCGAATTGATAGCCTCCTTTTCTTACAGAAGTCGGTTAATAATTTAACCTAGTACAACGAGATACGAGTATAATGGAATCGAACTCCCATTATAGTTTTGAAAGTCTGTATCGAATTATACCACGTTTCATCTTTGGTCACAAAAAAGAAAATTACTGTCGTCGCTTCATCTTTGTTGAATGAACTGAGCGCAAATTATACGCCGGGGATTGTTTTTGAATTCTGTACAAATTGATTTGATATTGTTTAAGTTTTTCTTGATGACACCGTCGTCACCCATTAGAATTTTACTGAAGGTGTTTATAGGTTCTTATCGGACTTGAATGCTATGGGGGATCCGATATAGCAAGGTAGGTAGAGCAGTTTTCAGACATCTTGTTCCCCACGCACCATCCAATTTTCAAGATATTAAGTGTTGGGTTAAAGAAGTCAACTCTCAACGGAAGCTTTGTCTGCGAGAGTGGGAATCGTACCCGGTCTAACGGTCGTGCTTATAATTAGACTGCTGTGCTGCTGTCACGCCGGATATAGGTTTGAAAAAAATATATATACATAGATATCTTTTTAAATTCAAAACAGCGAGATTTAGAATTTGAAATTCTAATTAAGCTGTGCCAAAATTACCTAAACATTAAAATGGCCACGTCCCAATGCCGTCATTTTATGGTTTAAATAACAAATAGTAAGATTTAAATATGGGGCCATGACTGTGAAAAATTATTTTCGTTTATGCATCATTTGTTTTTATGTAACCATTATTTAGGTCTAGTACCTATTTGGAATACCCTGTATTTCTAAAACTCAGACCACAATATCAAAATACAAGTAAAAAATTGTTGAAACTTTTAAATACTAGGCTTAGCATTTGGATATACCTGCATTTATTATCTTTTACATTTTACTGTAACATCAGAAACAATTATTATAATTTTAATTTTATTTAGATCATTTTTATTTAAAATTTTAAAATTGCAAAGGAATTTCTGCAGATTATTTTTTTAAAGGTTTCAAATTTATTTACCTGTTTATTTTTTTACTTGAGGGAACTCGTTGGTCAATCCCATCTCATTGTAGTGTTTGGGGCTATAAATTATTTGTGTAATTAGTGTGTTTTTACAATGAAATTTATAACTTTTAAAGGGAACAATTCTGTCATATACGTTTTTGCGTATCTTTAACCGTTTTCTTTTCTCTTTATTACACACAAAAAGACAGTACATTATGTATAACATATTATATATACGAGTATAGCTGCGGTGTGCGGTTAGCTCCATTCATACCTAAAACATTTTCTTGAGAGAAAATTAGTCATAAGGTGTACGTGACACTCGCATTCATAAATTATGTCTTGTTTGTTTTTCTTACGTTGTGTATATACTCGTAGGTACTATATAAGTTAGTCATGTTTTTCTGGAAAAAAAATAAAACTGATTGCAATTACTATTTTATTCAAAGCCTTAAAATATTTTTTTTAGCTTCTACGTTTATCCCGCTTAGAGAATATCATCTTGGAGAATATCTTCTGGAGTGAAGATTGAACTCACAACCCGCCATTTTGTTATTAATATCCTGTTTAATCCACAACGGTCTTAAATAATATATTTCCATCAATAACAAAATCATTAGGCGATTGTTTAAAGTGTAAATAATTATTTGTATATCATATTCATTCATAATAGAGATATTTTATTATTAAAATTATAGATTAAACAAAAAACCTTGACAACGAGGAAAGAATGCAATAACAATTTAATATGTCCTCAGGATTAATGAAGACAGCGTAAAGGCGCCTATGTGAGGCGGTTGGAAAATTATTGAGTGAACATTAAGTGTTTATATTATGTACTTTTTTAAGTTAAAATAAATCAAATAAATCAGCTTCACGCTGTATCCCGCACACAGCAGGGTAGGCAGAGGGAACCTAGTGTTTAGACCCTCTGTTCCTTACATTTTACCGAATTCTGGAAGCATTGCGTGTAGAGTGGCAGACTTTTTAAAAAAATGTATAAAAATTGGAACGTGAGCATGCAATACAAGATTTGGAATGAAATATTTAATATTTTCTTTTAATTTACTAACAAGGCAAATGTCTTAATGGAGTATAATTTACACTAGGTTCCCAAGTTCAGTTTGCCTACCCTGCTTTGTGCGAAATACAGCGTAAAGGTAAAATAAAGAAAAATATATATATATTTATAAAGCATCTTCCAGAACAGCTGGACTGGCATAGAGAACCTCCTTTCATCGTAAAGCGACCTATTTTCTACACATTTATCTTCTTTAGCCAAAGAACAAAAATGATTCAACCATGTAGCATTCCGTGTCTATAGAGACTTTGAGAAATAATTTTAGAGTTAAGAAAAAATAAATTACGAATATATTTTTTATCTTTTATAGCTTCACGCTGGGTTCAACATGTATCAAAGAGAATCTTAAATTAAGACAATGCCCACTCACTCAACGCCGATCTATGTCTTGTAAATATATAATAATAAAAAATATAAAAATGTTAAACACAATAACATTTTTAAAGTAAATTTCGTAAGTCAAGTAACAAACTGCGGTAGGACATTATATCAAATCCGTTTCAATGGTTTTCTTTACTTGGCAGGAAGACTCGACACGGCCTAGTAAGATTTATAGTTTTTCTTGAAAAGTACTGAAAGTTGTCCTAGTTTAGTAAAATAGTTATGACTCAGTAGCCACGCCATTCTATAAACAAAGGTAAAAAGTTCAATTTATTTGTTGGTGTTTTTTTAACTTACCACCAATTCAGTAAGGTTACTGCCTACGAGAAAACCGGCGCAAGAAACTAAGCGGGACTTTTTCCGATTTACTTATTATTTATAAATTTTGGATTAAATAACTAATATATTTTTTTATATAAAACCAAGAAAATCATATTAAATTTATGTTTAGTATTTTCGGCGTTGAGTTCCGCCACTTAACACGCAATGCCTCCAGAATTCAGGGGAAAGCGGGAAAAGGAGTGTTTTAACACTAGATTCCTTCTGCTTACCCTGCTGTGTGCGGGATACAGCGTGAAGCTGAAAATAAACAAAATTTATATTGTATGATTTAAATGATCTAAATAATCAGTATTAGTTTTTCATTTAAAAAAAGAATTAAAATAATTTCTTTATGCGAAAGTTTTACTTTAATTTCTTTAATTGTATTACTATTTCCATTTGGCGTAAGCATAATTCAGCTACTTACCTAAGAGAAATTAAAATTACGGGTCATCAAAAAGGTTGTATGAAGTCATACAAACCCATTCATGACATCAATCTTTATGACTCATATTAACATGACACATCATTTAAGGCTTAGAAATAACAATATAATTATTAGATAAATTTTTATATATTATTTTTCTAATCATTTTATATGAATACATCATTTATATTATTATTTTTATTCATCGTTAAATTGCATTGTAAATTTAATTTAGCTTTACGCTTATAATATTGCAGCAGAATAGGTTAAGGGAACTTAGTGTTAAAACAATGTTTTTTCCACATTTCGACGTAGATCTATGACTTCTTATTAGAGCAAGAAAATAAAAAAAACATTATCTCGAGTCAACTCTCACCTACAGAAGTCAGTCACAGATATTTACATATACCTGCACATAGCACCAGGGAACCTATTATTAAGACTCTCTGTTACCATTAAGACACTTCCGTTCCCCACTTTCCACCGAATGTCTCGAAATACATTGCGTATCGACTGGCAGAACTCTTCGCCGTGCTTTGCCTCGTTACTGGAAGGAAATATTTCATTCCCCCGAGTGGGAATCGAACCCCGTCGAATCTTCGTTTTTGATTGATTATTGATGAATGATTTAAATGCAAGTGTACCTGTCACTGAGGAGTCATTTTTTCCCAGATATACTAGTCTACTATATAATATAGAACCTACTTTAATAAAAAACAAAGTAATTTCCATTTCTAAAGCAGATTTTCTGGAACATTGAAAATAAACGTGGTAAGTTCGATTGCATTTCGAAGTTTTAAATGAAAAGCAGAGAATAAATCGAAACGTATTCTACATTTATATGTAAACTTTATAGCTTACAATAAAGCTACTACTTTTAACTTACAAAGTATACCAATATTTCTTAGAAGTAATTGAAAGCTTCAACAATGAATATATGATCAACACTTATAAATAAACACACATCACTCTGTAAATATTTGTATAATTACAAAGAACCTAGTGTCAAGATACTCCGTTACCTTGCGTTTTGAGTGGCGGACCTCAACGCCGCGCTTTGCCTCAACACCAGAGCGAAGAAATGAAAATAAATATTTTATATTTTATATATATGTCTCTTATATATTACTACAAATAATACTAAATACGGAGAGTACTTTAAAAACCATGACACTCGACGCTCATTTCATTGAAGTTGTAAACGAGACCCAATTTCCTTGTTTAACTGTACCATGTAATGTTATCTCGTGACCTTACTGCAATTATCTTCAAACAGCGATGCATCATGCATGTAAAAATAGAAAAATTATACCTACAAGAAAAATATAGTAAAAATAGTAATGGCATTTTTTTAAATTTAATTTAAATTAGAGGCTATCATGGTGACACAGACAATGCAGATAATGCAGATAATCATAGATTAATTCAGTTACTATATCAGCTTTATAAATTCCATAGAAAAAAAACATAAAAATCCTATAGAATTTGAACCTGGACCATATATTAGCGTTGCTAGTGACATCATTCATTAACACAAGAGTTTTATACAGGTATTTACTAAAGACTATAATTTAAATATATTTTAGTTTTCATTATATAAAGTATCTACTTATTTATTGCAAACAAAAGACGCACACGACTCACGAATGATCTAATTCCCATTGACATTGCGACCTCGCGATTAATTACCCGTTTCATTCATATTTACATGCTATATTGTTTTGTTTACGCCGTTGTGGTACATATTATACTTGTCTTATTATATATAGCCAATGACTATCGATTCAAATCCGACTTGAGGGAGATTTTGTTTTCAAAATAGTAGAGCATAATGAAAATTGTAAAAGATTGATGGAACTTTTAAAGCTTTGTCAAAGATTTAAAATTTTGAATATTTGTTTTTATTTACTTTAACATTTTTTTCTCGAAATACGCCGAATCCCGCATATGGCTAGTATAATTTTACAGGAATGCCAATGGAAGCTTAGGAGACATCACCCAATTCTCCACAAATTTCAAGAAGTTTATAAATTATAAATGTTTCCTTTTAAAAGGTGGCACCAAGCTTTGCACTATATAAGCCAAAAGGAGGAAAACCTAAATTATCCTACTTATCTACAACTTTACTTCCATTGGGATCTACCCAGTAGGTATTTAGCAAAAAATGCGCCTAATAAGCTCGTCATATTTATGCTACATCAATAATAGCATCATAGTATAAAACTAGATTTAACGGCGACTTCGCTGCTGTGGTCAAATGGAAATAATGAAGAATTGTATATGACTCATGACGTTGTGGCGCGGGTACACAACAATCAGGTCATGGGTTCGATTCTCACGCAGGGGTCGAATTATTATTTATTAATGTTTTCATTTTCTTCTCTCGAGTACCAAGGCTAACGAGTTCCACCACTCAACACTGCAATGCCTCGAAAAAAAAATTCGGCGGAAAGGGGGTAAGGGAGTGTTTTAACACTGGATAGATATAACAGTAATTTTCACTTACTATTCAACAATCCATTTAGACCCAACACTGTCACTATATGAGTTAAGCGTGTTAGTCACGTCTTAATGTTAAATATGGGTATGTATATCTGTATACAAATTTGCAATCATTAGAGTCGCTGCACCTTTGATATTTATATACGGAGTGTTAAATAGCAAGCGACGCCATTTAAATTCAGTTATCAGTATATGCAATGTATATTAATGATAAATCGATCGCATAATAAATAAATGTCAGCTAATATTTTGTACCACACTCGACGTTGCTAGGTCGGTAAGGAATATAGATATTTTTTCAGCTTCGCGCTGTAACCCGCACACAGCAGGGTAGGCAGAGGGAATTTAGTGTTAAAACACTGCGTTTTCTATTTTACGCCTTGCCTAGATACCAGAGCAAAGAAATGAAAAAAATCGCACCCACACCCACAAACTGTGGCGTTTACAGTCACACATAGTGCCCCTGTGCCACGACTGGCCTCTATAAATAAATAATTATTATTTATTTAAAAAATAAAACACACTTAGGGGTCCATCAACCACCTTCTAGTTCCATTGTCAGATCATCACCAGGATGAAATATGTCAAGATTTCTAACTCTATGATTTTTGTCTCTTCTGATTTTCAGGGTTCATCATCAAAGCAGTTCAATACCATATTATCATGTTAACACGGGATCTAAGATAGACCTATTGGTAGTTTAAAATTTTGTGTTTGTTTTATTATTCATTAGAATTGAGTAATTTAAAGTTTTTCGTAACATCTACATACAGCCATGTAGACAGGTGCCCTATATCTACGTTACATTATTATATTAGTATTGTGGATGTTTCTATGAGGAATTATTTTTTTTGTTTCCCATCCCTTGCGAGACAAAGTGCCAGGTTGAGTTTCGCCAACCAACACGCAATACTTGTATTCGGGCAAAAAGATACGAATAAAGTGTTTCGAGTTCAATAATTTGCAAAGCTGGAAACAAATTAATTAGAAAATTTAAATTTTCCTAGGTTATACCGCCAAAAAAGTGGAAATAGGCACATATTTGAATATAAAATAAATAACAGTAACCACATTGCTATGTAAAAATACTCTGCGTATGACATTATATTAAGTAGAACGCGTGTATCGACATATTTTGTTTAATTTATTGCTTATGCTTAACAATGGATCGTCTATTTAATATGTAAAACGCGGCTTTGAGGCGCCAAATACTTCTAGCCTAGAAAAGGTTACTTTTATAGTCCTTCGTAGAAGTTTATGAAAGTTAAAGAAAATATTTTGATGGTAATCTTTGGTTATAATGTGAGACGTTGTGCTAAAATTTGTTTTTGATTATAAATTATTGTGAAGTATTGGGGTCACGTGCAAAAAATTTATAATGGGAGATTGTGGTAGGTACTTATGGTAGAATAAATGTGACCTAACTCTCAATTTACAGTACGGTCGACGAGTCAGAGAGAAATCAAGTTAGGCTATCTTATCTGAAATTCTGCACATTGTCCACTCGGGAAGAAAATAATCAAAAGTAAGAAACACCAAAAAAACAACTAGGAACAGCTATCTACAGCTGACTTCAGGGCTACCGCTAAATAAATAGCAAGCAAACATTTTCACATCTCCAACCTCTTTGAAGTCGAGGACTTCCTCTGGATGATGTCACCAATCGCGTATTGAATTAGCAAAAAAATATCATTGTAATGAATGTACACCACAAATTTTTACTTCTATTTCCTGTTCGTAACAGGAAACTCATTTATAATTATTATTTCTTTGCAAGATTTTGTTAAATAAAAGTCGTTTCGTTTCACAAGGTCAAATTCATCGATATGTGTTATTTTGGTATAATATATTTATTAATGAGACCGTCATGGCGCAGGGGCACAAGCGTGTAAATGGGTTCAATTCCCAATCGGGGGAATGAAATTGAAGTTTTTCGGAACGAGGAACTAAAATACTTAATATTTTCATTTCTTCGTTTTGATGTCGAGACTTCCGCCATTGAACACGCAACACAGACTTCGGCTGAAAATGTGTAACAGAGTGTTTTAACACTAGGTTCTCTCTGATCACCTTACTGTGCACAGTGTGAACCTGAAAAAAACAAACAAACAACTGAAAGAAACTCAAAGAATTTTATATCATTAAACATTTTATTCTTACAATAAAACCTTAAGCGGCCATTAAGACACTAGTGAAATCATCACCATACCCCACAGCCCCACACTCCAAGTCCATAGTAACAATGTGAGTCACCGTTATACATTTAGCACGACACGAGTCGTTTTGGTACGTCCCGTCCCGTACGCAGACGTGTCTAACATACTAATAAAATATATTACTAATCGTATTTACTACTGTATAATTTGAAATTTCATTCAATTATTTTTTTCGTTGCGTATACTAATTGTTTAGTTTTAAGATGATTTGTATTAGTAAAATACAGAAACGAAACGAAACGCTTTGAGGCTACATTCTTCAACCGCACTGCGAGAGATTAGAATTCATTGCCGGCATCTGTATTCTAAGACATACAATATGAGGGTCTTCAAAACCAGAGTGAATAGGTATATGCTATGCAAGCGTGCACCACTGTAGATCGCATCAACGCTCACCAAACTTGATGCGGTCAAACGCAGGCCTATTCAATATAAAAAAAAATGGTTTAACATGAGCAGCTTCACGCTTTACGCGGAAGGAACCAAGTGAAAACGCTGAACGCCAAATTTTAGAGACATTGAGCGTCTTTAAAATTTGTGTTAAACACACAGCGGCACAAATCAACGCCGCGATATGTCTAGCAAATTGGGAAAATGAAAATAAGTCAAATATAATAAGTCCCACGCGTTCGCATCGAACCAATAACTATCGTGTTTACAGTCAAACGCTGCCCCATGACTATCTCGACGGTTTAAAAAGAACGTTAGCATAGTCTAAAACTTCGCTTGCGAATACATATTCTATTTTAAATATGTAAATTTCTGGTTTAAAAAAATAATTCGTTTTGAGATTTGAACTGGCGCTTTTCTACATAATATAGGTATGAGCAGTAAGGTAACTAAAGCCACGAGTTCCCATACTTAATGTAAAATGTCTAAATGATTATTATTGTTACCTCAACGTGATTACCCTAAAATTACTAAAGTTTTTTCCTAAGCCGGTTAGGTAGAGGGAACGTGGATAATTGGGAACCTAGTGTTAAGACATTCCGTTCTCTTTAAATAACTTCCGTTTCCCGCTTTCCGCCGAATTCAGAAGGCATTGCTCGTTAGGAGGTGAAAGTTAACGCCGCGCTTTGCCTCCGCCAAGGAATAAAAATAAAATATTGAATATCAAAATTGAAAGAAAAAATTTCCTCGAGGGGGAATCGAATCCACAACCTGTTACAGTCACACGCTTGTGCCCCTGCGCCACGACGGGCCTCCAATATTATAAGCACACTAGCGATGCGTATGTTATAGCCAAATAATAATTTTTTCGTCATATACGTCGTGAAATGAAAAAAATCCTATGTCTGTTGACGTATCTTTTTTTTTTAGGTATGTGTTTGACATATTTTTCCCTATATGCTGCTCCCATAAAAGGAGCGCAGCCGCTTCTACCTGTATAAGCGTACTATAAAGTTTCATTTAAATCTGTTAAGCAATTTTTGGTTGAAAGTGGAATAAACGTCTATCTTCACAAACTTTCACGTTTATAGTATTATTAGGAAATAGAATATATCCCTATCAATTTTAAATGTTCTGTGGTGTTCATATCTTTACTTAAAACTTTAGTATCTGCAATTTTATTTCAGGTCTGTGACTTGTCATTATCATTTTGACATTTTGTTATTTACGATTTTGCTGTCACAATGATAACAGTATAACACTGCCATTTATGTAAATTTAAATTATTTAGACTTTGGACTTAGTTCATTAATACTTATTTATTATATTATTTAGGTATTAATAACTTAGTATTAATATTGCGTTTTAATATGTCTCTATTAACTAAATCTATGTTTTTACTTAGATCGACAAAATTATCACCCGGTAAGTGATTTTCTTCATTTTTATAGAAATAAATACTATTGACAATAAGAATGTAAGCTTCACTTTCTTAAATATGTATATCATAACTAAGTTAGACAATATCCTATGCATGTTTTTACATATCATTATTCTCTTGCTAATATTTTTCATCCAAGACACATGGACCGAACAAACTCTTTTATAAAAAATATTAGTCAAATAGGGGACAATATGTTAAAAATAAATATTATAAAAATATACATAATATTTACAGGTTTATCAAAACTCTACTCTTCAAATGCAGCCATTCCTCAATTTCAAACATTAGCAATATCTGTACCTAAGAAGAATGTGTTTCATGTAGAACTGAACCGTCCAAAACAAATGAATGCTTTTAATAAAGTTATGTGGAAGTAAGTATGATTTATATGCCATGTTGAAATGCACCACAAAACAAGCACTGTCTTAGAAATAAATGTGGGGAACAATGAGTTTTAACATCAAGTTTCCTCTTCATACTTTGATGAGGATTAGTGATACAGGACAAAGTTTCCTTATTTTTCTATTATTAATACTACAATTTTTTTTAACATTTAATGTTAAAAAAATATTGTAGTTTTTTGTAATATTTTTTTGTAATAATTATATATGTGTATTAATTAGATCTTAAAAAATAAATTTGTTACTTTCAGGGAACTAAGTGACTGTTTTGCTTCACTAAATGATAATTCAGAATGCAGAGTTATTTTATTGACTGGTAGTGGGAAACATTTTACTGCAGGTTAGTAGTTTTTTAATTTTGTACAGTAATTATAATACTGTAAAAAATATAAATATGATTAGCAAATATCTGATATATATGAACTTTCTTTAGAATATAAAATACTAAAATTTCTCTAATTATCATCTGCCTATACTAATATTGTATACCTAAATAGTTAGTTTCGTTAAACACGCTAATCTCAGGAACTAATGACTGTTTTTTAATCGGCAAATTCTACTTAATACAAGAAGAATAATGTTAATTTATTGAGGAAAAGATACAATCTGCAGATATTAATATTATAAAGAATTAAAGATATTAAATGAAAGATTGGTTGAACACACATCAAGAAGTTTGAATATAAAAAAATATAAAAATTAATAAAAGTTAATTTACAACTATTAAAGTGCAGTCAATAATTGTTTAACTGTTAATGTAAAAACTTGAATGGACTACCCATTCAAGTTTCTATGAAAGAAACAATTATAATATCTCATTAACTGACTCTACCTGCACTTATATGGTAAAAGTAGAATTGAAATTTTTATAATAATACAGGACATTGTATTAATTATTGATTGACTGATTTTCATGCTCTGATGCATAATTTGGGGAATGAATGGAAATTAAAATATGGAATATACAGAATATACTATAATTTATTACAGACACACACAGAATATACTATATACAGATAATTCTAAATTAATACATTATAATTTTTTTATTTATTAATAATTTATATTTATAACATTCAAGGTATCGACTTTAACAGTTTGTTGGAAGAAGAGCAAAAAGCTCAAGAATATGACGATGTTGCGAGGAAGGCGCGAGTTTTTCAAAATTTAATTGGTCATTGTCAAGTAAGTTGTTTATTATAAGAAAAAATCTTCATCATTTTATTTTTTGTGTTTATCTTGTATATTTTTATTGTATTTTGCTCTGTCTTTTGTTTGAGTTCAGTTCCCAATTGGGGGATCGAAGTGTCTTAACTAAGTTTCTTTTGCCTACGTTGTTATATGCGCGTTATAATACAGCATGAAGCTAAAAACATAATAGTAAAATTTATGAAGTATTTTTAAATTTAATCATATTCAAGCAATATATAAAAATATATCTAATTATATACTTCCAGGACGGTATAACAGCGTTAGAGGATTGTAATAAGCCAATTTTGGCGGTAGTGCATAATGCGTGTGTCGGTGCCGGTGTGGATCTTATCACGGCAGCAGATGTGAGGTAAGGATTTTTTTAAGGAAGGCAGAGAGAACCTAGTGTTGCCATTTTAATAAATATATCATCAAATTATTAGCTATTGTATATTTTCTCTTTTATCAATTTTTGGTGCTTAGGCAATTCGTTTCGTACGCACCATCCAATTATCGATACATTGCTTTTTGAGTGACGTAACTCAACGTCGCGCTTTGTACCTTGTGTAGGAGGAAATGAAAATAATAAATTCCCTCGAATTGGATTCGAACTCACAACTGTTGCGTTTATAGTAACGCCGTCGCACAGTGGCACAGCGAGATATAATGTGAATGTAGATATACATATATCCACAAAAATTTATTATTAAAAATATAATGTAAACAATTACTAATTTACTATATTACATAAATATAAAATTATATAACTTCAGGTATTGTACAGAGGAAGCTTGGTTTCAAGTAAAAGAAGTAGATCTAGGACTTGCAGCCGATGTTGGAACTTTACAGAGGCTTCCTAAGGTATTTCATATTTGATATTATTTATTTACAAACAAACCCTTTAAATTTATATGATTAGTATAGAAGTTTTGAAAAATGGATTTATATATTTTTTAAAATATAATTTACAGGTAATCGGTAACACGTCAACGGTAAGGGAGTTATGTTTAACCGCAAGAAAATTACCTGCGAAAGAGGCTTTGGATCTCGGCTTGGTCAGCAAAGTGTTTAAAGATAGAGAAAGGTGGGTATTTTTTTCAGTCCTCGCTGTATCACGCGTATAACCGGGGAAGCAAGGGGAACCTAGTGTTAAGACACTCCTGTTCCCTGCCTTCAGCAGAATATTCAAGGCATTGTATGAAATATATGTATTTTTTTTATTTCAGTGCCATCCAAGAAGTTCTAAATACAGCTGAAACAATTGCATCAAAAAGTCCTGTAGCGGTACAAAATACTAAGAAATCTTTGGTTTATTCACAAAGTAGACCAAATAAAGATGGGCTCGAACATATTGTGAGTATATTTGGAAATATTTTTTAATCTATATAAAATCTGAAGACTAATTTAGAACTATTATATAGTACTTAGTAATTATATAGTAGAAAAGAAATTTAAAGAACTTGGAACTGATTCCAAGTTCTTCAAATATGTTAGCCAATTAGCCATTGCTCGAAAATAAGGAAAACGGAGTGTCTTAACACTAGGTGTTCTCTGTCCTATGCTAGAAGCAGAATACAGCGTGAAACTAAAAAAAATATTGAACATTTACTTCAATATTCATAATAAATAACATGAAATGTACTTCAAATGTATCTTTTTAAATTTCAGAAGCTAATAAACCAATTAATGCTGCAAAGTGAAGATTTAAGAAAGGCAGCCATGGCTCAAGCTACTAAGTCAAAAACGGAATTTGAAAATTTATAAAAAAATACCTATACATATTTTTATAAACAAATATATTTATATTAAGTTAAATATATTTAGAAGATTAAGAAAAAACTTTGTTATACAGTATTTTTGTTATAATATACCTAATACCTATATATTTTTTATATAAAGAAGAAATATTCTAAAGGTTTTGGATACATTTTTTACTATATATGTAT
Source organism: Heliconius melpomene rosina (assembly GCF_056956725.1). Classification (NCBI taxonomy): domain Eukaryota; kingdom Metazoa; phylum Arthropoda; class Insecta; order Lepidoptera; family Nymphalidae; genus Heliconius; species Heliconius melpomene. The sequence goes on along the minus strand of NC_140389.1, from coordinate 4,478,819 downwards.
GAATTTTTTTAAAGTAATATACAATTATAAATAATTTTGATTTTTATTGAAACATTGTTTGATACAAGAGGTAAAGAGGGAGATAGATATAATATATTATATTATATTTACTTAAATCAATAAAAAAATATCCTGAATTTGAACGTGCTACCTCCGCGCGAACTAGGCACTATTCTCTTCTACGCACATAACGCATTCCAGCTTCCCTTTAAACATATTAAACATTTCGCCTTTCTATAACTACATTTGATATCTTTAAGTTTTTCCTTGTTGTATCGATTGTAATTTTTTCATACGAAATATACATTCTATATTGTATGTATACAAATGTAATTTTAAAACATTTATCTTTAATATACATATATTTATAAACAAAACTGTAACACATGCTTTCATTAGATACCTATAAATTGAAATAAATACTAAAATTGTAAAAACCAGAAGCAAATAACTTTAAATTCTAAAACTTAAAATATGTAATTGAATTATAAATCGTTTGGAACTGACGTCAGAGGTGTGACGTCATCGCACGTAACAAGTAAATAGGGTAACCTACTTTACGGAGGCATTACCTGTCCCAATATAGATCTTCTATAAATAGAATTGGAGGTCCAATATGACTGCAGCCTGCAAGTAGGCCATTGCAATGATTTGACCTATTTATTTTTCAATGGTTGGTATGAACGAGAGAACAGGGTGCTTCGCGACTTCATTCAGTAACGAACTCGAGGCCGGGCTGACCTACTTTAACGCTGACAAACCGGCTACATTAATTTATTACCGCATTCTACATTACTATACTGTGTTAAAATCGCTAAAAATCACGTTTAATTCGAAGATTCCTAGTTGCATTATTAAAAGAGCGGAGATAAGTGTAATAACAGTGAAAAACGTCAAATTTTTTTAAATATCCCGCGTTAATCCAGGGATACTGTAATAACGAGAATCAATGAATCTGATTGGCTCTTATTTAGCTCGAGCGTTCTGATTGGTCGAAATTTGTGCTGTACTAAAAATAGCCAATCACAGGCAGAGGTGACCTTGCAGCATACGACAGCCACGCCACCTGTCGCTTCACGTTGCGTTCATTGAATACCGCCCGGACTGTTTGACGCAAGCGCACTGAGGCCCAACAAAGGGCCGAAATAAGATTCGCAAGTGAAAACTGATGTATTTATGTTATAAAAATGGTGAAATCTGTGAAGTGGCGGTTAGAAATTAGGATATTCGACGTGTCGAATCATGACCGAGGCATCTGAAAAGTAAGTTGGGTGTTTGTTACACAGTTTTTTTCGATACGTGTTTCGCCCTGCACTGAATAGGTAGGGCCTTACCCCGGCCATTTTTCGAGCTCAATATACGTTTTATAAGACTTATCACAGGAACTAAGGTTTAATATTAGTCTTAACAGCTTAGTTGAGGCCTAAAATAAGGTATATAAGTGAAGATTCTTATAAAATTTCAATGTACGACCGCCGCCCTTAGGTCACCCTGTGTATAGCTATAATCAATGAGTCGACGTTCATTCACAATAAAGTACATCACTCCTTTCGGGGTCATTTGAAGCTGGCAGAACGAAGCTGTTTCTCTCAATGAATTCCATATGAAATTTTGCAACGTTTATAAGTATGCTATAAAAGAAAGTAAATTGTATGAATGGATATATATGTCTTTGTAACAATTCATTGATGATTGTAGTATCAAACTAGTTTTAGCACAATTTATTTAATAAAGTTATATGAAATAAATGATGAATTATTCTTATATTAGAACATATTACGATAAAACATTTTAACTAAAATTATATATTATCTAAGTAACATAAAATATGGCACACCTTTTTTATAATGTACTTGTCAAATGCTTACATTACTAAGAAAGCAAAATCTATTTATATGAATTGAAATTCATTAAAAATATTTCTTTATTCATTTGAAAAATTTTATATTATGAATTTTCCTATTAAAATAATATTTATTTATATGTCACAAATACTACACATAATTTATTGGTAAAAATAACATAGTATAAAGGTATTTTGCATATAATAAATGATAACTAATTATACCATCCTTTCTTAATAAAAATACTTCTTAATATAATGTACCATTAGAAGTAGTTTGTATTTTATATTAAGTTGAAATGAAAACATGCTTTCTTATATATAGATAATAATAATTAAAAATATTCTACATAAAATTTATTCTATAGTCAAGGCTCATAATAATTAAAATACTTAAACAATAAAAATTATAAACAAACATAAATAGTCTTTTTACTAATTACTTGTTATCTTTTTTCCTTTACATACAACAAATATCAAACTATAATTTGTAAGAAAGAGTACATTATGTTATAGTTACATTATTATAAAAATCTGTTACTAAAGCCGCTATTGTGCAAAAATTGTAACATATGATAGTGTAAATTATTCTTAATTTAAGAATTTATTTTATCAACTTATAAGTGTCCCCTGCTGTACAAAGTGGACTTTATAGTAAAACTAAATTAAATCAGCTTCATACTATACCCTGCGGAAAGTGGGGAACAGAGAACACTAGGTTCCTAGTGTTTAGACACTCCGTTCCTCACTTTCCGTCAAATATTTGGAGGCATTGCGTGTTAAGTAGCGGAACTCAACAGCGCGCTTTTGCCTCGACACCTTAGCAAAGAAATGGAAATATAAATTTAAATAAATATTTCCTCTCCTCAAGTGGGGATCGAACCGACAACCAGTTGGTTTTACAGTCACACTTTGTGCCTCTGCGTCACGACTAGCATTAGATTTTTTTGCAAGAACATAGCAAAGTAAAGTGTTTAGTGACGAAACTCAACGCCGAGCTTTACCAGAGCTAGGAATTGAAAATATCAAATACTTCTTAGTCCCGATTGGAAATCGAATCCAGAACGGTGACATTTAAGACTGTAGTGAATTCGATTCCCCAAATTATAATCATAATGTGAATGGCACATAGATAATTTTTCACAGAGGACTCAGGTTTAAGACTTTTTTCTTGGATTTTTCATCTTTTTCGTTTGGCGGAACCGAACGCCGCGATTTTTATACTTTTTTATAAATTATTAGTAAAAGATGAGAATGGCATCAAAGCAAAACAACGAGAACCAACTTCTACTTTAATTTGAATTAACGGTTTCCCACGAGAATTTTAACTGTCACTCACTTATTAAGCAGTCTATATTCAACTATTAGGATGTCAAAGTTCACACAACATTCTGAAATGCTTGTTTTGTAACAGGCCGTCATTTTAAAAGACAAAAATAGGCTCTGATATATATTTTTATATTTATGTAATTTTAAACCCGTTTCGACAATACTGTGTCCCTAACATAGTGGCAGGACTGTTTGGATTTGGTGTTTTTATTCTCTCTCTTTTAAGTTCTCTCTGCCTACCCTGATATGCATGTTTAAATTAGAGAAATTCCACTCTCATAAGTCTTTTTTAAAAGTCCATATCAAATGGCTTTCTAGTATTACATACCTACTTACAGCTTGATATCCAAGTCGCTTGTTTAATTAACTAATCAACGTTTGTAGACAGGATATGACAAACTACTTGTAAAGTAGACTCGAGTTTTAATTTCTAAGGCGGCATATTTTTTTGTCGTTATAACTAGGTACATAAAACTGACAAAAAAAAATCTAAAAATAAAATAAAAAAAAACTAGAACTATTATTATATAGGTAATGTATCTGAGTACCTAGAAACAATATAATTTAGTAATTTTCTATTTATCATTGAGGTCAGTAGTGGCGTAGGGGCACTAGCGTACGACAGTAAACGCTACAGGTTGCGGTTTCGACTCCCACTCGAGGAAAATAATAATGAAAATGAAATATTTAATATTTTCTGAATCATGGCGTTGAATTCCGCACGCAATGCCCTTGAATTCGGCCTAAAATATGGAACTGAAATATCTTAATGGGGACGTAGTTCCAAACACTAGGTTCCCACATTCCATCTGCATTATTTATCTAAGCTACCTTGTCACGCGGGATAAAGCGTGTTTGACATAGAGAATAATAATAAAAATGATGAAAATTAATGCTCTACCCACAGCAGTCCCCACCTGGTGCGCGTGCGAGCGCAGGTAATGTGTCGGGATGAAGGCACCGGCGGCTGGATGGCGCTGGGCGGCGGTGGGCTCGCCGAGGTCATGGTTAGCCGGCGAGGAGGTACGTTGGTTCTCATCCAGTAAGAAATATCTCAAACTTTTATTTAAAACTATGCCCGGAAGAGATCAGCTGTGTTGATAAGGCCAATTGTGATCTTGTCTTTTTGTGTTGGTGTAATAAAATATTAAATATTAATAATAAGCCTTATTTAGAAAAAAGTATCTTATTTCTATATTTTCTATCTACGTCGATAGGCATAGATAGGCAAGAGCATGAAAATTTTATTTTTTTGCTTTACCAGAACCGGAAAGAAGCATCGACACAGCACCCGCGTGCTCACAGAACACACCTAAGCCAGAATATTATATACACGGCAGGCGTATCAGTGATAACGTGGTGAGTTTGTAGAATTTCGTATCTCTTTCTTTATTGCCAAAACTTGGTCGTAGTATGGACGCATCCACAGATGATATTCTGTTCGGATATTTGACATGTATTGTCTTGAAATGTAATGCATTGATTGAGAAATAAAAAATGAATAAAAACAGGCTTTTGTTTTTTTGCTCGTTTAGTAGGGTAGGCAAAGGGAATCTAGTTTTAAGACATTTGTCACACTTCGCAAAAATTTCGAGACGTTCCGTGTTGAGTGACAGGAACTTGACGCCCCTTTGTCCTTTGCCAAAGTGAGTGGAAATCGAACCCACAACCGTCACGCTTACAGTTACACGCTGTGCTTCTGCGCCACTAAAGTCTTTATTTGATTTTGCCCAAATAGTCTTGATCATGGCTAAGTTGGGCAGCGTCTGACCATGAATAGAAGGTTAGTAGGTTATATACATCACAAATTATCGTCAATTCCCCGTTATGGTACCGTTTAATTCTTTAACAGTGAAGAAGGAATATGTTGCGCTAAATTATTTTAACCTGCCGCTATGTAGGAAGATTAATCACTTGATAATTGGAGGTTTGACTCCTATTTAGTGTCTACTAATATGTGTATATTTGAAAACATATATTTACCTGCTCTGGTCTCTGTGTATGTCAACATATTTTTTAATGGATACAACTGTCCTTAATAATGCCTTTCGTGCATGTTTTATTAGCTTCGTTCTTAATAAAAAGATTTTTTTGCCATTCCAGCTCGTCCTCGATTGTACGCTCAAAGATGATTTCCAATATCACAAAGTAATGCCAACGTTCCACCACTGGGTGTCTGACGAGAAACGTTTCGGTCTAACATTCCAAACTGCGGCCGACGCGAGGGCCTTCGACAAGGGCGTAAGGAAGGCGGTCAGCGAATTGTACCGTGAGTTGCTTTGATTTTTTTTAATGAGTTCTTATTGTTTTTTGCTAGGAAATGACTTAAACAAACGGACTAGTCGCTGTTTATTTTTAAAATTTTATTAATGGGTTAATCATTTTATCGTAAAATTGGAAAGAAGAATTAGGTAGTCTTATTCTTATATTTTGAGGTAGTATTATTAAAGTTCTTATATTTTTCTTTGTAATAATTATTTGGAAAAGTCCCAAAAAATTAGGTTTTAGAAAATATTTTAAATAATAGCTATAGTAGAAGTAAAATTTTACTATAATATTAAAAAAAACTGCAGTGAATAAAGTTAAAATAGAGAAGACTAAAGAAAAAATTCTCGTGTGATAAATGTGAAGTTTTTTTTCTCATATTTGTTTGTAGCGCATACTTTTTTACATATATTTTTTACGAAAAGAGGCTTGGTATTTCACGAAGAGATTAGTAAAAGGGAAGGGAAGGAAAAGTCTATCTTTATTTTGACATATATGATATGTATGATAAAAAATTAAAAACTTAATAGGAAATTTATTAAAACAGTATTTTATCATATATTTATTTTCATTAGAATAGTAGTTTTATGTCATATTATTTTAATAATAAGATCAATATTTAAGAAAAAACACATAATAAGATGAGCCGACTTATCTAATGTATGTTTTTGCTTTCCCGCTACTGCTTTCTTATGTGGTAAGTGAACATTTATACAGTCCGGTCGACAAGTCGTGGCCGCTCTGAATTTAGCTGTAGATGGCTGCGCAAATTTAATTTTAGGATTTTTCTTAATTTTTATTATTTTCTTCCCGAATGAACAATGCGCAAAAGTTCAGAAAGCCTAACTTCAGGGCGTCTACGACTCGTCGACCATACTGTACTTAAGTTTAAAAGAGTTTTTTTGTTCTAATTAAAAATTATATTTTTTATTTATTTTACACATAAGTATAAACGTGTGACGTCACTTATAAATACATATTTTTTATTTACAAAATAATTCTCTTAAAACTTCATGTTTTAGTTTTATCTACTTAGATAACTTTTTTAATGTATTTTTTAAGTTAGCTATCCTTTACATGAATTAAAAATAGTATTACAAAATATATTATGAATGTAGTAATTTTTAATGATGGTAATGACTATCTAGTAACCATTCAGTAATATCTAAACATATAATAAAATTGTAAATGATCACTGTCTCTACATTAAAGATATATAATAAAAACTACTATTGGGGCGGGTATTTATCAATTTTATTCAGATTAGTAAACAAATAATTTTGTATTTCAAGCGGACGAGGCCGCGAGCGGGACGCTAGCATTTAATATAATTTGTTTTTCAGGTCTGGGTGGCGCCTGGCCATCAATGTACGGATACAAAGGCAAGAGAAGCACAATGAAGCCGGCTGAGGACGACGAGGAGAATCATATATTTGAAGTAAGTGGAAAATTATATTAACTTTTTACTTGTAACAAACAAACATCACAGATGCAGATCAGAACATATATCTTTAACCTTAAATACTTTTGAGAATAAATAACTATTAGAAACTAAAGCAAACACTAATAGCTACTGTAATAAATAGTAGTAACGACAATTAAATAATGTAAAAGGAATAATGTACATAACTATGAATAAATATGAATTCATCATCATTCTCTTCAACAATTATTCTCTTTGCAACAATTATTGGTCTAAAAGTAACTTTTTTCTCAATTAATAATTTTAAAATAAAAAAAATAAGAAAATAATAAAAATATATTAATTTTCAATTGTACATGATCCCACAGTGCCTCAATCTCCCCTCGGAGTCGCGCTCCAGTTCGGAGAAGTCCACAGCGAGTCGAGTGCGGCACGACGAGCTCACGCAAACGCCGATACTGTCAGCCATCACTTTGCCACATCATCACACGCATCCTTTGAATGGTAAAACATTCTTTCATTTTCTCTGATACTATTGTAAAGAAGTTCTTAAGTATTAATATAACCATGAGTTTTTTTTATAACAAGTCTGGAATATTTCTAATTTTTCAGACTCACTGAACATTCCATATGAGGATAGGCAAGACGATGGTGAAGGTGAACGGTGTCCGTACGTACATCTGTCAGCTGTAAGTATTCTGAATAAGTATAGAACTTATTAGTGTAGCACGCTTGTGCCACTAAACTACGACGGCGTCAAGATTTTTAATCTGTTTCTGTTTCAATTTTTTTATTTTTTTTATTTATTTATTTATAACAAAGTACATTAAAATTAATTATTCTTCGCGGTCTTAAGCCCGATTTGGCTTATGTGACCACTGCACATTCCTAAGGGGTTGTCCATTAATCACGTGAGGCTTGAAAGGGGGGGGAGGGGTTTGATAAAAATCACGAAAATAACACAAGGGGGAGGGGGGGGTGTAGTAAGATATCTCGTGTATTTATTTTTTCGTCTAACGCGCGATTTTTAAACAAATATTAAGCACAGTGCCAGCAACTGACCTGCAAGATGCTTATCCAGTTGTTAGTGTTGAAGAATGTCTTGCTAATCCGTGGTCCGAGGACAATATACATTAAATATATTTATGTACTAGTACAATACATGTTTTTCCTATGATTAAACTCTTCGTTTATTATTATTGTTATGGCAATAAAAAAAAACTTGCAACCTGGTGTAGACATTTTTATTATGGTCCTTAATTTCAGAATAAAATAAGATTATAGTTTATACCTGTATTTAAATTAAGATAATATTCAGAAAATTTTAAGATTCGTTGTAGGTACTAAAAATACACGTGATGTTGAGAAGGGGGAGGGGTGGTGGTCTTAAACCTCACTACGTATCACCAATGGGGGAGGGTGGGTTAAAAAATGCTAAAAAAAGATCACGTGATTAATGGACAACCCCTAAGTACATTAAGTTATAGAAAACATAAAAACAAAAAACAAAAAAATTGTAATGTTTTTCTTAGATTTATATGGACCGTTTATTTTGAGAGTGGTGTAAGTCCATTTTCTTTTGTTTCGAGAAAATTAAAGGTTAATATGTCGATGATTATGCAATTTCATTTACCGACCGATTTTAAGTTGTTCAAAACATGGGTTTTTTTTGAGAAATTAAACACGGACTAGTTATATATAAAAAAAATACATTAAATTAAGCGTGAATTACGTGATAGCTCATTTTTCTCAAAAATGGACTTACACCACTTTCAAAATAAACGGTCCATATAATATTTATTTATAGTTCAATTGTACATTTATAGTTTTTTTCTTAGATTCATAGGGTAAAATACATAATTACAGGTGCACGACTACACATACCCGCAAGTGGGCGCAATCAGCTCGGAGCGATCGTCACCCAACTCCAATACGAGGCCGCCGTTGCTGAAACGGGATTCTGGTCAGTTTTGAGTGTTTTTATAGAATTTTAAGGGTTTTATAACTTAAATTATAGAATGGGATTCTTTCATTTAGGGATTTATAACTTAAATTATAGAATAAATTGGATATTATATTTATTTATTTCAACTTGTAATATTTTTTGTGTTTACCTTATATCCCACTATATTTGGGACCGCGGATTCCTAGTATTAAATGTTAAAAAAGTTGCAGTGATGTGATAACAATACTGTACGGCGCATTGGTCCTGGATTTGATCTTCCATTTGAGAAAAAAATCTTGTTAAAATATTTTCGTATCCTTTGTTTGTAGGATCCTCGCTTTCAACTTTCTCTCACTATATGTATACACTATATATATATTATTACAAAAAAAATACTTAATTATATATTACATATTTTGTATTTTCAGGGTCAATAAAGAAATGCACGTGCAGCGGTCCTCCACCGCTACCAGATAAGAAACCGGCTGAGGTATTCCAGGCACGGGTTAAATGCAGGTTATTATTGCTAGCTTCACGCTGTATCCCGCATATAGCGGGGTGCCTAATTAAGAGTTTGATAGTTAAATATTAACTTCTTATTATATTCCTTTCCAGGCATTGCCACGAGTGGTATTTAGAGAGTGCGAATCGCGCGGGCGCCTGTCAATTTGCACCGGACTGCTTCAAGTCGTGCATAGATTGTGTTAGCTGCATCAAGTGTGCTCAGGTATTTTAATATATTTTTTTGTCTTTCAATTTTAGCTTCATGTTGTTTTTTGCAGGGTAGGCAGAGGGAACCTGGGAACCTAGTGTTAAGATACGTTCGTTCGTTTGTTTCACTTTACTGTATGATGATGACTGCTGTATTAGTAGCAGTAGTAGTATTAAGTATTAGCCTCTATGTTACTTAGTCTAGTACTACCTTTATTTACGGCTTCGCCTTATTCGTTAGTCGTCGCGTTTGGACAAAAGGGCATAAATAAGAATTATCACGTTCCTAGAAACTTTTAATTTAGAAAGTCTTTTTGCAACAATTTTCACTATTACTAAATATATTTTCGATTTGGACCAAAACTTTTTGAGATTAGCTTCTGCTTTATAATATTAGTATAGATATCATTTTTTAATATTTATTTATTTCAGTGTATGCTATACCACTGTATGTCGGACTCGGAGGGCGACTTTGCAATGCATCCCTGTACATGTGGACCTCCGGATGAGAATTGCGCTAAACGGTAATGTTATTTTATTATTGGTATTTTAAATATATTTTTCTTTCGCAGTGTTGGCAGAGGAACCTAGTGTTAATGTACTATTTATTTTTACCAGATTGGGGAAATGAAAGTAATTGTTAAATATATTTATTTCCCTGAGAGGGAATGAAATCCACTCTGTGTCCCTTATATAGCAGGGTAAGCTGGGGGAATCTGGCATTACTAATGTTTATCTTATCATATTTTACAGGTGGGTCGGCATAACACTCCTCAGTTTTCTAGTACCTTGCCTGTGGTGCTACTTGCCATTGAAGTGTGCCCATAGAGCAGCCCGAGCAGCCCACCTAGCCGGTGGCGTGCACGCTCCAATACACAAATAAATATGTATAAATACACATAATGGGCTTAAATAAAACGCATAAATGTGTACATATACGCATAAATACGTGAAAACGTGCACAAATACCTGTAAATGATCGTAAATATTTTTAAACAGATGTAAAGAATGTGTAAACTGTGTAGTGAACTGTGCAAGTGCAATGTTATGAAGTGGTTTACAACAGAACTGACGATTTAAAGTGACGGTTTTTGAATTTAAAAAGTGAAATTAGTATTTGAGAAACGGAACGAATAAAGGACTTTACTTAAAAGAAATGTATTAACGGCATTCTATTGTGTATTGTATTTTTATGATATAATATTGAAATGTATGTACAAGTTGCATTATATATGCACTTGTGTTTTTATAAAGTATTAAAATTGATCTGATAATTCTTTCTAACAGTTTATTTTATGTTTGAAATTTGAAATATTAATTAATCTAATGATGTTTTAAATATTTATTCTATCGTGTTGCCATTTGTAAACAATGAATATTATTTGCTATTTCTCTATTTAATATTTACATGGCAACACTGGATTATTTATGACTTAAATTAATTTTTTTATCGTTTCTCATAATTAGTGATAATTCACATTTTTTATACAAATATTATATTAAAAGATATTCCATAGGTTAATCAGTGTTTCTGTGTAATACAAGTATATAATGCGGTTTTCAATTCGCCACGGTTTGTGTATCGTGCCATATCTTTAAGAAAGATTACACAATTTTCATATTTGACTTTTAAAATTTTGGTCTTCCATGTTCCTTTTTTTAAAAAAAAAACTTGTTATATTTATATTGTATATGGAAATGAGTTAAATTGTCCAAAATTTTATTAATTGTTCTCTCTTTGATGAGTTATTTACATAAAACATATCTTTGCATTGTTGGTGTAAATTATTTGAATATATATTTATAAGATGCATGCGGGCAACTCCAAAATCGGCTATTTCTAATAATTACCTTTATATAAAGCGTAAGACTATCGTGACGCAGGAGCACAAGCGTGCAACCGTATACGCGACGTTTGTGGGTTCGATTCCCTCTTGGGATATTTATTTCTCTGAATAATGATTTTTTCTGTTCCCCACTCTGGTAACGAGACAAAATGCGGGTTTAAATTCCATCACTTAACCTGCATTGCCTCTGATTTTCGGCAGAAAGTAGAGAACAGTAATATCTTAATGGGAATGAAGTATCTAAACACTAGGCTGCCTATCATGCTGTATGCGGGATACATAGTAAAATTAAATTTAAAAAAATTGACGTACCAAATACAGTCGTATTTCAGGTAGGTTGGTTCAGGTACAAAGATATCTTAGGGTATCTACTAGTTGAATGTTGCCATACGAATTTTCGAAGTTACCCGAATGCTACATAACTCGTTGTTTTATCTATTTATAATAAGTATGGTCAGTATTACAGGTTCTCGAAATTGTTATAGTTTTTTATAAATTATAACTATATTTATTTTACAATATTCACTAGATATTATAACACTTCGTACAAAATATTGCATTTTCTTTCTATTTATTATCTTATTACGGGTAGCGTGTTTATTTAAAAGAAAACTTTTTTATTTATATATACATATTTATTTATATATATATATATATATAAATATATAATGGAAATTAAATGTAATGTCACTTTTAACAACTATAATCATATTTAATTAGTGTTACTATGTTGAAAAATTTTATCATAATTATTATGTGAAATTATATGTATTATTAGATTGTAAGTGTAGAACTAACATCAGTTTTTTTAATCTAGTCCTTATTTTTTTAAAATAAAAAACCTTTTTTTAATTCTCTATTTTTTATAAAATGACCAAACATTTGTAAATTTTGTGACTAAGAAGTGAATTTGTTTTTGGTTTTGAGTTTGATTTTGCACTCTCGATTCTTTTAACCGATTTGACAGATTTTTAAAGTATATATTAAAAATATTACAATTATTTACATACATACTAAATCTTCACTGTTTTTGTAAGGTAAAGGGCTCACTTACGAAAATTTTAGTAGATTTTGTATGTTGCTTCGCTATGTTAATACCATTTTGGTATAATCATAATGAAGGCCAGGATCGAAAACTGTTCTAAAATAAAAATATTATTCCAGAGTGCAATATCTCACAACATAAACCCAAATCAAATTCAAATCGTTACTCTGCATTAAAATTTGAAAAAATATTAACATTTTTAAACTAATTTTAACAGTTTTTTCAATATGTCTGATTCATTTACTGTTTCGCTAATTAGAAATTTAAAGAGACTTTTTAATTACTGTAGGCTAATATAAGAATTTAAGTATCAGTGTTTTAGGCCCGTATTTATAAACCACTCAACTCTGATATTGACCTTCATATGACGCTTTTATTCATATATTGTAATTTATTAATTAAAATGGCATCTCAAGATCGATCTCAGATTTGAGAATGGCTTATAAATACGAGTCTTAGTGTTCTACGAGTATAATATTGTGTAAGATCCATTTAAAAACCAAAGTTTATGTATGTATGTGGACACAGCAACAGAATGTGAAACTTTAAATGATAAATGTATTGAAATATAAATAAATAATCGTAATGAAATTATTTTGTTGGTTTTATTTAATTTTTTGCCATTGAGCACACAATGTGTTAAAAATTGTGGGATTGATTTATTTGGGCTCGTAGGTATTTATAAAGTGCTCACTTAGGATATCTGCCTACCCGACTACATGGGATATAGTGAGAAGCTAAAAAGAAATATATATATTTTAATCCTTTTTTTGGTTTTAGATAGTAATTGTTTGGATGTTTGGATTCTTTTATTTTAAGTATTCCCTTATTCATTGTTATTCAAAGGTTTACAATGTAAAATTAATCATTTACTTAAAATAATATTATTTATTAGCTTAATTTTAGTTTATTTACAAAAATATATTAAAAAAGAATTTCTTATTAAAACTTAAATTTTATCGTACGGTATTTAAAAAATCTAAATCCTTATTTACAATTAAACTTTATATTATCTGTAAATAATTAAATTTATCTTAACAAAATTATAGGTAAAATCAACATGGCGGCTAAAATTGGACTTTCGCGCGCATTATTTGACACGTTAAGTCTTTCAAAAATGTGAGCTTGGGTTATATTGTGAGCTTCTGGTTCCTCTTCTAATATTGGAGTGATGTCGGTATAATCGGAAGTAGATGGAAGGGTTCTACCAGCTGAAACAAATAATTCATAATATTAATATAATTATTAAGGCCAGTAGTGGCGCAGGATCGCAAAGTGTGACTGTAAAGGTAAAACACAATTCTTTGCTTTATTCGAGTGTTAACGTTGCGTGTTGACGAAACATAGATACATACTCTTACGGTATGTCATATCAGAGACCAGAAATAAAAGTAAAATTAGAAATAATTCAAAAGATATAAATAATAAAATATATAATTATTTATACGTTTATAAATATATATAGATGTAATCATCATAGCGTTATGGGACAGTGGACTGATGATTGTGGGCTTGATATTTACTATTAAGTAATTTTAATAATATCTATCTTATATCTTACCTCCAGGTTCTGTAGCAAAATGTAAAACAGCTGAAGGTTTGCTCCAACCAAATCTAAGATAAAAAAATATTTTTACTTTTCAATAACACACAAATGTAAGACCGAAAACAGCGGTAAGGACTCATATCACTGTTTAATCATAAAATCTCATGCCATATTTTTTTAGTTTAGAATTTAATTATGATGATTCAAGACAAATTAATATGTTTTAATAATTAGGTTTGTATTATTCAGGATTATTCTATAACTAGGTATGTTGTCAAGTTTAACTGATTTCAAAAGGAGGAGGTTCTCAATTCAGTTGGTATATTTTATTATTTAATTTGTTTAAGCTAATCATTGTTATTAATAATTTGTACCTATTTCTTGAAGTGACAATAGCTTCATATACGGTAGATGGCGTTAAACCTCGCACAGTGTACGTCGCACTGTGAATGGGTCCTGAAAATAATAAATTATGTGTTATAATTGATCTTGTATAATTATATAATAAAGAAAATAATTTACCTTGGAAACATTATTTAATTTAATAAAAAAATAAAAGTTATTTAAAAATTTAAAGTTATCAAAAAATCAGAAAGCCTAACTTCCATCTTGAAGTTATATACTGCGGTCGTACTGTAAACATGAACCCATTACCGTCACTCGAGTCCCCCGGCACGACTATCTTGCTCCAGGTGTTGGCAGGTGGTGTTGTCGTGAACGCGTCCGGCTCGGGCGTAGCGAGGCGGCCGTAGTATGGACGGATCCAGAGGTGGTATTCTGTTGGAATATTCAACATATTAGGTATATTATCTTGAAATATAAGCGGTTTGAGAAATGTAAATAAAAAAGCTTCATGTCCTTGGCGGGGTATGAGCAGGGGTGCAGAGGGAACTTAGTGTTCCAAACTAAGACCTTCCGTTCCCCATGCACTGTTTAATTTTAGAGACGTAACGTGTTGTGGAACACAACCTCCCTAGTGGGTATCGAACCGACAATCATCATGTTTACAGTCAGACACTATTCAACTGCACCACAAGGGCTTCTTCAGGAAAATCTCTTTAATATAACTTCAGTATGGACTTTTTTCTTTTTAAATAAATATTCTCTCATGTATATTTTTTAAGATTTTGAGAGAGGATGTAAAGGAAATTCTTTAAAATTGCGTGATTGACATTGACCATTCAGTCCACATCTAGCATTATTTAAATACTATATTATATATAAAAACAAATTTGAAATTATTTACCTATAATAGTAGAATATGAATCCACTTCCCATATGAGCGTGAAACTTATAGAGGTCGCTTTGTTCAACGCTTGATCCACTTTAAAGGAAGCTATATTTGGAACACCTGTAAACAAAGAAAATATAAAGCACATAGGTGCGTAATCCATTCTCCATTTACCCCTATACCTATTACCAAAAAAGTCAGAAATTAGCAGCTACAAATTTTAAATAATTTATTATTATTATTAATTATCGTTGTCGCAACTATCATCTATTAATAACTTACCAGTCAATTTAAATGAAACGTCCGCCATACCCAACTTGTTCTCAGCTCTAAATGTATAGTTGCCGAGGTCTGTTTTCCTCACTGCTCTGAATATTAACTGATGTATGTTGTCTTGTACTATTATAATTACTCTGAAAATGAAAATTAAATCCATAACCATAAATACAATAACGTCGACAGTAAATAAAATTAAATAATTAAATGCACAAAGTTTCAAAGAATAGGGAGTATAAAGTTGTAAAATATATGCAAAACTTGTCCCCTTTGGTCAGGTCTTAAATTTTCTTATAATTTTTTTAAATTGCTTACCTATCATCAATCTTCACGGGCTTCCCGTCTCTGTACCAGGCAGTCCTGGCCGGAGGTGTGGCGAACTCCAGCTTAGCCGCTAAAACTGCGCGTAACCCCAACGCCGTGTGGACGAAACTGCGATCCGTGGTTACTACTGGGGCATCTGTAAAAAGATTAAAGGTTTTTCTTTTACATTTGTTTTTCTTACCTTCATGTTGTATCCCGCAAAAACTGGGTAGGCGGATGATACTTATGTTAAGACATGACGGTTCCCGTTTTTCTCGCAATTTTCCAGAATTTGCGTGTTGTATGGCGGAACTCTATCAACTTTGCGACTAAAGTATAAAAATAATAATGGACAATTTTACATGTTATGTCCCAAAAACACTTGTAACAGACAGATATAGAATATTAAGGTTAACAAATCATGAAAAAATGTAGCATTTATTGTTTGTCATTGTGTGTCATTTTCTCCGTTATTAGTTTTTTAAGCATAAAAAATTTTAGAGATTTAGCAAAAAATAATAGTAGTATAATTTGTTATAAAACAAATATCTCTATAAAACCTTGTATAATAACTGTGATGGCAGCTTTCACGGGATCTCCGACACCGTTGTTCGCCGTACATTCATATACACCGGCTAAAAGACGATGCTCAGCGCGGAATCGAAGGCGCGACCTGTGCTCTAATATGGCCATTGGTTCACCCTAAAATGTAGAAGGAAAGGAAGAATGTGGAAGTGCACTAAAGTTTTAGAAAATAAACTTTAGAAATTATTTTTTGCTCTTATTATCTATATTATATCCAAATTTTAGCTTTCCCAGCTTATCTTAACACGTGTTTATGATCATGGCACTAAATGTTAATCAGGTCAAGGTTCTACCAGTTTCTTAAATAGAAACTCAGCCCCAATTAAGCTGTTAGTCTCAATTTTATAAAATGTAATAAATTTGCCTCGTATGGTCACTTCTTTTATGTTTTGTTTTTGTTAATTATTTAATAAAATATACATATTTTTTTTTAAATCTTTCTTTCAGAAACCGTTTTCTAGGGTGTACTTATTATTAAATTTTAAAATATTGACATTAAACTCCATAATTACTGCAAATACTTCTTTGTTATTCAAAATCTATAATACTAATAACCTAATCTTCTTTGTTATCTAAATGTATAAAAAAATAAAAAATATGAAATGAGCTTACATTTTTCTGCCAATTTACTATAGGTGCTGGAGTCCCCGTGGTTTCACAACCTATGTCTACATAGTCACCCTTTTTTACTTCTACATACCCGTCGTAAGGCAACGTTCTAACTGTAGGTGGATCTAAAAAAATATTGTGATTACATTTCTAGAAAAGTAATTAAAAAATAAACGTAGTGGGATTTGAGCCGCGCCTCTTGGCCCTAAGCCCTCTGACCATCGTTTGTACTCATGAATAATAGGGATTATAATGAACATAAAAGTAAACAAAAAAATTAAAAATATATAAATGAAAAAAATAAACATTTTAAAGCATAATATATAACTTACATTGAACTTCAATAGAATGAGTTTGCCTTATCGGTTTCCATGGCTCTTGTCGTATTACCTGAAATTCGAAACCCAAAATAAATATGTAATTTAAATGAAAAAACAAGCAGGATAATATTTTTTTTCATAAACTACGTTACGAGATGAATAAATGACATCACGAATATATATAGGTAGTCACCTACCTATATAAAGGGATATTTATACACAAGCGTGCATTCCAATTAATTTTAATTAATTAGTGAGCTATCGAAGGGCTAATTTGTCTGTCAGACGACGTTAAGTACCGCCTTCCTCAAATTGCGAAGACCTATTGTGACATATACATATATCTATATATTACGTAGGTATATATACATGGTCGTAGACATAGGCTTGGGGGTAGGCCTTGCCCATCCCAGAAATTATACTAACAAAATAATTGGCCTGAGTATTTGGAATAAATATCTTTGTCTAGATATGTGTATAGCTGTTCAAAACTACAGTAATTTATTGATTTTTATCTGTATTTGTCTTAATTATAGCTTACACGTAAATTAATTAATACGTTATTTATTTAAATACATTTTTTACAAAAAAACATGTGTTTTAGTTTCTCAAAGTTAATTACAGTGTAGATACGGGCGGGTGGTAGTGATGGGCATCGCGAAACAGTTGGGCAAATTGATTAATTGTATAATTGCTCGGTACTTTAAACGAAGTGATGTTTAGTGTTGTTAAGCAAATGTCGATAAGCATACTGGAACTTAAATATCATATTAATAATTTTAAAAATCCTTTGACAGGAAAAAATGTTAAGCAGCAAGTCTCTTGATATTTTTGAATATAATTGCGATATAAGGCTATATATATCAGTACATACGAAGGATGGATGGATGGATGATTCGATGTTTTGTGTTGAAAAAATTAAAAAAAATAATTTAGTAAGATAGAGGATATTCAAGAACTTTTTTATTGACGGTAAAATTACTTTGGCCACCAAAATGTGTCACTTGTCATACACAACTTTTATTATTTTTATTTAACTAAACAACTAGCTAAGCTATAAAAAATAAACACATCCATTATTTTTTAAGAACTAACTAGCTTTTATTGTTTAGTGTTAAAAAAAGAAAACTAAAATATAGACAATACACAATAAAAACAATATCAATATTACATATATACATCACTACAAACAAAAAGTTACACGATAGTTAAAGGGGCAAGTAAAGGGCTCCACCGAGTACAGTTAAAGCGGCGATAGAACTAAATGATACTTGAACTAAACAGTTTAAATCTATGGACGATAAAAAGAATTTAAAAAATGGGTCAGTGTTCTCTCTTGGGTGTTCGAATTAATAGTTTTACGTTTTTTATAGAATTTTTCTATGGAAAATTTTATGGGATTTTATACTCGGTTGATATACTCATATCAACTCGAACGGCTTTAGTTACTTACGTAACGTTTTATACATATTGTATTAAAATTATTTCTTATGAATTTTACTTTAAAGAAACAATATACATTTTATACTACTCAATGAGAGTGGGTTTGATTCGTGCGTGTGTGTTTATCTAGAGATATTCTCTGGGGGGAGCCTGGACGTTAGCTTTGAACAGATAGGTATATTCGTGTAAATGTTGTTCTTTTATTTTTTCAAGATTACTTTCTTGTCCGTCTGTATGACTTTAAACGTAAAAGCAAGCAAAGTAAACTAAGACCTGAGTGTCTTAACACTAGGTTCCCAGGTTTGTGGAACCGAAATAGGCAGTGGTCTACACTGCCAAATGCGAGATACAGCTAACTCCAGGGCGGCTCCAGTCTCTAAGTGATTGGTCACTCAGTACATTCTCCTCTACAAGTGCCATGTGCCATATTTACCTCGCAAGTATAATCAGCGGTGTCCTTCGCCACGAGCTCGTCTATCTCGAGACTGTAGTTGGCGTGCATGCGCGTGCGCGGCGGCAGCAGGTGGTTGGGGTCCTGACTGTCGCCGAGCAGCACGTTGTCTTTGTACCATCGGACGCGGTGCTTTGTTTCTGCGAAAAAAATGTTATTCTATAATCCAGCATATAGCAGAGTAAGTAGAGGGAACCTAGTACCACCAAGTACGGATTATAGTGTGCCTCCCACTAGGAGAGGATTAAGAGGAAAAAACAAGACGAATTACGAGTGACAGTTAAATATATTTAAACAATGGAACCAGCGTGGTAAGGATAAAGTGTTAAAATAAAAAACAAGAATCGATTAATCGGAACTACGGAAACAAAATCATAGGTAAGTATCGATTAATCGAATCGAATCAAAAAAAGTAAAAACCACGAAAACAGCTACGGGCGACATTTAAGTACTTTTTATATATAAAAAAACTATACCTCTGATAAAAAATAGTGTCATTATATCATTATTATATAATATTTCAACGTTAACCATAAGATTATCCTAAAATAGATCGTCATTTATCGTCAGTATAACGCAGTACGTCTTTATTCATCTATTAATGTAAGTATGAAGGGGATTGACGCGCAATTGGTACACAAAGATTTGAATCTACAGTCTCTTCCTGTTTGTAACGAGCTGCTTTGTATAGGAGTTTTTTTGTTATTGGATATGACATTATATTTTCACTTTTCTTTTGATAATTTAATCACATAAATGTGTGTTATTGTAAGTTGCACTTTCTATTAAAATACAGGAAAAGATTAAGAAAGCAATTAAATTTTTTTACCTAATATATGCGAATATTTTATACAATTTTCATTTGTTCTAAATTAGTTATTTCATTCTTTTATAATAATCTGACTATCACACACGCACACATACCTAGCTAGACGTAAGGCGAACAACATACTCCCTAATTTCTCTTACAAATAGCATATGTCCTGAAAGCAACAATATGTCTACAAATTTATTTTTTAAGTGCGATAGCAAAATATATTATCTACAGTAAAACAGGTTTTTAATGGACAAACCTGACATCCATTGATAAATTTATTACGAAAAGTTATAAATCATTAATGTGATTATTTTTATCAAACCCCCAACTCAACTTTATACAATTTGACATACATATAATCTATAACAAATATTAATTGACACCGAAAAGACAGAATAATCTTTGCTGACTAGAAAAGTAACTCGAAATAATCTACTTATTACGGGAAAAACAAGACTCACTCGATATGTGTTTTTTTAAAAATATCACATCATGAGTAGGTAGGCCCAACTCAATTTTCTCAAAATGGATTGAAAGCGGAGAACGAAGTGACGAGAGTCCTAACATTAAATTTCCTTTGACCATCACGCTATATTCTGAAGTAAATCTTATAAAACTAACATATCCAATTTAATATAACTCCACATATATTTTCAATGGGGGTGACGAACGTGTGTAACACAAACGTGGCGTGCTTTTGTCCTTTTGTCAATTAAACCTGCCGTATCTGATCGCTCGCAAATTATAGTAAAAAACCATTTCCAATGTCGAAATGCCCTTTTATTTATTCGAATGGGTACCTACATTGTATCATTCTGCACGGATGTTCATATCGTGGTAGATTATCGTGATACGTCATTTCTATGGTGTTGTTATAAATCACTTTGTATTTAACTTGTGTTATCTTGAAAGTTGAAAATTGATCGTATTTTATAAGATAAACTACCTATACTATTGTCACTTCGTTCTCTAATAAGCAAATATTTTAGCAAGATTTAAGTTTATACGTGGTTTGGGGAGCTTTTTATAACAGAAAATCAAGTTATAGATATAAAAAAACCCAAGTAACAATAGGTTTCCTCTGCCTGTCCTATAATATGCTAGATACTAGATACAACGTGATGCTAAACACTATGTAAAAACGCTATGAAACTGTATTTTTTTTATTATTTAACTGTATTTACCAGTAACGTTTATTAGCATTTGTTATTCTAATTATTAATTTTATCATTAACAATAATACAATAACTTTCAATGTCTGTAATAACAACCTACAGTTAATAAAAAATTCGGTGCTCCTATTTGTATCGTCTCTTTATATTATTATTTCTAAAACCATTAAATTATATGACAATAACCATAATTTATTTAACTACATTACACAACTAAAAGTTAATAAAAACCGCTCTATATAAGGTAACATTATTAAAGCTATATTATACAAAAGAACTGGTTTCACATCAAAATAAATAACTTAAACACAGCCACATTGCTGTAATCTAATCATTAATAAAATGGCCGCTACAGAATTATGGTAAGCTATTTGTTTAAACTAATTTAAAATTGTAAGGCTGTGCGCGTACTATAGATAGAAATAAGAACATAAAATATAGGGGAATTGTGCTCAAGATGGCATACTATGATAAGATGATACAATACCAATATTGATGAAACTATTAGCGCTAAGTGCGATCTTTTGACGTTTTAGAGAGTGTCTGTAGATGCAGCTAGTGCTTAAATACAGTATGACTGAAAGTGAATGCAGATGGGCAAGTAATTCATGTTTTAGTTATTTTCAATTGCAACAAATTTTTCTTTCGCTTTTGCTTGATGGTGAAAAGACATGTAAGATAAAGATTTTCTATTTGAACTAATTATAAATGTAAAATAGGATTATTATATGACACAACTAACGCTAAAAGCGCATCCTAACCTATAAACTTTTGTCACAACGGTTAAATTAAATTCATATATCTATTGGGTAAGATGACATACAAAACGTGAGTATAAGATGGCATACTATCTTACCCTTATAAATAGAATCGATGTATTTCTTTGCTTTACCTACAAAATGCCTGGCAATTACAAACGAATATATATTGGTCACAAGAAGACATGGATAAGGCTGCTAGTAAATGACGAAGCTTATTTCCCTTTTGGGAAAGGAAGTGACTGATAACGGAATCCAACCTCATAAAATTTGCAACATGTAAGTATGAATCAGGCCTTAATACTGTTTAAAAGCCCCTCAGCAAAGAAGAAACTATTTATTTGTGAACTATGCTCGACAAATAATGATGGCGTTTTTGTGCCACATACTAAGTATGTCATTTTACCCTGTAGATATGTCGTCTTACACTGATCGACCTAAGTGCGATTTTTGTTTGTTTTTATGATGTTTGAAAGATGATTGTTCTGAAACTAAAATAGTTTCGTTGATTATGAAATATATAATAGTATACGCAATATGCTGTTCTCAGATGACTTTATTTATTTGAAATATTTGTCTTGTAACAAAAAGTATGTCATCTTAAGCACAATTCCCCTAGGAGGTTTTAAAAACAAACACAATGCTTGATTTTCTAATAAAAGTTAATATTTATATTCACTTTCCTTGTTATTCTAATAGTTGTTTTTCTAATATAAATTTAAACATGTTCAACGAATCAATGTAATAAAAAAAACATCCTATTTGTATGTAGAAAGCCTTATTTTCATTTTACGGCGGCCATATCGTATAAGTAAGTCATTGATGACAGAGTATTATAATAAATAGTTTTGGACTAATCCTATTATTATTTAAATGCGTGAAACGTAATGAAGGTAATATAGTGCACTACCTATTTAAATAAATAAATTACTCCCTATGTATGGTATTTTTCTTTTATTGTCATTTAATGTATTTTTTTAGCTTCACGCTGGATCCCGCACAAAGCATGGTAGGCAGAGTGAACGGAAAATACCGGAAGGAAAAAAACGGAACTGAATAAAAACGGTAACGGATTAGCGTCTCAGTCCGCAACATTCCTTCGCCTCGTTCGTCCGCTAGAGCGAGGAATTTGAATTTGAACTCACAGCATGCGTCCCGCCTCTGCGCCAAGATGTCATATATATTATATGTCATTTTTAAATATACAGGTTGAATTATATTTAATAGTTATAATTAAAATATATCACATTATTAACCACTTTTCACATACGTAGAGAAAAAACACACGAGACTTTAAAGCTCACTTGTCACTCAATTACAAATAGTATTGTTAAATTAAGGAACCTTACGTCAGTTTTTACATTCGAAGGAGAAAATAATTGTAATATGCAGATCGAATTTATGACCAATGTGTAAAAAGAATTCTTTGCCACCAGAGAGGCGTTTAAAGGCGACTATCTTGTAGGTACCTACGGATTAAAACTACCTACCTAACTAACTACCTACTAGAAATGTCCATACTGCGTCATGTTCGCTACTATACATATAAAGGAAATATCAATTTTCAAACTTATCAACTTATATTAAAAGTAATTACGTCCCTACAATATAATCTGTGTTGTAGTTTCTAGAAACTTTCGGAAAAAGGAAAAACAAACGAGATACTGTAAGACTAAGAGACCTAACGAGAAGTTGATTTGCACTGTATCAAAATTTGACGAAATTCGTAAGAAATTCGTATCTGGAATCCAAAACAAACTATAATAAAGAATCCTCTTTTTTCTTATTTTATCTATTGTAAAAAATGACAACAGTAAGAAGAATGTCAATAAAGATTTTAAAATTTTAAGATCTTCTCATTTATTTTTAAAAAACGTGACATAAACATGCGCCGGCGCATTTACCTTATTATTATTCAAAAGTATCAAAAGCTTTTATGTCGACAGCTTTAACGTACGACCGTTTATGTGTCGTTTGTTAGACGAAATTATAATTAAATTTTGTTTTATTTAAATGATGCATAAATTATTTGAATAATATAAACATTAGGTATATACGTTGAGTGTTAAGTGGTTGTATGTAGGTTTGATTTCCATCCGAGGCAATAATAACACTAAAAATATTATAATTTCTCTTCTCAGGTAAAACTGTATTGAGGCCAGTCGTGGTGCAGAGGCACGCAGCTGGTTGTGGGTTCTTATTTCGCACTCAAAGAAATGAAATAAGTATTTAATATTTTCCTTTTCTCGTTCTCATAACGAGACAAAGCGCGGCGTTGAGGTCCACCACTTAACACGCAATGCCTCCAGAATTAGGTAGAAAGTGGGATCAACACTAGGGTCGGATGTTGACTTTTTACAATTTAAATAGGGTGGTTCATTTCAAGATTCTATATATTCTATAATTAGTATAAAAACATGTACGATTTCATACGTTTATGCTGGTGTCATCTTAATTAATGCTTGTTTGTTTAATAAAGAGTTTACCTTGAAACATGAATCCATATGAATATAAGTATTTACTTTATAACTTTAACGTTTTTGCGAAAATATTGTATAAAAAGCTTTAAAATTGTCTAAAATTAAACCGGATAAAAAAAGATTAGATATTTTGTACGCGTCTTCCACACATAGCAGGGTAGGTAGAAAGTCCGAACTTTTAGGCCAATGTGAGGCTGCGGTTTATATGACCAGTAGAGTAGTTAACAATTTTAATTTAATAAAATTAAGTGTTACTATAAACGCGACAGCTGTGAGTTCCCCATTCATCCATCCATCCTCACAATATTTCACATTAAAATATTAGTAGGTAAAACATACAGTATTCGTTTTAAAATATACATACCCGATTCATTCACATAACAGGGCAAGAGGACAGAATCATTTTCATAAGTTTTAACAGTCACTGGAACACTTTTAAACACTTTTTCACATAAAACAGTCTTTACAAAAAATAATGTGAGCAATTTCCAAAGTAATCCCATTTTTTATAAATAATAAAAAATATTTTAAAGCAATAACAAAAATATAAAAAAATACAATTTAATTAATATTTATTTTATCTGTTAATGCTTTGTTTTTAATTTTAAAAAAAAGTAAGTAAACGTCAGTCAGAAACGTCAGTTGCGTTTGAATTGATAATGTGCGATGCGCGCGCGCTACTAACAGATCGAGATACGACTGCTCGTATGCTTTCAATGGTTAGATGGATCTTTTGTGGTACAATAAGCGTAGAAAAAAATTGATTGGTATAACAAAAACGGTGTAATTCAATATAAATATAGAATGGGGAATTAAAATTATTTTAAAATCTATGTTATATTTTTATGTTATAATAATAGTTTCACTTATCTTAGTCTTCTTCTATTATCTTACTTAATTTATTTAGCTACCGAATTAAAAAATAATAATTTATATGTATAAGGTTCTTACCTAGGACTAGGACCAATTTATTACTAAAATGATTAAGATATAGAAAAATAAAAAAAAATATTTTACTATTTATCTTCTACTACTATTTATATATTTTCATAAAGTTTACGTGTATTTTTATCATATTATTGTCCTCATACAATATTATTATCCATATTTTGGAAGTAAAGGAGGCTATGTGTACCCCAACCCTTACCGCATCCCGTCAATTAATTGATTCACCTTTGTAAAGGAGTCGGCATTTAGTGAGATTAGTCATATAAGACGCGTTCAGATCGCGTGTCCACTTACAAACACTTCCTCTAGCTTTGTCATGTGCAGTATACTTAATTTTCTCACAATATTAGGGTTTTACGACAGTTTTTTAACTTAAATTGATTTTTGGTTAAAAATATTTACTGATTAACTGTAAATATATTTCAGCCCGTCGTAGCGCAGCGGCACAGCATCTGACTGTAAACACGATGGTTGCAGGTTAAATCCCACCTGGGGAAATAAATGATTTATATTCCTCGCGCTGGCAACAAGATAAAACGGGGCGTTAAGTTCCGCCACTCAACACACAATGTCTTCAAAATTTTTGCCATCGAAGGTATTTTACACATTACCTGGTAATTTTCCGACTGAATACAGTAATAAACTTACTACATATAGTACTGCCTTTCGCCTCTGGTGATAAGTTCTAATTGCCCCAAGTAAGGTGCGTACCTACAACCAACAAATCTCTTCAGCTTTATAGTTATTTCTTATTTAGTATCGATTTTAAATCAATTTAACATTACACTCATTAAAGTACAAATAAATTCGATTCTTTCTTGTTCTTTAAATTGAAATTAATTTCCTCTATTAAGGACTACTAATAGTCCTAATAGTAAAACAAACATTTGTTTTTAATAATTGATTAATAAGTTAGTGGGCAGTTGGGAAAGGGCAAGCGCTAGTTATCTTATGTCCCTTCGTTTAAACGAAACACTTATAATATAGGGTAGTATACTTACAAATTTTTAATTATATTATTTTTTAATATATTAATCAACGTTATGTTCCATGAAGGAAGAAAAAAAGATGATAAATATTTTTTATAGTTATTTTTTCGTTATCCCGTTTTAATCAATAGTTTAATATGCCTACCATCTACATTGCAATATAATATTTTAAAAAAACATTCATACAATATATAACAACCATTGTTTAAATTAAATCTATTCATAGCGACTAGCTCAATGAGTCAATGTTAAGGAGCCATTCAAGTAACACATGTAAGTAGATATCTAAAAATAAACTAAAACCTTATTGTTTAATTAACGAGATGTATTTATTATCTGCGCCTCGGGCTGAATAACGATATTATTTGTCTGTGGCCACTAGGCTTGATTGGGAGCAATTAAAAAATAGAGTAAGTGGAGTTTGGATGTTCGAAATACCTACATCTTATTAAGATTAGACGATAAGCTTACAAAGAGTTTGCAAGAATATGAAAGAATTAATTATATGTTATAAATAAATATTTTCGGCTAAACAAGAGACACTGTCTATGTTTTTTTATAGCTTCACGATCCTGCACATAGCAGGGTAGGTAGAGGGAACCTGGAAATATTATAGTGTTAAGACACTTCATTCTCATTAAGACACTTCCGTTCCTCACTTTCCGCCAAATTCTAGAGGCATTTCTAGTAGGGAAACTCAACGCCGTTATCCAAATAAACACTTAATGTTTCTCAAATACGCGCATATCCAAATCCATACCTATATTATAAATTCGGAAGTAACTCTGTCTGTCTGTCTGTCTTTTACGCAATCAGGGCCAAACTGCTAATTTAATTGTGATAAAATACTCATAAAGAGATACTTGAGGGTCTCGGGATGAACATAGGATACTTTTTTTTCTCATATTTGTAATATTTTTGATATATACCAATATATTAATTTGGCATACAATTTATTCCGCCATGTTAATAACAACCGCCGTTGCTAAGCAACGATTTGCAAAGTTTATGTTAGAAAACGTCACCCAAAATGAGCTTGCTTAACGCATCTCTCTATTGAAAATTGTAAATAATTTTATAAATATTCTTATAGTACAAGCGAGCGTAGACGCGTTCGAGTCCACTAGTATAGTAATAAAATAATACAAAGGACTACAATTAAGGATAAATTGTATGAAGCGAAGCTTAATATTCTAAGACAAAAAAAGTGAAATATCCATAATCTTTCGTCTATTTGTTTTTTACAATGTCATGCTGAGCGTGGAAAATTCTTTGACTAAGATTGAATTCTTAGCCACCACTTTAAGTAAGACATAGTCAAGCTGCGCCACGGCCCACGATAGTATCTAGGTTGTTTGATTGATTGATTTTTACTACTCCTTACAAATGACCGCCTTTTAGTACCTAACGATGGAATTAACGTTACTTATATTTAACGTTAAACAAGTAACGATAACCAATTTTCAAAGCCATAGGAAGGTACATTTTGCCATGTAAGGGCTACATTCTGAAGCAATAGCGTAAACTATTCCGCGCTCTAGTAAGAAGATATTAAGGAATACTGAGTAGATGAAAAGAATTTTACATTAGGTTCCGTCGAATACCCAACTATATGGTCGAGAAATTACCCTTACCAGTGATATAAAGATAACTTGGCCTTAAGCCTCATAGGTATACTTATTTTTAGTTTTACTTTGGAAACCATCGCTGCGCTTTATGTGAACTTTTCTTACAAGAGCGAAGAAATGAAAAAAATTATTTATTCGAGTGGGAATCTAACCCACAATCGCCGTGTTTACAGTCAGACGCTATGCCGCTGCGCGTCGGCCTTTTATGTTATTCTGTCGTTGGTATATATGTACCTACTTACATATAATTAATGGAATAATTCCGTTCATTTTTCAATGCCGGACTTTGCGTTATTGTGATTGCCGGCATTACAAGATCAATTCATCTCTTCAAGTGACAGATTGTATTGAATTGTCAGTAAATTAAATAAAGTGACCCATTCACAATAGAAATAGCGCTTTGTGCGAGTCAACGACCGAAATGTTATAATTCTAGAATGGTAAGGGATACAAAATAAAATTTTAATTTGAGGTATTATTATAATTCAATGAGAAAAACTATAATTGTAAATGTAACAATAAAACGCATTGTATAAAACGGAAAAATTAACAAGACAAATATGTAGTATATTCTGTGTAGTACACGCAGTGTACAGTGTAAATAAAAACAATATGAAATTTAATATATTTTTTAAATAATATATGAATGTGTAATTTTATTATTCGCAATATAAAATGTTAAAATGATAATTAAATTTTATTCAAGCATGATGTTTTTTTGAAAATGGCAACTACTTATACTATCCTTATTTAAATAATGGCAATGTCGTCACAAAATGTCCGACGGTAATTGCCAAAGCGACGTTGTTGAACCGCCTTGCGCAAAGAAAATTAAAAAAGACGAACAAAATGAAAACGGCGTTAAAGAATCGCAATTAGAATTGAAAGACTTTGTTCCAACGAAAATAATAAATAATAGTACAAATAGAAAAACTGTGTGTATCCTCGGAAATTTCAAAGACAAAAGTGGTGTAGCGCTGATACTTTTGGAAAAAAATGCTTTCAAAGAAGAAGATTTAGACAACAATGGTTATTTTTCTGCCGATAGTGAATTGAAAACGTTTTTCCAAAACGATATTTACGGAAACTTCGAGTGTTACCCCAAAATTAGTATTAACGGTAAGGAAAAGTTTATAACCATTTTCATTCGAATAAATGAACTTTCAAATCTCAAGGTTTTTGATATGATTGTTCAGTTTGTCATTCGTGTTTTACAATTTAAAGCTATTTTCGTCTTCGTGAGTAAAGTATTTATTCTTGGTTTTGCCTATTAGCGTGGAATAGTATTACGTCAACGTGTTATCTATTTTCTTAAAAGTCAAGCACGTTTAACTTTGTCTTAATTATTGTTCAACCTTAGATAACAGCTAACTTCATATTTGATAAAATAGTTTTAAAATACATGTGAATGCACCATATGTGAACGTAAGAATTTCGTTACGCTTCTATAGAACCAATATATTTTTTTGCCTAACTTTCTACATAGATTTACGTTTAGATATCTTTCTAATGAACACATTGCCAAGTGCTAACATGCTTATTTATACATAGTTTAGACATCTTAAGGTAATTCTTTGTATAAAACAAAGAATTTACAGTATATTGAAGTGAATTACGGACAGTATATTGAAACACATTTATTATCTATTATATTAGCTGTAAAGTACAATAAATTCATCCATATGGTCTAAAAATTCACAAGTCTTTTGAAACAAATTGCTTGTTAATTATAATTAATGAATTAATTGTAATGTGGTACTACTATTAGGTCACTTATACTGAAATCGTGTAAATATGTTTCCATTTTCTTTTTTCATACTGGTGTTACTGTGTCAAGTGGATAAAACCTTATTTTAGTTAGATAATATACAAACTAAAATATAATAGGTAAATAATATTTTGTAGTTTCTTCTGAATATGACTTGAGGCTCCAATATTTTTTTAATACAGACAGCACAATTTTGTTATATCATTTGATTTCCACATTTTCTTATTTTATCTCAAGGAACTACTAGTTTGAATTGAAAAATTATAAACTATATTAAATGAAGTGGTTTCAATGCTACTCACTGTCCCTGCACTCTGAATTAGAATGTTTAATGTATACATACATGTAAAAGTTAGTATTTAATATGCTTAAATATTTTCCAGGTGTAAAAACTACAATAATATATCCAGCGACAGACAAACATATTGCCAAGTACAGTCAACAAGAAGTACATATTATATTAGAAACACCAGAGTGTTATAATAAAGTGACATTGCCACAGATACAAAAAGATCAATTTAATTTACAGGTAAAATATTTTGTTGTTTATTTATTAATTTTTAGCTGCACACTATGATACATATAGCGGATTAGGGTATCTAGTATTTAGCACTGCCCAATTAAATAGTTGCGGAACTTCATAGAAATGAAAATAAGTCATTATCCATAGACAGAACCAATAAAAAATTTTAAAGATTTTTACCATTTTTGATATTTCCAGTGGGTATACAACATCTTGGATGGTAAAAGTGAACAAGATAGAATTGTTTACAACAATAAATGTGAGAAGGAAGGTTTTGTACTTGTTCCTGATTTAAAGTGGGACGGACTTACAAAAGAAACATTGTACCTGTTAGCAATAGTTAGACAGAAAGGTATTAAGTCTTTAAGAGATTTGAATGGCAGTCACTTGCATTTGTTAAAGAGGATTCGAGACGAAGGAAAGGTATGTTTGTATATATTTTTTTAAATCAACTTTTGTTTTTATTATTAGCAGAAATATCCTGTCAAGAATAAAAAAAAACATATATTGCATGTTGAGAAGCAGAATTTAAAGTGCAGATTTGTTTTGCCAGAACTGAGAAATGAAAATAATTTATTTCTCCTGAGTAGGGATTCATTGTTTACAATCAGAAGATATCCCAAAACATAAACTGAATTTTTAAAAATCTGAAGAAAGTCGTACATTCTTCATTGATTAATTTGTTACAGTTGTGTGTAATATTTGATAAAAGGAGAATTTATTATTAAGTTATTTTAATAACACTAAATAGACTTCTCTACTATGAATATAATCTGTTGAGTACAACCTTAACAGCAATGATTGTGGGCTCAATTCCCATTAAGAAGAGTGAACTATTTTTATTTCTTCACATTATTAAAAGATAGAAAGAGGGTAATGGAGACTTTTCATGCTATAATCGTAATGTTTTCAAGCAATTATTATATTTCTTTTTCAGAAAGCAATTCTCGACAAATATAAGGTGCCTGGTAGTCAATTGAGAGTATATTTGCATTATCAACCGTCATTTTATCATCTCCACGTTCATTTTACATATTTAAAACACGAGGCGCCCGGCATTTATGCCGAAAAATCGCATTTACTGGACACAGTCATTGATAATATTGAAATTATGAATGATTATTATCAAAAAGCTTCTTTACCTTTCACTGTACGCGAGATGGACTCGCTTTTTAATGTTTACGAAACGAATGGCTACGTACAAAAGATTAAAACCGAGTTAATTGATAAATAAATCGATTTTGAAGGTTGTAACGATATTAAAAATCCGTGAATATGTTAGTTAAACATATTTTTATGGAGCTACGTTCTAGATTAAGGAGTTGTAATGTTTATATAATAACTAATGTGGATTTCAAAAAAGATTGCAATTTGAAAATTAGTATACAATCGAATTGCATCGTACTAAATTATTACAATAATTTCAAAAGACGCGATAGTTTAAGTTCAATCGATAGTTTATCTGATTATTCAGATGATGAATCAGATACGTGTGTTATTCCGATACACGAATTCTATTTTATAGTACCGAATTCAATGTCGTGTTTGAAAATCGAAAAAAATACGGTTTCTTTCAGAATTTTGACAGAATCGCAAAATGGCGGGAACTTTTATTCTGAATACGTAACTGCCACAGACAATAAAGAAATGAAAATCGATAAGGTGAACATTAATTTGAAAATCGATGATGCAGTTCGATTTATATGCGCGAATTGCTCGAATATTATATCGAATGATTCGATTAGATTTGATAGAATATTAGAGTTGCCGTCTTCTAATATGGATATGTCGGAGTGGTTTTGTCACGGGCATGGTCACTCCAATACTGAAATTAAATCAAACAAATTAGATTTTCTCCACAGACTGACTTATTTTACTATAAATAATGATATTTTTATTGAAAAATTAAATAAGTTTAACGCTAAAAGGGCGGCGTTTCATTGCAATCGTTGCCTAGCTTGGCTAGGTGTTAAGAATAAGGATACAGTGAAATTATTTAATTCAGAAGTGAAAATTAATCAAAGTGACACGGAAAAATATGTATTTTCTCACAAGAACACCACACAATCGATTATAAAAGACGATTTTATATACACAATAGAATGTTTAACAAAAGAATTCAACCTCGGCTTGCAATACGCGATGATGTGTAAAATAGTATTAGAATGTAACATATCGGCTACCAAAAAGCAGTTCTTACTTGTATGGGTGATAGACAAAGAACTACAAGTGCTAAGAAATACAGAAACTCATATAAGTGACAGAGTTATATTGCAATCGAGTTATTTGACCAAAATTTTGTATAAAATTGAGTTGGAATTGAATGAAGAAGTAGAAAATTGGATGTCCGACCCTGGAGTGGTGTCAACGGAAATATCTAAAAATATGTTTACACAAGGAATTAAGCATTTTGAGCAAATGTCGTTAAAAATGCCAGAATCTTTTCGTTATACTAATGGTTATTGTGTCAGTTATCTTAAAACTTAAATGGATAATAAATCTTTAATAATATTTAAAAAAATCGTAATTATTGGTTTATAATACTTTTCCGCTCGCCGCTGTTTCCACTATGCCGATAAAATATACCTAACGTCCTCTGTCCGTCCGTCCAATCTCACAACCTCACGTTAACCGTTACGCACTATCGAAGATAATATCAATAAGAAAAAAAAATGTTTTGGTATATTCTGTAATAATTTATTAAGATTGTTTTTGCTATGGCTGACACCTTCGATGAAAAACAACTTTTTTAGTTTACAAAATAACCAAGTAGAAATAGAGGGAGAAGAGTACCTAATATTGAAATTTGCATGTTGCAAGAAATACTTAAGCGGAGATAAAAGATATACTTTTACACATTGGCTTCAGTTCCATATTAGTTGTTCAATAAGTTCTTTTAAGTACCTACCTCCATATATAAGTTGAACATAAATAAAACCACAATGGTTCTCATTTTCCTTCCTTGAAGCTGTCTGTCTGTTATTGTCATTCATAATCATATTATAATAATGGTATATTTTAGGTATATATATCATATAAAAACAAATAACTACAGAACATTGTGGCGCAAAAGGATAGAAAACGCGATGGATGTGTCTCTCGTCTCCCACTTAGGGAATTGAATCAAGATAAAAAAAAGTAATCTTAAAAATATTAACTTTTATGTAGTGTAAATTCATAATCAGTACGTAGTTTTGTAAATTATAATTCAAAATATGTTTAAAAAACATTTGACATTTAAATCTACTCAAATACAAACTTGCCAAGTTCTTTACAGCTTCACGCCGTATCCAGCACACAGCGGGATAGGCAGGAACCTAGTGTAAGGACACTCCATTTCCAATTTTCCGCCTAATTATGGAGACATTGCATGTTGAGTGGCGGAACTAAATGCCGCGCTTTGCCTCGATATAGTTCGATACCAGAGGGAAGAAATAAAAGTGTAAATTTAAATAAATATTTTATTTCCTCAGGTCAGGATCGAACCCACAACCAGTCGCGTTTACCTTCGCACTCTGTGCCCCTGTGCTATGATTGGCCTTGGAGAAAAGTTATTTATTCAAAACAATTCTCCAAAGAAAAACTCTGTTTATTTAACAAATCATTTATTAAAAGTAATATTAATTTTAACAATATTAGAATTTAAATAATATTATATTTATAGCTCTGCAACGGTTCCCGATGACTCCCGATAGTGAGATATTGCACTGACAATGATTGAATAGTTGAAGTACCAGAACAAAGAGAAGACTATTGCTAAAATAATATCTGTTATATATTGTTTAGGAAATTATTTATGAAATGCTTTTTGGGAAAGGAAAACCTGAAAATATGCAAGAGGCAAAAGGTTCAAAACTCGCTATGTTATTTGTTTTTCTTTTATAAGTGTGGAATAACACTTAAATATAAGCTTAGCCTAGCTTACATGCTATTCAGTATTCTTCACATTGAATATGAACAACAGACTGAAAATTACATAAATTATATTTTCGCCTTTGGTTTTTATTCATAAACTAAATACATTTTTGATCATCAACTAACCAAAACCAAAAAAATTACAGATTTGCTTATACCACTCTTTTATATTTTTAGACTTGATAAGAAAATATTGAAAAAACTTAAGAATTAATTATCCACTCACTTATATAGAGGAATTTGTTGCTTGCTTTGTCAGCCAAAACTCAGAAACAAAAATAGTAAAAAAATATTTACAGACATATGTTGCAATAAATGTAATAAAAAGTAATTTTACTACTATTTAATATTAGCCGAACATAGTACAAATTAAAAAAATTACACATCTTTTTTATTGACCATCTAGTGCCAAGGCACTCTGATATTTATCTTACTGTGCAATTAAGGCCTCAATTTACAATATATAATTCTTGCATAACAAGGTAAATTTAACATAAAATACAAAACTTATTATGGGATTTCTGTAACAAACAAAACAGGAAAGTGAATATGGGTAATTCACACACGTTGAAAATATTAACAACTAACTTGTTAATCATAAGTAGTAATTAAACTAATAGAAAAATATAGGTTACTGAGGTTTCAAGGAGATTGTAGTCAAAAAAGCTACAATATAAAAAGTATTATCAATTTGATTAATATATCTGATATATGATTTTTCAATACAATTAATGAAATCTATACTGATATTTTGTGTAGAAGTTTGAGTATAGGATTTGCATAGAATATTTGAACATTGATTATTGCATGACTAATATCTACTAATTCTACTTTATAAATAAAGTTTAAAAGATATACAAAGTTTCTTTTTATGCCGTTTAAGAAGAATATTCATCAAATATCTTCTAATACCATCTAGTGGAAGTTTGTTAAATATACACTTAAACAATAATAATACCGAAAATATTATTTTAATCTGTAAATCTTACAAATCAATCTATGAGTAATCAATGTTCAAATCTCAAATTCAACCAAAAGTTTTGTATTGAACATAATTTGCACTAAGTTTATAAAATACTAATTATATTACTATTTACTTTAAGTAAGAAAATTATATATTTCAAAAAGGATACGGATCACCACCTTCTCCCAAGGTTCCACCATATACAACTCCGTAGAAACCAAATACCTGATGTACCAATGCTTGATAAAATTACGAAGTTTCTTTACACTATCCATGATTATGATAACTGTAGTAAGTTTTATAATTATAATATGAAAGGAAACAGACGTTGTTTACTACTGCTATAAGGCAAATAACTGTAGATTACTTTGTGACTTGTATTAGTTAAAATTTATAAACTTTTTATTCGAATTCGAACTTATAATATTGACGTTTACGTCAATGTCACTTTGACTATCTAATGTAACTTGGACAGGCAAGATTCAAAAATATTTATATTGTTAGAAATAATCAAATAATGACCATAGAGGTTATATAAGAACGGCTCTAATTGCTGGCTGGCACTTTTATGGGCTGTCAACAGCGACCGAAAGAAAAGGATCGCTAACGTCACTCTGCCCGATGGATTCTTTAGAACCAGATATTGTTATTAGACTGCTAGATAATTCCCTTTGGTTGTTTAATAATTATTTGAAGCCTTGTTTTAATTCATTACCTTTCCCACTTTATTTAATATTTCCAATAGTTTCTAACATCAGAAGTGGGATAGAAGCCTTAGTTACTAAGCCATCCCATTCCTGATCTTTCTAATATTTTTGTGTAATCGGGTAGAGTTACATAGCAATGTCTTCTGATAGCTAACGTTGCAAAACTAGGGGGAGGCGCTATACGCGAACTCCCTCCCTACTAATCACTTCGTGAGATAAAGCCGCGGAGTCTGACTTCGTGTTGGTGCTGGGTGCGGCACAATGTGCTCCTGCACTATCGACATCAACCCTAACATCACCAACGCTGTTACCAGAGTTGCCGTTATCTGTGGGACGACAAACACCAGTAGAGCAATACAGCTGAGCTTCACGGTGAGATCAAACCAATATTATGTTTCCGATTTTGCCTCAATATTTATGACGTCCACACGTGGTGTGACGAAATCGATAAAGTTTGCATACTTTACCAAATAACTGTAAAGATTAGACATCCTTTTGCTCGTGGTCAGGTTAGGCCGAGTCAAAATAAAATAATAGCCGCTGCTAGGTACATGGTATGATATGCATGGCTGGTATTATGGCGAGGAGAATGGACACCAGATACATGTGCTGTTCTCTTTGATTGATAATTTTCCCATTTAGTATCTATTTGTTCTTGACTATGTATCAAACTATTTGTGTACTCACCATGTTTTTGTTGTACATGGTGCTTATGTAATTTTTAGTTAGTGTGTTTTGCGCAGTGCTGTGTGTACGGTAACTAAAGGTTAGTAAGGAGGCATGTGGTTGCGTCGGTGGGGCCCAGGCTGACTAGAGACCCAGTAAGTCCGGTCTTACTTCTGTAGTGTCAGAGTGACTCACAAGGGTGAGAAGAGATCTGATGCCAAAGTCTACAGTTTATATTTGTTTTGCATTTTTTTAGTTACTGTAAACCTCTGTAGGTGTCAGATTGACTCACGAGAGACTGGTGTAAATCCTGATGCATTTAGTATTTGGGTGAGTGGGAAGAGATCCGATGCAAAATCCTACTATTTCTATTTGGTTTCTGAGTTAATGTTTAATTTGTAGGTGTCGGATTGACTCACAAGAGACTGATGTAATTCTAATGCATCTAGTATCCGGTTGCGTGAGAAGAGATCTGAAGTAAAATCCTACCACGCGTATTTGATTTTCATTCTTGTGTCATTGTTTAATACGAAAGTTCAAAGATACATGTTCAAGAACAGATTTCAGATACAAACTGACAATTATATTTGAAACTAATTACTACTAATGTTACTTATTACAATAACTAATTCCATTTCATATGACAGATCATAACGAAACTGGTAATGTGAGCTCTACTAATACTGATGAAGCTGGACCTTCTTATGAAACGAAGGAAGGCATCGGGACGCTGCCATGTCAGGAGAGGCCGTGTTAGAAATAATCAAATAATGACCATAGAGGTTATATAAGAACGGCTCTAATTGCTGGCTGGCACTTTTATGGGCTGTCAACAGCGACCGAAAGAAAAGGATCGCTAACGTCACTCTGCCCGATGGATTCTTTAGAACCAGATATTGTTATTAGACTGCTAGATAATTCCCTTTGGTTGTTTAATAATTATTTGAAGCCTTGTATTAATTCATTACCTTTCCCACTTTATTTAATATTTCCAATAGTTTCTAACAATATTATTTGAAGAACCATAATGAGAGAAATTTAAAGAATTTAAAATAATTATAATGAGTAATTATTTATAAACACTGATGACGTTAATACACCGTACAGACAGGTTACTTATATGAGCATAGAATATTTTAATTTTCTAATCACCGAGTTCCAAAGATAAACGATTTATAACGTTCCTATTTACAATTGTTTACTTTTCATAACACTTTGTGTTATATAAACAACTGTTCGTATACCATTTATCTGCTTGTTTCAATTTAAATTCAATATATTTTACGTTATCGTACCAATTTCGAAAGCGTTTAAGTCGTAGAATGAAAGAAAGTAGTTCTAACTTCTACTATAAAAATAACAATTTTAATATACGAGCTCGTATGTGAACTATTATGTATGAATTTCAAATTATATTAAATTACACATTTATATATATCTTTTAAATATTTTTGCTGTTAGTAAATATACAATCCATTTTCTTGTAATTTAAAATAAAACAAAAACATATTTAATTAATATTTTATTTCATTTAGTTGCTTTATTAATTTCATTAAATGTGACCTTACTCTATATATATTGGTATCAGCCATTACTTACAAACCGACGCAAGCCTTACCTAAAAAAATTTTACACTGGTATTTTTTAATTTTGTACTTTAGGTAAATGCAGTACCAAGATTATTAAAAAAATAGGCCCAGTTTAATAAAAAAACATGTTGGAATTTTTTTATGTAAAAGAAAATTATTATCTAAAACACACCATGGACGTATTTACATTTAAGTAACTGTACCTTTAATTGATTAAGATAAATCTAAATTAGTTAAAATATAAGATAAAATCATGAAAATTAGTTTTATGTGTAAATTAAATCAATATGTGAAAAAGTCGAGAATTCGATAAATAATAATCGATTTTAAATAATATATAAATATTCTTATCTAATTTTCACGATTTCATATCTTATTTTCGATTATTCGATTTTTTCGGGCAATGTAAAGTTGCCGCATTCATTTTTATATGGTAACATTTATTACTAATTTAATAAGCGTGCATATATTTATGGGGATTTAACTAAACTTATTAATAATTAGAAAATATTAATAGACATAGTTAAATTTGCATCAGAAATTTAATGAAAGTATGATTTTAAATCTCATGCACACAAAATTATCATTAAAGTGTATTTTTCACAATTCCGTTATTTGTTCGTGTTGCCGGTACTTAATTAAAATAGATAATTCGGTTGTTTAAATAAAAGTTATGTACATTATGTTACAATAAATCAATTCAAAAGTATCATTAACTAATTATTTATGCAACCGAACTTATATTTATCATAAGAACCGTAACTTCGGTTCATATTCAGTTATTCACAACCGAAATGTTATTCATACTTACATATAATATAATTAAATGTATATTCATATAAATATTATTTTAATACAATTGACTTCATAGAAACGGTAATTTTACATTCTTTTCGACTTCAGTCTCGTAGAAGGCACCTATATTACAATAAATTTGTAAAAAAATATGTATAATTATGATTTTTAAATATATATTGGCACTATTTATTGTCTAATAATTTATAATAAGCCATCAAAGGACAAAAATTGCTATGAATATGAATTAATGCAAAAGGCAATTTGCTGGTAACTACAAAAAGTTTTTATTTATGGATTATATACTTAATGTTATAGATAAAAATAATTTGTTTTATTTTGTGAAGGCCATTTTGTATAGTTTGTGAACTCTAAAATACTGTTTATTTTTATGTTAAATATGTATATTGACTACCGATCGATTATAGTTTATATATGAAAATCGATATTAATAATAGCATTAATTAAAATGTATAATAGATATATGTATGTATCACAATATTAAAAGTAAAATGTAAGTAATATATAGGATAGTTATTATCGATAACAAATTCAATTCACTTAAAGTACGATTTATAAAACTGTATAAAAATGATAATATAGTAATGATTTTATTATAATTGTATAGGTATTGTCGATACTTTCAATAATAAATTTAATTTATTGATTTCATATATTCCTTGTAAACAAAATAATTCAATACATATGGCGTATTCTTTACAGATAAAAATTATATATTATTTCAATAAAGAAACGACCAAAAACATTTTATTACATATTATTAAATACAATATAAACAATAATAATATACCCACAAAATAAGAAGATGCCATATGAAGAAACTTTCTAACATCGCCATATTTAATCAAAATTAAATTGCCACATACATTATATAGGCATGATCAAATTATGCGTTTTTGGGGGGGAAAAATAACCTATTTGAAGGGAAATTTACTTTTTCCCGTCAATCAAAATTTGTTTGCCACATGCAAAATATTTTTTTCTCATTTTCATTCCAAATACTCAGTGTACCCCTGTGCCCCTGTAAATATAACATCTATCCATATTCTAGCAGCTTCTCCGGAAGGCGCCATTAAATAGTATCTTCTTTGTCGCGTTTTTACTATAAACGTTGTTTGCGGGTTCGGTGATTTAGACGTGTTGCCATGATCAAGGTACACTTCTTCGATTACCTGTTAAAAATGTTATATAAATGTTGCTAAGATTATATCTTAATATATTTTAATTGGTAGTATTTTGTGATATATGAATTTATTTTGCTTTCTCACTTACTAGATTTAAAGAAAAAATATTACATGGAGCAATTTACCACCACACACTAACTAAATGAGAGAAACTCATACAGTTGAACACATAATTATTAATATGATCCCCTAATAAGGATTTACACTCACAATGTAGTGTCTTGAGGATTCAAAGTGTAATAGTGTGATTATAATTTGTAGACATATTAGACATTTTATAAACCGCTCTCAACGAGCGAGCGAGCGATCTTGAGATGCAGTTTTCATTGATAGATTTAATAGATGGGATGGGATCTCAATACCACAACACGCAATGTCTCAAAATTGGGCTATGCTTGGGGAACTGGGAACTTCTACATATAAATAATAATAAACTATTTACCTGGAAATACGCGCCACCGCGCGGTTTCTTCTCGCTCTTGTCCCAGTAGTAGACGAACGTTTTCGTTTCTCTATCGAAAACGAACCACCTACGAACATATTATATTTTATGTACTTAGCTTACATTAAATATTCCGCACACAGTAAACCGGGTAGGCAGAAGGAGCCTGGGAATCGAACCTACGACCTGTCGCGTTTACAGTCAATTAATATAATATTTATTACAAGCTTGATTAGCATCAAATGACGTCATTTAATTAATCAATTATTTAGAGATTACATTTTTCTAATAACAAAAAAGAAAAGAAAATTACAATAACTATTTTGATGTAGGTACACATATATTTTTTGTATTTAGTTTTTTTTACATTTTTCCAAATAATAGTAAAATACCTTTTGGACCAGGTGTGGAACTTGGCGCCCAACTTGTGCAGGTATCCGCGGCACGACGTCGAGTTGATCGTCACGTAGGGACAAAGCTCGATTTGGTGACCTAAAACAGTTAGGTATAGCAAAAAATATTTAATTAATGTTATACTTACAATAATTATTAAATAAAAAACAACAACTGAATTGTAAATTATACATGTAAGTAGTAATAATATAAATGGTACCTGCAGATTCAACATGTCGCCGAAGGTCGAAGTCATCGCGGTCGACCGGCAAGTACCTCGTGAGGGGTCTCTGCCACTCGTTGGCGATGGCACGACGACTGCGGCGGGGTGCGTTGCCCACTACGATAAAATTAATTTTTAATTTAATAAATAATAAGCGAAACGAGATAAGTATTGTATGAAAACTATATTAATATTAGGTACTAGAAATGTTATTATAACTCCGAATGTTTCGAATTTTCTTAATACATACAAGGTATAAACTGCTAAAAATATATTGTCTTTTATATACGTAATGGTTGCGGGTTCAATCTTCACTCAGGCAAAAATGCTTTTTTTAGCTTCACACTGTATCCCTGTAGCAGGGTATATAGAGATAACCTGGGAACCTAATGTTAAGTTATATTTATATTTAAAAAATTATTTGACTTTGACTACGACTTTGATTTTGACTATGACTTGGACTCACGTATATTATCCCTGCTGAAGTCGGACGCGTGGCTAAGCGGGCGGCTGTCGTCGCTACGCTTATCGTCTTCGGTCGATTCGGTGCGGGAGTTGCGAACTTGAAGCTGTGGACAACACAATCGAAAATATTGGTAACTTACAAAAATAGCATAAAAGAGAGTTTTAAGAAATTCACAATTTTTGAATTCAATTAGTTACTATTGCTAAATTCATAGTTATGGTATAAACGTAGAACCCATATAATAACTATGTTACATACTTACAAATATAGGTTTAGGAGAGCAGCTATTCAAGCCCCAATGAGAACTCTTTATGAGAGTCAGCCACACAGACATAATGTATCATTAATGTTTAATTTTATATATTGCAACACTGAATACTGTATTGTCTTTATTTTGTTTTAATTTATCTATTAAATATAGTTTAAAAAGCACTCTATAGCGTTATCTAAATAAAAAAAATACATCACATTTTTTTATATATAATTAAGAAATTATTGCACTTTATCTATATAAATTAGGTGTTATAATATAAAACTTTTTCATTTCTGAATAATTTACCGACAATGCATAGACGAAAAAAAAAAGAATTGGGCACTTTGTTAGGTTAGGAGTGGCAGAACTCAACGATGCGCTTTGCCTCGTCACCAGAGCGAGGAAATTACATTACGTATTACATATTTAATTCACTGAATGGGAATCAAACCCACAAACATTGTGTTTACAGTCGCACGCCCCTGCGCCACTACGCCTTAAAATGTTCCCTATAATAATATTATTAGCAGTATTATTACTTGACAAAATATTAAACATTGTGACAAATTCGTTCACGTCTCAAACAAAGGGAACTACCGAAAAATTTAACGACTTTTAAAACAATTTGGGCGAGCGTAAACACTATTGAACTAAAATGAATATGTTCGTATGTTTTAACATTATTTATTGGCCACACGTAAGCCACTTCTGTGAAGAACATCGAAACTCCAAGCTTTGTTTTGAATTATATTGGAGCAAACGTTTTGACGGCCGAACTACTTTTATTTATTTATTTATTGAAATAACAATTTATTTATTTATTAAAATAACCAAAGTAAGAAAAAATTAAAAATCTAATCTGCGCAGCAATCTTCAGCTAACTTCCGGGCGGTCCGGACTCGTGGACCGCACTGTGAAGCGGAGGGAACTTTGTGTTAAGACACTCCGTTCCCTAGTTTCCGCCGAATTCTGGAGACATTGCCTATTGAATGGCTGAATTCACTCGTTTGAATGTGCTTTGTTGAATTCCTTTAATTGGAATCGAATCCACAACAGTCATGTTTACAGTCGAGTGCGCTGTACCGCTGAGTCGCGACGGCCAAAAACTACTTATAATATTCGTATAATTTATTATAAACACAGACGTGGGTACACCGGTGTAAATGTGTACACTTTTAGATTCGACGAACCATTAACAATATGTGGGTATATTTGGAAAAACTAAACAAATTCTAAATTTAAAATTTGAAAATCGTGTTAAATGAATATGTTTTTGGAAATTTACGACTAACATTTAGTTTATTTTGTGGAATTTATGAAGAATATTATATAAATTAAGAGCAAAACAAGGTGGTTCACGTGATGGCGAGCGTCATACTGTTTGTGATTCATTTCCGTTATTTTGTTACGCAGATAGTAAAGCATAGTGATCCATAACTCCCGTTTCTTTCTAAATTTGGAAGTGAAAGAAAAAAATATTTAGAAGCTACTCTTACTGTCACATGTGAAAAAATATAATACTCCCTATAATACCTAGTTAAGCTTTTGAAAGCCCTCGCATTGTTTACTTGAAAATAAAATTATTAAAAGTAAGAAAAATCCTGAAATCAAATGCACAGCCATACACACAGCGAACTTCAGTGCGACCACAACTCATCGACCG
The DNA here is from genome assembly GCF_056956725.1 of Heliconius melpomene rosina. Taxonomy (NCBI): domain Eukaryota; kingdom Metazoa; phylum Arthropoda; class Insecta; order Lepidoptera; family Nymphalidae; genus Heliconius; species Heliconius melpomene. Next base: position 4,435,283 of record NC_140389.1, on the reverse strand, counting down.
CACTGTACTCTAATAGATAATTTCCAACGTAATTTAAAATTAAATAACACAAAGACAACCAACTATTACCGCTGTCAACATTCAAACACGTTTATTTTGAATCACCAAAGCGCCGTCGGAAGTGGTATGTCAAGAAAATTATTATAATTATAAGAAGTAGGAACCTAGCAACCACGTACACCCACACTGTGAGTGCGAAAATTTATTAATCGCGGTAATAAAGATATATTTCAAAAGCCGTAGTGAATATGAAAATTATTTTAATAGTCATATCAAATTTTATTGACTTTTAATTTGTAGGTTGAACTTATGTTTAAATAACTCACGCTATTACGAGTGTTTGATAAAATTATATTATTTTTTTAAAGAAAATTTTAAATGTGTGAAACATCTGATAGAATGTCATTTGGCACTGTTTCGTACTATTAGATTTGAATATACAAATGTGTGTATATTAATATCTAGTGTTTATTTTAGTCGCAGTTATGTTTACCTTACGTATCTCTATTATTTGGTTTTTATGACAATAACTTTTTAAAGATCTAATATATATATTCATTATGATCTATCCCTCTTTTTGCAGCTTCACGCTGTATCCCGCATATACACTCCGGTACACTTTGGTCCTAACACACCGCCCAATTTCGGAAAAAAACGACCTAAGACATAAGGAGAGAAATAGACTCAAATAAAACGAAAAATATTACTTAGGAAATTAGCGCTTCTTTTTTATTACAAGCAATATCAATGAAACTAAAGTATCCACTTAAAAAAAATCACACCGGTCAAAAACTATGTTATCATATATTGACATTTTCAATGCCGACGTGCGACTTGTACGATAACATTATTGTTTTATCTTCCTGAAAGTTGGTAAAGACATTTCAATGCCCGTAGCGTCAGGAAATGTTTGTATTACCCATGTAAATGTAAATTTCTTCGAAAATATCTAATTTTGTATACAATAATCATTATTCGATACTAAAATTCTTAACAATAGATGAAAATAATAATAAGCAAATAAATAAGATTTCATTTCGTACATTACGTTAAATATAATGGATTTTTAATAGTTATTTATAAAGTGACAAACATAATATAAAGCCAATAATTGTATTATTTTCTCAACTTTCAATGAGTTGTGATGGAAATAAAAAGGGAAGCGTATTGCAAATTTTGGCACGATCTTCGATATTTTTGCACAAAAATGCAATAACTTTATATAAATACAGCTATTAAAGATGCTCTTAACCGCAATCTGATGACGAGCGTTAAGAGGATATCAACCACCAAGGTCAGGGACGACTGTCGGATTAATATCAATTAAACATTTTATAAATGTTTATATTATTTTTTGTAAAGGAACTACTTAGACATTTTTTAAATAACTAAACAAATTCGGTTACTAATTTTATATGCTAAGTACTATATAATAAAAACATGTGGATTGGATTTTTTTGATGGATGGATTTTTTTTTTGTGATGAAAATTCTCAATTCTTGTAAAATTTCATAATTCCAGATTAAAAAAAATTAATAAACATAATGTCATACAATGTGCAGCAAAAACGATGCATACATTTGATTGCATTGTATTAGAGGTGTATTTTTTCTCTATGAAAAAAAAAATCACCCAGCACGTTATGTCTGTAAAGTTGGCGGCAAATGGAAAACAGAGTAAATTATCTCTAAGTCCTGCTATTTGAGGAAGATGCGTGAAGATGGAAAAATACCAATTTTTCAATTGAGGCTACAGTATGAGTACAATATCCATGCCATTTAACACTTAACCAACAATGGTTCTATCAACTTCTCTGTAAAAAGGAAGTTCTACAACAGAGTGCGATTACTTTACAAGGCAATATTTTTATTTGCAAATTGAAAACATAAAATTTTAAATAAATAGCTCCATCTCTATATAGGTATGTTTTACTTTTTTACCGGGTAATTAGACAGCCATTAAACTATTGTTTATAAATTTTGCTGTTTTATTGTATAATTAGTAAATTTTGCTATATAATATATATATTAGGTATTTTAATGTAATTTCAAACAGAAATATTTATCTGAATTTTATCTAATCACTAATTGGTGAAACAAATATTGCCAATATCTGCCTGGTGTATTTAGCATGAAGTTAACAAGCCAATAGGTCTGTTTTATTACTTCATTTATACACTTAAATGAAAAAGAAAAATATATAATAAATACACAAATAATTATTTTTGATTAGGTATACTACGGAAATATAATTGAATTCAATATTATTATTGGAACGTGACGTGCTCGTTTTATTATTTCCATATTCAAACCTACTTAAACACCTAACTACCTACTACCTAGGTTCCTACTGAACCTACTTCAAAACTACTAGAACATTACATAAGACGTAATTTGAAGTGGATATGATTCTGAAACGTATATAAAATAAATGAAATGAAAATATCAGAGAAAAGAATCATTATCCTCCCTAAAAAAATAAGTTATTTATCTATAATTGATAGATCCCTTTAATGCAGAAAGTAACTGACAAACAAAATAAACTTCTTGGTTGGATCCTTACTTTAATGACACTATAAAATAATAAAAGTCTAACGAAAACGAATAATATATTACAATACGTAACACTGACGTATAACGTTGTTTTATTTACAAGAAAACCGCGAATAAGATTGGCGAATTATCGTTTGTTTTATAAACTTGGCATGTAGGAGTTCGCGACTACTATTGTACTGCATTTAGATATTTTTATATGTTGCTGCTAATGACTTTATAAAGTTGTATTTAATATATAAGTATATACATAAATATTTAAAAACATAAAAAAAATATTGTGAATAATTAAAAATATATGTTTGTGTCACTTAATTTCTTTTTTTCCCCCAGTTATTATGTAATTTTATGAAAGAATTGAGTTAAATATATTTTTTGTTTATGCTCTATTTCTATGTCACGCATTTACTTGTAGTAAATTATTATTTACCTATTGGTAAAATATTAATAACATAAATCATTAATAAAAAAAAACTATTCTATTAAAAACACAATTATACTTTGTAAGCACTACACTTGTTTAAAGTAAAGTATTATCACTTAAAAAAATCACGTCAGATTGAACGAAAGTTTTCGCGCCAACTGAAACGTCAGAAATAACTTTTTAATTTTATATATTCTCTAGGGTCGCCTTGACACTAGCGCGGGCAGCCAGATATACTCGCACACTGGTACTACGACGGAATTAAAAGTTTATTTTGGTTTTCTAAAATCGTGGGCGGAGACAAGCTCGAAGTAATGTTTACGTTGGTTATTCAGTAATACATTTCTTCTTTTTCAGTGAAGTGAGATTTTTTTTTTAAATTTCCTTTGACGTGGGAGGGGAAGTTAGATGCCTATCAATGTTATGATATATAGTTCTTTTACTTTGTAACAATCATTTTCTAATACAATAATTCGATAATTTAACAGTTCTTGACGTAAATGCTTGCCGCGTTAATGTCGACATTCTGACGTGCGTAACTAATCACGGGGGTCGTGGGTTGCAATCCCACTCGGGAGAACAAATATATTTATTTCTAGGAATTGATTACTGTATAGTATTATATTTAGAAATATTATTATTAAACGACTAAGAAAATTGAGTAGTTTTACTCATTCATTTATTGTAATTAAATGTTCAAGGCGAGTCAAATATAGAAGTGATATCACGAAAACAAACAGGTGAACGTGGAAACAGAAAATATGCAAGATAAGCGGCGTCTGTGATAACGAGTCGGTAGTTTGTGAGAATAATTACATACTGATTAATCTACATATCTATGTAGGTATATATAAAATTCTCTTATGCAGTGAATTAGAAAGTTGAAATTTTACATGTAGGTACGTGAGCCGTCGTGGTTCAGGGCCAAGCGTGCGCCGTAATCAACGATTGTGGGTTCGATTCCTACTCGGGAAAAAAATATATATTTTCATGTCCCTGCACCTGACCTTATATTTATTTATTTTATATTTTTCTGATCAATCGGTATTTTTTTTTATTCAACCTACCGCGCCCATTGCTGGTTTAAAAGACTATTATACCTATACATTATTTTCTCCCGTACAAGCAATATCCGCTTTCCTTACAACCACATCCAACTAAAGTTATAAAAAAAAAACTAATAACAAAGTCGATTTGTCAGTTTGTCTAGTTATGAAAATAAATGGTTTCCTAGCGACGGAAGTCGTGGCTTCCTTTACACGTTTTACAACAGTATAAGGACTAAAATAAATTGACTAGGGGATAGAAATATTACTTTGAATCGCCTTAGGTGGGTTGGGTCGTTTATTTTCTAACACTTCTATTGTGAGAGATATAGAAGGAAGCTAATAAAATTAATTGTACCTGCTGCCTTAATTGCTTCCATAATATATGTGCATTATATCTAAGTGTCTATTGCGTGATTAAACGTAATGTAACATTGTTTTACTTATATCGCACAAAGCCGGGTAGGCAGAGGGTACCTGGGAACCTAGTGTTAAGACACTCCGTTTCCATTCCTCCGTTGCCGTAGGAAACATAATTTGATTTATTTTCATTCTGGGTTCCGCCATTTAAAGGAAGCAACGTAAAAGTCTAAAAAATCTGAAAGGGGTGACGGGTGAGAACGCGGGGCTGATTCCAAATTCTCCCTCCCTGTATATGAAATGAGTGAAACTAGGAAAAAATTAAAGTATATCTAGGAAAATGGTATTAAAACTTACCTCTTCTATTGACGACGACATAAACCCAGAACTGAAACAATAAAATATGTCCATTAAAATTGATATCATAAATTATAACTTATCATTTACTTTAGAATTATTTTAAAATATTTAATGCCAGTTTTTACTGCAGTTTAGAAATATTTTTTTTAATGTGCAGTAAGAACACACACACATTGTCATTTATAACTTACCAACATACTAATGAACTTTTGTGTTTCTTCTTCTCCATTTTTACTTTTTTATTTAAACTGCTCTCTCTCTCATACAACAACAAATTTCACAAAAATGAAAGCACACTTCCAATGTTCACTTTTAATAGGAAATAATAGATTTTTCAATCAAATCATGTTAGTAAAACTTTAGATAATTATAGTTATATAAATGACAGTTTAATAATTAGTTTAAAAAGGTGTTAAAATTGACGTCTATAATAAGTTGCGATAATTTAATATTTAAGTCTGGCTGCATTATTATATTTACGAGAATTTATATATTAAGTACTACTAACATTACATATATATGTTATTTATAGTTTAAAAGATGACTCACTAAATAATCAATAGGCATGCTAGGCTATGACGTGCGATGGTTATAGGTTCAAATTTCCCACAAAGGCAATACATATCTATACCACAATATCAAAAATATAAAGAATTTGTATGATTCAACGCGCTAATCTCAAGAACTATTAGTTCCTGAAAAACCTGTTTCGTGTTATATAGTCCATATACCGAATTTAAGACTATTTCCTATAATATCTAGATTCTAGCACAGTCCACTACACCACGCGGTTGAAGCCCGCTCGAAATTGGTAATAACGTAAAAATTTACCTTGGTCTAGTTAAATTAACTTCAAACAATCTATTTAACATCCATTCATATTATATGCATGAGAAAACAAAAGATAAAGAAACATTGTCGATTCGAAACGCTTGAAACGCGTGAAGATTAAAAATAATAATTTATTATATACGTAGGTATAATTAATAACTAATTATAGTTAATTATGAACGAGATCAAAGGGCTTATAATGTATTTACTGGAGCAGAGTAATTAATGATTGACATCCGTGTGAGTGGTACGGCCGTTATGTAAACATGGTAGAAATATACTACCAATATACTATCAATAAAAACAAAACAAAACATTTTTAAAGTATAATTTCTCCACTTTTTAGGTATTATTAAAACAAATTGGACGATATCTAAGAGGCGCGGGTTCCAATACGTTAAAACTCTTATACAATTTCAAAAAAGGTACTTTCTATCTTTTTATTCTTAAATATACCATATGTACATTAGAGTCCCATAATTAAATTAACGTCGCGTTTTGTCAAACCAGACTAAAGCGATTTAAATAAACAACAATAGTGCTTAGTCAGGCATGTACAACTTTGCCTTTCTTATTACTTAATGAAAAAAAAAGAAAAATATAGTTTTTCTGAAAAGAAAATAATTTTTTTAGAAAATGATAAAGAATAGCCTATTTTTCGTTACATTTTATAATAAATAATGTTTAATAATAGTTTCGTTATTTTAACAAATAATAATCGTCATGTTGCCTTGGACTACTTCACAGCATGATTGATAGACGCGCGGACAAAAATCAAAATGTTAATATTAGACAAAGGGCTATTTTTTAAATAATATTTATTAAAAATATAAGAAAAAAAAAACATATAATTGATTCTTGTCTTTACTTTGTTCTGTCAAGTTTTTACTTGAGCGAGTTGAAAATGTCATAAAATCTTATTTTTTAATATCATAATTTGTCTATAATAACAAAAGGAAAATATTATACAGATTATATAACAAATTAAGAAATATCCAAAAGACATATTGCAAAATTCGACAAACAGAAACTTTCTAACTTTACCAAATATAATTATGTAGGAGAATTCTAGATACAATAGAAAACGATATGAATACATCTGTGTACATACGAGTGTGACAAGAAAGGACGTAACGAAAATATTTTTTTCGTATAATAAGTTACTTTCAACGTATGTTTTTTTAATAATTAAATAGTGTTTTGTTGACGCTACCACGCTCAATTATTTTGAAATCTCTCTGAATATTTGTTAGTAGGAAATTATAATCAACAAAATATATTATGTAATTAATCGCGATAAGAATGTAAAAAAGCAACGGATGTCTATAGCTAAGAAATTACAAAAATTGAAGTAACGCGATACTGACAGTCTAGACTAGACTAGATGAATCTGATAAGGAGGGATCAACTTCCAAACTTAAGCACTATTAAGGCTTGCAGAAAAAAACAACAAGTAAAAAATAATAATAATTAAATTTAAATATTTAATCTATATATATAAAAGGACTTGTCCTCACTGACTGAGGTAAGACGCACGCACAGCCTTAACCGCTGATGGTAGAAATGTTAAATTTAGACAAAAGTTTACTTTCGTAATCTGGACATCCACTAAGAAGGGATTTTGAAAAATTTTAACCCTAAAGGGGTGAAATAGGGGTTCAAAGCTTGTATGGAAAAAAAATGAAATCGGCACCGATTTTTATAAAATTTGAAATTTAGATTTTTAAAAGTATTTAATTGAACACGTGTTTCGTCGTTTTCTCGAATTCTCCCCCTAAAGGTGCAAATACGGGGTTAAAAGTTTGTATGGAAGAATCTTTAAATCGCCACCGATTTTTATAAAATTTTAAATTTAGACTTAAAAATATTTCATTGAACACATGTTTCATGGATTATTAGAATTCACCCTTCAATAGGCAAGCGAAGCTGCGCGCGTCCGCTAGTATTTAAATAAGACTTTAACCCCGGAAGAAAACAGAAGAGGGTTATGAGTTTGTCCTGTCCGATTTTGATTTCTTATTTTGGTTTAGAGGTGACTCAATCGAAAATGATGGCTAGAGCAGTCATAACCGTAATTCAAGAAACTCACTTTCCTAGTTTGTTTGTTTACTTTTTGGAGTTGTTTTTTAGTTATCAATTATCTATTTAAAAAAAGTAAGAAAACTATATTATTGGCCTTGCTTTTTCATTATTCGCTAGTTCTTAAATAATAAAACTCGGTCGATAGCCACTTTGATTTATATGTACAATGTACATCACTACAACAAACTATTACAATTGGCTTGAATATCTATCATCATCATCATAAGAGTAAATTGTTCTCAACTGGTACATCCATAGAGCATAAGTTTAACAAATAAAACATCATCTGAGGACGGTATGGAATGAATGTGATCTAGTGTTACATAGTAGATGCGTTCCAGTTTTTGAATCAATAAAAAAAATCTTGAATTATCATTTACTATTTTACGCATGTATTTCTTGTATATTAAATTGGTGGAAAACCTTTTTACGCCTATTTAAAATACATTAGTGTCAAAAGAAACATTAAATATTGAAGATCTTTTTAATTACTAAAAATGAATTGTAAAAAATGCGGAATAGATTCGAAAACCCTGAAGTTTCAAAATTTTCGAGATTATTGGTGATTGTTGTTGTTTTGGTGAGTGTTGAAGCTTAACGCTGCGCTTTGTCATTCCTTGTCATCCCTTCCGGATGGGAATCAAACCTACAACCATCGCATTGTTAAAAGCTGTCTCATTAAACCGCGATGACCCCGAAGAAGAAATAAGTGTAGCTATTATTATAAATCAAAAATAAAGAATGAAATTTGAAGCTACGGCCATCGGGAGCAATCAGACATGTTTGACGTCAATGTCAGTGAAGAATAAAAGTACTCTTAAGACCCTGACGTTAATAATAATAGAACCAAAAGTCCAGTTTAATTTAACCTAACCAAAATAACTATTTAGTTCATAACAATGCTACATTAGGCTAGTTCGTGTAAGCGATTTTATGTTATCAGTTAAGATAACATGACATAGACCTAACATGCAAAAACAATCTAAAAAATTGTAATGTAATACTATATATGGCATGTATATATAAATAGAAAAATTCTTAAATTATTATAATTTTAAATACAGTTATTTTTTTTAATGTCAAACTCTGCTGTAAGTACTTGAATGTCTAATTTATAATTGTCTCAGTTAGAATATTTATTATATTTAAAAAATATAAGTTCTAAGCTCGTCCTACATTTTACTTAGATCGATCAAAAACTATATTTTACAGGCCTGAGTAACGAATAAAGTACTATAATACATTTTTTTCAGACTACCCCGAAAATACTAGAAATATATCATCATCATGATTATGAAAAAGTTAAAATATAAAGAAATATAAAAAAAATGAAAAAATCAAATCGTATAAGGTCGTCTTGATTGTTACTCATAACTGTGTCATACATATGCACGTGAATGTGATTACTAACAAAGAGATTTACGAGCACTATACATTTATAAAGACATTAAGTTTTATTATATATGTCGGAATTTGTAGTACTGAGGTGGTTCCGGAACGCCAGCGCCATCTGTTGGCGCTCGACAGAGTTAGTGTTAGGCATCGGTATGGAAGGGGCGAGTCGAGGCGAGTCGACTCGAGGCGTGGCCGACGGACGTCGACTCACTTTGTGTTTGGCGGTCAGCCGGTGCAGACGACACTGAAACTGTCCCGCGTTCCGTGCTGTGTATCTACCTACTGGGATAGCGATAGCTGCTTTCTTGTGAATTGGTTACGGTGTTGTAATTAATTCGTAATATCACAAATTGTGTTTACTCATGCCAACATTATCCACTGAAGCCCACAGTAGATCGGGTACTCAAAAACTATGTGCGAGGGAAATCCACCCGACTCCGACATCAGAAGTGCGATCGGTGTTGGCACAGAGAACAATGGAGATAACCACTGGCGTGCTATGTTCGAAACCCTGTATAAACCGAGGCTAACTCAGGGAGGTATATGTGGTTACCCACTTATGATCCTGACAAAGAAGACACGGACGCGAGATGGTTGTGCACAACGGCTGACTTGTGCTTTTCGCAAAACCCTCGAGTGGCGGTCAACTCGAGCTGGCTATAAGTAAGGCACAGGAAGGTGAAGCATCTACGTGGCTGTCTCAAATAGCATATGAGAGTATGACAGGCTACCACCCTCACAAATCACTGGAAGGACGTGGACAAAGAGGTTGCTGTGGCTACTGTACTCGTTCACATATCACAGTCTGACCCGCGGCTTTAACGTATAGCGTTAACGACACTGAAGTGTATGAGCTGCGGAAAAATGGCTGGCCATAAGTGAGCGGAATGCAGAAGCAAGCCTATCGTTGCGACGGTACGAACACCTGTATCTTCAACGTTGAGTCAAGCGGGTCTAGTGTGGCACACCGGGTCATATCGCCGTCCGGTGTACAAGCGAAGACGGCGGCGGACCGAGCAACAGTAACGGGGACGGCGCAGCGCGCGGTGAGCGGTGTGTGGACGAAGCGGCGTGTGTACGTATGCAGCGTCCAACCTCCAAAGGGTAGGGTACAGGACAAAGGTGAACTGATTTGTTTCGTTTACGATTCTGGTGCTGAATTTTCGTTGGTTAAAGAAACTTTTTAAATGTTAAATTTAGTGGTCGACGGTTTAGTAATGTTGTTACTATGACCGGTATTGGTCAAACACGAGTATACAGTACCGGACACATTCTGTGTTGTATAGTGATTAACGATTGCCCTCTTGGGATATTGTTGTCGCGAGATTTTAAATTAGGGTTTTACAGTAAACATACTGACTGACATTTTGTTTGACGGGAATCTTTATGTATATAGCGATAGTGTGAGTGAGTTGACTTTGACTGACATCTCAGCTGACATTACTGACCTGTAGTGACCCATTGAAACTTTTAGAAACCTTAGGTCGATATTCAGAATTTTTCATAGTTGGTATTCCAACGACTCTAGTATTGGTTCGAATGTTCGAGTTGGTTCGAATCGCACAGTACAGCGGCGTCCATATAGAATGTCGGCGGATGAACGTGACATTATACGTGACAGAGTTAAAGAACGGTTACACGTGAATATCATTAGGCCGAGCTGTTCTCCTTTCGAAAGTCCAGCTTTATTAGTAAAGAAGTATGACGTTCAGATCGTATCCATATTGACTATAGTGAGTTTAACAATAATACCATCCCGGACAGTTATCCGCTTCCATTGATTACTGATCAAATTTCACGGTTTCAGGGTGCTAATTATTTCTTGAAACTCGATGGCGCAAGCGGTTTTTCTTTGATCCCGGTAAACGAAAATTCTATAGAGAGTACTGCTTTCATAACGGCTGAAGGGCAGTTTGAATTCTTGACTATGCCTTAGTCTGAAGAGTTCAATTTCGGTTTTTCAGAGGACAATTGTGATCGCGTTGGGTGATTTGGTTCGCGATTGCGCGGTGGTGTATTTTGATGACATTTTGAATGTCCAGTTCAGGTCCAGTATGGGAGAACTTAATGCAGTGTTCGAGGCTGTGAAGAAGACAGCGGGAACCCGCTGGATTCAAAGGGCGCAAGACCGGACGGAGTGGCGAGCATTGGGGGAGGCCTATGTCCAGCAGTGGACCTTAAAAGGCTAATGGATGGATGGAGGCTGTGACGAGTGCTGGTTTCTCTTTGAACCTAGAGAAGTGTTCCTTCCTCAGGACGAGGGTGAAGTTCTTGGGGTTGGTAGTGGAGGCTGGTCAGGTCTCTGCCGCCAGTTCAGTCAGTCCGTTCAGTTCAGTTGTGGCAGTTTGTCAGATTCGCTTCATATTTCCGTCAGTTGTGTATCTGTTGTTCGTCTCAAGGCTGAGGGGACTATTGAAAAGCTTTTTGACTTTTGTTGGTTTCCGGAACATTTCATGGCGTGCTGGAGGATTTGTGGATGACTGCGTTGCTTGTAGGGTCGTGAAATCTCACTCAGGCAGGGTTCAAGCTGGGCTGCATCTGATCCCTAAGGTAATGATGCCGTGCCATACGGTTCGTTTAGACGTGGCGGGTAGGCTCAGCAGTGAAACGATAAGAAAGAGTACATTTTCATTCTGACAGGCGCGTTCGCGAAGTGTGTTTTTTTGTTTCATGCGGCAGGCATTGACTCTTGGAGTGTTCACGAGGTGACTTGGGGCTTTGTTTGGGGCTCCAACTCGCATCATTGCTGACCAGGGAAGATGTTTTATTGGTGGTGGTTTCACTAGTAGACATTGGTTGGCATCTCACGGCGGCGGGTTTACCTCGTGCTAACAGGCAGGTAAGGCGCGTCAGAAGTGTGTTAAAGTCCCATGTTGACAACGTTTAAGACTAGCGGTGGCAATAGGTTGTGGCAAGAATCTATAGGAGAGTACAACTCGCAATAAATTGTACGATGAACCGGTAGCTTTTAATAGTCGCGATACCGTTATCATTGATGTGTATCGGTGGTGTGTATCATTGATGTGTGTCATTGATGTGTATCATTGATGTGCGTCATTGATTTGTCGTTGATGTGTGTCAATGGTGTGTGTCTTTGATGTGTATCTTTGATGTGTATCATTGGTGTGTATCATTGATTTGTATCATTGATGTGTAGTAGTGAGGTATAGACTGACGTTGACATAGACGAAATTCGTTAAGTAGCATCAGACATTATTACGAAGTGTGCGGAATATGGTAGGTCCCGTTTTGATATGACAAAAACGAAAGTAAGTAAGTTTTCTGTTGGCGTATTGTTAATATTGTAAAGGTAATAAATGTAAAAATTCGATTCAAAATTTAAAGGTTCATTTAAGATTGTTAAAGTTTTGGTTCTGTAAATTGTAAACGTCTTGTAACGTACAAATTTGCTCACGATAGGTTGAAGAAAATGCCAGCAAGTCATGTACCCGACGAAATCAATGTGTAATTTATAATGTTGTTGATGATAATGATGGTGTTCAAGCTTAAGTAGTTAGAGAGACTCGAGTAAATGGTTCTATCGGCCGTAATGTGTTCGACCGTACCAGTAGTTATTTCGTAGTCGTAGCCCGGTAGAAATCGGTATCTCTTGGGGCAACTCAAGTAGTCCGTCTGTGCGCGGTGTGCGTTTAACTCTGGCGGAGGTCGTGGTCTGTAGAGGCCGTAGCGTGTTGTCGCAGGTGTGACATACACGGGCTATCCACGCGGTGGATATGCGTATTGAGAGGTTTTCGACCGTACTGAGGTCGTGGTCTGTAGAGACCGTAGCGTGTTGTCGCAGGTGTGACATACACGGGCTATCCACGTGGTGGATATGCGTATTGAGAGGTTTTCGTCCGTACTGAGGTCGTGGTCTGTAGAGACCGTAGCGTGTTGTCGCAGAGGTGACGTACACGGGCGATCCACTCGATGCATATGCGTATTGAGATGTGAGAGAGCAATGTGATTGCTGTTCGGCTAGAGAGCCGTGGCGTTAGAGGTCTTTACTCGGAGGTTTCTGTTAACTTGGTTGTAACTTGTTGCTGAAGTAAAGTGAAGTAAAGTAAAGTGAAGTTTTGGTTATGATGATGTCGATGGTACATGGCTGTGGTATTTGTGTGTAGTGATTAGTTACAATTATGATCCAGATTAGTGTCAAATTGTAGTGTCGAGTTGATCTGGTGTCGAATTGATCTGGTGTCGAGTTGTTCTGGTGTCAAGTTGTCCTGGTATAAGGTCCTGGTATAAGGTCCTGGTATAAGGTCCAGGTATAAGGTTCAGGTAAAAGGTTCAGGTAAAAGGTTCAGGTAAAAGGTTCAGGTAAAAGGTTCAGGTAAAAGGTTCAGGTAAAAGGTTCAGGTATAAAGTTCAGGTATAAGGTTCTGGTATACAATTATTAGTGTAATTACTAGTGTACGTGTATTACAATTCTAATGTACGATTCTGGAAGTTGGTTGGTAAGGTTCTGGTGTAGGTTGGCCGAGCGGTACGAGGTACTGTTGTAGCTTTATCTTCTAGGCTAACCAACACACGAGGACGTGTGCTAGCAGGATGGCCGTGTCGGAATTTGTAGTACTGAGGTGGTTCCGGAACGCCAGCGCCATCTGTTGGCGCTCGACAGAGTTAGTGTTAGGCATCGGTATGGAAGGGGCGAGTCGAGGCGAGTCGACTCGAGGCGTGGCCGACGGACGTCGACTCACTTTGTGTTTGGCGGTCAGCCGGTGCAGACGACACTGAAACTGTCCCGCGTTCCGTGCTGTGTATCTACCTACTGGGATAGCGATAGCTGCTTTCTTGTGAATTGGTTACGGTGTTGTAATTAATTCGTAATATCACAAATTGTGTTTACTCATGCCAACATTATCCACTGAAGCCCACAGTAGATCGGGTACTCAAAAACTATGTGCGAGGGAAATCCACCCGACTCCGACATATATAAAAAAATATCTGGAAATAGTGTTTTATTTACGACGAAGAATTATTAAGTTTATAGATTTAAGTTATTATGAAGTAATTTATATATATAAAATCGAAAGGTCACTCACTCGTCACGAAATCTCAGAAACTACAAGTGCTGGGAATTTCAAATTTTGCATAGGAGTTACTTATAGGACGTAGGTGCTCGCTAAGACGGGAATTTGCAATATTCGACTTCTAAGGGGCTGTTTTTGAGGTGGAAAGTTTGTATGAAACTTCGTTACTACAAATGCTAGGAGTCTCAAATTTTGCATAACGTCACTAGGAAGTAGTCATGGAGACAGAAATTAATAATAACATAGTTCACGCGGGTGAAACCGTGAGCGGGCTGCGAGTATATTTATAAAGTCAAAAGATGAAACTAAATTTTTGACAAAAAATTTAAAAGAAATTAATAAAGCCTTCGTGGCGCACTTGCACAGCAACTCTAAGTAACAGTTGTGCACTCCATTCCCAGCCGGAATGAATTATTTTCATTTCATTCCTCTAGTAAAAAGACAAAGCGTAGAATTCCGCCATTTAACACGCAATGTTTCGAAAATTAGGCGAAATTTGGGCATCGGAGTTTTTCAATATTGGGTTCCTTCTGCCTACCATGCTGTATCCAGAATACAGCTGCAGCTTCTATCAGGCGTCAGTAAAATTTTCACTAACATCTTTGGCGATATAACCATGAAAATATTTCGAGTATATTTCTGATATAGGTTATACGTTTTTCTTATACTCTTATACAATATTTTTACATACAAAGATAATTACGAAAGTAATACAAATTATAATCAATTTAATAGGAAAATAAAACAAAAAAAATGTCGGTTAATTACTCTACAATAAGCGATAGATCTTAACAGTTGTGCTTAATTGATATCAAGAGAACAAAGAAAACTATAGACATGAAAGGACAAGGTTATTTAAATGACAAAGAAATATTAGATATAATGGAACAATTGTTTATTGTATGGACTGGGAATTAGTTAATATAGAGCAGAGGTGAGACGATATGCTAAAGAATAATCAATTAAGACCCCTTGGAAGTATATAAGCGATGGTCATGGGGTCGATCCTGATCCTGAAGTCAAATAATGTTATCATATTAAAGGCAGGTTCCATACATGGAAAAATAAAGTTTCGACAAAATTGTTAAAAATAATTTTATTATTTAATTTACCAGAGAGAGCTAAATATTTATATTGAAATAACTTTTTTATTTATAACCTGATTTAAATGAAACAACACAAATATTAAAGGAAGTTTGCCTTAATATAATAACGACAAATATACTTGTATATGTTAGGAAGATTCTCAGATTAGCGTGCATAAACGCACAGACGAACATACAAAAATATGAAAAATATTATTATATATATTTTTGGGTTCATGATAATTAAACGATATATGATGATAGATGGCATATTAAAAATTAAACGCCAAGCCTAAAAAAGTGGAGAAAGGAGAAGAGAATCTCCAGACGACCGACTCGTATTTTTAAGATCAAAGTTTGCTTAAGAATAATTGATTGTTTGTAATGTTGTAGGTATATTGAATCATAGTAATAAATCGTGCTTATACCGTTGAAACGGAAATACTTAGTAATTTTATTACTCATCATTTTTCTAAACATATGTACTTGAAAATAAGTATTTATTTACATATTAAAGTATCGTAGGTATTTGTCTATTGTATTTTAAAGTTCAATAAAACAATATTTACTAAATACTTGAGATATATGTATGTCTAAAATCGTGTCAAAATTAAGAGATCTGAGACCTGTATTTATAAATCTCTCTCAACTCTGAGATGTATAAATGAAAACGGCATCTCAAGATCGATCTCGGAGTTGAGAGAGGTTCTAGACACCCAGTGATCACTCGTTCATCAATGTTCACCTACCTATGTATATAAACATTTTAAGAACAATAAATAACATATTAAGTAACCTCTGCCATACAAAAATAAAACCATTATAAACGGCAAGGTAATTAATGTAAAAAAACGTTAACTCGGAAATTATTCGAGGTCTCAACAAAACTCTTTTTATAAAAACATTACAAACACAGTTTATTTTAAAGAAACAATATCAAGTATATAATTTAAGCAACCGAGTCGATAGAGTTGAGACGTTTTAAAAACGAAATTATATATGTTTTGGTGTTTAAAATGTTGACTATTTTTTACGTCCGTTTTGTATTTAAATCTAACACAAACAGTCTCTACATACAAAGTTGGAGGGACGTTGGGTCCCCCCCCCTCTAATACGCAATCCCTAATCGATACTAATTTGCCACTCTTCCTACTTAACAATATGTGGACTTGTGGAATATAAACAAATCATTAACTAAATTAACCTCCAAAATAAAACAAAATCGTAATTTGCATACTTTTGTCTTACAACAGACTATGCAAAAAAAAATATTAAAAACGCCTTGAACTTTACACGTAGGTTCTGCGATATTGAATTACAAATTACAATATTATCACATTAATACAATATACACATGAAAAACATCACTTTTTACTGAAAATTAAATATTTTAAAACACATAATAAATAAGAATATAAATATTTAAAAAGAAATAACTAATAAAATCACTTTTATTTATATGAACCGCAAAGTGGCGTTACTCGCTACGCGTCCGCGACTCGACTAGCGTCTGATAACCTATCAGTAGATTACCTAATGTATTGACAATGGTATTAAACTGAACTTTTATCATGGGCGCTGTAATAACTTATTAGATTTAATTCTTACTGTATATATACAATATATATAAGTGGTAAGAGCCAGGGGGAGACCTCAGTTCACCTTCGAACATCCGGTATGATACTGAAGGAACGCAAAAATCATGAAGACCCCCTGGAAAGCACGTATGAATAGGTTGAAGACAGTGGACGAGGCGTAAGAGTTGACAAAGCGTACCCCGCTAGGGGTTTACCCCCTATTAATATACGTATTAAATTTCTCTTGAATCAAATTAATTATTGTATAAACGCCGTACTACTGTAAACACTTCCGTTTTGGGTACGATTATTCAGGCGAGTGAATTTTCGCTGTCCTTTGTTTTGGTAAACAAAGAAACGAAACGAAAAGGTAAACATAGTACATCTCCGTCAGTCAACACGCAATATTTCAAAAATTTGGCGGAAAGTAAGGAACGCTAGGTTCCCTCTGCCTATGTTAAACATATTCGATAAACGCGAAAGATAAAGAACTTTTTCTCATAAAGATATCATTACATTTTACAAATACCAGTAAGATGAATTTGGAAATCGAAATACTTGGTTCGTGTGTATACTCGTAGATCCACTCGAAGTAACGATTTTAACGTACTACAGGTATTATGTGAAAATCCTAGGTTTTCCCTAATTTAGCTTGTATATTATATTTGTTATCTATTTATGTTATTTCTATCGTTCATTTAGGATTTTGAACGATAAGATTAAATAGCTATAGCAACGTTAACGTTATTACAAAATATAAAACAAAAATAGCCTTGAAAAAGATTTTTTTCCATTTTATTAGCAAATGAATTGTATGTAAATTATCATACATTATAGAAAAAAATATTTCACTACGTCATTGACTTATGGTATTCAGGTTGAAAGTGTCAATGTAAATAAAACACAAATAACTTTCGGAAAATGGAAAGCGTTTCTCTTTTCTATATAAGCATGAAGTGTGCCCATTTAATGCACCATTGCTTTGAATATTAAGCATATGACATATTCATAATGAATATTTATTTATATACATGATTTACTTAAAATAGTACTTTCCTTAAAATTTACATTTTGTTTTTATTATGTTTTTGTTATGTAATTTTTGAATAAATACTATGTATGAAAAAATAATAAGCATTTAATATCATATACTAGTTATACTCGTATGTTGGCAACACATTATTTTTGTGGCTGTGAACAGATATCCCCATAGTTATTCTGGCATAAACGTTTAAAACGAAACACCCCAGGAAGAAAAGCGTAGATAATGATACGTATACGATTTTATATTCAAAAATGAGATTGAAAGATTACTTTTATTTTATTATTAAATAATATTTAATTTTATTTTATATAATTCATATAGGCTCTATAATATTATTCTTCTACATATTTGTAGCACATATTACATAATCTTGAAACTCGTGCATTGGGGGGGCTTCTGTACCAATTTCAGGATTGTTGGTTCACTGGGAAATTTCAAATTTCAAGATTCTGATTTCAACGGAAGTTCCCTGTAGGTATTTATTTGCTTGCGAGTTTTGAAAATTTGCAAATTTAGCTAACTCCAAGGGACAATAGACCTGATTGTTTCATTTAAATTTCAGCTTGATATCTCCACGCGTAAGCGCACGTGAAAAATAAAAATAAGTAAAAAAACAAATTAAACTAACCTCTCATCATAAATTGTAGAGTTGGTCATGTTGAATTCATCAAAACTGTCTTCTATGGCGCCAAACATTTTCGCGCTCTCCACGGTGCTGTCAAAATCTGACAGCTGACTGACATTTGACAGCTGGCTGATGTTAGACAGTTGACTGACGTTTGACAGTTGGCTGACGTGGGAGACTTGGCTGACATTTGACAGTTGGGTAACGTGTGACACCTGACTGGCGTTCGACATCTGACAGCTGTCGGTCTTGCCCTTATTGCGCTGGTCCCAGAGCTTCTTGGTCTCATCTTGGACGCGTCGTTTCAATTCGGATATTTTCTCACGTTCGTTTTCTATTACTTGACAACCTTAAATAAATATTATTGTTTAGTTATTGTAATGTAATTAGATTTATATGTTTTTACATGCATCTTCTTAAATAACTAACACGTTAGCTAGTTATCACTATCGATTATAAAAATACAGTGTGCTTACCTTTTTCTTCTAACATTTCAATTCGTTTGCGTTCAATCTCCATTAAGCTATCTAGCGTTCTCTTCCCTAAAGAATTTACATCATCGCTGGACAAAATAGGTGCATCCAAAGTTATTTTAGATATCCTATCTATATCGTCTTGTGACGGTATCTTTCCAGAATCCGTTATTTTAGAATATTCTCGAACATTCGGTTCGTCTCCACAGCTCTTTCTATGTAAAACTTTGAATTCTTTAAAATTTTCGTTTTCTTCTTTAATCGTATCTGTTTTATCTGGTGATAGAGATTTTGATTTGACATATTTATTATCTGTTAGAACTGGTTTATTTTTTATATATCTGTTCTTTGAGTCTTCCTCGTTTTTACTATCTTTTCTTTTTAATGAATCTTTTTTAATAATCTTTCCTAAAGCGGCAAATGTTGGTATTTTTGAGGACGAATTACTTTTTATCGGGCCATTTTCTTTTTTATCTTTCTTTTTAGAATTTCTAAGGCTGTTAAACTTATCAAATGACGTATCCACTTCTATATTTTCATTGTAAAATATATTTTCGTTAAGGCTCTGTGACATTATATCTACTTTAGTCTCGATTTTCTTTTTATCTTTATTTTTACGTTTTAACGAATCGAAATTTCTTTCCCAGAAGCCTTTCTTTTCTTTCGAAGAATTAGAAGATTTTGAAGGACTGCTATCAATTTCGATTGGATCATCCAAATCAGTCACCCGCCTTTCAATATCAACTATCATGGATTGCGACATTTGATCTATAGAATTGAATTTATCTTTTAGCATCTTATTATGACTTTCAAAATTGGATATTTTTGCAATATCTAAGTCATCACTATCTGAATTTTGTGGGGAATAACCGAATTCTCCTGATTTTGCTCTGGTTTGGTCAGTATAAAACGCACTATCGGGCGATTGAGTTCTTTCTATATCGTTTAACTTTGTAATAATAGGCTTTATTTCTTTTTCTATTATCTGTACTTTTCCAGTTAAATGTTCAACGTGATTTAGAAGTTTAACGTATTCTGCTTGCAATACTTTAGTTTCTTCTAACGCGGATGTTAAATTAACGTTTGCTTCACACTTTAACGTGAGTATTCTTTCTTTTTGAAGTTCAATTTTTTTAGTTAATAACGTTACTTCGTTATCTAAGGCTTCTCTATTTGCTAATCTATAAGGGAAAATAAATTGAATTTTATTAAGCAATTATCGAGGCTATTATTGTCACATAAATATATAAGAATACAAAATAAACATCACCAAATATAAATTACAGTCAAGAACATTTAATAGATCGTTTGATTATTTTACGTTACTTTGCATCATATAACAACATATAAAAAAAATACTCTCACGAAATTAATCTCAACTCAATTAACACAAGGCAAAGCTTCATTCAGACTCAAAAATTGGTGTGTGAGAAACGGAGTGTCTTAATACTAGGTTGGCTCTGCCATTCCTATATGCAGGATACAGCGTGTCAATAATCACTTACAATTCTGACTCTTCTTCCAAATGTTGAAACTCTAGATCTTCAAATATTTTCGTTTCGTTGTCCAATATGTCTTGAGCATTTTGCAATTCTTCTAACGTGGCTTTATTTTCTTTTAAATCCTTTTCAATTCTGTATGACATTAAAGTATCATTTAATTATAATCTTCTTCTTACTAATATTATTATCATGTAATGTTTGTTCCACTTTGACGCAAAAAGTACTGAACGGATTTAGATTAAATTTTATAGTAATATATAAGCAAACGTAAAAATAATTTATGTAAAGATTTAACAATAAGTTAAGAGGACGAAGCTGTCTGTTTGTAGCTAGTTTTAATATAATTAAATAAGTTCAATTTACTTAAGAAATCTACTCATTATCACTACTAATTAAGTTACAATCATAACAACATATCTTAAGCTAATATCTAGGGACCAATATATCGCAGTTGAGGTAATGTCTGACTGTAAACACGATGTTTGTGGGTTTGATCCTCATTTGGAAGTAGGAATTATTTTTATTAATCTTATATAATTCTCTTTTTTTGTTATTTATATTTAACACATGGTGTCTTAAATTCGGACTAAAATTAAAGAATTGTAACTCTCAACAGTAAGTTCCCTCTGCATACCCAGCTTCCTGCAGGATACTGTGTGAAATTAAAACAAATGTGAAATAAAATGTACCTTTCAATTTTCTTAGTAGCAACTTCAACACGATCTTTCATTTCATTTTGCCGCGCTTTTTGTTTTTCTATTAGTTGTTTTATTTCCCTTTCAATAGATTTGGTTTTATCTGTTAAATCGGACCTTTTCTTCTGTTCTATGTTTAGGATGGCTATTTCTGAATCGTATCCGCCTTTGATTAGGGCTTTTTCCATTTCCAACTATAAAAAACGAATATTATTATTAGTTAATAATTTTATTTTATAAATAATATTATTTTCAATTTTTTTGTGTTGTAGTACTTTAATAACTACGTAATAGTTAAAATGATATACAAAGTAAATTATATACACAAAATTTACATTAATTATTTAAAAGAAATAATTACGATGTTAAAATTTAAAAAAAGTAAATAGATGAGTTTTATTTAAATGTTTGATAAAATTAGTAATATAAAAATAAAAAATTATAGGCACTTTTAAAATCAAAGAATATTGTACAACAACTATCTTGTTAAGCGTGAATTTAATGTACTAAAAGAAAATAATAAATACATACTTCTCTTAAGATATCGTCCTCTTGTGATCTAATTTCAGTCATTTTACATTTGATTTCATGTATTTCTGCTACCAATTTCCTCCTTTCTTCTTTCAAATTTTCGAATCTAGATTTTAATTCATCTAGATTTTCATCTAAAATTGCACTACCTATGGAGTCAACTTCATTATCAATTTTCTTTATGTCATCACTAATATCTCTTATTAAACTATTACGATTATTTTGTTTTAAATCTTTCTCAAATTCTTCTAACTCCGGTATATCAGCCATTAATTCTTTTTTGACGTCATCAAAACTTTTATTTTTAGTTAAAGTTTCAATATTATCAGTTTGATCATTTATTTCAATATTTTCACTAATTTCGTCATTTTTGTCGGATATTATTTTAGAATATCTAAACTCTAATTCATTTGTCAAATCATCGTCAATCATTGGTATTTCTTCTTCGAGACTTAATTGCTTTTCGATACCACTTATTTTGACTTCTCTATTAGTTTCTGTAATATCTATATTTTCATTATTAGATGAAATGTCAAAATTAGGTTTCGTCGTATTTTCAACTGGTGAAGGAGTTGGGAATATAAAATACTGTGGAGACGGTAAATTTTTATGTGCGAAAGTTGTTTTTATCCTTGTTCTTGGACTTTGTGTGTTAGGCGACTTAGGTTTAAAGCCTAGATTATTTTTGAAATATACATTTTCGTACGGACTTCCTACAGGTGATATGTTATGATTTTGACTTTGTAATTTTCTTATCATAATTGGACTAGATAGATCGTTTCTAGGCTCATCGAATATCGGTATGCCAATTTCGTCCATTCTGCCTATATTTTCGTAATTATTTTCAGATATAGTGACTTCAGGAGTTAATGTTTCTGAATTAGTTTGAGATGTATCAAAGTTTTCGTAGTTAAGAGATTGGTTTAAAGATCTGTTGTGACTAGTATCAAACCTGTAAGAAAAATATTATTTTACTTAAAGAATAAAAAAAATGTAAATAACTGATAACAATGTATGTAATCATTTAGTTTTTATAGTTTCTATTTATAACCTTAAGTATTAAAATAAATACAATACAATACTATTAATTTGAAAAAACATAGCAAGCAAAAGAAAATATATAATGCGACAAAGTTAAGCCTGGAATAAATTAGAATCAACATGTAAACAACATTGTGTATTATTTGTTTGTGATTTTTCATTTTGAATGATACATGAGAACAATTTCTTAGTATTAAATGATAATAATTTTAAATTATTTTTTAAGACTCAATATATCTTAATAAGATTACTTGAAGAGAGAAAAACAACACTAGAGTATCACAACTCTTTCTTATCTAATCTTCGACAAGTATAAAACTGTTTTAAATAACTGAAAAACTCTCTTACTTATAATATCCGTCGTTAGTTTGTACAAAATTTGGATTATTCGCTGCGACACTCCTCGGTAACGATCCGTTCGTAATAATTTTATTGTGGGGCCTTTTTTCTGTAGGTGTTATTGGTACACCTAAAATGTAAAATAAAAAAATATATATTAATTATTTCCATTAGGAATTTCTTGTTAAGCCTATGAAGAGATAAAATGAGTTGCTTATCAATAAATGTATAGTTTTATAAAGGAATGCTCTGATACAATAATTATAGTACTTATAAAATTTGTAGTAAGATAATAAGTAAGGTATTTAAATAATCGACATTTAAAAAATAAGAAAAACAATAACAAAAAACACAGAAACAAAATACTTAAATCGGTCGATGTACTATAAGATAACCTACTCTAATTAATTATACTGATATATTAAAAATAATAATGATGATTACTACAAAAAATAATATTTTTACAAACACTGGTAGCAAGTTCGATTTTTTCTGTATACATAATGATTGTGGGTTTGAATTCAAGTCGGCAATCGATCGATCGATCGATGTGATTGAAAACGAGTGCGGCTTGTGCGGTGGAACGCCCTGCCTTGTTACATCAAAGTTCATTTAGATCACCGAGTGGGAATCGAATCAACGACCATCGTGTTTATTACATAGTTAGTCGTTATCTTACTGCGCCTGCTATGGATGCGCTTAATAAAAAAATAAAAACCTTACCAGAAGTTATCTGCCTCTCGTATTCGGCGCACATATTGAGTATTTCCTCCAAACGAGCCGTTTCCGCTTCTTTTTGTTCTTCCTCCTTTATCCTATCTTGGTAAGCCTAAAAATATTTTATCATATAAATTATTGATAAGTTTTATGTTTTAAACTTGACTGTTATATTCACGTTTATCATTTATTGAGTAAATAGCTGGTAACCAATAGTAATTTCAATTTTATTGTATTAAACTAAAAGCAAAAAATATATATAGTATGGCCAGATACGAAGAGCTTATGTAAAATATATTTTTTATAAGTTTTTAAGCTCGTTTAAGAGTATTCGAAGTTAAATTCAATTGACCTAGATTTTGTACTTTAAAAAAAATGCACATATAAAGTATTAATATGAACATAACATAATGTACTGTAACCGCAGTATTATAACATGATATAATAAACCATTTCAACACAATTACACCACACAATTGTCATCAACTCAACTAATCGAATAAACTTACCAAACCGCAAAATAACTTATCGATTTTCCTAATTATTGTATTATACATCTGATTCTTCACATACAAATCATTAAACTGGTTAACTTTCAAGTCGTTGCCAACCATAATAACATTATTATTTTGTATTGGCGCCGAAATATTTTTCTCACTGGCAATACACATATTAGCCATCTTGGAATTAATGTCATTTCTTAAATTGTCATATGATTGTAAAATTTGTTTTTCCAATTTTATTATTTTCACGTCGATTGTATTTTCATGGTTTCTAGTTTCGTTTATATAATGATTTGTCAATATTGTATTTATTGTTCTGTATATTTTTATATCGTTTCGTAATTTGTGAACAATTTCGAGTTTTTCGTTTACTGAGGTCGCGATTTCGTTTACTTTATCTATGTTCTCTCTCACATGGCATTTTGTTTCGAAGGAGTTTTTCAAGTCTTTTAGAGCTAAAGTATTCTTTTTGAGATTCGCTACGAATAGTTTTAGGAGACGTTTGCGGGAATAGCCCTTGTTTGTTTTCGATGATTTTGGAGTCATTTTGCACTAATTCACTTTGTTAATAATTATTTACTTAGCACTTATTAATAATACATTTGATTTAAAGTTAAATAGATATGTTTAATCTGTGACCTGAGTAAAATAAAAAAAAAGCAACATTAAGAAATATCAATGATTTTCATAATGATAAAAACACAAATAAAATAATACAATTTTGTTACTTCACCTCTGTTTTGTCACACAAAGTAATAAACGAACAACATTGCAAAACTATTAAATTAAAATGTAAATGTTTACATTATGTTAACAAAAATATCTATGCAATGTTTTAAAAAATACTAGGCACTAACGCAAAATAATTTTCCATTCATTTTTCTCACAAAAAAATCGATATTATTTTTTAAAAAAAGATATCACGTCGCTTATAAACAATATCTATTTAAATATAATTATTTTAAGTGTAATTTTTCGCCACAAAAACACTCCCACGTCACATAACAAATAAACACTATTTAATCATAATAATTTTGAGTTTTTTAAGTATTTTAGCCGCCACGAGTTCTGTCCAACTGTCTTGCCGCAGTATAACCGCATCGTACTATTTGTATTTATCTCGACGTCATGTTATCTTTAGATATAACAATTTCTATTGTTGTAACTCTTCACAATTAAAACCGTTATCAGTTTTGATTCAATAAATGTTGATCTGACGATTATGTTATCACGTAGACGGCATATTTTAATGTTTATCATTATTTTATTATATACAGGAAGAACGTGGCTGTTTTTTTTTATTTATATCGTCGCTGCAATTTATTTTAATAGTAGTTTGTTTGTCAGCCAAATCCAAAATATTGTTACAAACTATTATTAAATAACGTCTAAGATAAGAATTAATTCTAAGATTAAGGAAAAAAAACAAATTAGTCTTACCTTGATCCTCATACTTTCAGCTTCAATACTCCTATCATATTGACAATTCGCATAAACCGGCGAATACTGCGGGTTCCTATCAAAAGCCGGCGAAGGCAAACACACAACTTTACCCACACCACACAAACGTCCATATTCACTTAAATCCATATTCAAATTATTCTTGCTAGATTCAGTCTTGCTATCCAAATTATTTTTGCTAGATTCAGTCTTGCTTTCCAAGTTATTCTTGCTAGAATCATTCTTGCAATCCTTGCGATCTATGTTAATTTTACCATATATATTATTATCTGGCCTACTTTGTTGGTCGTTGTTAACTTTTTTTGGTAATTTAACATCGTTTCTTGAGTTATCATCAAAATTTCGAACTATATCATCGATTTTGGTTTTATTTCGTATGGCAACATTTGCGTAGGAACAGTTTTTAGGATCTAAACTATTATTTTCGTTCAACATAATCATTTTCTGTTCTTGTTTCTTATTCATATAATTTGGTATATTACGATTACCCAAAACATCTTTTGCCGGTGTGTTGACTGTTAGGGAATTCGAGCTGAACACTTTAGGAGATATTTCAATTTCATTAGTCGTATAAAATTGACTTCGACCCACATTTTTTTGTTGTTTCGCATAATATTCGAATTTAGATACTTTGGCCATAATGCTGCCTATTTTGGGTCTGCCTTCTTGATCTGAATTTGAATCTGTGTCATCTTTATAAGGCTTTCTCGGAGCTACTGGGGGTTTTTTTCTGGACATTTCTTTTAACGTCATATCTAGTTCATGGTCCAGTTGTGATAGTGAGTTGTCTTTGTATATTTTTTGTATGTTTTGGTAACATTGGTTCGTTGGGTCCGAGTGATGGTTGACGTATCCTGTAATTATAATAAAATTTGTTAATGTTGACAAATTCTTATATACACCTACTGAATAAATTACTATTTTAAATATTATCATATGCCAGAGTGTGAAGTTATCAGTCTAATTTATGTTTCTAAAGAAATACTTATTTCTTATAACAAATTTTAAATGTAATAATATATGTAATATCAGTTACAATAGCTAAAACAAAATTACCAGTCGGCAAGCACTGTTCGTTAGGCGTAAACTGTATAGGCGCCATCGACACGTGCCCGGAAGGTAGTACTGACTTCATGAGCTTAGCTTCTTCAGGATGGTTGAAACGTAAATAGTTCGATCGACCTATTGTTAACATGCTGCCTGGAAATTAGATAAAAATTGAAAATTAATAAGATATTTTATATTTAATTTTTTTTTCACTTTCACGCCGCGATTCCTCATATGGCAGGATAAGCTAAAGGAAATCTAGGGAATATTTTCCAATTTTGTTTTTATTTTATTGCCCTTTCAAAACACCTATATCTAGATGTATTGCGTCAAAAAAAAAAATCTATTACTTTTTTCCCTCAAATACCTTTATTTACCCTCAAATGAAGTAAGCAATTTTTACACGCACTTATATGGAAAATAGTTAATTTCAATTATTTCATACAAGTGTGCCGAAAAATAACCATACATGACAAACCATACGCTATTTTTCATACATGGAATAAAACCTCCAGAGTAACCGCAGACATTTTAACATAACGATATTACTAATGGCCTATTATAAAAGTAACCTCATATAATTATACTGTCGATGTTTACGGTTGAGCTATAAACTGTTGACAAGTGCATTACCGGCCATAAGAGGGACTTATATAGATTTTTCACACAGCTCTTACTTTTTATGGTGTTTCAACCCCACAATGTATACAAACGACTATGTAGTATATAAAGCTAATTTGTAATTTTGTTCTAATTTCAATATTCAATAAATAAAAAAAAATACTTTGCAAAATAAATTACTTCAATATATCATCATCATACCTTGCGACAACCTGGTAGGTTTCTCCACCGGTAAGCCATCGAGTAGCGTAGTACCACTTATAGGGTAAAGGGTAACGACGCCATGGGAATTCTCCACTCTACAATGCACGTTGGCCACCCCCGTTCCCACTACGTAGATGTCGCATGTTGGGTCAGAACCTATTGTTACTCGACCTGGAAATAAAATAAAGGTAATTTAACACACCACATAGTTACGTAGGCAGAGGGAACCTAATGTTAACGCACTCAGTTCCTCATATTCCGCCGAATTGTCGAGACATTAAATGATGAGTTGCGGATCTCAACGCCGCAAGTCTCAAGTAGGTATTCAAACCAACACAATTTACAATCCAACTGCAGAAAGCTCTAATATATGCCTCAAATTCAAACCGACTACTTCTGCATCTGATATGTGCTACGAGCCCTCGTAAGATGCTAATATTATAATAATTACTTCAAATATCTTAAACGTCTGACAATATAGGTACACCCACACCGGAGAATAAATAATTTTAATTTCCCCACTCTGGTAACAAGACAAAGCGCGCAGTTGAGTTACGCCTCTTAAAATACAATGTCACGAATATTAAATAGCTATAGGTATATACTTATTGTATGAGGCTTACCTTGTTTAATAGGATGTAACGTAACAGCGGTGCTGAGACGACCCGTCCCGAGGCTGACGAGGTGCGGAGTGTTAGTCGCCACCCTGGAAATAAACAAACATTGTTTTGAATATAATGTAACCAGCGTTTTACGTTTGTGTATCGTTGTAAACGCAACGGGTATGGGTTCAATTTCCACTCAGGGGAACGAATAATTTTCATTTTCCGCCTATAATAACAAGACGGTGGCTTCCGCTACTCAACGCGTGAAACTAAAAGTGTTTTTTTAGATGTTTTCTTAACATACAAAAAATTTAGTAAAGCTTGTTATTTAAACTTTTGAATTGAATTCAACTTTGTTGTTGAAAATGTTTTGAAAGAAAAATATCTAATACGTTTGTAGTATTTTACACAATTATGATGTAGATAACGCAGGATTTAAACCTATAACCCTTTATGTATTCTTTTATATGACTGCTATAATGAGATAAGCACTTATATAAGCATAACTTAACGCCGTTATAAATCTTTACCTTACTTTATTAGTACTTAGGCACACAATAAAACAGAACCTAGGCGGGCGTGCGGAAACGTGAACTCACAGGAAGTCTATTTTCAGATCCTTTGTTAGTTTCGCTCGCAAAATTTGTTTAGGTGCGCTAGACTTAAAATGTTTTAAGCTTAACCGACTTCAAAATATGTTTGTTTTGTTAATATAATTATATCTTCCAAAAAAATATTTAGTATTCGCGATAGTTGTTTATCATCTGTATACTTTCCGAATTAACCATCACATGTACCCTTGCTGTAAAAAAAATTTAGAATCACTTTTTTCTATTTTCCATTTTTCGTTTCCTTAGCATTGGGTACTAAAACTATTGTAAAAATAAAGAAGTATTAAAGAATTAAAAATCAAATATTATTTATAACTACTCTGTACGAATACTTTAGGATCATAAATAATATTTAACGACCATTAAATAAAACGAAATTCATTTCCAATAAATCTGGTAAATTGACATTAAAGCAAAAAAAAAAAGATAGCAGGATATAAATAATAATATGGCATGTGGCGTGCGACGACGCCTCACGTGCATCTGTTGTAGATATTTCTGTGACGCTAGAAACACCAAATTCATCACTAATTAAGGACTTTTACTTAATTTTTTTATCAACTACATGCTGTCAGCAAGACAGAGGGAACCTAGTGTTAAGACACTCCGTTACCCATTTTAGGCCAAATTCAGAAGGCATTTTGTGTTGAGTAGCGGAACTGAACGCCGCACTTTGCTTCGATACCAGAGCGAAGAAACGAATATATAAATTTAAATAAATATTTCGTCGTCGAGTGGGGATCGGACGTTAATTTTTTTAATTATTTTTGTTTAACAAAATCAAAGTAGGTACGTTTTAATTTGTGTTAAATTATTTTTTTACTTTTTAGTGCGTTGTTTAAAGTCAGTTTTTTTTGCAATTTTTAACATTTATTTTTGTAAATATATTTTACGATTTTAAGTGATGGGTAGCCCCGAAAAGGAATGCTTCTCAAACGAATTTATAGAAGTATGTACATCTGAATATATAAAAAATGTAGTTTTTTTATTTAAAATATAAATCTTCTGGTTAGTAAACCAAAAAGAAAATATTATTTTAGATTCCATAACTCAACATCAGTCTCTACTCCGAAAAATGAAGACGCTCGGAGTGATTTGTCACAGAGTTTTCGTCTTACTTTACAAATTACAAGAGAAGATAAAAATACCAAATAAAACAAATTTACTACTCATTTTAAAATCAGTCAACCTAAAATCAATTATTTATCGCGTCATTGAATTGGTTTCGGAGAAAACGGGGGTATCGCGTAAAAACTTGTTCGTTCCGTAAATGGCATCTACGTTAAAATACAGTACGGTCAGCGAGTCTTGGCCGTTTTTTCTTCTGATTATTTCCTTACCGACTGAAGGATGCGCTATGAGCGCAAGTGATGATGTTCAGAAAACCTAACTTTAGGGCGGCCACAACTCGACGATCGTACTATACTTTATAAATACTTCGAATGTCCATATAATAAGGCGTCTGACATTGTTCAGCAAATTCCGCTTTCGCATCAGGAAGTTGGTACTTATATCTTTAAATAACATTTCTTTGGGCAATTCATTTAAACGGGATTCTTATTGATAAAATCTTTAACAACAATTATGTTGAAAACCTATAAAAATTTTAAGAATTTGAATCCACTCTCAGAGAATACTATTAAGTCAACTTAATTCATGGTGATGGAATTTGGTTGTGAAACTAAATTACTTTATGCTTTCAGATAGGTTATCCAAGATTTTTTAAAATTCTTAATATATCCAAATGATTATCTTAAGTCTACTAAAAATCTTCACATAAATAAGTAAGGCAAGATCAAAAGAATCTAGTTAAAAAAATCACACCCACATCTCATACAGTATCTATAGATGGAGATAAACCACATATGTAACTCGAATGACTAGGTTATGTCAGTCGTGGCGCAGAAACACAAGTGTGCGACCGTAAATGTGGACAGGGGTTTGATTCCCACTAGAAGTAATGAAATATTTAATATTTTTATTTTCTCATACTAGTAATGAAACAAAGCGCGGCTTTGAGTTCCGAGACTCAACACATAATGCCTCCTCAATTCGGGGTATAGTGAAAAACGAAAGTGTTTTAATGGGAACGTAGTACCATAACACTTAAGTTCCCAGTTTCCCTCTGCTTATCCTGATAAGACCAGAACACAGCGTGAAACGTTTTATAAATTATATTTATTATTATTTTATTTTAATTTCACACTGTACTCCACACAGACACAGCAGGGTAGCCAGGGGGAACCTGAGAACCTAGAGTGTATTTATAATTATAAAATAATGAAAATAAGTAATTACCGCGATATATCCCTACTCGACCCTCGAACTAAGAAACTTTTCATACAAGCAAAATAATCTTTCATATTACATATACCGATCCACAGTAGGTACATATGAATAACAGAACCAACTGAGCAAATTGAAACGTGTGTGAATTTCCGCTTTATCGTTTATGATAAGAGATGACTGATGTGATAAGAAATATAAACACTTGTTGTAAACTTGATTTTGATATGTTGAGAGTTTACTGAGAAAAACTAGACATAGGATGTTTAAAGAACTTTTAACTTTAATGCAATAATTATTTTTTAATTAAATTAATCGTATACAAAGTATGTGTGTAAAAGTATTCTTATTTCTTTTTGTAATTCTTAATTTTTCCTTTATTATTATTACCATAAATAAACATCTGGATTTTAATAAAAATAAAAGTAGTAACTAATTAATCTCAAACAATCAATATGCATAGTATTTAAATTATATTTCAGATAGCTGCTGTTAAACTTAAGTATTAAGTATAAAAGACGATTAACAATAAGCCGGTTAACGATTTTCCAGACAATCTTAGAGGCTAGGCTAGGCTAGAAAACGTGAAACGCCAAGACACTGGCTGTCAGACATATAATATTACAACTTAATACATATACATACAGATTACATATCGATAGTATGTAGAGGTATAATATGTTTTAATTTCTTATACGAATACACATAAATTTAAATTCCAATTGTTAGAGCTAGCGTCTAATCTAAACGCGAGGGTTGTGGGTTCCAATCCCACGAGAGAAATAAAATGCTTCCATTTGTCCACTCTCCTCAGAGTAGAAAGGCGTGGATTCCGTTCTGAATTTCCATTTCTGTCCAACACTAGGTTAAAACTAAGGTCTTGGTCTACTCTGCTATATCCAGAATACATCGTAAAGCTAAAATAAAATCTCCAGACTTTACTTAGAATTGTTGCTATTAGATCATATGCAAATAATAAATCCATGACGAGTTCAAAGATAAAATAAAAATAGCATTGCATATTGCTAGAATGTGTCTGCCCATACTTAATGGTTATAGTTTGTCTTCCTCAGAACGTCCATAAATAGTTTAATAGGTAGGTGATAAAAAATAAAAACTTCTTTGAAAATAAAAACGTCCTTTGTTCGTATCAAGAGTAAAACTACTTAATATTTCACATATTAAGAATGATTTGCGATTGCGACACAATTCAACACAAGTGTACATTAAGGCCCGTCTCCTTAACTTTTTTATAACTTCAAGCTGTATCCCGCATACAAAAGGGTAAGTAAAGGGAACCTAGGGACACTCTCTTCCATACGTACCGCCCAATCAAAAGTCATTACACCACACGGCCTCTTACCAAGAAGTTACCTAGAACCTCGGAACAACAAAACAAACAATATAATTCCTCCAACTACCAAGAAAAGGGGCAGCGAGTAATAAATAATTAATTAGAGAGAAATTACCGGCTTTAGTATTATGCTTGCAACTATACGTTCACTTTCACATTATTTATTCAGCATTGTTAAGATCGTTAGCGACTCTGAAATTTATAAGTGAATTTAACTGCAAGTGTTAGTGTAATATTATATAATATACTATCTTTGTTAAGATATGTTTATTTGGGACGATAAACGGTTACTAGTTCGATTTCCAATCTGTGGTAAATTTTAATTTCATCTTTTTTTTAAAACAAAGTGTATCCTTTACGGCGACTCTATGTCGATCTCTACACGTTTCTTTATTCTCTCTGCTTAGTATATTTTGTGCCTATAATCTGCAGTATAAAACATAATTATATGCAGGACAACACTGTTAAGTATCAGTGCAGAAATACAATATTAAAATGAGCATAATAATTGCTTCTATCTCATAGTGAAACGTATATTGTAGCATTTTAAATGTATCTACGTATTTAATAATGTACTAATTTATTTGGAGCCAGTCAAGGCGGCAAGATGTGGTTCGATTTCGGAATTGAAATATTTAATATTGTCATTTTTAATATTTTCGTTTCCTCGCTCTGGTAACGATGCAAAACGCGGAGTTGTGTTCCGCCACTCACTCGTACTACTCAGTTACATACTGACTCACGTGTCTTAACAGAAATGAAATATCTTAACATTAAGTTCTCAAGTAGTCCACCAAAAGACCGACAGAAATAATGTCAGTGTTTAAACATATCAAATAAATAATGTTTATAAAAACAACCGACTTGTGGTCACTCTACTCTCTCCTAATTTTATATCACCTTTAACATTTAGCCTGTACGAGTGTGAATTGTGTAGCAATCAACGTTATTTATAATTACTTTCATTACAACTGACTTTGATCTTTATTACAATAGCATAAGATTGTTTTTATTATTTGGAGACAAAAATAAGTAAGAATATTTTTCCTATAATTCTTTTTTTGTTTATTTATAACTGACTAAAAATAACTATGGGTGCTGTGTAAAATACTTCAGAGATTAAAAATTGAAACATAACCCATTGTTTTTTTTTACTAATCACCATTTTTGTTGTCAAATATTTGTGGCTCTCGTGGTTCGACGTTGTTGGTTCGATCCCCACTCAAGTGTAAATATAAATACTGTTTATTCTCCAAAAAAAAAAAATCAAATATTCCATCATCCTGAACCCAATCCCCAAGCTAACCCCCCAAACCGAAAACCCATACCAAAGCCACACAAATTCCAATCACAAATCAATATAATCACACTAATGATAGCTCACAGCATCTCGTCGGCACTTGAACTTTGACCCTCTCCCATCTAACCGAGTCGTTAACCATTTAACAGCATCAGCTGATACCAAAGTGTCAATGACACCAGCGCCCTTGGGCTGTATGACGTTGGATCAAGGAAAGTTGGGATTTACTTTGTATAGGTTTCTCTCTTTGATTATTGGAGAAACCGGTGAAGCGGCGTTTTGCTAAGTGAATGCAATCTAATGTTCATGTGATCATTTGTTGGTTACGTAATGTTTATTTACAATATTGTTTGTGTTATATTATGGTTTTTTGTTGTTTTAATAAATATTGTAATATAGTACTAATAGCTGCTTCATTTAAATATTAAAGTAACTTTATAGAGCATTTATAACGCATTAATTAATTCGATTTTTTTACACCTCATGGTAATGATTGGCGCCAGCATCGCCGAGAAACTATTATGACTATCAAAAAAAATACAGTCGAATTGATAACCTCCTTCTCTTACAGAAGTCGGTTAAAAAGCACTGTTTTTTGTAAGCCAGTCGCAATGGCACAAACACGTGACTGTCAACGCGACAGGTTGTGGATTCAATTTCCACACTAGGAAATTAAATATTTAATGTTTTCATTTCTTCACTCTGGTATCGAGGCAAGCAACAACGAAAAAAAAAGCTTTAGAATGGGTTGAGAAAATGGGGAACATCACGAATATCGTTAGATTCCCTCTGCCTACCCTGCTACATGCGAGATACAGCGTCAAGCTGAAAACCAATGTCTTGAAAACTCTTTCTTCTTCTTCTTCTTCAGTTATCAATACTAATAAAACAAACAAAAATTACCTAACAAACGCGTACCACATAATCATCAGAGCTAATCGGCATACCCTAGGTGTACATTACTCTCGCACAAGTGTCAGGTTCCCGCGCAAGTGTCGAGTTACCCATGTGTGATATTGTGCGGTGTTACTGTTTATCGTGATTTGTGGTCGAAATGACTTTGTTAAGGCTAGGGTGGTTTTAGATTGTTTAATGACTAATTTATTGATTGATTGGTTGAGGTATAAAAAAGGGTTATAGTAGGGTAGGCAGAGGGACCCTTAAAACGCCCCGTTCCCCACTTTTCACCGAATTTTCGAGGAATTACGTATTAAGGGAAAAAGCAGAACTTGTTAGCACAGCCACGAAATGCTAACATTAATAAATAACAATTCATTTTCTCAATTCCCAACCGAATATATTAAAAATAATCGTTATTACAAAAAAATCTAATTTACATACAAAAGTGTTTACAGATTAGACTGTAACATATGAATATTATGTAATTTTTAGTTTATGCTAATTCCAATTTCCTGGGACTGATAAGACTTCTTGAGACAGAGTTTCGGAAGTATCTAATTCACCCATCCGGGCTAACCTTAATGTATTGATTGTGCTGAGAGACTACCATTATTGATAGATACTTAGTCGGATGTGGTTAATTCTTAGTGCTACAAGTGCTTCTTTTAAAATGAAACATGAGAATTTAATATTTTGATGAAATAATCAGATTAATCAAAGATAAAAATTATATAAACATTGTTATTAGTTTACCTGAACTCATCATGGGAATCCAGATACGACAAGAAAACCTATTACATCTTCTGGAGTCTTGACTCTCTCTAGCACTTTAATCAATATTAAACCTCTATATATTTCTTCATCGTTACAAAATTTTAGTCCACAACCCTTGTTACGACACTGCCATGATATTTTTTTATTGTTTAAGTAATTTAAATTTTCACTGTCAGTGCGAGTATTGTGGGTTCAAATCTAACTTCGAGCAATTAATTATTTTTATTTCCCTCTCTAAGCGCCCATGATGCGGCATGGATTCCAATATTTTGAATTACAGCGGAGAACGAAAAGTTTTGACACTAAATTTTCTCAACTCAACCTTCTAACAACACTAAATACAACAAAACAAGTATAATGTAAAAACAATATTATCAAATAGAAACAAACATTTTCCATTAAAGCTAACCACACAGATTATTTTACGCACTTTTTTTTGTACCTACTGTGCAAATATTTAACCAAATTTAAAATTCTACAAACGCCGCCGATGGTTTCATGTTGACGCAAGCGACTGTCGAAATGAATATCAATTGCTTTAGATATGGATGTAAATAATTGTACAGTTGATAGGGCAAATGATTTATTTGATTTAGTATGTTATTATCTCGTCTTTGTTTATAGTAAAAAATAAATTTAATCAGCTTCACGCTGTATCCCGCACACAGCAGAGTAGACAGAGGGAACCTACTGTTAAGACACTCCGTTCCCCACTTTCTGCCGAATTCTGGAGTCATTGCGTGTTGAAGACCACCAGAGCGAAGAAATGGAAATATAAATTTAAATAAATACTTCATTTCCACGAGTGGGGATCGAACCCACAACCAGTCGGTTTTACAGTCACACTCTGTGCCCCTATGCCACGACAGCCTCAATGTTGTAAATAATTGATGAAATCAGAACAAACCAGAATTGATTTAATTTTCTGGAACAAAGTCCATGTTATTTTATTCATGCATCGCGCAAAGATTTACAATTCTGAGTGTAGACTCTAGACTAATGATATCTGTAAATAGAAACTAAATTGATGTTGAATGTTTTGATCTATAAATTGTCAATTAGTGGCGTTTACTTGCGTTAGGTATGCTTTAGTGTAATGGTAAAACGTTAGTAATGGTAAAACATGTAATAACTTTATTAATTGACTATCCAGCAACCTTTGCGTTAATTTTAAAACTTAAAATACGGAATTTAGTTTTTTATTTCATTTTTTTTTCCTGTTTTCGTAGGAATTTGGGAAAATCTTCTTTCACTGCTCTCCTACTTATTTCTCTTTTAGAGATCATCACACAATGCCCTTAGAATTGGAACCCTAGGTACAAGGCAATATGCAAATTAACGGATGTTTACTGATTTACTAAGGACACCAATTAAGATAAGATCGCTCAAACACTCGAGTCCTCTAGAATACTAATTAGTAGGTGTGTAGAGACACCAATGACGCAAATCTTCTTCAATGTATTTTAATGATTTTCCGCAAGATCGGCAAAAAGTAGTGTACCTAGTTGTATTGCAAAATATAAATGTCGAAACTGGTAATCAAAGATTCTTGTAAAATTGCTTTAAAATTGTAATATTTATATAGGTAAGTATTATGTACGTTAGTATAGGTAGTATAATAAAATGTTAAATATTTAATTCTTCGACTGAGAATTGAACTTCCAACCGTTGCGCTTAGCGTACTCTTGTGCCGATGCACTACGACGACCTCAAAATGAACTCCAATATGTAATTGTAAACAATGAGTCAAGTTCCCAGCGGTACTTTCTTTGAAAATGATTCACAAAATCCACGCACACACACTTGTTGAACACATGCTTTTATGTCATCTAATTTGATCATAAATTGTGTATGACTCGAACTGTATGAAGACAGAAGTTTACTTGCATTTCAACGTTCCCATATGTTATTGGAGGCAGCGTGCATCATATGTGCATTATGTTTTTTTTATTTTCTCTAAAGAAGCATAAACTTTTATTAGTCTTATTAGTTTTTTCTTGTTGAATTTTTATTTGGAGAAATATATTAACATAGATCTACTTTTGTATATTATATATACAAAATTGATTTTATAGGACATTCTCGATTTATTTCATAATGCTTTATTTCCAAATTTCGTTATATAAGTATATTTTTGTAGCTTCGCTGTGTAGACAGAACCTAGAGACAAGTTACCCGCTCTCAACTCTCCATGAGAATTTGAGACATGGCGTTAAGAGTGGCGGAACTAAACGTCGCATATTTTCTTATTGGAACGGGAAAATCAAAACGTTTATATTATGATCTCGAGTGCATATAGATACCTAATAATATATCTTAATTGAAGAAACCTATGAATCATCCGTTAGTATAAATTTAGAAAAGCTGAAACTCTAACTCGGGGGCACCAGCTATCATTCCGTCGTCACACTGCAACTGCAAGCCGTCATAGAATAAAACAAACATCAAAGGAAATGCTGTCCTTACATTCAATGTTGCATTTCATGATGAATAAAACTACTTATTTATAATTGTGTTATTAAAAGATTTTTTTTATTTAATTTTAGTAACAAATTATATTTATTTATTAAGATTTATATTATATATTTTTTTATATATATATTTATTAAGATATACGTTTATAATTTAATTAATATGTTTTCATAGTGCAGCGGCACAGTATTTGGTTGTAATAAACGCGACGGTCATGGGTTCGATTTGTGGGAATTAATTATATTCGTCTTTGTTCTGCAAACATGCAATACGTACCTACATATCTCGAAAAGAGACCGAGTGTCTTAACATCTAGGTAATTTATCCTAGCCACATGCGAGATACAGTGTGAAGATAAAAAAAATATAACTTAGTTAATTTCTTCACCAATAAGATAATTATTTTTGTACATATTTGAAGTAGAGGTAAAAAATATGGCATTTTATTTAAAAATGCTTTATATTTAAAGCTTAACGCTTAGGAAGCAACCATCACGAAGAAAGCATTTCTAAAAGTAAAAAAAAAAAAACTATAAAATTTAGTTTCAATACATATTTTTAATTAAAACAGGCATAAATTTCAATTTAGGCTATTCACGGATCTACCGTGTAAACTACGAAAGATTTAAATTGACGAGATAAATCTTAATAATTCACATTGCTCTCATAACCGCCTTAGAGGAAGGAGAGGGGATGCTGTACAACAATAACTAAAGAGAAGAATCAGGTCAAACTCTGTTACTATCTATGTAAGTACGCGCGCATTTCTTCAATTATACTTAATTATACTCCTGCCACTCTGAGTGAATTAAAAAAGTTTCTTTGTTTATTTTTATTATGATAGAATTGTGAAATTATATAAATTATTAATTTTGGTCTCGTAAAAATGTTAAGATCGCACGGGGTAGTTCAATGTCTTGAAATATGGGGGGGAATGTCTTAATTCTAGGCTCCCCTTGCCTATCCTGCCAAACGAGTGAAAACGTGAAACAGCCTTATTAAAATGTTATATCGCGAATTGTTTGAAGGAACCTAAAACTATCTTTATACTATTTTAGTTACTGCTATATTTTTATTGACGACAATCATTTTATCAAATTACAAAAAATTTACTACAGACACAACGCAGACTCCTTGCTGTTTCCTATTAAAATCCTTTAATCACCTTATACACTATATAACTTACAATATTGTAAAGTTATTCAGAATCAGTTACAATAATTATTTTTACATATTAATGATAAAAATCAACATTACACTGGTTCTATCAAATGAGAAAAAAAATATTAGCAAAAGGAAATATCCAATATAAAAAAAAATCATCGAATTTACTATATAAGGACTTCCATTTACAAACCGGAAGTACCCACTTCCTCCATTTACAATACAATACAATAAAACCTAACAATCAAAGCCTAGACTAAAATCAAAATCATCTTCATTCCATCTAATCTATGATCGCGACCAGGAATAGAAGGGGGTCACCGACCCATAGTTACATCAATTCTACTTAATTGTTACTGCACTCGGTCAACTGTTTACTGACTTTGATGTTACGCTTCCTCTAGAACAGGGGTTCCCAACCTTTTGTTGCTGAAGGACCACTTTTATATTGCTAGCAGGAACCACTCTGTAGGTATAATCAATATAAATTGTGATAATCAAACACAAATTTTAATTCGGGGCCGTCATGGCGAAGCGACACATGCGTGTGACTGTAACACGACGGTTTTGGATTCGATCTCCACTCAATTAAATATTTATTTATTAGGTGTACCGGTATGAGCGTTTTCACGTCCAACGGATCACCGCGTTAGGCTTCTCCGGACCACTGGTTGGGAACCACTGCTCTAGAATGTTCAAATAGCCGTGGCATGGCCATTTTGGTTTAAAAACGTTGTTTTTATTGCGGTGTGTTTAGAAGCTTTTGATGTGCCTATGGTAAGAGCATAAAATTATTGGTGAGACCATCAGGCGAGTGTTGCAATTCTGTACTGTAAACAATGACAGCGCGGATGTTGTGAGTTCGATTCCCACGAAGGGGGGCCTTATTTTACTTCGTAACAAGACAAATCGCGGAATTAAGTTAACACGCTCTCAAACGTCTCTAAAATGGTGAAGTGTTTTTTACTAGGTTCTCTCAGCCTTAGCCGGTAGCTCTTATGAGAGATTATTCCATTATTCCATTCTTCATTTTCCAGAATTTATGACTTAACAGGTGCAAAGAATGTAAAATGTAAAGTTTTCCTCAATCTGAATTACAAGCCATTGTTTAGCTGAACGCTAAACATATGTCTACTTCGTCACAATTTACTGATTTATTAAAAAAAAGCATTTACATTTATTATTTCCTATATTTGCTAAAAAAAACCAGTCCAAATTTAGATAGAAAAGAAGAGAGAGTTATTTAATTACTTAGAACACTCACCCACCAAAACATAAACATGAGAGACATCTTTATCAATCATCAAAACAAAGGAGAAGCCGTCACGGCACAGTGTGTGCCTGTTACCGCGACGGTTGTGAGTTCAACTTCCACTCGGGGAATTAATTATTTAATATTTTCATTTACTCCCTGATAAGACAAAACGACAAAAACTTTGGGTTCTGTTATTATATGCAGAATGAAGAAGAAGAATCCAAATAAACTATCAAAAATATAATAAAGCGTAATAATAGTAATAAAGCGACATACATAAAAACGGGGCTGTCTGTGTGTCGCAAGCGTTAATTTATATGTTAACTTAAACGCCTATATCCGTATCAACAGTTCGTGGAAGACTTATCCACATACGTGCTTCACAATTGAGTATTTATTGCGTAACCTATACAGTGTTGATGCACTTTAAAATGTATCAAATTATTTATGATATAGGGAACTCACTGTTTTATATAGAAATTTTTTGCTATTTTCGCAATTTTTTAAGACATTACGACACTCGCCAGCGTATCCAGCCAAGTTAAAAAGGTGGCTAGTTTACACGAACTTCCAAATATTCAGTTTTCAATATATATTTGTATGGATATTATTAT
Organism: Heliconius melpomene rosina; assembly: GCF_056956725.1. Lineage (NCBI taxonomy): Eukaryota > Metazoa > Arthropoda > Insecta > Lepidoptera > Nymphalidae > Heliconius > Heliconius melpomene. The sequence continues at coordinate 4,394,400 of NC_140389.1, read as the reverse complement.
ATATGTAACGTAAATAAAACACTGAGTTCATTGAATAAGTATTGTATTGGCTAGGTAGCCTGACACGAACTGACTTGTCATATATAATTTCAACTTACCCACTTAAATTCACTTTATTATTTAACAAAGCAAATAAGTACCTACATTTAAATCTATATAACAATCTTTGACTTTATATATGACATATATTGTCTTTAAAGTTATGTCTGATGAGCACGAAAGTAACACAAATTAAGTATAGATATACTATATTGTTATAACAATAATAAATAATAATAAATAATAAAATTATAAACTACGCGGAAAGTAAAAACAAGAAAAGTAAGATTATTATGTAATAACATTTATATCTTAGTTCTATTTTAAACTTAGTATATATAATAAGAAAATATAACCATATTAAAAACATTTCAAAGTCGCGTGTCTAGTATTTGTATGACTTCTGATTTTTAACCTTGTAGAATATTGACGCAATTAGATTATACATGCACAGATTAAAACTTATATTAATTATGCAGGTGAAGGTAAAAAAAAGTATTTGGGTCATTCTAGCCAAAATACGAAATTCATGTCCTTTTTGATTTTTTCTAAGAAGTTGCGAAATTTTAGCAATTATTATTATTTTGTTATTAAGTATGCGATAGTGGGTACATAATACCTATAAGACTTTTTAGTAAACTAGATATCTAATATTTTTTTTGCCTATGTTAACATCAGAAAATCAGTCCCTCACTATGTCCCAAACTCCAGATTCAAATACTCTATGATCGCTAAATTTATACATTTCGCTAAATTTTATGTCAGACTTTTACTGATCGCTTAATATAAAGTGGTTTTCTTAAAATATTCATAATTACAAAAAAATAAATAAAGGTAATTGAAACTTATGCTTTTGTTTTACTTTGTCCCAAAAAAAATAATAATTCCCTCACACTTGTGTTCGCAGCCAATTTTTGAACGTGTTATTTGTATTACCTGAACGCACCCATTTATTTTTGACAGTTGGCAATACTGCCAACAATTCATTGTGGCAAGTTCATTTTGTGCGTGCAAGCATTTTCTATAAAAAAACGGTTTCGTTCATAATTTACAAAGTTACATTTTTGGCCGTCATTACATCACATCTTATAAAAATAAGATAATCACCTTTAACTAATTAACTAATAATAACGTTGACATTGCTTTTAGGAACTTATAATGTGACCGCAAAATTCAATACGAAAGAAAGGTTATGTTGTGTGTTTTTGGCGGTTATGTTTGATTTCGTCATTCCCTCACCATCATTACCTCATATTTATTTGTAGTGAGGGGATGATGATAGAGATGAGGGAATGATTATTTTAACCGTGTCCTTTGTAGGCTTTTTGTGTTCTAGCTTCATTAACACTAACTGATCTCTTTTTTCCCATTTTAGGGCTTTATTAACATAATAATGGCAAAAAAAAAATTTACTGACGCACAATTAAAATTGAGAAAGAAAGAGTATGATCGGAAACGTAGAGAAAAACTGAAGAGTGATCCTATCAATTTAGAAAGACTTCGCGAAAAAGAAAGACTGAAATATGCTAAGAAAAAAGAAAAAGGACAGGTTAAACCTGTATCTGAAATGAGTTCAAGGGAAAAAAGACTTAAGGGAAAGATTTGGAAAAAAATAGTCAAACCTATAGGGATAAAAAAGGTGTGCTGTGTAAGAGTTTGGCAACAGTATTATATATAACGCCACCTCCAAGCCCAGGACCTTCTTTCGAAAACATTCATCAAAATAGGGAGGAGCAACAAAGATCGCTGGTAACCACTCAAAGGAAAATGCAACTAAGACGACGAAGAGCAACGCTTTATTCTAAAATATCCAAATTACAAAAAGCACTTAACGACGAAAAAAGGAAGGGTGAGAAGTTTCGCAAGAGGTATCAAAGATTAGCTAAAAAGTTTCAGACTTCTCCTGAAGCTAAAATTTCAGAACTATTGCAAAATGTAAAAGTGCCTATAACCGTGAAGAAGAAACTTGTTTTTTTCGGAAGTTATTACTAGACAGCTTACGGACCATTACGAAGATCAAAATAAACATAGTGGATAAATAGGATTCAGAAGGATGGAAAATAATTCACTCGCAAGGGTGATCAAAGGGCTGCGCCGCCTTTTAATAACAGATTCACAAGAGAATGACCAACATAAACGTCAACAGTGACAGATTATTAACAACTTACAATAAAATGTTGCTACTTAAAATTTGTTAATTATAATGTATAATAAAGTTAATTATTTAAATTAAGAAAAGAAAACTATTATTTTAAGAACTAGTATTTGGTCTTGAACATGCCCCCGGCCGTTGAAAGCTGGCCTTTCAACACGACTCGTTGGCTACTGGAAGTGGACATATTTTACTGAAAGACCTTCGGACCACTCCTGTTGAGGTTTTAATATCGGCCACTCTGTTAACTCCATCACCACCAGGGAATACAGCAACCACTCGACCCAGTCTCCACTTTAATGGTGGTAGATTGTCCTCTTTGAGAAGAACAAGGGAATTCATAAGCAAGCCATCTTTACAGGTACGCCATTTTATTCTTTGTTGGAGCTCCGAGATATATTCCTTGCTCCACCTGGACCAGAAATGCCGTCGTAACTGTTCGATCCGCTGGAATCGAGTTAAGTGATTGTAAGGAGAGTCGCCATGATCAGGAGTCGGTAAAGACATCAGTGGTCGTCCGATGATAAAATGTCCTGGAGTAAGAGGCATGAAGTCTTCGGGTTCTGGCGATAGAGGTGTAAGCGGTCGGGAGTTGAGGATCGCCTCAATTTGAACTAAAACTGTGTAAAGTTCCTCAAATGTCAAATTACAATTTCCCAACACTCGCTGAAGATGAAATTTAGTTGATTTTACACCTGCCTCCCATAAGCCTCCGAAATGCGGCGAATATGCCGGTATAAAATGAAATTCAATTTGGTCATTGGCGGCAGCCGATGACAGCGAATTACAATTATGCTTTAAAAATTTTGATAATTCGTTGTAAGCACCAACAAATGAAGTCCCATTATCCGAGTAAATATTTAAGGGTTTTCCCCTTCGTGCAATGAACCTCCTTAACGCTAATAAATAATTATTGCTGGTCAAATCGCCTACTAGCTCAATATGAACGGCTTTAGTTGAAAAACAAATAAAAAGTACAATGTATACTTTTACCAATCTGCATCCACGACCTTGACGGCTAGCAGAATAAATTGGGCCGGCATAATCAACGCCTACAGACTGAAAAGGAAAACTATTGGATAATACGCGATTTTTGGGTAAATTACCCATGATAGGTGAAATGACTTGACCCTTCATACGACTGCACCTTACGCAATTCCGATAGCAAGCTTTGACGAGATTACGGCCACCGATTGGCCAATATTGTTCTCTAATTGAGGCAAGTAACAGCTGAGGCCCTGCGTGTTTAAGTCGCTGATGTTCGTGATTGACAAGTAACTTAGTGAATTGATGTGTGGACTGTATTAATATAGGAAACTTTTTATCATATGGGTACTCTGAGTTACCCAAGCGACCACCAACACGCATAATGTTATTTTTATCAAGAAAAATATTAAATTTGAGTAATGGGCTCTTTTTTAACAAAGGCTGGTGGTTCAATAGCAACGAATACTCTGGAAATGATTCCTGTTGTGAGACTCTTAATAGTAAATTTAAAGCGTCTTGCAAATCCGTTTTACTTAAATAATTATTACTAATTTTATTCTTTTGACAGAATTTAATAAATCTCAAGGCGTACGCAGTAGCACGTATTAATCTAGACATATTCGAAAAACGATTAAAATTTATGAATTGATTATTATTGGAAGACATTTCACTCGTGGACGTAGTGAATAGTGAAATTTCTGGTCGTAATTCAGGTAGAATTTTATCAGAGTTCACCGTGACTGGCCAACATAATCGATCCTCCAGTAAAAACTTTGGCCCTGACCACCATTGTTCTAAATTCCTAATAAACTTTAAATCAACGCCGCGAGATATATGATCTGCAGGATTGCAGTTAGTAGGAACATGCCTCCAAGTACCCTTGCCTGTATTTTCCAAAATTTCACCAACACGATGCCTGACAAATGTGTTTAACTTACTGGGCAGCATTTTAAGCCAACCCAGCACGATCATGGAATCGGTCCAGAAAGTGACAGTTGGAACTGAAAGTCGTAATGACATAAGTGCCTTTTGATACAAGCGTGTTCCTAATAGAGCCGCACAAAGTTCCAGCCTAGGTATGGTGGTAGGTTTAAGGGGAGCAACTCGGCTTTTAGCCATTAATAAACGGACAAACACATCTTTATCTTTATTAATGCTTCTAACATATAAACAAGCGCCATATGCGCGTTCAGAAGCATCAGCAAAAATGTGAAGTTCAAATAAATCATAATCAATACAAATGATATGGCGGGGAATGCGAAGATCACTTAAATGTGGCAAGCTGTTAATAAACTCTGTCCATATAGTTTTTATGTCAGATGGTAGGGTTTCATCCCATGCTAGTTTTTGCAACCAGAGTGTCTGCAACAACATCTTCATTTGAATAACACAAGGAGCAAGTAAACCTAATGGGTCATAAATCTGTGATATGACTGACAACATCTCACGTTTTGTAAACTTAAATGGAGGTGATGGACCCGTTGGAAAACAGAGCTCATCTGATTGTGTCAACCAACCTAGCCCTAGCGTTTTACTCGGCTCAGAGGAACCAATATTAAGGTTATGTGAAGAAGTTTTAGCGTCTGACATAAGCTGAGGAACATTCGACTTCCATTTCCGCAAAGGCATGCAAGCTCTATTAAGTTCGGAAGTAACTCTCTCTCGAATCACTTTCGCATATTCTAAATTGTCAGTACCAGTTAAGAGATCGTCGACATAAAAATCGTGCAAAATAATTTGTGAGATTTTAGGATCAGGGCAATCCAAACCCACTTGCATTAAACATCGCGTGGCTAAGTAAGGAGCGCTCGCAGTGCCATATGTTACTGTATTTAAAGTATATGTCTTCATCGGCTCAGTGACATCATCGCGCCAAACAATTTGTTGAAGATACCTATCATTAGGATGTACAATGATTTGCCTATACATTTTCTCGACGTCAGCAGCTAAGATATATCTATGCTGACGGAACCGAAGAAGAATAGATAAAATATCATCTTGCACAGTGGGACCTACCATTTGTAAGTCATTGGACGAAAGTCCACTAGTGGTCGGACTACTAGCATTGAAAACCACTCTTAATTTGGTGGTAGTACTGTCCTCACGCAATACACCATGATGAGGAATGTAATATCCGTTTCTCATTGACTCACCTGCAACTTGAGACATATGACCTAACGTTATATATTCTCGCATAAAATCTTTATATAAGTTACAATATTTAGGACGAGTTTTATTCCTACGCTCCAATGAAAGGAAACAATGTTCAGCACGCTTAAATGAATCCCCTAACAAGTCTGAATTTTGTTTCAATGGTATTCTCACACAAAAACGACCATTTGACAAGCGAGTAGTGGTTTCTAAGAAATGATTTTCACAACTCTGTTCTTCCTTAGAATATTGAAATAAGTCGGGACTAACTTCCTCAAGCTTCCAAAATTGCGTTATTAAATCTTGTACATTATTATTTAATGTGTTCAGTTGAAGTGACTCATCAATGTTAATTAAATTGCATTTTACATTAGACAACTGATTAGATGAGACTGAACCACATACTAACCATCCAAGCTTAGTTTCACATAACGTAAGGGTACATTGACCTTGACCTAACCTTATGCGCTGAGAACCTAATAGGTCCCAGAATACATCAGCACCTAATATCATATCAATCCCGGCAGGTGAATGAAAGTTTGGGTCAGCTAAGCAAATATTGGATGGGAATTTAAACTGCGATAAATCTAATTGCTGAGATGGCACGTTACTTGTAATAGATGGTAAAATAAAACATTGCAAGCTAGTAGTATATTTATTATTCAATGATTTTATTGAAACTGTACACATTTTATTTACCTGTGACAGTACGCTGTTAACGCCCATTAAGGATTTATCAATTTCAGTTATATGTGTATTCAATTTACTATATAAACGTTCCGTCATAATACATGAAGTGCTACCACTGTCGAGAATAACGCGAGCAATAATTTCACGATCATTCTTATCACATATTTTAATAAGTGCAGTAGACAGCAGTACTTCATGCTGAGCGCACGGGAGCGGTGACGTAACGCTCGTCGATAAAACAATACCGTTTTCGGAGCCTGACCTAGAAGGTTCGTTAGATGTGCGTGCGCCATCGACGCTAACCTGTCGGTTACCTTTCTGTTTTGTTTTATAACCAGACAAATGAACAAGAGTGTGGTGTTTACGTTTACACAATTTACATCCTGACTTTTTACATTGATTGGCATAATGTCCTTTTTGAAAACAATTATAACATATTTTAAAAGTAGATAACATTTGTAATTTCGCGTCAATGCTCAATGAAAGAAACTCAGAACAATTAGACAAGTGATGTTCACCGTTACACTTAGGGCACAGTGTTTTAGGTGGAGAAGATAAAGAAGATGGAGAAGGTATAGTCTCACCCTTGTGGTATGAAATCATAGCTTTATACCTTGAAGGTTTCAATAAGTTACTGTTGTTATTATTATTATTATTATTAACTGACGATTTAATATGGTGGGATTCCAGTGTCTCTAATAAGTCGGCGCGATTACGAATGAATTCAAGAAGTGATTCTAATTTAATTGGTTGATCCTTATCTAAGCGACCTTTGAACTCCTCCCAGTCACGGAATGCTTTCGCATCTAATTTTTGAGTAATAATATAAATCAACAGTGTATCCCAGTGTTCCGTGGGCTCCCCAAGGGAGCTTAACGCACGAATATTTTTATTTATCTGATCAATTACACTTTTAAAAATAAAGGAGGACTGTTTATTTATTACCTCAATATGAAATAAAGCTGAGATGTGGTGCTGAACTAATAATCGCTTATTATCAAACCGCTCACACAAAAGAGTCCATGCAGTAATGTAATTCTTCGCTGAAAATTCAATTGACTGGATGACAACTGCAGCAGTCCCTTCTAACGAAGCACGCAAGTAATGAAACTTGTTTATATCATCAATTTCGCTATTTAAATGAATGAGACTGGTAAATGTATCTCGAAACTCGAGCCAATTGCTATAAGAACCACTAAATTTTGGCAATTGAATAGTAGGTAACTTGACCAGCTTATGATTATGTATATGAGACGCTTCATTGATTAATTTACACCTAACATCATCTCGTTGAAAATTTTTTATTAATTGTTGTGCTTTAACAACGCAGGTGAAATATTGAGATTCAAATGACATGCGTTCTTGCAACTGTATATCTAGCACATCTAAACATTCTAAGTTCGTTTGAACCTCATCAAACTGATTATAAACAGTTTCGATCTTACCTAGTCTTAATTGTAACTCACTGATATCGGAAGCCGTCAACGAAGCAGGATCCAATGAATTGATATAACTGACGAACAGTGTCAGTCGACCCTTATAGCTTCCGCGTCTCTTAATGAATTCCTTTTCTTCAGGCATTATGGGAGATAAGTTTTATCACCTGGAATTGTTTACAGTATAACCTTAAATTAATACAATTCCTACCTGATCAAATAGAAAAAGGACACAGTAAAACATGTAAGTACAAATTATAAACCTTTGACTAGTGTTTTAATGATCTGACTTTGTTAATTAAATTAAAAGTAACAATGTTTGTTAATGAATGCTGTTAAACCAAAGAATGAAAGTTCAATGAACTAATGTGACCAGTAAACTGTATTAATAAATTAATGTCTTACTTGAGTGAATATTAATAGATTTGAGTATATTAAATTCACAAGAGAATGACCAACATAAACGTCAACAGTGACAGATTATTAACAACTTACAATAAAATGTTGCTACTTAAAATTTGTTAATTATAATGTATAATAAAGTTAATTATTTAAATTAAGAAAAGAAAACTATTATTTTAAGAACTAGTATTTGGTCTTGAACACATAGTGATAAGAGGAATTTTTTAGAAGTAATGAATAGGAGCAGTAAAATTCAAACCCAGAGTGAATCGGATAGTAAGCGGTGTTCAAAAGATATCCCTGATGAGAATGCTAAAGGAACATGTCCAGATTATAATATAGGAGACTATGTTATTATTAAATGGGACGATGACAGTTACCCTGGACAAATTACTTCAGTTTTCGAAGAAGGGACTTTAGTAAAATTCATGTTTTGTTCATGCACTCATTCATCTAGAGGCTCTATAGCTTGGAAATGGCCGACATTAACAGATGAACAGCTGTATAATTGGAATGATGTATTACAGAAGATTCAGCCTCCAACATTAATAAAAAGAGAATGCTACTTCATAAGAGAAATGGACAAGGCTGATTAGCTGAGTTCATTAATGAAAGATTCCTGATATTTCTCATGTTGTTGAAACGGATATAGTTTATAATGAATAGAAGGTTTTCATTGTTTTGGCAAGTTGCCCTTTTTATTTAATATCAAGAATGATACTTTTTCGTTCACTTTATTAGCTTGTAAGTAATTTTAAATAGATATCTAGTGTGATTCGCAATATTTGAAAAGCTGTGATTTCAAGAGAAAAGTCAATAATTTAAGTACAAAAATTGGTATTATTATATTTGTAAGAAGAATTAATAAGTAAATGTTACTTTATCTTTGTTATTTAAAGTATAATACGAAATTTCTAATGTAATTAAACATGTCTTTTATTGCTGAATTGTCAAAAATATATTAACACTCATTTCCTCACCTAACACATCATTCCCTCATTTTCATTTTTTTTAATTCCCCTTTTTATCCCACGAAAACTCACTTATTTTGGGGACCACTATATCATTGATAATTAGTTACACCAGTACTATAAAATTCTTATAAAAGAATGGTTAAATATTGAAAAAAATTTTCATAAATTTTTGAAACCCTAATTTCGTATTTTCGCTAGAATGACCCATTTACATTTTTTATATGTACTAGTTTGTTTTTTTTTATTAATGGTTTCATCTTCCCTTTGTTACCAAGGCAGAGCGCGGCGTTAAGTTCCAGTTTCCTTCAAGAAATCTTCCGAAAATGAGGAACAGAGTGTCTTAACACTACGTTCACTCTAAAAAAAATCATATACTATTCTAATAAGACTAATTACAACTGCTTACTATAAATTTTAGGTTCCAAGCGTCGTAAAACAAACAACCTACAAAACATTTAAAAAGGCAAATATTATTTTTATTCGAGAGGCTTGTAAATAAAATGTTTAAAAGGAAAATATTTATTTATTACCTTTCAGATTTCATATTCAAATATGCGGACGTGCTCTCTAGCGTGTATCTCTAAACGCTTACTTGCACAAATTAACCATGAATGCTTCAAAAGTCAAGTTCTGCGTGGAACAGGAAAAACAAGAAGTGGGGTCTTTAGAATAATTTTAAATAGTCGTAATATAGTATTTTTGTAGTGTACCTATTCTACGGCGTGTACCGAATATACTGATAGGCAAAAATAACTTAGTGTCAAGACACACCCTTATCCGCCTTAATACGAAATATTACGTGATGCGTGGAGTGGAGTGGAGGATCTCAACGATGACAGAACAGAAAAAGAAAATAAGTTATTCCTCTTGAGTCCACACTCGAATCAAAAAGGACACTTAAGAAGCAGTATGACACTAAATGAAATTATTTATAATCAACGTTATGACATAAATCACTCCTATTTTTTCATGCTGTATGCCGCACGTAGCAGGGTAGGCAGAGGGAACCAAGGAACCTAGTATTAAGAAACTCCATTTCTACTAAGAAGCTTCCGTTGCCCACCTCTATTTAATCTACTAATTATTTATCTATTTATATATAGTCTAAATCTATTACATTTAAATATGAATATCCTTTTAAAATAATTCCAATACTAGACATAACAAGTCACTCACAATTTGTATTTCATACAAACATAGGCTCAAGGTCTCTGACGTAAGCCTGTGTTGATTTTAGACAATACGATTTCATAGCTGGCTATTAAAATACTACTATATACACCTTAAATATTGCATCTTTATAAATATCTAAAATACAAAAGGTATATTACATAAATCTATGAATATTAGAAATAAATTAAAATAATTAGGTACCTTCATTCCTGTAACATGATTAAATGGGGCATAACAAACAGATTACAAAAACACCAAAAACGTGAAAAAAAAAATTAAACACGCATCTGCACGCTTGAGATACAAATCTTCATTATTGTATTTACTTTGGTCTTTATTTGGTCAAAATTTCAAAAGATATATAAAAAATTTCAAAAGATATATTAAAATTCGAACTAACAACCATCAATCAGGCACGTCCTATTACAGCACCACCACCAAGTTACAAGGGAACAGCGCAATCGGTGAAAACAACAAAAACAATTAAAGAACTATACTAATAAAGATTTATTTACAGAACAGTCGATTGCAATAAAAATTTGCAAGATAAAAAATCACTATGACACAGTTACGACGTAGCGACCTAAATGCTGAGTTGACGGATGAATGCGCGTTTGTAAATAATCGAATTTCTGCTTACTTCACTTGATAGATTAAGTTACATCAATAAATACATCCAAGACTATTACAGGCCGTCGTTTCGAAAGGCCGCAAGTTGCGGGTTCGATCCCGCTCGGGGGGGATTATTTATTTAGTTTATTTTCATTTCCCCGATCTGGTAAATGAGGCGCGACGTTGTGAAAGTGGGGGGAAAGAGGAAAGGGGGGGGGGGGAATGGGTGTTTTAACAACGTCATGGAAAAGTTATTTAAACTTATAATATTTTGTTTTAGCTTCATGGGTTTTCCTGCATATAGCAAGGTAAGCAAATACAGCCTTGTATTAATTAACATTAAGATAATTCTATCATAATGACACCATTAATTACAATTAATTGCTCCGTGTGAGAGTTAATTCAATGGTAACAACCATCGTGTTTATAAAGAAATTATAAATAAAAAACCTGTTTTTTTCCTTAATCTGTGTAAAAAGTATCTCCATCCAGAACGCAGTGCTTTTACTAAAACCGGTAAAATATCTAGATTGCACTTATCACTAAATTCCATTAACTTGCTGCAAACTGCTAATGTACAAAAATAAAAAAATAATAATCAAGTAGCTTCACGCTTCTTCCAGCAGAGCAGGCAGAGGGAACGTAGAACGTACATTTTCCACCCAGTATTTGAGACATTACGTCTTGAGTGTCGGAACTAAACGCCGCGCTTTGTCGTGTAATCGGAATGAGAAAATAAAAATAATTCATCGTATGAGAATCGAACCCATAACAGTCGCGTTTTTACAGTAATGCAATAATGTGAAAAAGAATAAGTGAATCTTATATCACATACCTACTTTCATTAAAAAAAGGCACAGAGGATGGTGTGGTTTATTTCTTATTGGCAAAGACCGGTAACTTACTCCTGCCATACCAGATACCTTGAATTCTTTAAGAGTAAGTCACCTAGTGAATATTTCCGTGGGATGCCGAAGTTATAATAAGTATTCGTTATATGATTTTTTGACTAATTCATTAATTATATTATTTTAGAAAACGTATAAAAAATTTAAACCTAACGAGATTGGCACTCACGCTTATTGGAAACCTAATTCAAATATCGTACAATTTTTTTGTCATAACTAAAAAAAATATTTATCTTTCCTAAATATGGCATCATTTAAAAAAAAAAAAGTAAAAAAGTCTCCATTACTGAACGTAATTGCTACTTATCCACTCCAAGTTAGCGTTATTAAGTATCAAACAACCAGACAAAACCAGAAAACGTAACATATAATACACGAACAGATAGAACGATAGTAATGAGTAATTTTTCGCTCCGCTGACCATCCCCGGATGCATTACTTGTAATAACGGTTTAAGCGAACTTCGTCTTTAAGATTTAATATAGAGAATATAGTTGAGGTAATATTGGTATAATCGATGTACTCTTACTATAAGAACTGTTTTTTTTCTTTATAAAACCAGCAAAATATATTAAACTAAATATAATCGTAACATTATAAAAATGTACATATGTAATAACTTGTTAGACTTAAACTAATAGTGCGGTGCGCCTTGAATAATCCTGTTAAAAATCTCAGTAATTATATAAATAAAATTTTCGGTAAATAGTAGATACTATAGAAGTATTGTAAAAACAGATTTAAATTATATTCTAGCAACACAAGGAATGGTGGTTGTAGATTAAAATTTAGCTCAAGCTTTACATTTCAAATACGAGTTGGTGCGTTTGCGTTGTCAGACGTCCCGACTTATAGCCCAAATTTTAAATGTCCCGAAAAGGACAGATATGGTCCTTTCTTCTTGAATTCTTTTTAATCACTTTATTTTTTAATAAGCTGGCATGGCAACGCTGGATAAAACAAAGCATTTTTCCTCTACGTCATATTTTTAGATGGAACTTAAAAAAGAAGACCATAAATCAATAGGTTCTTTCTGCCACTTTTTTAAAATACCATACATAGCTTATCACACATTACCTCATAAAAAATTAAGGCTAATTTCAAGGTAACTTTACTGACCTCAAAGCGCTTCCTTGCTCCCGAACGTCGACTCCATTGATCGGATCCTCTGCCCTACTCGGCAATCCGGACATTGTGTACCAATCGGAGCATACGACGTTGTTCTTCACCAATCAGGAGCGAGATCACGTCATAGTGTCGCCAATTCAGCCAATAGCGACCATTACCTATAAAAGACAGTTGCAAATTTAAATTCTGAACGCAAATCAGTTAGCCAAATATGGCGGAAAGGAAAGGAAGTTGTGTTGTTGTGGACATAAGCCGTTACATAACTGTTAATCAAATATAAAATGGATTATGGCGGTTTTACATGTGGTTGAGGAAGTGCCCACGTAATTTATAGTTTTGATTTTTTATTGTCTGTGGTTGGTTATAGATGCACGATATTTTATTTCGAATTATTAATAAAATTGATTTGAAAAAAGCGACACATTTCACAATAATAACTTTTCACTTGTATTTTTTATCTATACACATATTTTATAAAGAATTGTTTTATCATTAGCTTTTAGATGTTAGGAGGCTAGTTAAAAAACTAAGGTTAAACTTCACGTAAATAAGGTTCTCTATAATAATAAAATTGCTAAACAGCCTTAAGACACTTGGATATGAACAAACCATAGTGTCATTATATTGCGATTATGATCTTTAAAAAATATCAAAAGACAAATGCTTTTATAATAATACATGTAAAAACTGTAATTATTACTATAATAAGGATATATCATTAAAAATGTTTGACCTTCAATAATAATAAAAGTGCAATAACTAGAAAAAACTATTTAAAAATAAAAGACATAAATAATTATCAAAACAAGAGGAATTAACTAACCCTCAATCTATCAAACTCACCCCCCTGATAGAAAGACTAAAGGCATAAAATAAAGGGTTGAACTCAATGTTGGTCCCAAAAAGTTACTCAAGTAAACTGACGCTTAATCTATCTATCTATATATATAAAATCGAAAGGTCACTCACTCATCACGAAATCTTAGAAACTACATGTGCTAGGAATCTGAAATTTTGCATAGGAGTTACTTATAGGACGTAGGTGCTCGCTAAGATTATATTCGACTTTTAAGGGGTTGTTTTTGGGGTTGAAAGTTTATATGAAACTTCGTTACTACAAATGCTAGGAGTCTCAAATTTTGCATGGACGTCACGTATAGGACGTAGGTACTCATAGAGACAGAAATTAATAATAAAGTATTTCACGCAGGCGAAGCCGCGGGCGGGCCGCTAGTAATCTGTATATAAACAAACTAAAATCTAATTTATACGTTCATTTAAGTTTTTCTTACTCTCACATTACTTATAAGGTAAGCCATACTAAAATACACTTTCTATGAACCAAAAATAAAATTGAATATATTCTTAGTTAACAATATAAGCAAATAAACAACAATTTAGTACTAAACATAAATCCTTATTAAAAAAGTTATAAATTGTCAAAATCATAATTGAATGTCGCCGCACCAGTGATTGAGTTAAATGAATCTCCTGATGTATGGAAGTCAGTTAATATATTTAATTTATTTTTAAATTCAAGTTACTTTTTAAATTCCATACATAAGTAGATAGAGAGAATTTAGTGGCGTGCCACATCACTCTCCAGTTTCTATTTCTTTAGAAAATTAAATGATTAATATAATATTATGCAATAAAATTTTACCGTTTCTTAATGTATTTAACGCTATCATGACGCAAATGGAAAGTGCTTCACTAAAATAAAATGTTCCTAATATAGACACTACTATGTAACACGCGATAGTAAAGGGTTCAATTTCAATTGTTTATGATTTTACTTATTATTAGTTTTGCATTTATTAATAATGAAAATACATTAAGTAAATCTTTTTTTATTACGATTTAATTTATTTTCGTAATGCTAAAGTAAAAATTTAAACTCAACACAATTTTGTTTTCAATATTTTCGCCTGTTTCTTGTCTAATCTTTAATTCCTAGTTTTGGTTACACAAAGAGGTGTTGGGTTTCCACCAACCTAAAATACTGGTTGAGGGGTAAAATGAAATTAAACATAATAATCTACCTGATTCATTACATAAACACAAAATTAACCAAATATAACACCACATATGTATTTCAAACATTAGAAATCTCATCTATAACAGCATTAACCTTGTACAATTGGCCCATTTTCCTCTCAAAGTCGGCAACCTATCACTTACATAAGCGCTAACAATCACTTTACACTACGAATTGTTTGACGAACAAACATTAATTGGTGGCGTAACCGAACCGTTATTAATAAACACTGTAATATGCATTTTTTTTCTTTTATCTGTACTAGTTTTCCGTTCGTGGCTTTGTCCACGTGAGATATATGATATTTCTTATGCATGTCTATATGTATAACTTTTCTCTCTTCTCTGTTCTTCTTCTTCTCTTAAATGTCTGTGTATAATTGTGAAAAACCTATAGTGTTATAGGTTTGATTTCTACTCAAAATGTGTTTGTATTTAAACATTTTGAATTTTAGTTCAACAAGCAATACCTCAATATAGGTTGAGAGTGCGTAAAAAAAGTAATTACAAAGCTCCATTTTTTATTTTGCAACATTCTGGAAATGCATTGGTTCTAGTTAAAACGAGTATATATAGGTACATACTGCAGATGTTAGAAAATTTATGAAAAACGAAAATTTCACTATCCATTTCATCATTATTCAAATAAATCACAACTTAACGAGGTAAAACTTATATCCTTTTAGCTCCTTTTTAATTTAGAAAACATAAAAACTATTAATATTGACCAAAATCCTTGCCCTACAAAGATCGATAAGATTAAGCAATACTTACTCCGATTATATGGAGATAGGTGTGCGGATGACCTCTGCCTTTTTAAAAAAAACTTTAAGCAACTGATACCAAATGTAAATCAAACATAAATAATAGTTGGTACGTCCGTATATAATTAATAGTGATATATCACAAGATCATTCAAGCTCGTCAATCAAAATGGTCAGTAAAATGACATGGTAAGTCAGTAAAAGTAGACAGTTAGATAACACACACTTAATAATTTCACTTAGAATTACACTTGAATAAAACACTCGCACTTGCTTTTTCCTTTTATAACATTCTAAAACACTGATTCTATAGATGAACAAAATTTATACTGAGGAGACTGGCAGCAAGCCATAATGTGTGGAAGTACGCGCATGCGTTTTAATCTTAGTTCAATAGTATGCTATAAATCTAGCATAGATAAACATATACATTTTAAATATTATATCAAATTTTTTTTAAGTTAAAACAGCAATTATTTTTACCCGGCATAGCATGTAAAACAGTTAAGACACTCACTCTCTCACTTTCCGAATAATTTTCGAGAATTAATGAAAATAATTCGTTACCTCGACTGGGGACTGAACCTACAACTATCGAGTTTACAGGCACTGAACACTGGCTTTATAATTATAAACAATAATTTACTAATTAATTATAAACAATAATTTAGTGTACAGTGGCCGTCCGCCTGAAACTTAAATTACGTAAACAATAATCCCGTTTTTTCACGTTCCCGTAAAATTTCGGGAAGTCCTCCTTTAGTGCTCAACTACACTAACCAAAGAACCTTCATGACAAATTTCAGAGAGTTATACACCAATTGTCTGTTAATCACTCAGTAACGGAAGAGTTTTATATAATACTAGTGGACCCGGACGCGGCTACGCCCGCTTGGACTATACGAATATTTATTAAATATATTTATGAAATTATTTTCAGTTTTCAATAGAGAAATGCGTTAAGCAAGCTCATTTTGGGTGACGTTTTCTAACAACAAATTTTGCAAATCGTTGCTTAGCAACGACGTTTGTTATTAACATGGCGGAATAAATTGCATGTCAAATTAATAAATATTTTAATATATTGGTATATGTCGAAAATATTACAAATATGAGAAAAAAAAGTATCCTATGTTCATCCCGGGACCCTCAAGTATCTCTATATGACTATTTTAAAACGATTAAATTAGCGGTTTGGCCCTGATTGCGTAAAAGACAGACAGACAGTCAGACAGACAGACAGAGTTACTTTCGAATTTATAATATAGGTATGGATGTAGATTAATAACTATTCAAGATTTCCTGGTAGTATTTAATTTAAATATTTTAAAATACGTTATTATTATATATTTCAGTACTTTTTACTTTTAAAATTTACATTAATTAATATGTATGTACACATGTTACCCGCAAGTACCTATACAAATACATACTTTCATGTGAAACAAAAGACCAATATGTACATTAAGAAATATTCGGTCTTTTGTTTCTACACACAGAATAAACTTTAGGTGAAATAAAATGTACAATTTAATATTTAAATAAAATTCAACGTTATATCGGCAGTCAATAACCTTTATAAATTGGCACTTTATATTCCAATTTCCATATAGTAGGTACTTACTAATGGAAAAATATAAAAATACTTACTAAAGTTTCGGCTTGTTTCAGAAGTGAGACAATTCAAATCATTAAAAGGCGGTCGAGGTCGAAGGTCGAAGATAATAATTTAAGAATAAAACATCTTTAGAAAGTAAATAGAAGTTTACATAATTTTTTTAGCTTCACTTTGTATCCCGCAAAATAGCAGGATAGGTAGAGCGAACTTGGGAGCCTAGTATTAAGCGACATCCAATCCCCACTTACCGTCGAGTCTGGATCCGTGTCAATCCGTGTTAAGCGACGGACCTCAACGCCGCGCTTCCCTCGTTACCAAACGAGAAAATGAAAATATTAAATATTCTCAAGTGGGAATCGAAACCACAACCTGTCGCGTTTAAATCCGCACGCTTATGCCTCTGCGCCACGACTGGCTTCATTTAAGGTAAAATATACTGCACTGCACGTAGTTAAAGTTAACAAGGTAACGCAATATATGCAAAAACCTTTAGTCTATACGTGCATAGAAATTCAAATTGCATAAGTTTTTGTTCAAAACACGTAGTTATGATAATGAATAATGGTTTATTTAAATATACATTTATTATACATCCTATATTTTATAAAACAAAGTCGCTTTTCGTGTCTGTCTGAACTTTCTAACTCTTCTTCTTCTAAACCACCCAACGGATTTTGATAGGGTTTTCACCATTAGGTCGAGTATTTCTCAGGGAAGGTTTATATATAGTTTATTATTTGTACATTTTTATGTAAATTAACATAAATACGATAAATGTGTATAAAGTCCAACCCATTGGGACACTTTCGCGCATGCGCTGCTCTAATGGTAAGTACTACATGAAAAAAATGTACTGGAGTATTGTTCCTCTTAATAAGATCTACAAAAAAGTCCCCGAGAGCATATTCCTATCTTTTAAGAATACCGTGTAGTGATCATTTTTCTGTCTAAAAATTGTAATTTCAATATATTTTTTATTGTGAGGGATATTTTTCCATAATGGTATTAATCCTTATCCTTTAAAATACTTTATTAAATTTCTACGTTAAACGAAGATAAAATTTGCTTTTTACACAATTTCGAAATTGCACATAGTTTTCGAGAAAAACGCATTTAATTCTTAACACATCACGCCGTTCACACATCAGCTGTATCGAGTCAAGTTTCACTTATCCCTTACTCTCAGTATATAAATAAGTATATTAGTTACGTTGGCCATTTAATGTAGATCAAAGCTGTCTTTTACTGTTTTTCATTTTAATAAGTACTTTAGAAGTTGTTACAATATCAAAAAATCCTTGCTGCGAAACGACTCGCAACTCGCCATGCGTCCGCCGCGCCCGCCTGCCTTACACGTATCGGTGGTTCAGTGGTAGAATGCTCGCCAGCCACGCGGGCGGCCCGGGTTCGATTCCCGGCCGATGCATTCTATTTAATTTTCCTCACAGGCAGCCACGTAGTGCTTACCCAACCGGTGTCACTGTTTTAACAGCATTAACCTCAAGCTCGAAAAAAAACCCGCCTGCCTCTATAGCAGAGAAGATTTAGATTCGTTTCACATATTGGATAATTTCAGTTAAATGTATTATTTCAGCGCGATATTGGTTTCATATTTTTTGTAGTAGTTATTAGTAGGTAGGTTTTCGTTTATAATTTCTTCCGTTTAAAAATAGTAATTTAAATATACTTTAATAAGTACTTGAAAAGATTAGTAGCACAGATTTAAAATTACAGTACTAAAAAATCCTTGCTGATTAACGGTTCAACGCGCGCAGCGCCGCGCCCACCACGCGTCCTCCGTGTCCCGCAACATTTTGCTTATAATAGTGGATCCGCCGCACCCGCCTGGCTTCTTTCCCCCGGGCATGGAAGGAAGGCCTGCTCATTATGCTGCTGAGGGATACCGATCTATAATCCTCCTCAGCACTTCGCCAAGCTGTTCGAGAAGTTATTCCTCTCACTTCTTCAGTCACACATCCACCCACAAAGCGAGCAGTTTGGCGAGCGGGTATATTTCATAAAGTGCTCAGAGCCGGCACCCCCCAGCACGTCGCGCATGTCTTTGCCGCTCTGCTTTGTATGTGACAGGACATTTTGCGTGAGAGTTGAGAGAGCGAGGTCTAGCAGCGACCCGATCGCTGCCGTTGTCACAGTCAGAATTTTGTCACCTGCTCTCTACGCACTATACTCACTCACTACACACTGCACATTTATGACATCACAATGCCCTAGCGAGTATTACTCAACGAGGAATCCTGTAGGTAGTACGGAACATCACCCTCCGGCGAGTGACGCAGGCACCATACTACGTAAACACCACGCGCCACTCACCGCAACCTAAAAATAGTAGCCCTAGAGGTACACATTGGTCGCCTCGCGTCCAACGTATTCCGTTGCGCCGGTGTATCGAGTCACCTGCACCTAAGGAGCAGCACTCCGCATACCCGGCCGCCCGAAGTCAGACGTCTTCTTCCGAGGGACTTTCTATCCTCCTCCAAATCCGACTCATGAGCAGTCACCTTTGTTGTTTAATCTAGGCCTCCCTCGAGAAACCGAGGGTCCAATTCCAATCCCCTCTCCATGTCTGTCTGCTCTAAAGCAGGTTTTCGCCTGGGTGTACGGTCGGACCAACGCTCTTATGTCGTTCTGAGCTACTACGGAGATGGCCGAGAGATTGCTTCAATTCTGCGCCTGGCAAAGTAAATTTAGAAGTGATTGCACGTATTTTGGAATTGTCCAATAATTATAATGAATTTCCACACGACATAGTTGGTTACATCTTTCGTTTAAGTATTTTTGGGTAAGAGAATAAATAGTAGGTAGTCTGTTGTTTATAATTTCTTTCGTTTAAGTTTTCTGTTGTTTGTGTTATTTATTTCTGTTTATTTTAAAACAATTGGAAAATTATTGAAACTACGAAAATGCGGGTTGCATTAGGGTTTTATTAATTTTCACATTATCTTAAGAGCTTTGCAAACATACATTTTATGAATTATTTAGTAGTTAAAGCGGGCGAAGCCGCGAGGGGGTCGCTAGTTTAAATTAAATATGAATATATTTTATATTAAAAATATTATGTAAATATTTATAAGCTATTATAAATTTTAATATGGAATATAGTTTTTAAAAGTTTCACGTCTATATATCGCATTAAGCAGATTTATTAAACTGGTCAAGTTAGAGTCGGACATGCCCACTGAGGGTTTCATACCAATTCCATAATTGTAGGGCAATCGGGTCAATCCTATAAGCGTTCCGTTTCTGTATTTTAAAATATGGAACCCTAAAAACCATAAAATAAAAAAAAACGCACATCGGAGTTTTATTGCCTTCAATTATTCCATTACCGTCCATACATTCCATATACGTTTACATCTGACATTAAATCTTTTCGACTTTAATTAATCATAATAATATATATGAAAAAAATCTCATAAATTTTCGACAAAAGAGGCCCGCCATACTTGCATAATGTCAAGGTGAACATAATTAAAATGTATCGGAGAATTTCAACTGAGCTCGTTTAGTTTGTCACGATTCTCTACGTTCTTTGGTAATTACTTTATTGTAGTTTTAATCAGGAGCTTGTGTCTTAGAGTTGGAGGTCGGAGTTATGAAATCTTTGAAGGTATTTAAACATATATACATACTAGTGAGCCCGGGCGCGGCTACGCCCGCTTGAACTATACGATTATTTATTAAATATATTTATGAAATTATTTTCGGATTTCAATAGAATTTGTAAGAAAATATAAGCCTAAATAATTAAAATAAGATAAAAAAGAATAATAAGTGGAGATTTATTATTAGAAAAAATATGTGAGTAACCGAAATGAACAAACAAAAGAAGTAAAAGTAACTAAAGGAAATTCTTAATATTAGAAAAAGTACCTAAAGTTTGCCGTGTGCGCGTACTAAACATTTTTCTATATTAAATAATTAATAATTTTTGCGAACAATATTAAATAAAATCCCAAATGATTAAAATTACGATATTTTAAGTGTATAACATCGGTATAGATAACCGAACTGAGATAAATTAATTATAAGCAGCAAATAATTAAATAAAAATTAACAGTAATTCGAAAATATATAAAAATTTACTAAACCATCAAAGTCATCTGCTCGTTCGCGTCGGTCACACTATGCCGCCCGAAGGTTAGGTCATTTCGAATCAGTGCCATCTCCTTAATTATATATTACTATGTTATATAGTAAACATTATATTTATTTTCATAAGGATGAATATCCAATTATAGAAATCATCTAATTTTTGTTAATGTATACAAATATATATCTATAGTATATATCAACGCGGACTTTTTTAAACAATATTTAAGGGACAATATTTTTGTAGAATATTGTTTTTGTGTCTCATAAGGTTGAGTCGGCGCGCGCCATGTACGCGTTAAGCAAACTCATTTTGGGTGACGTTTTCTAACAACAAACTTGCAAATCGTTGCTTAGCAACGTCGGTTGTTATAAACATGGCGCAATAAATTGCATGTCAAATTAATAAGTATTTTAATATACTAATATATATCGACAATATTACAAATATAAGAAAAAAAGTATCCTATGTTCATCCCGGTACCCTCAAGTATCTCTATATGAGTATTTTATCACAATTAAATTAGCGGTTTGGCCCTGATTGCGTAAAAGACAGACAGACAGACAGACAGACAAACAGAGTTACTTTCGAATTTATAATATAGGTATAGATAGTGTCTCCCATACATTTTTCTCATTAAAACTAATGCAAGAAAATATTTTTAATAAAGTTGTCGTCTGTACATGTAAACGTGATGGTTGTGGGTTCCATTTCTACTCGAAGGAATGCCAATATTTGTAAATTGTTCTATTTCCCCTCTCGGGAAGACCAAACACGGCGTTTAGCTTCGCCATAACAAGCAATGGCTCTATTTAGGGTGGAAAGCGGAGAACAGAGTGTACTGACACTAGGTTTTGGCCAGAACCAGACGAGCTGGTACTCCAATACAACGCGGCACAGATTGACATAATTGAATTACATTTAACGTTAATTAGTTATTAGTCTCGGTTTATTACAATCTATAAAGATAATTATAGATTTTACGGGTCTAATATAGTTCCTGCGCTTTACGTTTTATTATAAATCATAATAATATTTTATGAGTGAAATTTAATTAATGATTTTAACAGATTCTATCGCAGACTAAGTGAATTTTCATTTATTTTACTCGAGATGGTGTTGAGATCAACCACTTAACACACAATGTCACAGATTACGGCGGCGAAGAGAAACGGAATATTTGGACACTGGGTTCTTAGCTTATGTACCCACACACCTATAACAGATATATCGTGGAAATAAAAAGAATACACAAAATATGTTTCAAATGAGAATCAAACGCACTACTATCACCTGCATTACCAACAGGAATATTCGAATAATAATTAACCAACCCAAACCACAGCTAATCTAAAACCACACAAACAAATCGATTAACCACGCCGTCACAGACGTAGGACGTACGACCTTACATCGAGGGCCTTATTACGACATGCGCGACATACGAGTAAATATTGCCTATACTATTGTTTTCTCGTCTTGTTTCATTAAGTAGCTTTATGTTTTAGGTAGAGGGAACCTAGTGTTAACAAACTCCCTAGGAACCCAGTTTCCATCGTAACCATAAGGTTCATTTTGTTGTTTTAATATCATTACTACTGAACAAATCTCGTCCGAGAGCTGAATAATAATATTTAAATAAAACGAAAACGACAAGAAAAAAATATTTAATTCTACATAATCAATACATTTAACAGCTTTCTCAAAAAAATAATTAAAACACATAATATTAATAACCTACACCATTTATTTCTGCATAATATTTCAAATAGAGCAACCAAGCTATAAAATTAATAAACAAACAATTCAAGCAAAACCCATTTCTATGCTAGAAATAGGTGAGGAATTCGTGTCATCAAACGGGAAGCAACCCAATACCCCTCTGTAACCGTAATCCTTTGAAATGTTAAGATTCACAATACGTAGAAACCGACGCGGCTATAAACGCTGGCCTAATTAGATCTAGCTGGTTGTTCCTGTTGTCATAACAAAAAGCATATAAACGTGTTTATTATATGCGAATACTAGCGGACGCGCGCAGCTTCGCTTGCGTATTAAGGGGTGAATTCTAATAAATCACGAAACATGTGTTCAATTAAATATTTTTAAGAGTCTAAATTTCAAATTTTATAAAAATAGGTGGCGATTTAAGAATTTTTCCATACAAACTTTCAACCCCTTATTTACACCCTTAGGGGGTGAATTCTAGAAAACTATGAAACACATGTTCAATTAAATATTTTTAAGAGTCTAAATTTCAAATTTTATAATAATCGGTGGCATTTTAACGATTTTTCCATACAAACTTTCAACCCCTTATTTGCACCCTTAGGGAGATAATTTTAGAAAACGATAAAACACGTGTTCAATTAAATACTTTTAAAAATCTTAATTTCAAATTTTATAAAAATCGGTGCCGATTTAAATTTTTTTCCATACAAACTTTCAACCATTATTTCTCCCCTTTAGGGTTAAAATTTTTCAAAATCCATTCTTAGTGGATGTCCAGATTACGAAAGTAAACATCTGTCCAAATTTGATGTTTCTACGCACAGCGGTTACGGCTGTGCGTGCGTCTTACCTCAGTCAGTGAGGACAAGTCCTTTTATACAGGGTGAGTCATATTGAACTTTCCGGTTTTGGAAGGACGTTGCACGAAGAAGGGAAGGAGTAGAAGGGTGGGGATGGTGTCATTAGACGCGCCATGACATGCAGTTTTAGTGTGAGCAATGGCTTGGTCGGGACAACATCGTGCGTTCGTAGTTGAAGAGTTTATTAAAAATGGCGGCTCCGTGATCACAACACAGCGTGCGTTCCGTTTACATTTTGCTATTGGTCGACGTGATCCCATTCCCACTGGACCAACAATCAGAAATTGGGTATCAAATTTTAGAGCAACATCATCAGCATTAAAAACAAGACCACAAGGCCGAATTAGGACGTCAACGTCAGCGGAAAACGTGGATAGAGTGCGGGCTTCAATTCAACAATCCCCTCGGCGTTCTGTTCGGAAACATGCCGCTTCACTAGGATTATCTTTCAGTAGTGTCCGCAGAATACTGCATAGAGACCTTAAATTTCACCCATACAAGATTCAGGTAGTGCAAGAATTAACAGTTAGAGACTTAGACACACGAACAAATTTATGCCGCGACATTCAGCAGATCCCCCGCACTGCTGTTTTGATCTTCAGTGATGAGGCACATTTTCACCTCGCCGGAACTGTCAACAAACAGAATTTTCGATACTGGGCTGAGAATAACCCACGAAACCTACACGAACGACCACTTCACAGCCCTCGAGTGACAGTGTGGTGCGCTATTGCAGAGTTTGGTGTGTGGGGTCCCTATTTTTTTGAAGAAGATGGTCAAGTCGTCACAGTTACCTCTGCTCGGTATTGCGACATGCTTGAAACTTTTCTGAAACCGAAATTGGAGGAATTAACGCAGAATCATGACAACGATAACATCTGGTTCCAACAAGATGGTGCTACAGCCCATACATCCAGGCGTTCAATGGAAATCCTGCGACAAATGTTTCCCGGTCATCTCATTTCTTTGCGAGGTGACGTTGGGTGGCCGCCGAGATCACCTGATTTAACCCCCTGCGATTTCTTTCTCTGGGGTTACCTGAAGGAAAAGGTGTACACGCATCGTCCCCGAACCATCGATGAACTGAAGGCTGCAATCACGGAAGAAATCAATGCTATTCCGCTGAATATGACTCGACGAGTAATGGACAACTTCCGGGAAAGGCTTCAGCATTGTGTGGTCAATGGAGGTAGACATTTACAGGATATCATTTTTAAAACCAACTAAATTAAAACTGCATGTTATGTGCTTTCAAACAATAAAATAATTTTTACTGCATGTCGCTTTGTTTTTAATACACACCTTATTGAAATCGGAAAGTTCAATATGACTCACCCTGTATATATAGATTATAGTCTGTGGTGGCACAGTGGACCAGTGTCTGGTCGTAACGTAAATTGGTAGTTGGTGTTGTGGGTTCAATTCCTTCTTATGGCATTCCATATTATTCATTCCATATTATTATTCCATATTAAATAATTACATTGACAAAACATAATTACTACTCTACTATGATTATGATCCAGGTCTACAGGCAAGGTGTGAGAACTTAGAATACAAACAGAAAAAAGTAGAGAAATTGAAATTTGTATGTATGTCATATAAGCAAACTTACAAGCGTAATTAATTTGATACAAAGTGATTGCATACGACCGCAAACCTAAGTTTGTCAACTTTTATACATCAGCCTCCCGTTTACCTATAATCATGAAATTGGCACTGATTCCTTTCTCTTCCTCTACATTACTTTATGCGATAAAGAAAACTACTTGTACCTACTATCTATATTTTGTCTATTCTTGCTTTTGACCGCAAAATCACTAGTGAAATTTTGAAAGCAATTTTCTAAAATAAAATATTTTTGAAATCTCAAATACAAATAGAGAAAGTTGACCACATTAACAACTTACAATATAATAATAAAAATAGTTGATTATATTCTCAACATATTCTCATTTATTTTGTCTTGCTTCACACTGTATACCACACTAGTGGACCCGGACGCGGCTACGCCTGCTTCAACTATAAGAATATTTATTAAATATATTCATGAAATTATTTTCAATTCTCAATAGAATTAGTAAGAAAATATAAGCTCAAATAATCAAAAAGAATAATAAGTAGATACACATTATTAGAAAAAATTATCTGAGTTATTGAAATGAACTAACAAAAGGATCAAAAGTAACTAAAGGATAGGTATTCTTAATATTAGGAAAAGTACCTAAAGTTTTCCGTACGTGCGTACATAGATATCGACTCTACGAAATAACTAAACATTTCTCTCTATTAAGTAGGATAATTTTAGCGGGCAATATCAAATAAAATAAGAAGAGAATCAAAGTGTATTTTAAATTAATTATAAACAACAAATAAAGTTCGAAAATGTATGAAAATTTATAAAACCGTCAACGTCATGTGCCCGTTCGCGTCGGTCATACTGTGCCGCCCGCTAGGTGGCTAGGTCATTTGGAATCAGTGACATTTCCTTAATTATTTATTAGTATGTTATACAGTAAACTATAATTTCAATCTAGATAAAATGCTAAAAGTGACTATTATATTTATTTTCATAAGGATGAATATCAAAACGTCGCGGTAGCGGTCGCGTAGCAACGACGGTTGTTATTAACATGGCATAATAAATTGCATGTCAAATTAGAATGTACTTTAAAATATATTAGTATATATGTGTAATGTAATGTTATATAGCCTATAGCACTTCTGAAGAATGCAGCTTTCATACAAAACAAAAACAATGATAATCGGACCAGTAGATCCAGAGATCTTAGCGTTCAAACAAACAAACAAACAAACAAACAAACAAACAAACAAACAAACAAACTCTTCCGCTTTATTATATTAATATAGATACAGCAAAGTAGGTACTCAGTCGCTTTGCCTAGTGTTAACACACTCCGCTCCCCACTTTCCATCGAATTATGGAGGCATAGCGTGCTGAGTGCCTTGCTATACCAGTTCCTGGAGTGGGACCTCCCGGACGCCCAACGAAGCGCTGGTTGGATTTCGTGATGCAGGACATGAGAGCCAATGGTCTAACCACCGAGGACGCAAAAGACCGTGCAAAGTGGAGTAGGTTGAGTAAGAAGGCAGATCCTGGCAATAGCCGGGATTAATGCCAGGAGGGAAAAGCGTGCTGAGTGGCGAACTCCACCAGAGGATCAAATCGACAAATCTTGTTTACAGTCACACGCGCCACGACTGGCCTCAAAATGCATCTAAGCTAACAAATACAAAAGTAGTGCAAAGCGACCACTTCAAGCGTCATCATTGCATAAACAAATCTAACATGTAATCGTGTTTGAAGAGCTGCAGTTTCATAACGCTCTTAGCGGTTTTCCCGTGATGCGTGGACTGTAATAGTTTTGTGACGCAATGCTTATCTGATCGATCCTATCTCGGGCTTAACAACGGAGGGTTGCATGGGTTCAATATAAGTATAGGAAAAAAAAAGAAAAATACTTAGAGCAAAACGAATGGAACTGTAAATAAAAATTAATTTGAATTTAAATAAAAAGTGAATTTTACAATTTATCATATTAAACCAAACAAATAACAAAATGTCATTTCTTTTTTCATACCCAAACAACTTCATTCTAACCGCGTTGGTCTAGAAATCGCATGTTCGAGAATGTAATTACATCTTTTTTTGGCTAAATGAAAAAAAATTAAAAGACACAATATGACAACTAAATGATACATCGAAACCCACAATCATAATTTAAAAATAATTTAGTCATTGTATGAGGCTAATTAGATTATCCAAATTAAGTTATTAAAATATAAATTACCTTTATAAAGTAATTACAAAAAAAAGGTATAGTCATGCTGAAAATTTACATAGAAACCATTATCGTGTAATCTAAAGGCTGATATTATCAAAAATTATGTAGAGGTAGGAACATGACTGTTTGGACAATCGAGAAATATCGCCGAGTCATCCAGTTACTTGTATGGTGTAAAGACATAAGGGAATATGAATAGGAATACCATTGGCACCATCATTATCAATAATTTCAAGGTCTGTTGATTTACTGCCTACTACAGAGGTTGTAGGTTCGATTTCGAATACAAACAATGAAAATTCTTTTTGTGGTATGCGTAGGCAGCATTCTGTTTTAACATATTTTTTATTAATATTAATTAACAAAAAAATACAAATGATTTTCAGCTGCCTGCCTTGTGTTAAGTTAAACAAATGTCTGAATAATAAAAGCATGAATTGTGACCAAATATATTTCTCGAAGAAAATATCAACCATTACCAAAATTTTCCCATTCCTTTTATAATACGTAAATTAAATAATTTCTTTACGTTTAATGTAGAAAGACAGAGCGCGACGTTGAGTTTCCCACGTAATGTCTCGAAAATTTGGATGGAAACTGGCAAACGGAGTATCTTAACACTAGGTTCCCTCTATCTACTCTGTTAAAAGCGGGATACAGCGTGAAGTTAAAAAAAAACAAATAAAAATCGCGACTTCCCATACCAGGAACCACACTCCAGTACCTACGTACATTAGAAAGTGATCGACAATCGCAGTATGGGCAATTTGGACAATTTAAACATTATATATGCGTTCGTTACAATAAAGCGCGGGTCAGAGAAAGGATGGCGACAACGAAGGTTTTGATCGTTTTGATCTTTGATATTTAACGTTAAAAGACTTTCTTTCAACGTTTAAGTATTATTAAGTTACTTCCATTTATGATGTTACGTTGATGATTATGGTCTTTTATAATTGATGTTAGATAAGCATGTTAATAGAATATGTAGCTTTTTCCAGAATATATTACTAGAAGAATAAATAAAATATTTGTGTATGTGTTTTAATTTAATTTTTTTAAACAGCATGCTCCTGTCATTTATTAATTTAGATGTGTCTGTTTTTTTCGCTAAGCGATTATAAACTTCTGAGATAAAGTTAGTTAAATAAAATAATAAATTGCACAGTGAATTTCAAAAATGTTTTTCAATTTTTTTTCAGCTTTACGAATCTTCCGCATATAATATCTAAGTATAGAAGGCAGTATTTAGTACGAACTAAGGAAATCAGTTCTATTCTCTCCATTCAATTTTAGAACATTTACCAAAGTAATACGTGACAAAATCCGTAAAAGTTTATATACCTAATACAAGTATTTAATATTTTGATCATCCTAGTTTATTATAGTGTTAGTAAAATAATTTCGAATAAATTTAAATGCGACTAGGTAAAGGCTGAGTATTAGATTAAGTAAACTTACTATGAATCATTACATTCCTTCAGTCTGCGTCATAAAAGATGCCGTTACAAGGATACTTTTATTTATTTACTCGATATGTTCATATTTGTATAGGCACGTTTCAAAATATACTTTCTATCTAAATTATGTAATTAAAGATGAGCAAAATTATTTTAAAATTATTATGGGCATATCTGTCGTAGAGCCACGGCCGCTGGGGCAGACGTCTTAGAGTGGAGACCCCGTACAAAACGACCGGTGGGACGACCCCCTGCCAGATGGGCCGACGATATAAAGAGGTTGACGGGAAGCGGATGGGTCGAAGTTGACGAGGTTTGAGTGTGGTGACGAGAATTGGGAAAGGTCTATGTCCAGCAGTGGACAAAAGATGGCTGTTGATAATGATAATGATATATAAATATATTATGAAAACGTTCTTGAAATGGAAAAGTGGAGAACAAACGATTGAAACAATAACCTCTCTCTGCCTTGTAGGTTAACTACGATGTGGGAGATGCGTAAGATAAAAATCAAATTTCTTATCGGATGATGTTGATAATGATAAGCGTGTGTGGGCCAGCTTGCTTTGCCTACACTGTGATGTTTTGAAATACCTACTGCTCACCTTGTGTCCTAATTTTTTGTGTAAACTAATAAGCTGTCGCGTCTTTGACAAATGCGTAAAGTATATATGTACATACGCGATACTAAAATATATACAAACATTATAAAGACACATACACACACGCATACAGGCACACACACACAACACACACACACAAATGGGGCATTTTATCTTATTATTTTTAATTTTGTTTTTTTTTTGGTATACATTATTACTTTTACTTTTTTACTTCGCATTGTTTTATTTTGTTATTTCTTTTTTTAAAGATTTAAATATGTATCTTTTTTTTTCTAATAATATGTTTAAATGATGTGTAGCTCTGTACTGTACTTAGATAATATTTATAAGTAGAAAACTGTAATTGGCTTTATTTTTTTGTATAAGTTTTTTTTTAGAAGTAGTTATAAATACGCTGTTGTTTTCTGTATAATAAATAAATAAAATAAAATTATAAAGCTGAAATAAACTAAACTAATGTTTGTTTAAATGCGCTAATCTCAGAAACTACCAACTAATTTAAATTAAATATTTTTGTATTGGAATGTCTATTAATCGACGAAAGCCACCACGTTTGACATCGCGAGCGAAGCTGGCAAAAAACCTAGAGTGTACTTACATAAAAATTAAAAATACAGGTTCAAATACGAAATAAGTTAATATTTTCTTAAATAAAAACAAATGTTTTTTTAAGATAGACATCAACGCTACCCATAGTTTTCTTTTTCTTATATAATATACTAACATAACCGAGACATTATGAAGACAGTGCATACCCACAATTATTTTAAACATGTAACGGGACACCACGTAAGCACGTAATTTTGAAGATTACGACGTCAATTATGACATAGAATATTGTCACGAATCATAGAGAAAAACGGTTTTAGTTAGAGAAAGTTAATAGCTAAATGAAACACTGTAAGCGACTATAAACATACATTCAATTATATATTATGAAAATATTGATACTTATATACAAACATACAGAATGAAAGATTACAATGTAAATACAAAGAAATCTCTTAGAAACTGGAGAAAGAAAAGTCACTTACATTAATTTTGTTTGCAGACTGCCTTAGTTTCTCGTCTATATGCTGAAAACAACCAAAAGGATATAGGTACTGATTCTGGTTCTATTTACTGAAAATTCTATTGTAGTTAGCAAATGCTTCATGAACTTAAGCTTAGGTATTAGGAATATATATAAACTTCCAGTCTTCCTACAGGCCAGTTATAGTCTAGTTATAAATATATCTTACCTATATCAGAAAAAAAAAATAATAAGTTGAAATAACTAGTTGTTATTCGTATTCGTATACAACTTCTGGTTTTTTAATTAGTTAAAAGTTGATAAGACGACAAAAATACTTAATAAATTATATTTCAATTTAAATTTTACATATAACATTTTATGAAACGGTAAAGAAGAAAAAAACGTAATATTCACTCCATTCTTCAGTTTACGTGCTATGCCTATTTAAATTAATATTGAACCTTACCTATTTCAATGCATATTTCAATTAACAGTGTACCTTTTCCTGATGTAGTCTGCAATACTAATGTATTGCAGACTATATCAGGAAAAGCAAACCAAACCAATTCTCAATGTCTTTTTGACTGAGAGCGAAAAGGATATAAAAATTATTTCTGAAATAAATAAAACCTATTAGGTAAAATAAAAAAGGTACACTAGAATTTCTAAAATCTAATTACACCATAAAAACGGCATATTATTAGTAGATAACAAAAATAAAACGAATCGAGAGATGTTCGGTATGCATCAGCGTTCCTAGAAGGTGTTATATAAATAAACTGCTATTTGAGAACGAATCGATTCACAGAATCGATGTTTAATAGACGGCTAGATACGGTTTGTAGGGCGAAGACCTGTAATTGGACTCCGGTATTATCGCATCAATCCTTCTGTTATTATGAATATTTGCATTGTAGGTTATTTATAATGCAACTTCAACTAGGCGGAGGGAAGCGTTAAGTTACTCTGCTTCAATCAAATTTCGAAATATGGCCAGTTGAGTGGCGGATCTCAACACCGCGCATGTCTACCAGAACGAAAAAAGAACGAAAATAATGAGTCCTGAGTTAGGAATCGAACCTACAATTAGCATTTATGGTATACAGCAATTTTTTTAAAGCAAAAAGTAAACATCTACTTATGCAACAGTTAGTGATAATTAAATCCTATTAGAAATAAAATAAGGATTCATCATCATCATCATCCATCACAGACGCTGCATTTGCCATTTGCAGAACGAAGAAATGAAACAATAAATTTGAAAAATATTTAATTTCCTCGAGCTGGGATCGAACCCACAACCAATCACGTTTAGTCATTTTCATCACGTTAAGTCAAAATTTTGTTATTACGACCCAAAAACCTAAATACATGTTAGAAATGACGAACACGAAATGAATAAGCGTAAAAAAAAATACTTAAGCCAATTTCTCATATAACCTTTGACATGTCAGCGACGATTAAATATAATACGTGGTGTCGAAACGCGGAGAAAATTTAACTGGCCGGTAATTTAGATGAGTCATGTAATTGTGCAAGTGGTAAATAAAATAAAATAATAATATTAGTGATGTCTTTCGTGTGGAGGCAAAGAGGCACTCAAAGGCTCCAGCATTCGGCGAAAAGTGAAGAACGGTCTTAATAGGAACGGAGTGTTTTTACACTAGGTTATCTCTAGGATAACATTAAAAACCGATGCCTATACAAGATGCGAGAAAAAGAGTGAAGCTGCTATAAAAAAAGTGATTTCTACATTTTCTAAGTCGACTGCTTGTTATGCTGTGTTAGACACGTTTATGTTTTGTAATCTTTTGTAAAAATAGTTTAATATAGTACCTAATAAATATATTTTTTTGCAAATAACTGGAATCGAAATCGAAAAATAAAACAAAATATCATTCACTCATCATCATTAAGAGACATTGAGAGACTTCCCCATATAAATGTCACTTACATTACGTGTATTATATATAATACCTCTCAAAATTTTTAGGCAATCCACTACCACGAATATTAAACTTGTATGTTTAAAATAATCACGTTATTGTTGGAATTTTGCGTTTATTTATCTATATATTTTCATTTTTTTATCTATGTATTTGACGCGACGGTTGTGGATTCGATTTCCACTCGGAGAAATTAATAATTTTTTAAGGCGGCGTTAGATTGCGCCATTCAGCACGCAATATCTCGAAAATTTGATAGAAAGTGGGGGAACGGAGTGTCTTAACACTACATTTCCTTGTCAAGCTAAAAAAAAATAGCTTTAGTAGGTATTTCAGTGTTTCAAAAGAATAATTATCGATACACATACTAAGTATACAATCAATTATTTTGAATACAAATCGCCATTATTACTTAATTTACATTTATATTACATAATACAAGCACTAGTACATCTACGTACATAATATAAAATAATAATCTAATTTAACAAATATCTATCTTATACCTTTGTGATAAAGTAAAAAATTCAACTATCTAAAAAAATTAACTCGTTATAAAGATGAAAGAAACTTGTTCAGTTAATAGTTTTAAGCGATATAAAAAAACATATTATGACGTCATTTTATCTACTTCGCGAAATTTTTAAGATTAGTTCTTATATAAATATGATTACGTAAAGCGAGTCAAAATAAGCACACTACTGTTTAGAAGTGAATAACCGATATAATGGCAACATTTATTTAGTTACTTGAATCTTCTGATTTTGGGTTCGATTTCCACTCAGGGAAATTAAATTTATTTAATATTTTAATTTCCTCGTTCTGTTCCGCCACTCAACATGCAATGCCTCTGGAATTAGTCGGAATGTGAGAAATGGAAGTGTCTTAATGGGAACGAAGTGTCTTAGTGGGAACGGAGTGTCTTAACAGTTTATTATGAGATTTTCCTCTGCCTACTTTACTATGTGCGGTATACAGTGTGAACTTAAAAAAAGAGGTTATCAGTTCGACATATTAGTCTGATATTGAATAATGTAATATTAAGAGGATCATTATTTAAGCATTAGTCACGAAATAGTTGAATGTATAAAGAACTGTTTCTTATATTTATCAGAAGTAATATAGTATAATAATTAAGATACGAGTCTTGTAACTTGTAAATAATTTTAAGATAAATATATTAAACAACATTAACAAAATAATATATTTTTTAATTCTAATATCAAAGTGTTAAGTCACTCCGTTTTTCACCTTCCGCATATTTTAACTTAACAAATAATTAACGTGCTTAGTTATACCAGACATGAAGAATGAGTATTTTTTTAATAAAAAATATTGCTCCTCCAAAATGGAATTGAACCTACAACCATTACATACAAATCAGGCCCTAAATGATGGCATATTAGTTTCAATTAACAATAAACAATATTAAATTTGTTGTTATATCCCCTTATAAGAAATTTCTGTGTAATCCTCCTATGCATGCCTTTACATAGATAAGTAGGAATGAGGCCGACACCGATCAGTTGAGACAAAAATAACATTAGCTTTTATAATCTACTATTACTATTGTCTTTGAGATTAAGAGAATATATTATCAGGCTATTGGGTTCTCGTATGTATGTAAATTATCAATACTTAGAAGTATATGCCTTTGTTGTTCAAGTTAGTATAGCAAGCGATGTCTGTAGGTTCAAATTCCAAAAGGTAAAAATAATAATCATATTTTTAGGCTCCACGCTGTATCTCATATGTAGAAGGATACGGGGTAGAGAAAATCTAGAGTTAAGACTCTTCTTTCCCCACTTTCCATTCAACATTTGAGACATTACGTTACCACAGCGAAGAAATTAAAATAATTAATTCCCTCGAGTAGGAACAGAACCTATTTCCGTCAGTACTTGTTCCATTTACAGTCAGACATTATGCAGTTGTGCCACAACCAAAAAGATAATAAAAACAAAGAAAAAAATTCCCGTTTGATATAATACTTTAGTATACGGAAGTCGAATTCATCTCTATCGCAATATCCCCGAATTAATGGGAGCTAAACCGTGCCAAATAGCATGTCCGTTTTGTGTTCTTTATGGTGTGTTTCCTGAAAACTCAATTGATATGTTTCCAGTTCCTTTTAAAGTTTTGATACTGTTAAATTATAATGGCTGTCGTGGTGCAGCAACAACGTTCCATTGTAAGCGCGACGGGTTCGATTCCCACTTGGGGAAGTAAAACATTTTCATTTTCTCACTCTGGAAAAAAATAAAACCAGACGTTGAACTCGGCCACTCAACACGCTTTGTCTAGAAGATTGGGATTTGGGAAATGGAGTGCCTTGGCACTGGGCTCACTATGCCTATCACGCTACGGGATACTGCGTGAAACTAAAATAAAAAAAATTGAATAATTAAGTCATCCTCATGAATTTCCGGATTTATAGAGTACGTAGACGTTCTCACTTTCGATTTCCACCTATTATTTATAGTAAATTTTAAGCACTTTTGCTACAGACACCCTAAAAATTGTTTCTGAGCAGCGAAAGATTCAATGAAAAAAAGAATGGTAATATCTTACTAAGTTAATTAATCGTTTCTAACATTCCTATATTCGAACTATATATATATAAAGATATGATAAATATTGCGCACATGTTTTCACAACACATTTGCAACCAACATGTCATGTCTTGGATGTAACTAGCATTATGCCGCAAAAATTTTAGCATGAGATCACGTACTTGCTTATGTATGGTTTTATTAGTGAACAATAATTATATAGGCGAAAAATAGTAATTTATTTCTTTATATATAAAAAAATATATAAAAAACATTTTGAAGGAGTTTTTGTTTATAGCAGCTTTGTGTTTCTAAGTTAGATTTCATCAATACAAACATCGAACAGTGTTCAATTCTAAGCTAAGCTAATTCTAGCTATTTAAATGTTTATTTCAAGATAAATATGATATTAAAACATTAGTTAATTTTAACCGATTACAAAATACCGTAAACATATTGCTTACATTTAATAATAATAAAGAGCAATTTTAATAATATGAATTTAAACAGTAAATTCTTTGTTCAGCATTTTCTGGTAAAATCGTTGTTCAGCATTCGTTCCGGTCAGACATGATGGTCACGCATAACTGTTGACAAAATGCAACATTTATATAGAATGCAATTCTTTAAAAATATATTGTATTGATATTAAATATTGAGGCCAGCCGTGGCGCTGGAACACTAGCGTGCGAATGTAAGCGACAGGTTGTGGGTTCGATTCCCACTCGTGAAAATGAAATATTTTTATTTTTCATTTCCTTGCTTTGGTAACGAAGGAAAGCGCGGAGTTGAGCTCCGTTACTCGACACGCAACGCTTCTAAAATTCGCGGAAAAATGGGGAACGGAAGTGTCTTAAAGGGATGATGGGTGAGAGAGATTAAGCGGAAAGTAAGAAAAAGAAGCAAAATTATGATCTATCGTACAGGAGTTGAAAGGCGTCTGAGATCGATCTCAGTCGAGGGAATGTTTATGTGAAAATATTTTCAATGTTTTTAAATAAAGTTTAAAAGATTTTTAAATAAAGAAAGAAAATATGTATATTAAAACGTCTAATAAATTTTAAACGCATAAATTATCTATAGAAAATTTTAACATTTTTTTTCATTCGTGCACGAGAAGTGCATTCGTTACGGCCGTTTCATTTTATTATTATATTATATCACATCGTTAATAAAATAATTATTTAATCACATTTATTATTTAAGTTTTAATTTATTTATTAGTTATTATTGTAATTTATATGATGTATTATTTATATTTAAAGCAAAAGATATTTTTAGATTCTGAAAAGGTATTTCCATAATTCAATCTAAGGTGAACAACGAAACAAACGACAAAAGCAGAAGATGCCTAAATTTAAAGAAAAATACATTTGCGACGACACTAGGTTCTTTCTACCTACCTCGCGTAAAGCCTAAAGCGTGCAGCTAAAGTATATTTTTATAAATAAAATTTTATATTGAACAAATAATACATTCTTGGAATATTTATATCATTTAAGTGTTAGTTTTTGCTTAAATTACTCGTAAATCATCGCATGGAGAAATAAAAAAAACCGAATAGCATGTCACGGTCTTAAGTAGAAGTAACTGTTTACTACTGCTACAATGGGTTGCATCAGGTCACTTTTTGCAACCTTCTCTGACATTCCTGAGCATTTGTTATGAGCGAGTGTGAGAAAAACTCATTGATATAGTTTCAATTCATCGTTTAGATAAGAAATGAACAATATTTATAAATAACATAATTCAAGGATGTGGTAGTAAAACCTTATTTATATGTAATTTCTTATGTTTATATAATTGAAAAGATTTGCTGATATACATACATATAAGATATTTTTCATTCTATCAATTTCTCAATATCATTCTCGATTCTGCGAAGGCACTTGTGATATGTTATTTCTATTTACACCCCCATTTTCCGCTCAATTATCCAGACATTGCATGTTAAGTCAGTCTCGAAAAAAGAGAGCACCACGCGTTGTCTTATTACCAAAGCGGGCAATGTAATGAACCATTCCTCCGTAAGAGAATCGAACCTAGAACCATTACGTTTAGCCAGACGTTACCCGACATCCCTGCAACAGCCTCAAAGAAATATAAATAAATACTATATAAATAACAACATAAAGTTATTACAAATAAATATTACATCACCAGTACATCTTTCGAGTTGCGGTAGCGTAACGCAATGTCCTAGGCGTGTTAACGTACTGTTAATTCGCTTCGTTTGTTTCACTTGTGGTTAGTGCCTAATGCCTATTGCCTTCCAGTTAGATGATGTCATTCTGTTATTTTAGCTTTAAAATTGTTTTAAGTTTTAAAATAGTAAATATACCTTCACACTGTATCCCGTATATAGCAGGTTAGACACAGGGAACATGGTATTCTCCATCCAACATGAGTTGCGGAGTTCAACGCTGCGCTTTGTTCTGAGTCCGGAAATGAAAATAATTCATTTTTCCGAATTAAAATCAAACCCACTACCGTTGTTTACAGTTAGAACCCTTGCTGCTGTGGAACAACGATGGTAATTAATTACCTTACCACATGTGGTTTGATAGATATTCTTATTTTATATTAACAGAAATGTTTATTACTTTTCTTTTTATTTAAGATATTTCTAATATCTTAGATAAAAATATTTAAATACTTAAACATAAAACTAATATTACAATTTTGTGTAGAAAAGTTAGAAATTAAATATTACACTACACATATGAGGAATACTTATGACTGAGAATACTAAACAGAATATTAGGTCTATCATCGTTAATTTGAACTTACGATAGCCACACATTTTCTTGTACGCCCACAGAAAAGTCATATTTCACTAATTTAACCAACTTCTCTATACTATTGTGATGTTAACAAGGATGTTTATAGTTTCGGAAACTTTTGTTGCTCAGATCAGAAATCAGAACACATTCCAAAATTATGTAAGTGGATCACCTTGAAGATATCTCATATATAGAATATAAACTATAGACCTTTGCAACTAAAACATACTTCCCATATTAGGAACTGTTTTTAATGTTCATTAATTTTTTTTTTGTTATTTTAGGCATTTTTGTAGTATTGTTCTTGTTTATTTTATCTTGATTTTTGATGGCGAAACTCAATAACCAAAAACGAACGAAGAAAATGTTTTAAAAACAAATGTTCCTTCTAGTGGAAATCGAACCTACAACTATTACTACAACTTTGAACACAAGCAAAACTTAAAATATATATATAACATAGAAGAAATACATATATATTTAGATAATAACAATAACTATACTTAATATATTTACACGTACAGTTAGCGCTTCACGCATAATGCACAGTTTCACACATTCAGCCAGTGTCAACAAACTGAACGACCTGAAAGTGACCCGGGAGCCCGAGACTCACAAACTGCTATAATAGCGTAAACTAGTCTTTTCGTACATTTAATACATAAGTGGTATTGCTTTATTTTCTAATAGTTATACAAAACAAACAACGATTACGATTTTTAGTTTTTCATTTTTTATAATATAAATATGTAGGTAATTGTGTAATTTGTAATGTCAAAAGAACTTACTTCCTCCTGGCCCTAATCCCGGCAATTGCCAGGATCTACCTTCCTACTCAACTTACTCCAAATAGTATCTACAACTATGTAAGTGTAATTACCAATTCAAGATTCGTAGCTTAACTTAGCCACTCCAAGTTTGACGCAAAAAGGCATAGAATAAATGATAATTTGTAAAAGTATAATTTAAAACCTTAGAATTAATAGTAGGTACGCTAGAGTGGTAAATAATCTCAGGAATTACAGGTTCGAATTATTTTTTTGGTATTGGATAATTTATCGAGGAAGGCATCAGGTTAATCGTTCCCATATCATATATGTAACCTACTTTATTTCGTACGACAAAAAAATTCTATACTATTTCTAATTTATAATGCGGGCAAAGCCACATTTTTACATGCGACAAGTATTAGATACCTTTATAGGCATAGAAGAAAAATGAATCGTAAACAATCCTTAAATTGCAATTTAAAACAATTTGCCAAAACTATTGAGTACAGCAAAAGACATACACACGCAGCTGTTCCCATTTAACCAATAAACACTTAAGTGGTGTCAGCGGGATCTATTAGCGTGCAAATCGACTATGATATCGTGTAATGGCTGACAGAACTATATCGAATCTAATTAAATATGCTTGATTCCTCTTAAGTGATCTTAAAGTAAGGCCAATAATAAACTAAATTATTTTATATAGTCGTTGCACGACGACGACCACTTGGAGGCGAATGACTATAAACGCGACGGTTGTAAGTTCAATTTCCGCTCGGAGAAGTTAATTATTTTCATTTTCTCGATCTGGCTCCTCTCACTACTTCACTAGGTTCCCTTTACCCTAACATGCGGGAAAAAGAATGAAGCTATCTTAAAAGAACCAAGTAACTACTTACTAAGGATACGCATATATCTCTTTTATTTAGTAGTTTAATCCTTGCAC
This sequence comes from Heliconius melpomene rosina, assembly GCF_056956725.1. Lineage (NCBI taxonomy): Eukaryota > Metazoa > Arthropoda > Insecta > Lepidoptera > Nymphalidae > Heliconius > Heliconius melpomene. The sequence continues at coordinate 4,354,726 of NC_140389.1, read as the reverse complement.
ATCATTTAGCTTTCTAACGCCCACTATACACTGAGTCAATAATGAACTACATTTTATGGTTGGGTCATCGTGTCTAAATTTTTGACTAAAATAGTTTAGAAAGTATTCGTTCTAAAAATACGTCTGTAAACAAATATAATCCATTTAAGTAAATATTGGCATGCGAAGCGAATTTGTGTAAATATTGATAAGCGAAGCGAGTAGAGCGTAACCCTAGAGGGTTATGCCCCTCTATAGAGATCTAAAAGCTTAAGGGTTAGGACCTACTAACTTTTAAATTTATCTCTATCTCTTTAAAAAGAAAATAAATATTGTTCTTCTGTTTCATTTATAAATCATTGTTCTCATTTCACCATAACGTTACGAGAAAAAGTAAAAAAAGCACTATTTCATAGTTATAAAAACAAACAGCCGGTGTGCTTCCGACGAGACATTTAACATCTGGACTCGGCGATTTTTTGTTGAGTAAACAGAAGGCACGCATTTCCTTCCTCTAATTGTATTCACCTTTAAATACTTTCATAATAAAAAGTACAAAAAGTACAGATAAGGAAAAATTGCATTGCATATTATAAATTTTATATATATAAATAAATTGGGACCGTCGCGCGTCGTGCTGCAGCGGCACGGATGACTGTAAACTCGTGGGTTGTGGGTTCGATTCCCAATCGGGGGAATTAATTATTTTTATTTACTCCCTCTCGTAACACGTGATCTACATGAACACGTGATCGGATGCATCGTGAAGCTAAGAAAAATAATTGCATATAGCATAAATATTGCAATTTATCATTTTTATTCAGATGCATTTTTACACAAAAATGCATGTTGTAATTGTAGCTCAGTACAATGTCTGACTACACCTACAAATATTAATTGAGGGTTCGCTCTGGCCCGCGTATAGCCGGGTAGAGTAAACCTAATGTAAAGAAACTCTGTTCTGTGTAAGTAGCGGAATTCAACGCCGCGCTTTTGAACTGAAAATAATTTATTCATCCGAGTGAGAATAGAACCCACAACTACAGTACTACCTACTTTACGTACGTATTATCACTTACATCATATTCTAATCAATCCGCAGTATGAATAATTCCTAGATATCAATTCTATAAAAACAATGTAAATGGAAATTACATATTAATTATTTATAGATAATTTCAAAAGAATTTAGTATAAAAAAGCTAAATATGTACGGAAGCGTTCCACACAATTGGTTCTTCATTACGCCAAGGCCGACTCGCAATTAATTCAGTTCCTTTGTAATTTAATCGATTTTTTTAATTGTTTAATTTACGACATTATCACCATATGGTTACTAGTTAGTTATCTCTAGTAGATAGTGTAATTAATTTTAAAAGTATTTTAATTTTAAATTAAGTATTAACTACACGTATAAAAAAGTATTTTAATTTTATATTAAGATAACATAGAATAGAAGACGCGCGTCGAAATTAAAAATTAATTACTTTATTTTCACACGGAGAAGGAGCCAGAAGATGGAGGCTACTATCAAGACCGTGAGCGTAATAATAGATTAAAACACTCAAAATTTCCCAAATTCAATAGGAGGATTCGATAAGAGGGGATAAAAACAATTTATTAATTTCAGGGTAATTTCAGAGTTATTTAATTATATATTAAAAATATTAATTTCTAGAATATAGGATGATAAATGTTATATTGACATTATGGTGAAAAAAAACCATTTTGTTTCATTTAAAGATAAAGAACATAAACGATAATAAATTATTCTTGCCTAAATTCAAATTTGCCTTCACATTAGTTTCAAAATTTTTAGTTTAGCATTCCTATATAAAATTATAAGAGGCCATTAGAGCAACTAGGCTATGTATTACACATCCTGCCAACCTAATTTCAAATGAATTAGGTGAATTGAGAAATAACAAGACAAGACTTGTTACTTTTAATGTCAGAATTTCACTTTGTGTATTTTTTATATTTTTTATTATTGTATTTTTTATATTTTTTATTAATTATTTTGTATATTTTTTATTTTATAAAAATATAATTTTACATACTTAATGTGATTATTTTTATAATAAGGGTATAAGTTTGATATTAATTTTGACAAAACAGGTATGTAGAAGAACATGTTTGTTTAATAATCCAGTGCACCGAGATGCCATTTTCAGCGATGAAACAGTGTCTGACTCTAAATGTGATGGTTGTGGGTTCTCAGGGGTTTTCTCAGAAGAACAAAGTGTTTTAGAAGTAGGCACTCTTTACATGTGTTACAATAGGCAGGATAAAAAAAATAACTCTGTATACAAAAACTCAGAGAAATGTGCAGATATCTGAAATGGAACTGGTCAGCACAGTTCTTCAAAGTATGTCATTATTTCCTCAGGTTCAATTATAAAAAAAGAGACGAAAAATTTATGAAATCAAGTGAAATACATTAAACAGTATAAATATAATATATATAATAATAACAATGTTATTAATTTAGGCTGGATCTGATATGACTTGTATGATTTATTGTAACAAACAATATAAATAATCTGCTTAAATAATTTCCAATTGTACTGTACCGTGAAAATATAATAAAAAAATATATATGTTAATTTTTTTTATACTTATTCAATGTGAAATATAAATTACGCAGGCAACGTGAAATATAATATAATATTTACATTTCGTATTGATTTAGTGATTAACTTTATATGTGAATTTACTCCTCCTTTTTAACACACAAACGAATTAAAACCGGTACAATATTTTTATAAGTGAACTCATTAAAATATGTAAAAACCATTAAGAAAAAGTACATTTATAATGATCATATGTGTTTCATTCGAGATTTCCATCGAGGTCAAGCTCAGAGAGGTTAAAAAATCGCAATGAAAGTCAAATAAGGCAAAAACGTTACCTTGCCCATTACTGGTTTGGACAACTTTAACTTTATACAAAGTACCCAAAGTAAGAAACTATAACACAAACTCACCTCAACTATAAGATTTTATCACAAAAACCAACTTTAATTTATACGACGTTGCAAAATGTATAAAAAACCAAAACAATCACAGTTTAAGAACAAGCTCATTACGAATTTTACAATTACAGACCAAAGTTTCAATTTTCTGTAATTATCACAGTCATGCACAACTCACGATGTTATAACTTAGTGTTTTTAAAATAGTAAAACGAAATACTAACGAAATAAAAAAAAACGTAAACAAAACAAGTAGAAGGAGCGCCCACCAAACCGAATGACTAACCAAAGCAAACTGAAGTTAGCGAGAAGTCAATGATGGGAGTAAAATTAAAATTTGCGTCACAGATTATTAAATAAACAAAGGTAGATATCTGTCACAGAGTATACTAAAACGACTCGATTGGTTTCATGTCAAAGTTACTCGATATCCACTTGCAGTAACTGTGCCGTAAAAAAGGTATATAATATAATTAATAAATATATATAATTTATAAAACAAATATTTTTGGTTATTTTATTAGTTACGCATAAAAAATAATTATCTTGTTGTTTATAAAATATGCTTTATATTAATACGATAGATCTAAAATCGAATTTAGATTTTTAAACTGTTATATTAATCGATTCTATAATTCTATGAAGAGAGCAACAAATCATGACGTTTATTTTGAAGTACAAATACAAAATGACACTGTCATTTGAAACGTACGGTATAGCCATTTAAAAAATATATAAATTATAATATATTTGAGGCTAATCGCGGCGCAGGGATACAAGTGTGTGAATATAAACGCGACTGGTTGTGGGTTCGATCACCACACGATTATTATAGACTATAAAATATTTATTTCAATTTAGATTTCCATTTCTTAGCTCTGGTGTCAAGGCAAAGCGCGGCGTTGAGCTGCTCCATTCAATACATAGGAGCAATGTCTTAACTCCAATATCTGATAAAATCACATATTGAAGTCTCTTTTCTCTGGTGCATTGCAGTAGCTTTTTCCAATATCATTATATAGTAAATAAATCACATATATTTAATATAATATAAAGGATAATCAAATCTATTTTAAGTTTTTACATTAAGAACATGTCATCATATTGCGAACTGGTTATGTTGTGTAGAAATTGTAGTGTAGGCAAAGAATTTGGCATTTTTTTTTAGTAATTCTAATCGCAGAACACATTTACCAAAGGTTCTAATACTTTAAAATTATAATTTTGATATAAATTAAATGTCGTTTCTCTTCACTGAAATGTTATCAGGGAAAATAACACACAAGCACAGTTTTGCTTTCAAATTTAATATTACGTCGGCTTAGTGTGTAAACCTGCTAAATCCAAAAAGAAAAAATCCCCTTTTTACACAATATTTTTTTTGTAACGGAATTACAATTCACGACTCATAGAAGCCGTCCAACACAGGCTGAGTTTGGAATGTACCTAAAAGGTTCGAGTTCAATTCCCTGTAGGTTCGTTTAAATTTTAAAAAATGTTCTTAAAAAAACATCAGGTTAATTTAAAAAGATCAAATAATTAAATAGAATAAGATTTTATATAATAATTGTTAAGGGAATAATTGAAATACTATATATGCAAACTATTCGTTTATTATTAACATATTCATATTTTACATTTTATTTTGAGCTGCACTATAATTACATATCGACTTGTATATATTATTATAAATATATTAATGGTCAGTTCTTTGTGCCTTCAGTTAATGTTTCTTTGAAAGTCTGTAAAAAAAATATTGTAATGATTATTAATAAAAAAAAAGCCTAAAGCTGTATTTTAGCTTGTTTTTTCTAAATAAAAAAAGCAAAGAAAATATAAGTCATTATGTATGGCGCTGTGATCTTTGCGTTTTTAAAGTGAGAAAAGTGAACGAAATTTGGAACAAAAAAAAATGTTTTGTACTCCTTGTTCTATTATTGGTATTATATGTTTTTTTTAATTTAAAATTTTAATTTGCTTGACTCGTAAAGTAGTTTGTTGTTATAAGACAAAAACTAACATCTACATTTATATTCATAACAATAATAATAATTACAGACAAAATAACATAATTGCTTTTAATGTTTGCAAAATAAATGGTTCATTAAGATATTTTCCTGATCTTAATAGAATCGTATTAACGCAATGTTTGAATATGAATCGTATTAACGCAATGAGTTATTTAAATTACTTTAACTAAAAAAATACCTGAATTTAGGTGAAAAACGACGTCTTCTGGCTTCAATGGATTGGAGTGCTGGTTTCTCCTTAAATTGAAAATGTAAAATTTTACGTTTATTTATATTTGATAGAAAATAAAATAAATATTTTTTTGATACAATGTGAACAACAATAAATAACATTTTCATGACACACGAAAATTGTGACTTCAAACCATACTCTGGGAAATATTTAAATAAAAATAAATTATTGGGAAATATTTGATTGGTGTAAAATATATATGATGGTGGAGGCTGTTAGACATAAAAGAGTATAAAGTTCTCTCTCACTCACTCTCCCATTTAAGAGACATAGCGAGTTTGGTGGCGAAACCAGAGAGTAAATTAAAATAATTATTTTCGAGTAGGAATCGAACCCACAGCTGACACATTCACAATCAGCTGCTATGTGCTGCGCCATGACAGTCTGAAATAATATATTTAATTAGATGCTGTTTTATTGTTACCTCCTCCTCAGCAGCACCTTTAGGTGGGCCGTATTCAGCGAATCCAGGGGGTCCATATTCAAGAAAACCGACAGGTTCTTGTTCCAAAGCACTAAAAAAAGATTTTTTTATTTTAATTAAGTTTTACCTGGTTTCTCCTCTTTGTATTATTTAATTAAAAAGAAAAAACAATATTTTCAAATATATATTACGAAAATCAGTTTAGTATGTATTTACATATACATTTTTTAATACCATGAATCGTATGTCTGAGGTTCGTATTTGGAAAATCGATTTCCATTCTCAGATCGATCTTGAGATCCCCGTTTCCTTCATAGATATAATTTATTAATGGAAACGGCATCTCTAGGTGGATCTCAGGGTCGAGATTATAAAAATGGGCTTTAACTTTAACGACTTCAACTTATTTGATGGACTTTAAATTAATCTTTCTAAATATCTTAGAAAAAATATAATAGTTACCCAGATATAGACACGTCGCTAACAGCTTGACTTACTTCGGACTGAAAATAAATAAATTTTCTTAGAACGATTATTTAATACAAAAACAATACCTTTATGAAAAATAGTAAAACTATTACCTGTAATACTTTAACTTCATTTTCTATACTGGCGATGATATCGGGAATGTTTTGGGCGGATACAAGACCAACTGCTTGTGACAATTCGGACTGAGATACTTCTGACTTTTCATTGGACTGTGATTCATTGACTTCCTGTTTTTGTTCTTGTTGACTAACAGCTTCTAGGTTGGAAGACTCTTGGGATACTTGTTCAGAAATTTCTTGCACTTGAGGTACTTGCGAAATTGGCTCCACTTCCACTTGAGATACTTGGGATACTTGTTCAGATTCCACTTGAGATGCTTCAGATCCTTGGGATACTTGTTCAGCTTCCACTTGAGATACTTCAGATACTTGGGATATTTGTTCAGCTTCCAATTGAGATAACTCAGATACTTGGGATACTAAGACATCAGCTGGGGTAGATTGGGATTCCTCAATAGCCAGTAGATTAGCTTCACTACTTTCATTTACAACTGATTCAGTTGATCCTTCTGAGCTCACCACATCTTCAGATTGTAAGATCTCAACATTGTTAACTTCAACGTCACCAGCGTTTAGGGAGATTTCAGAAACTTCCACAAGTGGCTCAGATACAGTGCTCTTTTCTTCATAAGCATAAGATGCAGTAACTGCTTCAGAAGATTGTTCTATGTTAGCTATAATTTAAAATATATATAAATATATAAAATATAAAAAATAGCCTAATTCAAAAAAATTGGCGCATCGAGTATATGCTTTTTGAATTCGAAATTCATTTGGTGCAATTAAATAAAAATTAAATTCAGATTATTTTTTTTTGGGCGATTTCATTAACTGCTTTTGACAATTATGACTGAGATACTTCTGACTTTTCATTGATCTGTGACTGACTACCTGTTTTTGTTCTTAAACAATGTCTTTCTTCAAAGAACATATAACAAATAGTTGTAATAATCTAATGTATTATTAGTAAGTAACATTTTTATATAATTTAATACCTTCAGAAGCGACCTCGGCTTGTTGCACAACGGCTTCTTCTTTAATCTCAACTTGTGCACCAAAGCTCTGCTCGACATCAACATCTGGGAGACCTTGGCTGATCAGATTTTGGGAGACCTCTTGAACTACTGGTGGTCCATATTCTCTCAAAAAATCTGAGCCTGATGCTTCAGAGCCTTCCAAGATTACTTCTTTCGGGCTTTCTGACGATGGCTTCTGGAATTACAATTTTATTATGTTTCCTTTAGTTTTAGTAAAGTATAGTTTTATTTTTAGTTTAGATATCTTTGCTCTATCATATTTCGGAAAATGTTTCTTTTAATCACAAATTATTTTGTTTTTAAGAAATATAAATATTGTACCAATTCAGAAGGTAAATAGAACGCTGGTCCTTGTGGCCTCCAACCGCTCGGCAGGTATGGTCCAGATCCTCTGGCGGATACTGAAGCTACGACGAAAAGTACTACTGCAAACATCTGTAAAAGAATAAGAGAATCCTTATATAGAACAAAATAAATTCTTATTAGGACCATTTTATTAGGATCAACAAAATAAATGGAGGAATTTGTCTTTACATAAGTATGCAAAAATTACAATTTTGTATTGAACCAGATTCCAAATCAACGATATAATGGAACTACTTATTGCTTTGCTATTCCAATGAACAAATAATACGATAAAAACTATTTATAAATTGAAAAATATTTATAAAATAAAATAATTGTATTACCTTCATGTTGTTCAGATATTGAGATCTTCGAAAATGAGATGCGAATGATGCTGTGCTATACTGGGAGCTGAATTTATACTAAATACGGCCGCTATTAAAAAAAACAAACAAACCAAGGCTTACGGTAAATATTTGAAAATTAATTAATTATGTTTTGCACTTTACTATGCGAATTAGAGCGATGGTCAAGGACAGTCTATACCTATGTATGTGATATCCATAAATTAGATTTCAATAAATGTAAGTGTGTAACCTAGGTACTGTTAAGACATTCTGTTACTCACTTTCTGACCAATTTTCGAGACATTGGAATTGCGTGTTGAGTGGCACAACCCAACGCCACGCTTTGTCTCGTTACGAGAGTGAAAAAAGTGAAAATAAATCATTACCCTAATTGGAAACCGAACCCACAACCCTCGTGGTTACAAGCAACCGCCGATGGACTTTATTTTGCTTTTCAGTCTGTCGCCATCCACTACTTTACAGTGTACGTCGGGCTCTCTTATACAGCGCCAACTCTCTCGATCCTATATAGATATCACTAATACCATTACAATATAAGCAAAAAAACGCAATGACGTTAGTAACTCTATTGGAGAATACTAATATATACCTAAAACTATGCACGACAGTTGTGAAAGTTTGTGAGGATGGATGCTTTCACACAGATTTAGATGAAACTCTACAGTAATATTAATATTTCCTATGTTGAAAAAAAAATGGATTCTGTTCAAGGTGCCTATGCATTTTACGTAAACAACAATTCGACTGCATAAACGTAAAACAAAAACAATCGGATTATTTATTGGAATGGAATTGGATTTATTGGAATGGAATTGGATTTATTGGAATTAACAGTCGGGACGTTTTCATCAACAAATTCTTATTTAAGTTTTTCTTATGAAGATTTAATTAGTTAAAGAATATGCCTCTATTGTCAATACATAGAGTTAGTTTTATGCATTCGCAATATTTGGTTTTTTTTTAGATAATTTTGTTATTTCAAATTTCGTTTGCGTTGCGCAGTCGGGTAAAAAACATAGTGATAAAATATTGTTTTTTTAATTTAAAGTAGATGAAGGTGACCATAAGTATATACCAACAGATTACGTATAATCTTAATCTTCAAATAGTCTAGTTCAAATTTTAGAATTATTCATGGGTAATATTTAAATTAAAAAAACCCTTTATAAATATTTGTACTGTTGTCATGCACCGTCAGAGCGTCTGACTGCAAATAAATTATTTTCATTTCCTCGATCTGGTAAATAAACAAAGCACGGTGTTGAGTCCCATTGGTTAAAATTTTAAATGCCCCCAAACTAGGTTCCCTTTGCCTACCCTACTGCGAGATAAAGCGCGAAGCTAAAATAAAACATACAAAAATTGAACTTAACCATCGATTTTTTTTTCTATAATTACCATATTGATTCAAAAGCTAATTGTTAATTTAAACAGAAATCCCCAGAATCGTATAGGCACGTAATACTAGATCAATGAAGGCAAATATTGGCAGATTTCACGATTGATTTGTTTGACATCGATAATGGGTTACACAACGCGATCAAACTCAGGACCAAGGATAAGGAGCATACATACAGAAAAAAAAAAATATTATTGTATAATTTGTCCTTGGTCCTACTATTTAAAAAGCATTATGAAAAAAATTGCGAAGAAATATTATTTAACGTAAGGTTATTTATGAAGATTTTTTAAACATGAGTAATAGACTGGGATCCGGCCGTTGAATCCTGCATATACGAGTTTTCTTAATTAAACCTATATTAATGAATAATACATGATTAGTAGAACAGATTACACCTGGGTTGCCTGGAAGAATCCTGCCGCAATCACCTTTAATTACATTTTTTCGTAACTCGTTTTTGGAGAAAATTGCACCAATACGTTTTTTATTTGAATCGCACATCATTTGAAAGATAATCCCATAAGGAATTGGAAAATTAAGGGTTGCCAGCTCTCAGTCTGCCGCAAGTCTAGGGTTGCCTGGTTTAAACATGTCACTAAATGTTAATAATTTATATCAATCTTAAAATCAATGTTTATTCTAATTGTTCACCTGTTAAATGATGATTTTAATCATATTAAGTACACGCAGAAAACTATTTAAAGATGAAATCATTCTTATTTTTCAAGTAAAATAATAATCCATAATATTGAGTATTCGCAAAATTTATTTTATAAATAATGATATTTAGTTAAATAACCCTTTTAAAACAACTAAGTTATCTAATTAAGTAAATGTTTACAAATATCGATCTACTATAAGGTATTAATTACAACATGTTTCCTTAATATAATGAGAGGTGACAATTATCGCGGATATTTTTTTTATTAATTAAGAAAATGTGGAAAATTACATTTCAATAAACAATCTCTCTCTCTCTTCGCCCTCTGCTTGTTTGATTTAACAACGCCGTCCGTATCCGTAGAAAGAACTATGGCGCCCATCTTTTTGGTACGAATATTTACGTTTTTGCAAAGTAAATGAAAACTATTCAACTAATAAAAACTATTAAAAAATATAGATAAAAAAATGTCGCTAGCAAGAACTTCTCCGTCTATGCTGATAGTTTTTAAGGTATTTAGGTCTGAAAGAATTGTTCTTATAATTATAATAAAGCGTAATCACTCACTAACGTCCCTAACTTAGTATAATCAAAACTGAGGCAACTCCCACGGCCACAATTGTCTACATTTTATTAAACTATATAATATTAAATATTAAAGTATACTTACGTTTTGCATTAGAAAATAATTAAAAAATACTTCTTTATATTTTTGTTTTAAAACAATGAACTTTTTGTAATACTGTAAATGATAACTGTGCATTGTGTCACTATTTAAAAAAATGTCACTGTATTTAAAATTCATTTTTTGGCGAAACAATAACATAATTTTACACTTTTGGAGAGATTCCTTGTTAAATTCTATCACATTTTCACTCCTGCCGCACAAAAAACACATCTTAATTTTTGTCAAGTAAAAACGTCTTTACTCCAAAACGAAAGGTAAGTAACTAAGTAATATGCTCAAAAACAACTCATTTGGCCATCTGCACTTTTATTACATTTAGAAACAATACATCTTCGAAAATAATTTTATTGCATTTGGTTTGCTTTGTTTCGCGCCGCAAAATGTTTATCTATAGTAAAAAATAGCCTACTAATTGATATTTGCCGACTCTCATAAACCGTAAATAGCGTTTATTAGTCGGCATTACTGTCGGATTTTCTTCGAATTTATTTTGCTAACTTAGTTTTGTTTATTATAATTCTATTATATATATTTCTTTCCTATGCAAATTATTAAAAATTGCGTGAGAAAAAAATAATTGCGGCAAGCCTTGTCAAATCAAACAAGTAGAGGACGAAGAGAGAGAGTTCATTGAAATGTATTTTTCAATATAATTAATAAAAAAAATATCCGCAATAATGGTCACCCTTCATTATATTAAGGGAACATGATGTATATGTATTAATAGTTTATAGTAGATCAATATTTGTAAACATTTATTTAACTAGATAATTTAATTGTTTCAAAATGGTAATTTAAATTAATAAATAAATATTAGTATTTAGAAAATAGATTTTGCAAAGACTCAATATTATAGATTCATTATTTTACTTTAAAAATAAGGATGATTTCTTCTGCCCCATGATCTTTAAATAGTTTTCTGCGTGTACTTAATATGATTAAAATCATCATTTAACAGGTGAACAATTAGAATAAACATTGATTTTAAGATTGACCTTCTATTATATAATATTTTACTTTAAAACATAAGGCAGACCGCGCATTTCATCGTCTATTCTCATAGTCAAACGGAACCGGAATAAAATATTTCAAACGCTGGCAACCCCTGTTTGCGGCAGGAATTTTCCAGGCAACCCTGTTTTATAGTGTTCAGAAAAAAATAAGCTTTAATTTGATATATAATTCATTAAAAAACACACATGAGTGCAAATGATTAACATTTAGTGACATGTTTAAACCAGGCAACCCTAGACTTGCGGCAGACTGAGAGCTGGCAACCCTTAATTTTCCAATTCCTTATGGGATTATCTTTCAAATGATGTGCGATTCATATAAAAAACGTATTGGTGCAATTTTCTCCAAAAACGAGTTACGAAAAAATGTAATTAAAGGTGATTGCGGCACGATTCTTCCAGGCAACCCAGGTGTAATCTGTTCTACTAATCATGTATTATTCATTAATATAGGTTTAATTAAGAAAACTCGTATATGCAGGATTCAACGGCCGGATCTCAGGGTATAAGTAATATTAGAGTAATATTAATATTCAATGTTACTAAATAAGTAGAATATCACATTATTTTTATATGCTTTTTTCCAAATGTATGAATGAAGGAGAGCTGTTAAATATTATTAAATGTGGAAAATAGATTGATTGATTTCTCGATATATGGCGTTTCGAGCGTGCCAGTTGAGCACAATTCATTTCGCCAATGTCACGTTGTATGGAAAACACACGAAGGAAATTGACCGGTAATAAAAAAGATAAATATAATGTTGAAAATAAAAACAATATTTACATAGACATTGCATTCATTAATAAATAGATGTCAATGAGAATGATGAATCCTGTCATTTTTTTGCCAACTGTCGATATAACAGGTTGTTTTAAGTTTTAATTGAAATAAGTTAATATAATTAAAATTATTATTTTTCTTTATAATCGTCAAATACATTCTTTTTTAAATCAAATATATTAGAATATTATATTGCCGTCAAAACCACAAACAAATTTTTAATCTTATGTACCTATGTGTACGAATTGGGTCAAAATAGAGTTGTAATTTTTTCTTAATTAATTAATAAGATAGGTATGTATAGAAACAAGTGAAACTGTTACTGTTACAAGTGAAACTGTTACTGTTACGTGCTGACTACGAAATATGTTAAAAATAAAGAATAATCCATTTTAAAAACAAATAAAATTATTTATTCGAATCATAAATAAAAAGTATATTGTTTACAATATTACAAATTAAAAGCAAAGTGACATATTTAAAAGGATAAAGAAACACAATTTTAGTCAGTATCCAGAGCGGGCCTCCTGGCCGCTCTTGTATCCGTTTCCGTTGCTTCGGGAATTAGCGGTGCTATCATATCCGTTTCCGTTGCTTCGGGAGTTAGCGTTGCTATCATATCCGTTCCCGTTGCTTCGGGAGTTAGCGTTGCTATCATATCCGTTCCCGTTGCTTCGGGTGTTAGCATTGCTATCATATCCGTTGGAACGGGTTAGATCTTCTGAATCTTCATAAGATATTTGGGGTTTGAATCCGCGTTCGTCAGCTTCATAACTTACGGTCTGCAACAAGGAAGTAGATTTGAGTAATATTACTTAACTTTTTTTACGTCGGATTTATATATTTATATATAAAATATTTTTAAAAAATGAACATTAGAAAAAAGATATGTTTATATTCATATTGTAAGGACAAGTTTAATACTGTGTAAAGTTGTATAGAATAATATTAAATCTGAATGCATTAGTTTTTCTGTCTGTTAATATTATATTATTAATAATATTTTAAGCAATTGTACCATGATTTCTGTTAAGTTTAACATTAGGTTAGTAAATTTTTAAAGTATAATCATTTAGAAAGGCTTGTTAAACAAAATGTTGATACAATATTTTAAAATAAACTAAAGCCAATAGCGTAGTGAAGGGTCACTAAGTTTTTTCTATCGCATTGTTATGTATGATGTCACAATTACCTGTTTTCTACCATCAGGTAACACTACATGATATTCTCCTTGCGCCCTTTCCTCTACTCTCTCCTCATGATGGCCGAAGTCTGTGCCTTCACTGAAGTCACTCACCATATAACCGAAGTTGTAGTTCGCTGGTTCCTGTACACAAAATAAAGTATAAGTACTGTTTTTTTTTATTTACTATGTTTTTTAGAATATTTAAACTTTTTAAAGTACTTATGCTTTGTTCTGTGTTTTTCTGATCAAAGTCTTTTAATAATGATTTTTGATGGAAAAATTAAATTATTTGTATATGAAATGAACTTGGTAATTTTTAGAATGGATAACAAAAAAATGAAAATTTAGTTATAATTTAATGAAAAAAGCATAATTAATTATATATTTAAATGCTAATAATGATGTTATTAAAAAGTCAATTGAAATAAGGTTCGACTCACCGAGTTTACGTCTATGGCATTTCTAGCGAAATCAGCCGAATTCTCATCGTAGCCCTGTGCTTGACCAATTCTAGCTTGAGTATGATCATGGGGGATGTTCCTAGAATTTATAGATAACTTTATATATATTTTTCGCCCCACGTAGGCAGAGGGAGCATAGTGATAAAATATTCCGTTCTACAATCCAGTGATATAATATAACCTATAGCATTCCTCCATGTGTGGAGTTTCCAACATAAACACTATTACAATTTGAACTAGTACTTCTTAAGATTAGAATTCTTCATTAATTCAAACAAATTCTTCAACTTTATAATATTAGTATAGAAAAAAAAATCTCAAAATATTACAAACCTGGCGCCACCACTAACATGTTCGTGGCCGTTAGTTGGTGCTGCAAAGTTTCTGGCAGCTATCACTTGAGGTAGCGGACTGGCTCCAGCTGGTCCTTGCGGGTACCCAGCATTGCGGTTTGATGGAGATGGTGGTAAGTAGCTGTGAATTTAACATTTTTATTGAAATTTATAATATAAATTGAAGTAAGTAAAATAAAGAGACATTTTCAAGGAAGAGTCTGGTTGATATTGATTGTCAAATGACAATATAATAAAACTAAATTTGTTAAAAATAGGTAATTTTCTTCACTTTAGTTTTAAGTCAGTTCAAAACTGATCTTTTTATCGCATTTAAATAAATGTATTACTTTCTGTAGTATTTTTAATATGCACTGTAGTGCAAATATTTACTTAACACCAATACTTAATAATCATTAAGTAAATACAAAAGACATCAACGCGCTCATTATTTTAACTAGATATACTTATAAATATTTTAATATAGTTTTTTTTTACACAAAGTAACAGCATAGCGATTCTATAGAAAAGCCTTCTAATGCTTGAAAAATGTTTTTTTAATATATACGAATATTTTATAAAGTTCTATTTTCGTTTACTGTATGGTAGCGCTCTTAGATCCCATTTGATACAGTCATTGTTTATTATAGCTTCTTAACATTAAAAATTTTTTCATTGTTATTTATTACTCAGTTTTTATTGTTAATGTAAATATGTTGATACTTTTATATCTTTTTTGTCAATGTAATTTTTGTTTATTTTTTTAGCTTCACGCATGTAGAAGGGTAAGCAGAGGAAGCCTAATGTTAAAACCCTCCGCTCCCAACTTTACACCGAAGCATTGCGTGTTGATTATTATTATATTATTGCGTAGATTTTTTTTTTCTTTTATATGGAATAGGCTTGCGTTTGACCGCATCAAGTCTGGTGAGCGTTGATGTGGTCTACGGTGGTGCACGCTTGCCTAGAAGATACCTATTCACCCTTTCTTTGAAAACCCCCACATTGTATGTTACAGGAAATACAGATGCCGGCAGTGAGTTCCAAAATACAGATGCCGGCAGTGAGTTCCAAGATTTGAAACTATTAAATATATCATTTCCTTGAGGAGGAATAGAACCCATAATCTGTCAGGTTTACAGTCCTGCACGCCTGCGCCACGACGGCCTGATATTTTTTTTGCTAATTATTAAAAGATTAGGTAAGATTTTAATCTTTTACCTGTTTGATGGAGGAGGCTCGGCTAAAGCGATAGCCGCGATGAATACAACAACAAAAATAGTCTGAAACAAAATGAATCAATAAATACAATTTAATTAATTTTAATATTATTATTATTTATTTTTTTTACATTTTTTTTATATAAGAGAAACATTAAAAACTAATTGGTAACATAAATTGGTAACTTTTTTCCCTTTGTAAATAAACAAAAAATGATGGTTAAACCCACCATAGAATCCATAATAATCAAACTAAAAAGAAAATCTCTTTGACTCTTTGCCTACTTCAAGAAATTTGAGATTTATATATATATTTAAGAAAATCACAAAAGTACCCAATAATTTAACAAAATATTAACACCGCAATTAACAATTAAAAGTACTAAAAGTAAAACAAAGAAAAAAGTTATATAATACATTAAAATAAGCTTTTCTATAGAGCATTACGTAACTCACCTTCATATTAGCAGTTGACAGACGAGTGATACAAGTGACACGAGAGACAAGTGATGCTCATGTCCTAATTCGAAACGTTTTTATACTGATACTTATTTAAAGGTAGGGGTGAAAAATTACTCTCATTATCCATATAATAGACGAGCTTTCAAGGTAGATGACGACTGGAACAATAGTTCTGTAGAGCCGCAATATGTGTTCTTTTTAAATTAATTCTAGTCATCAATACATTGAGAAAAATTAAAATTCTATCATTTTAATAAGGAATGTATTATATTTTTTTAACTCTTCGTGCTATCTTTACTGATATTATAAAGCTAGAGCGTTTTTTAAATAGACGCGCTTAACTCATTTGGCTAGAACTCATTTGGCTAGAAGTTTTATGTTGGATAGTCCATTTATCAATGAAAGCTAAAAGGTCCATTAGGAGTGATGGTAAAAGCTAATAAAACGTGATTTTGTACGAAATTTAGTTTTGAATGAAACTTGTATTTAACTACCACATTCTCTCTGTCTTTTTATATGGGATACAAATTTTTGCCCTACCTTAATTTTGTTGCCTTATAAAATCTTTTAAAAATCAACAACTCTACATATTTTCCTATTCGCGTATAAGGGTGTACGTAAGTCGTTGCGTCGTGATCACGGTTTCTTATGTATTTTTGCATAGTTAAGGTCATTTTAAAAATAATAGTATTAACAATAGATGTATGAAGTTACATCTCTATCTAGCTCTCCACATATTATTACAGAATATCTAGTGATATCATAATGGATTTATCAAATCCGGTTTTTTATATCTATTAAATTAGAGTAGAATTCAAGAAAACGTATATATATATATATTTAAAATAATCTATATCTTAGGCCGCTGTGGCGCAGTTACATAACGTGTAAGTGGATGTTTAGTATTCGATTTCCAATTACAAGATAGCACTATTTTCATTTTCTCACTTTGGTATGACAACAAAGCGTGGTATGAAGCTCAACCACTCAACATACAATGTATAAATAATAGAGCAGGGTATGGGCATGGGAAACAAAGTTTCTTTACATTAGGTTTCCTCTGCTTACCCTGCTTTTCGGAAAAAAACGCAAAGCAGCCAGAATAAATTTTAGGCAAACATGTATATTTTTGTGAAGATATAGTCAATGTTCGTTCAATATAAAATACTCATTTCTTTTTCAATTTTATTGAATTGTTTAATTTGTGTAGTAATATTTTTTACGGCATCTATATATCAGTCGTCTATAATGTTATTATATCGTCTTTATGCTGAATAGTTCATTTATTGAGGAAGGCAATATATCACGTTAATTCATGTAACTCTCTGTACTGAGTTTATATAAAAGGTTCTTCTTTATTTATCTTTATAACCTCAAAAGGTTCATTTGATAATATTCTAATAAAAATATATATTTATTTTATTACCTACGTATTATTTAAAATATCCAAGTAAAAAATCAAGAGGGTACTTTAAATTTTAAAGATCGATGAAGTGCACAAATATCACTTTTTGATGTCGTAACGACTAAATCATTATTTTTGGATTTTCACAATTTTTTACAATGTATATTTTTTTGCAAGGAATAAGAGTCACCTTAAAGGAGACTGCTCATAGTTTACACTGTATTAAAAATTATTATGGATTTGAAAGCTCTTAATTATAGGAAGTTTTTCAGACCTTCTGGTGGCATACCCTAAAGATGTAGTTTATCGACCCAACGTTATAATATTGCTATTTTTAATATTTTAACTGGAATGTTGCATAAAAAAAATATTTCATTAAATTGTATTTAACCAACTAACTCTAATTTGTTTATTAAATGGAAACTTTGAACCTGTTGTTTCATATGAATGACGACCAATTTAACTAATCTTAATTTTTTAAAAGTAAGATTATTCGCCTGTTAGTTTACCTATTAATAACAATGCAATACATAATGAATAAACTTAAAGCAACACGCATACGCAACAAGCAATATGCAAATATTTGTGTTCTTGATTCAAGTATTAAAATATTTCGATCCAAATTAGCACGAGTTGCCGTTATTTTAAGAACTTGAAATATATTTTACAGTTATTTTGGAATAAAAGGAGGTTAAAAATAAGAGGTTAAGAGTAATTATAGGTAACTATTTAATTTTTTTAGGATTCTCTTCCTGTAGGATGTTAATCGAGTGACGGATCAAATTCCCACAGACTAGGTGATATACACCAGATATGTTGATGGGTAGGGGATCTCAGTATCTTTATTTTAACTCCATAAGTGTTCAGCGACATTCACTGATCCAGCAGATATTTGTCAATTTTGGGAAGTTGAGAATATTTTTTTTGGGAAAAAAAATCATATTCTTTAAGAAAATGGAAAAATACAGTCTTAATTTGTTCCTTAATATAGCTCAATAATAGGCATTGTATGTGTGGAGCGGTATTAAGAGCGCAATTAGATTAAGTGCACAGAGTGCGTGTGCACTAGATGTGAAGATTCTAAGTACGCCTTCACTAGTAGTGGTACGTCCATCACTAATAATATTTTTGTATTTCATAAAATTAACATATTCAAGTAATCTTTTGGCTATCATAATTTCTTATTAACAATAATAATATTACTTTGCAATAAAAAAATGTGAATACAATTTGTATAAAGTTTAAGTGATTTGCTTGTATATATCTATATACATACAAAAAAAGGACTTCTAAACTAAACCTATAGGCAGTAACTTAAACAAAATATAAAATAATAATTTTATTACTTTACAGTAAAGATAATAATTGATAATTTTTCATCAATTGATTGATCTTTACTAGACTTATACATATATTTATTAAAATCTGTTATTTTTAGTATTAGCCCCAATATGGCTATATTTTTTAAATGATTAGCATATTTTGGTGTATTTAGCAATTCTATTAATATTATTGTGACTTGATGCCTTGGTTGGCAACGACAGATAAAAAGAGACGTAAATCGCCAGATAATAAAAACTACAAATAAAAAAATATATTTATATAAAAATCATTTATTTGCTTGTAAAATATAATTTTACATCCAAAGCACTTACGCCCTACGAGGTACATTTTTTTATACATTTTTTCAATTTGCTATAAAAAATAAATTAAATCAGTATTAAAACTAGATTCGTTTTCGTCAATATGATTAAAATCGGTAAAAATATTAAAGGTTGAACGAAAACTTTGTCGTTAATAGTTGCACAAAGAGACATCAATTTACACTTAAACAACATTAAATACACACAAATAAGTACATATGTATCTAGTAACTTAATATTGATTAAATGGTAATTGAAATTTTTGAGTGCGATTATAAGTCAGTCATGGCACGCTATTATCGTCTTTATTTATATTTTTAATAAGGTCCATCTCCAGATCGGGTGAGATCAGATGCATTTTCATCATACCCTGATCGTGCTTCCGCTGGCTCCACAGAGATCCTCGGTTTGAATCCACGCTCGTCGGCTTCGTATTCTACCACCTGAAAAAAAAGTCATAGAATTTATTTCATTTATTTATTTGACATAATATAATGTAAAATCTTATCTTTATATTAAGTATATATAACTCTTTCGTTACTGTGTGAACGACAGACGAAACGACCTTCTTAAGAAATTTGGTAAGTAGATTGGTTATTGAGTGTAGGGGAGCAATAAAAAATGTATTATTAATTAAAAAAAACATGAAAGATTTTAGAGTAGGTATATACTTTTGATATATTTCTTGTCGGTTAATACGTCGGTTAATAAAAGTATATATAGTATATACCTTGTAAGATTTGTGAAAATATATAAAATGATTAATATTTAAAAAGGTCCTAAAATCTGAGATTGTATAAGAAATTTGAATAAGTTACCTGTTTAGTTCCATCTGGCAACACTACGAAATAAGACCCTTCAGCTTTATTGTCTTGCCTGGACTCTGTATGACCGAAGTCACTTCCGCTGACAAAGTCATTTACTTTGTATCCGAAATCGTAGTTGGCTGGTTCCTATACATTATTTTAAATTACAAAATTTAAAAATATATTTAAACAATTTAGGTAAATTCATATTGATACAGGAATGTAACATTTTATTGATCTGGTATGAGACCAGATTCACATGTTACGTTCAAATTCCATTTAAAGCACGTTTAGAGTACCTTATTTGAGTTTTTCTGCACTGACAAATAAACAGCTTTTATTGGTATCACTGTATTAACAGTTTAATAATGTTTATTAATTTAATGAAATATGAGAAAATAGATTTACTTGATTTGATAATTCGTCAAGAGCATTCCTTGCATAACTGTACCCTTGGTTGGAAAGTGAGTATTGGTCTGGAACACCGTATTGGTCTGACGGCATTGAATCTCTAGCTGAAGGTGCACCATATTTGGGAGATGGAGATAATCTAAAAAAGTAGTAAATAAATGATAATAGATTGCTTTTGTCACAAAATATTAATCAATTACATCTTACTCTTCCTCTCTTACTCTAACAAATATTGAAATTATTTTAATTAAACAAACCTGGTCGTATCATATGAAGAAGAAAAGGCATTATTTTTTAAATTGATTCTGGCTTCAGGAGGTCCATATTCAGAGGACAGGCTTCGTTCATTTGGCACGCCATAAGTCTGAGATACGGTTCTGGAGCTAGGGAGGTAAGATTGAGAAACTGACTTTGCTTTAGGAGTGTAGGAATCAGAGTTTCTAGTATTAGGTACATCGTACTGAGAGGACAGAGAAAGAGAAGTGCCAAAGTTTAGAGACCCAGAGCTTCTTGATCCAAAGGAAGATTTAAAATTCCTCGTAGTTACACCGGATGAAGGCTTATTTTGTTTAGTACGTACAGAGCTGTCACGGGATAAAGGACTACTATTTTGGGCGCTACGCAGTCCAGGGAAGTATTTTTGGGATGTTGATGAAGATCTTTGAGGTGGTGTGAAAACATTTTGTGATGAACTTCTGAATTCCTCGGAGGGATTTGATCGCAATTGTGGAGGACCATATTGGATTGACGGGGACCTTTGAAGGGGGGTTCCATAAGAATCTGAAGGAAAGTCTCCAATGGTGTCATACTCTTCAGAATCTGCTCTCAACTGAGGAATACCATATTCTTGAGATAAACGGGTGCTTGGTACGTTTAAGTCAGATAATTGGGAGGGAACTCCATATTCTGCGGAAGGAGTACTTCTAAAACCTGGAGGTCCGTATTGCTGTGAAAGGCGAGCACTTGGGGCTCCATATTCTTGAGAAATACTGGACCTCAATGATGGGGGGCCATATTCTTGAGAAGGGCTTGATCGTAATCCTGGTTGGCCGTATTCTTGGGATATAGTGGATCGGGACGACGGAAAATAGGAAGCTGCCGAGGTTCTTGAGGATACAGAATCATGTTTTTTTTGGCTCCGAGCATCAACCACTGGTACGCCATACTCTTGGGACAGAGATCGTTCTGCCTCTAGATTATAGCCATGATCGTGATCATGACTAGACCGAGCTGCTGGGTACCCATCCCTAAAAGACAAAGCAAAATAAAATTGTATCTTTTTACTTAGATCTGCTATATTATATATATTTTTATAAAACTTCTACTTACCCTACAGGTGGTTCTGCGAGTGCAATCGCTAATAAACTGATAAATATAAAAATCTGTAACAATAGTATTAGTTATTAACCTATTCTTTTGTAAAATTCCCGTATTAAAATTAACATTCTGTTGATGAAATTTACATACCTTCATTTTTTCTACGTTTTGTATCTGTAAAAATAAACAATATATATTTTAGTAAAGTTAAACTTCTATAAAATATTTGTTTTTCATGTTAGATATTTTAATTTCAAAGCCTTTTAACAATTCCTCTAAGCTTTTTACCTGATTCAAACCTGTATCTGTTCCTACTTCACTGATAGACAAGTGACCGTTGAATGGTATCATCCCAATAACATACCACTATTTATACTAAATCTATTTTGACAATAGTCAATCCTGGGCAAGGTAAAAATTAAGTTCTTGAAAGTAAACGCACTCAAATTTCAATCCTATTACTTTTAAAATAGAGACGATTGTTCGTTTGAACATCGATTTCTGAATTTTGATACATAGTGTCGACACTGACTGAACTAGATGTACTATTGTTCAAATAAATCGATAGTTCGCGTATAATGCTACATTAGCGTTGCGTGCGCTCGTAAGTGCCTTTGCGGTGTTCGTACCTTTAATATGCATAGATTATGTTTAGATATTTCAATTTATTATAATTTTACTTTATAAATAAATAAATAAATCAGCTACACGCTGTATCCCGCACACTGCAGGGTAGGCAGAGGGAACCTAGTGTTAAAACACTCTGCTCCCCACTTTGGAGGCATTCTGGAGGCATCGCGTGTTGAGTGGCAGAAATCAACGCCGCCCTTTGCCTCGACACCAGAGCGAAGAAATAGAATTATAAACGTAAATATATATTTCACTTCCTCGATTGAGGATCGAACCCACAACCGTCTGGTTACAGTTACACCCTTGTGCCGCTGCGCCAATGATAATATTATAATATATTTTTTATTCATATATATAAGTATGTAGGATGTGGGAGATTTTATGTGGTAGGCAGAAAGTTTTTATTGATATTGTCCAAGTCCGATTCTGTTTTATAATTCTCAATTTCAGTTATTGCTTAATAGGTGGTATAACCCCACAAAAAATCTGTTTAAAAATAACTTTGTAGGAAAAGAAAGGATAAATTATTGCATTTTTCGTTTAGTATTTCCTTTTATTTTATATCGTTATCAACGTGTTTGCTATTAAATTAGTCATGAAAGTGTGTGGTAATAAAATGTATATTTAAGAGCAAAAAACTTCGTCCTTTATATAAAGTGAACCTAATACCTTCAGGAATGTAAAAACAAAAACAATCAACGTCATTAACATTGATCTATGGTTTTATTACATTATACGAGTAACAATATTTTTTTAACTATGTCCCGAATGTCTATTTGAGCAGAGAGAACCTAATGATAGTTCTACACTTCCTCACAATTTTCGCGATATTCTGTGTTGAGTGGCGGAAATTAACGCCGCACTTCAACACGCACAATGTTAACGCAACAATGTTACCAGACCAAATAAATGATATGAATTCATTCCTCCAAATGGGAATAGATCCCACAACCTTTAAATTTAAAAGCAGACGCTGTATTAATAATTAATACGCTACGACGGTATTAAGACGGATATTAAGAAAATAATAATCCTTAAATAAACATTTAGACCAAACAAGAGTACCATCAAAATGGTATAAGTGAATCTTTCACGCTTTTCCATAGAGCTAATTAAGGGCAAGGTTAATGTCACTCGTTTTAACTGTCACGATTTTAACAGGTGTTTGAGATCCTTTGTTAACGTTATCTTGGAGTACTTATTAACACATAGTGAACGAACACGAAGAACCTATAAAAAAAAATCTTATTAAGAATTGGTATAATTAATAAATACTTTTGTGTATTGGCGAATTTAGATAAATTGTCAAAATACTATATAAGGTATTATTTATGGTGCCTTATTAAGCAAAACCGCAACAGTATATATAAGATTCATTCAATTTTTTAAATACAATGTGTATATAGTGCACGAGCAGTGATGTAGACTCTTGATTAGATTTATTAGATTTGACAGAAAACGGTGATAAAAAATAAAAAATTAGCTTCACGCTGTATCCCGCACACAGCAGGGTATGCAGAGGAAACCTAGTGTTAAGACACTCCGTTCCTCACTTTCTGCCGAATTCTGAGTGGCAGAACTCAACGCCGCGCTTTGCAGTCACACTCTTGTGTCGCTGCGCCACGACGCGACGGCCTAACGGAAGAAAACGGTGATATACCTACTATAACTTTATTCTTTTCTCCATTGTTTTTTTTTTATATTGTATCTAACAGGAAAGGCAGAGGGTACCTGGGAACCTAATTTGAAGACACTCCATTGCTCATTAATAGGTACATGTCGTTTTTCACTTTTCGCCGAATTTTTGAGGGATTGCATGTTAAGAGGTGGAAATGAACACCGCACTTTGTGCAACTATCAGATCGGGGAAATAAAGACATATAATTTCATTCCCCTAAATGGGAATCGGATTCACAACCGTCGCGTTCTCACACGCTTGTACCCCCGGCCCACAACGGCCTAAAGCTCTCAGATACATATATTTGTAGAAATTCTTCATTTTAAGAGCACAATCGCATGTCAGTGTCATAGGATGTAAAGTTGGACAGGCGTTACTACGTATAATATATATTAAAATATAAAAAAAAATGTGGTAAATATCAAAATATTTCAAAACCAGTTAGGACATTCATATATTGTATAGTAAAATGATATTTGATTTATCAATCGATAAGTTTTCAGATGCGATCTCACGATTAGGTGAAAAAATATATTCATTAGGTATCTGAGTGTAAGTAAACGCATAATATCTATATAGATAGGCAGAAGGTAAATATATACGTAATGAACAGAGTGACTTATCGATAAAGAAGATATATAATATAGCGTTATTGTAATAATTATTATTTATTTAATAAATTATTTGATCTATCTTAATGCATATACATTGTTTTCTCATTCTTGTATGCTCATAAAAATAAAGAAAAATATATCTTAGTATCACACAACTTAAAACTATATAACATATTATAGATTTTTTTACAATGGCAACCCTGTCACTTTATCATATATTTTCAACGAAGCGTCAACATAAATTCCAAGATGTATGTTTTCAATAATCACGAATTCTGTATGTAATTTGCCACTTTTCAGAATACTTTCAATTGTTGGCCCGTAGACATTATGTCCTTGATGCTTCTTTTTAAAAACCACAGCGGCATTACCTTGCAAAGACAAAAGATATTCAACTTCTATTTCTAAACAACATCGATTTGCCGTCAGTGTAGATGTAGCCGTCTGCCCATGCTGCAACTGTTTTTCCATACCAATATTAGTTCCTAGAGTCATAGCCTCCAATTTCTCAGAACTCTTACCCCAATTTGAAGTGTAAGTAAAATTGTTATTACCTGACATATTCACAAGTTTTAAATTTAAATCATATTCAATTTCTTGTGACAAAGATGTTTGTTTGTCCTTTGGCCACGTTGTCGATATACTATTTTCAACACTTTCACTAAGGCCCGCGTTGAATTTTATTGTATTGTTAGATAAATTTTCAAAGTTCTGCGACATCACCATAATAGATTTACACGTACTCTCTTTCACTCTAGCAGATTTAACCTTCAATAACCGTGTAACTTGTTTCAACTGATATTTTTGGTATACATCCTTCGAAGATGGTGGATTTTTGAGATACACATGATTCGGCTTCTCATTGTAAATTCTTTGAATTGCCTTTTGCAAATAGTTTTTATCAATTTTGAATAATTTCAATTCTTTTTCACCAATAACAGCTTCGTCGTCTCCTGCGTAGTATATAACTATATCAGATATGTTTTTTCCAATATTTAAATCTATGGTAATTCTTGCTCGAACTATGAATAGCATTGACAGGAAGACTGCAGCTGATGTAAAATACATTGTTTTAAAGCTCGTGATATTTATTTTAAGGAAAATATTTAGAGTTATAGGTAATAATGGCTAGAAAGACAATTAAAGACTAATTATTAACGAATGAACTATACGTATCGACCTTTGTCCTTTTAATCAGACCGTAAAAATGTTAGGGTACCGTGAATGGTATTATATTTTATGAATTTTGAAATGCTCACTTCCATGACAATATTTCTATTTTTTTTTAATTTTGTGGTAGAAAAAAGTTATGAATTAGTTTTAAATAGGTACTACTAACAACTAATGCTGTAATAAAGAGAAAATTGTGAAAAACTTTGGACTACATAATGGCATAAAAATTCGGGATCATTTATAGCTAGTATATCTTTTTTTCTTGAGAAAAGACGCAAAAAAGTGTGTTAAGTAAAGTAACATACAGACAGACAAGAAATTAAAAAAATATTTTTGCGTTCTATTATTCCTTCTAAATGTCCATCTATCCATTTCAGTCATAAATAATAAATGTAGAGTTAAAATATTTTTACTGTTTTATCATATATAAGATAATTTAAATGAACTTGACCTCTCCTGATATGTATAATATAGTAATATTAACGAGATAGGTAATAATTTTATTTATTTGTATAGTCAATAATTCTTTTTTTGCTTCCATGTTAAAGATAATTTAAATAGTAAGTACTAAGTCAATAAATTTAATATTGTACTAAATATTACATTACATAAATCATATAATACAATAAAAATTATTATAGTACCCAAAAAACATTCGGTATTTACTCAATATGTTTATTAACCTCGACGAAACTAAACTAAACAGACTTAAATAATAGCGCTCCTGATTTTTTATCATACACTTTCAAAGACGCGTCAGTAAATAGACCAATCTTTATATTTCCTACAAATGTCACTTCCGTTTGCAAATGTCCACTTCTTAGCACATTTTCAATCATGGCCCCCAGAAATTATGTCCTCTATATTTTTTCCTAAAATTCACAGCTACAGTACCACGTAAAGTTAAAGCAAATTTAATTTCTATATCCGACGTGGATCGGGTTGCTGATACAACTGCTGTAGCTGTCTGTCCTAGCTTCAATTGAGTTTCCACATTACTACTTGTTCCTAGCGTCACTGCCTCTGATTTTTGTTGACTCCTAACGGTAGTTGAGCTGAACGCAAACTTCGTCACGCCCGATACTTTGTCCGTTTGGAAACCGAAGTCAAATCCGACTTCTTGCAACACAGTTACCTCCTTACTATTTGTCCAAGTGGAGGTGACTGTATTTTGAACAGTTTGACTAATTCCAGCATCCACTTTGATAGTCTTATGGGATAAATTTTCAAAATCTTGTGTTAACACTACAACAGATTTAATTGAGCTCCCTGTCACTTTAGCGGATTTAATTTTCATTACCCGTGTTACCGGTCTCCAATGATATCTTTCGTATAGGTCACCCCAAGGTGTCGGACTTTAGAGAAAAACGTCAGTAGGCATCGCATTGTATGTGTTTCTAACAGCTTGTTTCAATTTAAACGTGTCGATTTTGAATTGCTCTATTTCTTTATTTCCTATTATAGCTTCATCGGAACCTGTGTGTCGTATGATTATGTTAGATAGATCTCTTCCAGTTTCAACATTTATAGAAATTCTTGCTTTAGCAGTAATTAATATGGCAAGAAAGAACGTTGGTACGACGTACATTATAAAAAGCAGTGTATATGTAATATAATTTACAAATCCGTAACTATGTCGTGTATACAGTAACAGTATTTTGTTATAAATATAATTTTTTAACAACGTACGTCCGTTTTATCAATACTCGTATATGGTTTTAGGGATCCGTTAATAATAAAATTTTAAATTGTAAAAAACATATGTTAAGGCCGTCGTGGCCCAAGGACACAAGGATGTGACTGTAACGCGACGCCACTCGAGATTAAGTATTTAATTAAATTTATATTTTCATTTTTTGAGCTCTGGCTCTTGAGCTCTGGCTCTGGCTCTGGTGTCGTGGCAAACCGTGACGTTGAGTTCGGCCACTCAACACGTAAATCCTCCAAAATTCAAAGGAAATTGGGTAACGAAGTTCCCTCTGCCTACCCCGCTGAGTGCGGGATGCAGCGTGAAACTGATTATATTTTTTAATGTAAAATATATACATGGTAGAAGCGACTGCGTTCCTTTTACTGGAGCAGCATCTCTATCTTCTTCCTGGCATTAATCCCGGCTATTACCAGGGACTGCCTTCCTGCTTAACCTACTCCACTTTGCACGATCTTTTGCGTCCTCGGTGGTTAGACTATTGGCTCTCATGTCCTGCATCACGACATCCAACCAGCGCTTTCCCCTGATCCAGAGGATGTCCTGACTAATATCTGTCCGATATTTGTTTGTGGGCATACGGGTACGCGACCCCGGATCCTCGTAGAAGATCCTCCAGTCCGTAAGAATAGTGTCCTAACTCCCCCCCTTCCCCTCCTCTTTTCCTTAGCTCCCTCCTTTTACCTATCCTACCCCTTCTATTTTCCTCTCCCTTCGGTTTTTCCCCACAAAGGGGTTTTGAAGGTCAGACGGCAGTCGCTTCATTTAAAAACCGCCAACCGCCACTTAATGGACCGACAACGAAACAAAAGACTGGGGCAGCATCCCTATCTCTATCTCTATCTCTATATATTATAAAACAAAGTCGCATTTCGCCTCTGTCTGGCCTTCTCCTTCTTCTTCTAAACCACCCAACGGATTTTGATGCGGTTTTCACCATTAGGTCGAATATTTCTCAGGATAGGTTTATATATAGTTTATTATTTGTAAATTATTATGTAAATTAACATAAATAAGATAATTATGTGTAAAGTCCTACCCGTTGAGACAATTTCGCGCATGCGCTGCTTTAATGGTAAGTACTACATGAAAAAAATGTACTGGAGTATTGTTCCTCTTATTAAGATCTACAAAAAAGTAAGCGACAGCATATTCTTATCTTTTAAGAACAACGTGTAGTGATCACTTTTCTGTCTAAAAATAGTCATTTTTGAATATATTTTAATAAGTAGTTGAAAAAATTAGTAGCACAGATTTAAAATTACTATACTAGAAATAAAATCCTCGTCGCCCACCATGCGTCCCCTCGCACCCCGCGACATTTTGTTTATATAAGTGGATCTGCCGCACATGCCTGGCTTTTTTCCCCTGGGCATGAAAGGAGGGCCTGCTCATTATGCTGCTGAGGGATACCGATCTATAATCCTCCACAGCACGGTCGCCAAGCTGTTTGAGAAGAGGTTCTCTCACTTCTCTAGTCGCTAATCCACCCACAAAGCGAGCAGTTTGGCGATCGAGTATATCACTCTGGGTAAACTACGCCACAACAGTGATCAACCGAAAGGAGAGTGCAATAACAGTCTCCCTTGACGTAGCACGCATATTCGACCTTCGGGTGTCTGGCACCCGGGCTTACTTCATAAAGTGCTCAGAGCCGGCACCCCCCTGCACGTCGCTCATGTTTTTGCCTCTCTGCTTTGTAAGTGACAGGACATTTTACGTGAGAGTTGAGAGTGCGAGGTCTAGCAGCGACCCGGTCGCTGCCGTTGCCCAGTCAGATTTTTGTCACCTGCTCTCTACGACCTATACACTAATGACATTACAATGCCCTAGCGAGTATTAGTTAACAAGGATTCCTGCAGGTGGTACAGAACCTCACCCTCCGGCGAGGTCAGACGTCTTCTTTCGAGAGACTTTCTATCCTTCTCCAAAACCGACTCATGAGCAGTCACCTTCGTCGTTTAATCTAGGACTCCCGCAGGAAACCGAGGGTCCAATTCCAATCCCTTCCCGCAAGCCCCTTCCATGTGTCTGCTCTAAAGCAGATTTTCGCCTGAGACCACGGTCAGAGAACCAACGCCATGATGTCGTTTGGAGCTACTACGGAGATAGACGAGAAAATGCTTCAATTCTTGCGCCAAAGTAAATTTAGAAGTGCTTACACGTATTTTGGAGTTATCCAATAATTATAATGTACGAGTACTTCCACGCGACATAGTTGGTTACATCTTTCGTTTAAGTATTTTTGGGTAAGAGATTGTGTTTTCCTACAAAAACCTACGGAAATGCGGGTCGCATTAGGATTTAATTAATTTTCACATTATCTTAAGTGCTTTGCAAACATACATTATATGAATAATTCAGTAGTCAAAGCGGGCGAAGCCGCGATCAGCTCGCTAGTATATGATAAAATATTTCAAACCCATTCTTACCTATATTTCAAAAAAACAATCAAAATTAATCAACAGTTTAGACATAGGATTATTATTTTCATTTCACGATATTTATCCACACTGTATTACGTGTGACATAGTTACGAATTGTGTTACGAATTTACGTTACGCGAATAACATAAATACAATACAAATAAAGAAAAAACTACGAGAAGTAAAAATTTATAAGTCATTTATATGAATAAATGTAGGTATATTATGCTCACAAACTTATGTTTGTTTACTTTATTCGCCGCATCATCACAACCTCAGGTATTTTCAAAGCACAATCCTGAAATCGGTCCAGAACCCTCTGTGACCGAGTCTGACTTGCGCTTGGTGATTTTTTTCTTAAAAACACTTAAACAAACATTTGTATTGAATATTAATTCAAGCAGGCGTAGATGATTTATTATATCGATTTTCTTTTTTTGTGATTTTTTTTTAAAAACATGTACAATTGTACATATAGATATATTATAATTTAGTTTTTTTATATATCCATTAAATGTATTATTTTAAATAATAATTTTAAAATGTATATTGAGGCCGTCGAGGCGCAGCGGCACAAGGGTGTGACTGTAATGCGACGGTTGTCGGTTCGACTCACACTCGAGGAAGGATATTTATTTACGTTTATATTTCCATTTCGTCGCTCTGGTTTCGAGGCAAAATGCGGCGTTGAGTTTTACCCCTCAATACGCAATGCCTCCAGAATTTGGCAAAAAGTGGGGAACGGAATGTCTTAACACTAGGTTCCCTCTGCCTACCCTGCTATGTACGATATACAGCGTGAAGCTGAAAAAATAAAGTATTATGATTTTGAATGTTCAGTGGCGTAGCTAGGGTATTTGCTGCCCGGTGCGGCTTAGGAGATTTGATGCCCTTTAAAATGGTCTAAGGTCTAAAAAAAAACAAAGTGATCGTCGACGTTGATGAGTTCTAAAAAAAAACGTGATCGTCGACTTTGATGCCCCTTTCCTTTTAATGCCCGGTGCGGCTTAGGGGACTTGATGCCCTTTAAAATGGTCTAAAGTCTAAAAAAACAAAAAAGAACAAAGTAATCGTCGACTTTGATGCTCCTTTTGCTTTTGATGCCCGGTGCGACCGCACCGCTCGCACCCCCCTAGCTACGCCACTGTGAATGTTTCATCGGTCCTTTCCTGATTACTTCCTGACCTTTATTTTCTTAAAATATTAGATTAACTATAAAATCTATGCTTCTAGGTTCTTTTAACTTGAGAAAATAAATAATTATTTCATTCAACAAAATGACATATAACAGTTTATTTGTATATTTAATTATCTTTGTAGAGCAATATATAATGTATGTTTTTAACCTGGAATTGTTGCAGAATCGAAATTTATCACGGAAGTACTACGTTTACAGTCTGCGCGGGGTTACGATTTAGGTACCTAACTATAACTAAACATTTTTCGATTGGATACGAAAATTAAATCAATTGAATCAAAATGCTTAAATTATGATATATTTAATGTGTAACCAAACTAAAATAATTAATCCAGCTTTAGAGTATTGTACTTCAGAAGGAAAAAAATTGAACCCTTATAGGATTACTTTTTTGTCATCTCAAATTAATATTAGATATTCAAATCACTTTATCATATATTTTCAACGAAGCGTCAACATAAATTCCAAGATGTATGTTTTCAATAATCACGAATTCTGTTTGTAATTTGCCACTTTTCAGAATACTTTCAATTGTTGGCCCGTAGACATTGTGTCCTTGATGCTTCTTTTTACAATAAATTTCTCCTTACAGAGCAACAACTACAGTTTTTGTTTCTATATATATCCACATATAACATACACTTAAACAAACATTTGTATTGAATATTTCAAGCAGGCGTAGCAGATTAATAATACTGTTTTTTTTTAATTGTGATATTTTATTTAAAGACATGTACATAAGGGTGGGCCATAAAAATAATATATTTTTTATTATAGTGAAAATATTGTTCTGGACTCCAAAAAATACGTATGCTTAAAGGGCAGGTCTTAATTTTTATATTAAGAGGTGTCTCATCGTGATTTTTGATTTCCCATATAAATAACAAAGAGAATTTTGTATTTTTCATTAGAAACTTTGTTACGATTAATTTAATATTACTGATGTAAAAGCCAATATATATTCTTGAAGGAAATTAAATGATCTACAATAAATATCCCCTATTGTTTCCCATATTGTTTCTCGCAATTTTTCCTATATAAACGGTGCGATAGCCGATAGATCATTTTCTACGTTAAGACGTGTAAAAACTTGGTTGACAGCAAACATGTTACAAGAGAGGCTGTTCTTCCAGAGACAGCGCTAAATATCTCAAATATTGTCACCCAATTTGGTAATAGAAGACTGCCTCTTAAAGATATACACTTTATAATAAATAAATAAATAAAATTGAGTATAGTGCAATAGTCTAATTTACTTAACATATGACATGATATTAGTGACCTCCCCCTAAAATTTTGGGCTGGGACCGCGTGTGACTACAAAACATATACTGCCTTCGGGAAATTGAACAACATGACAATCAACTTCCACCCACATCTAGGCCGACCATATGGAACCCTAACAGCACAGCTAAACCTTAAGAGATATACTTAAATATAATAGCTTCGGAATAGTTGTTCTGCGTGGTCAGTGTTAAATGGGTGTTATTATTCTGTAGATCAGAATAATTTAAAATAACATAAGCTAGGAGTACCCCCACGCGGTGTAGGGTGTAGCAGTTGAGGTCTATTTTATAATGATAGGTATATTATTGAAGACTTGCGTCGCCCCTGAAGAATAAGCAAGATCTCTGATGGCACTTGCATCCCCCGATTAACACAATTCTTTTACAGTCTTGTTCCTCTTTCTTCCTCTTTTACACGAGTTCGCTAAGAGTATAATAAATAATTAGCTTTACGTATCAATGCTCTAATATCTAACAATGTGTATAAATAAATATCAAGTATCAATATTCCTTATACAAATTACGATAATGTCGTAAAAAAACATATAAGAAGTCATTATATATTGTCAGTCAATTCTGTGTATTACATTTAATTATGTAGTTCAAGCGGGCAAAGCCGCGGGCGGGCCGCTAGTATTTAAATAAATTCGTATTTTTTTTACTGTACCTACTATTTTCATATTAGCCGTAACACCATTAGAATAACCAACTCGACAAATCGCATAATATAGACTGGGATCCGGCCGTTGAATCCTGCATAAACGAGTTTTCTTAATTAAACCTATATTAATGAATAATACATGATTAATAGAACAGATTACACCTGGGTTGCCTGGAAGAATCCTGCCGCAATCACCTTTAATCACATTTTTTCGTAACTCGTTTTTGGAGAAAATTGCACCCATACGTTTTTTATATGAATCGCACATCATTTGAAAGATAATCGCATAAGGAATTGGAAAATTAAGGGTTGCCAGCTCTCAGTCTGCCGCAAGTCTAGGGTTGCCTGGTTTAATCATGTCACTAAATGTTAATAATTTGCACTCATGTGTTTTTTTAATGAATTATATATCAAATTAAAGCTTATTTTTTTCTGAACACTATAAAACAGGGTTGCCTGGAAAATTCCTGCCGCAAACAGGGGTTGCCAGCGTTTGAAATATTTTATTCCGGTTCCGTTTGACTATGAGAATAGACGATGAAATGCGCGGTCTGCCTTATGTTTTAAAGTAAAATATTATATAATAGAAGGTCAATCTTAAAATCAATGTTTATTCTAATTGTTTACCTGTTAAATGATGATTTTAATCATATTAAGTACACACAGAAAACTATTTAAAGATCATAGGGCAGAAGAAATCATCCTTATTTTTCAAGTAAAATATTGAATCTATAATATTAAGTCTTTGCAAAATCTATTTTCTAAATACTAATATTTATTTATTAATTTAAATTACCATTTTGAAACAATTAAATTATCTAATTAAATAAATGTATAATATCGATCTTCTATAAACTATTAATATACATACATATACATCATGTTCCCTTAATATAAAGAAGGGTGACCAGTATTGCGGATATTTTTTTTATTAATTATATTGAAAAATACATTTCAATGAACTCTCTCTCTCTCTCTCTTCGTCCTCTACTTGTTTGATTTGATTTGATTTTTTCTCACGCAATTTTTAATAATTTGCATAGGAAAGAAATATATATAATAGAATTATAATAAACAAAACTAAGTTAGCAAAATAAATTCGAAGAAAATCCGACAGTAATGCCGACTAATAAACGCTATTTACGGTTTATGACCAAGAGTCGGCAAATATCAATTAGTTGGCTATTTTTTACTATAGATAAACATTTTGCGGCGCGATACAAAGCAAACCAAATGCAATAAAATTATTTTCGAAGATGTATTGTTTCTAAATGCAATAAAAGTGCAGATGGCCAAATGAGTTGTTTTTGAGCATATTACTTAGTTACTTACCTTTCGTTTTGGAGTAAAGACGTTTTTACTTGACAAAAATGAAGATGTGAAAATGTGATAGAATTTAACAAGGAATCTTTCCAAAACTGTAAAATTATGTTATTGTTTCGCCAAAAAATGAATTTTAAATACAGTGACATTTTTTTAAATAGTGACACAATGCACGGTTATAATTTACAGTATTACAAAAAGTTCATTGTTTTAAAAAAAAATATAAAGAAGTATTTTTTAATTATTTTCTAATGCAAAACGAAAGTATACTATAATCTTTAATATTATATAGTTTAATAAAATGTGACAATTGTGGCCGTGGGAATTGCCTCAGTTTTGATTACACTAAGTTAGGGACGTGAGTGAGTGATTACGCTTTATTATAATTAAAAGAACAATTCTTTCAGACCTAAATGCCTTAAAAACTATCAGCATAGACGGACAAGTTCTTGCTAGCGACATTTTTTTATCTATATTTTTTAATAGTTTTTATTAGTTGAATAGTTTTCATTTACTTTGCAAAAACGTAAATATTCGTACCAAAAAGATGGGCGCCATAGTTCTTTCTACGGATACGGACGGCGTTGTCAAATCAAACAAGCAGAGGGCGAAGAGAGAGAGAGATTGTTTATTGAAATGTAATTTTCCATATTTTCTTAATTAATAAAAAAATATCCGCAATAATTGTCACCTCTCATTATATTAAGGAAACATGTTGTAATTAATACCTTATAGTAGATCGATATTTGTAAATATTTACTTAATTAGATAATTTAGTTGTTTTGAAAGGGTTATTTAAATTAATAAATAAATATTAGTATTTAGAAAATAGATTTTGCAAAGACTCAATATTATAGATTCATTATTTTACTTGAAAAATAAGGATGATTTCTTCTGCCCTATGATCTTTAAATAGTTTTCTGCGTGTACTTAATATGATTAAAATCATCATTTAACAGGTGAACAATTAGAATAAATATTGATTTTAAGATTGACCTTCTATTATATAATATTTTACTTTAAAACATAAGGCAGACCGCGCATTTCATCGTCTATTCTCATAGTCAAACGGAACCGGAATAAAATATTTCAAACGCTGGCAACCCCTGTTTGCGGCAGGAATTTTCCAGGCAACCCTGTTTTATAGTGTTCAGAAAAAAATAAGCTTTAATTTGATATATAATTCATTAAAAAAACACATGAGTGAAAATTATTAACATTAAGTGACATGTTTAAACCAGGCAACCCTAGACTTGCGGCAGACTGAGAGCTGGCAACCCTTAATTTTCCAATTCCTTATGGGATTATCTTTCAAATGATGTGCGATTCATATAAAAAACGTATTGGTGCAATTTTCTCCAAAAACGAGTTACGAAAAAATGTAATTAAAGGTGATTGCGGCAGGATTCTTCCAGGCAACCCAGGTGTAATCTGTTCTACTAATCATGTATTATTCATTAATATAGGTTTAATTAAGAAAACTCGTTTATGCAGGATTCAACGGCCGGATCTCAGGGTAATACTCTTTACTCATAGATATAATCAATGTTAAATCTATTAAATACAATTATTTTATGAACTTATTTCATTTAATTTTGTAAGGAAAAAAAAATTTCGAATCTGAAGAAAATAACAGAATATTTATTAAATTGTATTAAATATATATTTATTCTATTTACATAGGTCTAATGTTATAAAGTTAACATAAACTTGACCTATTCACGATAATATTATACCTACGCGTAAGGCCAATATGTAAAACATATCTATATTACGACAATGCTTTAAAAAATATATTAAATATTTCTCATTTTAAATATTTATTTAAATTTATAATTTCATTTCTGCGCTCTGGTGTAGGGGGCAAAGTATCGGCGTTGAGTTCCGTCACTAAACATGCAATGCCTCCAGAATCTGGCGGAAAATGGGGAAGTCACCCTTAACACTAGGTCCTTCTACCTACCCTACTGCATGCAGGATACTACGTAAAGCTCAAAAAAAGAAACTAGGTATATTATAATGTACTTTTTTTAAAATTTATCTATTAAAAGTATTATTATGTTGAATGTTTCATCGATCTGGTTTACTTCCTGATCTTTATTTTCTTCATCATATTTTCCTGATCGTAATTTTCTTAAAATAATTGATTAACCATAGTTAATAACAACAGTATGCTTCTAGGTGATTTTAACTTGGTAAAATAAATAATTATTATTTCAACAAAATAACATATAACACTTTATTTGTTTATATAATTATCTATTAGTTATTACTTTGAAGTATTTACGCAGTATTGAGGAATAAATCAAAACAAAAATCTTAACTCATACTTCTTTACAGTGTTATTCTAACATGAACAGGCTTATCATTTTATATCTCGCGTATATAACAATTTTATTTGGAAAATGTAACGCTAAAATAAGTATTAATATTAAAGTGTCGTCTAATAGGGCTGTGTCGGGAGTCAATTTCAGTGGTGATCACAAAAAATTAATAACCGATAAAGAAATACGGATGTATAACGTGTCCGAAGACAATTTAAAATACGGTGTCAAGGTTGAACTTGGGAAAGCGCCCGATGATATCTTTCTAAAAGATCCTACGCGTTACGGCGATTTATATAGAAAATATGACTGGAATGAAGTGCGAAGAAGTTTGCAAATACAGAGTGCTGAAATAGACGACATAATAAACGAAAATACAGTTGTAACAACCATAGATCATATAAACAACACAACAAGTAAACTAAAGAAAAACATTAGGATATTTAAAAATGTACATTTAAACATGAAATCGCTTTGGTCTGATAAGGGTATGTTTGTGGATGATATTCCTTACAGAGTGAACGTTTCAATAGATTTACAGAAGTTTGTATTTGAAAATAAATGGAGAAAGGACAATTATAAGACAGAAAAAATGACTTTTGGAGTGAACAGCTTTGGTTTTGTTAACATTGAACCGGGGAAAGCTGTGACTATGAAATTGTTGGGCAAACGAACAATCATCATAGCTAAACTTACGTACGTCTCTCGACTCACAGGTCAAATTGTAACGAATTATGCAAGATTATATGGAAAATATCACTTTTATGCTCCATCCATATCTAATATAATGAAAGCAGCAAAACTAAAGAATGAAATTTTAACAACGGAGTATATAGAAGTTGTATGCTACACTGATCCATATATTGAAGTTCGTGATAAATCTACAGGGAAAAAGATTCCCATAAAATATCCAAATAAGGCGTTTCGTTACAAGAAAACTATTAAATAATTATAGAATTATCATTTATTTTATTTGGTTAGTTATATAGAGTGAGGTTGGCCATAATGTATCATACATAAACAGTGGCGTAGCTAGGGTATTTGCTGCCCGGTGTGGCTTAGGGGACTTGCCCTTTAAAATGGTCTAAGGTCTAAAAAAAACAAAGTGATCGTCGACTTTGATGCCCCTTTCCTTTGGATGAGTTCTAAAAAAAAAACAAAGTGATCGTCGACTTTGATGCCCCTTTCCTTTTGATGCCCGGTGCGGCTTAGGGGACTTGATGCCCTTAAGATGGTCTAAGGTCTAAAAACAAAGAAAAAAAAAAGTGATCGTCGACTTTGATGCCCCTTTTCCTTTTGATGCCCGGTGCGACCGCACCGCTCGCACCCCCCTAGCTACGCCACTGTATATAAAGCTCAATTAGATATAGGATAGTATTTTAATTATTTAGTGCCTATTTACGTATTTTTATTAGATTCACATAATTCGATGTACGAATATCTTGGTATGGTTCTTTTATTAAGAAAATCTTGTAATGCTATTTTGACATCCGTTGTTCCGTTGTCAAGAAACCAAGATAAGAAGAAAATATATTATTAATCAGCATTTCATTTAGTTTCTTAAGCAAGTACAACGTTAATATTTTTTAAATAACAATTAGAGTAAAGTATATTTTTCCTTCGTGATATTTTTTTATAATATTAAGTATCAAATAAATATTACGTTGAACCTTTTTATAAGAAAATTTATAAACAGATAAATAAATCATAATAAACATACAGAGCTGTTTATCACTGACTTAAAATACGAGGAATATAAGGCTTATTTAATAAATACAACACCGTTTCGTATTAATATGACCATATTAATCCCAAAATGGTAAAATATAAACGGTAATTAACTTTAAAAGACATTACGTACCTATTATTAGATTATTTATCTATTATGGCAGCACTATTTTATTTCATTTTTGTCAGTGACACTGACAGATGACAGCTTACATTCACAATCAATTTTCACATTGCAAATTTGGAATCCACGGTCATTCTGCCGATAGTTCAAATAACAGTATTGTTAATTGTTAGCCATTCCTTATTGTAAATTACGTGTGTCGCATAATTATTTAATAAAATTACACAGAATAAAACACCCACAATGTTAGTTTAATTATTATTTTTACTTTATATTGCACTAACTATCAACATCACTCGTACTTTAAGTAGTTAATATTTAAGTAGAAGGGATTTATTATTATTATTTTAATTAATATTGTGTGAATTTTGATTCGTAAGTAAAAATGTTGCGGGGAATACTTGTATTTTTGCCTTTATACATCGTTGGGTAAGTGTTTTTTAATTTTTAAGTGATGAAATTTAACACAACAAAAATAATTTGTTAAGTAAATATTTATATACCAGCGGACGGGAGCAGCTTCGCTTGCTCGTTTGCACCCTTAGGGGTGAATTCTAATAAACCATAAAACACGTGTTCAATGAAATATTTTTAAGAGTCTGAATTGCAAATTTTATCAAAATCGGTGCCGATTTAAAAAAAAATTCATACAAACTTAAAACCCCTATTTCATCCCTTTAGGATTAAAATTTTTCAAAATCCCTACTTAGTGGATGTACAGATTACGAAAGTAAACATCTGTCCAAATTTTATGTTTCTACCATTAACACGTACGGCTGTGTGTGTGTCTTACCTCAGTCAGTTGGAACATGTCCTTTTATATAAATAGACTAGCGGACGCGCGCAGCGTCGCTTACGTATTTAGGGGTAAATTCTAATAAACCATGAAACATGTGTTCAATGAAATATTTTTAAGAGTCTAAATTTCAAATTTTATAAAAAATCAGTGGCGTTTTAAAGATTTTTCCAAACAAACTTTCAACCCCTTATTTGCACCCTTAGGGGGTAAATTCTAGAAAATCATGAAACACATGTTCAATTAAATATTTTTAACAGTCTAAATTTAAAATTTTATAAAAATCGGTGGCGATTTAAGAATTTCTCCATACAAACTTTCAACCCCTTATTTGCACCCTTATGGAAAGAATTCTAGAAAACCATGAAACACGTGTTCAATTAAATATTTTTAAGAGTCTGAAATTCAAATTTTATAAGAATCGGTGCCGATTTAAAAAATTTTCTATACTAACTTTCAACCCCTATTTCACCCCTTTAGGGTTAAAATTTTACAAAATCCTTTTTTAGTGGATGTCCAGATTACGAAAGTAAACATCTGTCCAAATCTCAAATTTCTACCATCAGCGGTTATGGCTGTGCATGCGTCTTACCTCAGTCAGTGAGGACAAGTCCTTTTATATATATAGATAACATGGTTATGAATTATAGTTTTTTTATATAAATAAAATTTCAAGGATTTAATATTATTTACTTTTAATTACATTATATGTTTTGAAATAACTTTTTGTACAAGTTTTTACCTTATAATTTTACCTTATTTTACCTTATTCATTATGTATGGATTTTGTTGTAAAAAGAATATTCTCAATTTCTGCCTATCAAGTATGAAAAATAAACAAAATATTTATGTTATACAAATTTAGCTTTCCATATTTTTCTTATATTTTACATTTACAGGGTGTTCATTCTTGGAGCATCTATAACGGCTGGTTTATTTGTATTACAAGTGGCTGTAGCACCCCTTATATTTAAATATTCGAAGACATTCCGACGTCATCTCATATTTTCTAATTCAGGTTAGTAGTGGTTTTAAAAAGTAGTAGTAGTTTCTAGTATATTAGTATGTAGTAATTAAAAAAACCGGACAAGCGTCAGTCGGTCTTGCCACCTTAAAAAGAGTTCTGTACAAAAATTGGAGGTCTCATAAGATATTATTTCTGAAATTTAAACTTAGCTAAGCCAGAGCCCTTTTGTCTGATACCTCATTTGAACTACTATACACTATACACTCCGTTTCCACTACGACACTTCCATTCCCCATCTAAAAAAATGTTTATGTGTTTATCTATCAGAAATAATGGTGTTAGTATTCCAGTGTTATTTTAGACAAAATGTTGTTATTCCATAGTTATTTTTGATATGTTATATCTGTTCTATAGAAATGCGTGTAATAAACGTTTTTACGAATATTGAAATATATAAAATGTTTTTAGTGTCATTTCACAATTTTATTACATGTTTATTACATGCAAGCTGTATATAAAATTGTAAGTTTTTGAATTGAAATATTTATTCATTTTAACATTTACTTCACTGATGACCTTTGTTTTTATGGATATTTGATCACATACTCTTTTTGTTACATGTAAATTAAATTTTGATATACTGGATTTTTTACTTATTTTTAACTGTGGTTAAAAAAAAATACGTAATTGTTATAATTATATGAATGTCCATGATCTTTTATTTAAGTTTTTGCGTGGAGTTTATAGAATCCATTAGGTACGTCATGTCTTTAATTTAGTGTAACTTCTGGTTGTTTCTTAATCGTAATCATCGGATACCCGAAATTAACACTATTTTTTTTGGATATAGACGTGTAAATAAGATTTGTTATGATAGATTTTTATTGAATTGAGCAAAAACGTGTAAAAACAATTGTCTGACATAAATTCATAACATCTCACATAAAATATCCCAAGATCCCAGGGCCCCCAGACCTACTTTATTTTAGCAAAGCTGAAATTTTAGGGGTTATTAGTCTAATATGTAGTTAAGAGTATATGCCTACATACTAACTTGAAAGTGAAGAAATTTCAGAGGAATCGCCAACTAAACTAATATCAGATCCTTTCAGTTTAAAAATAATATCAAACAGAAAGAAAAAAAAGTGCTGTGTTACAACACTTGTCATAATATTCCCTTAAAATCTAAAAAATAATTCTTCCCATCATACAAAAAAATAATAATTAAGGTACTAAGTAAAAATGAAAAGAATTAAAAATAATAATAATAAATTTTATTATCAATATCAGCATAATATGTAAAGATAATTCGCAGATATTGTGACACAGATACAAGTAAAAAAATCCATACATTATTGTAGGTATGTAGATGTGATATTTATGATAATTGGGTTAATAATTATAATTATTAATTATTATTTTTAATATTTTTATTATTATTTTATTTTTTAGTTAAAATTATATGAATATGAATTAATTAAGACGATATTACAATATATAGATGCTATCGTAGCACAACGGAACAACGTCTATTGACTGCAAATACGCGTTGGTTATGGATTCGATTCCCGGCCGAGGGAATTATTTTTAGTTAAAAACTCTGGAAAGCGCAATTGCGGCTGTGAGTTTTACCTTTACTCAACACGTAATGTTCCAAATTTGACCGAAAAACGGAATATCCTGACACTAGATTCACCTTGCTTACCATTCTATATGACGGTAAACATGAAACTCTAAAGAGATGAACTCTCATTTATAAGGAAGTTCTTTTGAATATAAACATAATATCGTTTGACCTCTACAATTATGTGAAATTAAGTTACTCTTTGCGTCTTTTCGGTCAGATGTAAATCACGTTCCCATTAAGACACTTCCGTTGTCCATGCCACGACGGTCTCTATTATAATACTCCTCCGAATGTAATATGTTCTATGTATATTTCCCATACATAAAAAAAACACAAGGCGAAAAACTCAGGGTCGTGCTGTTTGTTATCTGTATAAGATATATTTTTAATCTAAACCTAAAATGTTTTCAGATAATATACATACGTACAATGTACATATAATATTTTTATTAAAAAAAAAAACAAATATATTTTACTCAATTATAATGTAATCAATTATACTTTGCTACTTGTACCGCTTTTAACGCTACTTAATATTTCTGAGTATTGTTTTTTTACATTTTTAAAATGTTATTACACACTTAGATAAGAAAAATACTATTTTAGAAAACATAAAAATCCCGCTACCTTTAAATTTTAAATAAATGTTTTCTAATAAAGTATATATTTCTGAGTGTAGTTGAAAGAACTTATATTAAATTCTACCGTTATGCTAAATAGAAGATTAATTACTGTTATTTGATTACTGTATAAACTCGAGGGAGTTATTGCTCATTTACGCCGTAGGGGCGCAGTGGCGCAAGCGTGTGAATGTCGACCAAATGTTATCGAGTAGGAACTGTACGTTTGTTGGTTCAATTCCTGTTCAGTTAAGTTAAGTTCATTTTCTTCGTTCTTTAGAATTGGGCAGAAAGTGAGGAACGGAATATCTTAATGGAGTGTCTTAACACTAGGTTCCCAAATTCCTTCTGTCTATCCTGCTGTATGAAGAATACAGCGAGAAGCTAATAGCTAATGCTAATGCCTCTATAAATAATTATAAAAACTTTATTTTTCAGTACAATGGCCTATAAACGTAGACTTCGAGAATCCCTCAGAGATTGGAATCAAAGGAGCTCGAAACTTAAGTATAGAGTATAAATCTAAAGTGGACAACTGTGATATTAAAATTGGTAAGCAAAACGTTCATTATTTTGTTGACAGTGTTGTGGCACGAGCGTATAAGCGTGACGGCCGTGAGTTTGAATCCTATTCGAGGGAATGAATTATTTCATATTTTCGCTTCCCAGCTCTGGTAACCAGGTAATTAAAGTGCGGCGTTGAATTCCGCAAGTTTATAGTCGTGCCCCCGCACCACGATAACTTCAATAATAGTATTTATATTTATTTTAGGTATATGGCATATTCTGCCGAAGTCGACATACGAAAAGTTAAAAGGTGACTTCAGTAGCACAGATAAAGAACAATTAAATAAGGTAATGGATGAAGAACTGATTAACTCTAAGACGCCTATTATGATGTATTTTCACGGTAAGTTATTTTTACATTAAATGTAATACATTCTTATGGCTTCTATTATGGCTTCGCCCGCTTAAACTTATTGTTATATTATGGCCTAATTATACAAAATATTTACAATGAATGTGGCCTATGTGTTATTCTGATATAAAATTTATCTAAATTTGTTCGGTAGATTTTACTTGAAAGTGAAACAAACATTCACATTTCACATGTTAAAATCGACATAAAAAATATATATGATAATACTTTAATATAATATTATAAATAATATTATATTAAAGTCTTTAATTAATATTATTTTTAACATTTTTTTAATAAAATAAGCGTTTACTTTTAATCATAAATGTAATTAAAAAC
The DNA here is from genome assembly GCF_056956725.1 of Heliconius melpomene rosina. Taxonomy (NCBI): domain Eukaryota; kingdom Metazoa; phylum Arthropoda; class Insecta; order Lepidoptera; family Nymphalidae; genus Heliconius; species Heliconius melpomene. The sequence goes on along the minus strand of NC_140389.1, from coordinate 4,310,858 downwards.
ACGGAAAGAATGAAATAAAAAGAAGAATCGTTTTGTACTTTTTTCGTTTTATCCAGTTTATAACTCGTATTTAGTTTTTTTCCTTATTATTGTATCGTTTTGTATTGTGTAGTTATTATGACTCCATAACAACTGACTACTGCACTCAGAAACTAATTAGCGTGTAACTAAAATTTTAATTTAAAGATACATATGACTCAATCGGTGTTTAGTTCCGTCAGTCAACACTTAATGCCTCCAGAATTGTGTGGATTGTGGGGAATAGATGTGTCTTAATCAAAACCAGTGTCTTAACTAAGGTTTCCAGTTTCCCTCTGCTTACCCTGCTATGTGCGGGATACATCGTGAAGAAAAACAAATATTTAAAATACATCAATATTTCGACTCTGGCTGAAGGTTTTTTTGTGATACAACAAGATCGCTTCCCTGCGTCGATTTGTATTTTTATCATTAATAAAATTAGTAAAATTATAAATGTGAAAATTTGTGAGAATTGAATACTGGTTACACTTTCACGCAAAAACTACTAAACGGATTTAGATGAAACTTTACAGAAATATAGCTTATATATCAGAATAAGTTATAGGCCAGACTATATGTAAATATTTTGTATAATTTAGCCATATAATATAACACTATTTGATTCGTTGAAGCAGGCGAAGCCGCGTTTGGGTCGCTAGGTAATAATAATTTATAATTACAGGTAATTCGAATTCCCGCGCCGCCTATCATCGAGTGAAATTATACAAATTCTTTCAACGTATGGACTATCATACAATAACTTTTGATTATAGAGGTATATATTAAATATTTTTTAATAGTTTTTTAGGTAATTTAACAAAGACTTGAGACTAGAACTATAAAGGCAACAGTTGTGAGTTCGATTCTCACTCCGGGAAATTAATTATTATTAATGAATATGGAAAGTGGGAAACGGAGTCTCTTTACACTAGATTCTCTCTGGATACCCTGGTTTATGCTGCATACAGCGTGAAGCTGTTTTTTTTTTACTTTAAAAAATTACTGAATTCATGGTATTTTTCTTGTCAATAATTAATTAATTACGCTTAAGAAGCAATTATAATAATTGCAATATTTTGTAATTTTTAATGTCTTTTTGTGTTTTTAGGTTATGGTGACTCTACAAACATCACACCAAGTGAAGACGGTGTCGTAGAAGATTCACTAGTAGTATATGATTGGCTTCAACAAACCATTGAAAAAGCTGAAAAAAAACCTACGCTTTTTGTATGGGGACATTCTTTAGGTAATTCTTTTAAGCTTTACACTATACTGCACATGAAAAAGGGAACTTAGACACTCCGTTCTAAAATATCTGTACTAACTTTTACTCATGAGTAAAAGATAGTACATATCATTAGAGGATCATATACCATATATATCAAGTTTAAGAGAAGTATTAAAATTGAAATTAATTTTAGAAGGAAAACTGAAATCTCGGTTAATTTTGACATATGTTATTGTAATATATTTATTTAATATATTTTTTATTTCTTTATTAAACAAATACAAAAAAATATATAATATATATATAAAATTCTTCATTACACATACATTAAAATACATTAAAAAATAAAAAAAAAATTGAATGGTTTGTTTCATGCACAAAAGACTAACCAAAACACACTACAATATAAATACAATTAAAAAAATAATAATTTTTGTATTGACTTTCTAGGTACAGGTATTTCATCACATCTTCTAGGCAATCTTCCAGAACTTTCTAAGAGTATTCTAGAAAGATCTGAACCTTTGCCTCTGCCTAAGGGACTCATATTGGAATCACCGTTTAGCTGTTTGGCCGATGAAGTACATTACCATCCATTGGCTAAGGTAATTTTGATAAATTTAAGTATCCCGCATGTAGCATGGTAGACAGAGGCAACCTAATGTTAAGACACTCCGTTCTCAGTTTTCCACCGAATTATGTACGCATTGTGTGCCAGAACTAAACGCCGCCCTTTGCCTCGACACCAGAGCAATGGAATGAAAATATAACACTTACCACGACTGGCCTTAATATAATTAATGCTTTTAATAAAAAAATACTTTATTAGTTTATTTATATTTTATTTTATTATTTCAATAGCACTGAAAATAATTAACGTTATGTATTATGTATTTTCGTGCATTTATTGTTTTTATTAAATGATTAGAACTTAGCATGAGAATCGGTCTACCAATGTATTAGTATGTTTAAAAGTAGCTTATTAAGCAATATTGTTAAATTCTATTATATTGAAAAGCAACTAAAATTTATATTTACTTACTCTATAATAAATAAGAAGAAATAAATAACTCATTTAATAGCTAATTATTAATTTTATTTTATTTTTCTTACAGTTAGTGTCGTGGCTGCCATATTTTGAATCGACGTTTGTGGCTCCATTCAAATTATACAAAGAGCACATGTTTAGTTCCGATCAACACTTGTGTAGATGTCCGACTTTGCCTGTTTTGATATTGCACGCGAAGGATGATTTCATTGTGCCTCATGTTGTTGGGGATAAAGTATATACTGTATTTTTATGTTTATAAGTAATTTGAAACATATTTTTGTAATTAAAGAAGAAAAAAAACAAGAAGATAGTCACGATTACCGTCCAGTAAACAAAGATAATATAATTTTATATATTTTTTTGCTTTACACTGTATCTCGCACATAGCAGGATGGATGCGCACAGGGAACTTGGGAACCTAGTGTTAAGACACTTCGTTCCCATTATAATATTTCCGTACCCCACTTTCCACCGAATTATGGAGGCATTGCGTGTTGAGTGGCGGCACTCGACGCTTTGCCAGAGCGAAAAAATGAAAATATTAAATATTTTAATTCCTCGAGTGGGTATTGAACCCACAACCTGTCGGGTTTAAAGTCGCACACTTGTGACCCTGCGCCACGACTGGCCTCAACTCACTCCCTATGAGTCACTATTCTTGCCTCTCTCTCTCTTTCATTAAGTCATATATAAGTTGTAATTATATATTTACAGTTATACAAAACGATATTAGAGTCCCGTTCAACCGGCGGAGCGACCGTAAAACTACACTCGTACGATGTGAAGGAGAATCTAGGACACCAATGGATATGTATGGCTAAAGATTTGCCTGACGTTATTAGGTAAGTGATAGTTCAAAATGATTTGTTAAATTAAAATACAAGTTTAATAAGTATAAGTGGGATTTGAACCTGCGTCTTTTGGACACCTAAATATTGTAGAATTGAATGAGAGAAGTGTAGAATAACACTAAAACGTTAAAAATAGGTACAAACTCGCTTAAAATGTGTTTAGAAACTATTTATTTTTGTCATTAGATTAGATAAGATTAATCTAAAAAAACCTCAATTTCTGTTTTTTTTTTCAGTGACTTCATTACAAATAATGAATGAATAAATAAATAAAAGAAAAAAAAATATCTTCTAATAATTTGCAATACGCTTAACAGATCTCGGGACTTGGGAGTGGATGCTATACGCATAATAATAGTAATTTATTTTGTTTTTCAGCTTTATTATTTATTTATACAAATGAAAATAAAATTATTAAGTGCTTTGAAAACATGTTTTATTTATATTTAATATGTTTATAATAAAAAATAGTATTTAGAATGAGGTCCATGGGCGTACCGTGTTCCTACTACGCCCATGACAGTTTGAGTTTAAAACATGATGGCTGTCGGCTTGATCCCGACAATGTTATAATTAAATGAATTGCAAAATGTAGAAATTACATGTATGAATATTATTTGTAATATTTTCTAAATATTTTAAAGAATAAAATTACAAAAAAAAGTATTCGTATTCATTTTTTTTTTGTTTTCAATATAAAATATTTAATAGTTAATTTCAAAGGAATTCTAATAAAAAAAACAGGCTATGTCTATTAAAATATAACATGTATAACTGTATGTGTTCGAAAATAAAATCAATATAAATTTATTTAAGTATGTAAAAGAGAACAAAATTAAATAAATTTTACCGATTAATAGCAAAAAAATTAACGCAACTAAATTTAAAACGCGCGGAGCGCGTGCCAAGTTTCTGGGTTTCAGAACTGGCGAGCAGCACCGTGTGTTATTTTACACGAACCATTTGAAGCCACTTTTTACCTATTCGTAACTCAAAAACTATTCCACCTAAAGCTGTCATATTTGGCTCAAATATTTAGACCCCCTACCTGTATACGTGCATAAAATTTCATAAACACAGCTCAAACAGTTATTTAGATAATGACGTCCAAAAATCGTAAATTTTTAGGGGGGGTGACTGACCTATAGACCTTAATGTTAACCAAGTTCCAGATGATCTAGAATGGTGAAATTTAGCATCCGGTTAAGTAATTGGGTGTATGTCAAGGGAAAAATCCGAAACTAGTATTTTTTTAAATATTTTCTTATAATTTTTCAATAAATAGATTCAATTAGGAACATTTACTTATAGCACCTGTAATGAAAGCATAGCAATCAAAGTTAATGATAACTGATTTTTAGGCATAGCGCCTGCCAACAAAATAAGAGCAATGCATTATTTATATATATTTGCTTTTATTTATGTCACACGTTAGTAAATATTTTATTTGTTTTGTACACTAACTTCACTATTACTTACGTAAGCCATCTCAAACAACACGATGCTTTCAAGTATATTTTAAGATAAGATATGTCTCCATTTGTAGCTGAAAATGACTCTAATTTATGTCCTGAGAAAGCCTGTCATCATGTGGACTTCAAGGGCTTCACGTAAAAATATAAAAATATAATAAATGGATTAACATCCTTCATTATTATTTATTACTAGCGGACGCGCGCAGCTTCGCTTGCCTATTTAAGGGTGAATTCTAATAACCCATAAAACATGTGTTCAATGAAATATTTTTAAGTCTAAATTTCAAATTTTATAATAATCGGTGGCGTTTTAAAAAAATTTCTATATAAACTTTCAACCCCTTATTTGCACCCTTAGGGGGTGAATTCTAGAAAACCATACAACATATGTTTAATTATATACGTTTAAGAGTCTGAATTTCAAATTTTATGAATATTTATGAATATTTGCACCCCTAAAGGTTCTCTCTAGGGGGGGAATAATAAGAGGGGAGAATTCTAGAAAACGATGAAACACGTGTTCAATTAAATACCTTTAAAAATCTAAATTTCAAATTTTTTAAAAATCGGTGCCGATTTAAATTTTTTTCCATAAAAACTTTGAACTGCTATTTCATCTCTTTAAGGTTAAAATTTTTCGAAATCCCTTCTTAGTGGATGTCCAGATTACGAAAGTAAACTTTTGTCCAAATTTAACGTTTCTACCATCAGCGGTTACGGCTGTGCGTGCGTCTTATCTCAGTCAGTGAGGACAAGTCCTTTTATATATATAGATAATTTAAACATTTTAGTACTTATTATACTAAGAGCATTTGCATAGTCGATTAACGTATTTGATATTAAATACCTGAAGAACTTTTATTAAATTAGTGAATCACTTTTACATTTTTAAATATAAATTATTATAAAAAAGATACATTTAAAAATATAAAAAAACCACTCTTCCGAGGGCGGGACAAGGGTCCAAGCCATCGGTGGCTAGGGCTCCAGAGAGAGGAACCTTCGCACAATACGTGCCGTCTCAAGTAATACTGCCTTCTGTATCCGGTTCTTGATCCAACAGCTAAGCGATAGTCTCTTAAGGTGTTGGTCGAGGCTTAATAATGTTATCAAAATCAAAATATTCTTAAATTAATTTACATCGATATTAATGAATGTATTCAAATTCTATTCTATTCTATTAAGATTCTATTGTAAATTCATATGAAAACTAGCCAAGTCAGATATTACACATAAATAATGTCTCCAAGTTGTAAGAAGAATGGGCATTTTCAGTTGTTATAAAATATTTTATATTGTTAAAAATAAATTTCAGGACTGACCATTGAACTTGGCATACATTTACATCTCACTTCTTTTATCGCTGAAAGCATACGTTTTATTACAGAACTTGGCTTTCTTTTTACATTTATGTTTTTGATGGGATATATATTTCTAATGGAAAGGCGCTGTACACGCCTGTCGAAATGATAATTTCAAGTGTCATTCGAAAATTTGCTATAAATTAACTTAAGGCGCTCCATTACTTTAACTAAAATTAGTTCAATGCTTAACAAAATATGTAGATAGGTAGGTAATATGTAGATATGTAAATATGTAGATAGGTATGTCCAATGTTTTTCTTTAATGCATTAATAATTTAATAAAAACATTATTGACTATATATAGCCAGTCAACACGCAATGCTTTCGGAGTCCGGTGGAAAGCGAGGGATGGAAGTGTCTTAATGGGAAGGAAGTGTCTTAACATTAGATTTCCAGATTCACACACATGTGGGTACCCTGCTTTGTGTAGGAAGTGAAGTTAAAAAATAAATAACCTTTTGTTAACCATTAGTTTATAGTTTTCTTATAGACATTTCTTTTTTAAGGTGAAAAACTTTAAGTTAATTATGATTCAAAAATATTTGATTTAAATATTTTTTATTTTTATACATTAGCACAGAAATCAGTATAATATTTTGGTATATGCTATCGCCAACGTCCATACCACGTTGAACACACCGGTTCTCGTCCGATCACCGAAGTTAAGCAACGTCGGGCGCGGTCAGTACTTGGATGGGTGACCGCCTGGGAACACCGCGTGCCGTTGGTTTTTTTTGTGTCACGCTTTAAACTTAGATATTTTTTCTTTTTATTTTTCACCTCATTACATATTTAACTGGTCATATTAAAATACATATTTACTTTCTGTATTTCACCAGTTTCTTTTTTGCCTCAAAATAAATGAAACGTAGGTAATACAAGAAAAATAAATTAAAAAAAAAACTAAAAATATGATTTAAAAAAACTACTTTAACAAGAAAAGTCACAGCTAAAAACATATACCAATCTCCTGTAGTTTAGAATATAAGCCAATTACGTTGTGAACGTAACACCTCACTCGCTCTGGAGACCCTTCAACGACCTGCTCGAGGTGGAGAAGAGAATCAACCGTGAAAGTTAACTTAACGTAGCGGAAAATGGAAAAGATATATGAACTTATAAAGAATAATAATTATCAACATTATTTAATTTTCTCGTTCTGATAAATAAATGTATTGAAAATTGAATGGAAACTAGAGAACAAAGTGTCTTAACAATAAGAGAATAAGTTATGAATTTTAAATCAACTTCACGCAGTACACAGCAGGGTAGGCAGAGGGAAGACACTCTCCAAGTGTTAAAACACTCTCCACTTTACCTTTATTTGTGCGCCTACAAATAAAAACAAATCTCTTATTAGTGTGTAAAGTCTCCTGAATTCGGCGGAAAGTGGGGAACGGAAATCTCTTAACAAGAACGGAGTGCCATAACACTAGGTTTCCAGGTTCCCTCTGCCTACCCTGCTATATGTAGGACAGCGTGAAGCCACTAATAAAAAACCGCTTCAATTTCTAAAAAAAGATGCAATCTGATATTACTTAGAAGGGCCAGTCTACAGGGGTGGAGTAATTGAAATACATCACATATGGAGAAGATTCGCCTTTATAATAACATTTTGTAGGGGAAATAATTACTGTGGTATTAAAGTATACTATTTGTCGAATATGCTAAAAATTGCGCTGTTAGTAATCTGTAGAATCAATGGTTGTGGATTCATTTCCTACTTCTGATTATTATTTTTAATTAGATTTAATGCTTTTAGATTTAATGCTTATAAAATGAATAGATTTCAAATTTGTAAGTAACTATGATAATGGATTCCTAAGCTTACTTACTTGCTTGCATACTCTATATTAAATATTAGTTACCTATAAGTAGTAAAAATAAAACACCATTACCGCGCAGTAAGTTGGTTGCGGTAGTTGTCAGTTCAATTTCCAATTCGTGAAGAAATAGGTGGTAAGTATGCAGTGTCTTAACACTAGTTTTTCTCTACCTATCTTATAATTGCGAAAGGTCGTGGGTTCGATTCTCACTTGATGAAATGAAATATTTATTATTTTCATATCCTCGCTCTCGTAACGACACTAGGTGCCCAGGTTCCCTCTGTCTACCCTATGTATGTACGGGATACAGCTTGATGCTAAAAGAAAATCATGAAATCCATAAAAAACCAACTAGGTATCTAGGTACCTACAATAAGATTACTTCATTTCCATGTATTCGACAAAGGTCACGAGCGGTGAAGCGACTCGACCGGCGCGCATCGTCACGTGGATTTTATTTAATTAATACTTGTCATATAACGCGTTTCATAGAAATACATAGATAATAGGTACATAAGACAGCTTAATTGAAATAAAAAATCTTTGTATTTTTACAGAACTTCAAGTTGTTCTAAGTAATTATTTATGTAGACGTATCTACATAAAAAAATATTTAGAAAAACTACAGGCTATTAAACAAGAATTTCAATCGCCATTTATTAGGTATCTAACTCTTGGATAGAAATCAGTCAAGTGCGAGTCGGACACGCACGAAAAGTCATTAATTTTATAGCAAATTTATAATTTAGGTTCACGATAAGTAGCTACAATTTGTGACACACATTTTAACTTAGAGACACTTTGAACATTTTGGAACAAGCCATTTCCTTTGAGGAAATATAGTTTCAGGAACGTCAATGTCATTTGAAAAGACCTATCCATCGATACCTCGCAAGCACCTTGATCTGATTTATTTACTATCTACCTACTTCTTAAGTGTTATTTGTGGTTTGTGTGAATTATCATTTCAAAAACTCTACATTGAAAACTAAAGTTTTAGCTAATTAGAGTACGCAAAGGAAGTTTGGGAACCTAATGCAAGACACTTCGTCACTTTCCGCCGAATTTTGGCGACATTAATTGGAACTAAACGCTGCGTTTAGCCTCATTATCAGAGCGAGGTTTTTTTTATAATAAAAGGACAAGGCAAACGAGCGTTCGGGTCACCTGATGGTGTTCACCGCCGCCCACGACCCCGTGCAACACCAGAGGAGCTACAGGTGCGTTGCCGGCCTTTGAGGTTATTAAAATGTGGTTATAAAACTTGCACAAACAAAAGTAAAATACTTATATTATTAAAAATAATATAACAAAAATCACCTACATATCCATTAAGGAGCGACCCTCTAACCACTGAGCCAGCCACTCCACTCCCCCTTGACAGTCGACCGTGAAATTTCATACTCGTTTCAAAACGCAATTTCACCAAATGTTTAGTTTTTATCTCAATATTCATTAGTTGCATTCCCGCGGTGAACATAAAGATACTTTAGTACCGAAATGAAATGAATAGTGTGTAATATTGATATTTCATAACAACTTGGACGCCATCGTAGCGCAGGATGTGGCTGTAAAAGGGGCGGAGTGGGTTCGATTCCCGCTCTAGCGTTGTATATCCCATATAGCAGGGTGGGCAGAGAGAACGTAGTGTTAAGCTACTCCGTTCTTCTCTTTCCGACATATTGCGTGCGGAGTGGCAAAATTCAACGCTACGTTTTATCTTGTTATTCGAAAATATTAAATAACTAGCGGCCCGCTCGCGGTTTCACCCGCGTGAACTATGTTATTATTAATTTCTGTCTCCATGACTACGTCCTAGTGACTCCTAGCATTTGTAGTAACGAAGTTTCATACAAACTTTCGACCCCAAAAACAACCCCTTAGAAGTCGAATATTGCAAATTCCCGTCTTAGCGAGCACCTACGTCCTATAAGTAACTCCTATGCAAAATTTGAGATTCCTAGCACTTGTAGTTTCTGAGATTTCGTGATGACCTTTCGATTTTATATATATAGATTAATTTCCTCTAGTTAGCAGCGAACCCAAAACCATCGCGTTTATAGTCACAGGCTTGTACCACTGCACCACCACGGCTCCAACCCTATATAATTATTTATAATATATTAAATACTAATGGATTCATTTATTGAAGTTAGCCACTCGTAAAAGATGGATTTGAAGTTTGGATTATATTATACCCCACAGGCAGCTTCCGGTTTATAAGACTGGTAATGTATTCCTTCGAGGCTAAGTAAATTAATTTGTATTATTTTCAAACTACATACATATATTTTAATCTATCTATAGATTGAAAGAAGTTTGCAATATATTTAGTCCTTAGGTGAATAAGTATAATGTCAAGGAAAGAGCGAATAGGCATTATCTGGGTAAGCATGCTCCACCATCGTCCGCACCAGATGAGATAGCGGACAAATGCTTACCTATCTTCAATAAAAAAAAACAAAAAAAAAAAATTAAGTGTAAGAGGTCTATCTATTTCTTAAAAATATCTTAATCTTTTTGAGATACCTACCCACTTTTCTACTCGAGTAAATGAGTTGAGTGTGTGAGTTTTATTTCTTCATCTGACAAGATAAAGCACGTTCATCTTCCTCAATAAACAATATGAAATTGACAAATGACAAATGATCAATATGAAATATTGTTATTGTAGCAAATTGAAATAATATATGAAGACATCTAAATATCGACGACCACTCTTTACTTTGCCAGATCGGTGTAATGAAAACAAGCTAATATTCAATTATAATAATTAATTTATTTGAATTTGTTATTTTAATTAACTCAGCGAAGTCAAGAGGAGCTTTAAACAGATTTTTCTTTGAGAAAAATGAAAATACGACTCAGTTGACATTTAAGTTACAATCAGACAGTGGAAAAATATTCTAAATTAATTAATATTTTATAAATAGTTTTAATTTCTTACATAAATTTTATATAAAAGTATCTAAGTAAAGTTTAAGAGTAAAAGATTTATTTTAAGAACTTATATGATAAAAAAACATAGAATAATATAAAATGTATTTATTTACCAAGTCATAAATAAATAGTAGGTACCTATTCTCCGCTATTTGGAACCTGAACCTGTGTCGTAATGAACTCGTACTTATGTTCATTATGTACCCATGTTCCATTGCGTAGATAGGTAGGTAATCCGCAAAAAATAGACCTATAAACGTAAGGCCATATGCTACTAAACACAGTATTAAACAAAAAAACATAATAATTAATATGGAAATAATAAGTATATACTTATAAGTAGGATATATACTCCTTTTTAGATCTGCAGAAGGCCTTTGACTGTGTGCCTCGTCAGTGTATCTGGTGGGCATTGCGATCCAAAGGGATCCCTGAGGCCTATATTGAGATTATCAGGGGCATGTACCACGATTCCGCTTCTATGGTTAGGACTGCTGTTGGCGACACTAGACCCTTCCCGATTACAGTGGGGGTTCACCAGGGCTCGGCTCTTAGTCCGTTCTTATTCAATGTAGTGCTCGATACTGTCTCGGCTCACATCCAGGACCAGCCTCCATGGCTGATGATGTATGCCGACGACATAGCACTCATTGCCGAGAACCGACTGACGCTGGAGCGTAAAGTGAACCTCTGGAAGGGTACGCTTGAGAACGGCGGACTTAAACTAAATGTGTCGAAGACAGAGTACATGGCCTGCGGGAGCCGGGACTCGAGCACCATCCTTATAGGTCCTGAGCCAGCCGTTAAGTCGGAGAAGTTCAGGTACCTTGGATCCGTTATGCACGAGTCTGGAGGCATCGACCACGATGTCCATGGCCGGATAAGCGCTGCCTGGGCCAAATGGCGGGAGGTCACTGGCGTGGTCTGCGACCGCAGAATACCGCCCAAGCTCAAGGGGCTGATATACAAGAGCATCGTCCGACCGGTTCTTTTATACGGCGGCGAATGTTGGCCAGCACTATCTCGGCACACTCAGGAGCTTCACGTCACGGAAATGAAGATGCTGAGGTGGATGTGCGGCGTAACGCGGTCTGACCGCATACGCAACACATTCATTCGAGGTAGTCTTGGGGTCCGTGACGTAGCGGATAAGCTCCAAGAGCGTCGCTTGAGATGGTTTGGCCACGTTACGCGCCGGCCTAAGAACTATGTCGGACGCAAGTGCCTTGCTATACAAGTTCCTGGGGCGCGACCTCCCGGACGCCCAAGGAAGCGCTGGTTGGATGTCGTGATGCAGGACATGAGAGCCAATGGTCTAACCACCGAGGACGCAAAAGATCGTGCAAGAAGGAGTAGGTTAAGTAAGAAGGCAGACCCCGGTAATAGCCGGGAAAATGCCAGGAAGAAGAAGACTTATAAGTAGGATATATACCTACATTCGCACTCTTTTACAGTCTTACTAAAAATTTATTATTTTGGATCTTAAATAATTAACGTAAAAAAACTAGAACATTCGTAGATTGGCTAAAACATAAGGAATTATAAATTTTTGACATACTTTGTCAGATCTTTTTGACATGAATCTGATTCATACAATTTATCATCAAATTAATTTTCATTTCACAGAATTGCATTGCAATCTAACTACATTAACCCAGTGATAAAACACTCTGTTCTTATTCTCGAGACATTGCGTGTTGACTGGCGTAACTTAATGTCTCGCATTGTCGCAAATGGGAAAAGTTCCCATGACATATACCTACGTATACAAGTAAAAATATATTTAAAGAGTTTTTTTTGCCTTCACGCTGTAACCCGCATATAGCAGGATCGGCAGAGGGACAAAGCTTAGTGTTTAGATACTCTGTACATAATATATATCTAAGTACTTTATGGCATTTTAATATAATCAAACATCGACGGTGGTGGGCCATTTAAAAGTGTCGATCATAGAAAAAATAGATAACGCACTGTAAGCTGCTTACCTAACGATTAACTCGACGCGATAATCGGGATCGTTCGGTGTTTAATGACTGCGAAAACTAGTTAATATATTAGATTTATTCATACATTTTAAGAGTGAAAGCTACTTTTTTTTTTATATAATTTTAATTTTTATCTTTTGCTTAATGAACTTTACCTAGACTTAAGGATATTACTTAAGTGTGTGGAATACAGGAAATGGTCGCTAATAACTAGCAGGTAAAAATAGAAAAAAAAAAATTAAAATTATATTATTATTTACTATCTTTAGTGTGGAATGACATTTAAAAAATGTTAAAATAGGCCTAATTGGTATGAAATACATAGGTACTTGTAACTCCTCATATGGAATTATAAAAAGGAATATTTACAAGAATATGAGAAGTCTAACTCTACAATTACGAAGCCCACAACGATTGTTGTTTTCAGTTAGATATTTATAACCATGTAGAGATGCTCCTCGCTCTACATCTCGCAGAAGACATAAAGGACTTAGTGGTAGCGATGGGAACGGACTATCAAATATTACGATATTTGCATTATGTTGTCTACAAATAAAAAAATAGAGTCACTCTTCATTCCTTTCAATTATCGATAATTCACAAGATATCGATAATCCAAAAGATTCTGACATAAGAAAAATATATTTATCAAAACAATTCCTTTAATACTTTCCTTATATAAAACTAAGTTTCACATTTACAAGGTAAGACTTCCGTGTAACAACTGTCCTTAACAGATTATATATTACTGCGGTTGGACTCTATCGACATTCGAGTCCTATAAAGTTGGTACTATCGATAAAATGTTGAGGAACTGAAGAACATAATCGTAAATTTCGATTAAATTTGTTTGTTTACTTCAATATTTATTTAAAATGTTTAAAATAAGCCTCCATATTCTTACTTTTATGTTTATTTAAGTAAGGACTTACTCTGACTTCACTTAGTTGTAAACATAATTTGTGTATTTTATTTTTATTAAATGTATATCATTAATTGAAAATGTCTTTCTTATAACCCTATGAATCCAAATATATTTAAAGCACGAGAGCGATAGCGAAAGCTTACAACATATGTTAAAAAAATGTTTAAATTCCTTTAAAATAATCAGATAATTGTAAAATTCGTTGTGGCAAACAGGCAAAGATTGTATTTTTTTGGATACAAAAGTAATAATTGTAATGCAAATTAAAATTCAATTGTATAGGTAGGTATACATTTCAATTATAAAGTTATTGAAACAAAGACCAAGGGAAACCATAATCTGCAACTAGTATAAAATAATTGAGGTATAGAACACAAATACCCGGCCGGCGATAGTTAACGATACGAATATCACGGCCCGCTCGGTCTCATAAATCATAAATGCCATTATTTATTACCAATACAATTTCACCCACGTACCTACCCGCACTACGTATTGTTTGTTTCGTATATAAATAGGTGTAGTCGTATACTCGGCTATATAACAGAAATATACATTCTTATCACTGGATGAATTCGAAAGAAAAAACACATCTCGACTCATTCTCCTTCCTTTAAATAAAACAAAAGAGACTAGAAAGACATGTCGTTAAAACAATTGAGTTGAAACTTAAATAGAATGTCACATTACTATTTTACAACGTTCCAATTTCAAATCTCTGTTCAATTTGAATAAAGAACACAATGGCGGTTGCAGAAGGTGGCTTTCAACCGTTTTGGTACGCGGGAAACGAAAGTGGTTACATATTTATAAAATGGAATCGATTTTTAAATGGGCCAATGGTGAGGCTCGGTGGTGTGGGCGGAGCTTGCTCCTCCCTAGCGCAAGTAAGATGAGTCTCGGCGCCTTTTGTTCATTCACGCAGCATTCGTTGACGTGAGCGGACGTGTAAGGCAGATGATTATTTCTTATATTTTCTTGATTTATTTTATGGTATCCACATATATTATTTTACCACTGCAATATATCTTCTTTTTTCATTTCTATTACTACTAGACTTGTACTTTTATGAAAAATTTATTTGTATTCATTTTAAGAAAAATTGTGAAAATATTCTTAGTAAATAAATTTTCATAAATAATATTTATTTTAATGAAAAATAGAACATAGCCAGCGAGCCAGCCAGTACCTACAGCCAGAAAAGATAATTTAGATCATTACAAATGATTTTTAAGAAGTAGAGTAGATAGAAGAGAAGAGAGAAGTAGTAGAGAGTCAATTTCTTAATAATCCTACCGATAATAAATAACACAAACAACAACCGTACACCTAATTTTATTTAAAAAATATATTTTAAAATCGTAACTTCATCAAAATAATAATAATCTACAAAGTAGCTAAGTATGTTTAATTAACAACTTTTAGATTATTTTATAAGTTTTTTTTATTTAATACTAGGTACCTACTTTACCCAGTGATAGGGGTAATAGTAATAGTACCGCACTAGGTAAAAGCATAAATAAAGCCTCACAACTAATATTAGAACGAAGGCTTAATAATAGAGTCGTTCGTATATTGAACATGGAATCCTAATAAATATGGATAGAAATATAATATTATATATTTAGTTACTTTCCTTTTTGATGTTCTGAAAATATATTCGCTCAGTAAAAGTATAATAGGTACCTCCTTATCATTTATTATTAGATATTCTTTTGAATATCCTATATCTTATAAAACAAAGTCGCTTTTCGTGTCTGTCTGTTGTTTCTAACTCTTCTTCTTCTAAACCACCCAACGGATTTTGATGCGGTCTTCACCATTAAGTCAGGTGTTTTTCGTAGAAGGTTTATATATAGTTTATTATTTGTACATTCTTATGTAAATTAACATAAATACGATAAAAGCGTATAAAGTCCTACCCGTTGAGACACTTTCGCGCATGCGCTGCTCTAATGGTAAGTACTACGTGAAAAAAATGTACTGGAGTATTGTTCCTCTTAATAAGATCTACAAAAAAGTCCGCGAGAGCATATTCGTATCTTTTAAGAATAACGTGTAGTGATCATATTTCTGTCTAAAAATAATAATTTCAATATATTTTTTATTGTGAGGGATACTTTTCTATAATGGTATTAATCTTTATTCTTTAAAATACTTTATTAATTTTCTACGTTGAACGAAGATAAAATTTGTTTTTTACAATATTTCGAAATTGCGAATAGTTTTATAGAAAAACGCATTTAATTGTTGACACAACCCGCCGTTGACACATCAGCTGTATGTTACTCAAGTTTCACTTATCCCTTACACTCCGCATATAAATAAGTACATTAGTTACGTTGGCCATTTAATGTAGACCAAGACTATCTTTTACTGTTTTTCATTTTAATAAGTACTTTAGAAGTTGTTACAATATCAAAAAAATCCTTGCTGCGAAACGGCTCGCCACTCGCCATGCGTACTCCGCGGCCGCCTGCCTTACACGCATCGGTGGTTCAGTGGTAGAATGCTCGCCTGCCACGCGGGCGGTCCGGGTTCGATTCCCGGCCCATGCATTCTATTTAATTTTCCTCACAGGCAGCCACATGGTACTTGCTTTTCATCAGGGACAGAATTCCCCTTCAGCATTAACCACAAGCTCGAAAAAAAAAACCCGCCTGCCTCTATAGCAACGAAGATTTAGTTAGATGCGTTTGCACGTATTGGATAATTGGAGTTGAATGTATTATTTAAGCGCGATATATTTGGTTTCACGTTTTTTGTAGTAGTTATTAGTAGGTAGGTTTTTGTTTATAATTTCTTCCGTTTAAAAATAGTCATTTAACTATCTAAAAATAGTCATTTAAATATATTTTAATAAGTACTTGAAAAGATTAGTAGCACAGATTTAAAATTACGGTACCTACTAAAAAATCCTTGCTGTGTTTGGAAAAATTGGAAAATCACTATTAAAACTACAAAAATGCGGGTTGCATTAGGGTTTAATTAATTTTCACATTATCTTAAATGCTTTGCAAACATACATTACATGATTAATCCAGTAGTTAAAGCGGGCGAAGCCGCAAGAGGGTCGCTAGTTTAATATATGAATGATTACCATCGTGACGCAGGGCTATAAGCGTGTGGCTGTAAGTGAGACGTTTGTGGGTTCAATTCCCACTCGGGGGAGTAAAATATGTAATATTTTTATTTCCTCGCTCTTGTTGAGATCTGCCACTGAACATTCAATCAATGCCTCAATAATACGGCGAAAGTGGAGAAAAGAAGTATCTTAACATTAGATTCCCAACTTCTCTCTGTCTACCTTTATTTAAAAGACCCTGTGGCGCAGTGGCTCGTTGTCGGGCTGTAAACGCGGCGGTTGTGAGTTCGATTTCTACATCGATGATTGAATTATTTTCAGGTAACAAGGCAAACAACGGCGTGGAGTTCCGCCACTTAACGTCTTGAAAATTCAGCAATATGTTGGAGTATTTTCACAGTTAGTATAGTATTAGTATTTCACTTTATCCTGCTATGGGTATGGGGGTTACGGCGTGAATATAAAGAAATATTATAATAAATAATAAAATATATAAATTATTTGGGTTACTCCTTTAAGCAACCAGTAGACATTACGTCTATAATATCTCAAAATGCTGTTCTTTACTATTAAAATTAAAAAGATTGAATTAAAATAATGTTTAAGAAACAAAAAGTAGAAAATCGACCCTAAACTCTACAAAATACACTATATTTGCACTATAAGGTATATTTTACAAAATCCTACTAATAAAGCACGAAATGCATGATACAGAAGCTAAAATAAAAAACGTATCTCTCTTGGTCTTTATTAGTAACTTTTTACACGAGCTGCATGCGGTCCGCACCGCGAATAAAGGGACGGTTTTTTTTTTAAATCGAGGTGGCGAGAGTCGAACCGGTTATGCTCCTACGAATAATACTTTTTTATTATAAAATAAGCAGATGTTATTTAAAATTATTTATTATGTAATGTAATGTAATGTAAGTAATAGAAAATAAGAAATTTTAAGGAAGTTTTATTAGTTTTTTTTTTGAGACTTCGCGTCTTGGTGCTTGGTATAACGATTTTTTTAACCCGACGGTTGTGGATTCACTTTTGCTCAGGGTAATTATTTTCATTTCCTCGTCCTAATATCAAGAGAAAGCGTTACATACAGATCCGCCATTTAACACACAATATCTCGAAATGAGAGACTACGCTGATCTATGCTGGAGGGATAAAACGTGAAACTGAAAAAAAAGTTTTTTTTTTATTTTAATTTAATTTAATAATTTTCTATGTAGGTAATATATAGGTAGTACAAAATTCTTCATATAAAACTCAAAATACACCAAACATTTTAAACAAAAACAAAAAAAAGAACAAATTAAACATCTCATTACTCACGTAAATAAATCAATATGGAAATATAAAAACGGCATTTTGTGTCCGACCGATGGAATGTCTTTGACCGTCGTATTTTTTTTATACACCTCATACTTATATTCAAATGGAATCACCCAAATTAAGTAGCCATAAACGGAATCAGCTTCCAAATTTGAATATTTCATTCGTTCGCGTCGTTTGTGTGAGCGCGTGCTTTGATTTGTGTGTGTGTTAGTGATGTTCATGGCTTTTGTGGATGTGAAAATGTTAATTTAAAATTAATTTGTTTTTACGATCTTTTGCTATTTTCCAGGGAAAGGAAAGTCAAACACGGGGCTTCACTTTTGGATAGATTATAAACACTTCATTATTTAAGTTCCTATGTAAATTATATTCAAGGTTTGATAATTGTTTAATATATTTCTGCCAAGTGCCAAACTTATAAAACATTTGTGAATTATTATCTCATATTCAATATTTAAAAAAATAAAAATAGTATTGTAGTGTGTGCAGTCTAATATATATAAATATATTCCAAGGCACGCTCTGATTAGCGTAACAACTAAATTAACTCATTACATAAAAAGATACATGCATCACATTTATACTTTTCAATATAGGTACACAAGTTAGTACCTGCCTACGATAAAGCTCCATCCACAAATATAGTCTACAACAAATAAAATCGATATAAACTATCACAACCCTAGTCTTTGGTCGAAGCGCGCCGCGTTGATAAGGAAACATTTTAAATTAGTAGGAGAAGAAGAGAAAAAATATTATATAAAAAAAAATCATTCTTATTTTTTATTTATATTTTATCACAAAACGGGTAGCCGCCGCTACCAGCGATATAAATTATATCATTTTTCACTGCGACAACCTTAACGGACGTAAAAAATGACGTTCCATTCACTATTAAAAGTTTGAATTTGCCGCGTTTTTTATTCGTTTCCGGAGCGTTCGGATTCCATTATTGAACTTCGACATTTTAAGTTTTATATTAGCTGTATCGATTTTTTTATTTATTTTTTATTTTCACGCCTTTGGGAAGTAGAACGTAAAATATATATGTTAAATCTCTCTGTTCACCACTTTTTATACATTTAAGAAAGTGATAGTGCAGATATATGTCGAGCTGTCTTATTTTACTTGGGCTTTTCCATTTTTCAATGCAGTTGCAATCAATTAATGACTATCTAATATATAATAATAAATGTATATTCTGACATTTTCATGTAACCCAGTGAAGAATTTCACTTCTTTAAATTTTATCTTGATGACAAATACAACGTAAATACTATTTTCTATGCATAATACAAATGTTCATTTAAGAAGGAAGTTTCCAAATCTTTTAAGGAGTACTCAAAGGATATATATACGAGTAGGTACACAAAGGTTAAGGCTAAAGCTAGATATTACAGGACATTAAACCGGACCTACAGAATTTTATATTTTATACTATATTTTATAATAGCTGTTGAGTAGACCACCGACCACTGTACGCGAAAGTAGAAAAAATGGATGTGTCGCTAAAGAAAACTTAATATATTAGGAATAAGTAATAATATTATTTGTTTTAAGTTATAATATCTAATTAAAATCTTGTGTTACATTTGAATAGTTTAGAATTAATGTTTTTTTTTGTTAACTCAGTCTATCACATCGGATTCCCCACGAACGTCATGATATGAACGTCCAAGCCGATCCTGCTGCTTCTGCAGAAAGTGGGAAACGAAAGTGTCTTAGTGGGAACGGAGTGTCCTAACACTAGGTTCTCAGGTTCCCTCTGCCTACCCCGCTATGCGCGGGATATAGCGTACAACCAAAAAAAAAATAAAGTTAAATGTCATAATTAGCACAATTCCTTTAACACAATTATGGATTATATTCGTATATATACCTACCTATTAAATAACTATCTATGGTTGTATAGCTATATTGCAGAAAAGGTACGATTGTTCATCGAATCGATCTATGGTTTAACTAGCTGCAGAAAATCGTGGAGTTGAGTTCCGCTACTCAGCAGTCTAAGCTTCTAAATTGAGCAAAAGGAAAAATCTGAATGTTATCTTTCTATTACCCTCCCTGTTGTAATGGTACTTAGATGCAGTCTAATAAACTTTATTATTAAATCATTTATATTCTTACTCCGTGTGTAGGCATCTAGCTCCCGATGGCTAAAGGCATAAAATCCCGTCACAAAGATAAACAGCCGACAAAAATATCATAAATTTATGAAGACCGCGCCGCGGCCAGTGAAAACTAAAAAACTTACCTACTATTTAAAGTATACCTCACTTTGTAGGGCCGACTGACCGTGGTGTCAGACATATAATAAAGGATATGATCATCGAGCTGCATGTCCATACTTATGCGGCAGTATATTTTTGAAAAAAATATATATATTTGTAAATTAGCGGCCCGCTCGCGGTTTCACCCGCGTGAACTATGTTATTATTACTTTCTGTCTCCATAGCTACGTCCTAGTGACGTCTGTGCAAAATTTGAGACTCCTAGCATTTGTAGTAACGAAGTTTCATACAAACTTTCGACCCCAAAAACAACCTCTTAGAAGTCGAATATTGCAAATTCCCGTCTTAGCGAGCACCTATAAATAACTAACTCCTATGCAAAATTTGAGATTCCTAGCACATGTAGTTTCTGAGATTTCGTGATGAGTGAGTGACCTTTCGATTTTATATATATATATAGATATATACGAGTTGTCAAGTAAATTGTTCTGGTTAAAATAAATTTATTGTAAAAAAAAATAATTTTAAATATTTAACTTGGATATATATTTTTTTCAAATAGATAGAAGTCACGATCACGTACAAAGCATGTGAAGTCATGAATGTGAGCGCATGAAGAATTTGATGACAGAGAATAGAAATTAAGAAGTATGATAGAACCGTATATTTACAACTCTAGGAAATAGGAATACCTTGCCAGAAAACAAATATGTTGTAAAATGTTAAAAAATACTTATAAGTGAATGAAATAGTTTAACTAAAAATAAAGCAGGTAAAGTCTATAGGATTTTAAATACTTAGTCAGTGATCCCAGGAAGCTTATTTTTAAGTACGTACTTATCGTGCGAACTGTATTTACAATTCCTAATAATCCCTTCATCTAAATAACTTTCGTACTATTTGAGTACATTAAGGAATTATAAGAAATGAATACATTTTATATAAATTTACCAAAATTTCCATGTTAAATTTATCCGTTTATTATCGACAATTAGTCTTAATCACTGCTTTTTAAAAAAATAATAATTTCTGCTTCCGAAGAAGCCCAACTAACGAGACAATACCATATAAAAATAAAATTTTAAGCATTACAAATAATTAGGTGCTACCTGCTGAGATATGTGATGCTATAAAAATATATGCGGTGATTGAGAATAACATTTTTGTGTAAAAAAAATAATAATATTAATTCGTGCAATTTATTATATGACGTGTCCATGTTTAACCTCCTTCATTAGCTGGACAAAACCAACGAACGACATTTACCATTCGATTTCTTATAACAAAACGTTGTTACTCTACATCTATACAAACAAAAATTAACCTTAATAATAAGAGATAAAGTTAAAATTTCTTTAACAGCGCTTATTATGATATATGACCTTTTGACAGGTGAGATTTATATGACATTTGAAAATGTACAGACACAAAACGTTCTCGGTTCGATTTTGATTTTGTTGAATCTCGAAAGTCGCGTTGGAAGCAATAAATAGCTTCTTTACAAATATATAATATCATTATTAATTTACGTATATTATATTAAAAATAAAAAAATAACAAAAACATGTTTAAAATTTCGCATTTAAATAAAAAAGCAAATATAAAATAAACATTCAAGCGTTAAAGACCTAACAAATTATTCCTACCCATAAATAAACATCTTGTCATCGATGTATCATAAAATCGGGACGAAATTTTTTGATTATTTTGCTAAAATTATAATTTAGAAGCGCATCATGTGACAGCTAACACTAGACGATCGTAAAGATGATATTTTATTATTTTCTAATCTCATAACGATATGGACGCCATAAAGTACCCAAGATGGCGTACGGTAGCCGGGCGGGAAATTTATGGATGTTGTATCAATTAGATTGAAGTTGAAACTGCTGAGCTTTCTTGAGAACTATTTTAATGTAAGAAGATTTTTTGGTTTTATTTTATTTTGTTATAGATATAGATAGAGTAAGCTGAAGTATTTTGTAATATAAGGAATACATTATTTATTCATCTTACTGGCAGATGCGGAAAGAAAAAAAAAAGAAGATTATTTTTAAAACAAATTACCACAACTAGTACTAGGTACTATATCTATAAACTTCTGTATATAATCTCAATATCTAGTCCAATTTATTTATAAAATAAGGCCTAAATTTTCCTATATATCCTATATACATGTGTTTTCATTTTCGTCTTTCACTCTGTAGGTTTAATCTTTATGCGTAAACACATTCTCATTTTGTAATTGCCAATACTTTTCAGTATATTTTTTATTTATTTTTTCGTTGTAGCGTAGGTAAGTCTTACGCAGTATAGGTAATTCACACGCAGTGGAGAACTTATTCATGCATATTGTATTAAAACGTACTTATTTAATTCAAGTTTACCATAAAAAAGCAGGTTTTTTAATCTACATTCTAAAACAATACACAGATTACTACTGCAACAATATTATCAATACTCACACCACACTCTGGTTTTGTTAACGTTTAAGCTTTTGTTGTCAAACAATGTAAAATTGTAATCAGCTTTTTGTCCTCTATTGATACTTTAGTTAACCATTTTAATTCCTATACTTGGAAGTGTAATATCTTGGTAATTAGTAATTTACGCAGAAATTTTCTTTGTTCCTTACATCGTCTTAATTTCTATGTATCTATAGAAATTATATCAGTTGGTTACATTTACTTGAGTATATAGTGTATTGTTTAATTAATAAAATAAACAATTAAATTTGCGAAAAATTAATATAAAACAATTGTGTGAGCGTAAGTTGTATCATTAACATAGCACTAGGTATAATTTCAAGAATATCGTGTATCTACATATCGGGATGTAATTAAGAGATATATGCATGCATGCATTTTTTAGGTTCACCCTGTATTCCCGCACATAGCATTGTAGGCAGAGGGAACCCTGGAACGTAATGTTAAGACTCTCCGTTTCCATTAAGATACTTTCATTCCACACTTCCTCTGAATTCTAGAGGCATTGCGTAATGAGAAGGGATTGCCCACAGCCCATAGCGTTTACATTCATAGACTTGTCCCCAACGCCGCGACGAATATACGCTACTAGCGGACGCGCCCAGCTTCGCTTGCGTATTTAAGGGTGAATTCTAATAACCCATGAAACATGTGTTCAATGAAATATTTTTAAGAGTCTAAATTTTATAAAAATCGGTGGCGATTTAAAGATTTTTCCATACAAATTTTCAACCCCTTATTTGCACCTTTAGGGGGAGAAGTCTAGAAAACGATGAAACACGTGTTCAATTAAATACTTTTAAAAATCTAAATTTCAAATTTTATAAAAATCGGTGCCGATTAAAAATTTTTTCCATACAAACTTTGAACCCCTATTTCACCCCTTTAGAGTTTAAATTTTTAAATCCCTTCTTAGTGGATGTCCAGATTACGAAAGTAAACTTTTGTCGAAATTTAACGTTTCTACGCACAGCGGTTACGGCTGTGCGTGCGTCTTACCTCAGTTAGTGAGGACATGTCCTTTTATATATATAGATAATACAAATAAAACGCGAGAGTAGGTTCAATCTGGCACCACCAAAAAGCGGGGAACGAAGTCTTAGTGGTCGTTTCTCTCCGGGTCCGAGTAGGTACACTACTAACTACTAGGTATATTCGAAAAAAGTCCATATCATATTCAGAAAAAAAGGTATATAAAGAAGAATAAAAATTGTGCCATTTAATAATAAAACTAACATCACGCCAATGAAAATGATAGGCTCCTCAATAATCAATTATTATTTCCACGTTACTCCGCAGCCGAGACAGGGTTGAAAGGTGAAGCTTCATAGCACCACATTCTCAACTGTATATTAAGTTACCGACTTATTATATATACCTACTTTACTTCACGCTATTTAGCGCATATAACACGATAGACAAACGGAACCTAATGTTAGCTTACGAGTACATACTTCGTTTTCCACGCACCGCCCTATTTTCGAGATATTGTTTGAAAAACGGCACTCAACGCCGCGCTTTGTCTTATTACTGGAACGAGGAAATAAAAATAACTCTTTGCTCCAAATGGGAATCAAACCCACAACCATCCCGTTTACACGGGACGTCGACGACGTACCGATGGCCTCATTTAATAAAACTACTGAATTCAAAATACAAGCTTTCTAAATTTAATTTTTCCTTTTCCAATTACATTTTTACAGATGCCATAAAACTTTACTTATAAAGCCTTACGTAATACCTCCATGTAGCTAGTAGCTACAATCTATAATTTACGGGCACGTGTCTTAGTTAAAACTTAAAACAATACAAACTCACACCTACACCTACATTTACAATAAAACAATATATAAACGAAATAACCAAAAAGAAAAACTGTCCTCAAATAGATAAAAATAGATAATAAACAATTTTTTTCTTTTTTACCTGAAAAACAGGGGTGGGGCAGAGACGCGAGGGGTTATGCCGCGCGGCAGTCGGGCCGCAGCCGCGAGCGCGCAAGTGTCTACACAACGCAATAGACAATTAAAAAAAAACACGACGGTGTTTTAGTGTTTATTTTATTTACTTTCATTTCGAGCGGCCTAATAGACAACGAATTTATTTAATATTATTATATTTATAAAACTAAGACGCTCAAGGACGTGAAATTAGGAAATTGAATGGCGATTGAGTGGTTTTTTTGGTTTCGATAAGATAATTTAATAGGAACGTCACTCGTGGCGTGCTCGTGTATGTGATTAAAGATATTTTTATTATTGTTATTTTTTGGTCAAGTGCAGTTTGTAAGTGTTTGATAGCTTGGATTTTATAGTGGTGAGGTAAGTTTATTTATTTATTACTTTTAAAATATATTAATTACTTTATAATAATGTCGTGACGAAAGTCAACAAATAACTTATTATAGAATACTCAAAACAAAGCTTTTTTTATACGAATACTTTTATTTTAGCATAGCGCTGTTAAATTATTTTATTGCATACCCGCCACGTTTAAGAAGTTCAATGTATTGGTTTCTTTAATAAGTATAATTTCTATTTCAGAGAATTTAAGTAAATCTGAATTTTACTATGACTAATACTTTACATGAATTAATGATATAGTTCATATTAAAAGAGCAAACTATAGTTAATGCCCTATTTAATTTATAAAAGTTGCCTTAAATAATAAGAAACAATAATACAATAATAAGAAAATTAAAAAATACGCTTTATCGTGACCGAAGCTTTTGATATTTTTCATTTTTTTTGTAATTTTATACAACAAAATTAAACGAAATAACATTTTAACATATTAATTATAATTATTATTTAGTAGAATTATTACTTGAGTAATATTCAATTACGACATAGCCACAGTTTAGGCCTACCTTTCCATGGCACATATAGATAACATATCAAAACTATTAAAAAGAAACAGATTAAATATATATATATTATAAATAATAATATAAAAAATAACATTCTCTATTCATAAAAAATGTCTACCGGAAATTGATGACATTATTTATTTCTTTTTAACGCGTGAAAAGGTTTTGGACGGAGCTATAAGATGTTACAACCGTATGCGGTCATTTTTGTTATTTATTCATATTTAATGTCTTTTTCTTATTATTTATGGTTATTTTTTATGTAATAATGAATATTTTAATCTAAGTATATTGATATTAGATTGTTATATTTAGGTAGTTTGTGGCCTGGGTGGTCTTTTATAACAGAGCTTACGTGTTTTAAAAGTTATTTTAAATTCGCAAAATATTTTTTGTTTATTTTACTTTAAAATTGTTATGTTAGGTACTATATTTATTGAAAGATATCATATTAAGCTACCTTTTTAAGTATGTACTTTTGCATAGATATTGTTTGTTCTTAAGAGAAATGCCGTCGGTGTTTAGGTTTTCTTTATGAAAATATATTTTTTTAAACTATAGGTAGGTTTTTTAAAAGTTTATTCTAAAAGTCCTTGTTTTATATTTTGTATATAATTTACTTTTAATCTAAATATTTATTCTAGTTTATTGGTTGATACTTAAATTTAATTTAATTTATATACGAGAATTGGTAAGTATCGCACCATATTTTATTTAGTTTTTTTTTAATAAACAGTTAGTTTAGTTTAATAAACAGTTAATCAGCAATTACAGCGATGGTTTCAATAATTCAAATTATTACATAAATTTTACTTTCACTAACTTAAAAACCGAATCATAATTTGAAAACAATAATATCAAACAATATTTAAAAAAGTATTTTACCTTCCATACTAAAGTATACCCATATAATGCGTAGATATTGATAATATTCTACCCCATTTGTCAACTCCCCTTGGGGCGTGGTTAGGGCACGCCTCTTTAATTTATGCTTTTCACCCCACTTTGCTTAAAACCTCTTGATTCTTGAATAAGATACAAGTTTTGATTTGACGTAGGAATTTTTATTTGTTATTCTCTGTATTATAGTTCTTTTGGCTGTATAATTATGTCATTGCAATATTAGGTTCGGTTGTAAAAAAATATGTATTAAGTAGGTATATTGTTTTATTAAAATATAAATTGTATTAATGAAAAAAATGGTGATAGAATGAAGTAAAAAAATAAATATTATGTTTTTTTTGTTAATCAATAACACAAACATCATCGCATCAAAGTAAAAAGCTGATTCACTTATTAGTTATTGTTAAACGCAAAACGCATTAAAACGTATATCTAAGAAATTTTATAGGTATATTGAAATTAGCATTTTGTAACTTGCTTTTATTTTGCTATTTACATATTATAATTGATAAAAATATAGGAACTACCGTGCGGGGTAAAGCTAGAAACTATTCTTTTCAGCTTCACACTATATCCTGCAAATGGCAGGTTTAAGGCAAAGACACTTTGGGCCCAATTAAATAGAAAGAATATAGATATATTATCTATATTTCACTTGAACCTAGTGTTTAAACACTCCGTTTCCCACTTTCCGCCGAATTCTGGAGGCATTGTGATTTAAATAGTAACTTGAAAAAGTTCTAGTATGTTTTCTATCGATATCTATCGACTGAGCGTGTTGAACAGCTAATTTATATAGATAGTCTTCAAGTTATCAATTTTTTCCTTAATTGTAATTAGGTCTTGCACCACCGAAGATATTTATTTGAGCGTTAAAGCTACTTACTTATATAGGTAAATACCTATACAAATAACCATATAGATAAAATCAAAACCAATTAATAAGATATTTGTGTAACGTAATAATTTAAAAAAGATAATAACTTTTGTTACAAAGATAATTTTGTGTCGCGTTTCCTATATTTCTTTAGATATATCTATCTTTTATTTCTTAAACTATATATATACCTACATTATCTATTTATTTTAAAAAAATTTTTCAGTTTCCATTACTGTTCCCCTCAGTAACTAAAGATTTTTTTATATAGGTGTGTAGATATTATTCTATAGATAAATAAACAAACAAACATACAATGCCATGAATTTTTCTTAATAGTTGGTCGGGATTATACCTATACGGTACAATAATTTTTTAAACATTAATTATTGGTTGGTACGTTGTTATTTATAAAATCAATTGACCATTTAGTAAATATTATTTTCATTTTTAATCCATTTCTACTTAATTAATTCTGATAAAATTATTTATCTAATAATATCTATCATTCGTGTAATTGTTTATTTAAATTTTATGATTTTTTGTAAGCAAAAGGAGGCAAATAAAGTTAATTTTATGTTGGTCTAAAATGGACTAATATAATCCGAAAGATGTAAAAACTAAAAATATTTCTATTCCAGTATACCTACTTTTATGTATTTCTTAAAACATTTAAAAATCCCGCTTCGTCCCAATGAAAAATCTGGCGCTGGTAGGCACAGTGAACTTAGTGTCAAGACACTCTGATACATAGTCTGTAGTGGTGGCGCTTCCGCCGCTAACATACAGCACAGACAGTCCGAATTTGACTTTCATGCAGGGTTCACGATAATCTATATAGTACATATAAAACCTATATATTAAATATAGTTACGGAATATTAAATACCTATAGGAAATTAAATATTAAATATAGGAATCGGAATATTAAATGTAGTATCTTAATGGGACCTAACATAGTCTAAAACTCTTGATACTAGGATCCCAGGCTCCCTCTGCCTACTCCCTGCAAGGTACCCCCTGAGGCTAGAAATATATATAATTTTACCACTGAAATTTACACAGACAAAATTAAATTACTAAATATACATTTCTACCATTTAAGACATTGATTATAATATAATTATTACATAAAGTCAAATAACAAAAAAAAAACAAACTTCTAACTCAATTAAGAATGGAAAGGCAAAAAAAAATTTAACCAACTTTAAAATAGATAAATGTCAAGTGAAGAGCACACCGGCACCCCACTCTAACGATACGGCCAATTAGTTGTAATTGCCCTTCCAATCTGGACCAGATTAGAATCAAAGAGTGGCTTATCCACCTATTGGTTATCTCCAATGTATCAGTGATTTAATTTTAAATGTCTATCTGTTGTTTGTAGGTTCATTTTTAAAATAAAAATATTAAAATTATTTTAGTCTAAATGTAAACGCGACGGTTAGGTAGGTAAAGGTTCGGTTCCTGTGAGAGTCAATTATTTTCTCTATTACGCTCTGGAAAGAAAAAATGCTATTTTGAGTTCTGCTACTCAACACGCTAAGTTTTAAATTCTGGTGGAAAACGAGAAAAGGTTTTTTCTATCTATTCACTCATATGCGTGATACAGCATGAAGCCGAATAAAAGTGAATAATATATTTTAATAATCGTGCGTGAAAATATTTGAATAATATTTATTAAATGATAACAAGAAAAATAAAATCCTTAAATTTTTCTTTCACCCTCAAAAAATAACCTCACAACAGCTGAACTCAAAAAGGCATAACTAATATAATAGATTTTATCTAGCATCATTAGATCAGGAGCCCCTTTGATCCACTTAATTAGAGATGGAGTTTAAGCTTGCACATGTTTGCCCTTTAACGAGATGTTTATTTTGTTTATCTGTTAACAACTATTGAACTAATTGACTGACTAAAATAATAGCTTTTTAGCCTTTTTTTGCTTCAATCTTTTTTGCTGCAACAGGTTAAGGGAACCTAGACTAGTATTTATAAACCGCAAATATAAATATAAAATTCATAGATTATACAGGTATCTATGAGTGAAAACGGCATCTCAAGATCGATCTCAGATTTGAAAGCGATTTATAAATATAAGCCCTAGTGTTGCGATCAGTATCCCATTTTCTGTCAAATTTTCAAGACTACATGTTATGTTATAATTGTACTGTCATAATCCTAGTATTACGAATGAATAGAATTTTTTTTATCCTATTATCCTACCTATGGTTGATTTTCATAAAAAAGATAAAGAACATTTTAAAAAAATACAGAACCTGAAGAATAGCGTGGTATGGCTTTTATTATTTTTTGGTAAATGTGGTTGTTGAATATTCACAGAAGTTTTCATGTCTATAATATTATTTCCAAAATTATATATAGGTATAATTTCGAATCTTCTATTATTTAATAATGTATTTTTTATAACAATTTATACTTAAAAATGTAAAATTTATTGTTTTGCATAATAAAAGTTTTGTTATGTAGGTAATATTCACCAACGTCATTATTTTTTTTTACGTCATCGTATAGCAAAAGATTATTATATATCTAATAAAAAAAATATACGCAATAATTTTTTTTTATAGAATCATTTTAATATGTTGAATGCGTTATTGCTTGCCCTTTTTTATATTTCAGTATTTCTACTTGCTTATACTTGAAATATGACAAGTAGAAATACTGAAAATATAAAAAAAACAAGCAATACTGCATTCAAAGGTGTTCTTCACTTTTAATTAATTTCGAACATATGTAGGAAATGTATTTTAAATGTTAACGTTTTCTTGCCAACATGTTTACAATTTTATTAATCTTTACGTTTTATTTTATTAAGACGTTCTTATTTTTTAATTTATACTTATGCGTGTTTATTTTGTTAGGTTTGCTACGAAAATAAAAGTCAAAACATCGATTTTAACTTGATCGATTTTCAATCGATTTTGACAAAGGCAGCATTTTAAATCTTACAAGCATTTAATTATAATGAGGTTTTCACTATAGATATATGAAGAGGAAAATTTATTCTTTATATGTAAGATATAGGTATACCTATACACGCATATCCTATTAGTGAAACTAACGGGCGAAACCGCGAGCAACAATAGTAAATAATATAAGGAACCTGAATTTTTCTTCTCCCTGTTTATAATTATGTACCTACCAATCCAATATGACACAAATAAATAAAAAATATGCAACATCTAACATAAAAAAAGAGATTTCAATTAATCTATCGATTACGCTGGCAATTTTTGATAAGACCATGAATAATTTGAAGTCAAGTTATATAATTACATAAGTGTACACGTTTGTACAGTGTGATTACGTATATTATTTGAAAAGTTATGGAAAACATTTTTTTTCGGTCGGTCGTGGCGTAGGGGCACTAAGTGTAACTGTACCTAATATCGATATAAATCGGTTGTGGGTTCGATCCTACTCGAGGAAATGAAATATTTATTTATATTTTCATTTCTTCGCTCTGGTATCAAGGCAAAGTGCGGCGTTGAGTTCCCCCACTTATCACGCAGTTCCTCTAGAACTCGGCGGAAATCGGGGAACGGAGTATTTTAACACTAAGTTCCCTCTACCTACCCTGCTGTTTGCGGGATACAGCGTGAAGCTGAGAGAGAGAGAGATATACATGTTTTTTATTTTTCGAATCGATTTTCTCAATGATTCTAAGGCCCATTTTTTTAAACTCTAAGATCGATCTTCAGATGACATTTGGAATAAATGGTATAATTACATTTGGAATAATTTGGGAACCTGATTACGGCCTTTATTCTAATATAACTTTAAATGTTGTATAAAGAAATGTCCTTACCGTTATTTGAATCCACAATCACATAATTATATACCTAGGCATTATTTAATTTTCCATTTGATAATTTTGTAATTCCTACACATACCATCAATTATTGCACAGACAATTGAGACTTGTCGAGTGTCTGTAGCGATTATACGCGATTAAAGTGAATATAAAGCTTAAACCATTGACTTAAATTATAATTAAGAATTAAATAAGTAATATTTGAGGCCAGTCGGGGCCGTGCGACTGTAAACGCGAGAGGTTCGATTCCCACTCGAGGAAATGAAATATTTTCAATCCTTTGCCGACCTTATGGTGTCGAGGCAAAGCGTAGCGTTGAGATCCGCCACTCGTCCAGGAATGCCTCTAGAATTCGGTGCAAAATAGGGGAACGGAGTGACTCAACACTAGGTCTACCTACCTGCTATACACGGGATACAACGTGAAGCAGTTTTTTTTTTAAATATACTAATAAAGATGCTGTCGCTACGCCACGACTTCTTTTAACGATTATTATAATAAAATTATTGTCTTTATGAAGGCATTTTTTCCCAATTAATCTTTAAGTTTTTAGTTGTACCTATATATATTTGAGATATTACTTATTGATCATTGAAATTTTTTATCATAAATAATTTGTATCTTTTCTTCATTTTCCTGTATCTTTCGCATTAAGCGTGGTAATTTTTCTAAGAGAAAATAATTTAAAGATGCAACTTTTTACGCATATTTAAAAAATATATTAAAACAAATATATAAATAATACTAATAAACTAATTTATATAACTAGAATATATCCACAGAGCATTAACGCAATAATATATCACAAGTATTAATCTAAAATCCACAAAATGATTCACTAATCTAGCAATACAGGCGTATTACGCATGTAACTTTATAAAAAATCGAATGAAAATCGGATATTTATCAAAATCCTACTTATAGCTAATTACTTAAAAATTGATAAATTACGATAAAATGTTTGGCAACTTCAGCGATAGTTGGTATCTGTTGTCAAGATCCAGATTAAAAACGATTGATGACCCCCATTTTTATCTAATTAGTAAATGTTGATAATGAAAGACTGGTAGCTGAAAGAAATATTTTCAGTTAATAGGTATATTATGTAGGGGTCGATTGTAAAGGCAACGGTTGTGCGTTCGGTCCCTGCTCTTCTCCTTCTTCTTCTTCTTCTTCTTGGCATTAATCCCGGCTATTACAAGGGTCTGCCTTCCTACTCAACCTACTCCACTTTGCACGGTCTTTTGCGTCCTCGGTGGTTAGACCATTGGCTCTCATGTCCTGCACCACGACATCCAACCGGCGCTTCCTTGGGCGTCCGGGAGCTCGCGCTTCAGGAACTGGTATAGCAAGGCACTTGCATCCGACATAGTTCTTAGGCCAAACCATCTCAGGCGACGCTCTTGGAGCTTATCCGCTACGTCACGGACCCCAAGACTGCCTCGAATGAATGTGTTGCTATGCCTTGAGTTGGTTCGGTCCCTGATATGGATAATTAATTATGTATGTTATGGCTGTTGTAAATCATCGCGGCGTTAAGTTCCGCCACTCAACATGCTACGTCTGGAGTTTGGGCGGAAATTCGAAAACATACTGTCTTGATACTCAGTTCTTTCTGTTTATTCTTCTATAGGTATACAAATTGTGAATGAAATGATAACAGATCTACTTATTTATTAGAGATTTTTTTTTCAATTCAATTCGTATATTTTAAAGTAACAATAATAGCTAGGTAGGTATGTTATATTTTACTAAAAATAAGAAAATGTATGAACTTAAAATAATTAAGTAATTTCACCAAAAAATTATATTCCAAGTATGTTCTTATAGATTATTCTTATCAAATAAAAATAATGTTTCTTTTTGTTAACATATTTTGATGAACGTGGAAAAATATTTAAGTATTTTTAATTAGGTGCTTTACTTACTGAAATTTTACATCTACGCTTTCCTTAAATTATTTAATTGATTTAATCATATTAATATCAAATATTATAGTCAAAAATAGTTTTAAATTCTTAACAATTGTTATCTAACGTTTCTCCTATCGTTCAGGTGTAAAATATAAATGGAATTTTGATAAACACATTATCTCACATCCTTTAATTGAAGTGATATTTACGCAATTTTGTTATTTTATTGACTTTTTCATTAAATTGCACAAGTTTAAACTAAAAATGTATTTTTATGTTAAAAGAAAAAACTTGGAATAGGCATCATCTGCGCGAATTTTCCCTTTAAATGTGGTATATCCAATCTTAGATATTTCTATTTAAATACTAGTTTTTTTTCCCGATTTAACTTTGTATCCCGCATATTCCAGGGTAGGCAGATAGAACCTACTGTTAAGACGCTGCGTTCTCCACTTTCCGACGATTTTTCGGGGTATTTAGGATGTTTAGTGATGGGACTCAACGACTCGCTTGTCATGATACCTGAGCGAAGAAATCGAAAAGTATTAAATAAATAACAATTCATTCCCCCGAGTAACAATCGAACTCACAACCGCCGCTTTAAAGTCACATGCTTGAGCCTCTGCGCTACGATGGCCTCAAAAGATATATGAAACCAACAGGTTCCGTCGAATTGATTCTTCATTCATGTCATGCACTGGCTCGCTGAATGCAATCAAAAAGTAATAAAAATCCTATTAGATACAAGTTCTCACGGTAGTGTCATAGAAACATAATTAGCTATAGGCGCCATTGAATTATTTGTAAAAAATGTTACTCGAATAAACTACTAATATATATATTTTTAGCAGGGTAGGCAGAGGGAACCTAGTGCTCTTTCGTTCCTCACTTTCTGCCGAACTTTTGAGGCATTGCGTGTTGTATGGCGGAAGTAACTCAACGCCGTGCTTTTGCATCGGTGCCAGAGCAAAGAAATGAAAATATCAATAATTAATGGTAATTCAATCCTCCGAGTGGGGATCGAACTTACAATCGTCTCGTTAAAGTCACACCTTTGTGCCAATACGTCACGACGGCATCTGTCATTATACTTAGTTATGCTAATTTTAAAAGGCTTTCGAAATTGAAATTTTTTTTTATTTAATCGAATTACTTGATTTAGGAAGAAAAAACCTTGTGTTAAGAATTCACTTATTTTTTATTGCTCGTTCTATAGAGATTGCGTGTTGAGTCGCGGAACCTAACGCGTTGTCTATCCCAATTAGGTAACTGTTTTTTTTTTTAATATAGGTGAATATTCTACCGAATATAGATAGAGTCTAGAATCATCGCGTATGAATACCTACTAAATTACTAGTTAGTATGTTAGTTACAAAATCGTATATATATTTTTTTATTTTGCAGATCAAACAGAAAGAACTGAGATACTCTGTTCAATTTTTTTTAAGCTTAAAGACATAACAGAGGCAACGTCTATATCCAGATCAGTAAACTAGAATTAAATAAACATTCTATAGAATAGAATCCACTACCATCGCATGTACAACCAAGACTGGCCCACAGCACATTTTGCCAATAATACACAAAGTGCAGATTCAAATCCGTACTCGGTCATTTTATTAACCAACTAACTATCATTTCCAGTTTAACTTAGATCTTAACTTCTAATACGATTGTAGCTACGAGTTGGATTCAGTACAATTGAACAGATATATCGAAAAGTTATCTAACATCGCTTGTTCAGTTATCCTGTGGGATTTCAGAGATAATGGCCGCTCCGTTCGGCAGTCGTTTATTATTGGAAATATCATAGAAGTGCAAGTTTAGTATATCTTTGCTAGATATATAAAGGAAATTGCATATTTATATTATAAACTTTAATAATAAACTTAAAATGGAGATTATTGCTTTTTAGGGTTACCGGTTTCCAAACCTCAAGAAAAACGGGTATGGTTTTCTTTCAAGTGAAACTATTATTGGTCCATCATAGTTTTATTTCAGAGAAATATATGCCCATATCACTATATTATAATCCCAAAAAAGATTTAAAAACTATATCTGTTTGTCTATACCTTTGTGGATCCTAATCTCAGAAATGACTTTAAAAAAATATTCAATTTTATTTCTACACATAGAGGAAGTCGCAGTCACAGCTAGTATTTCACATATTTTACTAATATTTTAAATATGAACGTTTATGAAAATGGGCGTTTGTTCCAATTTAACTCAAAAACTACTGAACAGACTTAAATTTAAATTTATAATAATACGAGTATAGCTTATACACCAGGATAACACATAGACTACAATTTATATAAAGACCTAGTATAATTTAGATATTACAATAAAAAATTTAAACGGGCGAAGCCGCGCTCTAGTCTAGTATTGTATAAGCATAAAGAGCATGACGTAATCAATACTCAAAGCTATGTATTCAAAGTAAGCTCGCATTCACGTTTATTTAATTGGACATGACGACGGTGACTGGCCATTTCTATTGTTGCTACTGAGTTACGCTGGATGAGAGTACCGTTTACATTTGGAGGTTGTTATTTACGAGAAACAGAGAGTTAGAAATCTTTGATTATTTATATGGAATCTTTTTGGAACGAAGTTCCTTACGGCAGGCTTGGAAGGGATAGGGATTTCGCTGCGTGACCGAACTGAAAAAAATGTGATAGTAAAACCGTAAGAAAAATGCGTGGAATAAAACCGTTAAATGAGACTGCGCAGGCGCGACAGTCGCATACACAGACGAGTAGTGTGTAATACCTTTCTTTTTCTCCCTTTTTCTTTTTGTTCTCTCATCATTTTTTTGCATGATTGTGTGTTATTGTTGTTTTTTTTATTTTAAGTAATTTATTATTTCCTAAAATACAGAATTTCCTAAATACTTTCTTGTACTTAAATAAAAACTAATCAGCAAAATTTAAGAGAAAAATCAAGAAAACCTACATAAAATTGAGCACGACTTTTTTGCAATTTGTGTCGATTCTACATTAGCCGAAGGAACTTCGTTCCTACCTGGTGTCCTACGACACTACATTTTTAATATATTTATTTTTTTAACTGACACGTATCCCGCATACAGCAGGTTATACGGACCGCCAATCACCGCTCGATTTTCCAGACATTACTTGTTGAGTGGTGGAACATAACGCCGTGCCTTGTCTTGTTACCAGACTGAGAAACATGCAAATGTGACAGTAGTAAATTCGACTCTCACTCGGTGGAGTTACTCACTCCTTCCTTCTTATCTTTTCACTTTGAGTGACAAGAAAGACGCACCGTCGAGATACCAAAAAATTAGACAGAAATTAAGAAACGGTGTGTTTTAACACTAATTCCTTCTGCTTAATATATGAGGGGTAAATCGTAAAGCTGAATTATAATATTGAAAAAACATTAACGTAATGAAAATTGTAGAAATACCTATATTTTTTCTTATAAAAAAATATATAAAATCGGATGGTATAAACGATATCTACAGATGACTTGACGTTTTCTCGCGCCGTACTCTAGTACAATGAAACAATACTCCACTATCTTCCACTTAGAGGTTTACATACGTAACTACTGTTTTCTAGATGTTCTTAATGTTATTATTATTATATATATAGATAATTTTAGTTCTCATAACAATAATTATAAGAACTAATTAAAATTACTGTAGTATATAGAATGGTAGTTAGCGGTGATGTCATAGTAAGAATATAGAACGGCAGAGTTGGTTGAGACACGTCGAGGAAATGAGAGAATGAGTGCCAAAAAAGATTTATGAAGCGAAAGTGACTGATAAAAGAGGCAGTATCAGAGGCAGAAAGAGTATTGATGATACTGGAGGAAGGTAACGTAAAAAACGGAAACGCGAGAGATTCATCACTTAACTCCTTCCGTTAATTACATAATTTTTTTATTAACCTATCATTTTTAAGCATACTAGATCGATCAAAACATATTCAACATATAAACTAAAAACATAAACAATTATATATCTAACAAAAAAATAAAACAATTTATCAAACAAAATTACATAATCAAACAAAACCCATCAATCAAACTCTTACATAGGGCGTATTCTAACACCACACCATAAAAACCCATGAAACATCTATAGACAATCGTTTTTTTTAAAGGCAGATGTGCGCTTATATGGCCATATTATAGGGTAATAATAATACGCCCCTAACATCACCCCCTAGGGTCCCTTACCGCCCTTTCACGCCCTCTGGCTTGAAAAAGGTTTCAACACGGTTTGGGATAATAACAGTAATTAGTTGTAGTGGTTCAGTAGCTTTTTGCCAGTCTCTCTATAATTTCTATAGAAATGATTTACAAATAATATGCAGGAGCGCTTCTCTTATATTAAAAAGGAGTGTTGTTATTGGTATATTTTGAACATATTTATGATTTTTTTATTATTTTAATTTAGGCTATTATGGTGCAGTGGTAGCGTTTGGCTGTAAATACCATGGTTGTGGTTTCGATCCCTGGACGAAGGAATGACTCTACGAAACGTGAGAAACGTACAAAACTACTCTAAATGTCGTAACTCTAGGTTCTCCTTACACTTCTATTTGTAGGATAAAGCGTGGGGTTAAAAAAGGATAACTATAATCGCGACATCCGTCGTCTTATCATCTAGTTCAGCAATGATTTTTAATAAACATAGTGACTTATCACTACTCTTTTAATCTTCTGAGCATAATGTGTAAGATATATGTATGTATCTAGAGAAATTTTCGTTCGTTCGTGTAAACGTTATTCCTTTAATTTCTCCGGACTAATTTTTCGTTAATAAAATTTCTGGGGCTCCCACCCCAAGACTATTTTGGGGTGGGCATGGACCATCCGGCCCCTCTATTACTACGCCCATGGTAAGATATATAAAAAAGAATAAAAAGATTAAACTTTTTATATCTTCTTACTTTTTTCAAAGTTGTAAGTATCTATACGGTTTTATACCTGTAATTTCGACGAAAACTTAATGTTTTGTTCACAAGTTGGTATATTACAATTGTAATAAAAATTCTATGTAAGATAATCCTATTAGGTATAGTTTATGAAATAAGTACAAAATAACCTATATTTTAACATTAAATTGTGTGATTGTATTAAAATACTATAAAAACTTGGCCATATAAAATTTATTAAAGATACCAAGTAATAAAAGTGATTATTCCATTAAATTTATTAAAATGTTTATTAAAAAGTATATAAAATTATTGTTAATTAAAAATTCAATTAACAGTGTTGATACGTCTAGAGGCGGCTTGCAGTAAAAAAACCTGACAAACTTGAATAGAGAAAATGTCGAAAATGTACCTTCATCTACTTCTGTCTATATACCTGCAATAGGTGTTGCTAAGGAGGTTTGCGCTTTTCCTGCTGGGAAGGTAGATGGAACACAGTGTTAAGACACTCCTTTTATCTCCATAACAACTTTCTTTTCGCAAAAATAAAATGCTTTTCTAAATCTATGACCAACAAAAGTGTGTGAGATGTAAAGCTTATCTATATATATAAAATCGAAAGGTCACTCACTCATCACGAAATCTCAGAAACTACAAGTGCTAGGAATCTCAAATTTTGCATAGAAGTTACTTATAGAACGTAAGTGCTCGCTAAGACGGGAATTTGCAATATTCGACTTCTAAGGGGTTGTTTTTGGGGTCGAAAGTTTGTATGAAACTTCGTTACTACAAATGCTAGAAGTCTCAAATTTTGCATAGACGTCACTAGGACGTAGTCATGGAGACAGAAATTAATAATAACATAGTTCACGCGGGTGAAACCGCGAGCGGGCCGCTAGTAAATGATAAAAGTTCTTTATTACATATCTATAAGAAGTATCTACATATTTATAAGAAATATTAAAATGAAATATTTTTTTATTAGTTTAATATAGGTACATAGTAGTATAGTATAGTAGATTTTTTCTATTAATAACTACATATATTAGGTATGTACAGACCATATCGTTTTTTTCCCTTCTCTCTATAAAAGGTGAATTAAAAAAAAAACTAGCTATATTATATAACCAAATAGTTATGGTAGATTTAAGTGCCACACGCATAGCAATTTATATATTATACTGAACAATCGTAATTTTCGTTTGTTCGTATCACGTTCACATTCACGCGAAATCTACGGGATAATGACTGTGCGCACTTTAAAAGTCACGTAGAGGAAACGTTTAATTGGATTTGTAACGCAATATCGATATTATACTTTGATCTTTTGTAGAAAATAGTGATTTGTCACTTTAGTTTTTTAAAAAAAAAAATATGTTAGTACCTATTAGTAATAACTAATATCAAAATTTATTTATTGGCGACTGTTTGTCTGTTTAGTTGGAAAACTCAAAATTCCGTCGGCTAAAAACTTAAATTCTTAAGATTTTCCTTGTTTATTTAAAGAAAGTACCTACGACTTTAGATTCCGTTAGCAGACTTGTCCCTTAACTAATGAATGTTAAAGTAGAAAACAAAATGACTACAAACGTCAGCTTCTGCAATATGCAACTTGCAGTATTTCCATACTGCATAGTGCAGAGGACTTTTAGAAAAAAACGTTTTTTTTTTATTATAACTTAAAATATTATACATAAAGTTAAAGTTCGATAATTACAACTTTAATTAAAAACTGTGTTGTAATAATTAACGTCCTCTACAATTACACAAAACAATTCCAATTATAAATACACTAACAGAGTAGGTAGGGAAATCATAGTGTCAAAACACTCTGCTATTTGCTCTCTTCTAGTTTCAAAATGTAATCAAATATTAAATCCAGGAAATACACGGCTATCTTATTCCAAGCGAGCGTATACATTAATAAACAAAATTATAACTTTGTAAATCTTTATCTTCGAAATGAAACGAGCGATTATATGAGCAATAATAGTACATTTTTACGATCACGCCATATCGCCTGACCACAATTCCATTTCATATTTCATACACCATAATGGTACAATTGGTGGTGGACACCGTGGTACAAATTAATATATTTTTTTAATCTACATGCTGTATCCCAGAACGTAGACAGAAGGAACCTAGTTAAGTTAAGACATTCAATCCGCTTTTCATGTAGCTTTCAAGACATTGCGTTTTAATTGCGAAATCAACGCCGTCTTAGCACCAGAACGAAAAAATATATT
Source organism: Heliconius melpomene rosina (assembly GCF_056956725.1). Classification (NCBI taxonomy): domain Eukaryota; kingdom Metazoa; phylum Arthropoda; class Insecta; order Lepidoptera; family Nymphalidae; genus Heliconius; species Heliconius melpomene. Next base: position 4,270,494 of record NC_140389.1, on the reverse strand, counting down.
TTTTTTAATAATTAATTTCTCCGAGTGGAAATCGAACCCAGAACCTCCGTGTTTACAGCTACATGCTGTACCACTGCGCTGCTACGGTCTCAATTTAATATCGTCAGTAAACTCGCCTTGTTTACTAGGCGGGGTAGGCCACGCCCATTTCGCTCTCTCATACCCTCGCCGCTCTCGCACCGCTCGGCTATCGATTTTCTGAGTTGTTTACTCTATAGAATTACGAAGCTACTACGTTGGTAGCGAATTCCTAATAAATACGTGTTGACTCGAAACGGTAGGATTATAAATGTGTAGGTATTTACGGATGGTGGGATGCTGGACGCGTATCTGGTGACTGCAGTTTCTTTTGTTGGTTTTGTTTGTTTTTTTTTTTTTGTTGTTTTTGTTTTAGTTTGCTATTTAAACAACAGACATTTTCAATATAATATTATATTGAAAATGTCTGTTGTTTTTAATATTCATTGTAGATATTATTTTTATTTAATGTGAAACCAATATATTAATTAACATAATATAATTAATAATGCGCCGTTTGAATTTATTTAAGTACCTATTAGTTTACCTAAAAAAGCTCTTGGCTGCGGGTTATTGTGCGTTTACACTACATTCTTTTTTTTCTATAATCTAGAAACATTATATGACAACATAATGCAACTCAACTTAAAATTTTTCACTTCAACTCTTAATTGTGTATTTTGAACCATTTGTACGATATTAAAACAACCAGCTTCACGCGTTTTCCCGTATAGCAGAGTTGTGAAAGATAACCCAATGTCAAGACACTCAATTCTCACATTCCGCTTGCAATCGAGATATAAAAAACTATATAATAGAGTCAAAACTCACTTTAACAAAAACATGAAAATAATTTAATTATCTCATTATTCCCTTAAATGGGCATCGAACACACAACCATCGCGTTAACAGTCAAACCACACCACCAACACCACCATCTCATACTAACAATTGTAATCGATTATACGACGTAAGATATACCTAAATTATTATTTGAACCGAAGCATACTAATTTGTAATATTAATACCAACTTACAATGGCCACGTGGCTTTTGTGCCATAATGGAAATGTAATAAATAGTATCATTGTACTGTATGCTATTATATCAAGATTCTAATCACTTTATGGGGTATTTCGATGTGATTACTCCGCCATGTATGGTTTCGCTAAATATGAAATGAAAACAATGGATAGCTGTCCACGCTCTGTCATTTGGGTGGGGGGAAAAGGATTCTGTGATGATGTAATCAGTTGGTATGGGGTTTTTTTTAATCTGTATAAATTGTATAATTGTTTTTTTTTGTAACGATTTTTGAGATTATTTGGATGTTTTTTTGACTGAGCGTGTTCCATAATATAAAGGGTTCGAGTTAGGCAAAGATACAATTTTATTTTTGCAGCAGATACAATTTTATGGTTGTTTATGGTTGCAGTTGGCTTTTTCTGAATCTGTTAAGAAAAACTGCGGCATTTTGTTCTACCATCCAGCACCATGTATCTAATAGATATGAATAGAGTTGATAATGAGTGTTATAGCACTACGCCGCGATAGCCCAACTTAATGCAAATACAAACAACGATTTAGTAAAATTTCCATATATAGACAAAAGACAAATAAACCTACTTACATAAATACAAATAATAACGTTACAAGTTGAAATATATTAAACAATAACAGGATTATCGTCAATTTATTGGGTAAAATAAAAAAAAATACAATTCAATGGCATATCTCTTTAACGTTAAAATATTTCAAACGGTAGCTGTTACTATTTAAATATTTACTTTAACGAACAAATGTGGAAATAAAAACTGAATGAATGAACGAACTGATAGATGGGTATTGTGCCTGATCGACCGTTCAGTATTTTTTTGGACCGTGACATCTCTATTTCCTTTAGTGTTGTAGTAAGGATGTTTGTTTGTTGATCTTATACCTTAGTTGTAGTAGATTTTAGTTCAAGGTTATATTTAAAAAAAAACAATATGAAAAAATTCTTGTAATTTAATATTTTTTATATATTATTTTTTATAAATATAATTTAATATTGTTTCTTATTGTTACGATTAGTTCCGCAACTCCAAACAAGATGACTGGTTACTCAGAATGAGGAGAACATAGTGTCATAACACTAAGTTAGGACACTTAACCTGCGAGAAGTGAAAAAACTTTCAATATAAATATTTTAAAATATTGTAACTAATCTAAACACAATATTTACTTAATAAAAACCATTATTAACGAACAAATCTACAGGGAAATCCATGTAAAATAATACTAAACCAAAATTAATGTAACTTCAAAACAAAATAAGTCCCCAATGAATTCGCTCCCTGTACCATTGCGTTCAAATCTTAGAGAAACGCCCTTTCATGGATATTCTAAGTATAAATATATGTTTATTTTGAACCTTATATATATTAGTTTAAGAGTTACCAAGTCGTAAGTAAAAGTTGGACACTCTAGGGATGTAACTTGATCCTCTCATTACTCTTACAATGATCGTGATAGATTTGGTCGAAATAAACGTAGTGCGTATATAATATTTATGAAGTTCGAATGAATGAATGTGAGAATAGTTTGAGAATTGATTATTAAATAATAAATTATACACTATTAGTATTATTGTTACCGCGATGGATGTCGATTCGATTCCAACAAGGCGAAGTGAATTATGTGATATTTTAATTTCCTCACCCTGGTAGCAAAACGAACGCGGCGTTGAGTTTCGCCACTCAACATGCAATATCTCGAAAATTTGGTGGCCTCTACATTTGATTATCAGTAGTCTTAGTATTTCTATGCTATTTATTTTATACTCAAATTGTATTAATAAATATCCATTCAATCCTATTAGCAACTATATCTAAAAATATATAAAATATTTAATTATTCCATACAAATTAAACAAAACCATGTTCACTTCTACCTTGCACCTCCCTCGGGTATAACTAACGGGCTGTCAGCAAATACAGTACAGACTACAGATGCGGTCAGAGGGCGCGTCTAACACAATTTACGTACGATAATAGATTGTAATGGCTTGTGAGTGAAACATACGATCTGTGTTATTTGGATTTAATAATCGTAAATTATTTAAATTATTATTTATATTTTGTGCTATACTTCCTTGAATATTAAATTCATAATGTGTAAGTAAAACAAAGCAACATGCCTATTAGAAATGCTACTGTAGTGCAGTTGTGATAATAATGAAAGTTCTAATTCATTCTCATGATAAAACGTGTAAGATGTTTATAGATATTATTATGTTTAAAGTAAAATAGTTGGACCAAATAAGTTGTCAAAGTTCAAGTAAGTATTAAAAATGAGCGACGTGTTTTACTTTTATTGCCTTCGTTGCGACCAGAAGAAGGTCCCTATAGCTTCTTGTTTGACCATTTATAGAATTCCGAACTACAATAGTAATAATATACCATATTAGTATCTGTAACGTCAATTTGCGATTATACAAACCTTTTTTCATCCAGCATCAATTTACACTTTTTTATGTAAAGAATCTCCCCTTGCAGTGTCAATAACAAAATCTATTTGTCAAAGTGTGAGCCATAAATAATATCGCTATGGCATATTGTGCGAAGAAAACAAACACACGCCCTTTGTAATTATTTTGTTTGCGCAGTTGGCAACACCGTAGCTGACGTTTGTCAGATCGAAAGCGCGCGGGAAATATTATCTGTTGAAATTTAATGTTTATTTTTTATTTTGGTTTTTTTATTAATAAATGTGATTTAATAACAATGTTACATAACAATATTTAAAAAATATACATTATTTCTATATTGCTCAGAAAAAGCTTATTAACTAATAAGTTACTGAAGGACATAGTTTTTATTTTTAAATATATTTTATAATTTTTTTTATTATGAATCGTAGAAACAAGCGTAAAGCTCAAAATCTAAAAAAAAAATCTAACAATTTTTATAATTTACTAGGTACTTATTCCAAAACAGAATAATTTGTTCTAATGATAATTACATTGCAATATATAATAAGCACGTAGAGCTTTAAGCATCATGTACCTACCTATATATAAAAATAAACAATTTTAGCCCCCAAAACTAAATTTTTCAAATATCTATTTGTCATTGTAAAAGTGCCGACATCTTTGCGGTTCCAGAAATGCAAGCAAAAAACTATTGTGTCGTTAATAGAGTGTTCCGATGCGTGAAATTTGTGACAATGCCCTGCCCGTACTATTATCACGCCTAGAATTAGCTTTTGTCAAAATATATGGGTCTTACGTTCTTGTAATTGTTAGATACTTCCCCCGTATTTACGGTTGACAGATGAGAGAAATTTATTATAATTTAAGTAATATTGGAAAGTGCCTATGTATTAAATAAATTAATTTTGAAATCTACATTACGAACTGATGTGTCGTCAGATTTTTGATTCTATGAAATAATTTTTGGTGGTTTTGGAAATATTTATATTGAAAATATGAAGAAAATTTATATATTTACACATGCTTACATATATGTGAAAAAAAAAACAAAAATAACTAAACTAATGTGAATTAATAAAATTAAAAACAAATCTTTTCTAGTAACGCAGTTGCAGAAGAAACTAGAGACCATTCATCCCTCATATCTACTCATCTTTCTAAAAGCCATATTAAAATGTGGTTTTATCTTGTATTTTAGTCCATTAAAGGCGGTAAGCAAAAACGTGAAGACAGTTGTGACAAATTTCGGGCATCGCAACACTCCATTAGTATTGACAAAAGATTTTTTTTATATTAACTATTTGGGATCGTAGGGTTTCTATCGATTGGTAAAAGCCGGTCTCCAGCCACTACGGTTAGTTCAGGTACACCTGCGGTTTTAACCAACTTATTATTATAACTTACTTAACTACTAAAAGGAATCTTTCGCCTCATTCACTGTCATCAAACTCTTCATACATGCTTTTTACGTGACCTTTCTGTGACCTTTCTCCAGTATCTTCGATCTGAGGTCTCCCCCTACCTTTCATACCTCTCTTACTTATTATAACAGATTTTCCAAATTATTATAGATAAGTAAACATTTAAAAATACCTACCTGTTTATGTAAAATTGTGGTCAAATTTGTGATAAAGTCTAACATTGAACGTTGAGTTCTAAATAAATGAAGAATATTTTTTTGTAATATATGTGAAACTCTACTTTTTTAGAATTTGAGTTGTTTGTACCTGGATTATTTTTAACTGTCTTGCATGTAGATATGTAAATAGTACCTACATGTTGAGGTACTATGTTGGTAGTGTTATTGTATGTGGTACTATGTTAATATGATTTATATACTTCCACGGTTTCGTTACATGAAATAAGCCTTAAATTTCACCACCCACCACGCCATATCTGAGAACAGAGTGACAATCCTGACCTTTCTAAAAAATTAAAGTATCCCAAACAAAAAGAAATCCACATACTGAAAGGCCGTATCTATAGATTTTTTATAATATATACTCACTAAGTACTTTACAAGGTGAAAACGAAAAAACTAAATAATATATTTACCGAGGCGTCTCATTTTTAGCTGTAAAAACCAATGACGTGAAAACACTTCAAAAGTAACCGAGAACCTACGTAGAAGCGATTGTTATACAACCAAACACCTTTCTAGCCTACAGCGATCAGCTCAAGCAGAAATCCTTGTAAAAAAATCGCAAAGAAAAAGATTGGCTTTTATTTTAAAGCCTTTGCCGTCGTAACTAATTGTAGTAGAAGTATCCATATTTTAATTAATAAAATAAATTAATACTTTTCAAGAAAAATAACATAATAACAAAGATATTTTCAAAATATTACATATAACATTCCATTATATTACATATAACATTCCATTTTTAAAATTATTAATCGATGCAGGAGTGAGTCCCTATGTTATTTTCGTAATATGGACTTATATTTAATTTTTTGGAAAAACTAACTTTAGTACACGTAATAAACAGAACAAGCCTAAAAATAAAAAAAAAACACGATACAACTTAGATCACATTTGGCACCTCCCAAGATGTTGCTAAAAACCCCAATCGCAGGTACCTATCACAGAAGCTTTAACACGGTCTTCTGTTAAAAATAGCATCTACTGTATTCAAAATCCTAGAATAGTAACAAATGTTACCTTTTTTTACAAAATTTTTTTTTTTTTTTATTATATATAAAATTTAATTGTTTTCGGAATTTCGTACGTAACTTTAGCGTTTGAAGGCCTAAAATTGTGTTTAAAAGGCTTGTTACAAAGGGCTGGTCTTATCTGAGGTTTTAGGATAATCTTTTGTTGACAGGAATTTACCTTTCTTGCGGTTTCGGAGAAACGAGGTCTTAAAGAAAGTGATCGGGAAAATTGTGAGTGGGCAAGGAAAGTGAAAATTAATATTTGGTATTTAATGGAACAATCAATTCATTAAACTTTATATATTAATAAATTTTAGTCTGGACTTATACTATATAGGTAGTCTGATTATTTTACAAAAGTTTCACTTAATTTCGAAATAATTATATATTACAGTTTTATTATACTGTAAATAAAAATAGAAATATCATAAGGAGATTTTATTTTTACAATACTTGCATAAAGACTGGTCATGTTGTTATCGTTTTCTTACACGCCCTAATAAAACAAACATGTCTATACTAAACTATTATAAAAAATCTAAGAAATAATTTTGAATCGAGTACAATTCTTTTCATATCAAATGTCATCACATCGATATACCCAACTCAGTACACAAAGACGTCAAGCGTGATCGCCCTCAATTTGCAAGGGAATCTCAGGTAAACGAAGAAAAAAAATAAACGTGACAAAATGTCTGTAAACATGTACCTACGCTACGAAAAAATGTAAAAAAAATAAGAAAAAAATCTATACAATTCGCGAAGCTCGAACGTGACGAATTTCAAATTTGGGTCTTCCAATTGACTCTTGTGTGCCAGTGTTGCAATAGTGCGGAAAATTCGCCATTATTACCGGTAATTGTTAAATATAAAAATAGTTTATAATATTGCAAAATATTAGAGCGACGTGTGTTATAATTGAACATGACGTGAATTCAATTGAGCCATTTAACGGCGCAATGGCCGTTAAAATTGCTTTTAACTTTCAGAATTGATACGGCAATTATTTTTAAATTGGAATATTGTATCGATACTTTGTATTTTTAATATTATTTATCTATGATGGAGATTAACGTTATCCATGCTATGATTGATGCGTGTTACAGCGATGGTTGTTTACGTTGTTAGTATTTGTGCAACTCTGTAACATTTAGTTTTGTAATTAATTTATACATATTTAGATTACATTTTTTTGAAAGTAGGTACTGCAGGAATGTATGAAAGTATAAAACTAGTATTCTATCAAAAGCTCTATAATAAATATATTTTTAATATGTATTGATAATTTAAAATATTTATTGATACTTAATATAAAAAATAACTATCGAAATTAATGTAAACTGTAATACACTTCTAACAAAATTCTATAAAATTGTTACAGCGCACCAAAAAATGCAATCACAAGCACGCTCAAATTGAACAAAAAAATGAGCCACACAAGCAAAATGTCGAGGTGATTACACAAGATGGCGCTATTAACTAACTCGTCCGCTAGCGGGCCGACAGCGACGCCGGCTGCGCAGGCGCATCACTCGACCACGCCGCTACATCACTACTTCCACTATTTAAAGCAACCATCGCCGTTGGCCCAGAACCCTTACGCCCATCACTCGAGTGCTCATCACATGGGCATGGGGCCCGGCCCATTGGGTGGTCTTGGCCCATTTGGACTTACACACCATGGGCTGGAAGCCGTCGGTTTTCCACAAGGTATGTGCTTTTACTACTTTATTTAAATTATTAAAAGTTGTAAATATCTCTTTAGAATTATTAACACATTAACAATATCTTTAAAAAAACCGATATTTTTAACAATTTTTGCTCTTAGACCATTGTCTACACTTCTACGAGTCTACACTCAAATCGTAATCATTACTTACATTTTATAAAAAATAATTAAATAAATTATTTCTATCTACGTATATTTTATTTCAATAAAAGCAATGACTTTAAAGAAAAACACCTTCACAAATACAAGTAAAGTAATATAAAAAGTTAATTTAATTTCGTCGCGCGCTCTTTCATTTCAGTTTGCGAATTTCAATCCTGAATATGGAGTTCTCTAATTTATATCAAGTCTCGTTTTTGTAATGGAATTTAAATGAGTTCATTTATAGTTAGTTACTTAGTGATGGTGAAACCTTTTAATATACCTAAGTATATATGATTTATATAGGTATATGTTATGTTATTTTTCAATCGATTACAGGGTTACATTTAGTGTTAAGATACTCTGTTCCATGTTTTCTGCTCAAGGTTTGTGACATTATTGAGTGATGGAACTGAACGCCGCGCTTAGTATATCAGAGTGAGGTGTGAAAATCGGAATCGCAAAAATTGGATCGGAAAGTCTGTAGAATCAATATATTTATGTTGATTCTACCGACTTCAAACTCTACTAGACATTACATGTCTCGAAAACTCGTCGGTGCGTGGGGAATCGGATGTCTTACCACTAGGCTCCCTCTGTCTACTTTACTAGATGCGAAGCAACCTAGATGATGGCTTTGAAAGCTTTATTATAATATATCAGAGTTTCATATAAATCTTATTAATGCAGTAAACTATATATACATACATTTATATTATAAAATAATTATATATACCTATCTACACTTTATACGTACAACGTCTGACGTAGGTATCTTGTTCAAGGAACCCTGTCAATTAGTTACGGCGCTCGCTACTCCTGCGTGACTCGAATTGATATATCTAAAGCTACAATTAATGTAATATGTCTTTTCTTTTTAAATCTTTAAATATGTTTTATTATGTTTTTTTATATTTAAACTTTTAAGAAAATTCGTAGCAGAGTAAAACACTGTTCGTCTGTAAATACAATAGCTATAGGTTCAATTCTTTCTATCATCGTTCATCTTTTTCTCGATTTAGTCCGCCGCGCCGTAGCGGTAACTAAAAACGGAATGTTTTAACACTAAATTCCCTCTGCCTATCCTACGATAAATCACTACTTCAAATCATACATATACTTACATTTACAATACACTTTTCAATACACTCAAGTAAATAAATCATCGTAGATACTCGTATTTCCCATTTCGAAATTCTAACACAAGAATAAGAATAAGAAAATGTTATAAATAAAATACGAAGTAAGTATCTACCTATAGGCAGTACCTACAGGGGTAGAAGCAACGGTTGCATAATTTAAGTAGCAAGACATCGTTGCCACCCCCCTAAGCCGCTTATCTACCACCCTATGGGTATGCTTGTTAGTTGTTTTAATTAGTGTTTTGAATATCGGTCATGTACCTTTTTTGGCTGTTTAGTATTTTACTGGTTATTATGATGAGATTGGTTTTTTGGGGTGATTGGAGAAAAGAAGAATTATAATTGAGAAAAAATGCTTTAGCTTATTAGGTTAACTTTTAGAAATGTGCTCATTTCGCTTTATGATGTTATAACTTCTGAGGACACGTTGTTAGGAAAGATATAGTAAACTGAGTTACTTTCAGTAAAGTACAGGTTCCCAAATACTCTCTGCCTATCTTGCTATGTGCGGGATAAAGCTTGAAGCTAAAAAATTCGCTTAATCGCACCTACATATACTTAGGCTTGAAAATTTTGAAAAAATTCAAAAACCACAATTCCTTTATTTCTTCAAAATAACATAAGAACCTAACATAAAGTAACACTACCTATATCTAGTTGCCGTAAATTTATCTTTATTAATTTAACCTTCACAAAACAAATGCTATTTCTAGATATCTAGTAGGTATATTTCTCAAAGAGACCGCAAATATACCTAGTATTAACTTAATGCCTAGATCGATCAAGGTATTAGACGTGGTTATAGGTACCCTTTCATTGTAAATAACAAGACTAATTAAAATCTTAATGAACGTATCAATCATAATGATAATTAATAATAAGTTTAGTTTGTTGAAGTACTGTAGTAGTTAATTATATTTTTTTAACTTCTATGGTATTGTGCCAATATAATTACTGTTTTTTATTATTATTTTATATTAAAAATCTTAAATGTTCAAAAATAAAATGAGGCTTCCCCTCTCTTTTACTCCCCCCTCATTTCCGTCGTTTGTCTCTGAAGGACTTCTATGATATTCTTGATTTCACAATGCTATACTAAATGCAACTGTAAACCTTCTTTATGTAATAGAAATATATAACGTGAAAATAAATAAATATTTAAAACTTATATATTATACATGTATGTATAAAAAGTCATATATGCGGCAATTTTTTTTTAAATCTTACGAGATAATCAATGAAGTTAAATGAAAGAAGAGGCCATCACGACACAGTGGGCGAATATTTGACTGTTTTGTTTGTCTCGAAAAAAAGTAGGGAGTAGTGTCTAGATTCTCTGCTTTTGCCTCTAATGCGGATAATAATTTTATGTTGTAGAAAACAAGGAGAAAAAAGTAAATTTTCTCTAAAATTCTTAGCGATAATAAATATAATAGATACGTCTCAGTAAGCTGTCAAATATATTATAGTAGATGCTATCCGCTACGATATACCCGTATGCCATTCCACAGTAATCGACTTAGGTATTCAAACGTGAAACGTATTTGGCGAATACTGTATTGACTAATTTTCATATGAATCCTACTGACATACTATACATTTAACGCACTAGCTTATATCTTGGCTTTGCTTGGATTTATTCTCTATTTAATTTTAGTAATGTAACCTATTTCGTTGTTACGGTAAAAATATCTAATGTAGCTTTTCTCTACAACTGTATAACACATATAGAAGGTTAGGCAAATATATACATAGTTAGTGTTAGGTCACTCTGATGTCTAGTCACTTCGTGCAATGAAAAGTGCAACAAAAATGTCTTTATCTATACTAATATAATAAAGCGGAAGAGTTTGTTTGTTTGTTTGTTTGTTTGTTTGTTTGAACGCTAAGATCTCTGGATCTACTGGTCCGATTTTCATTGTTTTTGTTTTGTATGAAAGCTGCATTCTTCAGAAGTGCTATAGGCTATATAACATTACATTACACATATATACTAATATATTTTAAAGTACTTTCTAATTTGACATGCAATTTATTCTGCCATGTTAATAACAACCGTCGCGTCGCTACGCAACCGCTACCGCGACATTTTGATTTTCACCCTTATGAAAATAAATATAATAGTCACTCTTAACATTTCATCTAAATTGAAATTATAGTTTACTGTATAACATTCTAATAAATAATTAAGGAGATGTCACTGATTCGAAATGACCTAGCCTACGAGTGGTATAGTATGACCGACGCGACGGGCAGATGACGTTGACGGTTTTATAAATTTTCATACATTTTCGAACTATTGTAAATGTTTATGTAATTATTTGCTGTTTATAATTAATTTAAGCTACACTTTGGTTCTCTTCTTATTTTATTTGATATTGCCCGCTAAAATTATCCTGCTTAATAGAGAGAAATGTTTAGTTATTTCGTAGAGTCGATATCTATGTACGCACGCACGGAAAACTTTAGGTACTTTTTCTAAAATTAAGAATATCTATCCTTTAGTTACTTTTAATCCTTTTGTTGGTTAATTTTAATAACTCAGATAATTTTTTCTAATAATGTGTATCTACTTATTATTCTTTTTGATTATTTAAGCTTATATTTTCTTACTAATTCTATTGAAAATTGAAAATAATTTAATGAATATATTTAATAAATATTCTTATAGTTGAAGCAGGCGTAGCCGCGTCCGGGTCCACTAGTAAATAATAATTTTTAAGATGATACATTAATACATATGTGTTGATTTTTATGCATTTTATAAAAAAGAAGTATTTAAACGAAAAAGTTTAGATAATAACAAAATGCGTGGTCGAGTTTCGCAGCTCAACACACCACGTTTCAAGTGAAAAACGAAGTGTCATAAAAAAGGTTCCCTCGCCGTACCCTGCTATATGCGGGATACAGCGTGAAGTAAGTAAAATAGCATGCTACTACGTAGAATGATAAAAATAATATTACATAGCCATTATAAATATCACAAGCATCCCGGACACCCCATTTCATCTCAAGAAAATCGTAATCCGACCTCTTCGGGGAAAAACTCCCTTTTGAATTTAGTATCATTCACTTGTTGTCCCTTTCGCTCTTTGTGTCGTTCTTTTTTTCTTTTATCTAAATTTTTTATGTGTTTTTTCTTGTATTGTGATCTTTTTAATTGCAACAATGTTTCACTTTAAAAAAATACTATATAGTACTAATAGTATTTTACTATGCAATATAAATATAAATGCCTGCAATATGAATTACATACAATATAGATTTTATAATATATTCTATAATCCATATGTAAGGTAAAACCGCGATATATGCGTCACTGGGAATAGATGTTATACCCCAGTTAACCCTTTAATGAAATTTAACTAGTGATAAGTATACATTTATTTATTTTTTTCACCAAACTCGTGGTGGGTTTCTGAGATTCTTACTTTGATTTGATCCTACATCTACAGAATTATCCTAATGGGGAAAATTGTTGGTATGATAAAGGCTTTAATAAGATAATGCCTTTTATACAATAAAACTGAAGAACAGAGTATTTTACCACTAATTTCTCTTTGCCTACACTATAATATCATGACATGCGTGGAAAGAAATGAACATATATCAGACCATTAATGGAATCCCGGAATCAGTAAACAAAATTAACGGCTCGCGACCTATTTGATTTAAAACCCAAATACAATTTTAATGTGAGACTAAAATTAATCCGCCATTTTAATCCGTCATTCCATCCCTGTCATTCCTATGATAATTTACGTATTGCCGTCTTCCTCTGACGCTAGATGCGTAACGACGGCAGCTGGACGGTCTTTTTAAATTTTTTTCATTGTATATTTTTTATTGGTCTAAGCATTTTATATGGCCAGTCCCTTTTTTATTCTTTTGTTGCTTATAATTAATTCTTTTTAGACAAGCGTAGTAATGAAAAGGGAAATTGACATTATATAAAAGTAAAAAAAAATAAACATTTTTTTTATTATACTTATCTAAATTTATAGATTGTTTAGCATGAATAACTCATTTCCTCGTTGCTATTTTTTATTAGCAATAAATGTAATGTTGATATTTCCCCAATATCAATAATAAAGTTCGACGTGAATCACTCCAAGGTTTCTTAGAAATGTTAAATATGTACATATGAGTAAGTTGTACTATACTATATATTATAGTGTAATTCGATCTGGCCATATAAAAGATTTCAACGCACGCCGTTGTAATAATTGTACTCAATTTAGTTATTTTTAGTAGATTAAAAAAGTAGGATTAAAATAAAAAAATATTTTTAATGATTGGCTATATTTTAAAATATTTTATAAAAAAATAACCTAAACAATTCTATAAAGGCATATTAGAGTTTTATACAAGGCTACCAACATAACACTAAACCCTTCGAGAGGACGACAGGAAACGGTAAGCATACCTCTTTTTGTTGGACTCGAAATGTAAAAAATCTTTTCCTATTTGGACTTTTATAAATAATCATAATTAGGTTTTTTAGAAGGTATTTGTAAATTATTTAGTAAGTTGACTACCAAATTATATCAGTTTAGCTTATTGTAATAAACGGCAGTGAGTGAGGAATGGGGTGTTCTAACATTGGGTTCCTACTGCCTACAGCGTGAAGGTAAAAAAGGCAGCTCCATGTTTTTCTTCAAATTTTCAAATAGCAGAGTCAAGGCATTTTTTCCTCCACTTTAAACTGAATTTGGATAGTTTACGTAGTTAGTGACTGAATTCACATATTACTTTATAAAAAATCATTGTGTTTTGAAGTAGGTAAAATGAAATTATGAAAATTTGTCGAAACTAGTGAAATTAATTTCCGTTTAAGTAGCAGCGATAGCGGCCGCTTTCGAGGAAAATTTCAAAGCTCTTAACTTGTTATTGTAGACGCGGAGATAAATATTTCGAAATTTCGTAAAACATTGTAAAAGTTATATTCTAATTTACCTGATATTTCGTTATGTAGAAATTATATCACAACTTCTAGAAAATTATATTTATATTTTTTATATAGGTACGCGTTTCACATATGCTTAATAGTTATAGGGGACTTAACCGTCACGCTTAGTAATAAAAATACCAAGGTTGCCCAATACCCTTATCAGAAACTAGTGAACGTAAAATTCTACTTTATCTGGTTTCCTTATGAATTTTAGTAAATCCTCCTCCATCATGGCCGCCCTGAAGTCTGCTGTAAATGCCTGCCCATTAAACAATGCAAAAAAAAAGATGAGAATATCTAAGTACAGTTCGGCCACAACACGTCGACCGTACTGTACCACTTTACAAAATGTGTAATGTGACAAGCAAATGTGACAAAGACCACCTGCCATCATATATGATTGGCAACTTTGTCATCACCTTCTATGATTGAGTAATATCGTAGTGCACTACAGTTGATTCGATTCTCAGTCGAAGAAATAATTGCAATAGTTTTTTTTTATTATTATTTCATTAGATAAATATTTCTATATTTAATGTTTTGTTTATTTAAAGACATTTCCTTTACTTTTCATATAATTTTATAACTTAGTGCTATACCTTTTTCTATTTAGTACATTCACGATATAAACTTGAAACATTTTTAACGATTCTATCTGATATCGATTTCGACCTAGCGGCCGTATGCTCATATTGTTGGCTTCACACCCACTGACATGATGGCCGAGTTATCGATTATGTGATACGACACGACAGGTGGATCGGTCAACGTACTTTTGTCACGTTAATAACATATATTTTATATCTAATTTCGGATTTGAGTAATATTTAAGTAGCCTTTCTATTATTTCTTTTATTGAAGAAATTGATTCTTAAGGCATAGTCGTAATGTATGTAATCTACGTCTTTGTAAAAGAAACTCCTTTCCCCACCATCTCCAATTTTTTAAAGATAGTATGTATTGAAATGCGAAGCTTAACGTTACATTTTGTTTCAAAGCGAAGAAACGAAAATAAATTAAATATAAAACTCGCATGAGGATCGAACAAACAACCATCACGTTTACACTCACATCCTATCCCACTGCACCAGTACGTCAAAATAAACTTTAAAAAGTAAAATTAACAAAAAAACAAACACATTCTACAAAAGGACAAAAACATCACCGCATTCCTATTGATTTCGGAAGCCTTGTCCATTGATTTATCACCTCACTCACTAATGACGTGCTATCATACGTCGCGCCGGTAGCGGTACTCTGCGTGACCTTTTTAAATATACTAATGTAATAATTGGGATTTGCTTGAAATATATGTTTATTTGGTAACTTTTAGTAGGTATCTCTACATACAGAATAGGGATGAATTATTACCTATTTAAATATACTTATTAAATTTAACTTACTAATCTTCTTTTCTATGCTCTCGTAAGAAGATAAAACGTAGCGTTGGGTTCCGTCTAACTTGAAATATCTTCAAATTGGACAGAAGGAAAGTCGGAGTATTTTACTAAATTCTGCCTATCCTGGCTTCATGCGTGATACAGAAAAAAATATACCATTTTATTTTACTTAAAAAAATATGATATTTTTTATGTATTAAATGGATAAATATTATTGGATATGGTAGATTAAAATGGGTAAGGTTATTAATATATATATCCTTTTTAATAACCTTCCAACAACTATAACCAAGTCAATAGGTTTAAAATAGAAATCGATAAAAACTTAATTTAAAAGGCATTTAGCTATGTCACTTTTGCATTAACGTTTTGAAATATATAAAAAAATAACAATTTAACAACAAAAGGCAGAATAATTGGATAAGCACAGTTAAGTAATATAATTAGTTGTAAGAAGGCAAACAACTATCATCACATTTTTTACGACATTATAATTGTATAATCCTTGTATTTTACATAAAATTTCAGTGGATTAATTGAATTCATTTAATTGATGACAAATCCTTTACAAGCGGTAAATTGCGATTTATAATAACGTTTTGTTTTATTTAATTTTTTCGCTGTATCCTGAACTAAAATTATGTGAAATAATTCGTAACACTTAATGGGGATCGAACCCAAAACCGTGGCTTTTCTAGGCTCTGAGCCGCTCGCTATGACGGCTTCAATTATTTTGGTCTTTATTTATCGTTTTTTATTTCATGCTCTATTTTCTTCCTTCTATCTCTATCTATATTTTCTTTCTTCTATTAGCAATAGACAGAAATTATGTAGGTATTTAACAACGCCTTAGTTTCTGTTTTTTTTTTAATAACAAAATTGATCTACACCAAAACGTATAAAGCCTAAACTTATAATGCTACATTATTTTACCAAGTCAATTTATTTAGTATTTAAATAAAAAAAAACTAACTTTTCTAATACAAAATTTTATTCATATTTTAAGCCTAAACTTATATTTTCTTATTCTATACTTAAATACATTAAAAAAAAGTAAATCTATTAAGCACGCCGGTAACTTACTCAGTACCGGTTGCCCAGTTGTGGGATTATAATAAAAAATGAACTACCATTGTAGCTTTGTGGTTGTCGTTTTGAATCGTTTATAAAATTATTCTCGATAACTCTTTATAATGAGAGACATTTTTAAAGGTTCCTTCAACCGCGTGAAATCGGGGTCAGAACACTGTCGTACGCGGTCACTAAATTAACTATCATATTTTATAACGAATCAAGAGTCGAGAGATGATGATACCACCCTTTTTGTAAACACACTTTAGTAATAATAATTTAATATGAAATTATACTTTTGTAAGGAAAATATATTATTTTGAATGATTTGTGTGTTGTGATTTAAATAAAATTTTGCGATAAGTTGACATGTTTGGGTGTATTGCTAATTTTAATCGTCTTAAGAAAATTATGCTTATTGCTTGTATAAGTAATGTTTCTTTTTTGTTATCAAGTTACTTCTGATTTAGCAAAAGTGTTGTAAAATATAATAAGTAAAGTTCATCAATTTATAATAAATGTTCAATGACTACTACTACTAATAAATATCTCAATAATAGCAGAATTACAGGGAAAGTGTAAAAAAGAGTCACATACTACTATTTATTAGTAATTTTAAATTTAATTGACGCACTTAAATTTACTCACGCACCAAAATATATTAATTATCTATTACATTAAATAAATAGTTTTTGTTCTAAATTGATTATCTTAAAGTTAACAATCAAATAATAGATGCGATAAATACACAAAATAATCTACAATCAATATAATTATATCTAACAAGTAAAATTATAACAATCTGGTATTAGCATCTTAGTATCGTTTCCTCGCATCGTAAATAATATTAAATTTATCATTTATGAATTCCAACACAGCGAGCCGCTACCGTCGGCGCCCTTTGACGTGCCGCCATCTTGAGCGGCCATATTTGTTTTGCTTTTTTTATAAACTTTATAATGCAATGCTCTTGTCACTGTCAGCCGTTATCAAGGAAATGTCATTTAAGGAATGAATTTGCTACTATGATAAAAATAGATAGAAACGAAGTCACTTAGTGTTAGCACTTGCATTGTAGTGTGTTTTAATTTTATTTAATAATTATTTTCATTGGGTTTTGGTTAGTGTTTAATGTGTTGGTTATTTGTGTATAATGTTATGAGTGGCTATGAGAAATTCGGATATGTTGGGACGAATAGAGATGAAAGGTAGGTTTCGTGTATGTTCGGGCAATTTTATTAATATTCTTTATTGCACTTTTTAATGGAAATCAAAACAAACTTTATTAATTGTTCTTGTTACAAGTAAACTTTTATTCATTAGAGATTTTTTCCAATCAACCTATAGGGAAGGGTAAAAATTAAAAAATAAAGATATAAATAGGCAATATGTCTCTTATATAGGTACACATAGATTAAAATAAATACGCGAGTAGGTAACTACTCAGATTCATTCATAAAAGGTACGCCAATTAATAGCTCTTAGAAAATTGTTATTGCTATATAAGCTTGTCCCCCAACAACAATTGCATAGGTATACCTAGGTAGGTACCTATTAGTAAAATAAATCGTTTTCACATTGCAAAATCTCATCTCCCTCCAGATGAAAAACGTGTGAAAATCGTCACGCGGCGACACCCTCTGTGATTTGACAATCCACCGCGAATGATTTCGTTTAAATGTAGGTACCTATTTGGAAAGATTTACAAGACAAACGTACACTTGTGAAATATATATAGGTACGTACATACCTACAGTATTATTTAAATACTAGTGGGCGCGCGCAGCTTCGCCTGCTTATTTGGACCCTTAGGGGTAAACCATGAGTAAACCATGAAACATGTGTTCAATTTAATACTTTTAAGAGTCTAAATTTCAAATTTTATAAAATTCGGTGGCCATTTAAAGATTTTTCCATACAAACTTTCAACCCCTTATTTGCACCCTTAGGGGGAGAATTCTAGAAAACGATGAAATACGTGTTCAATTAAATACTTTTGAAAATGTAAATTTCAAATTTTATAAAAATCGGTGACGATTTAAATTTATTTCCATACTAACTTTCAACAACTAACTTTCCCCTTTAAGGTTGAAATTTTTCAAAATCCCTTCTTAGTGGATGTCCAGATTACGAAAGTAAACATCTGTCCAAATTTCACGTTTCTACGCGCAGCGGTTACGGCTGTGCGTGCGTCTTACCTCAGTCAGTGAGGACAAGTCCTTTTATATATATAGATAATATTTAGAAATCTCTATGAATATATTAGATAAATACATTTAAGCTTTAACCTGTATCTCGCAAATCGCAGGATAGGCAGAGAGAACAAAGTTTTAAGACTTGAGAAGACAGAAAAAGAATTTTCAAAGTATTGAGTGGCGGCACTCAACGCTCTTGTTTGTCTTAAACTAGAGCGAAATAAAAATAATAAATTTCACCGAATAGGATAGAACCCACAACCGCCATGCTTACATTCGGACGCTCTTCCACTGCGCCAAGACGGCCTCTATATCAGAATGTCGTAAGTGGTTATTGAAAAATGGAAAATAAATTGTCTTAACACTATAACTACGCGGGTATATATTTTGTATAGTTAAATATTATATACTTATATACATACAGTCTGGTTGGTGAGGGGTTTTTTTTATTATTTATTTTCAACTTACGGCTTCTGTATGTACCCATATATGATTTTTGATTGAGTGGCAATCAATTTTAAATTAAATTCATGCATCTCACATTTTTCGCGGTAGCCAGAGAGGTGGTATTCTTTCTAATTATTTAAGAGAAAGAGAGTGAGAAATACTTTTTTAGATTTGAATATTCCCCTAAATGGAATTCAAAATCACTACTATATATGTCTGTAATTTTTTTGTTGAATAAAACATAATAAAAACCTGTATTGTATATATAATATATGTATGTGTGTATGTTTATAATACCATCTAAACTTATTAGTCTTGCCCCAGTGTGTGAAAGTTAGCACCTTTCTGTTTATATATGCAATGGACTTGTATCCCAGTTTCATTTGAGATGGGGTGCCTGTAACAACAAACTCGGCTTTTCACTTAATTGTATTTTGATATTGTAAATTTGATTGTTTGCTTGATGCTGTTACATGATGATGAATGTGGGTTCGAAGCCAGTTGAGGGAAAGAAATAAACAAAGTCCAATCTTTTTATTCATTGCTTGTGTAATTTTAACTGCTTATTTGATAAAAAATAAAATTGGATTGGGAGGCACTTGTTTGGTGATTATAAAATTATTATTAATTTTATTATGTCCCATGATCTTTTTTTCAATAAATTTAGAATTTGAGACGTTTTTTTAAATAAATATATTCTTAAATGTTAGTAATAACTATTACCAGTAAACTCAAGTCACACTTTTACGTAAAATAGTAGGCAAAAACTGTCTTGGTGCACATAGTTAACTAAAAAAACTTAAAATGTTTGCAAAAATCGTAAACCGGTATATTTTTTTAACTGCCACCCCAACCGTGGCGTTGCCCGCTAATTGTAAAGTCAACAACAGTGTTTTAGTGTTTGTTGTTTTTCCCCGAGGGCAACTCTCGGGTACGTTTGCGTTTTAAGTTTCTATATAGATAGTTATTTTCTTTTGAATTTGTATTACTATCTTTGTTTATAGGTTGTAGATTCAAATTCTAGTTAGGGTAATTTAATGTTTCTTATATTAGAAATACCTAAAGAACGGAGTGACTACTCTACTAAAGAAACTGTAAAAATCGAAATCTTAAGTAAGATGATGAAAAATATATTAGGTATTAAGCACGATATACCACGAAATATAATTGGTATTTTGATACTAATGAATACTATAAACGTGTAAGTTTTGTCAATAAAGGAAACAGATAAAAAAATAATTAATTAAAGATCTAAATATCTTATCTAGAATAGATACAGCTAACACACAATTTAATTTATAAAATATTACTTTTACTAATATACTGATAATAAATATTTTTTTAATTAACGATACGTACAGTACAGTCAATATGCTATATGCCACAGTGACGTTAGCCTTTCCGAATTTTTGGGCATTGTTTACTCTTGAAGAAAATAAGCAAAAGTGTGAAAAATCCTTAAATCAAATATGCGCAGCCATCTATATCTAAATTCAGGGCGGCCACGACTCGTCAACCGTACTGTATCAGGTCTATTGCAAAGGGAACCGTAAGTGTACAAACACTTATACCCACTTGAGGTAATATTGACGTGGGAGTGACACGTGCCGGAAGAGAAGAGAAGTTGAGACTAAAATAATTTATACGTATTCAAGTGGAAAGTACTTTAGGTACCTACTTTTAATTTACAATTTATTATTTAATTTAAGCGTATGTTTATCAATAACATTTATTTTTAGCACTTGATGCAAGTATAAGGACACTCCATTCTTCACGTTCTGCCTAATTCCGTAAGAATTGAGTAATGAGTACTGAGAACTCAACGCCGGTTGCCCATTTTATCTTCTAGACTGGAAAAACATAAAAAAATGAAATACAAATAATGTTTTATCTACCTCATTCTTCGACGTCACAACAGTGGTATGATACAAATATATATTCTTTCATATCTTAAAGAAGAAAATTGGTTCCCCTTGGATAATTATTGTTAATTAAGCATTTTAGAAAATTCGATTGTGTTTAACTGCAATTTTTGCAAAAAAAATACATAAGACAAAAAAATTAAACAAGAAAAAGAAAAAGAAACAATTTGTTATTATAATTAGAAAACTCACGTCGTATGAAGATAAAATGCAAATTAAAGTAGACTGCAATTTCTGAGTGAGTACTACTAGATAGTTATATGTATTACATTGTTTAATTAATTAATTATCTCTTCTGAACATCGCTTTTATTGTAAGCTATAGGGTTGGCAACTTTTAAGTGCCGACGGTAATATTAAACCCGGAAAAATACTATTAGCTTTCCATATATAAGATTGGACTTTCTTTCTATATTAGTATTTTTATCTTTTAAAGACCTCATTGTTATCGGTTTTGTTTTCTTATGTCAAATCAAGTAATTTCTTTATTACATAGTATAAAACTAAATCGCGTTTTACTATTATAAGAGTAGAGCTTTCAACCTACAAAACGGAGAATTATTAAAAATTAAAATTATATAAAAATTATTTTATATATACATAGATATATACCTATAGTAGAGCTCTTTAGCTGCCTATAAAGTATAAAGTAAAAAATATTTTTCAGTTCAATATTCCTTAATTTACATTAACTTTATTCGAAACAATTTCCGTGCATTTCGAGCAATCAACAAAAATCTTTTTTACTATGAAAATGAAAACGAAAACGAAAAGAAACCACAGTTTTTAATCTTTCACGAGACATTGCAAATTCTTTTCGCAATTTTCTCTCAATTCAATTTTCCCTCTAAAAGGACCACGAATTTTCATTTCTAAATGCCCACCATTAAATTTAACAGCCCTGTAATACGCAAACTTTTTACACGAGAGAAATCCACCATTTTGAATGAAATGACGTATCTCGAAATGGCGCGCGATGTGGCGAATAAAAATGCTACGACTTTCATGTATTCAGCCAACCATTTAATTTTTTAATTGTTGATTGCAGATTGTTTCTTCACAATGCTTTTTATGTGAAAGTCGTATTTCAGCTTTTCTTCAAAAAATATGTATCAGATATTTCACATTAAGTTAATAGCAATAATAATGTTGTTTATTACATACACACGTAAAATAAAAAGTGAAATTTTAAATAAAATAGCGGTTGTATCATTAAATATACGCATATAAACACCAAAAACGTTACCAAATATTATTTTTTTTGTCTATCTTCACTAGTTTTATCATTATAAATAAAGATTATACATTAGCATGAAAAATTGCTTAGCCTCAAGTGTGAATTGCTGTGAAAACAGATAAATAAGAAGGCGCGTGTGCGCCGCGTGCGGCTCACAGATTATAAATGACTTTATACAGTGGCTAGTGACAAATTGTATAATTGAAACGAAAACGTAGAGTCATCACACAAAGTGGAGAAATTACGGGTGTGGCTTCTCACACTTTAGAAAT
Source organism: Heliconius melpomene rosina (assembly GCF_056956725.1). Lineage (NCBI taxonomy): Eukaryota > Metazoa > Arthropoda > Insecta > Lepidoptera > Nymphalidae > Heliconius > Heliconius melpomene. Next base: position 4,247,844 of record NC_140389.1, on the reverse strand, counting down.
AAGAAAAAGCTTACTACTAGATTTACAATAGTGAGTATTATATGATATTATATAATTATTTATTTTTAATGCATTAAGTTATATAGCGATTAAAACTAGGTTTTATCAATATTACGCTTCTGTGCCTATCATTACTGATGTGAACTCATATATGTACTGTACATACTGTTGATATCAAGTATCACATTGCCACACTACGCAGATTACAGCAGTTGGTGTAACTAAATTTATTATTTAAATTGTTTAACATATTTTAAAAACGTAGTTACTCGTAATTTGATTGGTAAAAAAGTGTAAAACATGAATAATTTGTATTTGCTTATACTGTACTGCCATTTACAATTAATTTGAATACAAAAGTATCTATTATAGAGAATAAATAATTAATTTTAAGCATCAATTTTGATTATTATTTTTACTTCGCCACAAAAAGACTATTACGCAGTGTTTCAAAATCCATTGAATAGAATCCATGGGGGTGCTTTTACTATAGAATTTATCTCGCCCTCCCACTCTATGATAAGTTAATCCGTGGTACCCCCTCGTGGGCACTGTATAGGGCATACTTATATCGAGATTCTTTATTAGCAACTGTTTCATTTTTGTGTTTCATTTTTTAGCTTTACTTTAGTAAGCAGAGGGAACCTAGTGTCAAGACACTAAGTTTCCCAGTTTCCACCTAATTTACGAGACATTTCGGGTTGAGTTGAATTACTAAGTATAGTTTTTATATACCTATTTATAAATTTATTTGTGTAAATTTACTATAAGCTGAAGCTTGAAGCTACAACATGTAGTAGAGTACCTAAGAGGCGACTACGGTAGTCTACTTACCTAGAAAATTGACTATAGCATCACGTGAACATATAGCTTAATTGGCTTAAACGCTTGGATAGTATCCAAGAACAGATACAAATCCTTCGTATAAAATTTAAACATTCCTTGAGCTTTGCTTACTTAAATTTAATTTAAAATGAAAATGTAAAAAAATATATAATATAATGTGTAATATATTGAACGTAGTGATACAATTTTCAAGTAACAAAATATTTGTAACAATTAAAAATATTCTAAATATGTCTAACTAATTATTAGAAAAGGATACTTAATTATTCCAGCAGTTAGAATTAATAAATTATATAACAATTTACAGTACGTACACAACCAACACAAAACGGAAGTAGCTTCACAACGAATAATACAGGATATTACCAAACAGTTAGTCAAATAAAGCAAACTAATATCATTCAATCATATTTAACGCCCCTCGCCTATAATTTATTTGATAAATTTCAATTTACCGACAACTCGGTTAGCCCCTGCTATGCAACGCTGCCAACATTATCATGGTAATAAAATAACTCATTGATTTCTAAGGGGCAAAGGTGAAGAAAACATTGTATTTCCAACCCAGTAGTGCCAACATAAGGTTGAAAATGAGATTTGAAACTGTAACCACTGCTTCCCTTAACGCTAATCTGTCACAACTTGTCTTGCAACCCCAGTGCGATGTTGCTAGTTGAATTTATGTGTTAACATGATTTATGTGTTGCCAGCCCTCGTTTTACGTGATGAAATATAGCTGGTTATGTTAAAATATAATGTATTTCGGGGGTTCTATGTATCTAATTATTATTGTTGCCTTTTGCAACTGATGCTGTTATTTATTTAGTAATAATAAATAATGTATAGTATATGTACCTAACAATTAATCTAGAAAATTAAAAAAGTACGGAACTTATGTATAAACGTATCTTTGACGTTACTTGCATTAGCGAGGAGATTTATCGGGCTGTTTTTCAGCAGAAATTTATAAACCTCTATTTTAAGTAACAGTATTTCACAATATGATATTAATATAGGCAGCTAAATGAACCTTACTTAAAAGTTACCACAACTACAACTCGTATAATAAAACTCATTAATGTCGTTTCGAACCTGTAAGTTATCTCTAACTTATCGTGATCCAGTTGCAGTAACCTTTCAATTTGAACGAGATACGACATACTAGGTTTAACTTGTAGAATTGCTTGTGCAATTTGTGCAATATTATTGTTTATGATACATTTTTGATTGCAAATTAGTTCTTTGGCCGAAATGAGTTGTTGATCGGTGACGTAACTAACAAGTTCCTAGTATTTTATGACGTTGAAAAACGATGTAAGATGTCACACCTCTGTCTACCAACTACAGGGGATAGGTAGTAATAAAAGTCATTATTTGGAAAAATATTTGTTTTGTTTATTTCTTAAATAATCAAAACAAACAAGTAAAACAATATTTTATAACAAATTCTATAATTCTAGCTAAAACTGTTTCTAAATCACAAAAAAAGTATCGCTAATCAAACACTAGTACCTTAACATTTATCATCCAAAGTGTTTACGCAAAAATTTTCTCAATTAATTAGGCACATCCCCAAACTAAACAACGCTTCCAAATCCTTGAGCGGCCATTACGCGCTGTCAAACTGACAGTTGACGTACAACGTTGCCAGATACAAAATGGCTACTACACATACACAATAAAGTTGTTTTTATCTGTTCACATCTCACCCCTTGATATAGTTAACACGTCATTAAAATACCGTAGGGACGTCCCGGGGTCAAACTCTGCGGAAAACGGGAAAATAATAAGTTTCAAACGACGCTTGCGGTTTGGTGTTGAGGCGCGTGGCGGAGATTTTTAATGCCTAATTACGTTGGAGTGTACAGTTTCTTTCACCTTTTTGTTATATTGGTTAAATATTTTTTATAGTTCGTAAGATTTATAAAAAAATTTTAAATAATGCAGTTTTAATAATAAATATAATTTCGAGCTGGAATGTTTATATATCTGTGGTCTAGTTAGATAAGACAAAGCCTTCGGCTTCGTCGCGTAACAGGCTGTGTCTACGTAGATAAAAATTATAGGTCATCGAGGTGATGAATTACAAATACAACCCATTTATCTATTACGTATTTTTAAAGTAAAAAGTTGTTTTTAAGTAAAACAAAACAAAATACTACCCCATTGTCACAATATTTACATATCTATAAATATGATGGAATTATCGATTTTTATACTAAGGTAGGTAGGCATTCGATTTTGATGGATGGTGAGATTTGGATCTAAATTAAAATATGAGAATGAACATCTTTTCACCTGAATTTCTTTAAGTAATAATTAAATTACTTCTTTAATATTCTTATCTAAAATAGTGTTCGTTCGTAGAATGATGTATTTATAATTGTAACAAAACATTACATCGTGCCGTCGGCAACGTTTAATAAACTAAGGATCTAAGATTTTAAACAAAAAATTGAAACGCACTTATCAATGTTTTGAGTATCTTTGCCATACTTCTAGAAAAAAATATCCATTAGAAATGTAATCATTATTAATTTTACCTTTTCGCTTGCAATGTAATAGATAAGTAATTTATTGTTATTGCATATTTTCTTTGACGTCTCCTGTTAAATTAAAACTATTATAATATTACTTTATCTGCTTGCGGCATGCTCAGATAACAAAAGGACTTATGACAAATTAATCCAAGAAGCAATTCTTTACGGAGCGATTGCAAAGGGCAGAAATGGATGGCACTTTCACTTTGCATTTTTCAGAACTTTGATATATAAATTTGTTTTTTCTTACATATTTATATGAATTGATATTTGTAACTGTCGTTCAGCGGTACAGCATTTGATTGTAAACCGACGATTGCGAATTCGATTCTCTTGGGAGAATGAATCAATTTCCTTACACATTTAAATAATATAAAGTATTTAAATAATATAAAGTTGTGCTACTCTTGGCTACTAAAAGTTGCATGCTTTTCCATTAATAGATTAAGCATATCGATAGATTTCAAAGTTAATATAAGTTTTCAAATGATTTTAATCGTACCAAAGTAGGTACATATTATAGAAATAAATAGTTATGTAAATTTAATAAGTTTAAGAACATTAAACGGACAGACGCTAATTATCTTATATAGATATAATTTATTAGTCATTTACCGTTTAAAACTTTTAGTTTTATTGAAGCGATCAATCTCGTAATCTACCTGTCAACAGCGTAATGTCATAGTACCAATCATTTCGGATATCAATTAACATATTAAATGGCGAAAAAAATATACTATTATTTATATTATAAGCGTTTAGTTCTCGATAATTTCAGATGAATCATACTGTGGCTACTTTCGAAAGCTTAAAGTTTATCGAAATCACCTTTTCGATCGATAAAGCGTAACAAGATATTACACGAATATACCATTAGCAGTCATAGACAAGCGAGCATAAACAAGCAAGTAGCCCTATCAGGAATCGGCCGTGAAGATAATATCGCAGCCAGCGCAAAAAAAAAAGAAAAAAGCCATGTCACGAGGATTAGAGCCGGGCTCATTGTCAACGATGACAATTGAAATACATCTGTCCCGTTTCAACTCAGCTGCCTTGTAAGCGAGGGAGGGAGACGGGTATATGTCTATTTATTTTCACTTTTCTATGGCTAGGTAATGTGACAGTTTTCGTATGAAATGTTTGTTTGGAATGGCTGAATGGGGGTTTCGGTACGTATGTTATGTTGTATTATTTTTATTTTTAATCCGTAAGCGAGCGGCCGTTTGAAAAGTCTAATAACGATTTTGCGCCCCTGAGTTTTGATGTATAATATAATTTGATACAATGAATGCTTGGATAATTATTTATAACTATAGAAAGAAAGTTATATAAATAGGTATGTATATGAAATAACTGATTTTACTTTACTAGTTATTGATTGTGGGCCTGTTTTACCATTGATTATTACCATTTTTTTTTATTTAATAAAAATCAAATAAAACTAAACAGTCTATTAAACAAAATGGATATGAAATTGTATTACGAGTTAGCAACATGTAATAAGCAATCTCTACAAACATAGAGAAAGTAATAATTAGAAGGCAAAGAATGCCTGAAGAATATCTTTTAAATAGTTTTTTTTAATAGAATACTCTAGAACGCATTCCACTATATCTATTACATACAAAACCATGTTAATCAATTTAAGCATGTGTACGAGACAAGTTAATCATTCACTAAAAATGTTACACAAAAGCATCGATTTAGAGCAGACAAGCAGTCTACCATAGTCTATTCATTAAAAAAAACGTACAACCAATTAATCATCTAATTTTGTTTAACGAAATGTCAACCGTCTTGTTTAAAAATGTAATTCAAGTATAAATAATAGCCGTCTAGTATTTTTAAAGAGATTACACATTTAAAGTGTTTATGACCGACTTTCTGTTGCTGCAAGACTAATGGTTGGAACGTTTCTACGATTAATATTGTCTTTAGTTATTTGTTTTTTAAGATATGCCTTAGTAACAATTAAATACAAACATACAGGTTGATAAATGTTGGTCATTGCTTTTAACAAGTAGTAAAAACTCTGAAAAAAATCGTTTTTTGCCATATATCTAGGTAATCGGACAGAATGGAATATAACGTCACTTCTTGTCTATCACAATTTTCATTCTACTAAAAATAGAGAGTCTATTTGCCTTGGACATTGTTTTTCTTGACCAGATAAATTATTATATAATAAATTATCATAATTTTTTTCAAAAGCCTCCTGACGTTATGCTAAAGTTTAAAGTTATTTATTCATTATTTTTATTTTGCAAAAAGTACACATATAGCAGGGTAGACAGTAAGAACGTAGTATTAGGACATGCCGATCTCTTCGTTTTCGGAAATAATCCATTCCTTTGAGTAGGAATCGAACTCACAATCTTTGCACTTACAATCAGATGGTATGTCTCTGTACCACAACGACCTCAAGCCCAAACTTTTATAAAAGTCACATTATTATTATTAAATTATTCTTATTTTATTAAATCCATGTAAATACATGTAAATTAAATGCAATACATAAATAATTACATAGGTATGCTAATATTTATAATACATATATAACAAATTAAGACAACTCAACGCCATGCCGCGTATACAACTATAAAACAACAATTATATTATGTATGTAGATTAGTTTTTGTCATTAGTATTCAGTTGGAACTGGTTGCTGTACGTTTTATGACATAAATATATTCACACGCGACTAAATGATGCAAGAAATTAATTTCGGCGTCCAGTTCATATTTTAATTTGTTATACATAAATGTGTTCTTAGGGTTCCGTAGCCTAAAATAAAAAACCGACTTGACGTCACTTACAGGATCACTTTGCTGCGACTGCTATATCTGTCTGTTTGTCTGTTCGTCTGTCAAGGCTATTCTTAAGATCACATGTGAATGATTTATCCAGATGTAAAGTCTCGAGGAGGAGAGAATAAAATAACCTTCTACGTACAAAGAAAATATACTAGCGTTTTATGCGTAATTTTAGTAATCAGAACCTATAGAGTATTTTCCATTGACTTCTCTGAATCAACAGGATATACCTTATTATTCTTAATTAAATTGGTACAGACCCACAGAGAGGGAGTCTGACTCGCACTTGACTGTTTTTTTTAAATGTAATATATTAGAGGCACGTAATTAGAAGCGAAATATTCACATATCGATTAATTCTAATCGATTTATAAATTCTTTGCAAAATATAGATAGGTGTTTTATAGTTTATTGTAAAAAATATACAAATTTATTTGTAATTTATAATCAGTCAATCAAAATAAGATTTATGGTTATTTACAAATGGATATAAGTTTAACGTGTATATAGTTCTTCTTGCTTCTTTTATTACATTTAGTTTACAATATCAAAACTCGTTAAATATTCAATTCCACAGGATAGAATTTACTTATTTTGTAGTTACTTCCCGTCGGTAAAAGGCCTTACTTATTTAAATCAATACTCTCAACACAACTTGGAACTTGCCTACCCCGTTATATGCGGGATACAGCGTGAAGTTAATAAAATAGTTATAAAAGTAATAACTTATTATATATTAAAATAACCTTTTTTTCTATTCTTTAGGTGTAAATCCAAGGAAGCAAAGAAGAGAACGAACAACATTCACTCGAGCTCAGCTGGACGTGTTAGAGGCGCTGTTTGGCAAAACTAGGTATCCTGACATCTTCATGAGGGAAGAAGTGGCGCTGAAAATTAATTTACCAGAATCTAGAGTTCAGGTACAGATTTAGAAATAATTTTATTCCGATAAGACGGATAAAAAGAAATAGGGTGGTCTTGACACTGGGTTGCATTTGCTGTAGAGAGCATAGAGATAGGACACTCTGTTTCTTGTTTTTCATTCTGATTTATATTTTGTATGTTGGTTGAATTAATTTCCTTTCCTAAATAATTCTTTAATTCGATTCCTATTCTATGGTATAAAATATAGACATGATGTTAAAGCACTATTTTCTCCTTAAAAACGCAACGCATGGGTAAAAATAAAAACAGAACAAAGTTTTTAGTTCTTATAACACAAAATATAATTTAATAATTTGTACTTATAAGAAACATAAAAAATAAATTTAAAATCCCCAAGTAGCTGCAAGTTTACGCGTCTCTTAACTTTATATAATAAATGCCTGTTTACTCAAACTAATTTAATAAGCGATAACGACTCGTCGAGTGGAATGGGGCTTCATTTGCATAATCTTTTTTAAATAAATATAAGAAAATCGAATTTTTATCTGGCACGAGGCAAAGCCGATGATGTTGAATAAGTTTAACAATTAACCTAAGACACGGTAGAGATCAATCATGCTACTGAGATTGACGAACCACCCGCAAATGAAAAGCTATTAAATTTAATGGCATTAAATATTTAAATATGTGACATTATAGTTTGTAGTGACTTGAGTACAGTAAAGTTTTCGTAACATTAGGTTCCAAAAATGTATGTGACCAAATAATGTTTATTAAACTATAGAGAATTAGAAACAATGTAAAGTGACAGCTTAGACTGAAGTGTCATAGTTGTGCGAATTTTAGTTTAGTCTGGCGTTAATTTGTATAGATATGCAGTGATGGTCAATAAACTTTAATGAAATAGCTTTTGTTAAAGAAAGCTAATATTTCAGCCATATAAAACGTTTTCCATTATATATAGGAATATTAAGCTTAAGCTGTGTTGTGTTGTTTATTATATATAAAATTACTTCTATATGAATGTAATCGAGAATGAATGAACATAAATATATTCTACTTAACAAAGACGTAGAACGAAATGACAGAAGTTTCTGATAAGTCGGTTAAAATTAAACTTTCCCAGCGTTTCCCCGTCGAAACCTCACGTTTCACTGAACTCTGATTCGCCGAAACGTTCAATTTATAGCAACACGGATAGGGCATTAGCGCACAATCGAATTATGCGTTCCAAATTTGATATTTGAAAATCGAATCATTTAATCCTAACCATTGTTTAGTGATGTTGACATCACAACGAGGCAAGACTTTCAATTTTCATTCCATTTGTGGTTGTAAAATTGTAGAAAATGTTTTTTTGTTAAATTTTGCTTTTGGGCTCCCAATTTAATAACTCATCCCACATATGATTTTGATAGCCAAAAAAACTATAAATTCTTTTCGTTTTATCTTCATTCGTTAAGTCATATCCACACATATCATTCTGTTCTTCACTTTTACCCTCTTTACCATAAATTGTATTTTATTTCAAACAGCATAATTAATCCTTAAACACGTAAAAAATAATTATTATTATACTAAATAAATTTAGTTTTTTTATATATTAAGGGCTAATGTATTAAGCTAAAGCAATGAAACATCGAAAATAAAAGCAATAAAACGTCTATATGGCATAAAAACTCCTTGCTGAGATTAAAATTTTCATTCACTCATTATTTCAAGCCCCGCCATCTTGGTCATTAGTCTATTCTCTTGATTATAATCTGTGCAGGGCTGTAATTGGTTCTGATCGTATCCACAGATAACGATTAATTGCCTCGTTTGAGCAGTGTTGAGTATATTATATTATTATTTAGAAAATTGTGTTTTAATAAAATAAATATTTATTAGCAAAATTTTATACTCGTACTTAATTTCATTTAAATGCTAGACATTTAAAAAAAAATTGGACCTGTAATTATTTTTCATACAGCACCGTTGAATTATTATGATTTGATATTTCATTGTGGTTAGTCCTATGAATATAATAAACATTACTTTAAAATATTTTTGACATTCACCTTTAAGCGTAGAAAGTAGAAACGCTTCGGCAAGCTAAAATAATCATTTTTATTAGGTACTCGTAAAAGTAAATGTTTACTCTTGTTATTATAATTTTTTTGCAGGTTTATTGCAAAATTATGAATTTCTAACATGTGTAATATTTATTTATGAATTTAATTTAGACTAACAATCTATTATTCAAAAATGAAGTTACATTGACCACAAACCAACAGATGTTACTATAATCAGTATGTAGTCGTTACCTATTAATAGTAGGGTTCTCAGTTCGATTATTGTTTGTACATCAGCTTATTTGCGATTTACACACTTCTTGTTTATTCGGGGATATACCATATCACTAACCATATGTACCACTGGTTGAGTTAATTAGGACGTAAAGTTAGATCTTTGCATCATGTAAATATTTGTAATGGCAACACCTACACATACAGTTCTGTAGTGCCTTTTCAAATTTAAATAAGAGCTTTAGAAAAAACAGTAGTTTTGATTACAACAAATTAGCATTTGTTTCATTTGATATCTATTCCAATTTGCGGACTAGAACGGACCCAACAATAGGTTACCATTTATCGCCAAATTCAGTCTATAGTTACACTTATCACTCTTGTTGAAACGAACTTACCCGATTGTCAATATTTTTAATTTAGATGTTTTATTTCTATTTCAAATTTAATTATTGAAATAGAGTGCTGCAACACTAGATATACCCTACTTACCTCTTTATACTCGGGATACAGGATGAAGCTAAAAAAGGAAAAAATCCAAACACTCGTTGAATTCCGATATTATTTATTGTTAAGTGTAAAATATATAACATGCATAATTACAAAATGGCCGATGCACATCTGTTCGATCGCTCGTTGCTCTTTTTCACGTACTATATTAACTCGTTACAATGCGAGGGCGATAATCCTTGCGCGGTTTGTGTACGCACGGAACATTTCTACTGCCGACGGTGCTAACTTATACTGCCCTTTGTGTACTTTCCTTACTGATATGGATACTAAATTGGGTTTCAGATATGATATATTGTTATACGTTAGGTATAGGTACCTACCGTATAAAGTTTAGTTGGTACCTGACATCACTACATGATTATTGGTATAGACTGTAATCACGATACTTGTGAGATCGATTCCTATTAGTTAAATGTGTTGAATGACTGAAATGAATATGTTTAATGTTTCTTTTCTTTTCCCCCCCTCTCAAATGACAAGTAGTAGTATTAAATTCCGTCTTTTAGTAATTTAATTATGTTATTTTATCATAATCAGCCTGTTAAAAGATATTTTTTTAAAATTAGGTCAGCATCTGTTATCAATACATCAATTATCATCGTGTTTTCGAAACATCCATTGATTGTATAACAATTTCTAATATAATTCTTTTTTAAACAGGTTTGGTTCAAAAACCGACGAGCAAAGTGTCGACAACAGTTGCAACAGCAGTCCAACTCGCAGATATCCAGCAAGTCCTCGTCCAGTTCCAAAAGCATATCATCTACTAACTCTATAAAAAGTTCCTCATCGTCAAAGATCTCCACGTCCAAAACGTTAACAAACTCCTCAAACTCATTAACTACTACTCAGAATACCTCCAGCATCACCACTTCTTCCCCCAACCTTCCCACACCTACAACTTCAGTTAGCCCCCCAATTAACGTTATATGCAAGAAAGAGGCAGCCCCATCTAATTACGATTCGTCTCCATTAAACAAAAACTTATCTATTTCCCATCATTATAATTCAAATGACGCTTTAAGAATTAGCAAAGAATCCGATCCCCTATCAAACGTTCACAATTATGGGGTTACTCCAAAACAAGAACTATATAACAGTCCGAAAAGATTAGATTATTCGAGCAAGGTAGATTATACAGAGAAGTTTGGGAGTAACCTTGTGAAAGACCAATATAGCTCCCGTTTAACGGGTAACCTGACCCCCTTAGGGTCCAACTCCTCAATCATGACGACTCCCTCTCCTCCTATAACTCCTCAAAGTCTGAACGGTCCTGGAAACGTTTATCACCCGGACAGCTATAATAGTTTCCATTGGCCGGGAAGTTCGGACTATATAAGAAGTTACTCGAGCTCTCACCACCATCAGGGATATGGGCAAAGCGCTTACAACTCGCCATATTATCCTAGTCAGGTAGTTATATATTAAATTTAGATTTTCAGCTCTTTTTTTTTACCTAACGTTTTCTTATTTGCATATATTGTTGAAATTGATCCAATTTCACTGTACAATAAATAAGTCGATATAATGTTATACTTAATATAATTTTTGCTATACTTCTTTGACTTTCATGTAACTAAATAAAAATAAGATATTTTAATTATTAAAAAAAACCTTAGTAAAGAACAAAATATGACTTGAACTACATTAATTACATACTAATATACATTTTTTTTCAGATGGAATACTTCAATGGTTCATCAGTGAATCAAACACACGGTCATTCACACAACTTAACCGCGAACGGCAATCAGCTCTACAATCAAGTGTCGTTTAACAACCCTTCCCCTCCCTCCTGGCCCTCTCACCCTAATATCCTTTCCTCAGGTCCTGAATCCCCTGAAAATCAGGCCCAAAACACCCCCCACTTGAGCATGCTCCAAGCGTCTCAAATTACGAACTTTTCCAACACAGGAAATAGTTATTTCGCACCGGAAAAGTACGGAATAAATATGGTGTAGTGTTTCTAGTCTCTTATTTAGTAGGTGTAAATATCCTATTTTAACTGACCTCGCGTATTATTCAAGGTATTGTTGCTCGTGTACTTAATCTGTGGTCATCTTTTCGAATCGTGTTTTGGGTAACTGTCAAAAATGTGCCGCCATTGCAAGTGCTTTTTTCGTCTCCGAAACGTAATGGTGGCGCAGTTTTGACAGCTGTCAAAGTGCGATGTAAGTACATATCAATTTTCGTTTTCATCTGTAGTGTCATAAGTTAGGACTTTACTGAGCAATACAACTTTGAATAAATCGCTTGGTAGAGTAACTTTAGTCTTCGCTCGTAACTTAGATTTTTGGGCAAAACTTAGAATCGAACTGTGTATTTTTAAATAATATGAATTTTAAAATAAAAAGGTAAGGCACTTAACGGTTTATAGCCATCTACTAAAGCATTACCATATACATCCGTGAAAAACAATAATATCTCTTTGGCAGTACGATTTTAAAATTTGCCCATTTCCTAATTTACAGTTCGCCCAATAAGACTTTAATTTAACGCTGCTTAAAATCGACTTTCAACGAAACAATCTTCAAGGCCTAATTAATTTTAATATCGGCTTAAAGTTGCCATATTGAAAAATAAACATATTGTTGCTTGTACATTCCCTTGAGTCATATCACTTATTGTATTAAATAATTTAGATTACGACGACGCTTGGTGAGTTCGCGTACATTCATTATAATTGTATATATTGAAAAAATACTTAAGAATTTTTATTTTTAAATGAAATTTGTAAATGTGCGTGCTATAATTGTATATGTGAAATGTGTAGATGATAAATTAAGTGTTAATTAGTGGCCACAGAGCCATACTTTGGAGCTTCAGTTTCTTATGAAATTTCGTGGTTGAGAATACAGAATAAAGTTTTTCAAAATGGCCGCAAAAGTTCCAAAGGTCGGCATTACTCTGTGGTTGTTTTGATTTTTAACTTGTTGCACACAATAGTGCAAGAGCAATGTACAGAGGATGTAAAAATAATTTATATAATAGTATAATTATTCGTTCTACTAGAATTTGCGTGACAAATTCTTAGATGCGAGTATAATTTATTTGTTTATAACTATTTTTCAAAGACAAAATTTGCCGTTACAAAGAGATTACTAGGTTTAAATTATATAGAGTATAAACTATCAGTTTTTTTTAAAAATCGAAACTAAATAAACGAATGGTTGCAAAAAATCGGTATTCGTTAGATATCGATATTATAAATGTTTCATTGTTTGAAATTTTTTATGGAAGTCGATTATTTTAATAATTTTTGGACCGATTTTTTGCAATTATGTTTTATTTTACGGTGAAGTGGTTTTCTTTTATTTAATTTACGAAATCGTAGGTGGAATTGTAATGAAATTAAATATAGTACATTTTATGCTTGAACATAGCTAAGTTAGTGTGTACCGTTCGAACAGTCAGTGTATTTTTTTTAAGTTAAGTTGTAATATTATTATTAATTGATAGCTATTGAAATATTGAATCCGAATATATGCATATAAAATACAGTTTTGTGTTTCATTTTGTTTATATCCCCAGTGACAAGTTAATTAATATAATAAAAATATTTTTAATAATAATTTTCCAAAGCTTAAAAAACCCTTTTTTTGTTACTTAAAAAAATACAATAGGTCTTTATTATAATAAAATTCAATATATTGCATTACCACTAAGGGAAAATATTATTTTCATTTATACGCTCTGGTAATAAGACAATGCGCGGCGTTAAGTTCTGCTGCAAAATACGCAATGTCATCTATAACATACAGGCTATACGCCAAATATCTACTTTCTACTAGGTGTAATTATCATGAAGGTGGATAGTTAAGTGAATAAATAAATATTATACATTCATTAATATTAATTAAGGCTAGTCATGGCGCAGAGGTACAAGCGTGCCTGTCAACGCGACGGTTGCGGGTTCGATTCCCAGAGGGATTCGGGAAAATTTAATATTTCATATTTTCTTTTCTTTATTCTGGCATAAATTTTAATAAAATATTGTACATCTAATACAGAAATGGCAAGAATAAAAATTTATTGAACTTAAACCAATGTCTAAGTGTTGAAGTAAATTTAAAACGTTCTAATTAAATAAGAGCTATGTTGTTATTACCTGAAGTAACTGAAATAAAAAAAAATACAAAATGATATATTAACACAATTTTAGTGAGTGATAAGCACATGCAAAACAAATAAAAGTATTTTAATGATATAATAAAACAGCGTAAATACACCTAAGATAAAATTACCTACTAAAACAGGGGTACAGAATACGTACCTTCAAATTTATTTGCATATTGAAAACTGACAGAGACCGTCGTAGCGCAGGGAAACCCGCGTGCCACTGTAAACGACTGGATTTGATTCCCGTTTGGGGGAATGAAATATATAATATTTTCATTCTCTTGCTCTAGTAACGAGACAAGTACAGAACGAGGAGTGGCGTTGAATCCCGCCACTCTACACGCAAGGCGTTGAGAATTCGGGGGAATATGGAGAACGGAAGTGTCTTAATAGGAATGGAATGTCTAGAATGTTACCCATGCTTTATAGAAAAAAAAACCTTCAGCCAAATCTGTCTAGCAGTTCCCGAGAGTCTACCTACAAAAAGAGAAACAGACTACGCATTTAATTTCTTTCCAATATTTTTTGTGTATTGGAAATTTTAAATTTTCTACGTATTATCTAACAGTGTGAGTCACCAACCAGAAAACAAATCAATTAAATTACATTTATCTAAGCAAACTCTATCACTGTTTCCGCCACACATTTGATCGATAGACTATTAGATATTGGTAGATTAAATTAGATGTTATTTTCTTCGTTTTTGATAATTACTGAATGACTCATACAATTTATATGTTGGTATGATAACAAAAGGATTAAACTACTTTCATAATAGTATAAAGAAGTAATTCTTACATAATAAATAAAGAATAAATATGAAAGTTGGTAAGGATAATTGGGAGTTCAACATTCATGCAAAACCTACTAAGCAGATTTGGATGAATATTTACGATTATATAGCTTATATATCAGGATAACATATAGGCCACAATTTATGTAAAGATTATCTATACTAATATAAATATAATAAAGCGGAAGAGTTTGTTTGTTTGTTTGTTTGTTTGTTTGTTTGAACGCTAAGATCTCTGGATCTACTGGTCCGATTTACTTTGTTTTTTTTCTGTATGAAAGCTGCATTCTTCAGAAGTGCTATAGGCTATATAACATTACATTACACATATATACTAATAAATTAAAATACTTTCTAATTTGACATGCAATTTATTCTGCCATGTTAATAACAACCGTCGTCGCTACGCGACCGCGTTCGTTACCGCGTCATTTTGATATTCATCCTTATGAAAATAAATATAATAGTCACTTTTAGCATTTCATCTAGATTGAAATTATATTTCTATAGAAATTATATTCTTATATTTCAAGCAGGCGTAGCCGCGTCCGGGTCCGCTAGTACTAATATAATAAAGCGGAAGAGTTTGTTTGTTTGTTTGTTTGTTTGAACGCTAAGATCTCTGGATCTACTGGTCCGATTTTCATTGTTTTAGTTTTGTATGAAAGTTGCATTCTTCAGAAGTGCTATAGGCTATATAACATTACATTACACATATATACTAATATATTTTAAAGTACATTCTAATTTGACATGCAATTTATTCTGCCATGTTAATAACAACCGTCGTTGCTACGCGACCGCTACCGCGACGTTTTGATATTCATCCTTATGAAAATAAATATAATAGTCACTTTTAGCATTTTATCTAGATTGAAATTATAGTTTACTAGATGATTCCAAATGACCTAGCCACCTAGCGGGCGGCACAGTATGACCGACGCGAACGGGCAGATGACGTTGACGGTTTTATAAATTTTCATACATTTTCGAACTTTATTTGTTGTTTATAATTAATTTAAAATACACTTTGATTCTCTTCTTATTTTATTTGATATTGCCCGCTAAAATTATCCTACTTAATAGAGAGAAATGTTTAATTATTTCGTAGAGTCGATATCTATGTACGCACGTACGGAAAACTTTAGGTACTTTTTCTAATATTAAGAATACCACCTATCCTTTAGTTACTTTTAATCCTTTTGTTAGTTCATTTCAATAACTCAGATAATAATGTGTATCTACTTATTATTCTTTTTGATTATTTGAGCTTATATTTTCTTACTAATTCTATTGAGAATTGAAAATAATTTCATGAATATATTTAATAAATATTCTTATAGTTGAAGCAGGCGTAGCCGCGTCCGGGTCCACTAGTGTATAATATGGCTATGATATGCTTAACCTAACCTGCGGCGAAAGAGAAAAAAATATATTAGGTAATAGTATATTCATAATTAATTTTTATTTTAGAGTTAAAAAGAGGCCCAAGCGTGTCACTCTAAACGCGGCGGTAGTGGATTCGATTCCCACTCAATCATGAATTATTATTTATTAAAAAAATTTTCTTCGCTCCGATTACAAGGCATAGCGCGGCGTTGAGTTCCGCCACTCACCCCCAATGCCTAGAAAATTCGGCGAAAAATGAGGAACGGTGTGTCTTAACACTAGATTCTCTCTGTCTACCCTGCTGTTAAAGTCATAACGTTATAATAACAAACTATAATTGCCGTTTACAGAAATAGCAATTATTTTTATCGATGTTTTTTTGTATGTATTTTCATTTCTCCAATCTAATAAGATAGCGAACTTATAAGCAGCATCTTTAAAAAAAGTGGAATAATATGTGCTTAACTGGATCGAACTCTTCTGATGAAAATTTCTACCGATTGCACTTCAAACTCAAAAAAGCCGACCAAAATAGAAATGCCGAGACGGGCTTTATCATTACAGGCTGCACAAAAAACGAAATAGACAAGAGAGAGAGAGGGGAGGAACTGGAGATCTTTACCCAAAAACGGGACGATCTAGCCTGGTAAAATTGTATTATTAAGTGCCTAATAACACTGCCTAACAAGCATTAGATTATAGATTAAACATAAGCAGAGGGAACCCGGGAACCTAGTCTTAAGTCAATGGAATGGATTGACTCTTACTTTCCTCTCGTAAAATATGTAAAGCCAAAAAAAATGCTATACCTAGAATAGGTAACAGTTCCTATTCCTGTTTTCTTTCATATTAAAATATATTTTTATGAAATATTTTTACTATAATTCCTCAAAATAATTAAAAAGGCTATAAAAGTCTTTACTGAAAACTAAAGAGTTTTCTTTAAACATTTAGAACTTATCAAGTAAAGCATCAGAGTATATGAGATTTTTTAGTAATATGAATATTTTCATTGAGAAAACTTACTTTTAAGTAATGTAGGAAAGAAATCATACTTTTAAGTAGTATGAAAAATATAATGTGTCGATCAAATTCAAAATTCATTTTTCTTCAAAAAAATATCACTATCACTTTGCAAAACAAGTGCATACAAAACAAGTATTATCTCAAAAATTGGGTGGGGTGTGGGAAATATAATGTTCTAACACTACTTTCCTTCTGCATATGCAGCTACGTAAAAGCGAAGCTGTTAAAAATCTTTAAACAATAGAAATCAATTACGTAATTACAATTATTAGGTGTAGTCTCAGCATATTACACCACTCTTAACAGCGAGGACGTGAAAGACCCTGCAAAGTGGAGTAGGTTGAGTAGGAAGGCAGACCCTGGTAATAGCCGGGTATAATGACAGGAAGAAGAAGAAGAAGTCTCAGTATATTACAATATTTTAATTTTTGGGTCTTATTTCGAAATCCCAAATCAAACTTTCACATAATATCATATTAAAATTTAATGTCTTTCATTAAAAAAACAATAAATTAATATCCATATCTATAAAGAAGACCTTCAACACTATATCTGCATAGCAAGTGCATATAAACTGGCTAATTAAGTTAGGCATAGACAAAATTGTCCGCGCCTCGAACCCGCGACCTCGATCGATAGTAGACGAAGCCGTAGCAGAAGCCGTATTAGGATCGACGTCGACAATGCGTTATACAGGCTGTTTTTAAAATGTACTATTGAATTTCTTGGAGTTACATAAAACTTGTATATTTTTGTGTTCATTCCTTATTTAGAGTGTTGGTTGTATTTAATATTCTATTATAATTGTTGAATTTTATCAAAAATAAGAAATACAAAATATAAAATATAAAAATAAAGCTGTAGCGGTAAAGAAAACAATAAAAGTGCACAATATGAGACTAGAAGATCCGACATTTCTTATTAACTTAAATATATTTATTTATAATATTGATAAGCACAATGAAACCATATTTTCTTAATAATTGTTACAAGAGTTTGACGAATGTGAGGAATATCTTTTTCTTATGTATGCCGCATATTGAAAGGTGAAAGAGCAAACTTTTGAAGTTAGTGCGAAAACATTTTTTTTTAATAATTAAATATTTTTGTGAAAATAATTATAATCCAATGAACATTTGTGAACAGCTGTATACACGACACTGACAGCGATGCATGGCACTATTTTTAAATGTCTTTAATGAGATCTGTTAATGTGATATACCTTGCCACGTTGCAACATTACCGGGACACGACGTCACCATGTATAAAAACCTTTATTAAATAAAAATTATAATTGACTATCATATAACTTTGTAACTAGAGCAGTATAATCTATCGATAACAAATATGTATTCTGCATAGAACCCTTCTATAGATTATTCTAGTCAGAGCGAGAGTAGAGAGAGAATAGAGTCAAGAAACTCCGGTTTATCGACGGGGAAATTATTAATATTCCATATTAATGGAAGGTGGAGAAAGAAATAATTTAGGGAAATCTTTCTAACATATCGTGTTGCATTGAAATTGTCAAATCATTAGTAACAAGGAAATGTCATATTTATGTTTTATCATATTTAGTGCTGAGACGGTCACGCTCTCTGTCCCATTTTGGAGCAGTTGCTGAGTGCAGAACTCAACGCTGCGTTTTTATGTACCAGAGCAGGGAGATGAAAATAGTAGAAACTATTATAATTAAACTATGTGGAGATTAACCCTATATCATTGTATTGAAAGGAATATTCAATTACTATAATAGGTAAGTACATAATATTTATCACATAAAATATTTTTTTAGATAATTCTCATAGAATTACTGCAATTTAAAAAACTTTAAAGTTAAGCCCTTAATGTGAATAGACGAAAAAATATTGTAAATATACAAATATTTGTTAAGTTTTTTATTTTGTAGCTTCCGAAGGAGCCAATTTCACACTAAATAATAAAATACAAAAATATTTATTTAAAAAAAAACCCACAACCTTTATCTTATATATATTTGACTCAATTTGTCAAATGTATATAGACTCAATTTGCTTAACTAATTTCTTATTGTATTTTGTCTATGGGGTTCAAGCGTGCCAGTCAGCACTAATCACTTCGCCAATGTCACGTTGAATGGAGAACACATAAAGAGAATGCACGTGAACTAATTTATCAGTGAACGTCACAGGCAAAGCTACAGTCAAACCTCCCCCTGAAAATTATCCTTAGATGCTCCTATAATATAGGTAGGTAAATGCTTACCAGAAGAACATTTTTCCATTCAGGCAGTAGCTACGAATCAAAGATAACAAATCAATATTAGAAAATATTTATAAAACGGCAACAACAATGACTTAAGTTCAAATAAACAGATACCATCAGATCTGTGTGACACTTGTCAAATATCAAAATATTTTGTGCGCGCTTTGCGTGACACGTCACATCCGTCTATGGGCAGGGTTGGCACTGGAAATTAAATAGTGAAAATTATTAGGCTGAATGAGCGTTTGTCATTTGCCATGATAAAATTAATTGTTAATTAATTAATTAATGAAATCCAGACTGAATAATTTTGTATTTATAATTGATTATCTAAAATTTAGAAGAAAAGGAGGTTGTATGATGAAAAAGTGATAATCTTACACAGTAGTATAACATGTCAAACATAGATCCAATTATACATTATTTCTTTTAACATTGGTTGGAAAAATTATATATAGAGTTTTACATAGTCATAGATAAAATTAAGTAAACCACTCCACATTCCAATTTCCATACAACTAGAAACATTAAGAATATTAACTATAACATAACATAAAAACTCTTTATTTCACACCAGAACATTACATATTCAACAAGTAAATTCGTACAAAAAAAAGAAATGTGAAAGGGCGGCCTTATCACTAAAAGTGATTTCTTCCAGGCTATATTAATATTCTTAATTTTAAAACACCTAATAACATACAACCCTACAGGTGCTCCACATCGAGCGCGCCGCGGTGTCTATGGAACGATTTTTTTAATTTCGATGGACGTTTATTTTCATAAGAATAATAGCATTGTTTACGGACAAGATATTTAGGAATTTGGATTTGTCAGTTGTAGTGCGTGACTGTGCGTTTCAAATGCACCGGGAGTCGTTTGATAACACTTCTTTTTGTAGATGTACCTACGATATGACATCACTGTATACAATAACATGTATGCATTGGTGTCCAACACTATGCAATGGTAGATACACTGTGGCGGGGCTGTAAGTAGAAGGAGAGTGTAAGATATAGTGACTAATTATTATTTTTTTCACGTATTTTCAGGTATATAATCATAAGGCATACGTAAGTACGAAGAAGTGTTAAGAAACTCGTTTCCCTATTTTGGTTCCCCGAGTGCGATTCGTTGCGATGGCGAGTGAGGATCGAACCCGCAAATAATTTAAATGAAAGAATATTATTTAACTCATCAGGAAACATTTTGTCTATAACATTTTACCCTTTATATTTGATTGTACGAGTATGCCTCTCCAAAAGCCCGTTGTTAAGTTCCGCCACTCAACACGCAATTCCTTGAAAAAATCGATGGAAAGTGGGGAACTGAGTGTCTCTACACAAGCTTCCTTCTGCTAACTTTGCTGTGTGCAGATGAAGCAGATTTGATTGGTATGCCTCTAAATAGATAAATAAACTAAACAATAATCTATATAGATCAATTCCTATAAATCAATGGAAGCGCTGTAAATTTTATTGTACAGGTGCATTCGCTTATGCGTATCGTGTCTAGGCAACTTAGCCATTAAGAGGATTACTATTTACTAGACTAGTGTCCGATATCAGTCTGATAGCTTTTGTTTAAATATCTGTTAACACTGTCTGCTGGACAACGAGGGCAATACCTGGATTTATAGCAGATTATAAAAGTCTGCAATACAATGTTGCAATTGAAATGAGAGCCTTGTTACCATAGAGCCCCTATGGTAACAAGATGATGTCCGCCATGCAACACGCAATGCCTCGTAGTATGGACGTTGTGTGGGGAACGGAGTATCAGCCTTGCTATTGCTTATAGGTATGTGGGGGGGCAGCGCCAAGGTAAAAATATATAAATATATTTTTAAAAAATGGTAAATATTATTTAGTAAATTGTTGATTTCTTTAGTTTCAAACGTTGTCTTACAGGTGTAAATTTAATTTTGTGGTCAGGAAGAAATAATTAAGGCATATGACACATTCTAAGTGCCCATAATAACTCTGTCAGCATGTACAATGGGTTACATTGAGATGATTATAAAACAGTCTAGCTTTATATAACCTTATTCTTCTTTTTCTTAATATGCCCCTCCAACTAGTGAAGGTTGGCAGTCAACTTCGCATACTTAGTCCTGTCCTTAGCCAAATGAATCAAATGTATATATAGCCTAGCAGCCAGGCTATCTAATACGAAAATAAATATGTTAAATAAGTTAATAAGTTTCAGGTTCTACTCCTAAATCAAATGTGCTAAGAATAACGGCAAATTACATAAGGATAAGGTATTTCAATAAATATTTTTCGTAAGTACTGTTTGATAAAAGACATGAAATGAAGAAAAACCTATTCAATTTTATTATTTTAATAAATATAATTTTTAATATGAGATTAACAACCACATTCTATTCTGAATAAAAAGGTCTGGTTTTCCATAAAAAGTAAATTATCTTTTTACCATGAACTCTACTTTTTCTTAAAATGCAACCCACTTAGAGTAATGGATTAAAGCGAACAAAAAATTAACAATGCGTGGGTGGTTTACCGAAATATTTACACTCTCCTAATTTCATGTCAGATGAGACTAATCCCAGCGTCCCAAGTACAATAATGATATGATAAAAAAAAATATATAATATATTTAATCAGTTATTTTGTTGAAAAGTAGAATCACACGCTAAGCCCGCCTCGATTCCGAATATCGAAATGTCAAACCGAACCGAAATACGACACACCTGTCAAATATTTATTTTTTATCTGTGTAGACTGTAGATAATAAAATCGTTAAGATGTGACGTCTGTGTTACCTATATGTAAAAAAGGCATTCAATGTTGTCATTCAGCCACAAATCGCGTTATTAACAGGGAATTTTTTTTACAGTTCATTTTTGCTATATTTAATTAGGAATATGTTTCAATTCTACAAGTAAATCGTCAATAGTATATCGAAAACAAAATTGAAATTGGAATATGTCCTATGTCCATGTCCTAAGGAGCAAGCAGGAAGAACCTTGTCTTAAGTCGCATTTATAGTCAGACTTCGCGCACCTGGGTCACGAATGGCCTTTTTCTGAAGTCCGCTAATTATTATGTACCTACATACTCGTATAACTACACCGGGTGAACGTACACTTATATTATTGTTTAATCATCTAGCGACACCATTATTTAGATATTTTTCAATATTATAACGAGAGAAGTCAGATGAACTAATGAAGTTCAATACATTATCAAGCTTTCGATGTCTTAGAGCGCTCGATATTTAACACTTTGACACCGGCAGCTAATCTGACAACAATTATTTTTTGTTTTCATTTTTTAGCTCGAGTGTCATGGCCGTAGGAATAATCCTTTTAAACGCGTTATTGCATCGTATTTCTGAACGAAAAAGTTGTAATAGGAAACTTGGTATGTGGGGTTAACTTTAAAGTAAAAACCATTAAAGATTTACAAGGAAACTGGTCAATAAGCTCAGTTTGATCCTTATTATTTTTGTTTATCTTATTAATAATAACGTGAAGAATAAAAATTATCACTTCATATTTCACAAGTATATATATTTTTTTCAATTTTTCAATAATCTCTATCATTCTAAGTATGAAATCTGTGCCATTTTTTAAGGATCATTACAATCTAAAAACTGAAATTATTAGTTACAAGTGCAATCAAAAAAATAATTATTTATTTTATTGGCTGTAATTTTGAAAAAAACTATAAATTCAACGGCACGTTGTTAAAAATTACCAAAAATTAACTAGTAGTTTCATTTGCTTCTACAAATTAACGAATACGAGTATATTCAAAAACATTATCGTAACGTAATTTTTAAAATGTATACCATATTATATAGACATTTTATTTGCTTGACAAAATTGCATATTATGTTGCTTTCTGTTCTAAAATAAGTACCTACATTGAAAAATAAATACTCGAAAGCACATTTTGAAAAGTGAAACTTAAAATGAAACGACTAGTTTCATTTTTCCTAACTCTCAGAATTTAGTAATATTTTCTTATTAATATCATTCCAAACAATACTGGCTATTCAGAAATATTTTTTAATAAAAATTAAAATAAAGTTGCTATTCATTTTCCAACTTGTTTAATCAAACGTTTTTTCCTAGATATTGACCCGTATCAAAAATAAATAGCTCCCGAGTGCATTCACATTTCCGCCAAATCATTGATCGACGATCAATAAGATCTATTGGATCTATGGATCATTCACACGCTGTATCACTACAGGTGGCACTTGTGCGCAATGACTGTTAAACCTTGTAATACATTAAATTTGTTACGATATGTTTCTTAAAAATAAACGAATAATTCTATAGATTAACGCGACCAGCCAAACAAACTGTTCCAAAATTAAATCCTTAGTTACTTTGAGTATTCATTTATTTAATTAAAATTACCAAAAAAAATACAATAAACATTATTGACACTACTGCATAAAATAATATTATTTAATAATATTATTATACCTTTAACAGTTATCGTAGATTTTAATTATAAGTTAAACTTATAGCAAATAAAAGGGTTGTTAAAAAATATAGCAAATAATACAGCTTTGCTTAAATTATCAGCTCCACCATATATCCCGCAAATAGAGAGGCAGAGAGAATCTAGCATTAAGACACTCCGTTCCCTTTAAAATATATTTTGATATTATAATCATAACACACTGGAACCTAAACCTAAATCGATCACACCCATTGAATTTGTCAAACCATTACATTTTAGTTTCGATCATAGAAAATATTTTGGAGGCGTCGCTTTTTATAATAGTGAGTCAGTCAGTGTGGCCTGAAATGCGTTTGTCGTGTAATCCCCGAAGGATATGGATTATTTTTTATCAATTATTTTTAATGTCCCCGGCGTGGGATATGGTATTATTCAGTTTATTAACTTTTTTATACTCTATGCGGTTCTTGGAACCTTCGTCGTGATGATGATAGGCATTTATATGTACCTAAGTGTTGTGCACAGGTATAAAATAATTCAGATTTGTAAAGTTCAACTAGATTTCCGATCGCGACTACCGCTAACATATACGACAATTCACATTTTAGCGTGTAATATGATGGTTTCCTTGCTTAAGAAATAATTTTGCTTAATATATTTTCGACCTTCCATTTTTTAGTTATTTTATGCTATTTGACATGAAATTTCTATAACATTGGAAAATGAGTAATTTAATATAGTTTTCTTAGACTGGTGACTTATCATCACGCCAATATTTTTCATTTTAGAGGCTTTTATTCTCCCAAAGAGAGCTTACCCCCGACCACAGTTGGTCCTTGTAAAATAGGATATGCACAGAAAAATCAGATAACTTGTGACTGTGGTTACACCATGAAACGTTTGCTCTAAATATTCGTTCACCTTCTAGAATGACGACCTAGTCAAAGCTACGAAAATAATTACACAACGAAGAACAAAACGCCGTAGACGCGTAAAAATATTAAAATCAAATACCTATTGCAAATTTCTCAGCATCAAGTCCGAACACTAAATCCCTTTAGATAGTGAAAGGAAGTGAAAAAAAAACGTGAGAACGTGTCTATGGACAGGGAATGCCTTTTGTCCGAATATACAATGCAGTTTATGAATGATTTTTTTTCTTAACGACGCGACGGTGTACACAGGTGTATTTTGTTTGTGATTTGTTCAAAATAGATGTTAATTTTTATATATATTTGTTGCTTAAATGTACCGTGAAGAGGCATTACTTGGTTGGTATTAGTTTATAAATCGTTTTATTTTTTTTGTTATTATAGTTCCAAAATAAATAACATCAAAATGTTATATGGATATTTGTCTCGTAAGATGAGATACATTTTGGATGCTTATTTTTTTCAGCTTCACGCTGCATTTCTACATTGCAGGTTAGGCAGCACCTGGAAATCTAATTTTAAAACACTCCGTTCCCCATTAAGACACTTCTGCTCCCCACTTTCCAAATTATGTGGCGAAACTTAAACCTGCTCTGCCACTTTGGCCCCATTATCAGAGCGAGGAAATAAAAATATAAAAGTTGGAATTGATTTGTATTTGTACAGCTTTTGAGTTTTGGTAAAATAGCAATGAGAAAGTGATAAAATACAACGTTCACACTATTCGCAGAGATCGTTACAAATTGTAGAGAATTCAACGCAACAACTTATATTATTCACAATAAATAACAAGCTTAAAACAAATAAGACACAAATACTTACTAGATAATCTTAGATATTATACTTTTACAGCGGCCATTGCATCTTGAAGTTAAAGTTCTAAATTTAAGCACCGAGCGTTGGCGGCAAAATAACCATAAACAACTTTGTTTTTTTTTCTGTCTTTTGTGACTGTATCCTGCTCTTTTCAGCCAAACCTTTTTAAGGTAGAAATTTATTATATTTATTATGTATACTTTCGGCCATGACCAGTAGCCGTTTTTAATTGTGAATTATGGGGTTATTTTTTTTTCTTTTTACATTTCCTGCCCGATCGGAAGGTCACTTTTGTGTTTTTATAGATCTGGATTATTTGTTATTTATTGCTTTTTATAATTGGATTAGATGTGGGTATTTCGGGATTGATATTGTAATAGTATTTTATATTTTTTACGGCGGATGTGCTTCCCGGTTCTCCTGTGACAGAGGAAATACTATTATTTTGAGAGCTTGAGCACCTATAAAATATATTTTGTTCTATTTGTTAATTATAAAATTAAAGAAAAATGCTACCACGATCTACTTTATGTACACAAAGAAGAATAGATACTTAAAAGGCAAAGTAGTATAAACATATCAAGTAAAGTAGAAGTAAGGTGTTAGTAGTTTAACTTAATATTTAAATACCCATAGATATAATGACAAGCTAATTGTATAAAATCAAAAGAGAATAATATTATTCACATATCACTTCAACGAATGAATAAAATGAATTGAATTACAATGACCATTGTAATGAAGCTAAAAATCCTTATAATCTAGTATCGTTCAGGGTTGGATACCCCCCATGGATTGCAGCGCTACCGACATCAAACAAACTATTGTATAGAATTTTCATATTTACAGCCCTTGACTTAAAGAATAAATTAAAAAATCTAACACACACTCACGATATGTAACAAATTCTTAATAATTTCTTTAAGGGTTGCCCAAACTTGTATAGTCCCAATTAAACAGTATTTTGCGAACATCTGGCAAAGATTAAAAAGTAAAAAAAATAATAATATAAAAACCAAAAAATATAAAATCGCGAAAAGGTAAAAAAGTTAGCAATTCTTCCTGACAAAATTATAATCGGCAATGGAGCATGCTTCTTAATCCATCAGATTTTTTTGCGTTTGAATTTTTTTTATTTTTTTAAAACCCCGTCCCGGCTTTACGTCTTCGGGCCTTTGGCATCATTTTGAGCGTAAAAAAATTGTCTGATAAATGAGTAACAAATTTTTAAGGAGATACTTACATACCTATTTAATTGATATTATTATATTTATAGTTATTATAATTATGTGCTTTAAATGTTAACTCTTCATTTACGTGATTTTTTACTAAACTACATATTACAAGATTGTGGATGATTATTTTGTGTTTAAAATAAATAAGACGATAAAGATATTTTTGTATTAAGGTTTTTTATATTTTAGCTTTATTTTTTTGTTATTATATTTTTGAATTCTGGAATTGGCACCAGTCTATTTTGAGGTTCATAAAGCTCGCCCGGCTTCTCCTTTTCTATGTTCATACAAAAAGCAATTAAAAAATTTAGTTATGGAAAAGCTAACAAATGAATATCAAAATATGACGTATTTATTTATAAATTAAATTATTTAAAATGACAGATAATAATTTATATAATATATCAAACGATTAGTTCTAGCAGTACCTAATTATGTTAATTAATTATTTACGTTTCCATGCGCGTTAATTTTTGTTGGAATAATTATAATATTTGAAATGTTAAAGAATTAAAGTTTTTAACGAAATAAAATAAATGTATAAAGTACAAGTTGGTTTGTTTCTTATACATACATATACCTATCTATGATTTATCAATTTGTGTTTTTGTATATTGAAAGTGTAAAAATAATTAAAAATTATATTTGCTAAAGCACTTTTAGATGAGGAAAGTAATCATTGTACCTTTTCTTATTGACCGTTCCATCGAGAAAACGCGATGGATTTTGGATATTCAGCATGTAAAAAAATTTAAAGGTTTAAAGATTTCGAGGCTAGCTGGTGCTTTAATTTTAAATTTAGCTTTACAATAATACACATAAAAATTGATTTTGTGTGATTTACCCGTAATATAAGAATAAATTTAAGCGGGCGAAGCCGCGAGCGGGTTGTTGCTGAATACAAATATGTCATCAAAACAATCTAGGACTAATCGATTCATCTGCTATAAAAAGGTAAATTATTGTAAACGAAATAAGTGTGTTTTGCTAGGGTAAATAATAAAGCTAATTATTTAAACTTCTAAAGTAATATTCTTAAATGTTATTAAATTTGTAATTGACTTCATTGACCCATTCATTTTTTATAGTATTAATAAAATATTTTCTTAAAACTGAAATATTTCCATTTAGCAATAACTACTGTTCTTAACTTTATATAATTAAAATAATTTCGTAGTCGTAGGTACGTACTAATAGTATACGTATATTTTATATTTACTGGACTAAAAGTATCTTCTTAGCTGTGGACGTGTCTAGACATATTGTAATGGACTTTGACTTTTAACAGATATGTTTATGTAAAGTTTTTATTTTTCAGAGTATAATTTTTCTTACTAAAATTTCTGGGGTGGGCACAAGACTTTTCTGGGATGTTTTGTATTTCCACGCCCATGTACCACTAGCACCAGAACCTCATGAATATAGCACTAATAACAATAGACACAATAGACTCGTCCTTATTTCTACGGTACTTTTATTTAAGCTGTGTTATGGTTTTAGCCGTAGACGAACGGAGGTCCCCAAGGTCACTTCTCGTCAAAAGAAGCACAGGCCGCCCTCCAAGAAGAGCAATAAAGCGGTCACCTAAAGGGCGCAGGACCAGCCGGACCGACGAACATTAGGGGAGGCTTATGTCCAGCAGTAGACTTCAAAAGGAGAAATTGATTAAATATTTCTATTAAGAACTGCATTTACAGCTACTATTTATAACTCTATTTGCATCTATTTTAAAATTTTCTTTTAACTGCACAAAATAAGACACTAACAGTAATATTTTCCTAACAAATAGTGCACATCCGTCTATCATTCAACCATTATGAATATTTAATTCATTGTTTTCTGTAGTGATGGGGCGAAACATTCGATTATTCGATAGTCCCGCACGCGCCGCGCCGGCAAGTGCCGTGCAAATTGAGTGCTCCAATTACGGTGTCGAGTTATATGGGATGCGTATGGGGTGGTTTTACAGTGTTTATAGATTTACTAGCTTTGAAGATGGGATGTTGTGTTTTAATTTAATTTTGTATTATATATTTTGATTTTCAAATTAAAAATTCACTAGAATGCCGACCTAATCCTTTTTCTTTAAGCAACTTCCAATCTCTAATATACAAAATAGCAAAAAAAACGAAGTGCGTAAGCAACTATCTATTTTATAATAATATTAATTTTCTTCCATCTCTCTTTCTTTTGTAATAAAAACTTAATTTAAATTCTTTGCACACAATGTGATGAAAATTTAGGCGGACGAAAGAAGCCTGAAATCTCTTGTTGTTATTATCAGAATACAGCGTGAAGCTAAAAAATATATAATTATTTTTCTATTTTAAATCAACCTATATATAGCCGCCAACCAACCGTCTCTCATTCCCTATTTGCAAGAGACACGTGACCTAAAATGGCGGTGCTTTAAGTTCGAATAAATCAAGAGGATTGGCGGCTAATCGACGGCCTCAGGCGCGAAAACAGGCAATACCATCGGAAATGCGTTAACTTATGACTCTATGTAAATAGAGGGTAATTGATATAACAATATTATTTTAAAGTTAGTCTCGTTAAAGCTGGTATAATCTGTTATATGTGGAACACACACAGATTTAGGTTACCCTAGCCCAGACTATAAATATCCAACTATTCAATAATAATAACAAAAAATAAAAAACTTCACGCTATATCTATTTAGCATCTACATGCTGTTACCTATAAATCTGTCTGTGTAGCAGGGTAGGCAGAAGGAACCTAGTTTTAAGACACTCCGTTTCCTACTTTCTGTCTACATTTCGAGACATTACGGAATTTAACATTGTTTTATGTCTTGTTAGCTGACGGATAAAATGAAAATAATTTGAGAGGAAATTGAACCCTCAACTGTGGCAGTTTTCATTCATCCATTGGTTCAGACACTGTATGGCTGCGCCAATGTATCTCACGTCTCTATCCTTCCACCATGTGGCAAGCAAGGGATCTGTCCCTGCGATCTGAACATAGAAGCTCACTCTCTCCACTTTCCTTCCAATTTGCACACATTACGCGGGCTAATACTTAGTCTAATTTTATATTTCGTTATAAGGAACCTAATGTTAAGATACTCCGTTTTCCATTAAAACACTTCCGGTTCCCATTTTTCGTGCAATTCTTGAGACATTGCGTGTTGAGTGGCGGAACTCAACGTCGTGCTTTGTCTCGTAAACAAAAAGAGAAAATAAAATATTTCTTTATGCCCGAGTGGGAATCGAATCCACAACCGTCGCGTACGGTCGCATACCATATATAGGTGTATTTGGTAAATTAAATTACATAAAAATTAAATAACCTACCCACAAATACCCATTTAAGTAGCTAAATTTTATATTTCTTTTTTAAAATTACATAAAGATTTTGATTCAAACCAACCTATATAAAACAAATTATAAATAGATAATTTAATAAACAAAAAATTTAAAAAAAGAAGAAAAACACGAGAGAAAGTTAAAGAGTAAGGACAACTGAATACAAAGACGAATAAATTACCTTTCAATAGTACATTTAAATATATAACACAAGTAACAAGAATATTCAATTACAAAATTCAAATCAACAAATCGTATGAATCCAAGTATAATTCGTCCGTTGCTTACACCAACAATTTCTTTATAAAAGGGATGGCAAATTGAAAAGTCGAGTTCCGTGTAATCGAATCGATTCACGGCCCACATCAAAGTCTTAGATTTAATTCGATAAATCGCTTGAAAATTATCGAACAAGCAGAATTGGCACTTCCCTAGCTTACACGGAAACGTCATTTGCTTTTTTAAATATATGTGTAAGCTACGTAGGTATCTCTTTTGTATGCCTAATATTTATCTTATTTATTTTTTCTCATATATTTTTGGTTTTTATTATACTTGTTTTTAGATTTCTATGTAAATAATATAATATATATAAATCTATATGTTAATGAACACATTATATGTTCTTATTTTATCATCATATATCGCATTGTTTATAAAAATACTTATTTCGGTTCCCACAAAAACAATTATACTTACCTATCATTTGGTAAAGGAGCTTTGTGCTTTGTTACAATTATTATTATAAATTCGCACATTTATACACATACCCACGACTGTTCGCTTTAGAGAACCTAGAGTCAAGGCACTCCCTTCTCCCTTTTTGGATCTAATTAATTACAAATAAAAGCTTTTTGTTTTCTTGTAGCTTCATGCTGTTAAGCATATAGCAGGGTAGGTAGAGGGAACCTACTTACCTAGTGTCAATATATATCCACTCCTGAGTTTCACTGAGTTCTGGAGGCATTGCGAGTTCAGTGTCAGAACTCACCGCTTTTTACCTCGCCACCAAAGCGAAGAAATAAATATATGAAATGTTTCATTTCCCCAATTGAGTCGAGTGAAACGAAGTCACAACCCACACACTTACATCCGCACCCTTGTGCAAAAATTATTCAAAAAAAAACAAAAAGACCAGAACCAGCCGCAAACAACTACCTAAATACGGTATCTGCGTAGCAAATTTCTTTTAACAAATTATAACAGAACTCTCTCAAAGTGATTCTGATCTGATCTGATTCTGATTGAAATAAAATAAGAAATTGAATTTAGGCACATTATAGAGTGATTTTATTTTCCGCTACGACCGTCGACCGCCGACCGGAGAGCGCGCCCGGGCCCGTTATTGAGTTACTGTCGCTTGGTGGTACCTAAACGCTTTGATCCACCGTTTGATTGTCTGATGTCATCATCTTATTACCTTTCGTTATACTACAAAGGTTAAATTGCGATACTGTAATAGTTTATTAAGATTTCTTTTTTCAGCTTCACGCTGTATCCCGCATGTAGAAGGGTAGGCAGACGGAGCCTATTATTAAGACACACTCCGTTCCCCATCTTCCCCCAAATTCTGGAGGCATTGCGTGTCGAGTGGTGGAAATCAACACCGCGCTTTTGCCTCAACACAATCTTTATTTTCTCGAATCAGAATCGAATCCACAACTTGTCACGTTTACAGGTTTTTTTTTAATTTTATAGCTTTAAAATTATTGGTAACCCTCTCCAAAACAAAAAGTAGGAAAACTTATGGAGAATGAAAATGTACGTCTCAAAACAGATGATAAGAGATATTTATGGCCAATCCAATATTTCTATCCATACAACCTTCAACTCAAGCAAAACAATAACCATCCCAACAAACAATCCACTATCTATTTACTCGCAAAACGTCTACCAAATCGATATAAAAATATAATTGGAAAAGTATTAACCATGAACCTGTACCCTTGGGTTGGGTCTTTAACAAAAAAGTTAAACCCCTGCTTACCAAGGCATAAGAAACACTTCCTTGCGCCAAATGTCCGATATATTTGCGTTCCCCTTCACTCGACGGCCCTTACATGTTAAAGAATCCATAAATAATAGAGTTGACGCACAGGATTGTTGGTCCCCTTGTAAATTTACTCTTGTCTATGCCCGCCTAATGCCCCCATTGTCTGAACGGATTTATTATTCATTTTCCTAATACATCTGTGATCTGACGGTTTCGATTATGAGTGGGTACTCACTCGATTGCGGTGAGTGCTGTTTGATATTTGAGTATCAAATGTACTTGTTCTCTAAATTCACTTTGAGAATTTTTTTATAAAATGTTACTTTAGTCATAAGTAATATCCATTTTTTTTTAAAAGAACGTTAGTGGATGTCACGTTGAGAATGAAAACGAACGTGCTCAGCTGGTTTGGGCACGTCGAACGAATGAGTGATGAAAGTATGGCAAAATATTTATGATGGAAAAGTGAGTGGTAAGAGATGTAGGGGGAGACCTCGGTTAACCTTCGAAAACACAGTATCAAAGATACTGGAGGAAGGTCACGTAAAAATCGTGAGGACCCCCCCGGAGGCCATGTATGAAGAGGTTGATGACAGTGGACGAGGCAAAACAGATATGTAGAGACGAGAGAGACATAGCGTTTGGCGCCCCGTTCTCGTTCTCGTTTTCGATCTCTGACTACTCCGCTAGGGTTAAAGCGTGAAGTTAAATTGGTTGGTGGTGAATCCGTCAGATTCGAAATCCGCTGTTCTTTCTAGATATAATATTTTCCATAAATAACAATTAAAAATATTAATAAATAAAATAAATATAGAAAAACCCTAGAAAGGTAGATATATCATGAAATATTAGTACTTACTCAAAGTAATTTAAGGCACAAAACACCCACCCTTTGCCTATACGCAATCAAAAATAAAAAAGGACCATAAACAAAAGCGGCGCGAAACTTATAGTTTAATAATGGCGTAACATTTGTTTGAATTTGTTGGTTGAAGTGGCGCCTGCTGGCAGTTTTATTAAATGCCATGATACCTCTTTACACTTGCTTATTGCCACTTGCGGTTTGCCCTTTTTTTTTAATTTTAAATATAATGAATTTTTAGTGCAGATACAGTGAAAAGTGTGATATTAGTTTTGAATTTTCTGTTTATTTGTTTCAAATATTCGTTAGTTCGCGTTCGCTCTGTTAATGTGTGTTATGTGTTGTGTTGTGTGCAATATTATCGATTTCTTTAATTTTAATTAATGAAAATATTTATTTGTTTAGAATGTGCACACATCTATAACTAAAGTCATCTGATGAGAGATAACATTTTCTTGAAGTGAAAAGTCAGGGAACCACTAAAAAGGATACACCTACACTCGTGAGGCCAATCGTGACGCAGGGGCACAAGCGTTGAGCGTTGAGTTTCACCACTGAACACGCAATACCTTCAGAACTCGGAGAAGAATCGAAAAGGACGCGAACACTAGGTATCCTCTGCTTACCCTTCTGTGTGCGGAATACAGCGTGATGCTAAAACCGAAAAAAACCTATATACCACTAACTATGTATCTACATTCCCTATATGTATATATTAGCTTTTGCCTAATTCAATATTGAAACTTTTTTAAAAAAATCAGGCTCAATCTAAATGGCTTTTAAAACAATCAGAACAATTGTTATAAATTATAATAAATAATTAGAACAAATTTTTCATCATGTCATGCAAAAAATTTGTTTAAATTGGCTTAAGGGTGTAAATACTAAATTTTTTGGTAGGTTATCAATATCTATTGGTCTGGATTTGTGTAAATGTTATAATTTTTTTTGTTACTAAAATTTCTGGGGTGAGCATGGCCTACCCGGATCCCTTTATTCCTACTTTATAGAGCCTATGCTCTGTGTCAGTGCACTAAGACTTAGAAATATTTTCCTTTTAGTTGGAAAATATTAGCTTAGAGTAGTAACTTATGAAGTAACAAGTTACAACGTAAAATATCTACTATTTATTTATAATTTCTCTTTCCAAAAATTAGGTTCTTACCTAACATTAACATTAAAAATGTATGTAGAGTATCAAAATTACATAATAAAATTATCTAAAATTATCTTTTTTTCTATAAAGTATGTAATAACACACTAAATTCTGTTTCTGTCATCAACAGCCTAGCCCTAAGCTTTTCGAGTTACATTTAATATGTAATTTAACATAATATCGAGGGAGCTCGCGATATCTATGGTAAATGGGTCTCAGAAAAGACGTCCATTTTGATTCGGAACAAGAAATATGCGTAAAGGTATGTCTACCTATAGGTACGGCGACGAGTACGGCTACGCAGCAGGTATATAGGGGACAGTGAGAGTGCTGTACTCTGATATATATTGATGCTGGTACAGTCCGCGTCTGGTTACATTTTCAAAGGATTTGTTTTTTTTTTTGTGTTTTTTTGGTAGTTCATGTTTTCTTTGGTTGAATGGAAAGTAGAGAAAGGAGTTTTTTATTTATTGGTTTCTTTTGTTAGCCTCGCGATATTTGCACAAATATTTGATGATTTGATCTGTGACTCAGTTATACAAATCAATTTTAAAAGAAAATTCCGATATTGTCATAACATTATCATTAAAATAATGATATAGGTATATAGTTTGTACTTGTAATTGTTAGTTCCTTAGGTAATATTTTTGATTCAGTCATTTTTAGTATAGCGTTTAGGTATATGATAATAAGGTTACGTCTTGTTTAAACGTACGTTTAGTCGTCTAATATATAATTGTAGCGAAAAACGAGCGCTTGACGCAAAAGAATATAATGACCTAAAATACAAAGCTTATACTGGCAATCTTCTTCTTAGCAGACATTTTTTCACGAATTATTCAATTCTCTTTTCGTCGTAAAAGCGATCTAGATAGTTGATAAGTATTAATTAATATCATCTATGTGAATTGCCACATTAGATATTTAATTTCATTGATTATTTGCTGTTACTAATGTATGCGAATGGTTAAAAATATTTTCCTTGTAATTTTTAAAATATGATTTTTTTTAGGTTATTATCATTAAACAAAATTTTAACTATCACAGAAAATCAATAAAAATAATGACAATAAATAAAATATTTACCAAATGAGAAAACTTTGTGGGATATACCATGTTACGCGCAGCAGCCGGCAACGGGGCGCGGCGTGCGGGCTGAAGATAAGCGGCTTAGCTCCGCATCCGACAGGGATAGCACTATACCCGACAACCTTACGAGTGAGCGAGACAACAACACATCACTATATACATCTGCGAGTATTACTGCGTCCCCTTTACCAAATTCAAAAATGCATTAAGTCCACCATGTTATTTTTTATTTTAAGCTTTAATTATCTGTATTTAGATTTTGTTTTATTTAATCTGTGGCTGTCAGTTGGGTGGCGGGAAATATGGCGCTAAAATAAAAATACATTTTCGAGGAATATCTACGACGCTACAAGTAAAGTTTGCTTTGGTATAGTTATGTACAGGCACAATTTACCGTGGCGTCTAAACAGCTAATTTTAAGAGAACTTTAACCGAGTGGAGTAAAGATTTCGATGTTTTTTATTTTAATGATGGCGGCCTTACATTATAATGTTACGTCGCCTTCTCGTTGTATATAAGTTAGTATATGCCATAAAACTTCTGTTAAGTATATATTTTTTAAATGAGTATACTCATTAGGTTTTTAAAGCTGAGAATCGAAGGTAAAACATATTAGTTCTACATCATAAAAAATACAAACAGTTTTTATTGGCATTTTAAAAGGCTTTATAATTTTTGCCTTACTTACTTATATCTTTTATTAAAATAGTTTTCTGATGAAATAAGTTTTCTAGAATTTCATTTCAGTTAAGCCACAGAGAATAATAGTTGCAATTTTACTTTTACTCGCTAGTTCCTAGAAAATGTTACTCGTTGAGTAATTGTACTCTGGCACTTACTTAGGTATGGGTTTGAGCGTACAATACCTATACCTACCTAGATCTCATATTGCAGAATTTACAGCTATAACTATATAATAAAGTATTTAGCCTGTATAAGTAATAATATTACTTACTACTTAAGGTTTATAT
This sequence comes from Heliconius melpomene rosina, assembly GCF_056956725.1. Taxonomy (NCBI): domain Eukaryota; kingdom Metazoa; phylum Arthropoda; class Insecta; order Lepidoptera; family Nymphalidae; genus Heliconius; species Heliconius melpomene. Next base: position 4,211,563 of record NC_140389.1, on the reverse strand, counting down.
TTTTGAATTGTTGATGGGAAATTTACTAAAATGAAATTCTATTTCATTACTTCGATTATTTTCTGTAAATTTCTGAGCATCAACACTTATTGTTTTAAATAGTACTTAGGTATATTCATTTCAAAATAATCATTCCAGGAAACCACGAGTAAAAATTTTGAATGTTTTTTAATGATGTTGTCATTGTAATTTTGATATTGTAATATAATTCACTTGTGAATTCTTTTCATTTGGCTCCCACTATCTAGGTAACTACTAAATATCTCATCATCATCATCATCAGTCTGTCCTCATCCACTGCTGGACATAGGCCTCTCCAATGGCACGCCACTGAGCTCTATCTTCAGCTCTTCGCATCCAGCCGCTGCCCGCTACTTTGCGAATATCGTCACCCCATCTAGCTAGAGGACGTCCTACATTACGCTTGCCGAGGCGTGGTCACCACTGTAGAACGCACTTATCCCAACGGTCATCGATTCTGCGGCAAGTGAGTCTAGCACTTTGGTCTATGTCGATAACCTTAGTTCTCTGTCCGATAACTTCATTTTGAATTCAATCCTTCAGAGATACTCCAAGCATTGCCCTTTTATAGCACGTTGAGCGACTTTAAACTGGTGGACCAGTCGCACTACCAGTGTCCACGTCTCTCCGTATCTCATAACAGGAGGCACTCGTTAAAGACCTTCGTCTTTAACGAGTGTCTTCTTCTTCTATATCGGACAAAATAATCATAAATTACTAAGATAAGCCTTTTATTTTTATAATAAGTATTGGCTTTCAAAGTCTAATTTACGCACTTAATATTTTAGATCTAGTCATAGGAGCTTAGCTTCTAGCTCTTGGATCTTAGTTTGTAAGGCCACCTGTAGGTATGACTGTAAAACGTGAGTAGATATAAAGTAGGTACTTTTTTTCATCATCTCATGAAGCATCTCAGAATAATTTCGAGCGTGACGCCACTTAACACGCAGTGCCTCCAGAATTCGAAAATATATTGTTTAAGCACTGGAACCCCGATTTTCTCAACATAAATTTTATATACATTATATTAACTATGATTACATAATTCATAAAATAATTTGCTGCTATTAAAATTTATAATTATAATTTCAAATTCTTATGTCACACTCCTTAAATAATAACTAGGGCCTAAATTATAAAAAAATATAATAAGCAAACACAAATAAAAACAAATCAAAGTAACCTGAGCCCATCATTCACGTTAGTGTCACATTCTTCCGCTGTAGGTGGCTCGGGTGACGGCGGCGTGCGGCTTCAGTCGACGCCCGAGTCTCACCTATTGGGTTACCGAAACAGCTAGCTTTACTGTTTTGTATTTTATACTTTGATTAAATAGATAGGTTACTAATTAAAAACTTGGAACGAGCTAATAATGTGGGGGGAGAGGTAAATGGTTGAATAAACGGACAGACTATATCAATTTAGATTAGATTTTAATTATAAATATCTACCTATCTAGAAGAGCCCGTCGTGGTGCAGCGGCACAAGGGTGTAACCGTAACGCAACGGTTGTGGATTCGATTCCCACCTGAGGAAGTAAAATATTTATATAGGTACGTTCATATTTCCATTCCTTCGTGTTGCGGCAAAGCGCGGCGTTGAGTTCTGCCACTCAACACGCAATGCCTCCAGAATTCGGCAGAAAGTGGTAGTTTAGGTATCCCTTGTCCTGATACATAACTGCTTAACAAACTTGATTCATTTAGAACAAGTGGAGACATCTGTTGGAAGAACTATAAATACATTCCAAAAGTCACCGCGGCCAACTTGAGGTCTTGCGGTGCCATCTACATAATTATCTTGCAAGTATAAAATAATATATTTATTGAAATAACATATGATGTAAAAATTACATTTTTAAATTAAATATTAATTATACTTATGTGTTTACGTAAAAAAATATTTTATAAATTTTATTTGTTATAATACTTTAATATTTTATATTGGCAACATTAAAAGAACAATTGTAATTTTAGTATTGACATTATTCAGCTTGCACATTGCAACACTTACAAAGTCTAGACATGGCGCGCCTCAACAGGATGTTTGGAGTGTTAAACATATTTATATATTTTAGTGTATTATTATGTTATTTTACAAATTCTGCAAATGCAAATGTCGAATTAAACGAGGACAACTGGCAGCAGATGCTTGAAGGCGAATGGATGATTGAATTGTAAGTGTTTACTGTCACCGGTACCGTACCAATTTTCAGAACGTGTCATAATTTTTCTTTCTATTAAAAAATTATGGTTCTTATTAGGTTAAAAATAAGCTTCTTTATTTAATTTAATACTACGAGTACTACTATAAAAACGTTTTAATAATAAAGCAGTAAATGATGAACATTTTGTGTATTCAAGAAAGGTCAATAAACTACTACAAGGTCGTTAAGGTCTAAGCACTATTTAGTCACCACATTCCCGGCTATTGTGTATTTTATATAATAGAAAAAGTTTTTCTACAAAATATCATTTCATCGTAGAGTAATGGAAGTCAAATAGAAAATTGCTTCATCCAGACATGAGCATGACTCATATAATAGGCTAGTAATTGAATACTGCATCGATTTGTAAATTTTCGTTGCATAATATCCTTGAGAGTGATACTCTCGTACTCCGATTTCATTTCTGTCATTTGTTACTTTATTAAAGTTGTTTTACAGCATATTGTCATTAAAGTACCAATATATCAGACAAAATAGCATATAGCATAGCAATAGCAAAATAGCAGCAAAAGTCGAAATAAATGTCCAAATTTCGAAGTAGTAGGTGCTGTTTTTCTTTATCAAATTCAATTAGTATTTAATATGTACAAAAAGAACATGCCTAAAATTATATTGTGTAAACTGAATGACTTCTTAAAAGCATTCCTCTTTGTTTATAAATATCAGCAAGAATTTTATATACAAATATTTGTCTTCAATATTGTTTTAATCTGGTCTGTCTGTCTAAATATAGTTAGTTATATGCTTATACATTCATTTTCTTTCCCTTTACACTGTATCCTATACATAGCGGGGTTAAACATAGGGAAGCTATTGTTTAGACACTGTTCCCATTGAGACACTTCTGTTTCCTACTTTCAACTAATTGATTCTTACTAAGTACCAATGCCTCCATAATTCTGGAGATATTGGCTACAAAACAACAACAAATTTGAAGTATTCTATAATTTATTTCATATGTACACCTACTATAAAACAAAATTGGTTAACAACACCTGCATAATGACATCATTGCAAGAACACAAGTTACCTGTCTGATTCACTGTTTATACCTCATGTTTCCTGCTTTCAGTTGCTAATTTTAGTATTGTTTTGATAATTTTCTAATTAATGTGTATTTATAGGATTCTGTATAAATTGTATTAAACACTAGATATATTTAAAAAATGTTTTGCCTCTTTTCACAAATTGATATTTTAAATTAATCTTTATAACTGGTTTAGTCATATATATTTAATAAATATACATTTTGAGAAACCTGTCTGTTTACCCGCAAACATGGACTACAGGAAAGTGTTCAAAAATTTGTTATAATATTTGAGATAATTCTTTTAAAGGTTCATTTTAAATGCATAAAAATAGTAAAAATGTTATTGTGGAGTAAGCTAAAAATAGCTGATATTAATATTTAATTCACCTCACTCTTGTTTGTAGTGAAGCTTAATGCTGAACTTAGTCAAACTATAATAAAGAAATGAAAGATTAAAAGTAATTTATACATTCAAGTGGAATTTGAGATTTATAATCATCATGTCCTGTTAGACATGTTTCAATTCAGAGTATTGGTTCAAAGGTAGATGGATCTTGTATTTTTAAGGTTGCTAAAAACAGTATAATATAGTATTAAAACTAAATATAAACTTTAATGGACATTAGTTAAAAAGAGGAAATATTTATATTGTATCAGATATGATCAAATCTTTTTTATGGGCATTGTATCTATTGAAATTTAAATTACGGGAAAAATATCATACCTATCCTGTAATATAAAAGACTTATTTTTCTTAGTTTATTTGTATGAGGATTTCGTATTGATACCCAAATGTACCTATTTCGTTGTTGTTAAGGTTACCTGCTAGAGGTGCCTTAAGTCAATCGATAACGCAATTGCAGTGGACCGAGTGAATATCCGAATAACCTAAAATGAGTAAAAAATGTATAACGTATTTTCGTTTCCCCGATATAGAAAGACAAAGCGTAGCATTAGGTTTTGCCATTCAACACGTATTGTTTCTTAAAAAATGGAGAGAATAGAGTGCCTTGATTCTTTTTATTAATTTGTAGTAAATATACAAATTGCAAGAAACTAAAAAGTATAACTAAATGCATTCCCTTTCAAAGAGCATTCACATTTGCCTTGAATAAAAACAATAATATTATGTTTTTCTAAACGTTCCTTGAACATGAACTTTAATCTCGTTGTTAACGAGTATGCATTTACAAAGATAAAAACAGGAAAACACGTCACTATTGTGATATTAGATACTGTTAATTAGGTTTACCGTTATGTTCCTTCTATACCTTGCCGTTGTATGATAAATTGTCCTATTTTTGCTTTGGATATTTGTTTTTCATTATTTTTTTACTGATAATCATTCTTTTTCTTATTATTAAGCTAGGGAACCTCGTGTTAAGATGCTCCGTTCCCCATTTACTTCCGATCATCGATTTTATCTTTCGAGCGAGAACATGAGACAATTCATTCTCCCAAATGGGAATCAAACACGTAACCGTCTCGTTTACAATCAGACAGGTGCCACTGCGCCACACATGACTAAAATAATACATAATTCTATCGTTTTTATTATAGGTGTATATATTGTGTTTGGACAGAAAATTGTCAAAAAAATAAGATGAAATTTCAATGGATTTATAATAATTAAGATACATGCAAAAAGAGAATAATCTTAATCTTTTTACTTCATTTTTGCACAAGCTAATTATAAAAACAAACAAACAAAGTACATCTTATACCTATTTATTTACTTTGTACTTTTCTTACGTTTTAAATGATAATTCTGTTTGGATAGATAAAGATTGTTTATTCAACTTAATTTAAATTGGAGTACATTTATTTATTTCCTACAAAAAGTTGATATATTAGTTCGGTGTTTTTGAGAATTTGCTTGGTTGAACGCACATATCTTGAATACTGGTTCGAATTGAACATTTTTTTTTCATATTGTATAGTCCATTTATTATCATTTCGATGTAAAAAGTGGTTTACGTTTTACCTGCGGTCAGAGAATCAAAAATCAAAAATGTATTTCTTAATTTTCTTTACAGCTACGCCCCATGGTGCCCAGCCTGCAATGCGCTGTCGCCAGCGTGGAAGGAGTTGTCGAATAGGGCCAAAACGAAGAAATTGGATATGAAGGCCGGCGCAATAGACGTCACTAGTTCACCCGGCCTGAGTGGACGATTTGTGGTCACCGCGTTACCTACTATATATCAGTCAGTGGCTTTTTGAAATACAATTGAATTATTTAATTCTATATTTATTGTACATATTTTAAGATATGTAAAAGGAGTGGTCTTGGTAACACTACGTTTGGTACTACTGCGATTTTAAATACGTTGTGGGTTCGATCCCCACTTGGGGAAAGGATCATATTTAAATTATTGTCATTTACCCACTATGGTAGACTTAGCGCAGCGTTAATTTCCGCCACACAATACTTTATATCTTCAAATAAATAAACATTTGTTCTCTATAGATAAAGGCCCTGTAAAATATTTACTTTTAATAGATTTTAGACGTAAAAGGAAAAAAATATTATTTAGTATTGAATTTATGTTACTGTTGGGGATAATAATATCATATTTTATCAGTTAAATTTTCCTGGATACAGTGTATTCAGGAAAACTCAGTGTATACAGGATATTTCGATAGTTGCAATATTTTCCATTAAATATATTTATTTTTCCGTATTCGTCGTTGAAAATATGCTTAATTCGAGAAATTCCGTCCGTTGGGAATAATGTTAGAAATTACGTTGTTACTCTGCGTGACATTGCATGACACCTGCCAGACACCTCTGAACTATAATAAACGTCCACGAATGTAATATACTAAGGTTATACATAGTAACTGATATGGACAATTTATAAATATTTTAATTAACTAATTTGTAAAAATATTATTTGCTCCTAATATAGGATTGGGGGTGTTTGACAGGGAGTTAAAACCGTGCTAAGGGTCTGGCAATGATAACGTCATTTCTAATATTATTGCCAAGAAAATATGAAAAACTGAGCTTTATAATTTAACAAAAGTTAGGTACTATTTTTGTTGTATATAGTTACATAATAACCTAAGTAACCACGAACATCCATAATACTTACCTTTATTTTAAAAAACCTGAAAGTTTCAGGTTTTATAAAATAAGGAAGATCTGGCTGCTATTGACTCTCTATGTAATATTCCAGTGTAAAAGACGGCCAATTTCGTCAATACAAAGGTCCACGAGACGCGGATTCAATGCTCAATTTCGTAGAGAAGAGCAAATGGAAGCAAACCGAAGCCCTGCCGTCGTGGAAGTCTCCGGACTCGATACAGATGGGACTTGTAGCTCAGTTCTTTAAGCTTAGCCAGAATTTGCGAGTGAGTTGTCGAGTTTTTTAATAATTTTGTTTTTTTTTTTGTTTGGAGATGTGATTATGTAAGAAAATGTCGTGAAAATGAAATTTCGAATCAAAAATTTCGAAGAAAAATAGAAATCAATGTTTTTTGTGAAATTTGGAGAAAGTGGTGTAGTAGTCTATCCCTACTTTCCGCCGCGTTCTGAAGGCATTGCGTGTTGAGTGGCGTAACTCAACGCCGCGCTTTGTCTCGTTACAATATTATAATTATTTTTTTTGTTTCCAGGGCATTCACAATGTTTTAATGGAGACCTACGGACTTCCAACATGGGGTTCCTATCTAATATTCGCGTTGGGGACAATATTCATCGGTGCATTGCTAGGATTGGTAATTTTTGTAATATACTCCATTTTTCATTATCATTTTCATTTGTTTTTGTTTTCTTATTGTGGTTGGTTGTGGTTTATTTGAGTTATTGGATGGCTTATGTGGAAGTTAGGTGGGTTTTTTTGTTTATTTATTTATGTTGAATATAGTAATCATTTATTAACTCTATGCATTTTGCACTTTATTTTATTTATTTTACTAATATAATAAGTTGTTTCTACTAACAAGTATTGTTTTCATGTTCATTCTTTTTTATACAAGTTGCGTGTGATTGATTTTTTTAGTATTTTTATAACTATTACAGCAAGGAAGGTTAGCATGAAAATAATAATTTAATATATAAACACATTGGATAATTTCGTCGATACTTCATCAAAAAGATTATAGGAGAATGTTAATAATTATTTTATTTACTGTAAAATCTGATACGTGTTTCTTAATAATCACTGTTTTTTTATTAATAATAACTTTTGCAATGACAAAGCTAAATATGAACGACATAAAGCTTTAATTAGTATTAATACTATACTACTAATATTATAAATGTGAAAATTTGTGAGGATGAATGTTTGTTGCACTTTCACGTTAAAACTGCTGAACGGATTCAGATGAAACTATAATTTACGTAAAGATTTTGTATAATTTGCCTAATACATCTGGCGAAGCCTCGTTGGAGTAGCTATTTAATTATATATAATAATGATTTATTTTCCAGATTCTAGTTTGTATAATAGATTTATTATACCCACCGCGTCGTTCGGAAAAAGTTTTCATACAACAACTTGATTCACAAAAAGATAAAAAATCTGATGATGAACAGGTATATTATAAGTTTTTGTTTTTTTTTTCCTTCCAAGTCCCTGTAAAAAATATATATTCTTCCACTTTAAATGAATGAATGAATGAATCGCCCTACGTTGTCATAACACTAGCGGACAGGTGCAATAAATATTGAGAAATATACATATAAAGTATGATGTATTTACAGGAATTAATCAACGATGACATAGTAGATGATGCCAGTCCTCAGGACAGTGATGCTGAGAAGAATTCACCAAGCGATGTATGTATATAGAAATTAAACATACATTAAAATTCGAACATTCGAACCCATGTCTATTGTTTACTGCTCAAGCTGTTCTGAACACTATGCTATACGTTCTTCTCTAACTACGTCAAAAATTTTGAACATTACCAGTGATAATTCATTAAACTTCACGGCGGCCACAACTCGTCGATCGTGCTGTACAAGACTTTATAAAACACAGCATACAGCGACTGACAGTAAAGGCGACGGTTGTGGGTTCTGCCATAAAACACTCTCCTTCTGCTTGTAAAACTAGAAAAAAAACTAATGTTATATATTTTTTCTTTCCAGTCGTCAGAAGACGATAATCAAAAGGAAAAAGAAACGGAAAAAGCAAGCGGAGATGACAAAACTGAGAAACAAGAAGTACGCAAACGTAGGACCCGTAAAGCTGATTGAATATTACACTACATATTAATATATATAGAAAAATAAATTAAATGCACTTAATATATGTATTTTGAAATAATATTGATATAAGTTTTTATTGTATGTCCTTTTTTTTAAAGGTTGTGTGTAAAATTATTTTAATTGAATATAAGAAATATCAATTTCTTATTTTATTTATTATTTCGTCTTATTAAATCAATAAAATACATATATTTTGTGTATTTTTTTAATATGAAATTAGCACTTCGAATCTTTTCTTTTGATTCAGTTATAGACAAAGGTCTATAATCTGTTTTACACTTAATTAGAATGAAAATTAATGGCAATTAAATTCCGGTATAACCATTTGTTTCCCTACATATTATAGATATATAATAATTACATGTGTTGTCGAAATGAAGGTAACGTAACTGATTTTTTAAATTATTATGATAAACAGGCTTTTTCTCACCAATTTTGAGCAAAATAAAAAAATAATATGAGTTAGAACACTTATACTATTGTAAAGTTATTGAGATTTATGTTTACGTAATAAATATAATTGAGAAGAGCCGCCATTTTTAATATTTTGCTACGTGAAATAAACAATTTTGGTCATTACCGGTAAGTATGCTTAAATAAAAATAACAAATAATGTTTAAAACATTAAAATTCGTATATTATAATAATTAAAATCTAATAATCGCTTTTTTAAAGCTCAACATTGCATTTACAACGCCATCTTGAATTTCCACAATGAAAATTAAATAATATGAACTTATTTTTTTTTTAGTTTTTACTAATTAATTAATATTTTAAGGCACCAAATTGTAATGTATTAAGCCACACGTTATAAAGTATTATTTTTTTTCTTAGTATTAGTTTTTTTATGTCATTTTTCTTAATTTTACAGTTTAAAGAAAACTCGCCGATAGATTTGTTAAAGAACATTCCGAAGTAGATATTTTTCTTTGACATGTTTTTTTATTGAAATTATTTGTTATATTTTTATTTTTATTAGAGTTTTGAGTAAAATACAAATAATTAAATTCTTCATGACTGTTTGATAAGTTATATTTTAATTTTTTATTACTATCCTAAAAAGGGATCAACTGAACTTTTTTACATCGTGAATAAATTTATAACTTGCTAATTTAGATTTAAAGTTATACAACAATTAAAATTGTTGTTGATTCAACGTAAAGTAAAAGTAAAAATTAATATTTTTAATTAAGTAAATGTAAGAAGACTGCATTTTAAATTTCCATTTAGAATATTAACAGTAACTTATCAAATAGTTAAACTTGGTATTAATAAATAAAGTCTATCTTTAGTTCCATTATTATTCTTATAGAATTAAACTGAATTGTATTTTCATTTGTTATTGTTTTCTATATATAATATATATATGTGTACATTACAGTTGAAATAAAAATAAATAAATTATTAATACATTATTTACTATTAGTAAAAAGAATTTTTAACTACCGTTCCCAAAACATGTTATAGACTAATATCTAGATATATAATACTCAATTATATTATTGTTATCATCATATTTTACTCAACTTTTGTCATTTTTATATTTTTCGTTCAACTGTTGGACGGACATGCATTTTTTATATATATTTATTTGAAAATCTCACGTTACTGTTAAGTTGTTCGTCCATTTCCATACAAAATTGCCTTGTACAAAGACTAGTGTATTTAGTGCGTGTAATAACTTGTGGCTCGCTAATAAAATAATCACATTTATAATGGAGTTTTATTTTGTATAAGTTAAGTTAAGTTGTATAAGTATATTTTTTTATATTGTAGCGAAATAGCTGTTTGTTATTGAAATAAATGTTAATATTTATTTCTGAACAATAATTATACTAGATTTTGACTTTATTTTTGTAAATTAACAGAGGTCAGAACAGGTAAGAAACAAATAAAATGAGATAACGACTATGGCGTGCAATGTTATAACTACTTTTTAAAAAATTGGAATACAAAAGTATACATGGTGCATGTTACATAAACCGATTGCGTATTCTTTTTTTAAATTCATAATGAAAATTACGAAATTTCTGTTAAAATGGATACAGATCATAATAAAATAACTATTACCAGACAATAGAATAATAAAATGAAAAACTAATAAATTAATACTTTTATAACCAGCTTCACGCTTTTTACCGGCCTAATTGCCATTGTGTGATGAATTTCTAATCAAAACGGACAGGATTGCAAAACGAACATGCATTCTCCCAAACGAGAATCGAATCCCCAACCAAACGTCCCACAGCGCCACGTCACTAGTGGTCATTTTGTTCTCATAGGTACCTAAACATACATTACACACCACAACAAACCACAAAATAAAAACAACCAAACAAATTTCAATTATTTTATTCAGATATTTACATGAAATAATTAAGTATTGAGATAATTTCACGTAATCGCATTATACTTCGTAGGTATGTATATAATAATAATAATATTAGTCAATAATTTAGTTTAGATTTACATTCAAAAATTATATTAGCGGTACATGTCTAGATACAAGGAAGTATTAGGTATATAAATATAAATAATTATACATAAAGACTAATTTAAATACTAATAGTTTCTCAGCGATTATTCAAAGATCACGCAACACAACTATGTAATTATAACGTAAAGCATACTATAAATATATTTGAGTTTTAGTAAATATCCAAATTATATGATATAATATATGTGTCGCAAGCATTCGTAGTAGTGACTTCGTGAAGCATTATATGTATTTATTGGTATATAATAACTATAGAAGAGATTATTGGAGTTATTTACTTAGTGTATTAATAATTACAAAAAAAAAAAACAAAATTGACTTAATGGAGCTATTAGGGAAAACAGATAATTGCGGGTTCGATTTCCACGTGAGGGATTTTTTTTTAGCTTCACGTTTCATGGCGCACACATCAAGGAAGTCAAAGTGAACCTAGTATTACGTAGTAACCAATTTTTCGGATCAAAGCGTATTGAGTGGCGGAACTTAACGCCGGGGTGTCTTCTCGACAAAGTAATCGAACCCACAATCATTTATACTTAAATACGACTTTATTAAAAAAAATGTTATTTAAGAAAATCAAATATTTAAACGGAATTATTTAAAAGGTAAATACTATTAACTTCAATAATTGACAACACTACCTTACACACACACACTAAGTAAATAACACCAAATAACATTAAAATTGTGTCTAATCAACAAGATTTGTGTATAATGAATGGAAGTTTATGAGACAAGAACACACAAACGGATAAACAATATAATTGTATATATTAGATAATCTCTTCCGTTTGTACATTATTATCTTTACATACTAGTTATCGCACGTGGCTTTAGTTATTATGGCGTTTATTTTTGGGTATATTTATTTAAAAACCAGTTAAGAACCAACGGACAGACATTATCGTATAGGATTAACAATATAATACACAATATCTAAGTATATCGTATATAATTGCGTAATAAATATCTAAATTTTAGCAAAATCTACATTTTATATAAATCCCGTTTATCGCGAGATCGATCAATTTAAGAGAGTCTCTTTCATATTTTACATTCTACGGCAATTTTGTGTGATTTTCGTTTAGCTTCACCTCTATACAGCATATATCAGAATAGGCAGAGGGAACTTAGTGTTAGGACACTCCTCCCCCCACACACCATGATGTCATCAATTATTTGAATTACTCCCTCGAATAGGAATCGAACCCACAACCGCCATATTTACAGTGAGACGCTGCGCCGCTGCCAAGCGACGGCCTTAATACTGCTTCAGTGACTTTATAAAACGTATTTAGAGAAATTACGTAACAAATCACTTTGTTTTATTAATATGTATGACGAGGTCGTGAGGACCGGAGTGTTTTAACACTGGGTTTCCTCTGCCTATCCTGCCTATATGTGGGATACAGAGCGAACTAAAAAATGTACATATATTACTTCTATACAAGGAAACATCTGTTACTGTTTCTTTAATCATAAATTTTAGTGCAAGCGGGTGATTAACCCACTATGCCTTAGACCGTTAGCGGGTCTGCCGCCTTGGAGCCTACGGTCATGCTCAGTTTTGTTTCGGGTATCTTCCCTCCTTAGTGATTGTATTCTGTTTTATGGCGCAGAATATTCGCCTTTGCCCCGCCTCCTCAGCTCAACCGCGACTTCGAGGCAGTGGGCACGCGGTTGCGTGGTCGCAGCAGTTCCCAGTTTGTGTCATGGAACCAAATTAAACGAGAAGCTCAAGATCGTGCAAAATGGCGAAACTCTGTGGCTGCCCTCTGCCCCAACTCGGGGATATAGAAATATAACATAAGTCAAGTCACAAGGAAACATGTGATGTCTATATACGAAATAACTGCCCAAAGTAGAAATATGAAAAACACACCCTTAAATTCTTAAAAAAAAAACATTTTTAAATCTATAATTAATTTTTTTATGATTATTAGGTTTGTTGATAGCCAATTGTTTTATATTGATGATACATAATTCAATAAGTAATGTAAGACACATTCTTTTTAGACGCAACATTTAAAAAAAGTTTAAGTCAATTTGTATCAATTTTTTACAATAAAGCGTCTTTTCTTATATAGATGGAAACTAGAATGTGTATTAAATCCTCGAATAATATCCAATTAAAATACGACAATAATCAGTTCTTGTATACATTTTTTTATCAAGATATATTCATTATTAAGACAAAAAGAAAAACTTTACTACATTTACTTATCTTTGGATGAGAATCTAACTTTAAGAAAAAAAACATTCAAATCTTACCTAGTTACAATAATTGAATTGGAATTTTAAAAATAAAAAAAATACCATAGACACAATATTTTTACAATTTAAAAATTAATGTAAAAAAAACCTCATTATTCTTAAAAAAAATTCGACACAAAAACAAAGACTAGATTGTTAAATAATAATTATGCTACTTAAATTAAGTTTCACAATCGCAATGAGATTTCTACGACAAAAAATACACAAAAAAGATTTTTATTATAATAAAATATCTATACTAATAAAACGCAAATCACTATATTTTAAAATACTTTGTGTATTATTCAATAGAAAGAAAAATCTGTAAGAATTGTTAGTGAATTAAAAATTTGCATCAAACTTTATCACCCTTCTGTATATTACTGTAAAAGTTAACTTGTAAATAAAAAAATATTGTAATTTTACTTTTTTAGAACATTGTAAAGGTGTAAAATAACACTTAAAATATGTGAAATACATTTTAATATTTCTTAAAATACTGCAAAATATATATAATAATATATAGGTACAGAAAATGTGAAACACTGTGTCTTGACTTTTAATGTATTAATTATAAAACACACAATATTTTTTTTTATATTAGAATGAAATAAACTTTCAATAACCTCTATCCTAAAAAAATACATTTTTTACACAGAATGACAAAGTTTGAAGCGTTCAATATTAAAAAATATATAAAATGTTAAACTTTAACAATAAGTTAGTAAAATTGGTCATGATCATTGAAAACGTGAATTAATTTGGCAGTGTTTAGATTTATTAATCTTCAAAACTAGCATTGTCTATTTTTTTAACTAGTGTTGCCATTACAATGAATCTCATTTTAAACAATATATAATGGTAATAATAAATACTGAAACATTCTCCTTTTCATTCATACGTATATTATTTTAGGACAACACCAGTTTATTTACAAAAAATAAAATTGTCAGAAGTTTAGCTAAAACTTAACATTATATTTCACGGTGATTATGATAGATTATTAAGAAATTTCGCTATAGTAAAAAGGACGAACAGACCTACAGCTAGTGTTAAATACGTTGCCATATTAAAAAAAGTCGCCATTTTGAATTAAAACACTAAATATTAATCGGCGGTAAGAATGGTACATGACGACAGAGTATTATATTATAGCCTTAAATTTAAATAAATAATTTGGTTAAAACTTAAAACGTACTCACGTCCATTAATTACGCGATTAGACATAGATTACAAAATTCGAGAACATAAGTATTTTTTATACTATTTAAAAAAAACAATTCATCATTTAAATCATTAAATATAAAAGTCCAAGTATATCTTACTTTAATACAATTTTATTATGATATTTCATATATTTAATAAATAAATTATAATGATTAAAAGACATTACAGATATGACTTCTGTTATCAAATGTCAAATGCCATTTGAACAAAATAAATAGCCTATTTTAGTTTTACATGAGTTGTCCACATTTTAAGTACAAATAAATAATTAATGGAATTTACGAACATATAATAAATAAAGATCTTACAATACAGAATAAAAATCATAAGATATATATCCGTGACGTCATATCACCCAAACGTCATGTTAAAATAATCGTTCATTATAAAAAAAAAAGGTAAAATCATGTAAGACTAAAATAGCATACGTCCAATAAAAGTGTCCCGAGTCTAATACAGGTACAATACATAAATTGATATAAATAAAAAATCGATACATTTCAATAAAAATAATAAAATCCAATACAAACATGTATTATTATAATTTAAAATATGTTACTAATTGACCTAAAAGCCACTTCAGGTTAAATACATTCTAACTAGGCAAATATTATTATCGCGTATGGAAGGGTATAGTAGTTATAAATGTATGTAACATACAAATTTTATACATAAAAGATAATTTTAGGTATTTTGTAAAGAAATATAACCAAGAGAAATATATTTTCAAATTAAAATGGATTATAAAATAAATTAAGAATATTTTTTTAGTCAGTCAATTTTCTTTTCAAATGAGATTTTACAATAATTTAGATCGAATAAATATAAGTAGGTACATAACGTTCAGGAACCGAATTGTAATATAATATTAAATAATAAAAAACAAATATACATTTTAAAGTTGTTTTGAAAATTTATGACTTGACAGTCATTTTATATTTTTAATAGGAACGAAAATTCAATAATTTTGAGTATTTACCATTTAATTTGCAAAAAAAAATTCGACTTTTACTATAAAAACATATACGTGAATATAAATAAATATATATATTTACCAGTGAAAAGGTAAAAATATTATACTAATATTAATTTTTTATTAGAAAAAAGAAAACCAAAACTGGATCTATTGGAAGATTTGTGATACTCTCTACCACATGTCATTGTAAAATATATCTTACTATAAAAATTGAGTATTATTTTACAATAAAATGATTCATTATAATATTTTAATGATGCTTTAAGTAATGGAAGCAAAACTATGCGGTGTTTTATTAATTTCTATAAATATAATTATATATATAAAAAGAGGGAAATGGTAAGTGGATTACATCAAAATTATATATGCACAAAAACACTAAATTCTTAATTGATTTCTATAGGATGAAACATCATCAAAATATTTAATTAATAGTTTGTAAACTATATAATAATCTTAATACATATATATCACTTTATGGTAAACGTTTATAGTCCACGGTTGCACATTAATCTGTGTATTTGTCTGTTTGTTCAACAAAAACACGCGTAGAATCTGGACATGTCGATTTTCCAATACGTGTCCAGTTGGCTTCTGGAATAGTTATATTGTTTAAAAAAAAAAAAACTCTGAATATTTCACGAATACGTAAGAGAATCTAATATGAAATCACTCGGTTCTTTAAATTACATTGAGATTTTATTTTGCTAAATAATGTCAAATAAAATATAAGAACTATTAGTGTTATATGTATTTATAAATAATCTCACCATCAGGGCTCCGCCGGGTGTGGGGGCGAAGCGCCGCTACTGTCTTCTGACTGTAGGCCTTCGCCCATGTCCGTGCCGACCTGTTATTTTGTTAAAAAAATATTTAATCTATATATATAAAAGGACTTGTCCTCACTGACTGAGGTAAGACGCACGCACAGCCGTAACCGCTGTGCGTAGAAACGTGAAATTTGGACAGATGTTTACTTTTGTAATCTGGACATCCACTAAGAAGGGATTTTGAAAAATTTTAACCCTAAAGGGGTGAAATAGGGGTTCAAAGTTTGTATGGAAAAAAAATTAAATCGGCACCGATTATTATAAAATTTGAAATTTAGATTTTTAAAAGTATTTAATTGAATACGTGTTTCATCGTTTTCTAGAATTCTTTCCCTAAGGGTGCAAATAAGGGGTTGAAAGTTTGTATGAGAAAATTCTTAAATCGCCACCGATTTTTATAAAATTTGATATTTAGACTCTTAAAAATATTTAATTGAACATATGTTTCATGGTTTTCTAGAATTCACCCCCTAAGGGTGCAAATAAGGGGTTGAAAGTTTGTATGGAAAAATCTTTAAATCGCCACCGATTTTTATAAAATTTGAAATTTAGACTCTTAAAAATATTTCATTGAACACATGTTTCATGGGTTATTAGAATTCATCCTTAAATACGCAAGCGAAGCTGCGCGCGTCCGCTAGTTACCTATAAAAATAAAGTAAATACTACATATAAAACTATGCATAATAATATTTGACAGAATATCCGGCTCAATTTTCTTTTCTTAGCTTTGAATCGGGGCAAAGCGCGACGTTGAGTTCCTCCACTCGGCACATAATGCCTCCAGAATTCGGCGGAAAATGTGGAACGGAGAATCTTAACACTATGTTCCTAACTGCCTACCCTGCTGTGTGTGGGAAACATATAGCATAAAACAAAATATAACAAAGTTAGACTAACATGTAGTATAGTAATTAGATTCAAAATTTTATTAAACATCGAAAATAATGTATTTCATTATCTATTTTCTTCTGATAACCCGAGCGCTAGTACAATCGAATGCAAGTACTAGTACACTAGAATACAAATTAAAATAAAATCTAAATATTAAATATACCTTTAGTACGTCGTGTAGGGAACTCATACTGCCTAGACTTAGCGGCGTTAAGCAGCGTTCTAGTGCCGATCCGCTGCCTAAAGACCCGCCGCCCACAGACCTGTGTTTTGTATTGAAATATTATATGTTAACAAACGAATTATTTTATGAACAACATAACATTTTTATAGAGAAGTTAAGTTAGTATACTTACTAACTTTAATTTTTGTCAATTGCCTACGGACAATATGAGTAGAAATTGGCATCATTTATGACATCAAATTAAACTCAAAGTCTGTATCTATAAACATTTTTTTTAGATTAAGCCTTCATTAAACTGGTACAATTTTTATATTAGATCAAATTTCAAACTTAATTCTTATCATTGATAATTTTAATATAAATTATTAATATTCATGTAATTTTTTGTTTAGGAATTAATACATTAATATAAGAAAGGAAAGATTTTTGTTCCACTTTAGCACAAAAACTACTAAAGTGATCTAGAATCAGAATAACATATAGGCTACAACTTATGTAAAGATTTGTTATAATTTGGCTATAATATAATATAATATAACTGGGTGTGACTAGTTTTAAATGGAATAATAATAAATAACAATAAACAGCTTTATTATTTTTTTAATAAAAAAAAATATATATATTATTTACGTAGTTTTGGATTATCTGAGTATAATCAAGTGAGCAACTTAAAAAACCAACTGGACTCTTTTAAGGACTTTAAGGATATATAAATTGGCATCACATGTTTCTAATTTGGCATTATATCTAGAGTAATATAAATATTAAAAAGAAATACATTCCATAAAAAAAGTTAAGTCCATAAGCCTTTAATATAAGAAATAATAATAATAATAAGTATTTAAAATTTTCTATAAATAATTTTATTTAATAACCATAAATTACCTCTCCATAGCACGATGTGTTGGCGGCGAGGGCGGTGCCTCAGTCGGTGCGTCGCGAGATCTACCACGCCACGAACCTTGTAGTGTAATGATAAAATAAATGAATTGTATAATATTAAATAAAATACTCACACTTGGTTAAAATAACAGCAACTAAGTAAGAGGTAGGTAACATTTTAGTTTATAAAATAACATATTCACTAGAATTTTAGCTATCTAGAATCTAATAAGTAAAAAATCCATATTAAATCTTTTGATTATATAAAGATGTTTTACATATACCAAAACTTGCATGTATGACAAACCATAATTAAGGAGTTAAAATAATAGTACTAACTAACTCCTACGCCAACACAATAAAATAAACTAGAAACTAACCATTGTAAGATCCTGTAGGATGTGATATAGTTAGCGGTGACGTCCGCTTGCTGCTGTCACGGCTGCCGTACAGTTGCTGAAATATTATTATATATTAAAATATAAGAAAATTATAATGGAAAATAAAAAGAATGATTAAAGTATTCATATTTATAATAAAGACGACGTGTTTTTGGCGTTCGGAAGAAAACAAATCAAAAGTAAAAAAATCTCTAAATCTCTAAATCAGTGGACTACAGCTAACTTCAGGGCGGTCAAGACTCGTCGACCGTACTGTAGTGTCTATATATTTTTGGTTTTCACTTATACTACTACCATACTACAGTGGTATCGCGTTTGACTCATCATAGGCTGTTAATGCAATAGTTGTGAGTTCTACTCCCACTCAAGAAATTTAATTAGTTTCATTTTCCCGCCCTAGTAGAACTAAATGTGGTGCTAAGTACCACTAATCAATGTCTCATAAATTGATCTTCGAGAACAGTGCCTTAGCATTAGATTTTCTGTATATCCTGCTATATGCGAGAAACAGGCATAATTGCATTGATAGTACACCTGATGCTCGCCGTCAGCAGTCTCGATGGTGGTGGGCAGGTCGAGCAGGCGCTGGGAGCGGATGCCGTCGCCGGGCCCCATGTGCGACACGTGGGCAAAGTTGGACGGCGCCGAGATCAGCCGCGAGCGACGCTCTGATCTGTTTAGGATACCAATAACTTTAAATATACATAATATAAAACATGTAACCCGATCACCGGATTAACGATGGTCTTCTCATGATTTTTTTCCTCAATTTAGCTCCTTAATCGCCTTTTTATATCATTTGTTTTGAGTGCACGTGCACTAGTACTATATATATAATAATATTTTTTTTTTTTTCAAAAATCGTATACTCACAAATATTTGTTACACCAGAGAAAATCACTGAACATTCATAGGGGGGAAATGGATTTGATAAACAAAAAAAATATGATGCAAGAGTGAGCGGGGATGACCTCGGCTGACCTTCGAAAACACAGGAGAAAGGTCACGTAAAGCATGAGGACCTCCAAAAAGTATGTTAGACGAAGTTAGCTAGTAGTTAGTTTACAAGGCGGAAGAGATTCTCGGGCTATAAAGCGTGAAACTGAAAAAAAATTAAAGGGTTTTCCTTGAAAAAAAAGTAACTCACAATCTATTATGAGCTTCTATAGCTTGGTGCGATTGTTCTCTCACGGAGAAGCGACGCTTGTTCGTGCCGTACGATATCAGATCAAAGTTTAGGGGACCAGCTGTAACATACAATAAATTACAATAAATAACAACGAGATATGATCTATTTAATTTTATTTTCATTTATCTCCCTCTGTTAACGAGTCAAAATGCGGAGTTGAGTTTCGCCACTCAACACGCAATGCCTTCAGAATACAGCAAAAAATGGAGAAAGGGAATGTCTTAATGGGAACTAACAGAATTCCAAAATTAAGTCTGCACAGCTATCCACAATTAACTTAAAAGCGACCACGACTTGTCGACTACTGTACTGTGGCAATGCGCGCCCACGAAAATTCTTGTTAGCCCACTTTTTTCACATTGGTTAATTAAAATTAAGAAAAACACTAAAATCAAATTTGCGCAACCATTTACAGCTAACTACATTACGGCTACGACTCGTCGACTGTACCGCAACAAGACAAAGTGCGGCGTTGAATTCCGACATTCAACACATGAAGTAGAGATTGTTCAAACACTATGTTGCCGTATACATATATAAAGCTACACAACATACCGGATCTCAGCGGGCGCAGATACACGAGCGTGGGCTGCGTATCCGTGGAGAAGGGGAACGAGCCCGCGCCCGCGCCGCCTACCAACACTATCCAACCTGATTCGTCTAACGGGCGGGCGTTCGCTGGAATCAAATCATTAATATTTGTAGGCTCTAACTATTTAAACATAACATTTTGAGAAAATTTTAATGTAACTGGATTTGAATCCGCTCCTCTTGTTCTAAACGCTCTCACCACTAATCCATACATTCTCATCAAGCTACGTCAAAATTAACTTGTAACTGCTTGTGTATATCGTTACCATCTCCGTAGAGAGATTTTTACTAATTTCTATTAGCCAAAGATAATTGCTTAGAATTATCATTTAGTAATCTTACTTAACTACTTTTTTGTCTATCTAGACAAGAGAATGTTTTGTTACACATTTATAAAATGTATAGAGCTACTACTAGACTACATTTCATAAAAGAAAATTCATAAACTATTTAAATATTATTTTCCATTTTAAATTCCTTCTATATTCACTGATTGAACTCAAAATAACTTTTTTAGTAATACTTACGTAAGTTAATAGTTTGCACCCATTCTCCGGACTCTATGTCGTATATGTCGATGTGTGATGTTGTGAATATTAACAGGTGGGTGTCGTTGATAGCTGAAAAACAAATATCTTTATTTTAATAAAATAATTATAATTTATTACCCTCGAGGCACTAAAATATTAATTTAAATTTATATTTCCATTTCTTCGCCCTGGTGTCGAGGCAAACCACTTCGTTAAGTTTCGCCACTCAACACGCCCCTGCCCCCAGAAATCGACGGAAAGTGGGTAACTAAATGTGTTAACACTAGGTTCCCTCTGCCTATCCTGCTGTGTGCGGGATACAGCGTGAAACTGAAAAAAAAAAAGTATAAACAAATACATACCATGATAAGTAGGATGGGCCGTGTACATGAGCTCAGTGTCGCGCGCCCGCAGCCCCGCGCGATCCACGTACAGCGCGAGCGCGCTGAATACCAGTAGCCAGTCCCCGGCGTTGCCCACGGTGCGCGCGCACAGCGGTCTCGCGCCGGAGTGCGACAGAAACACGCCTACCTGGTTTTCTGGGTGCACTAGTGCTGTAATTAAATAAATAAATAAATTAGAGGAAATTAAACACACTATAAATGCTCTAAATTTGCTCTTTGTCTATTCACACTAGAAAAAACCTATAAAATCATATTAAGGTTTGTTAATATCATAATTAATTCATCTTTATTATATTTAAACGATTAAAACAACACATTGAAGCCGCCATTAGAGCAATGGGACAACGTCTCACTGTAAACAGGATGGTTACGGGTTGGATCCCCGATCGGAGGATTAATTTTATTTATATTACTTAATTTTCCTGCACTAGCGGATAAAGCACGGCGTTAAATTTTGTAAAAACTCGCAAGGTTCCATAAAATAGGAAGAGAAATAGGAATAAAATATTTTAATACCAATTTCCTCTGCCTAAATTTTTATACGGGAAAATACGTGAAGTTGCCTATATTTAAATTAATACAATAACACTATATAACACATTAGTTAAAAGAAAACAATACTCACAAACAGCAGGAGGATGTGGAGCATGTGCATCTACCCTCAAGGTGTGCGCTACGACACCTCCCCGGTATCCCAGTAGGAGCCGTCCACGTACTAATTGTAGGCTGAGGACAGGTGCGGCCGCGCGGAGTTCAGCTACGCGACAACGCCGCGCGGCAGTGCGGGTTATCTCGTATACTAGGACTATCCATACGTTCTGGAATTTGTGATTGATAGTTTAAGCATACATATAAACTTATTCAAAGGTGGAGTTGATGATGTTTAATAATACTACGAATAATATAAATATTTAGTCGCAAAATATTTAGTTAAATTGCTAATGATACTATAACGTTTAAATCTAAAATAAATTGTATAAAAGCGTGCTTGATCATATCATAGGATGATATTTACTCTACATACTTCTATATGTTTTTATCCTCAACTTTATACCTACTAAATCTGTTTTGACATCCGCAAGTGTGAGTTTTGAGTTCCGCAGGCCAAGTTTGCAGACAACAACTCCCTCTCAATTTTTAGAGGCAAAATATGTTTTTCCGTCCCTACTCTGTATTACTATAAAGTAAGTTAGTAAGACATATCAATAACTGAGCGTTAATGCTGTGGGTGTATGACAACTCGCGACCGCCCCGATGTTAGCTAGGCTAGCTGAACAATGCGCTAGTAGTTACCTGTCGCTTGCACACGACGGCGAATCCGTGCGCGGAGGCGTGCAGCTCTCCCACTGCAATGTCCACGGCACCCTTGGCCTCGGACAGCTTGACGCTCTCGGCCTCGGCGCACTCGAGCGCACGGATGGGCACGAGGCGCACGTGGCGGCCTCGGCCCGCGATGACGACCAGCAGGTGCTCGCGCGGCACGTACTGAATGCGGTGCACGGGCGCGATGGCGCGGCGCGGCACGAGCTCGGCGCGCTCCAAATCTAGCAGTGCCAGGCCTAGCTCGCCGCCCAGTGCCACGCGCGCTCCCTCTACCACGCACGCACACACTGCGCCGCGCACGCCACCGCCCACCTCCGCCAGCGTGTGCGCCGCGTACGCCTGCCGCCACAACACACACAAAACTTAAACTAAACGAGTACTATATTCTATTGGACAATAAAAGTTTAAAAAAAAAAAAAATCTAAAGATACACTTACATCCTATTATATTACTGCTTATTTTTCAACTAATAGTACTTAACCTACATGCTAATTGATTTCAGGTGGGAAGTGTCTAACTGTCAACAAGATGTTTTAAGTTCCATTCCCATAAAAGGGAACAAATTATTTTGATTTCCTTGATCTTATAAAAGCAGTATGTCACTCTCTCACTACCAGAGCAGTATTCCAAATTCTACTTTATATTTAAGATAAAAAATGAAATGAAAACAACATTAAACACATATTACTCACACATTTGTCAGGCAAATTGTTCCTCTTCAATATCCTATGTAGTTCACTTAGCGCGACCACCCATTTTGTTTTCTCTGACTCGGACTCCGCCAACATTAGTGTGTGATAACGTTTACCTCCTTCTAGTTGTGATGTTGATATCTGAAAGTTTAAAAAAAATATTAGTATTGTTTAATATTTTGTTACTAATTCAAAAATCTTTTTACAAGGAAATAAATAATAAGTTATGTACATGTATGCTGTTTAAGATAATATAAGTAAACCTAAGTTGAATAACGACTTTATGAAACACATAGAAAGTGTTTATAGTCATATAGAACGAGTTTTATGTAACGTAAACATATGAACAGAAATATGAACCATGTATCTATAGTTAATAAAATTGTTACTAAAAATGTCAAGAAATAAAAAAATAACGACATTATAGATTAAAATAACACATTACATAAATTAAATAATCATTTAATACCTACCCTAAATATACAAGGTATGTCGCGTTTGCTCGCATGTATGACGTCAGAGTCCTTCACTGACGTCACACTGAACTCCGGATCCCGCATGTCCAGCACTTGACTCACGCATACCGATGGGAGGGCGTTTCTGGAAAGAGAAAACATACTGAAAAATAATAGTTTTTTTTTCTCTGGGAAGAAATTAAGTAAAGATAGTAAATTAATAAATGTCCAACTGTGTAACTTTATTTGACAATAATTCCTACGAGAATTAAATGTGTGTAATTCTTCACGCTGTATCCCGCATACGGCAGGGTAGGCTGAGTAGGCTGAGTGATAAGACACTCCGTTCCCGCCTAATTTTTCTGGGCAACGTTTATTGAGTGGCGGAACTCAACGCTAGACTTTTTGTCTTGGTGCCAGAGCGAAGAAATAAAAAAATATTAATAAATAATAATTCATTCCTTTGAGTGAGGTTCGAACCGACAACTGTGGCGTGACACTTACTACTAAAGATTTTTCGCAATATTTTCTTACAAAAAAATAAGTAACTTACCTATCCTGTGATATGTCATATAGGAACAATTTGAAGTCGCAAACAACGACGAACTGCCGCATCCAGCCCTTCTTCACGCCGCCGGGCTTAGGAACCTATACAAAAAGTATCTAATCAATAATCTATTTTTTTTAGTGTTGGACCACTCCCCACATACAGCCACTGTTTTTGTACACTAGTACAAGCACACCTGTCCCCTACATACCTTCACGTAGCCCTCGTAGGCGGTGCCCTGTCCCCTGGCGGGGTCGATGCCGAGGGGCCTGCGCGACCGCTCGGGCGGCAGCGGGCAGCGCGACGCCACGCGCGCGCAACACCGCGTGTGGACAGCTAAGCCACATGTTTCACACACCACGCCTTGACGGGTTAGCCCAATCTGCGTGAGAATATTGTATTATTGTATGGTACATTTGATACAGTGCATAGTCGCTTTGGATGTTAAGATAGTCAAACTACAACTTTAATTAAATTAAGCAATATACGCTTAAATTGTGACTTAACTCTCTTTACCACTAGAGAAACAATATGTGTATATTTTTATATCAGAATTCTATTATCATTAATAAAAAAATAATACACTCAGTTTTCATAACAATCAAAATAAAATATACAAATTTTATAACAATCATGTTTTCCATTTATTGCCTATCATTTTTGTAAAAAAAATGCTACCATAACATGATACATTAAAATTCCTATCAAAAATAATAAAAATAATAATATAGTATTATACACATATAACAATTTTAATATAAAAAAAAGCTCACCATTAACGATGTACAATGATTACATTTGGTAGGACTACTGAAAGTCCTAACTAGAAACTGATGCACCTTCTGCTTGCCGGGCACACTCGGTCCTAACGTCGGATCTTGTAATGAATACTGTAAATACAATATAAATATATTTAACACTTTTATGAACTGTACAGAATAAATAAAAAATAAACCCCACTTTCCGCCAAATTCTCGAGAAAAATTTAATAAACAACAACTTACAGTGGACATCTCACTAGGCGAGCTCTTACACGAGATAGGTGATGCTGCGCGCTGTTCCATTTCATCTTGGGATTCCGCTGAACCACTCAACGCGGTTGATTGTTGCGATCCGTACATTAACTAAAAAATATAAGTAGTCAATATAGAATACGCTTAAATCCTTTAGCTATATAAAAAGCAATAGATAGTGACGCAGTTGTCAAGAATATGAGTGTTGTGAGTTTGTTTAACATTAGTAACATGTTTATATTTAAAAACATTTCCATGATTAGTCAAACAAAGAAAACGTTAAGTTTTGCCACTTATCACTCTCGTAATGTTTAGGAAATGGATATAATTTGGAGAACTTTTTAATACTAGGCTAACCCGTTTTTCGTTGTAACTCTGACCACTTTTGGGATGTGAAGATTAAGGCACATTCTTTAGGATACTTCAAAACAATAATTAGAAAGTAAATTTCGTTTTACTTAATGTTCTACAAATATATTTTTATTATCGTCAATGGTTATAAAAAAAGGAAAAATATTTTAGTCATATTAGTATATTGATATTTAAATCATGTTATTGTTATAACAACATAAACGGTAAGTAAAATGAATACTATTTACACAAACACAAATAAATTATAAAACAAAAAATACTTAAAACTGAAAGAAAAACAAGTGATTAAAATAAATAAATAAAAAAAATTTAAACAAATACCTTTGCATTGCAACAATGCTGAACATTCCTGTAACGGTAATGCGGCGATATCTGTACGTGAATAAGCGATGGATATAGGATTAGCAAATGATAAGCTTACAAAATAAAAAAAAGCTAAAACACAACATAAAAAAAAACATTTAACAATATGTTTCATTGATTTTTATAGTTATACTTATTTATATCGTCGGCTTAGAGAGTAACCCTGCTACCTGCACCTTTTAAAAAACTATGAGTATTATTAGGTTTTTACAATTTTGAAAATATATTTGTATGTAGTAGACATATATAAAATAAAGTAAAGGTCCATATTGTTTTTTTCATATTTTCAAATGGTACAAGGATGTACCTAACGAAAAAAGAAAATAAGGATTTAGCAGGTTTACACTTACTACTACTGAATATAATTTTATTTACTCTATTATATAAATCACACTTACATATTTTATCTTAATATTTTTTTGTTCAAAATAGAAAAAACATAATATTTGCAAATAAATTAATAATTACACATTTGTTTAAAAGTAATTTAAAAAATCAATCAAACATTCTAATTAAATAAATACTAAAAATTAAATTAAAATTAACAAAAAATATTAAAACGAGAATGACAATGACTAGTTATTTACAATGTGCTGTCACCAACGAAGTTAGTTATACTAAAAAACAAAGTCATATCGAAATATAGCCATTAACTTTAAAATGAATAAAATTGAAAAATGTTATAGTATTAATAAAATTAAATTTAATAACATAAATAAATCAACTTTACTAAATATTTTCTGCTGAATTCTGGAGGTATTGCGTGTTGAGTGGCCGAACTCAACTCCACTATTTGCCTCGACACCAAAGCGAAGAAATTAAAATATAAATTTAAATAAATATTTAGTCCTCCTCGAGTGGGGATCGAACCCACAACCAGTCGCGTTTAGAGTCACACACTTGTGAACCTGCGCCACGACTTGCCTCAAATAAAATTTAATATTATTAATAAATAATTATTACAATTAAATAATAAATAAATAATAATTTAATAAAATATATTTTCTAGTTCCTAATTCTAAATAAACTTTCAATTATGTATTGTAATAAAAAGCCTATTTATAGAAAATACCGGTATGTTATTAGAATTGTTAAAAGCAATTTAATATAAATATATTTAGATATCACTTTGTTCTACGAAATCCAAAAAAATACATGTAAAATAAAAAAAAACTTACCTTTTGTTCATTATTCATAGAAGCGACATTATCATAATGTCTTTCCGTAGGAGCTTCCTTCAAGAACTGCTCTAAGTAGCTCATTTGCGATGGCGGCCGATCCAAAACTGAAAAATGAAATAAGAGAATATTTTAACATTAATAATATAGATGAAAAAAATATATTAGAAGTTTTAAAAAAAACATTGGTAACACATAAACCAATCCCAACCGAAACCATGATATCAAAACGTCACTAAAACTATTTAATGAATATGTATTACATAGCGTAAAATAAGTACAGTCGAGTGACAAATTGTAAGGATTATAAAAAAACTAAAATAATATAGAAAATCCAATTATAAACAAAAAAACACCCGACTTTACGTACATTTTAGTTGTCACAAAGTGAGGACTAGGACATGCACGGGACAGTACAATTGGCTGTTTAAACTAAACCTTAGCCCACACTTCAACACTCACACAACAATTATTTTGAAAAGTAACTTATAATAACAATTGCAAATTAAAATAATTACTATCATAGAAAAAATAAAAACAGTATATTTCCAATAAGTTGTGAGAATGTTGTATCCACGTCTGAGGTTGTTTACAAAAACTAGGGTTTACAATAAAAAAAAAACAGATTAGTACCTAAGTGCGTATACAAACAAGTGTTAAAGAAAACAAGATCGCTCAGCGAGTTATATTTTGGCAATGAATGGACATTAAATTTGGTTCATAGAAAATTCGAGAACATAAAATAAATGGATTTGGAAGAGAGAAAAAAACGTTTTCTGTCACATTCATGCCACCGCAACAAGCTCAAGCAAAAGCGAAGCGATTTACAATTATAGAAGTGAAATGTTACCAAATCAAATAATTTTGTAATTTTTTTGGAAATACTTTACTGTTTCGGAGTCATATTAATATTTAGGAAACTTAATATATTAAATACGACTAGACTTACATAGAAAATAGACCCACAAAACAGCAATATCAAAAAAGTTAAATCAAAAATCATAATTTTCCTTGACACTTGCTCGTACTTACAATGAAAAAATCGAAAGAGTATACAAAAAAGTACATAGTTATTAACTAAAAACGCAGCACAAAGACAGGAAATCCATGAAAAACCTTTTTAATAATGAGCAATTAATTGTTGGTGGATAAAGTGTAAAAAAATATATTATTAACATATTAGACATAATAAGTTGCCTCCAAGTACAGATAGCAACAAAAAAATAAATATTCTTTTTAATTTTTTTTATACCACCAACAAAAATCATATAACCAAAAGTAAAAAAAATAAATAAAACAACATACACAATCACATATATCGATACTACTCTAAATAGGACACATTATGGACAAACTTATGTATTATAGGCAAAATATCACGAACCATTCTCTTCTTTACCGCTCCAGTAGCTCGACGACTTGGCCGAGCCTTGCCTCGCTGCTTGCGCATAACTTACGACTTCAATTAACATTGTAATTAAATATTTTATTATATAAATATCTGTTTTCTACTTTTATTTTTATATTAATTTTATATAAATTCCAAAATTATATTTTTTGATACAGAAACGAGTATCATAGCTTGATTAGAATGAAAACCATTAGAACTAAATTTATTTTCTTGGGTAAGTTTGTAATTTGTAAATTGAAAATTAATTTATATTTTCTTAGTTAACCGAATATTTATTATAAAGCTATTAATAAAACAAACACTCTAAACAGAATCATGATTATTTTTTAAAGATACTAAATTTAATAAAAGCAATCTTAACTCAAAATTACTGAAAACAACTTAAAGAAAACAAAGAAAAGAAAAACAAACAAAATAAATAACAAAAGAATACAACAAAAGTTTAATATCGATATAGTTATAAATAATATAAATATGTACATCTACACTGTAAACGTGTGACGTCACACGCCCATATTGAAAAAATAAACATTAAATGCAGAGTAAATGTACTGTAAAAACTTAAAATAAACACACGGATACTAAACATAAACACCTTTCGTACAAGTCTAACATTACACTATCGAAAATTTGTAAAAAGTACCAAAAAGTGTTAATTATTTACCGGTTTTTTGAAAATTTATTCATTAAAATATAATAATACATTGTATATTTTCATATATACTATAATGAAATTATAAGTTGATGCCGTTCCCTCTGCCTACCCTGTTGTGTGGGGGGGTACAGCGTAAAACTGTTTTTTTTTAAACGTAAGTTTTACTAAATCTTTTAAAATATTTCATGTCAGAAAATGTACAAAAGGTCAAATAAAATAAATAAGTAAAATGCACTGAGATTCTAAAACTGATCTGTAATAACTTAAAATTAAAAACATCTACATTATGCTGTCACTCTTCTTATTATTTCGAAATAAAATGATTTCATTACAAAAAAGGCTGTTTTTAAATTGTAAATAAATATTATATATATAATTCGAGTATATGACTAGTTCGTATAGTGTAGGCATTAAATTATAAAATTAATTCAATAAATCTTTGGTAAGTTCTGTTTTAGACTAGATTAAGATTCGAAGACTAGAAACATTTGACACCAGTTGGTGGGATAAACACATAATATCAATAGCGTAATACAACAAAAATCCACCTTGTCTCTAATTTATATACAAAAAAAATCTTGTACTAATTTGTATAAATATTGGATATAAAAAAGGTCAAATTGATGACTATTCAATTTTAAATAAAATATCAGGCATAAAACTGATGGTATACGAGTATAGCAACACCCCATATACATGACGTCACACCTAAAAATAGAGGTATGTAAGGCCTTAACCACGTACGAACTATCACAATAAAAAAGAAACAGCATAAAACAGATAACAAAAAAATAAATATTAAAAAAAAATAGCACCGCATCGAATACGTTTAAAAAATGCCACAGATAACACACAATATTTTTTTGTTAAATGCAAAAATGGCCCCAAAGAGGAAAAAGGAACAAAATTTTTAAAATTCCGTCACAAATAAAATACACAGCGTCGAATCGAATCACAGTTCCAATTTCAAAATGTTCACAGACAATATAACACATTTAAAGTCCATATAGATAATAATATTATTTTCGTTTTTTTCGTCGCGGACGACGTTGGACTTTGTGGATGGATCCAACATTCCATTTTGACATTCGGTGCATGACGTGACGTCACGACATACATACGTACATTTGACGTATTGTGAGTATTGGGATTGTGCGGTAACATGTAACGAAAACAAAAAGAAAAGGTGCACTAAATAAACATATTATAATTCTGTGTACTGGTGCTGGAAACATAAATAAATAAATATTATATTACACTATACATATTACATACATCTTATGAAAGGTAAAACAAAATTTTTGTGAAAAACATAATTGAAAATTTTGTGTTATTAAAATGTTACCTTAAACATTATATTATTACATAGTTACATGTGTCATAGATTGATAGGTTTTAGTAATAAAGAAAAAGGATATTTTGTTTAGTAATGTAAAGATTGAATAAAATACACTTAATATCAATATATTTGAGCTAGTTAGGTGATTCATTATTTGTCATTTTGAGATGAATTAATGCATTTATAAAGTAATTAATACAAAATAGTTAAATTATGAATCTCGCTGAAAGTCTGTTAACCAGAAATTGAATTCATTTTCAAGTGTATAATGATATTACAATAGTTGAATAAATAAAAAAACTAATTAAATAAAATAAATAAACATAAATTACTTAATCTAACTAGTAACATCTACAATATCTAGACATCATGACCAATCGATACTAAAGTCAACAAAATAAAGAAAATCTATAAAAAAAATAATTGTTCATACCGTCAGTACAGTTTTCAGGCGTAATCAAGTTGGTGGGTTAATAATAATAATAATTATTACAATTTGTCTTCTTTTGTGAAATAGATTTTATCCAATAAATGTTGTGCACGCAGTATTATAACTCCTATATTTCGGAATATTACAATCAGTTCTGACAATAATGTCAATATTGTCAGTGTGATCAGTAATTTCAGTACAAATAGTAATGTCAGTGCAATCAGTACATAAGTCAATACATGTGTCAATAGTGCAAGTGGGGTGTAAGTACTCACAGGAGGCAGAGTGGTGCGGCTGGTCGAGCTTGGCCTGCATGTCACGGATGTGCTGCTCCTTGCGCTTCATGTCGTGCGCGAGCGTGTCAAGGCGCTGTCGGGTCTCCATTAGTTCCCTATAAAAACAATATAATATAGATTTTTTTTCTGTATAAATATTAGCAAAAACTATTACATGGCTATTTACTATGTTATATGTGTATATGTGTGACTCTTCGTTGCTAATTTGATCGGTTAAACTGACACCGCATATTCTGCAAGCAGATTGCATCTCGCCATGTACGTCACTAATTTAAACGTGCATCTATGCTCATTAATGCAAACAAAGCCATAAATATGACATTAGTTTTGTATTTAAAAAAAAAAATCAGCTTCACGCTATATCACGAGAAAATTCATAACAACAACATACCTTTGACTAGCCAACAACTCAGATCTGGTCCGGCTCAGCTCTTCGCCGACAGCCTGTTTCGCCTGTATCTCAGAGTGTAACGACGACTGTAGAGTTAGTATCTCCATCTTGTCCAACTTCTGCGAGCGTCTGTTGCGCCAGCCCGTGCCGGCTCCGGCGGGGCCCACGGCCGGGGGGGACGAAGGGGGGCCGGGGCGGGACGCGCTTGCTAGAAGGATCAATTATTGATTAGATTTTGCTATCTTTTTTAAGATTCACGCTGTATCTCGTATGTACTGCGGTAGGCAGAGGGGACCTAACGTTAAAACCCTCAGTTTCTCACAAGCCGCCCAATTTTTGATACATTGTTCCGTAGTGAAATTAAAAAACGTGACCATTTTACCAGAGCAACAAATTGAAAATAACTGATTGCTCTGAATGTGAATCGAAGTCACAATCGTAGTATTTAAAGTAAGACGTCGTTTTTACTGCACTACTGTCCCCAGATTCTATTTTAAAACATATTACAAGGAAATTGCTAATTGTTTGTTCAATCGTTACCATGTTTCAAATAGTCCAATTCTTCAGTCATTTTAGTTGCAAGAGCTTGTAAATAACCACGGGCCTCCTTCTCATCAGACACCCACCGGATAATGTCTGCTATCTGTAGAATACATAATACGTTTAGTACTTGTTGCGTGAAAGTGGAACCAACATCCATCCGAACAAACTTACACATTTATAATATTAGTAGGAAGTACGATATAAAAATATAAATAATTTGTGACCTGAGTCTCCCAATGCTGCATAGAGTCTCGTTTGGCTCTAAGTTCTTCTAACTCCATTTCTAGTTGACGTCTCTCTGCTTGCCATCTTCTGCCGTTTTCAGCCATCTTTTTGATACAAAAACAAATATATTTTTATTTTATTAGTTAAACTTTAATATTATTTTTTAATATACAATTTTAAGCTATGTTGTAAAATTACACATAGACATATATTATTAAGTATACATACCGCATCTAAATCCTTAGCAAGCTTTCTATTTTCATTGATAAGCATTTGCTTGTCTTCACTATCATTCATTTGTTCTAACCGTCTACTTTCCAGCTTGTCTTTAGACGTTTGAAGCTAAAAAAAATATTTACATAAAATTGTGACAATTTTTCTGTGTTCATGGAATTCTATCTAATTTACTTAATAAATTATATACTTCATAAGAATAAACTCCACTGTTTTTTTGGATCGTAAGAAAACATTGGACTTTAATGGATACAAGAATTCTTTATTTCTTCTTTTGTATCCACAAATGGGTATAAACAAATACAAATGGGTGCAATATATTTTTTAGAAAATATAATACGCTCTTAAACATACGTATTTGTAAATTTTTATACCTGTTAGCGTTTCGATGTAGCTTGATGAGAACATATATATGGCTAAGTGGTCAGAGCGTTTGGGCAGTAGACAAGGGGCGCAGGTTTAAATCCGGCTACATTCAAAATTTATATATGTTTTCTCTAAAAGTATATTTCTTTCCTATGCGTGGAAAAACAATCTAAAAATAAAAGTTAAAAACTGCTCAGAATTACACATACCTCTCGATTGAGCCTAGATCGTATAGCATCTCCGTCGTGTAACTGATCCCGTAACGCTGATAGCTCCGCCGCGTATCGGGCCTGTTGTTGTGCTAAGGATTCTGCATACTGTGCCTGTTTATATTTATTTTTATATTTAATTTATATATAATGGAAGAACTAATAAACCAACTTTAAAAAAGCTTTTTTTAAGGTGGTTATCACTTAGACTAAGTTTTTATTGTATTTTTCCAAATATCTTAATAGGACATACCTCTAAAGCCTCGATATCAGCTTGTAGCTTAGCGACGTCTGCCGCAGAGCCTCCCGTACCGCCCGCCGCCTCTATTGCCTCTACGCGTTGTAACTTGAGACTCTCCTCGCGTAGTTTACGTTCCTGGTGGATGGGAATATAATTG
This sequence comes from Heliconius melpomene rosina, assembly GCF_056956725.1. Taxonomy (NCBI): domain Eukaryota; kingdom Metazoa; phylum Arthropoda; class Insecta; order Lepidoptera; family Nymphalidae; genus Heliconius; species Heliconius melpomene. Next base: position 4,177,769 of record NC_140389.1, on the reverse strand, counting down.
ATTACTGTCAATTACAATAAAAACAAGTAAAACAACTTTGGAAGACACTTTAGTAATGTGGGATAAGTGAAAAATATTATTTTTTTACTCCTATACCCGGCTATATTATGTGGGAATACCCAATCTGCACTCTTGTTCCTCATTTTTCGTTTCCGTTCCTCGTAATAAAAACATAGTTTCAACTAGGTTTAAAATGTTTTAAAAAAATGTTATTAACACTTAACATCAAACTTAATGTAGTTGAACGCAAGCCTGTTTTAGTTAAAAAATATATTCTACAAGAAAAGTATTTAGTAATTTTATGAATATAGTACTGAAGTACTTTAGTATATATACTACTCTAATTAATTTCAATGGAAATAATTCTTTATATAGTATTATCATCAAAAAAAAAAAGCTTCACGCTATAAATCGCACACTGTAGGATAGACAGACGGAACCTAGTGTAAGTTTTACCGTTTCCCATTTCCCGCCAAATTCTGAAGGCATTGCGTGTTGAGTGGTTGAACTCAATGCCAGGCTTGGCATCGACACCAGACCGAATATTTGAAAACATATCATTTTTCTGAGTGAGAACCACAACCTGGCGCGTTCACAGCCACCCGCTTGTATTATAAGTAATACTACAATAGTATAGTTGGACTAACCTTAACGGCCTCATTAAGCGCGGTATCGAGCCTCGCTTCGAGATCTCTCCTTGCTTTGTCCGCGCGTCTTATGTCTTGTCGTAGTGCATCTATTTTGGCCATAGCCACTTCTAATTCTTCTTCTTTGTCACGCACCTGGCAATCAAAGAAAAATATCAATTTTAATTTTTATATACACACAATATATTATATTATAGAAATTAATGATATGGTAAATAATTATCCAGTAAAAGCTAAAACTGAAGAAGTCTAAGGTATCTAATAGTATATCACATTCAGATGGTCAAAACTATATTTTTCAAATACTTTTTATGAATATTTACGACCCCACAGAAACCACCTAAAGTTAAAGCTTAAGCTATATTCAAAATTTATATACCTGACAAAAGAATAAATCTTATTACAGTTGTAGTGTACACTTAAATCTTTAAAAACCTACCTGTCTAGATAATTTCTGTTTCTGTTGCCTCAACTCTGCCAGTTTGTCGGTCACTTCGTTATACTCGGTCATTGCGAGTTTTCTTTGTGATACCGCATCTTTTAGTTCTTTATCCTATTTAGAAAGAATATTAGCACATTGAGTTATTTATTTAGTTTAAAACACATTTAAAAGTTATATTAGCACAAAAATATTAGTAACATAATAATAACAAATTAAATAAATGAGTAAATTAAAGCTACTTCGAAGCTTTAATTACAGTCCGAATGTTGAATTATTATAAAATTTATATGAATAAAAGTTTCAAAATAATTTATATATTTTAAATAACGATAATTAATGTGAAATTAAATATACACTAGTATAAATCAGGACTTAATTTGATACACATATTTGAAATATTCATTTAATAAAGTTTTACTTGAAAAATGTTAACATAAACAAGACACAAAAAGCAAACAACAAAATAAAACACTATTCACCTGTAATCTTAATTTTTCTACAGAATCAGTTTTATCTTTGACTAGTTCCTCTTTTTCTATATTCAGTGCATTTATTAGAACTTCTAACTCTTTCACTCGCGTCGTTAGTTCTTGAGGTGAAGATGATATTTCCTGTTAAAAAATGCAATTCAAATTTTTTTTTCTTATATTTCATTTTTCTATTTTTGCATAGATCAAAAATTACGAGGCCATGGCCGTGGCGCAGCGGCAGATTGTCTGTTAATGTACGCGGGTTCGATCCATCTCCAAGTCGAGGCAATTAATTATCTTCCCTCTGCCTATCCTGCTATATGCGGGAAAAAGCGTGAAGCTGTTTTTTAATATATAAAAATAAAATGTACCTGTGACCCTACTGTAGCAGCCAACTGGTCTATACGTCGCACTTGCGTTTCTAATTCACTATTTCTTTGTGTAAGAGTTGATATTTCTTCTTTTAATTGTGTTACTTCTTCTGTAAAACATTTTTTTATATTAAACAAATATTCGCACTTTTAAATTAGTGTTGAAACGCGACTGGTTGTGGGTTCGATGACAACTCGAGGAAATGACATATTTATTTAAATTTATACTTCCATTTCTTCACTCTGGTGTCGAGGCAAAGCGCGGCGTTGAGTTCCACCACTCAACGGTTCTAAAATTCGGCGGAAAGTGGGGTACTGAGTGGGATATAGCGTGAAGCTGATATGATTTTAGATTTTTGGAATTTCATTTTTCATTCTCTTCAAGTACCAACAAAAAAAATTACTGTCCTTATAATTTTATTTTATTAAATATTATGTACTCTAATATAATAACATAATAAATATTCGAACCTGTACCAACTTCAGCGGTGCTAGCAGCCCTCAGTTCTGCAATAGTCTGTGCTAATAGGGCATTTTCTCGTTCTAACGCTTTCAGTGCAGTTCGGTCGCTTGCGTTTGTTGGTGCTTGCAGCTTGAAAAAAATAATTATATGAATTTTAAAATTTAAATTAAATACGAGCCATGAGAAAGTCTTATACAATAAAGTATCCAAATTGTGATCTAACTCATAAATTTGCCATGTGTAGAAAATTATCAGGGAATATTATATTAAACTTATTTTTACCCTTTAGCAAAATCAGAAGCTACAGAAATCTTGAGATCTACAAAAAATTACGTCACGCGTCATGGAGCGTGACATTATGTGATTTCCTAAATTTCATTTGAAATTATAATAATTAAGTAATTTCTTAGGTGTAAAATTGCAGAATATGTAACATCTCACAAACGTGACCAGCTGTGTCAAAGACGGGTTAGAAGTCACTTATGAATAGCCACTTAAAAGAAAAGTCCTATATTATTCTTTTTTTTACCGTACAACCTCTTTCGTCAGTTCTCCATTTAACGTGACACTGGCGAGGTGATTTTGTGCTCAACTGGCAAGCTCGGAACGCCATAATAAAAAGAACAGAACAGAACAGAAGAAAAGTCCAACAATACCTGTTTAGTAGCATTCTTAGCGGGGCTGAGAGGCGCTGGCGCACCGAGGTCGCACAACCGGGAACCACCGGTGAACGTGAACCCCACGAAGGGCAGGTGGAGGCCGGAGAATGCTGCTGATGCACGAGGTGGTGGCACCGCTTCTGACAACCTGGGAATATACGTAAGTATATGATTATGATTATAAAAGTTATACATATACAATACACAAATTCTAATAATGAAATCACTATGGTGCAATATTCGATACTTGTTTGTACGAATAATTATATTAAATACAATTTTCAACACATACCCATGTACTTGATATTATTAAGGAATAATCTTTAATATGGGAAAGAAATAAAAAAGAATAGGAACAACCGAAATGCAGTGAAATTTGCTATAATAATTCATAGTAACCACCTCTAAAACAAAAACCAAAACTAATGTTTACCTTATATCAGTATCGTCGACGTCAAAATTGGACGTATCGGTGGGACTCGACACATCTGGTACAAACGGCGCTTGCATTTCCCTCACACTGTCCCAGTCTAAGCCGGTGAACCAGGGGTGGCTCTAAAATATTTACATATAAATATTTTTACAACTTCGTTTTATATATATTTTAAAAATAAACATACTAATAACATCTTTAATTTTCGACATTTTTTTTTCAGCCTATACGGTTGCAAAACCGAACCACGGTTGCAGAACATTCCATTTTTTTCATTCAATAAGTCAGGTGGACAAAGTGATCAATATTCTTTTTCTAGTATTTTTATAATGTTCTTACAACAAAACTAAATTTAAAATATTGATTATATAACCATTATGAAAATATTTAAATGAAATAAATGTATTACCTTGAAATCTTGTAATCCGTTCCTCCCTAATCGTGTGTCAGAAGAACAGATTAAACTTTTTATTAAGTCTATCGCTTCTTCCGATACCTAAAAAACAAATGAATTCAAAATCGTATCTTAATAATATATAAACTGAGTCAGTGTAAAATGGTGTAATAATTATTTCGTTATCGGTTTTTTATTCCTAAGATGTCAAACAACGCTATATCCCGTATATAGCAGGGTGGACAGAGGAAACCTAATGGTAAGACACTCCGTTCCCTACTTCCTGCAGAATTTTTAAGACATTGCGAGTTGAGTAGCGGGGCTCAACGCCACGCTTTGCGTTGTTACCGGAGCAAGGAAATAAAAATATTCAATATTTTATTCCAACCGAAATCGAACCCGAACAAACATTACGTTTACTGTCACAAACTTGTACCAAGAAATATCTATGATATAATCAAAATAAGATAAAGGCGTACCTGTGCCGCATGCTCATCAGGCGGTGGACAATGAAAACACCGTGCGTGGTTCATAATCTTTCCGTAAGTCTCCACTAAACTCTCCGCATAGAACGGCGTCTCACCGAATAACATTTCGTACATGCATACACCTGGAACATTTTTTAAACTTTTTTTAAGAAATTCACACGCTAAATGACACTTGCTAATGTAACTATATAGCTTTTGTACTAATTATCACAGATATAAAATTGAAAATAATATGCATCTGCAACAATTTGGCACACAATTACGTTTGAGCATTGATGACTTGGTAATTATTTTACTAACATATAAAAAAATGATATTAAAACTCACCTAATGACCACCAATCGCATTCCGGACCATACCGCCCTTGACCATCTTCCATCGCCTGAAAATAGTAAAAAAAAGTATTAAAAATATTAACTAAAAAAAAAACTCTGTCTCTCATACATAATAAAATATGAATCTTGTTACCCTTAAAATTTCAGGCGATATGTAATCTGGTGTGCCTACAGCTACATTACTTTGTACCTGAAAATAAAAAAATAATAACATATTACGTAAGTCTTGGCCACACTTTATCTTATTTTTGTTTTTTAGGACAAAAAAGCTCAGATAGCCTAACTTCAAGGATTCCACGACACATCGAACCTACCGTATGATATCAAGTGATGGACAGTTTCATATTAAATAAAATATTATTAGAAGAAATATACTTACTTTTCCATCTTCACCTAATCTTAAGCAGGAACCAAAATCAGCGAGACGTATGTGACCGCTTGCGTCTAATAACACGTTGTCGGGCTTTATATCTCTGTGTAGATAAATATAAATAATTTTTAGTTATATAATTTATAGTATAGTAAGTTTTATTTGCTTCGTATTGTGTATATATAGGAAGGTAGGCAGACTGAACCTAGTATTTAAGACACATTGTTACTAATGCACTGCGAAATTTTTAAGACTGCGTCGCATTCGACAAGTGTTTAACGTAGCATGGACATGAAAATAATTGCAGTTTGTAGACATTTGTTTTGAATAAGACCTGAATACTTAAGAACAATTGTCATTAAGTTGTCGTTGTCAATTTCTACATTGCAACATTTAAATAAAATAATTTCCTTGAGTGAGAATCGAATCCACAACCATCCTATTTACAATAAGAAGTGAAGTATTCCACCGCACAACTGCGGTCACAAAGAAAATGAAAATGACATAATTATGTCATAATAACAAATACTATTTAAGTGTTACGTAACACTCAGAAGGACAAGGGTACACGTACCTGTGCACGTAACGCAGCTCGTGCACGCTGTGCACGGCGAGCACCATCTCGGCGATGTAGAAGCGCGCCATGTCCTCGGGGAGGCGGTCCTCGAACTTGGACAGCAGCGTCAAGAGGTCGCCGCCGCAGTAGTAGTCCATTACTAGATACTAGAATATAAGACAACATAAACACTTATAACATTGTAATAAAATATATACGGACATGTATTAAGGCCTGACCATCTACAATGGTATTGGATAATTCTATTTTTATTTTAACAGTGTAGAACAAGTGAACAAATCTGGTTTCCACAATTATCGTGAACAATCCCCAAAGTATTACCATTGAAAGTGCTATGATTAGTCTTAGTTTAAGAGAGTTCCCTCTAGCCCATCCATAAATTACTTCATACAATGATTTTATAACCCCATCCCCACCATTCTTGTTACACCTTGTGAGCTAAACACATGTGTGAGCTCTTCCCACTAAACTACAACTTTGACACCTAATGTTCCTTAGAAAATAGTGGAATAATAATAATAGAGTATATTATAAAATAAACCTCACCAAATTGTGTTCATCCTGAAACGCGTAATGCAAATTGGTGATCCACCGGCGGTCCCCGAACACGAGCACGTCGCGCTCTTCCTGAAAACACGCTGTGTCCGCTCTCTGTAAAAATATTAAATATATATACAATATAACAAAACAACCATAAATTGTAGTACTAATTATAAATACGTTTTAAAACCGTAAAATCTAGTATTGTAATAATATACAAGAATTTATTTAAACGAAGGCTTTACATCAAAAATATTAACAAAGAGAACATAGACCCATGAAAATCATAGACGACATCCGAAGATCAAACGGGTTCAAAACCACATTCAAAATATATCACGACTTAAAAGTATGATATATATGTATATAATCTGGTCTACCTTCAACATCTCCCACTTGTTCAGTATCTTCATTGCATAGACTCGATCGCCGGTGGTAGCCGATATAGTTCCCGCTGTTGTATTTACGTTCTCCGTGCCCTGCTATAAAGAAAAATAAACTAAGATAAAGAAATTCAATAAAGAAATTCAAACTGTAACTACTACGTAATCTAAAAATATATTTTTTTAATATTGTCTTTATTTCCCTGTATTATAATATTAATATATTAATTCAAATACATTTATTAATATTAAAATTAAAATAAGGCTTAATGTAATAAGAAATTACTACACTAGAGATGTCGACATTATTTAAGAAAACCCAAATTTAATTATATTTTAGTCAATATTAGTTCAATTAATTAATAAAACATACATACATATAAATTACATAGTTACCTGCATAAACGACGCTCGAACAACGCAAACCTCCCCGAAGGCGCCCCGTCCGATCACTTTGACGAGCTCGAAATCGTCCCGCGATAACCTGAGACGTTTTAGCGCTGTCGCAACTGGTTTCACTGAAAGTTTTCAGGTAATATTTATATTATTAATAATTTATCAATACTTTATTTTCTGTAATATTATACAAACATTTCTCAGCTTCACGCTGTATCCCTCATGTAGCAGGATGGGCAGCAGGAGCCTAGTGTTAAGACACTCTGCCCCTAAATTTCCACCGAGTTCTAGAAGTATTGCTTGTTCAGTGACAGAACTCAACGCCGAGCTTTGACTACATCAAAGCGAAAATATGAAAATATTTAATATTTCATTTCCTCGGGTGGAAATGGAACCCACAACCTGCCACGCTTAGAGTCACACTTTGTGCTCCTGCGCCACAACGGGCCACAACCCTTGATAAAAAACAAAATAAATTCACACCTATAACAATCAACAGACCAATTAGAAGAGTGTATCTCATACTTCGAATCTGAATACGTCATAATAGCTTTATATGCCAATATACTACATACACGTCTACACATGCAAAATTCCAAACACTTGAATATGCATTTGGCAAGAACACCATGTCGTAAAAAAATATTTAAGACGTCAGGCCTTATAACACATAAAATCATAACATTCATAAAAGCGGAGAACGGAGTGTCTTAACACTAGTTTCTATTTGTTTAATTAAAGTAAATGCGTAAATATAATAAAAGATACCGTCGTGGTGCAGTGGCACAGCATGTGCAGTAAACACGACGGTTGTAGGTTCGATTCCCGCTCGGGGAAATAACTTATTTAATTTAATATTTTCATTTCCTCGCTCCGTTAACAAGACAAACTGCGGCGTTGAGGTCCGCCACTCAACACACAATCTCGAAAATTCGTCAAATAATGTTGGTGTCTTAAAACTAGGTTTCCTCTGCCTACCCCGCTATATAACAGGATAGAGCGTGTATATATAAATTTAAATATATATATTTCTATCTATCTTCTATACTATAATAAATTTAAATTCATATTGGGAATCGATCCCCAAAAACTATGAATTCATCTATTGGGGCAATGTTTGTGAACCAGCTTAGCCCGAGGCCTGAGCAAATCGACACACAGCTGGCGTAACTTTGTATGCGGGTCACATAAAACTACTTTTATTATACCGTTGATATTTTTTTGATTCCGAGGATTTTTCTACATTTCTTAAATAACTTTAAACATTTTTTATATGAACAAATTTGAACGAAGAATTATATTAATGAACCACAATTCTCTGCATAATAGAACGACTCCATAATTACTTAAAAATAGAAAATTGACTAAATCATAATTTCCATTGCCTTTTAAAAACAACTTCTAATACCGCAATGACAAAAAAGCGGTAACAATATACTTTAAAATAATAACAAAATACTTGAAAGATATCATATCCTTATCCTCAAGCATTAATCCATGTCGGACAACTCCAAGAGAGATGGGGGGGGGTCATCGGTAAAAGGTCGACGGTATTAGGATAGCTTAGCGTATTGTATCCCCTTTATCGAAACTAATATAGTATCATCGGTCTATTGTGTACACGTTTAACTTACTAGCTTTATTTCCCACATAAATCGGTGTGGGTAGGGGAAACCTATTATTAAGACATCCCGTTTTAGATTTTTCGCGGAATTTCCAAGACCTGGCGCGTTCAGTGGCGGAACTCAACACAGCACTTTGCCTTGTTCCCAAAGTCAGTGATGAAAATATTAAATAATTCACTCTCCCAAGTCGAGGGAATCGAACCCAAACCCGTCGGGTTTTCATTCGCACACTGAGCCACTGCGACACGGCGGCCTCACTTACAAGCTTCATTATAGAAAATATATAAAAGAGCGTTATAAGTATGAAATATCTCGCATCTATCTCAAGTTCGCGTTACACTTTCGTTTACAGTCTATTTATTTGCAATGAGAGATTAAGATTATATATTTTTTTGTAATATGTCTAATTAACATACTTCATGTAGAAATATTACATTTTATTAAATAGCTAAAAAGAAAGTATTTTTAAACAAGTATGAGAAGGAGTTCAAAGTTTCTTTTGCTACTGATATTTATAATAGTATTAGGTATCACTATACATAAATAAATATATATTGGAAAATCATTTTGATAGACGAGATACTACAAAAATCTAATTCGCACTCACCATACTGTATAAAATCGGCAATGGCTTTTTCCCTTCGAAGGCTGCTATTGCAACACTCGTCATATAAAACCAGCAGCATATCTATGAGCGTCTCCACGCTCAGCCCCTGGGTCCTTGGACCTTGGAGCCTTCGTGAGACGAACATCGTTTCGATCTGCTTTAGTCGTTTTATGCCTAAAACTGAAAACAAAAAATATCTTTTACAATGGTCGTAAGTACTTATATAGGAAAAAGTTTTAAAAAAATGGACAGATTGGTTTTGAGCTTCACGCTACCGTACCGCCCAACTTTCGAGACATTGCCTGTTGAGAAGCGGAACCGAACACCGCGCGTTGTCTTGTTACCGAAAGCAAAGAAACGAAAATAAATCGTTCTCCCGAGTGGAAATGGAACTAACCTAATGGACAGATCCGTTTATCATTGGATATTATCATAAAAAAAATGTGAAAAATGCATAGAAGATAAAAAGTAAGTAAAATAATTGATTTCTCATTTTACAATATTTAATACCATTAATATTAAATATCATAAATTATAAATCTGTATTTAATCATGTTTGGCCATATCATAGCTAATTTTACGTATCTGCACCAATAGGCCAATTTTAAAAAAGAAAAAGAGTTTCGTTTATTCAATCTTAGCTTTTTAAACATTTCGTTACACGTTCGTAAAAATTTCACCCTTGTCTAGAACATAAACTTTATAAAACTTAGTGCAATAGTATACTTAGTGAAATATCGAAAATAATAATAAATATCGTTTTACTATTCTCAACTTTTATAATGATTTGGGCATAATCCATTAACTTATTTTTGGATTTTGAAATACAAAATACAATACACATATCCTGTATCTAAATTAATAATAATAATATTCCATATGTTAATAATATGACACCATCGGGGCGCAGTCGAGTCATGTATGGCTGAACACGATGTTCGGGTTCAAAAATGTACAAGGGACAGTTATTATTTTAATTTAGACTAGCGTTCTTCTGGCGGTCTCGCTCGCGTGGACTATACCAAAATGGCTTAATCATTATTTAGCCCTAAAAATCTATTTTAATGTTACATACAAATCTTAGATATCCTCGGTTTTACTATAATACAATGTGAATATATAATAAGCTCCCCCTTGTTTACTTACAATTTACTTTACTTTTACTCTATGTATTAGCGAAAACCGCATCAAATTTCGTTGCGTAGTTTGAAAGATTAAAGATAGTTTTATATGCAAACTATAAAGAAATTCACATTTATTACTAAGTTTCATTTATACTACTTCACCTACTTTTTTACATTGTTATAAAAATATATATATAAATATACCCAAATAAATGTACATATATAATTACATAGGCTCCTCATAATTATACAAATACCTAAATAAATTAATTAATATTATAATTAAGACTCCCAATTAAAGTTATGCATTCCACAAATAAACTCTTCAAAGTACGAATGTCTGAGTTCAGCAGCGAGCAGCAGTAATTACTTCTGTGGCTTTACGCGTTTAACAGTAAAAATTATAAAAAACATTACGTTGTAATATGATGTGGAATTGTGAACGTTTCACGCCAGAAACATAAGGGTTGTCGACGGTCGTAAGGATTATAAAAATAATGGAAAACAACAATTTTATGTTATTTCAATCCTTTTAGTATAATTTCTATAAATTTACGTAAAAACATTCGTATAACTCCAAACGCAGTGCCTGGGGGTTCGATCCCCATTCGGGTAATTGAATATATTTAAAGCATTTTATTTTCCTACTCTGATCGACAAACAGCAGGATTCAGTGATCAGTCCACGTAATGTCTCGAAAAATGACCGGAAAATTTGGAATGGAGTGTTTTTACACTATGTTCCCTCTGCCTACCTTGTTTTAAGAGAAAAAGAAGAAAGCTTTTTTTGTAATTCAAATATCACTCGTAAAAATATACTTAATAAGATGCATGAAAGTATCTCGTTCTAGTAACATAAATTGAAACACTTAGTTTTTTAATGAGAAGTTCAATTATCGAATTCATCAAATTAAAATTATTAAATTACCACAGTTACTAAAGTATATTAAATAAGTATATAATTTATACTTATAAAAACGACACAAAATTAATTTGTGCAATCAACAAGTTTCAATTATCATATTATTTGTAAATAAATATTATCAATTACGTGACAACATATTCTGACGAATAAAATTAAAAATATGTGTTTCAATTAATTAGGCCTCCCTTTTATACCTAGTTATATGATTAAAATTAAAATTTACCGGTTCTTCCCAGATCTGAGACATTAACCGGTGATTAAATATAAAAAAAAAAACAGCTTCACACTGTATCCCGCACACAGCATGGTAGGGAGAGGGAACCTAATGTTAAGACACTCCGTTCCACACTTTCTGCCGATTTCTGGAGGTGATAAAATATCTGACGTTCAAAAACTTTTACATATAATAAATTTTCATTTTCAATAAAATTATTTCGACAACCCTAACCCACAGAAAAAAAAAGAGTAAATTAAATTGACTAAAATTCATCAACATAATTAAACATTACTTCACAGAACATCAATTTCAACATAGATACAATCCACCTACAGGAAACTGTGCCAAAACAATGCCGCACAAAGAGGATATCCCATAGCCTTTAACGAACAATAATACGGCACACTGTGCACCCATACCCATAGCCGACGGTGAATCAGCTTATAAAATGTTAATTAATAACGTTATCTTCACGCATCTCTTATAATAGCTTAGCTGATCGAATCCGCAATGAAGAGATACGCAGAATGGCAGGTACTAGCGAGGATGTCACGGTGAGAATGAAGAAGAACGTCCTCAGCTGGTTTGGGCACGTCTAACGAAGTAGTGACGAAGGAATGGCAAAAAAAATCTATGATGGAAAAGTTAGCGGTAAGAGATATAGGAGGAGACCTCGGCTGGCCTTCGAAAACACAGTGTCAAAGATACTGGAGAATGGTCACGTAAAAAGCATGAGGACCCCCCGGAGAGCATGTATGAAGAGGTTGATGACCGTGGTCGAGGCGAAAGAGGTATGTAGAGCCCGTAGTGTTTGGCGCTCCGTTCTCTCTGACTACTCCGCTAGGGATAAAGCGTGAAGCTGTGTTGTTGTTGTATCTTTTATAACAGCAAAAACATAGAGTCAAGACACTCTCTTTACTTTTTCCACCCTTTTCTAGACTCGAATAGCGGAATTTAATGATGGAGTAATAAGAATATCATTGAAATATAAACATTATTTAAAGAAGACATCGAACTCACAACCATCGCTGTGCAGTCAGACATTCTTTTACTATGCCAGGATGTGCACAATTAATTAGTATACACAATAATTAGTTAAAGCTAAACGATAGAACCTTGATTGTTTTAACTGTTTGTATTGTTATCTCACATAAGTTGCGTTCTATGAATTAGTACTTATATTCACTACTAGTTTTTGTCTGCGGCTTCGCTCCCAACGTCAAATGGCCTCAATGTATGGACATGTAGTAGTTTTTGAGAGTAGTGTGTTTAAACAAACAAACTCTTCAGCTTGATAATAGATGTATAGGGTATTTTTGGTTACTTGTTATCAGGCCGAAGTTTCAGTCTATGAATAATTACTAATATTTATTATTTACTTGGTAATAATATACGATTTGGACAATCGATGGCTGTCAATGATGATGAATATACGATTTTAATCAATGGTAAGTTCAGCTTGTTCATTTATCACCTATACGCCTGATTGAATAATACTATGATGGGGCTACAGGTTCATTTTAATAATCATTTTCGTAGGATTGCCATTATTTGATTCAATAATAATATTTCATATTAGTCTTATTTGATAATGGTTAAATATATTTAATATTTTTTGATTGAACTCTCAACAGTCTAGTAATTAAAAACCCGCAATTTCAAGAACTATTAAATTTGCTTGACTTTTAGAAAAAAAAATGGCTTAAAAGCATCTAGTGATCGATGGTAAGCGAAACAATAAACTGCGTATACTACTATAAACGATGTATAAAGCGCACTTTATATTGCACTCCACCGTTCAATGGCCGTGCTTTATGCCGAAAGAGAATTCTGGACGTAGTAATTATTAATAATTCAGCTTCACGCTGTATCCCGCACACAGCACGGGAGGCAGAGGGAACCTAGTGTTAATAGAAGGCATTCCCTATTTTCCACTACATTCTGGAGGCATTGCGTGTTGAGTGGCGGAATCCAACGCCGCACTTATCGCCTCGACACGAGAGCGAAGAAATGAATATATCAATTGAAATAAATATTTCATTTCCTCAAGTGGAGATCAAGCCCACAGCCTCTGACGTTTACAGTCACATACTATGCCTCTGTGCCCCGACTGGCCTCTTTATTGTTTTCTCAATTAAACCAGATACATATACCAAAAACAACCATATCTCACCAAAGTAAACAAAATGGCAATCGAAACATTACAAATAAAAGCCTGCTAAGTGTTACGTTGAAAGGTTCGAAATCCCTGGACTATTTATAAAGTCTTTGTTTCCCTCCATTTGTAATGCAAGTACAACATCTGGCACATTGTTTTTACCCTGCCTTGAAAACAAATGTGTGCGGATGTGCTAATTTTTTATTTATTGCTTGCAGTATGTAACTTTTTTAATATCTTTTTGTTAATGATATAAAATATTTTAATATGTATTGTTATATGAAAAACATGTGATAATAATAATGCTTTTAATTATTATGTAATCATTCTTAAAATGAGGAAAATAATAATAGGAAGTTCTAATATTTACAAGTTATGCATGTAACATAGTGGAATTATTTTATTAATATATGTACAATATGGTAACAATTATTTATTAATTACTATTATGCAGCCTAAAGCAAAATAAAGAATAAAAATATTACTTAGACTATAGAAAAGAAATGTTTCATATTATGTACATACAGATAATGATAATATCAATTGCAGATATACATCAAGTACTAAAGATAAGTGCTTGTGATCTATATGATATACATTTTGATTGAAAGTTTTGTTTAAAATAAATAATAGTAATGTGGTATTATATAATATTTAAAAAAATGTCTAAGCAGGCAAGGAGGACCTAGTGTCAGACAGTTCTCCACTTTCTGCCTTAATTCAAGACATTAAATGTTGATTAGCATTTTGTAGCCAGAGCAAAGATTTTTTTTTTTCCATGATGGTAACAGATCCAGCATTATGCTAACAGTCTGATGCTGATACTGAACCACAATATCTAATAATATTATGAATAATCAATCTACTAAAATTATATTTCTTGTAATGAAAAAAATACATAACATGAATAGAAATAATTGAAAACTAGATTAAATTAAAACACAGAATTATTAAAATTGTTAACAAACTTAAAATCATATAGTAATTGGAATAAATAATCATTATAATTTAGTTTAAAATTTAAATTTTCAATAGCCTAAAGAGAATTCAACACTTCCGCTAGACACATTTACTTTAATCTGTTACATGTTGATAATGATAATGACCAAAACATTACTAAAACAAAAACATGTTACAACTGATAATTGTTTTTCATAATATTATTAAGTATCTTTGTATAACTGTCTTTTTTTATATTTTTAGCTTTAAGCAAACTTAAAATAGTTATTACTTCAACACTTAAAAAAATATTTTCTTTAAATTATTAAAATATTTCAATTAAAATAGCTATAAAAAAAATATTGGAGTTTTTTCTTAAATTACTTTTTAACTATTGTAATCCATGAAACATAAACAGCTGCATATTATAGAATAGAACAGAATAAAATATACTTTATTGTATAATTTAAAACATATAAACAACTTTTACTATTAGATAAAGAAATTAACTGTTTAGAAACTATAATACTAACGAATTAATAAATATTTTCTTTTAATAATAGCCTTGACCAATAATTATCCAAGTTTTAATCATGATTTAATTAAAGCAGTTGAAACTATGAAATTAATAGTGTATTCTCACCTGGTACATTATTTGTTGGGGCCAACGCCCAATCAGGGGAGGAATCCTCTTCATCAGACATGGTGGTACACTTATCTCACAATCAAATCACCAAAACACTGTATGGCATGTCCTCAAACACTTACACTTAATGAGATTCACACGTAAAATTAATAACACCTAATGTTTATTGTATTGGTCCGAATATTTTGCTCCATTTTTCAATTAAGTTCCTGTAATTGTTAATAAATGCTAAGTACCTAATTAAATTCTTATCTTTACTAAATAAAAATAGTGTTTTTTATAAGACAATATATAATAAATATTCATCGAAATATACAGAATTAGCTTTGAAAATAATATTTTATTTATAGAGACTGTCACCCAATTGAGTGGGTGTTGTCCAAACTATAGAGTTCTAAATTAGGTAAGTATCATATCCCTCTGAATATTGAACTTCAAAACAAATGTAATATTTGGTCTATTATTTTACCAAAAGTATAATAAGACTTGTAAATAAATACTGCACTGAAGGTCCAGTGAACAGGCTAACAGGAAATCAAAGGTTTTCACCATTGTCTACTTATTCAAAGGCAACTAATGCTTTCTATTCGTATATTACAAGGTTGCGAATGTCAGTTGATATTAGTACGCTTTCGCAACCTTAGATTTGAACTTTATTTAGACAGCATAGCATTATATACACAAAAAAAAACTAAAGCTGAAAGCCGATGACATATCGATACGTTTCCGCATTATGACTATAAATAAAACATAATATACATTTACTAATTAATAATGTAACTCATTTGCTAATTAATACGATTTTTTACGCTCTAAAAATTTGTTGTAAGGGTTCAAATAAGGTAGCACAAATATCTTAACCTAAATTTATTCTATCGATTGTTATGCAAAAACACTACGATGAGTCATCAATGTCACTATTATAGCACAGTTACATTTTATATCTGAAATATTCACCTGACTAAATTTTAAACTTTAGGTAATTTTAGATAAAACTATTATTTTATAGCATGAAAATAATTTTCGAGTCTTTCGAAAGCAGACATTTTCCTCGGGGAGTCGAAGATACTAAAAATGTTACCAGAATCATAATTATAATTGTTATTTATAACAAGAATATTTTGTTACATTAATAAAAAAATATAATATTCTATAATATACAGAAAATAAAATATATTTATAGAACTATTTATCATATAAATTTTTATAGTATTTAAAACTAGTATAACTTGTAAAACAAAAATTGTAAGGTACTGTAATAAAAAAATATTTGTAAGTAAATGTCGATTTAATCCATATTATCAGGAGTATCTATATATTTTTAAATTACTTATATCCACATAGTTTTACAATTATTGTACTTATAGATACATTTATTGAAAATAACATCTATTGAACAAAACAATAAGTGTTTGTATGGACTTTCCAATTTATTGCATAAAACAAAAGCTTATTTTAGGAAATTAAGACATATAAATACAAAATCATGTATTTACAACCTTATTATTAATAAACATTAATCAATTTACTTAGATTTTTCTCTTTACAACTTCTAACTTTTTCGCTGTCGTACCTTTTTATAACTTAACTTTGTATTGGAATTGCTAAATTCAGAAGTCGTCAAACTGGCAACGTCCTTGCTTGATACAACACCGGAAATACCTAAACCTAACGTTCTTTTTTAGTAATTTAATTAGAAAAATAAGTAATATTTAGCATTCTTTGCACAACATAATATTTTATTAAAAATAATTAATTTACTTTGAAAAATTTTTTTTACAAGTTATATTTTAGAATTTTTATAATAAATTCCATTTTAAAGAGCGTCTCAACTGACAGAGCGTCATTGTACGTAATGGAGTCGATCTTTTATTCGACTAAGTTGTGATTGAAGTTATTAAGGATTTTTATACAAATATCACATAAAATTGTGTATAATTGTTTATTGTTGGAGTGAAGCTTACACGTAGAAGTGATTTATGGATACCAAGGCTGAAAAAACGTGTATATACAACCTCATTTTTGCCTCAATGGTATGTGTGCCATCAAAATATTTTGGAAAGTTTACTATAATTCTATTTACAACGTGAGATTTAAAAAGTACCTATTGTATAAATCAACTTAAGACCATTAATAACAAAGTTCTCGTATTAATATTTTGTAAAATCTTTAAGAACAAGCAAGTATTCTTAAGCTTTGTCATTCGCGTAACTGGGTAGCTGCACGAAAGGTCATGCATTCATTTGTCTTTTTATTTTCAGAATGATTGTAATGCAAGTGCCAATATGGGATTGTTAAATATACGCTAACATAACGTAAATATTTATTTTGGTTGCCGAAACACGCGGGTTAATGGTTTTACGAGGGCAAGTTTGTTATCCAACGTCAGATGAAGGGATGGCTTCTGACCAACCTGTGAAGAAAAAGCAAAGAATTGATGGTCCTGACATTGACGATGGGAGTGACAAATCTGCTGAGGACATACTCACTGATATTTACGATTCAGAAACACCACCTGCCGATAATTCTGGAGATTATACATCGAGGAATGGTGAATCTCCAGATAGCGGGACTGTGAGCGAGGATGCAGTTGACTGTTCTTCTATTTTAAGGCTCCCTAGTGATACAAATGTTGACATCTTACCTTCATGCTCCAATGATATACCTCACTGGACTGCGGCTGATGACACACTGCTGGCTGAACTCAGAATTATACAAAATGCTTTAGTTGAACAATGTTTGTGTGGTTTTGATGAAAATTCTCTCTGTCAATTGTTTGACAGGAGATTACATATAGCATCGTGGCCAATAACATGTTCCCTCACTTACCTGTCAACCATGCAACTTATGTTTGATATATATCTGAAGCAAAATAACACAGGCACTATATGTTCAAGGTTGATGTATGCATGTGACTTGTTTGTGAGGAACAGACATGATTGGATCAGTGAGGTTGTGGAACTATCGGAACACAAAAGTAAGTTTATAACATTTGTAGCATGTAGAGTATTAGCTAGCTTTCTAATTGTTTCCAAGGATACTGTTGATGAAAATTGGTTACAACAAATAACAGAAAATATATACTTGTTTGATAGGATAAATAGGATCACAGTACAAAAAATAAACTTTAGCTTGGACATCATTAAGAGGATAGTTGAATGGAAAGATGTTGTGCAGCATCCATTAGAAGAGAGTAGCCTTGTAAATACATCTGGTAGTGTCCAAGTGGCAGAGGATAATCCCTTCAGAAGTGGTCCAAGTTGTGGTAGCAGTAGTAACAGTGCACAAATCCCCTCTAGTTCCCGTAGTGATAATTTACACAGTGCTTTCTCTAATTTACAAACACATAGTAGTTCACCGTCAACATCTTCAGGCGACAACGTTGATAGTAAATCTGTACAGTTTCAACTTAGCGAGCCAGTGTTAAAGTTTCCCCTTGACACATCAAATACTAGTATGGACCATTCTGAGTCTCCAGAACCCCCCCAGAGGAGGATAGAGAGAGTGAATGAGCATGGTTGTGTTACAGTTATACTGACCGACTCTGAATCGTTCGATACATCCCATATTAAATGTTTAACGATAAAAACGTTAGAGCAACACTGGCCAATATTGGTTAAAAATATGAAACTGCTTCTTCTAAGGTACCTGAATTTATCTAATGCTGAAAATTGTATATTAACATTCTTTTCCCTATGGGAGAACATTATTAGTGTAAAGGCGAATCTCTCAGTAATAGATACGAAACCATTTTATGCAGACTTACAAGGATTTGTTGATCTTCTACGTAACACAATGCTGCCAAGCTTAATATACACACAAATACTCAGTTTGTTTAATGAAGTTCTTTGCTATGGCTCAACACTGGCTCTTCAAGATATTTTACCCGAAGAGATATGTTGTCTTGCGCATTCTATTGTAAGATATGTTAAAGACTTTCGATTACTAAGTGAAGTTAGCGTTCAAAGCAGTAGAAATGGGTTTGGTTTCTTGGGTCACGACTGTACTGTCATCCGTGATTATTCCCTAGGAGCTGAGGTAGCGCCTTTGTCCTCATCTATCCAATTAGTAGACCAAAGTTACGGTGACGAAGACAATGATGATACATCGCAATCTCGTAGCGAAGTAGACAAAACCATGTTACAAAGAATGTCCTTGTTAGTTCTAAAGTCAGTAGCAGTCACTGTGAAAGAAATGCGTTGTGATTCCTCTGACAGTTCGATAGATTCATCAGATTACAATGCAATTCAGGATATGCAAATCGTAGAAAGATCGATTCGAGATGTATTGAAAAAGTTAGATGTGTTCATTAGAAATCGATTGGAATTTCATCCAGAAACACCTTTCACGAAGATGTTGATCCATCTCTTTAGTGAACAAGACGATTATCTTATTGAGTCCATGGTGTGCACTTTAGATATTACTGTAGGTATTGTCTATAGGAATTCCATGTATCCTGACTTAATACCCATGTTGAATCCTATCATATCTTTTATAGAGTTCCTCAAAGTAGTGTCCCATGATAGCGATGTTTTATTAGACTATCTTGTAAGCAATGAAACATGTTTTTTATTGTATTTGTTGAGGTTTCTAAAATATGTCAGAAGGAATTGGCCTAAGTTCTTGGAGTCTTGCCAACAAGCTGACTCAGGAGGTACGAGAGGGTTAGATGATACAATGAGGGTTTTAATTCGGCTCCGTTTACAAATCAGTAGGCTTGTATCGAAATCTCTATTTCCATATAATATAAGCCCTGTTCTACGACTGCTGGAGGTTTGTGAAAGTTTATATGAAGGAAATGAGTTTAGCTGAGAAATAGAACTTTGAGCTTATATTAATTAGCAATGGTACAAATGTTTACTTTTTCTTCTAAATTCAAATGTTGTATATAAAAAATGTTATTAAATGTATGTAACAGCTCTTTACATTAAGAATGCATTAATTATTCAACAATGAAAGTTTCATCAAAATATGTTATAAATAATTTCTGTGTTGTTATTATTGTAATTATATTTTTTGATGGTAATTAAAAGAAAACGGTTATAACTTTCACTTGAAAATTTCTTTAAGACTGGCAACATAATTGACATTCCAAAATTTGTTGATTGGCTTTGATTTAAGTAATTATTAGATTTGAATATTAAAATAATTTATATTAATTATAATGTTGTAATTTTCGTGTCCATATAGTAATTAGTTTACTCAATGACGTCTTCCCAGATTAAATGTTTTTTTTAATAATCTTTAATTTGCAATTTTTCGATAATAAAAAAACAACATATATTTTGTATACTTTTTTATACAAATAATAATTTTAAAAAAATTAAGTGGATTTTATGAAATAACTATTTAAGTGCCTTATTGCAACATTGGTGCTTAACACTTTATTGTAGTTGTATATGTACTTTATATTTGTTTACGATAAATAATAATTTAATTTATCATATACTTAATTTCTAAGGTAATTTAGCACTAATTTATTATATTATTTGTATATTTGTAGCTGTAATGCATATAAGATGCGGGTTTTAATTATGTTTTCTACTAAATTATATTCCATGTCACAATGTAAATATATCGCCATCAATTACCATTTAATATGTAACTTTAATCAGTATTAATACAATATCATAATTTATATAAATATATATATATACATTCATAATAATTATAGCTAATAATTTTTGTTTACTTGATAAATTCATTAAATTGACTGCAATCTTATAAATATTTTCTTTTCCATTATTAAAAATAAAATGAATTTATCAACTATGATAACTTGGTATTGTGAATCTTAAACATATAACAAATTTATTTAAAACCTCAGTCATATTTTTTCACTCTTATTATAATTAAATATTGAATCTCAATTATGTTCAATGAATAGAAACAATCAAAAGTATACAACAATATGAAACTAATATAAAATAAGAAAATAAAATGTACTTTAATAATAATCTTGCCAATAATATTATAATCAGAAATTAACAAAATTATATTCAATAATTTAAGTTTCAATGTAAAATAATATAAAAATGAATTTAAAAAAAATCACAATTAATGTACTTAACTCGATTTTTATAAATAATTGTTCCTTATATCATAAAAGGCAGTATAATAAAAGTGACATCAAACATATCCAAAGTTTTTTAGTTTTAATTTCTTCTTCATTTATTCATCACTGATAAAATTTTTACATTTTTTTTTTTTCACTTTTTCTGTACTGTATTATGACTTGTGTATGCATATTTGTTTTGTCAGACACATCTGAATAGCTAATATTGTATTGTTAATGTTGTAGTAATGGTATATTAAAATAACAATAAAACAAAATATTTTTGTATATGATCCATAGTATTTGGTTTAATTTCAAATATTATATATATATTGTACATAGGTCTTCTGAAATTAAGGTAATATCTATGTTACACAAAAAATCCTCTGTCACCCCAAACCTGATCACTCAGTGGATTTGGATACATATATATTATCACATATTGAGGATAAATAATATTACTCTATTTCTATACCTTTTTCACATTGCATCTTTTCTAACCGATTTTAGAAATGAAATTACTTTTATTTCGAACCTACAAACATGGTAGTGTAACCCAACCCATTAAATCCCAACTCCCACTGCATGGGGCCTTGATTATATTACACATATTTACAATTATTAAAGTATCTGATTGTAGACGCGACGGTTGTAGGTTCTATTTCCATTCTGTAGAACAAATTATTTTCACTTCCTCGCTCTGGTACCGAGACAAAAGCGTGGCGTAGCGTCTGGAAGATTTGACTGGCAGTCGGGAACGGCGTATCTTAACACTAAGCTAAGACATTCCAACGAAATATATGCTGGGAAACAGTAGAAGTGAAACTTCATCTTGGACCGACCGCAACACTTTTTCGTGAGAGAAAAAGTCTTAAATCACCGTCTAGAAGTTTCACTTGAAAAATACTGAACTAAAAAGACTAAGCAAAACAAAAAAAATACTTTCGATAATACACATACTTCCTTTAGAATATTCGTTCATATCTACTAGCATGGGTACTCCATGATTTATTAAAATAGACATTTATCTTAGATTCTAAAGTTTTTGTTTAATTATTTTTGTACGACTCTAGGGTGGAGTGTTTCTTTTTCAAAAGCTATTCTGTTTGCCCTTTCATATCATCAAATAAAGCCAAGATGGAAATCTCCGACCTAGTTTTTGAGAATAGTCTATTTAGGGCGAACTAGGCCAGCTCGCTTGACCTAAAGTTTTCTTTTATCTATTATTATAGATATTGTTGTCATGTTCTAGATTCAGGTATATTTAGAATGCTTAGAATGCTTGTATGATATTTTCGTTTCTTGCTATGGTAACAAGACAGCGAGTTGAATTTGGCCATTCGACGCTTAATGTCTCGAAAATTCGGCGGAGAGCGTGGAACTGAATGTCTTTACACCATGGGCATAGGCAGAGTGAGACGGGTGGGCCGTGCCCACCCCAGAATAGTCTTGTGTCCAGCCCAGAAATATTACTAACAAAAATAACATTTACGCGTCCATATCCGTTTAAGCTAAAGCCCAGGCCCACTCCAGAAAATATCTCTAGATATGTTAATGCTTAACACTAGGTTACCCTACCTACAGCGTCTCTATAAATTCTGAATACGATGTGAACCAAAAAAATATGACATACAGTTATTTGATTAAACAATGCCTATAATATAGTGATTAAGGAATTATTAATTTGCATTAGATAAATTAACTTCCAGATCCAGAACAAATACCCTCTATAGTTCATCATACAAATCTTTCATACTTAGTCGAGAATCGAACTCACATTTTCTCTTTTACCAAATTTGCTAGCATCTATACCACGGCCAGTCGTGTGAAAGTTAATTCAATCTCGTTTTTAAATATTTTTTTGTTAGACAGAAAATATTTGGACTTAAGGTACTTATAAGAAGTTTGCCGGAAGCGACATTCGCGTTATAGGCATTATTAAAGGTAAAGGCGCAACGATCGATTGCGTGCTACCTGGGAATGGGGATCGAGGAATTTAGTTGCAAATTATGAGGATATTTTAATGGTACACATCCTTTATGGTGAGTTGAAAAGTTTTAGGCTTCTGGGTGTTATTATTGTTTTATTTAGTTTGAATATATTATCTTTTAGAATTTGGCGTAGGTAATAACTTAATAAGTATTGTAATATTATATTTGCAAAAATCTAACTTTTTGTTTTTAGCTTATTTAATTTATATAAACACAATTACATGGTTTTGGGTTTACGCAATTTTCAAAGTTTTGTACGGAGCACGGACTCCGTAAAAGGTCTTGGTTTTAAATGTCTGCAGATATATAGAGATAAAAAAAATATTTAATATATCTTGTACACTTATAAAACATTACAATCTTTCACTGAACTCCAGGTATTTTCCCATATATTAGGGGAGACAGAGGGAACCTAATAGTAAGACATTGCGTTGCCCACTTTTCGCCCGCGCGGGAACGCCGCCGCGCTTTGTTTACCAGAGCCGGGAAATAGTAATCATTTAAAAGTAAGTGATCTTTCCCCAAAGTGGAGATGGAGATGACAACCGTCGCGTTTACAGTATTAAAAATAATATAAATCATATTATTTTTAAGTTTCATCTAAAAAAATCCAATATAAAAACGAGTTCACTTGACCTATTACCCCGGATGTGACCTGATACGCTGGAGTGGCACTAACTCGCTATACAGTGCACACGTATTACGGTATCCAGATTAATTGCATGACTTGCTCCAATTAAAATTTAAAAGGAAGACTGCGTGGCTGTGCCAACTCGCGTAGGTAGAGGTCGTTATAACACATTTTTCAAATGATTTAAAATACGTTATTATAGATTTTTTTTTTAAATTTTGTATTATAAAAATATTTTTTATGAATATTTTTATTTTTTATGAGGACAAGTGAGACTTGTGGGCTTGTGATACCAACTCGAGGAAATTAAATATGCGGCTGTTTTATTACTTAAAAGTTTTTAATTAAGAAGTTACTAACAATTTCAAAGAAATACAAATAAAAATATAAAATGTGCGTAAACTTTATATAAATAACTAAAGTCCTATAGAGGGAGACCTATCTTTGTTACATGGTAAACAGCCTATGATACCAATGCCCTCAGACCTGAACGGCTACTATATTAGACTAATAAGAATAACCCTCAAAATTACAGCTTTGCTAAAATGACGTAGGTCTGGGGGCCCTGGGATCTGTCTAAAACCAAAACTATATTTTTTAAGTATCAATAGCATTACTCGATTAAAAACATTTGTGTGTACTTATGTACGCAAGTTATACTTCTTTTTAACCGACTTCTGTAAGAAAAGGAGGTTGTCAATTCGACTGTATTTTTTTTCTAAAATCCTTCGCATTATTCTATGCTTGTAGAGAAAGAGACAGTAATAAAAGAAAACAAAAGTATATTTTAATATATTGAAAAAAAGTTTTATTATACCGCATTATCTACTTAAATAAATGTTATTTAAATATCACGAAAAAATATTTGTGTACAATTACAAAAACTAAAATATTGACATGTCGTTTGTAGCTAATTTCATGGTGTCAGTTTTCCATGCGCGCGCATTGCAAAAATCTACTCTCATCATTTTTCTCTAACGCACCAAAAGAAGTATAACATATGCATACATATTCAAATATATTTAAAACACAAATAAATACACTTTTACTATGTTAACAATAATGTTATCAGTAAGTAAATAAAGTGTTCAAGAATATATAAAATATGTGCGACTCTAATCACCAGTTTTGTGGGTTCCATTCTTATTCGGGGGAAAGAAATTTTTAATACATCGAGGCAAACTGCAGCATGCAATTCCTTAAGAATTTGCTGGAGAGGGGAAAGGAATGTCTTAATGGGAACTGAGTTTTTAACTCTAGCTTCTCCTCCTGCTTCGTTCGGGATACAATGTGAAGCTAAAAAAAATTACACAGCGGGACTTGAAGCCTCGCCTTTCGGAAATCGCCTCAGACAGACGTAAGGTATAATGTATAAAGAGAGCACAAAAACAAACACAATATATTTAATATATTTATTTTTCGTAGTCAGACTTCTTTTCTTTTTTTTTCATTATCATGATTTTTAAAATATTGTACCTACATACAATAATTAAGATTTAGTGGATTTTCACAGATCTAGTGGATTTAAAACTATTTGAAGGTAACAAATGTATTTTAAGGTATTGAAGTCTTGGTAATTATGAATACTTTATAAAAAAAAATCAAAGTAATGTTGTTTAATAAAATATGTATGCTCACAAGAGCATATTGTATTCATATAAATAACAAAAAAAAACTAGTCAATGCAAATACATACATATAAAATCATAAGTAATCGTCATACACACAAACAAATAAAAAACAATACCTAATCTGACTCACTAAAAGAGACCTAACTGGTAAACAACGATGTTTCATGATAGATGTTATCCAAACAAAAAATACACACTAAACTTTTTTTAATTCATAATTTGACAAAGGTCCGAACACATTGGACCTATTTAATTATTATTAATAAGATTTATTATTATTATTTTACAAATATTTAATTATATTTAATGACTTAATTTCTACCAACTATATTATTTACGCAGTAACTTCTAACACAATATTTTGACCAAACACTACTGTCATTTTAGTAAGTACAGTACAGCGTCAATTATCCAAACGTCGATCAACCGGATAACCCTTTATCCGAACTACTAAGCCAGCCAAACTGGTGCGTTCGTAACCCTTATCATTGCTTTTGAACACTTGTTTGAAATAGTACTTGTCATTTCACACTCGGTATGATACTTCATATAAGGCGCCTTATAAACTAAATTTCGTTTAAAAAGTCCTAAACGTTGGCTTGAAAATATAACATAAGGATAGGTATAATTTTTAACTTAATAACAGTTCGATTATCCGAACATCCGTGTTCCCTAATTAATTCGGATAATTAACGCTCTACTGAATTCTCTTTTGGCAATCACAATTATAAATAATATTATCACATATCTAAATTTTAACCAAAAACGTTGCAGCGAAAAATCGAGCCAATTAATTGTCTCAATGAAATTGAATTCCACTATAAGATGTGTAGTAGAGCAGGGTTGTCAAAAAGAACCTACTACTGTAAAAGCAAGACACCCTATTCTCTAAATTCCGCCAGATTTCGAGACATTCCGTGTGGGGTGGCGGAACCCAAGGTCACCCTACATCTTACACGATCAGGGTAAATGAAAATAATTTTTAATAATAATTTCCCCGAGTAAGAATCGAACCCACTACCATTTACAATGTTTATCAAAAACCATTATTTGGATAACAAATCTCACGTTCCGCTATCACTATACAATTACATACATAGCACAACAAAACCTACATACACACATCATATGAACAAACAAACGAACTTACAAAATAACTCAGGTATCATAATCCTCGTCTATTTGCAAATCTCCTGAATTCAAATTATCTATATCCAAAAGAGGCACTACAGTGACTACTTTAGCTTCATTATTCTTCTTTATATCAACCTTAGACTTAGAGTTCTGTCGTTGCAACTTCTTGTTTTTAACACCAACTATACTAGCTACTGTTGTGTCTAACACTTTGATTTCTGGCTTGGCTAAGTTCTTAGAGAAGTCAATATTCAGTATTGGGGTTATGGGGGTCCGGGGTGGTGTGTCTTGCCTTACATCTACATAGAACGCGGGGTTGTGGTCCGCCTTTGACACAATTTCGTCTAGGGTCTCCACCGGCGTCAAATTAATGTAACTAGACGTCGACGGCTGAGGACTCGCGTACGTTGGATTCACTTTTATCACACTATTGTGTTGTACTTCATCTGTTACTAGAGTTTCTTGGTAGAAATTAGCTGTAATAATTCCTTTATCTTCTTTCTTAGTTAAATCTATGGCTGTTTCTGATGTGATAGTTTCGTTTTTGGGCTTTATATCGGTTTCAGCGGACAATGCTCGTCTGAAGTTTTCCTTTGGCGCTGTTATAATTTGTTGTATTTTAACGTCGGAGCTGCTAGAGCTGTTTGAGTCTTCTCTGGCTATCCGTCTTGGTACTGAGGTGTCTGAAAATCTAATAAAACAACACTGCGTTAATTAATTATGTCTTTCAGTTTGATAATTATTTCTATATTTAGAATTATTATATATATATAGGCCAAAACACGGGGTTAGGCTCCGCCAGCTAAAGCACAATGACTATGAAAGGGAATGGTAGTGCCTGAACGCTAAGTTGAGAACTTATACTTACTGATACATCTAGATTTAAATATAGTAAATATAGGTAAAATGTCTGCATTATTTGTATAACAAACTTACTTATTGGAAATAATAAGAAACAAAAATTAATCCAACATAAAAAAATCTATCAAGTTTATAAAATTAACAATCTTATGATTCTTAATCATAATATGTATTATGTCTTTTCAACGAAATGAAACTACTTACAAATTGATGTGTTTGTATCTACTATACCTATACAACAATGCATGCATTAAAAACACACATCCTATATCTTATAAAACAAAGTCGCTTTTCGTGTCTGTCTGTTGTTTCTAACTCTTCTTCTTCTAAACCACCCAACGGATTTTGATGCGGTTTTCACCATTAAGTCGAGTGTTTTTCGTAGAAGGTTTATATATAGTTTATTATTTGTACATTCTTATTTAAATTAACATAAATACGATAAATGTGTATAAAGTCCTACCCGTTGAGACACTATCGCGCATGCGCTGTTCTAATGGTAAGTACTACATGAAAAAATGTACTGGAGTATTGTTTCTCTTAATAAGATCTACAAAAAAGTCCGCGACGGCATATTCGTATCTTTTAAGAATAACGTGTAGTGATCATTTTTCTGTCTAAAAATAATAATTTCAATATATTTTTTATTGTGAGGGATATTTTTGCATAATGGTATTAATCCTTATCCTTTAAAATACTTTATTAAATTTCTACGTTAAACGAAGATAAAATTTGCTTTTTACAATATTTCCAAATTGCGAATAGTTTTACAGAAAAACGCATTTAATTGTTGACACATTCCGCCGTTGACACATCAGCTGTATGTTACTCAACTTTCACTTTTCCCTTACACTCAGCATATAAATAAGTATATTAGTTACGTTGGCCATTTAATGTAGATCAAAACTGTCTTTTACTGTTTTTCATTTTAATAATACTTTAGAAGTTGTTATAATATCAAAAAAATCCTGGCTGCGAAACGGCTTGCCACTCGCCATGCGTCCGCCACGCCCGCCTGCCTTACACGCATCGGTGGTCCAGTGGTAGAATGCTCGCCAGACACGCAGGCTGCCCGGGTTCGATTCCCGGCCCATGCATTCTATTTAATTTTCCTCACAGGTAGCCACGTCGTGCTTGCTTTTCGTCAGGGACAGAATACCCCCTTCAACATTAACCACAAGCTTGAAAAAAAAACCCGCCTGCCTCTATAGCAACGAAGATATATGCGTTTGCACGTATTGGATAATTGGAGTTGAATGTATTATTTCAGCGCTATATATTTGGTTCCATATTTTTTGTAGTAGTTATTAGTAGGTAGGTTTTTGTTATAAACAAAAACCTACCTACTAATAACTATTTCTTCCGTTTAAAAATAGTCATTTAACTATCTAAAAATAGTCATTTAAATATATTTAATAAATACTTGAAAAGATTAGTAGCACAGATTTAAAATTACGGTACCTATTAAAAAATCCTTGCTGTATAAAACAATTGGAAAATCCTTATTGAAACTACGAAAATGCGGGTTGCATTAGGGTTTAATTAATTTTCACATTATCTTAAGTGCTTTGCAAACATACATTACATGAATAATCCAGTAGTTAAAGCGGGCGAAGCCGCAAGAGGGTCGCTAGTTTGTAAATAAAATTAACTCTATGTCGGTCGTTCTTAAATAAATGATAATTAAAATTTGAAAACTTTTAAGGCTTTGGAGGATCAAGTAAGACTTCAGTGTTTTATTTCACATAGATAGATCATAATATAACAAAGAAATATATAGGTACACTACGATTTGACAGGGACATTTGAAGTTACTTATGCTTAACTTTAAACATATTAAAGCCACAGAACCAGTTGGTCAAAAAAACATGTAATTTCTAGACAATAAAGGCACCTTTTTTAGCTGCATCCCATTCACAAATAGGGTAGGCAGAGAGAACGTGCGACCTACAGTAAAGGTCCTCAAATTAGGTAACCTGATCTCAAATTCGCGCTTTGCCTTGTGAATGAAAATATTAAATATTTAATTTTTCTTGAGTTCCGAACACACAACCGTCGCGTTCATTGACGCGCGTGCCTCTGCGCCGCGGCAGACGCATAAATAAATAAAAAATATTTTGATATAAATTACCTAGATGAATTTGGGGAGCTTTCACAACTCAACATTTCTCTTTCTTCCGCTGCTGTAACATCGGGTATGTTTTTAACCTGAAATAGAGAAAATTATAAACATATTACATTTTATGTATAATTGACATTTTTCCTAATATAATGTAGTATAGCTTTAATTTTCCTCAATGTTTGCATTTTTAATTAAATGGCGTAAAAACGCCGTAAGCTATGCCTACTGGAATGGAGTAACTTAACATTAGTTTCCTAGTCTCTCTCTGCCTACCCTGCAACATGCGGGATACAACATGAAAATAAATTAAAAAATATAGAAAGCAAATTATGATATTATTTACAACTATTTTCTTAAAAACCGATGTAAGAATTAAAACATTATTTATAAAACACATCACTTTTGTTAAAGTGCAAAATCAATTAAGAAGAGTTAATTATCTTCCCCAGTCAGTTCCCCAAATTATGTCAAATTGGTATAAATTTTATTTTTGCAATTAATAGATTATTTTTATTGACATTAGCATTATTAATGTGAACATGAACAGGTTTATTTGCAACTTCTAATACTTATAACAGATGTTTTCTCATTATCCTAGCTGATTAAAAAGCAATTATGTTAGAATTATTTATATGCCTACAAATATAGAAAATTTAAATTCTATCACCTAATTAAAATCTTATAACAAGTTATTATTTCTTACCAAATCCCTTAGAAAGTCAAACCGCGACTCGGAAAGTATACATTGCTTCACATGAGACGGACTGAGGGTCTTTGCATTCCTTTGCATTGTCACTTGCATTGCTTTACTTAGTAGAGACTCCACAAACAGCTCTAGGGTGCGAGGTGTAATTATGAACAGAGATTGTTAAAGAAATTGTATATATTATAACATTTGTAAAAGTATTCAAATATAAAAAAGTATAGGCAGAGGGAGAAGTGATTTTTGGATGGTGGATCTCAATGCTACGCGCTTTGTTTACGAGAGCAGATAACTATAAATCATTTAAATATAGTAATTTCCTCAGGCAAGGATTGAACCTACAATCATTGTTTAAAGTCAGATAAATATTTATGTTCCTAGGACATAAGTCTCAAATTATTTTATGAATAAATAACATATTAATAAGCCAAATGTCTTCACATAAAACAATTAAATTTATTTATCAAGAAATTTAATCTAAAAGTCACAGGTGATGATAAAAGCTTTCTTGGAACTGTTTATATTTTATATTATAATACATATATTAATGTGAAATATAAACTAAAATCAATGAATATATATTATAAAATATTTGCAAGAGTGTTAATAGTATAGTTTATAAAATATACTCCTTTTATTTATAGCTTCAAACTGTATTCAACATCTGGCAGTGTAAGGAGAAGAAACATGATGTTAAGCACCTCCATTCTTCACACACTGCCATATTTCAAGACAATGCATGTTGAGTTATATAATTAATTGTTATGCTTTATTTTGTTACCAGAGCAAAGAAATTAAAATAATCCCCAAGTGGGAATCAAACATACAACCATCGCATTTATAGCCAGAAGCTGTGTCATGCTGTGCCATGATGGCCTCATAATTAAAATATGAATAGTTCAATGTGCTATGAAAAGCTACAAGAATAAACATAGTTAAATTAATTTGCATAAATATAATATTATCTAAACAATATTACTAGCAATTTAGTTAAAGGTGAATGTTATTTAAATTACAATATTTCACATAACTAATTTCTCTAAATAATAGGTATTATTATGGTCTATATTATAGTTAATGGCTTATAGATAAAATCATCATTACTGACAGTGGTTTATTAAAATTTACAGCCTGATATCTCTACTTTTATACTTTTAATAATGAAGATATATAAAAAAATATCTTTAAATGTCTTTGTATCATTTAATTTAAATAGACAAGACAACAATCTATACTTTGTTATTGTTTAAATTCAAGACACACATTTATAAGACAACTGTCTTAAACAATATTATCAAACTAGATAACTGCGCAATATTCAAAAGGAATAATAACGATAGCAAGAGGATCTGGCAATATAAATAATGTCACCTAGAGAAGTCCTTACATACTATATATGAATGTTTGTATTATATACAACGATTTTATTGAAGTCAATTGAAAAGGATATAGATCATAATTGGCACAGCTTGTGCTACCTTTCCCACTTCTTCGTCAGTCTGCATTATCTTCTTAATTCGTCCCTATAAGCAAACAATGTCATGATATCACCAATCTCTCATAGAACCGACAAAAACAAGCCCCTTTATCTTGTTATTATAGACGTTTTCGGCAACTTTAAACTTACAGCTGGAAACCTGGCATTGTATTTTCTTTTCTTCGACGGCATAGCGATGATCTGTTCACTTTAGCACTATTTTAAGATTAAAATAAGCTCACTTCGCCATAGCACTGTTACACTTCTCGCGCATTTTTGAGGTTATAAAAGGGGGACGTTCGCAGCCTACTTCATTTATATACCAATCTGACAGTTTTCCACCTCTTTTTACAAACAACTTTTCAATTATATGGCAATTGTTTTGTTTATTATCTATCTGTCTTAATGTTGTATAGAGTTAAATATCACCACGATTTTTTAAAGATTTATAACATATTTATTTTTTTATTTACTATTTATTAAGTGCAGTTAAGGCTTAGTCTTTTTTATATTAACTTACCATCATGACATTAATTATTAATTATGTACCTTAATAGTTTACTTTTATGGAGTATTATTATAATTAAACTATAATAATAAAAATGTGATTTTCTGGCAATTTTTAACCTAGACTTTATACTTTGCATAAAAAATGTTTACATATTAATTATTAATTTCACACAATCTAAAACGACAACCCTCGCAACAAGAAACCTTCATCAGGGGCTTCAGGTCTCAGCGTGTGTAGTGTCATTTGTCAACTGTCAATTGTCATGCAAAATGGCGTCGTTATCGAGGTACGTTTTACTTAATTTAAAAAATTGTTTTATACCTAAATATTAATACTATGTTGGTCTAAATAGCATTTCATATCGTTCATATTGAACGAGAAATATAACTGGAAAGAATTTAATTCCATCTTATAAATTTACGTGGTTATATTTGTGTCGTCAATGTTTTATAAAAGTTTGATAAATATAATCAACTATGTTACTTACATATTATTTCTCTAAAATTTTATAATTTTCTTTTTAGTACTGCAGTACTTAATAAAAGAAGAAAATATTAAACTTCATATAATTGAAAAATATAAATTTTTACTTTTATTTCAGTTTGTTACCAGCTCCTGTTCAACAAGTGTGGGATAGGGATGACGAACTAAAAGCAAAACGAGTTGGCAGTGCTCTTGTGGTATCACAAACTAGCGTTCCTCCATATGGCCAACGCAAGGGTTGGGTGCCTCGAGCAGAAGAAGATTTTGGAGGTGATTTATCTTTATATATTTTATGGCAAGAGGTATTTGCCTAAAGGAGTATTGTTCTTGATAAGCTTAAATTTCTATTTACAAAGTTGTTCCTAGTCATTACTGTTTTCAAAAGTGTGTCCCATAATTGTATATCATGTACTATATTTTACTCTCATTATATTATTACTTTATACATTTCTTTTTTATAACTAAATACATTTTGTAAAATTAAATTTATTTAAAGTACAACAATATTTTTTTTGTAAAGAAGCAAATAATAAAAGTAAAAACAACTAACACAGAGAGGAAATCTAGTTTTATATTTTTTTCGCCACTTTCCTTCCAGAGCATATCATTCCACACTATCTTCCAAAACAAAATAATGAAATAATTTAAATATAATCTACAACCATGTGTGTTTAAAATCTTGTTAAAAACCTACTTAAAATTGGAAGCTGTCCCACTATGCCAAAATAGCTTCAAGTTAATAATCATTTCATGGATCTATTGATTGGCTTATGCAATATTTTTTGTTTTATAAGTTAATAATTCTTATATCATCATCATCAAATTTATATATATATATATATAAATTTGTTCTAGATGGAGGAGCTTTCCCAGAGATCCATGTCGCTCAATATCCCCTCAGCATGGGAGCGAGGGGTAAAGAGAGCACATCCAATGCGTTAGCAGTACAGCTAGATGAATCGGGCAAGGTCAAGTATTCAGCCATTGCAAGACAAGGACATAGTGCTGATAAGGTGATGATGTAGATTTTTTAAAGTTTTATTCCAAGTTAGAAAAATATTTATGTAGAAAAAATAAAATTTGAACATAGCAGTATTTGAACCTTTCCTACCTATCTTGCTACATGCTGCATGCTAAATTGTTAAAGTAAAAAAAAACAAACATTGTCTTTCCTTTTTTTATTTAGAGCTTAACAAATTAAATTAGATTTATTAAGTTACTTTTTTTATTTCCAGATAATATATTCAAAGCTCACAGACCTATTACCAGCAGAAGTGCTAGCAGAGGATGATCCTAGCTTACAGAAGCCGACAGAAGATGATATTCAAGATATAACAGAGAAAACTAAATTGGCCTTAGAGAAATTAACTAATGCTAAAATATCAGCTGCTATGCCAGTCAAAGCTGCACCTAAAGCTGTGAGTTGACTTCTTTTTCTTGTCATACTTTCATTTTTTTTTTTTTGAAATTTTGAATTAGAAAGTATTTTATACACTTATTAAGTGTAAATTTTTTAGATACCTTAAAAAAATGCCGAATTCTGCATACATTGACTATGCCGATAGTAACTTCACTACAGAAATTGAAGTACAGAAAGAAGTAATATTTCTCTTACTCTTTGTGCAATACCTATGCGTTACACATTTAGTAGGTTTTAAAATAATTAAAAAAACACCCTTGAATGAGGTTGACATATTCTACAAATCCTGATAGTATACACGCGAATGCTATTTACCCTGCCATATGTGGGATTTAGTATGAAGTGGAAATAGAAATATCTTCTCTGTTAGAGAAGGAACAAATAACTATGTAGATCTCTGATAGTGCATTACATTTTCAGGCACCCGCCCAATACATTCGGTACACACCAGCGCAGCAAGGTGGGGCTTTTAACTCTGGGGCTAAACAACGAGTTATTAGGTTAGTATATACAAAGTGTTTTTATCTTCACCACTTTAAATGAAAGCACAGTTGTAACTACTCTATAAAAGTCTAATACAATTAGCAAAAGACATTTTGAAAAAATGAAAAAAGTGATTTTTTTAAACAAAATTAATAATAAAATTATTATCGTAAAATAAAACACCTTTTTGTTAAGAATGACGTAAACAGGCGTAAACTTCTCGTACATGACCCCGGCTCTGTTCCAAGCTCCTTTTCCTACAATGCTTCCTCCACATTTGAACCTACTAATGTTAAGATGTTTAATTATGCTATGATGTTTTCAGAATGGTAGAAGCCCAGTCAGACCCAATGGAGCCTCCCCGCTTCCA
Source organism: Heliconius melpomene rosina (assembly GCF_056956725.1). Taxonomy (NCBI): domain Eukaryota; kingdom Metazoa; phylum Arthropoda; class Insecta; order Lepidoptera; family Nymphalidae; genus Heliconius; species Heliconius melpomene. The sequence goes on along the minus strand of NC_140389.1, from coordinate 4,142,689 downwards.
AATCAACCGTAAGATCCCGCGCGCGGCCCCTTCGCCCCCCGCGCCCGTGTTGCACTCCCCGCCGCGCAGGGTGTCCGTCAAGCAGCAGCGCGATTGGAAGGTGCCGCCTTGTGTGTCGCACTGGAAGAACGCTAAAGGTGACTACACTGTGGACAAATGTTACTTATATTGTTAATATTATAGTTTTTTTTTTTTGGGTTATATATATTGCAATAAGGCTCAAGACTATAAACAGATGGTGGATGGATGTTGTAAACATTTAAGGGCACTACTCCTATAGGAGCCATGCTCCTTCCTAAACAAAGTCTGCTGCAGACCTTCTAGTTGTCAAAGATATAGTATATTAATATTTTTTTAAACATTCCAGGTTACACAATACCCCTGGACAAACGTCTAGCGGCAGACGGCCGTGGCCTACAACAAGTACACATAAATGAGAACTTTTCTAAACTGGCTGAGGCTCTATACATAGCCGATAGGAAGGCAAGGGAGGCGGTGGAAGCGAGAGCACAGTTAGAAAAGAGAGTGGCGCAGAGAGAGAAGGAGAAGAAGGAGGAGCACTTGAGAATGTTGGCGCAGAGGGCCAGAGATCATAGAGCTGGTTGGTTTATCTATGTTTTATTTATAAGTGATTTGAGTACGGTGGTAGCGTGAGTTTGAATAAAAAACGATTTACTTAACACTAGTTAAACCTAAAAAACATAACAAAATGAAAAAAGGAATAACAACCACCCATGTTTACTTGAAAAATACTTCCATTTTCCAGGTATCCGTAACCCGGACGAGGAACCTGAGGAGGATGCCCTTGCAGCTCCAGGTCCCGGCGAAGGAGACCTATCCGCCGCCGAGAGGGATAAGCTGCGGGCGGACAGACACCGGGAAAGGCAGCGGGATAGGAACATAGCGCGTGCAGCACCTGATAAACGGTGAGATATAGAGGAGTGTTGATATTCATACAAATATTACAGTCTGCAAAAACTACGAATAAATATTATTTTTACCATATCTGTAGGGATTTTAGAAAATTATTATACCTAAATATAATTACTTAGAATTATCATTTGCCAAGAGCGTTTTTTATGCATTTAACATCCTTATGGTGTCATGCCAGAAATATAAATGATGAATTTTAATTAATTATCTTTGGGTATAATATGTTTAGGAGTTATGTAACTGGAATATAAAAGTTTGATTCCATTATGAGGAAATGTATTTTGATTAAGTAGTATTCTTATCTAGTTAGACAGAGCACTGATGATCTTTACATATAACTTAGGATGGTGAAAAAAAACACTCAGTTTTATCTAATTATTCTATTGAATATACTGTGTCCCACATCCCAATCTCCTCTTTCTGCCTGAATTTGAGCACTTTCAAAATATTTCCCAATCATAAGGAATATGTTGATAATAACATAAATACCATATAATTATTACCCTAATATTTATCTATTGTATTCAACAGCTCCAAGCTAGTGAAGGACCGTGAACGTGACATTTCAGAACAAATAGCTCTAGGCCTACCTGCTAAAACTAATCAAGGAGGGGAGGCCATGTTTGATCAGAGATTGTTTAATAACAGCAAGGGAATGGATAGTGGTATGTAATGTTTTTTCCTTTTTTGATAATTAAAAGTATTTTTTTTTAGATGTTTTGTAGAGTTGTTTAAAATTCTTGGAAATATGTCTTAAAAATTTTAACGTAGTGAAATTCTAATTCGCGCTTGTTTACTATTATCTCAATTAAACCATTAAATTACATAATAAATTTGTTCTCATCGAAATGACGTCAATATTCTCCTACCTTTCTTATTTACTTACAAATAATATAAGTCACAATTATCATATTATCAAGGTTATATTGTCTCAATATGATGTATTTATAATTAAGTTCCTATTATGCTTAATACTTCCTCTTTTTAGCATTATTTAATTTCTATAAATTTTCAATTATACAATAGATATTCAAAAATATCTTTCAGTTTTACTTTAAAACCCATCTTTATTGTAATTCTTAATAATTTCTCGATTTTAAAAGTTATTTTTTTTAGTTAAATGGACAATTGTCACGCTTACAATTGATTTTATACTGTGCATTTTAAAATATGCTTCTAGTCTTATTTAAATTACTCTAAATTTCTAGGTTACGGTGATGATGAAGCCTATAATGTGTATGACAAACCGTGGCGCAACCAAGACTCCATAGGCTCCCATATATACAGACCTTCTAGAAACGCAGAGAAAGACAATTATGGTGATTTGGATAGCTTGGCCAATAATAAACGGTAATATGTGTTTTTGATACACTAGCTTTTAACTTTATTTTTAGCAGCTAAATTGAAATAATTACTTCTTGTGGAAAAAGGCGCTAGGAACACAGATAACGTCATGTAATATAGCCTACTTGCGATTCAAACGCGGCTTCGCCCACTTACACATATTGTTATATTATAGCCATTGTCCATTTATCGAGAAAGTTGTATCGGGTGTATACTATATAATATTTCAATTTACAATAGAGATATTCCAAAAGGACCCCGATGACCCCGCAGGGTCAAATCCTGCGTTATTGTTTTAGGTTTTCCAATATATTGAGGATCTATAAACACCCATTTTTGCAATGTATTTCAATCCTATCCTAGGCTACTAATAAAACACTATAAAAATATTTTTTTATTGTATAATAATGCAGGAGGTCAGGCTGGACTTTTAAACAAATATCTATGAACACAGTACTATTTAGTAATTTTTATAACGTAAATTATTTTTGTTTATTTGTAATATTTTTCCTTTCGTTTCAACAGTTTCGTAGCAGACAAAGGATTTGCAGGCACCAGTAGTTCCAACACACGCTCTGGTCCCGTTCCCTTTGAGAAAGACGCGTCTAGAGACGAGCCGGTTAGTTTATATTATAAAATAAAACAGTTTAATACTATATCCGGCATATAGAAAGAGGAACCTTAATGTTCAGATACGCCGTTGCTCATGCAGTGCTCTTGTTACGTTTAGAAGATCGAAAGAAAATTAAATGAATGAATGTTCACCTGAGCAGGATTAGTATCCACAACCGCCGTGCTTGACGTTAGACGTTATGCATTATACTTTCATTTTTTAATAAAAATATTAATATTGCTTTCTCAAATATTTTTTCAGTGTAATTTCTCGAAAACTGCCAATTGTACTTTAAAATGTTTACATTTATATAAAAAGAAATATTTCCAATAATAATATAATATTAATTTGTTATTTCTACAGTCTCGCAACCAAATCGAAGCGGATCCATTCGGTCTGGATCGGTTCTTGAGCGAAGCGAAGCGAGCGGACAAGAGCGGCAGGAAGCGAGACCACCACGACGCGCCTCACACCAAGAAACGGAGGGATTGATCACTACCATTGGATTAGAGAAGGTAGACATGGTTAAAGATAGGTGTTTGAACATTAAATTTTCGATTTTTTTTTGGTTATTTATTAAACATTTTTAGATATTGAGTTGACCTGATAATGTTACAGTTGTGTGTTCAGTCAAGTGATGTATCATAGCGATATAAGGACCTTACATAAATATTAAATGTATCTAAAAGTATATATATTTACAAAATTACAGGAATTTAAATGAACAAACCTACATTTCTTGGAGACCATCCTTGAAATTAGATTGTTTATAACTATTACTGTATTTTGCAAAAACTGTAACTAACTGTAACTAGTATAATATTTTAATATATGTAGAATTTTTTTTATAACATTATTATTTTTTTGTTACAGGTCTATGAAATCAGTGTTCAACGTGTTGCCTTTTATGAAGCAAGAAGTAATAAATCTATTAACAACTGGCTAGCAAAAAAAATTCAGTTTAATTTCATATGAAAAACTTCAAATTTGATACTACTTAGCTATTTTTTCAAGCTACTAGTATTTCTAATCGTTATATAAAATCTTAGAATACGTAGTGTTATTTCCAGCTTCACTCTGTATCCCCTCAATAGCAGGGTAGGCAGAGGGAAACTAGTACTTGGACACTATATTCCCCACTTTCCGCTGAATTCCAGGCATTGCGTGTTGAGTGATGAAACTTAAAGCCGCGTTTTGTTCGCTATCTGTTACAGGCTCTTTCGAATCGACCTATTACATAGAAATTTCAGTAGTGTCAGTTCCATAGTACTAGAGACATGTATTGAACATTTTTCAAAAAAAAAGCCATCATTCAAAACTCAATTGATTTTGAGATCACACAGACTCAAAAAATTTTATTCAAAATAAGTAAATAAAAATAAAAAATAACATTTCATTGAAATTACTGCCTCAGAACTGAGGAGAACTGGCGCAAGAAATTTAATCGGACTTTTTCAATAATTAGAAAGTTTTTCAATAATTTCTCAAATATAAGTTTTAATTTCAGTAATAAATGATATTTACTTACATTTAAAGCTTAAAATTTGCGACAATTATAATTTTCTTGATAGTATTTTCATTCAATACTTGGCAATTTTTTTTAAGCATAAATAGATTTAGTTGTATAGTTATTTTGTGTATGTGTATCTCTCATTTTTATATAAAGTTTTCTTGTAATATATGTTTTTAGAAATGGTTATTAAAATAACTATAAGATACATGTAGTTTTTTTACCTACAGTTTTTAAATAATAAATACCTTTTAAGCCGATATATATCTACTAATATTATTAAAATTTTAAAATTAATTTAAAATTAACGTTGTGTTGTATAGTTCACTTATTGAGGAAGGTCATAGGAATATATATGGAAATTTGATATAAGATTAAAATTGCAGGTGGTAAATACCCGTTCTTTACTATACTCTTTTAATTATTTGGTGTTAGGTGATGAGCGATAAATATTTGATACATGGGAACTTACAAATAGAATCTCCTTAAAAAAATAAAATATCAAGTAAAACAGAAGTGTAATGGGAAATAAATTTATTTTTTTATAATTCATCATAATACAATAAAGATGTAAATATGTAAAATATATATAAAATAGATAATTTGTGATATATGCATATAACATAAATAATATTTAGAGTACTAAATACAGTAATACTCATACAGTAATATACAACACACTGGACGTCATATTACTATTTTGGAATCAAAGCTTTTAACAAAGAGAATTTTTTTAGAAAAAGACATCGAACAAAAATATTTTATAGAGTGACCATCATATTCAAGTTATAGCGGATATTAATATAATTAATCTTACAAAATATATTTAAATTAATTATATAATCTAAACTAAATGCTTACTAATATTAAAATTTACTTGTGTTTGAGTAAAGTATTTTTTAACTTGTCGAAATTAGCCCCTGAGAACTCTTCTAATTTCTGTGAATTCTTAATGAATACGAAAGTGGGCATGGCGCTGACGTCGTAGTCGGCAGCGATGTCTTCACAGTCGTCTACGTCGATCTGAAATTAAGATTTTTTATTTATTAATGTATGTAATTTACAAAGATATTAGTGACCGAAACGCGCCTTCACCCGCTTCAACTTATTGTTATATTCATTATTATAGCAGAATTTTACCAAATCTACGCAAGTTGTAGCCTATGTACCCTATTATGATGATGTAAAATTGTATAACCTATATTTCTGTAAAGTTTCATCTAAATCTGTTTAGTAATTTTTGTGTGAAAGTGGAACAAATATCCACCCTCACAAACTTTCATATCTACGAGTATGTATACTTATATTAAAATCGAAATGGATCGGTGGCCGTACATGGAAAATGTAGAAGAAAAAAAAATTGGTGGAATTTAACAACGTAATAGAACCAAAAACAATATTTTGTTTTTGTGTTTACTTTATACTCTATATTGAGTATTCATGTATTCTTTATTGAGCATCGAAAATCAAAATGTATTGTCATGGTTATATTTAGATAAATATTCCTTGTTAAAATTACCCATATAATAGGAAAATCCACAAGCAGTCGGAGTCGGAGTGCAATGTGTTCATTATTAATTTTGTTATCAGTATTTTTTATGACTTAACGTATATTCAATTTACCAGATTCGTTTTTTTATAATATAAAGATATGAATGACGATAACAATTACGTGTATATTTTTTATCATATTACAAAATAAGGACTCTAGCTACCTAGGGACTTGATAAGAAAATGTTAATTTTTACCTTAAGTACAACAACAGAGTCGATGAACTCATTCGCCAACTCTTCGATCTTGGGGCCAATGATCTTGCAGGGACCGCACCAGGTAGCCTTGAAGTCAATAAGGACCAGCTTGTCTCCGGCTTCAGCGAGCCTGTTCTTGAGATCATCAGCGTCCTGGATTGTGATTGCCATTTTGTACTGAAAGCAATATGAAAAAAATATTAGAACAATGTATTGTGTGGATGTATGTATCGGTGCTATTTTATGTAATTATAAATTATATCACTTACACTATTCTATTCTACAAAGCAATCTGTTCAAGGACTATAACTGAAATTGATAATGACAGTGATAAAGATTACGTTATCTAAAGTTTAAAACAAAATTTAGGTGCGTATGTTAGTATAATCGTAAAATAATATTAAAAATAATAAACAAAAAAATACTATAGCTTTGGAACGGGATAATTATTTTCAGTCTTGCTATGATATCTAAAACAATATCTATAAATTTTATCATTTATCAGTGATTTCTGTTTACAGATAGATAAATATGATAGCATAGTACTTAACCTATTTAACCTCATAATTTCATATATTTCACAAGCCTATATCTAGTAAGTCAATTTAATTAGAAAAAATAATATTATATTCATGGGCATAGGAATAGAGGGGACAGGGTGGAAATTTTTCTTACAAAAAAATTGCCCTAAAAAATTACAAAAATAACATTTGCCCGTACATATCTGTTCAAAGCCGAAGTTCGGGCCTCCCCAATAAAATGTTTCTAGATACGCTAATGATTTTATTAAAAATATAAGTATATAAGTACAGGTAAGTGCGTATGTCCTTGAAACACATAAAACATAGGGCTAACTGGAATTGTATCCACGACCTTAACGCGTAATAATTTTCTTGGTAAATTCAAACGTGATGTTACAATTATAAACAAGTATTTATTAGCTAGAATGTAGTTTCCTAAATATTTTCCTTTTAGTTTTCCTGTTTGACTTAACCAAGTAATTACTAGGGTGTCTACATTTACCTACTTATAATAAAGTACGATCAATACCTATTGATCGTAAATAAATACCTATTTACAGCTAAACTTACTACAGAGATAATAAGTTAGATCAACAAAATAAAAATAAATATAAATGTTTGTAAAATTAATACATGTCTAAATATAAATGTATAGTATGATAAGAAACTTACCTAGCTAATTTTTAAGTAATTTTACCTAATATCACTTAAGAACCAGCTAGGTAAATCAATTTTGTTAAGAGATAAATATTAATACGATTGCGCAATTTTTATTATGATTACAACAAGAATTTTGAAAAAAAAAATACCGAAAATATGGACACCGTAACTTAAAAGCTATCTGATAAGCAAACTTTTTCTTTTCTTTTTTTCTAAATATAATTTATACTAACACAATTATATTTATATTATTAATTATCATTAAATAATGAATAGTTAAGTTAAAAAAATACTTACAAATAAGAAGTATACGTCAGTCCGCTCGTCTGTTGCAAAGGAGACTGGTATTTCTATAGCAGAATGGGCAAAATATAGTCATTTTAAATGTAAAGATTGAAATGACGTCATGTTATCATCATGACTAGCATATTTTATACTTATCATCAATACATGTAATGTAAGATACAATGAACCAGCACATTGGTCTGTAGAATTGGTGATTTTACCTTAACTTCAGTGAATCGCATATTAAATCTTGATCTAGATTTAGTTTTGTGTAATTTTTTTGTCTATTAATGATTGTATGAAAAAAAACTTTTAGTTAATATTCGCTCTTCGTCCATTTTTTTTCACACAGACATTTTCAATTTTTTATTCCTTTATATTTCTTGAGGAACGTGCCAAAATAATCAATGTTTAATGAAACCTTATATTTAATGAAGATATTAAATCTTCGATATTAAAAGTAACCTTAATCATATTTTTATTGATTTTGTTAGGCGCCTAAAAAATAATAGACTGAAGAGGGGGGCGAAATTTGGTATTAAAGCCTATAGTTCAAGTGAGGTATCAGATGAAATTGCTCTGGCGCCTCTGGCTAAGCTAAAGGCTAAACTTGAATTTTAAAAAACTAGAGACTTCCAATTTTTGTACGGAACCATCGATAAGAGACCCTAACTTGTGCTTGTCCGGTTTTTTTCAATATCAACTTGAGTAAACATGTAGTCAATTTTAGTTATCTTTCCCCACAAATTGTTGAGGTTGTAGGCCACGACTGGCCTATTTTATTTATCGGTTTCAGTAATGCTATCAATAATTATGAAACATTAATAGAATTTAAATATATCTACCTAAGAATTTTCTTATTTATGGATATAAAATGCAATTTTATTTATCAGAAATTATATTTTATTTATACCATAATAATAATTATTTGAGTATTCTTAGCATTTATATAATTATAACGTCCGAACATATTAGGTATGTTCGTTTGAAGAAACGAAAAGCAACCTAGTCTAAAATTACCACTTGCTGCACAAAAAACAGGAAAATTTTAATATATTTTAATAAAGCCAGCTTCAGAACAAGGTAGTATAAAAATATATTGCTTAATAATATATATTTAATATTTATAATTATTAATATCAATGAGAATTAGTTAAGATTAAACAAGTAATATTATAAAGAAGTGTTGAAGCGAAAGATAGTGAATTTATTCATAAATTACTGAGGGATTTGGGGAATTGAGAACAATTATAAAAAAACAGCTTCACGAGCCGAGATTTGAAAATATTAAATATAACATTTCCTCGAGTGGTAATCGAACCCACAATCTGTAGCGTATTCAGTCATATGTTTGTGCGCCTGCGCCACAATTGTATATTACTTTAGTAATATAAATAGGTACTGCTATACTTTATTGAATAGGCGCAAATGTAAATCCTAATATAAATAATTTATTTTGTTCGAAGAAAATTGTATCATTTCTGTAAAAATAATTTATCTTACAAGTCATTCTTCAATGTGTCATCTTGGTTATAGATTTATTATATCGTTAATTAATCTATGATTATATTTTTTTGGTTTAACTTATTAATTAAGAAAAAAATACCATTATTGATATTTTTGTGTTATTTCCCTTCAATTGAAGCTGTTGGCATAAAGTGCGACTACAAGCGCGATGGTTATAGGTTCGATCGATCTCCATTTGGACAAATATTTTTGTAATATGGCAAAGACAAGGCATACAAACGTAGGGGTCACCTGATGTGACACGACCCAGTGTAACACAAGAGCAGCTCCAGCCTTGCCTTTAAGGTGGAGGGAGATAAAGCTCTCTTTAAAGGTACATTTACATTAATTTCATTTCCCTGCTCTGGTAAGCAAAATGAGGAGATTGAGTCCAACCAAAGAATATTAGATTTCGACTGTTTTTACTTATTTACAAATCACACCTAAAAACCTAATAAAGATCTCATTGTCACGCTCACATTTCTATACTAAAAAACATCAAGAAAATAAAAAAAAGGAAAAAAAAACAACAATTTAAATAATACATTTTATTGAAGCAACAATACTTTGTAACATACATAGTAATAATATAAATGGGAAAAGTGAAACAGTGAGGCAGTAGGCCAGTACTTGTGCATCCGCTACGTGTTACTAAAATACAAAAATCACATAACATACATATTATTTAAGACACTTTACGGCCGTTATATAAAAATATTCGATTGCTCCTTGCCAACATTTCATATATAAATTAAAAAAAAATCGAAATCGAACCTGCACTAACCGCCATACAATAAAAGCCCAATGGTGTCAAGAAAATCCTTTTTAAGAGAAATTACAGTAGAAAACGAGATTCAAATAATCATTTACGCTCTTTTTATTATGCTTTAAATATTATAAATACATTTTTTTTATGAATAATATACGAAAATACACGTAAAGCAAGTTATTTCCTTTGCCTCATCTGTTACATATACATTGTTTATTTTTTTACTTTAGTTTCAACACGGTGTTCTTTAGTTTGTCGTAGTTGGCTCCAGAGAACTCTTCAAGTTTCTTAGAGCTTTTCACGAAGACGAACGTTGGCATCGCGCTTACGTTGTACTCGGTGGCGATGTCCTCGCACTCATCTACATCGACCTGAAATAAAAAAAAGAAATTAAAAAAAAATTAAAACAAAATAAATTTTTAATCAATATAGGTTATTGAAGGCCAGTCGTAGCGCAGGAGCACAATCGACTGTAATGCGACAGTGGGTTCGATACCCACCCGAGGAAATTTAATATTCATTATTTTCATGTCTCGTAGAAAGCGAGCAATAAAGTTATTCTAAAATTATATAGATTTACATATTATGTAAATTATTTTATTCACATAACTACATTTACTTATGTTTCGCTTAATCTTAGAAAAACAAGTATTTAACTGATAAGAAACTAATGAGTACCTGCACGTATTAGATGCATATTAACCGTAAAGTTGTATAATTGACGCTATCGTTTTATAATATTTTATACAGTATATGTGGTGGTTGTAGGTTCAATGGGCGTTAATTAAAACTCGACGTACCCAAAATGAGCATAATTGTCTTTTTTAAATAATTTTCATATACTTATTATCTCTTTATTTTTAATATCCACATAAATAAAACAAAAAATTAAAAGTTAGTAAACAAATTAAGCCACATATACTATAAGCATAGTACACGTGAGATCATATGACAGCGGCCTTCAGGAGGCGGAACGCTAGACGGAAGTAATCACGTGACTTAAGCGTTAGACACAGTTCTGATTCATTTTTATTTACAATCCTAGATTGCGGGATAAATGAATCAATTTTTTTCCCAAATTTATGAGCTTTTGCAATAGTTATGTAGAATGTTACTTAATTCCTTACACTAAATAAAGAATATTTTTAATTTTTTTTTTGCTTTACGCTATGTCCCGCACAACAGGATAGGCGGAGGGAACCTAGTAAGTTAGTGTTAAGATTCTCTATTCCTATTAAGACACTTACTTTTCCCATATTCCGCGCAATTCCGACAACCCTTTGTGTCCCTGCGCTACGACAGTCTCAACTAGACATAGACAATTTATAAAAGTATTTTGTAAAAAAATATATAAAGCTTTTGAGCTAACATTAAAATAAATTAATCATAAAGCATTAAAATTATATTTTTAAAACATAATCATCGATTTTAAAATATAATAACTAAACGATGACCAAATCTAAGTGAGCCCCGCCAATGATTCACTTCTTTAAGTGTTCATTATAACGTAGATAGCAAGTGCACTCGAGTGTCAGATTACATACACTGTAGTACTACGCATAATAAATTGTAGGTAACTCGTAAGGACTTTACGTATTGTACAGTACGTTTTATTAAATTAACTTAAATTTAGTAAATTTTTTTTGAGTTTAATTTTTATCATATACCAACACACATAGCAAGGTGTAGTGTAGTAAGACATTCCGTTCCCATTAAGACATTTTCGTGTACTATTTTCTGCCGAATACTTCAGGCAGTGCGTGTTGAGTGACGGAAATCAAAGACGAGCTTTACTTTTATTATGAGAGCGAGGAAATGAAAATATTAAACAACGTTAAGTGGGAATCGAACCCAAAACGTATCGTGTCCACATTCGCACGACCTGTGCCTCTGTGCCACGACTGGCCTTGATATTATAATATTCTAGTTAGTCGTTTTTAATTGTATAAAATAGTTTTACTAGGGGCAATTTATATGTTGGACAAATGAACAATAGTACGGTGTACCCATGAATTAACATATGTAGTTTCATTCATATTTATTTGACAATATAAATATTGCACCTTAAAATAACTAAATATCGCTGACAGAAGAGACTACTAGAAAAAAAGGTGACAATCTTTGAATATCTGAACATATTTTTAGGAATTGTGGCTTAGAAATTAAGAATAATGGTGATAAAGCCATTTTTAAAACAATAAATAAATCAATTTATCTGTTTAGGAGCTACGATGTAACAGATACAAACATACACCCATACACACATCCTATACATATACATACGTCAAACTTACATCACCGTCTATTTTCGAATTGGTGAAGAAATGTGAAAAAGTATTAGATGTAAGTACTCGTATATTATTAGGCATTAAATGCCAAAATATTTTTATAAGTGCAATAAAAAATATTTGAGCACATAGTCATATTCTATATTTAGATTCATTTTAAAAATGCAGGTTTTAAAAATGAAAATTATGCAAAACGTCGTGCACATTTTTGAATGACTTTAGGACGCAGGTAGAAAACCCAATCCTATTAATGCAAGATGTATATAATTATTTAGATGTATTCGGTTAACTCTGAAAATTGTATTTCGTGTTTTGACAACATTCACCTAGTGGATGCCTTAGGCTTAGGGTATCTAGCACCAAAGGAATCTAAATCACTATATTACTTAAGATATTTATTGACATTACGTGTTAACAGGGGAAAATGTATATAAGATAGTTCCTTCAAAATAACTAAGTCCTTATTGTATTTGAGCTTCACGCTGTACCCGGAACATAGCAGGGTATACAGTGGGAGCTTGGGAACCTTGGGAACTTTATCTTCCACTTTCTACCGAATTGTCGAGGCATTGCGGTTTGAGTAACGGAACTCAACCCCGCGTTTTGTCTAGTTACCAGAGCCGCGCTTTGTTTCGGAATCGAACCCTCAAACGTTGCGTTTACAGCCCGCACGCTTGCGACTGAAACTATATGTATATATAAATATGTTTAATGTTTGACTGTATGTATGTATATAAGGAGACAGACCGCATTCTAGTAATAATGAACAAATCACATTCTGATCTCTGGCCTAGAAATAGACAAAATTGACAGATTTCTGCACATTTGGAAAAAGTCCAATAATTCGTAAGTAAATATTTCTTTGAATTTTGTGGTAGTGAATATTTTCAGTCTTATTTTTATTGTGATGATTAATCGTTTGACTATAATATTTAATGACAACCTATTAACTAAGTTATGCAAATTGTTTAAAAATACGCTCCAACTAAAGCTTTTTTTCTTTAGGTAGCAATAAAGCGCACTAAGGATAACTAAATAATAACGCAAAAGAAAAAAGATATATATAAAAGATCCTCCAATATCAAGCAATAGTAAGTAGGTAAAATAATTAGATGAAACACCTATTCCGTGAATCGTTGGACCATTCCCAAATCACAAAAGGAATTCCCAATTGCAACGATGACGTCACAATACCAAACCAACCAATCTTACAGCCTATGAATATAAGAAATCTATACTTATCTATACTTATTATTATACAAATTCCAAATGATTAATGCTTAAGTTGTGACTCAATAATATTTTTTCTCTAACTACGATTCGAGGCCAAGGTTTCAAATTGTAATAAGACGACTAAGATCTGCAGAATAGTTACAAACGAATGATATCCGTTGACCTTCTACCCTTGCCAATATTATTTTTGTATTTTTGTAATTCAAAATCTTCTAACTTACAAATAATTGTCGAAACTAAACTTAACAAATCATTATTTTTAGTGTTTTTCATTATACTAGGGCGTATTTTCTTTTGGAAAGATTTATAAACTTTGAAAACTATTGTATATAGTCAAATGTTTAATTTCTTATAAGATTATGCATATATTTAATTAACAATTAATAACAAATAAGTGCGACATAATAGATTTAGGATCTCTCTTACGCGCCCAGACAAGCGATGACTGGATGTTGTAATGCAGGATATGAGAGCCAATAACCTAACCACTCACGATTCTGAAGAAAATGAAGTAAAGTTAGTGGCAAGGCCGATCCGAGGCCGAGATACTGTCAGACAGAAGATGAACAAAAAAAACACTATACCTTAAGTACAACAATGGAGTCCGCCATCTCATTGGCAAGTTCCTCTAGCTTGGGACCGATCATCTTGCAAGGGCCGCACCAGGTCGCCATAAAGTCGATCACGACCAGCTTCTCACCAGCCTCAGAAAGCCTGTTCTTGAGGTCATCGGAGTCCTTGATGTGAATTGCCATTTTGAAGTTAGCTGAAAAATGTTTTATATCTAAATATACATGTGTACCTTCATGCGGTATCCCACATATAGTGGGGTTCGGAGAGGGAACCTAATGTTAAGACAATTTCGACAAATATTTTCGACGCACCGCCCTTTGGCCGCAATTTTCAAGTAAATATGTGTTAAGTGTATCGTTAATCCAATAATTAATCGGCTATGTCAATCACTTAAGAGCACACCAGCGAGGCTCTTGCTAGTCGGATGTCAGTCGCCGTGGCCGAAAACGGCTGGGATATATGTATAATAATAATAATAATAATAATATAATAGACCGAGGATATAACAATGAATCGATCCTGCGAACGGGAATCGCACCCACAACCCCCTATCGCAATTGCGGTAAGGTAAAATTGTATTTTGCCAATAAAAAGGCAATAATGATAATTATATTCACAACACATGCCATGTTTTCTATTGGAATTATTATCATGATACTTCACGAGTTTATCATTAATATAGTGTTTGACAATGGATAAAATAAGTATAGTGTATCATTGTTAATTTTTATCTATATACTAGCGAACCCGGACGCGGCTACGCCTGCTTCAACTATAAGAATATTTATTAAATATATTCATGAAATTATTTTCAATTTTTATATACATATATTAGAAAAAGACATATTATTAGAAAAAAAACGTAAGTACGTAAACGTAACGTAAAAAGTAACTAAACGTTAGGTATTCTTAATAATAAAAAAAGTACCTAAAGTTTACCGTGCGTGCGTACATAGATATCGACTCTATGAAATAACTAAACATTTCTCTCTATTGAATAGGATAATTTTAGCGGGCAATATCAAATAAAATAAGAAGAGAACCAAAGTGTAGTTTAAATTAATTATAAACAGTAAATAATAACATAAAAATTAACAATAGTTCGAGAATGTATGAAAATTTATAAAACCGTCAACGTCATCTGCCTGTTCGCGTAGGTCATACTATGCCGCCCGTAGGCTAGGTCATTTCGAATCAGTGACATCTCCTTAATTATTTATTAGTATGTTTTACAGTAAACTATAATTTCAATCTAGATAAAATGCTAAAAGTGACTATTATATTTATATTCATAAGGATGAATATCAAAATGTCGCGGTAGCGGTTGCGTAGCGACGCGACGGTTGTTATTAACATGGCAGAATAAATTGCATGTCAAATTAGAAAGTACTTTAAAATATATTAGTATATATGTGTAATGTAATGTTATATAGCCTATAGCACTTCTGAAGAATGCAGCTTTCATACAAAACAAAAACAATGTAAATCGGACCAGTAGATTCAGAGATCTTAGCGTTCAAACAAACAAACAAACAAACAAACAAACAAACAAACAAACTCTTCCGCTTTATTATATTAGTATAGATATAAAATCGAAAGGTCTGTCACTCATCACGAAATCTCAGAAACTACATGTGCTAGGAATCCGAAATTTTGCATAGGAGTTATTTCTAGGACGTAGGTGCTCGCTAAGACGAGAATTTGCAATATTCGACTTCTAAGGGGTTGTTTTTGGGGTCGAAAGTTTGTATGAAACTTCGTTACTACAAATGCTAGGAGTCTCAAATTTTGCATAGACGTCACTAGGACGTAGTCATGGAGACAAAAATTAATAATAACATAGTTCACGCGGGTGAAACCGCGAGCGGGCCACCAGTATTACATATATTTCACCTGCAGCTTCGCCCGCGTGGCGTAATAAAAATTACAAAGAGAAGGTAGTGCTAGCTCAAAGACAACATGTTTCGACAATGTGTGACAATAAAAAATTGTTATTCTGATTACGAGAATTGACTGACTACCTTTAAATCGACTTCTTTACGTATTTATAGTGTTTGCAGTTTTCACCAATCGACTATAGTCAAACAATATTTGTAGAGAAAAATATGTTGATTTTGTAAAGCTATCCTAGCGCAGGTTTTGAATTAGGTAATGCACTTGGGGGTGGTCAATGATGGATACAATTCCGTTACGGTATCTTAAACCTCTGATATTTAATATTGGAGTTACACTCTGTATATATGATTTGATCATTTGTTTACCTTTTTAAATAAAAAGATAAATCAAGTGGGTAATTCGATAATAAATAGATTGTTAAAAAAAACTCGACATAACATCATAAAAGGAAGTGGTACGTAATACCGCATCAGGGCGACGTAATACAAACATTCATTTGAGTGATATTGATTATAAATATGATTATGCTGGACCATTCTAAGTGACATTGCATGGCATATCAATTTTTCCTTACTTATTAATGACTTATTATTTTAAATATGTCCCTAGTTATTTCAAATTATATGTATAACATTAGTTATTAGTATAGTTATGCTATGGAATATAGTGTAAGAGAACCAACCATTCATAAATATAAACATTCATACATTAAATTATAATTTCAATTTCAACTATCCACTTATATAGTGAGCACAGTAGATATTCGAATTTACATAATATTTAAAACGCATATACATTATGCTAAATATAGATAATAAAAAAATACTAGGTAATACCTAGTAGGTAAAAAAATGTTCTGTAGATAGATAAATATTTAGTCGGCCTTACAATTTTAAAATTTATAATTTTTGCATTTTATTTTAATATAGATAACATATCTATAATTATACCCACATTAACATATTATTGTGGTGTAAGTAGTGATAATTTTGAGAGTGAATTTGAAAATAAGCTTCAAGTAGTGGTCATGGTGCAGTTTCATTGTGAATGCGACAGTTGTGGGTTTGATTTCCTCACAGTCGTAAAAAGACACAAGTTCCACCTAACAACATGAAGTCTCTAAAATCAGGCAGAAAGTGGGTAACAGAGTGCCTTAACACTGATTTCCCTCTGCTTATGTTTAGTCTGTTTCTTTAATTCTGCCTATTTTGCTCAAAAAATTACTTTTAATAATAAGAAAAGAATTGTATTGCAAAAAAAGTGTGGGGTGCTTTTTAGGTAATCTATTGACATCATGCATTCCACCCTTTTTTTATAAGCATAAGTGACTAATTTTATTTTGATTAGTGTAAATGTAGATTTCTAAATGTTAAATTAAAAAAACTTCAGATCTTTTATTTATCTAGCTTTATAAATGAAAATACTATCAATCCACAAATACATCAACAATCTATTTATATTATGTGCTTCATTGTATGCATTCAATTACTTTGTGACTAAGGCACATTAATTGACGGCACTTACAAAGTGTTTCACCTACAGTTCGTAAAATAGGTTAATAGATATTCATCTATTGCACTTTACTGAAATAATTAATGGGCTGCAGCATTACATTACTCCACATGCAATCTTGAAAATTGGGCAGAAACTGGGGAATAATAGTCTTAACATTAAGTTCCTCGACCCCCCCACTGCTGCAAAACTGAATATCTTGTTGCCAGAACAGCAAATAAAATAATTGACTCTCCCAATGGGAATCAAAGTCACAATCATTGTGTTATAGTCACACTCACATACTGTGTCACTGCACCAGACAAGCTTCAATAGGATTATTTATCTGTAACTATTTTAAAACAGTTCAAGTTACACACAGCACATAGCAAAAATTCTAATTTGAACTTTAAATTAACAATGTGATAATTGTTAGCAAAAATTGACATGGGCTAAATTATATTCAATTTTACCCTCAATATTTATCAAATCTATCTTTCTGAATATAAAACTGTATGTATTTTATTTACTTAGCCTTACACACTTTGTACATTTTTTTTATTAATCAGTGTTTAAAAAAAATCACTCAGTATAATGAGTACAAATTATAAATAATCAAATTTTTGTTATAGAATATTCCCTTTAATTAAATATTTTTTCATTATATATCTATGTGATATTATACATTAAAACTGTATTTATATTTTTTGTTGGGAACCATTAAAAACAAAAAACATCAATATCTTCTAGAAAAATCTTAGTTGAATTTATATTAAAAAATCAAGTTAGAATTAAAATTTTATGAATACATAAGCAGTAGCAATTTAAACCTATTAAGAAATAAGAGCACTTTGGCAATTACCTCATACTGTTTGTCGTTAACTATAAACGTCAATGAGTCATGATAAAACTCTAGAATCTAAACTATTATAATCAACCAAGGAAATAAAAGAAGTTCTTGTTGTTATCATTCTTATAAACAGGGGTATAGGTTTTCTCAAATAATACTTAAATCATTATAAACGACGCAATAAAATGTTCAAGCGTCATAGAAAAAGGATGTTAACAAAAAATCGATGTAATTTCCAAGATCGAAGCGACAAGGTCAACCATAAGAATAAATGAATAAATATTATGTTTTATGTGCGTTGTTTAATTTATAATGTAATTGTTGTACTTTAATATTAATTTGGTACTATTTAAATAAACTTACCTGCGAAAATTACAAGTGTAAACGCTGAAAACCGGCACGACACGCGGTAGTTGACAGAAACCACTAAAAGCAAAAACGCTTGGGAAACCTTGGGCTGTCGCAGAAAAATTAAATATTGTCTATGTCTTAACATACAGATAGATTATAATAAAGTCTTTATGGATACGGTATCTAGTTCTGACCTAATGAATGAAATAAGACAAACAAATAAATTGAATAAACATAAATGAATTAAATGAAAAAATAACATGATATTTACTGTTCTATTCTTAATTATGGCATTCCTAAAGTGGCAGTTAAGCATCATGATATTATTTATCTTAGTTCTCTTCTTTTTAAAAAAAAGATGAATAGTAAAAAGCAACTATAAAAATATAACAATGCTTGTTAGATACAAAACTCAGTAAAAGGTGAACGTCTTATAGTTTAATTTAATTAAAAATAAAATTGTTTAATTGTGAGAACTTTTAAATTACTTCTTTGGTTGTGCTGCCATCTGCTTATCAGCAACCAAATCTATGTACGTCCTGTATAGCGCAGTTATTTAACACTTTAATTTTCTATACAAATTTCTAAATACTTATTGTTTTATCAACAATTGATTAATAATATATTGAAAATCAATTTACTAAGTATAATAATTTCACTTAAATTTTCCTTTAAACAAAACGTCATGCATATGTCACTGTCAAAAAAGTTTGTTATGCTTTTTCCGCAACCGGTTTTTCACAGCTTGTGACAGTTATATATAAATAAGAAAAATTATTGTATCTTGAACGGTGCGCGGTATAAGACGTTATTGGCTAGAAATTTCATTATATTAAGAAATTATTGGCAAAGAATTTGGCTGCTAAAATAAATATAATGACGCTGGATTTATCTGCCCTTGGTTCTCATAAAGTAAAAAGCATTCCTAGTGGTGAGGTAAATATAAAATACACAAATAATTTATTGTAGTACTTTTTATTATTCATTTAGTATTAAACAAAAGAAAAGTATATAAATAATGTAAATTAATAAATAACAAAATGAAAATAACCCCGTAGTGTAATCGCGTTATTTTATTGCGAAATAATATCTATATGATGACCTATAAACCTATGAAGCTTGAAGTTTAAATAAGCGAGAAGTAATTGTAACATAGTTCAATGTACTAACTATAGATTGCAATTGCAATAATGCTTCATTACTTATTCTTCTATAAATACTATCTGTATAACGTATATTGTTACTGTATGATTAAATACTTTGTTTAAATTTTTTAATTCTTAGTTTATATAATAAATATATTTAAACATTTTATAATCAATGTTAACTTTTAATCACAATTACCAATTAAGTTTTTATAATTGATAATTTATCTTTACATTTTTTCTGCATATAGTAGGATAGCTCTCATCTTACTCTGCTATATGCAGAAAAAAAGTGTGGAAATAAAAGCAGTGTTAAGACACATCATTCTCTGCTTTTTCCCTTGTCATGTATTAATGGGGGAAATGACAAGGTAATTGTCAAATGTGGAGACCAAACTTACAATACATTACATTTACAATAAGATGTAATTAAAAAGTATTATTAGATTTTATTTATTTCATTATTGATAATCCATAAGAAATAACAATATTTTTTCGACAATGAGATAACAGCCAGTGTAATATTAGGTCATATCAGATATTGATACTGCTTTATCATAATATTATCATAGGTATATGAGTTTACTATTATGAACAAAAATAGTAAAGGAAACTTCTAGACAAATTTATAAAAATATATATATTTTTTTGTAATATGATATTGAATTTGATTTGTATTTATTTTTTGTATAAAGTAAAGTAACTTATTTTGTTTACTTTTATTTTAATTATATTTATTTTTCATATAAACCATTGCCTACTATGCTGTCTGTGTGTGGGATACATTGTGAAGCCGAAAATATTTTGTATATCATTGACGCAATTATTTCTTGTTTCTTTAAAAAAAGCAAGTTTTTTTTAATAGAAATAATAACTATAAAAAATTATGAAATATTATATATAAAATTAGGTAAGACTTTATATAGCAGTGGAACAACAATATCTGATATCAAACTAACTCTGACTATAAATAAGCAGAGAACGAAATGACTTAACACTAGGTTTACTCTCTATAATGTTGATATTAATTATGCAATAACCATATATAATATTAAGAAATTATTAGAATGACTAATAGGAAAATGAAATGACACTATTTTTTTAATGAAACTTCTATATGTAATCTGATAAATTATTTTGTAAAATTACGATTAGTTTTAATTACGATTGTTTTTAAATATAAAAATCGCGTGCGCTATGTTCCACTTATTAGATTTATGCTTAAAGGCGAAAAAGCGAAGGTAATGTCTATTATAAACACAACTTTTTCTTACTTTTTTAAAAATTTTTTTTAGCTTCAACTGTATTCTGTATGTTGCCGCATAGGCAGAATGAACCTAGGAACTTAGTTTTATGATACTCCGTTCTATTAAGACACTTCCGTCCCCCACTTTCACTGGGCTTAGTTGGTGAAATGATATCTAGGTAATTGGGTATATTGGAAAACAGCACCGTGTATGTCACTTTCTGCTATTATTCCGATAGACGACTAACGTTATATTTCGTTTACAGGCCGTAGAGCTAAAGAGTTTTTGGCAAGAACAGAATGTTGCGATCGTATTCTTCCGCCGTTGGGGGTGCATGTTCTGTAGATTGTGGGCAAAAGAGGTAAGATCTTCTCCATATAAGTACATATATGTTTTGGTAAATTCTACTCCATATTTATTTACAGTCTACCATATCACGTCGCTATTATGGCGGTAATCTTTTAAATTCAAGTCATGGTCAAGAAGATTTCAAAGTATGCAATGTATTCAATTTGATCCAGACTTAAGTACTTTCCAAAAAGCAATTATACTGGAAAACTATGTAGTTTTCTATCTCGTCAGAGAAGTACCACTATTTTCCCTTTCTATAACCAAGACTATGAACATGACAATTGATAATTTATTCCAGTTAAGTGAAATTGCTCCAGTTCTTAAGAAGAATAACATAAGGCTCGTGGGTGTTGGTGTTGAAGAAGTCGGTTCCAAAGATTTTATTGATGGGAAGTTCTTCGATGGTGGTAAGGACTAAAACACGATTTGAAATATTCTTAAACTTCTATTTCACATAAACAGTTAATTCTCATATAAACAGTCCTGCTGCGTTTAAATTTTTATACATTTTCTAAAAAAAAATTTTTTTACTGTGGAACTTTGACAAATATTTCATCAAATGAAAATTCTGAGCAATTATTATCTTTGTATTGCGGAAATTTTGTCAAAGCCTGTTACAAAGTTGAAACAAGCGTGCAATCGGCCACCTTCAATTCTTTGTACGTTTTATTTAAATATTATTTTTAATTATACGAGCGGGAATCGAACACACAACCGGCGCGTTTACAATCGCACGCATTGCCGCCGTGCTACGACGGCTTAGTACATATTTCTAGAATCATTGTTGTTAGTTAATTTAACATTCTAAGTGGAAAAACGTTTTTCCTTCTATGACTAATAGACCGAGTTTATTATGTAACAAACGCGTTAGAAATAGGAACGAGCAACGTAGCGTAATATTTTATATTTATATAGACATTGTTTATTGAGACGTAGTTAACGGGTTCGATTACACGTGCTGTAATTTTACTAATATGATATATTTTTTCTTTAATTGCAATATATAGAAACTAATATTGTAGCATTTATTTTAATTCTAAAATAAAAAAATCTCTTTTTAGTATAAAAAGACGATGGAGTTGCTGGCATATTTGTTTCTATTAGAACTCATAAAGAGATTAGTTCAAAAAAATAAAAATGTTGTGTACAGCTAAGTTTATTCTCCCCTTATAGTAATTGAGAAATGAATTTTAACTTAAAAAAGAATATCATAATAGTGCAGCAAATGGTAGATAAGTATTTAAGTAATAATATCACTTGTCTAAAAAGTCACGTTTCAAACTTGGTTATAATTATAATATATTTAATGTTCATTAATTGGTCGTTGTTTACTAACGTTTTTTTCTAAATTTTACCTTAATTTGCTACCGTTCCTCCATCTATTGCGAAATGATGCCTGTCTGTCCTACCACTCATTTTTAAATAAAATTATTATGACAACTCAACCAAGATGTTCATCTCCATGCATACTTGTCTATCAGTAAAAAATCAGTCGAATTGATAACCTCCTTTTCTCGTAGAAGTCGGTTAAAAATACAATAGACATATAAAGTAGAATCTTATTACTCACAATGTATTCGCTGTAAAAACATAACTCTGTTGCATTTAATAATATGATAAGTTTATTTACTTTCTTAATATTTATGGTAAATGATTCATACATACTTCATGGTCGCAAAGACTCGGAGATGTCTATTGTTAGTTAACTGGTTTAATGACGATTTAACGCTAATCAACAGCTCTGAGTGCTATTGACAGAGTTAGAATATTTAATACGCAAGCGCAGTTGAAAAATGTTTCACTTGCTTTATCGTTTCTGTCTGTTTAGTATAGACCGTGTATTATTTCAGTATATCATTTATTATATTATTGTTGATTGTTTTATTTAAGAAAGTTTTTAAAACGTTATCGAGTATCGAATTTAAGATATAAATAGATATAAGGTATAAATAGATACTCGATGATATTTAACTTTTTAAATAAAGAAAAAATAATAATGAAACATATTTTGTAAATAACAGTAGACATTTATTGTTTTTTCGAGGTTGATGAAGTGTTGACATTTTCTTGAAACTGGTCAGCTTCGATCAAAGCTGGTCAGACTGCAATTTAAATGTATATAAATATAGTCAAAGTCAAAGTCAAAATATTTTTATTCCATAAAAATGCTTAACATTTACTTGGACATGTCAAAAAAGTAAAAAAGTGAAAAATATACCTACAATAATAAAAATAAACACCTGAGACTACGCAATTAATACAGCGAAACCTAAACGTGTGCGCTTTTAAATAACACATTAATGTTATATTGCTTATTTTTCTTCTTCATATTCACGAGTTTCTTTAATTTTAAATAAAATCAGCTTTACGCTGTATCCCGCACAAAGCAGAGTAGGCAGAGGGAACCTAGTGTTAACGCACTCCGTTCCCTACTTTTCGCCGAATCTCTGGAAATCTACAGAAAGACAGATTTTTTAAACAACAATGTGAGAATATAACGTAAATTACATGACATTTATATTTATCTCGATAATTTATGTATAATTAAATAATTATAGTCTATGATTCATTCAGAGGGAGTCCAGACTAATATCTGTCCGATATTGGTTTGTGGGCATACGGGTACGCGACCCCGGATCCTCGAGCCGCCACTCTTATATCCTCATCCAGTCCGTAAGAATGGTGTCCCCCCCCTCTCCTCCTTCCTTAGCTCCCTCCTTCCTTTTCCTATCCTACCCTTCTATTTTCCTCTCCCTTCGGTTTTCCCCACACAGGGGTTTGGAGGTCAGACGGCAGTCGCTCCACGAAAACCAAAAACAGCCACAATATGGAACGAACCAACAACAGACTGGGTACGGCTAGGGCGTCGCCGCGAAACGACGCGCAGGCACATCGCCCTACACCTGCGACAAGTGGGCGAGGGCTACCGTGTCAAGTACGGGCACGGTTAAAGACGCAAGTACCCAGAAGGAAACTCCGCTTTGCAACGTGGAATATTGGCTCTCTAACCGGACGATGCAGGGAACTCGCAGATGTACTCATGAGACGTCGGGTCCAGTGTGCTTTCCTCCAGGAAACTCGCTGGAAGGGCAATAAGTCCCGTAACATCGGACAGGGTTACCGGCTTATATACACTGGGTCACCTTCGGGTAGAAACGGTGTAGCGGTAGTGCTATCTGAAGAGCTACAGAATGGGCTCCTTGAAGTTGACCGTCGCTCCGACCGCTTGATGCGAGTGAGGGTACTGATTGAGGGCGTTATCACAAACTTAATCAGTGCCTATGCTCCCCAGGCGGGATGTAGCGCGGCCGAAAAGGAGACATTCTGGGAGCAGTATGAAGGGGTGCTACTTGCTGTGCCGTCTACCGAAGTGGTCTTAGTTGGGGGGGACTTGAACGGGCACGTCGGTAAGGCTGCTGAGCCGTATGAACGTGTTCACGGGGGTTTTGGGCACGGTCTTCGCAATACAGAGGGAGAAAACATTCTGAGAACCTGTATTGCGTCTGATCTGGCCGTCGTGAATACGTTCTTCCAAAAGAATTCTCAGCACCTTATCACGTATAAGAGCGGGTCCCACTCAACTCAAATAGACTACTTATTGACCAGACGGTGTCATATGGGCAGGGTAACTAACTGTAAGGTCATTCCAGGCGAAAGCCTAACGGCCCAACATCGTCTTCTTGTCATGGACTTTAACGTCACTCCGAAGAAGAAAGTAGCCGAGAAACGTAGGCCTCGGATCAAGTGGTGGTTGCTGAATGGACCGATGCAGACCGACTTCCTGGCAGAGGTGAAAAGTCACGATATTTCGACGAACACCGAGACTGCTCAGGATGCTTGGGATCGGGCTCAGTCGGCAATCATTGCGGCGGGCAGGCGAGTTCTTGGCCTTTCTAGGGGAGGACGTGTCATCGACAGGGAGACATGGTGGTGGAATGACGAGGTGCAGGAGGTGACTCGTGAAAAGAAGGCTGCCTTTAAGAAGTGGCAGGAATCCAACTCTCCTGAAGACAGACTGGAGTACACAGTAGCTAAACGTGCCTGTAGCCAGAGCCCGCAGTGAAAGTTTGTCACCATTGTATGATAAACTTGAAACTGTGGAGGGGCAGAAGCTCATTTACAAACTGGCACGTTCCCGGGATAAAGTGACGCAAGATATCGCAAAATGTCTTTGCGTCAAAGATTCCCAGGGCACGCTGCTCTGTAGTCATGCCTCTGTGAAGGAGAGGTGGAGAAGCTACTTCCAGGAGTTGCTGAAAACTCAGCACCCATGCAGTCTTCATCACGACCCACCGCCTAACCTCGGACTTATTGCCCCAATAACCCTTGACGAAACACGTAATTGCCTTCGACGCATGAAGAACGGAGAAGCGGTGGGACCTGACGACATTCCGATCGAAGCGTGGAAATCGTTGGGCTCTCTTGGTGTGCTCATGCTTACTGACCTTTTTAACCATATCTTGAACACTGGTAAGATGCCGCATCAGTGGCGGCTTAGCTTCATTACCCCTATTTACAAAGGAAGGGGCAGTGTTCAAGATTGTGGTAGTTATAGGGGCATTAAGCTTATGAGTCATACCATGAAGCTCTTCGAGCGCATGATCGACCTCAGGCTCCGCCGAGAGTGTACTATCTCTGAGTCTCAATATGGATTTCAGCCAGGATCGGGCACCATGGACGCCATTTTCGCCCTCAGAACTTTGATGGAGGCATACAGGGAAAAAAGGAGAGCTCTGCATGTGGTCTTTTTAGATCTGCAGAAGGCCTTTGACTGTGTGCCTCGTCAGTGTATCTGGTGGGCATTGCGATCCAAAGGGATCCCTGAGGCCTATATTGAGATTATCAGAGACATGTACCACGATTCCGCTTCTATGGTTAGGACTGCTGTTGGCGACACTAGACCCTTCCCGATTACGGTAGGGGTTCACCAGGGCTCGGCTCTTAGTCCGTTCTTATTCAATGTAGTGCTCGATACTGTCTCGGCTCACATCCAGGACCAGCCTCCATGGCTGATGATGTATGCCGACGACATAGCACTCATTGCCGAGAACCGACTGACGCTGGAGCGTAAAGTGAACCTCTGGAAGGGTACGCTTGAGAACGGCGGTCTTAAACTAAATGTGTCGAAGACAGAGTACATGGCCTGCGGGAGCCGGGACTCGAGCACCATCCTTATAGGTCCTGAGCCAGCCGTTAAGTCGGAGAAGTTCAGGTACCTTGGATCCGTTATGCACGAGTCTGGAGGCATCGATCACGATGTCCATGGCCGGATAAGCGCTGCCTGGGCCAAATGGCGGGAGGTCACTGGTGTGGTCTGCGACCGCAGAATACCGCCCAAGCTCAAGGGGCTGATATACAAGAGCATCGTCCGACCGGTTCTTTTATACGGCAGCGAATGTTGGCCAGCACTATCTCGGCACACTCAGGAGCTTCACGTCACGGAAATGAAGATGCTGAGGTGGATGTGCGGCGTAACGCGGTCTGACCGCATACGCAACACATTCATTCGAGGTAGTCTTGGGGTCCGTGACGTAGCGGATAAGCTCCAAGAGAGTCGCTTGAGATGGTTTGGCCACGTTACGCGCCGGCCTAAGAACTATGTCGGACGCAAGTGCCTTGCTATACCAGTCCCTGGGGTGCGACCTCCCGGACGCCCAAGGAAGCGCTGGTTGGATGTCGTGATGCAGGACATGAGAGCCAATGGTCTAACCACCGAGGATGCAAAAGATCGTGCAAAGTGGAGTAGGTTGTGTAGGAAGGCAGACCCTGGCAATAGCCGGGATTAATGCCAGGAGGAAGAAGAAGAAGATTCATTCAAAGAGTATATTATAAAGATAGTGTTGAATATTGCTTACAAGTAGAGTATTCTAACACATCATGTGGTAATAATATGTACATTTTTTTTGCTAGGGATTCAAACGCGGCTTCACTCGTTTAAACTTATTTTTATATTATAGCTAAAAGATTATAAAAAGTAAAGTAAAGTATCTATTACCTCCAAGAATATGTGTAGGTTCATTCGTTCATTTTGTTTTTCTGATATGATTAAACAAAATGTGCTATTGGTCCCAAATTCCAGAAATTGATGTCTCCAGAAAGAACAGAAACTAGAAAACCACTCGCAAGGAAACAATATACCCTTAAGTTATAATTGAGAACTAATTTAATTTTCATTCTTTAAAGAAGGAATATAAAAACCATTTTTTTTTAATTCTTTTTCTTTGTTATTTCAGACCTATATTACGTCGAAGATAGATCCACATACCAAGCGTTAGGTTTTAAACGTTTTAACGTGGTCTCTATAATAACATCACTATTTTGGAAACAATCGAGAGAAGCTATTTCCAAAGGACGAAGCATGGGTGAGTTGAATTATTGTACAAAGTAGATTTTCTAGCTTTATAATTGGCTAGAATATTTGTAGTCGAAGACTGCCCGATTGTACAATTCTCCTAAAATAAATGAAAAATTGAGAACGGAGTAATGTAACAATATGTTTATTTCTCTTATATAATAAAAGTATATACTATTTTTAGTTATCTATGCTTGAATCTTAAATTAGGGAGATTTTTTAGCATCACGCTAAATTTATAAATAAAATTTATATTTCTATTTTTTCGCTCTGGTGTTGAGGCAAAGGGCGGCGTTGATTACCGCCACTCAACACGCAATGCCTCTAGAGTTCGGCGAAAGAAGTGTCTTAACACTAGGTTCCCTCGCCTACCCTCCCGGGATACAGCGTGAAACTTCACCTCTTTGAATTGTGGGGATGTATAAAGATATTTACTTATTAAAACGAAATAGTGCTTGCATAAATTCCCCTGTGCATAGGCTTAAATTGTGACATAATTGGCGATGGTTTACAAAATGGCGGCGCTCTAATTTTGGAAATTGGCGGGAAGCTTTTGTGTCATTACGTACAGTTAGCGCCTTCAGAGCGATTACACAATTTACGTATTGCTAAGGTTTTATATTATTGATTGTTTTTAATATATAAAGTACAGTATTTGTATATTATTAGAATTAAAAATTTTGGGGACTTTAGTAGATTATGTTTTTTGTTTTTTTTTGCCGTAATGCAGTAGTAAATCTTAGTGTAGATTGGTGAGAAGTGTGTTCACTTATGAACATTTTTTTTATAGAATACAAAAGATATATTTTGTTATGTACATATTATGTTCCATTTAAACGGTATTTTAATATATTTATCAGATATACTATAAAAATCGTAATATATAGTAGTAACTCATATATATCTAGCATTGTTATAATGATGGAGCTATGAATATTTTAAATTTAATGCTGAATTAATATATTTTTTTATGATTTCTTTTTAAAATTTTATTTAACTGCATTGAACGGTAAAATTGTGTACATTTTCATTTATATTACAATATCTATTAGTATGTACGTATGTAGCTAATTAGTTAGTATTTCTTATATAGGCTTAGGTGGTGATCTAAAAGGGGATTGGGTCCAAACCGGTGGGTTACTATTGGTTGAAAAGGGGGGGAAGCTCCTCCGCCATTTCACACAAACTGGACCGAGTGATCATTTGTCCAATAAAGATATTCTAAAGGTCAGTTTATGTATATAATTTTATTCAATATATTAATAAATTTCTTGTATTTTGTATTCTGTATTTTGATTTTATATATAAAGTATATTATTATAAGTACAGTACGGTCGATTAGTCGTGGCTGATTATCTTGACTTGTAATTTTTTTTTTTCCGAGTGAACAATGTGAAAACATAACTACCTAACCTAACTTCAGCCTAAATGAATGAAATGGAAATTCATCTAAATTATGCTGTGAACAGCATCCAATAAAATACCTCCACAAAAGCTATATTTTTTATATAGTACATATATATTATGTCGCATTTATTTTCCTATTATATTCAAATAGGTGGTAGTGAACTGCAATATTTCCCATATTACCATTAGTTTTTATTTATTGAAAAAAAAAAACGAAACAATAAAGTTAAAAATATATATTTATAAGTATAATTATTAGCATAATGTAACTATGATTTTTTTATAATACTTAACTTCAATAAAGTTTCATATTATGATGACGATTTAATCCAAACTTTTACTATTTTGCAGTTATTCGATTTGGAGAATGAATATAATGCCGAGACAATGGCAAACAAGAAACGCGATGATTTAGAATGCAATGTACGTGTTTTTTTTTATTTTTAATATATTTTTATACAGAGGCAAAGAAAGTGATTGTAAATGCTATGATTCTGAGTTCGATAGCCACTCACGGCATGAGTTATTTAATATTTTCATTTAAAAAGACAAAACGTGGGGTTGAGTTTCCAACTTAAACACACAATGTCTCAAAAATTGAGCGGTGCGTTGGGAACGGAGTGTCTTAACACTAGCTTCCTCCTGCCTACATTGCTATATGTGGGTTACAGTGTAAGCAAAAAAAGTTGAAACAAAATTAATGAAGATATAAATATTTTAAATTTTTCAGACAGAACCAACGTCTTAAACCGTGGAAGGAAAATTTTAAGCATTCTTCTTTAACTCCTATACATACAATATGGGCTGAGAGGCGATGTAAGCAAAGTAAAGTATAGTTATTAGTATATTTTCTCATATTAAATGAATATTATACCTACATTTAAAATAACTTTAATGCTATCTTTATATATGTTTGAGTCTTTTTATATGGTAAAGGCTTATAAAAAAAGGCATATAATTTTTTTTTATAATACACATAATAAAAAAAGTTTATCGACTGTTTGTTTAATATATAAAAAAAAATGTTTAATTGATATACAAATATTATAAACAAAATAAAATTAATATACTCGTATACATATTTCTTATATAGAAATAATTAGAATACAGCAATTATACTTTTATTTTTTTAATGATATATGTTATAAAATGTTATTTTTTGTAATATATTTTGAGACTGAATTCAAAACCAAATAAATATAATTATTATTGGTAAATTATATTGAATCGTTACATGTCATTTACTTTTTATTGTGATATTTGACATGAAGTTTTTTGAGAACTTATTGTAAATTAATTATTCCAAAAAGTTATGCCAAATTTATTTTAAATCTATAATATTGATATTATTGAAATTATATTAAGAGAAATTGATAAAGTAATTATTGTTATAAACATTTTGTCTCATATTCATTAATTGGTTTAAATAATTCATTTATTTACTATGCATTAATATATAAAAGTTGAAAATGATTATTTGATTGCTTATGTTAACATTTGTTAAGTGATTTAACGTTTTCATAATTTTATAAAATATTTAACATAACCATATGTATACGGTTGTTACTATTTTGAATAAAATACATTTTATATTATAGCGAAATTTTATTTCACCAATTTCATATAGATATAAGATTAATATTACAATACTTAATAAGCAAATAAAATTAAGGTTGGCGTAGATTTATCTATAATAAAATTGAGGGCTTCCACGAATAAAGAAAACCCATAGAAAGTCTTCTAACACATTTTTTGTTTTTCATGATTATACTCATGACC
The DNA here is from genome assembly GCF_056956725.1 of Heliconius melpomene rosina. Classification (NCBI taxonomy): domain Eukaryota; kingdom Metazoa; phylum Arthropoda; class Insecta; order Lepidoptera; family Nymphalidae; genus Heliconius; species Heliconius melpomene. The sequence continues at coordinate 4,111,837 of NC_140389.1, read as the reverse complement.
TAAAATTATGTTACATAAAAAATATACGAAAATTACAAATGTTATATTATTTTTGTAACATTTTGGTTATATTTCGCGGTCGTTTTATAGCTTTTGTAATTCCGGGACCTTGCTACAAACATTTTACGATGTTTGCCGGTACCTCGCGTCGTAACGCTACATTTATTCGACGTAGGCGACAAATAAAACAATTTTATATTATCCCTATCATAATAAATTATATGATTGTCGCTGTCAAAAACTAATTTGAAAGCCGATCCCTTACCAAATGCGCCAACTTCGGATAATTTGTCATTTTGATAATTAATTTTATATACTCCTCGTGTATAAGGCTGAATGAAGTAGGCATTTTTCATATTATCTGTAGTTAAAAAATATATTTCATCTTCGAACAATGTCACTTTTTTAGCGCCATTTTTAAGTAAATATATCGCATAATTGCTCATAAAATATATATCTCCATGTTTGTCTATAATAAAATCATCTATTTGATACTTAGACAATTCTGGAATATTTTTCGATTTCTTATTATCGTACGTGTGTAAACCTTTTTTCTTGAATTCTGTGTAATATAATTTACTGTCGTATTGCATTTGCCATATTGTTATGTTGTCGAATCCGCGGAGTTTTGTTATATTTGTTTTTGGATTAAGCATGTAAACTCCTTGGGCTCCTGAAGCATAAAGATTTCTCGATGTTTGGTCTACAGCGTAAGCGAAAGTGAAGGTAAGATTTTGTATAAGAGTGAACTTTACGTCGATTAAGTCGAAAGATGCGGTATAATCTCTTGTGTTATTTTGATAATGAAAGTAAAGGACATTAGAAGTTCTATCTATAGCAAGTTGACCAGACAGCTTGTAACCATCGAGTATTCTGTTTCTAATGTAGCACACTTTATTCAGGCACGCGTGGCATGATATCCTTTTTGCATATGAAGAAGTGAGTAGAGCTGATATCAAAAGAATAATATTCATGTTCAATCTGTAATTAATTTAATGAATAAGTTAAATATTAGAAGTATTGTTTTTTAGAAAAAAAAAGTTTTGAACAATAAAAAATGTTTTGTCTATTATCCAAAAATATAAACTAAAGCGCAAGAGTTCAAGAATTACGATCATTAAAAACAACAATTATAAATAGTTGGATGCTAGCGTAATTATAAATATGTATCTACGAAAAGATCTACGTAGAAAGTAAGTACTTTACCTTAAAAGTTGTAAAACAAATAAAATACACTACATTTCTATAAAGAAAAGGGTCAACACATTTTTTTAAATAAATAAAACTAAAAAATGTCAATAAATAATTGTTTCGTCCACGAGTGATTTAACAGAACTAGCGTATAATTTGTTTTCATTACATATTTATTTAACCTCTCGTCCGTACATCGTAAACAAGTGTTATCTATAATATTTAAATTATTATAGAAAAAATAAACATTTCATATTTGTCAATTAAGTTAGGAAATATTAGTGGTTATTTGTAAATTTCAAATTGTAATATTTAGTATATCATATAAAATAGAATATTTAGTATATTTTATAAAATAGATTTGTAGGTTATCAAAACCTATTTATTCGTAAGGTCATTGTGCACGTCGGTTATAAAGTTCAAGGGAATATTCAATTTATGCCTTAATAATTGCTAGAATATTGTAACTAGAAATATTTAGTTAATGAAAATCGTGAAATATTTTATTAGGTTAAATAGGTTTTTATTTTAATCATCAACAGACATTTTTACGCCCATTTCTTCCTCCTGGCTCCCCACCCTGGGTGGGTTAGAAAAATTTTACAAAAAAATAAAATAAAAGGTAGAGGGATATGTTATGTTATGTTATAATCCTTACTTCTGATTAACATGTGGGCAATGTTTGAGGTAGTAACTAGTTCTACACAGATCAGACAAATAACAGAAAGGCAAACACCAACCCTATATAGGTACACCAACTAAAAATATCAAAATCAAATGAAAAGTAAATAAAAAAAATACAATATTTGACATTTGATTAAGCACCAAAAAATCAATAATCAAAGAGCCTCTACCATGTTAATCTAAAATATTAAGACTTTTAATTGAATATATTAGAAATTTAAATTCTTAATTATATCCGGCGTCCGGGATGCGACAGCCAATCCTCCTTTTGAAATCAACAGATTATAAAGGTACGGCAACAATTAAGTCTATAAACTTGATTGTAATTAGATTATAGGAAGGTGTATTTAATCTGTGACTTATCTACTGGAAGATAATTAAATGTGACATGGATTTCGCGAAATTGTATTATGGATTTGTAGAGGCTTTTAATCTATAGATATTTTAAACAGATTCTTTTTTTATTTTTGTAAATACCTAGCTAAGATGACTAATACTATTATAGAATGAAATTAATAAAAAATAAAATATATATATACTAAAGGTATGTTCATAAAAGTTTAAAATATAAAAATCTTATATCTGTAGGCAGATTACGTGGAAAAAGCTGCTTTAAAAGGAAACTACTTTTCAGCTATTTCTGGTCAAATAATCAATATTCTTATGTAGTCTAAGATTTTTGTATAAGAAAGCTCTTTCTAAGCCATTTTACCCAATAATATTAGAGCTAGTGAAAATAATATTTGACGTTGCTACGTGTATTTCGTATAAGTACCTATAGTCTAATTGGCTAAGGTGTTGGGCGGTATCCAAGCATTTTACTTTGATATACTCCTATGATGAAATTTTATTCGGCATTTCAATTTGCTTAGGTAATATTTGAAATATTCTAACTTCACTTCAAAATATTTTTAAGTCAAGAATTTATACGACAATTATATACTCAAAAGAATGAAATGACTTATCTACCTATGCAAACAGTAGAGTACGAATAAATAAAATTTAAATGTCTGTGATTTCTAAATAACCGTTGAATAAATACGTATAAGTATTTACACGATAAACAAAACAATTTTGATTTTTTTGTCTTTTTGTCAGGGTAAGTCTCCGGAACAGTCTATAGACATTTATATTGTTTTTTCAGTTTTTGTCAATTTACCTAGATGACTAATACTGATATAGAATAAAACGAATAATAAAATAAAATATATAATGTGGCTGTATATTTTTTAACATTTGTTAAATAAACGTAATTTTTTAGCAATAGTCATTTTTTAAAGCTTCAATTTTGTTTTAAACATATATATGCCAATTTAAACAAGTACCTTAATTGAACATGAGTATTTCAAAGAGGAAAATGTCCTCCAAGAGAGACGCCCTTGTTCACTTAACGCAAAGTAAAACTTTCAGAATAAAATTAATTGGGACTTCCTCCGGGTCCTTTTTGCTAAAATATTTTTTTTTATTATACCGAGTGCACTTGATGCGATCCTACGAAAGTTTTAATTAATTGTGTAAAAATAATTAAAGCTCTTGACGATTAAAGTTCGGTGAGAGGTGCCTTTTGAAAAAAACTTTTGAACAGGTAAAAAAATAATTAATTTGTTATACGTAATTGTTTCACTTTGTTGCATGTAAAAGTTTTTAAAAATATGTTTATCTTTTAATTTTAAATTGGCTTCTAAGCGTTCTTTTTTTATCTATTGTTGTTTGTTATGTCTATAGTTAATTACGTCTTAATCTGTTTAAAATCTTACGATAATAAAATATCTACACAATATAGATTTATTTTGGTTTTTATATGTAAAAATCGAAACCTACCCGTTTACCGACCTTCATATAATAATAATGAACAAAAGTAAAGATATTCTTTTAAAATATTTTACAATTAAATTTATACAAAATGTATCATTTAAAGCATTAGGAGTATCTAATTAATATCACTAGTTCACTCACGTTATTTTTCGTAATAACAAAATAAACACCATGAGGAGAATGACATCACACTGATCATCGTATCTGCATACTACTAATATACTAATAGCGTGCAGTGGCGAGGTCGGGGTTCGATTACCGATTCAACTCTCGTCTAGGTCAATGACGTTGGCCGTTTACTCACAGCTACATTACAATGTTATATTTTGAATATTTATCGGTTCGTATAATTGGATTGTTCTGGACATTATTTATATAAAAAAAAAAAAATCTGATTCATTTATATGCAATGCATGCGTATGCACTCATTTTGTTTGATATCAAATACAAAAAAGTTGTATCAAATGTATCAAAGTTTGTGTCATTTTTCAAATGGGATTAACATTTTTGAACGAAATTTCAGCTTGATACGCCCACGTGATCTCGAGATAAATCGTCTTGATAGATGGAAATGGAATGGATGGATGGATGGAAAAATACGGAATCCTAAAAAGGCCGATATGAAATCTCAATTTCCATTAGTATAAGAAAAAATATATTAAACTAAGTATAGATAAACAACTTATAGAAAGTCATAACACTGATTGATACTACATTTAATAAATCTTACTAGTACCTACTCGTACAAACGAGCCTTAATCAGAAAGATTTGGATGTGCCTGGCCAAGTTCCAAGTTACTTGGCGTGTATTCACCTCATAAATAAATAGTACTTCTTGATGTACGATTAATTTATATCTGTTACGTTTGGCAAATTAACATATTATATATAGGTACGTATAAAAATAGTAATTGAGTTTGTTTGTTCCTTATTTCTTAGCAGGTTCCGAAGAATATAAGTGTTCCTTGCTGTGCAACCTGGTAACCTAGTGTTAAGTCACTCCTTTTTCTTAAAGACACTTCTGTTCTCCACTTTCCGCCGCCATTTGATTACGAGGGCGAAGCCGCGTGTAAAAGTCAAAGTCAAACCTAAAAACAACAAAAAATCATGAAGTTATTATTTATAATGACGTTGACTCTTGACCACATTATAACGACAAACACCAGCGATGAGTCCAGCTCAAACATATATTTTATTAAACCAAAAAATAGTCTCATAAGAAGGAAAATTTCAGCTAAATTATGGCAACAAAAAATAATTCATTACAAAAGAATATCTGAAAGGGAAGTAATGTGAAATCCAGAGGTTTTTCAGCCGAGTTACTCCCCACAAAGCCGGTACGAATCACACGAGCGACTGCGTGTTCAGAAGAGATTTGAGTATCTTTCCTACGATATTAGCCTTTGTTTAGATACGAATTTATATTTGGTTGTATTTGGACTGTTTTATAATTGACTTGGTGGAACTATTTATTCTATTATAAAGACTGGTAACGAGCGAGTTCCGCCGCTATAGACGCAATGCCTCGAAAATGGGAAATGATGGAAAGTGAGGAACGGATTGTCTTACCACTAGGTTGCCAGGTTCTCTCTGCCTATTCTGTTTTGTGTGGGTTACAACATAAAAATAGGTAAGTTCTTTTGTGTATAATTCATTATTTTTGATGATTAGAATTGAGTGTTAAGAATATTAAATTATAATGTCTGTCGTGTTATTATGCATAATTTGTGTTTCCTCATAGAACAGCAGACGGTATTTGTTTATGATTGCCATGCGCGATGGTTGTTGGTTTGATTCTCTGGCTATCCTCAAATAAAATCCCCGACTGACCCTGCGACCGACGCATAGTATGTGTGTGATCTTTAATAAGTGCGACGCTTCAGATATATATAAAATTTTCCATTTCAAGTTTCCTTAAGGAAGTTAATTAGAAAAATATACCGCTAACCATTCAGAGCCGTTTTTTAGCTTGCAAGGTTCTTACTTGTTCTTATACACGCGGAAAGTGGGCGGAGTTGAGTTATAAAAATTAGATTAGCACTCACAAATCTCCAACCATATTTCTGCAGCATTTACTTAATGAGCTATGGACTTGACTTATTAAGTCTCAAGAGATTCATATTTGTTTTTGAAAAATTTTATTTAAAAGTTAAATTAAATTTTACCATAAATTAATAATTATTTTAAAATAAAAATTTCTTAATTTTAGAAAATATTATCATTGCCATTTTCAAGAGATGATGGATTGGATGATTCCTGTGTATGCAGTATATAATTTTTCTTATTAAGTACAAGAAGATAGGAAAAAACCTTGAATTTTCGATGACGCAAGAAAACATCACAATAATATGTGTATTCATTTTTTGTCAACGAATATTCTCAGCGATACATGAGGGAGTGTAATTTATTAAATGATATCCCTCCCTCGCCAAAACTTTTCTACTAAATCAAATATTCCTAACAATGAAAATTTTCTAGCTAATGCCACTTTATAGGATACGATTTTCCACAAAGATATTGGAGTAAATGAACGTATTGGAATCCCTCTTAGAACTACTAGATTAGTTTTCATAAAGGTCTCGTTGCGTATCTGAAGCTTAAAAAAATTGTGAATATAAAACTCTCCGATTACTTACAGACTAATTGGAAGTCAACGCATAGACAAAACTTGGACTTGGACTTAAAAAGTTGAAATTAGGTAGCCTTCCTATGAATCTCGAGATTCCTACGTTTTACGTCTTGAAGTACGTGAAAACAAAGTTGCAAGCAAAGACTTACTTAGTTAGACTAGTTATGTGTTAATAATATTTCCTCTATGTAAAAGTGTCGTATATTCTAAATTCGTACAAAATGTCAACACAGGAAGGGGCAAAATAAATTAAAGAGGTAAAGTAAAAGATATTATCATAACAAGTAAAGATATGGGCCAGTGTTTTTTCCTATGTAGAACGTTTACTTCATTCATTTTATTTATGTTTCGTTAAAGCTATGTAAATATAGTCGTCATCAACGTAGCGCAGCTGCGATATGACTGATTAAAATCGATGGTCGTGGGTTCTAATCTGATTTGGGAGAGCTTTCATATTTAAAATATTGTCTTTTAGTACTTAAGTTTAACCAGTAAATACAACATATTTATTTTTGCTGAATATAAAGAATTAAATTATAATTTATTATTAACGAAAACGCCTTAAAACAAAATGGAATAATCAGTTCCACATTTAACACAATTAAGAAAAAGGTAACACGTTCAAATCTAAAACAAAATAAAGGTTCTATTGTGTCACAGATAGAATTGAAACAGACAAAAATTACCCATCAAAATGTCCAAGCAGACACATAACAGACATACGGCACGTGTCACCCATGCTAACGCATTGAGCAAGTGAATGGGGTATGCCAAAACTAAGGTATTTATGTCTTATTGCCATATATGGGCATTGTGCAATTATTTATTATAGCGGGTAGATTTATTTATTTTGTAATGTGATCTTAGTATAAATTTGCAAGAGCTACTGTTATATATGTCTTGCAGCTTTTAAATGTCATAACGTAAATTCATTTGTAAGCCGTCTTAATTTTTAAGGTTTGCTTTTTTTTGTACTTTTTATGTATATGATAATGAATGTAAATAGCTTTCTTAGTAGTGTTAATAATAATAAGTTGAAACTGGTACTCCAAACTAAAAAATCTAAGCAGTTCATATAAATTAAGGAATGAATACTATTCTTTAATTATTAGAGTATAGTTGGAGCCCTGATCAAAAATTTGTTAATATAGAGAAAATAGTGGCAAAACTTACGTGATAGGTTCACTGGTATTTTTAGAGCGTAAAATGCTCCTCACGATTTTTATATAAAAAGGATGTTTTTTGCGTTAAAAATGAAAAGCTAGCCTATATTTTAAAATCTTAATCTAGGCCTCCAATAAGGAGCTAAGTTGTAATTAAAAACTTTTTTATGGTAAACGCAAAATATGTATATGGCAGAAAGGCAGAAAGAACCTGGAAAACTTATATTAAGACACTACGTTCTACATTACACTTCCGTTCCCCATATTCCGCTCATTTCTTGAGACTTTTAATGTTGAATGGCAGAACTTAACGCCGCGCTTTGTCTAACGACTAAAGCTACGATATGAAAATATTAAATATTTCATTTCCCCCGAGTGAGAAACAAACTCGCATCGCGTTTAATGTCGCACGTGTGTATCGCCTTAAAAAAACAAAGTGAGCTGTTTGGTCTCTCTAGGTCTCTTATTAATGACATAATTATATCAATGACAACAAGATAAAAATAATAAATGAAGTAATAATGATTAAACAGTCAATGAAAATTTTAAAAAAACAAAGTGCCTCTAATTTGTCGCCAAGATTTGCAACCAATACATTATATACATAGATGACGAACACGATCCAAAAGGTGTGCATCGTTCGTTGCAAAAAACCTTATTGTAAGCAATTGCCTCGCAATTTTATTTATTATAACCACAAAAACTTCCTCTAGCACTTATTCCTTTAGAAATAAGGCAAAAGTTCCTTTAAAATTATATTGACTAGAGATATTTCGAAGGTATCACTAAGGTCGGTACAGTGCGCGTTTTGAATGATAATTCTCAAACCTATTGTCTATAAAAACACTGTAGGATACGAATCCTCAAGCGAAAGTCAACGAAAATGAAGGTGATTACACGTTTATATTGTTTTAGTTGTGTGCTCGTGATCAATAATGAAGAAATTAAAAAAATATTAATTATTTTTAATCTGTAATAGATATGAAATTTAATAAATAATTTTTAATAAAAAAATGCATAACCTAGAATATTTTTAATTAATTACAATTAATAAAAAAAATTGTTTAATTAAGAAAACGTTTAAGTTATAACTATAATATTACAGGAACTTTTAGTAGTCGCATCGATATTGTTGAGCGGGGTAGTGACAGAGCCCCCCGCGCCGTACCCACCGAGTGGTTGGAGGCCTAACGGACCTTCTTTCGACTTGCCACAAAGACAGGTAAGTGTAAATAGATGCTGAGTATAGTATAAAAATGTAGAAAATAATTGCAATTAAGTTAATAGAATTGAACAGAGAAAATGATGATAAGGAATGTCACATAAATAAGCATTATTAATTTTAATAGCCCAATGCAAATCTGTCAAATACTCTTAGTATTTTGTTGTTGTCGTGCATATTTTACACAAGCTAACGCCACCAAAAAATTCCGAGTATTTTAGTGCATAACAGTATAAGTAATATTTTTTTAATACACTTAAATTAACTTACGTATAGTTCAAGTAGGCGAAGCCCTGCCAGGGGCACTATTGTACAACACAAAAAAATAACATTATAAGCATTTATTTAATTTCTTCGATCAGCCACCACAAAACCAGCAGTATCTTCCTCCAGTGGATCCTAGAAGACCTCTTCCTCCAAATTTCGATGATAGTGTAGACGTATCAGTCCAAGGTCTCCCGGTGGTGGAACAACAGCCCATATTTGAAGTGTCACCCATTAATGGTCAACTTTACAATGGACCTAGTATTAATGCTGATATTAATAAGCTTAACCCAAGCTTTCAACAGGCGCAGGTTTGTATTTTTAACATGTATGAATTTCTTTTATATAGGTTTTTTTCTAATTTGTACTATAATTTTATATACAAATTTGAAATTATCTTGTTACAGTACCAACAACAACTAGAAAAAGCACGTCAATTCGAAAGACAAAGACAATTCGATGCAGCACGCGCTAATAATCCTTCAAATGGCCTACCAAACCAACAACCACCAATACTATTCGCTTCACAACCATCGACCACCACAACTACATCTACAACTACACAGAAACCTGAAATTAAAACACCTCAACCAGAACCTACAACTGAATCTGATCTTAATGAGGGTGAAACTTTAGAAAACCCTAAAGATCAAAATGAAAAGGTTTCAGTGGAAGTTTCCAAGCAAAATGTGCAAGAGTTCCGTCCAGAGCTTTTATTGAATCCATTGTCTCAATTAAATTTACAATCTCAATTTATTCCTTTGGATCAATTTGGGCAACTTAAGGCTGCTATCTATTATCAACCAGGTGCAATACAAGGGTTTGACGGGCCAGCGCACTTATCTGCTCTACCATCAGTTTTAGCTCAAAGTGAACTTTTATCTCGACAACAACAATTACAAAATCAAGGTTTTGCTCAAAATCCTATCATCGTACAGGATCAACCAGCTTTGGTACAAGAACCTTTAAACCAATACCAACCGACAATAAGTCAGTATCAACCAATTCAACCACAAGTCCAAGCTTTCCCTCCGGTTCAACCACAATCAGTTGTCGTCCAACCACAAGTGGTTAACCAATTACAACCGCAACCGGCTCAATTCCCGCAACAACCAGATCAATTTGGTCAACAACCAAACCAATTTTCCCTCCAACCAGGCCAATTTCAACAACCAGCTCAATTTCCCCAACAACCAAACCAATTTCCTCAACAACCTAACCAATTTCCACAACAACCAAACCAATTTCCTCAACAACCTAATCAGTTTCCCCAACAACCAAACCAATTTCCCCAATCAAAAGACGTGGAACAAATAGAACAAAACGACCAACAAGTTGTATACCAAAACTATCAACCTCAATTCTATCAACCGGCCAACCAATATCAGAATGAGCAACAATTATTCTTGGCTCAACCAGGATTGATCAACCAAAATCAATTGTATCAACCACTGGTTCAGTATGATCAATCTCAAGCCCAGGTGTATCAAGATCAAAACGCTTTGCAAAGTGGCTTAGAAATTGATCAAGGGAATGACTTAGAAGGAAATGAACAAGAAGATTTAGAAAAGGACGATGAAGGATCTAAGGCAACGGCAGTGGCTACAGCATTTGGTGCGAGGTAATTAAAACTATGTTTTTTTTTATTTCTTCAGAATAGGTAGTAAAAAATACTCATTTCTAACTTTTTCGTGATTTTTTTAATTACTCTCTGAAATTAGTTCGTCGTAGTGTAGCGGCAAATCATTTGACTGTAAACAAATCGAATTTGATTCAGCTCCGCTACACATTTATTTATTTGGCACATAATAATTGTTTCATTTATTCATGCACAAAATTTATACAAAAAAAATAACATGTCTTGAAAATTACAGACGAAAAAAATTATAATAATACAATTCTCCTAATTAGGTAATCCAGAATAAGCCAGACGTTATCGTTAACATATTGTTGATCTGTGCGTAATTTTCTTCATTATTCCATCAATTTTAAGTCCCCATGTGAAGCAAGAGTCAGTGGTAAAAGTGGCTGGGGGGACCTCCGTTGATTTTCGAGGACATAGTATCGATGATACTGGAGAAAGGTCACGTAAAGCTCTTGCTTTAGGATCTCTTTGAGGATCTCCCCTATGATGAGGTGGGCGATATAGGCTCTTTGGCTATCCCGTTAGGGATAAAGTATGAACCTAAAAATAAATAAAATGTCCGCGGGACTCGAATCTATAACCTTCAATTCAACACTTATGCTATACTAATTTGGTATAATTTGCATGCGACGGTATCGTTTCTTTAGAAATATTCATTTTATAAAATACACCCTGAATACAAGATGCTTTCACGATACTACAACTGTTGTCACGCCATTTCTTCCGTTGAATGTTTATTTGTGGTGTTAAAATTAATATAATTGAAAAATTAATTAATTTAAAATCAATTGAAATTTTTAATATAATTGAAAAATTAATTAATTTAAAATCAATTGAAATTTTTAATATAATTGAAAAATTAATTAATTTAAAATCAATTGAAATTTTATTTAAGACTTATAAATGTGGTGGTAAACTTAGTTTATTTGGAGGAGACAAAAAAATTATAAGTCTGTTCTTTTGGTTTTTTTTTCTATAATATTAGGTTATATAATATTAGATAACATAACATCGCAGTTTGTGTAATCAAACGCGAAAACTTACGTATCATCCTGAAATGTAAAACTAATAATTTAAATTATTCTATTTCAGAACACAACCTCGTGTATTCACACGATACGGGGCGCCCATACCTAAAGTGCAAGCCATTCCAGAGACCACCACCACTGAGGCTCCTGAAGAAGTAAATATTTGTTTTATAGCTTCATGCTGTATGCCCGACGGGATAGCATTAGAGAGAACATAGCACCTCGTTACCTTCTTTCAGTAGTCAACTCTATGTATCCAAAGTGAAAGAAGTGGTGGCAGAGGAAATCTGGGAACCTAGTGTTAATACACTCCATTTAGATTAAGATCCTTCCATTTCCCACTATTCGTCAAATTTTCCAGGCATTACCTGTTGAGTGGCGGAACTCAAAGCTACGCTTTGCCCCGTTACGAGAGTGAGGAGTTCATAGTATGTTATTTCCATTTGATGCTAAAATATAATATTTATATTGTTTTTACAGTCTGAAAACGACGACAGTCCCGCTGTAGCTCAAGCGACAGCTGTAGCCACCGGCCGTAGAAATGCTAAACTAAGGTTAAATATATTTTTGTTATATTTATTTAATTAGTAGTTATAATTTTTTTTTAATTGACAATTTTTTGCGGTAATTTACGCACACAATTACATATTGAAACATTATAGATTTTATAAATTAATATTATTTAACTCTTCCGTGTAAATATATTTTTTTATTTATAGAGTAGCTATACTATGAACAATAAATTGAACTAACTAACAAACGTAGTATGCCTAATTTATCATATGTAAAGCTCAGAAATCATATAAAAGCTTTACTCAATGATTTTCAAGAACAAGACGTTTACCTATAGCTTGATAATAATCATTAACCATTTTGGTCTTACGGCGTCGTCATATATGTACAGTAGCATTGACGAGTCGGCCTGAGGATAGATTTTCTAAACTTTCACACATTGTTAAACTCGGTAAGAAAAAATTAAAAGTAAGAAACATCCTAAAACCAAATCTGCGCAGCCATCTACAGCTAACTTCAGGGCGGGCACAACTCGTCAACCGTACTGTAAGTAAAGTAATAAAATGGTGATTATACTATTTTACAGAAGTCGTCGCGTCCGCCCAGTCTTCACTTTAGACAGATCCGGCCATCTAGTTTTGGCGCAACAGCAATAAATTGAGAAATATTTAAAAAAAATAATTGTAAAAATAATATTTAAAAACATTGTTTAAATATTTCACCAAAAATAAAAGTTTAATATAAGTCATTATTTATTGACGGATAGACAAAATAAATAATTTAAATCAATAGGCCTTTTCTTTTTTTCTTTTTTGTATTTTTTGTCGCCATCGTTTATTTGTGGAATAAATATCAATGTTTATATTTAATATACCTACATATATTTGTAAACGCCGTTATGGCGCAGAAGGATAAATACATATGTATATGTAATCGTGATAGTTGTGAGACGATCGGGAAGTTATTATATCTAAATTACTGTCAGTCAAGCCATTCTTGGCGCAAAGCACAAAGGGTGTTTGATCCTCAATTGAGGAAATGAAATATTCATTTAAAAGATTTTGCCATTCAACACGCAATGTTGGAAGGCGAAAGGAAAGTGGAGAACAGTGTGTCTTGAAATAGGTTATTTCTGAATACTCTGTCAAGCGGGGTAAAGTATAATACTAAAAACACTATATAAAGGCATCTTGAGACGCACACAAAATTTTATATTAAAAACACATTTTACCAAATCATTCTCAACAATACAAGGCAACTGTAGATCGTGAACAAACCTAAACAAAATACGGGAACACTCACAATTACAAACATATTTTCCCTCACAAATCTAAAGGGGAACGTTAAAAATCGATATTTAATCATCCTTTTGGTTTGGACTCTCTCGAAGGTAATCGATTTTTTCCCTGTATCCATCGAAGTACAAGGAATTGGTGGTTTAATAACTTCTAAGGATTTATTCATGTTTTCCTCCTTCACGACATATTCGTATCTTTCATTGTTATATATTTTCGATAACATTTCATCAATTATTTCCGTTTGAATCAAAGCACATTGTAAATTTTCATCTAAATATTTTTTTGCAGATTCTTTTTCTATATCAGTAACGTCTAACTTTAGTTGTTTTTCACTTTTTGGTTCAGATACAGGTTTATAATATTCAATCTTGGACAAAACATCCCTCATTTCATTACCAACTTTCTGTATTAACGAATCTTCTATTCTTTTCATAGTAATGTCTATAAGTACTAACATTTTTTCCCATAAATCGGTCATGGGTATGTAGTTACGAGATTCTTCAGAACATGGTCTCTTTTGCGATTGTTCTATTTCAGTTAATACTTTTTTGATCGTGCTTTCATTTGGTAATATAATTTTTTGTGGATTACTGGCATCTTCAGTTTTAAATGTTTTTTGGGTTACATTTTTGAAAAACGTCTCATGACTTGCAACGTCTAGCGTTTTAGTGTCTAATTTTTCATGTGGTCCTGCAATCAACACGTTACTCACGTTGTTGTTGACTCGGTTACTTTGAGATGTGACAGGAAACATTCTCATATTGATTATAGTATCGTATAAAACAGGCTTTTGGTTTTGATAAGAATTTTCTGTTGACATTGTTTTTATTAGACTATCTGCGGGAGCTGTTAGAAAAATATCAGAGTCCTGTTTATCGGAAAATGGACTAGTTATAATGAAAGTAGTACTCTCATTCGTAGGAAGACCTCCTATAAGAGTAATACTACTGTTTCGATCTTCTTGTGATGAATCTGTAAATGATAAAGAAGTATCACATTGACTTAGAAAACTTTCAGCACTAGTTAGATTGTCTCGATACATATTTTTACGTTTCGTGTTTAATTGGTCGTTTTGATCCAGTATAGATCTATTATTGATTTGAGCAGCAGCTACTTCAATTACTTCATTTTTGTAAGGATTTAGCCTTTTGATTTGATTTTTATTTTCTCTTGTATTATTATCGACTTTTATATCTTTGTCTTTCGAAATATTTGGTTTATCTAAAATTGGCATTTCTATTACAGAATTATTAGTATCTGAAGTATCTTCGGAAAATTGACTGTTTTCACGAGTCAACGTGCTTTGGCTAGAGTTGCTTTCGAAAGATATTGCGTCTGCTACGGGTTTGTCTTTCAGTAAATTTTCTTTGGCTAGAATATTTCGTAGCACTCTCGTGCGAGATATGGTTTCCGATGTAGAATTAGAAATAAATAATCCACGAATTGGCGAATTTTGATAATGATTAATCGTTTTGTTTTTATACCACGATAAGTGTCTATTTATATTAGTCGCTTTTGGTTTATGTTTAAAGTGCACTTTATGAATACGAACTACACGAGTATACTTTTTTAATTTAACTTTAGTTCGATGCTTTCTGCTGTTCTTAGGTGAAATTTTAACAGCATTAAATATGATTTCTGTTTGACTATCTACAATTATATTAGAATTGCTTCCAATTGTGCTAGACGTAACCATTGATTTGGGCTTGTTATCTTTGAAATCAAATATGTATTTTTCCTTAGCTTGCTCCATTATAAATTTCTCATTAAATATCTTCTGATTCTGCAAAAAAATTTAATAATAAGTAAAAATAAACGGTATTGTTTGGAAATATTCTTTATTGTAATATTATTAAAATGTATTATAAAAACATATGATGAAATTTATGAGTATAAAAATAATTCGGCAGAACTCATACCACACCTTATAGGTAAGATAAAAATAAATAAAAAGGGTCAGAAAAAATTATACAGTTTTGTATGTACTACAATACATTAAAATCCTAACATATCAAAAGTGTAACTGGGTGAATTTGTTACAAGCTTACTTGCAAATATATTATATTGATTTGTTTTTGTACTTTTGGGAGGGTAAATTAGATCTTTAATCACATAGAAGTATAGTAAACACAACAGTAATGTCAGTGGTACCCATAAAACAGCGCCTAATATAAAACCTCGAGTGAAACTAAATCTTCGATTCCCTTTAATTGTTTCGCCTTCGCATGAGTTTTCTATGTCTATGCAAACAGATGAACAGTTACCGCCAGCATTGCAAAGCATACATTGGAGGTCAGGTTCAAAACTCTTGTTCGTGCAAGTAGCGTTCATGCAATCTTCACTATACTTAAGAATATACGATGGTCGTATATGGTGTAATGTGTTTCTACAGGGAATGGATATATACGATGCGTTGTCTTGTCTCGCATAGCCTGAATAATGTATATAATCATCACAATAAAATGCTAAGAGTTTTTTCTCCGAACCAACGGAAACTTCAAACAGAGATTTCGATTTTGGCAAAGAGCAAGTCAATGCTTCGTCTACTACAGTGGCTGTAGTGTATTCTGCAGTCGACGTCATATCAGTCACTTTTAATACAGACTCACTATTAATTACATTATATGAAGTTGTTTTCTTTATCAGTCTTGGATTATATTCTCGTACCGGCTTACGTCTAGGTTCTTTTCTTAATTTTAATCCAGAAATTATTTGACTTTTGTTTGAAAACTGCACACTTTTCGATGTCTTCTCGTCTGTTACGGGTAGTTCTATTTTAGTTTCAATTTTCTTTTCTATGTGTTTAGTAATTAAGTTTTCTGTTACTGTTGCTAAAGAGTGCACAATTGTTTTAAGTTCTCTTATATCTCGAGCTACTTTAGAATCTATAAGACTGACATTTTGGGGTATCAATATGTCTTCGGTATTTTGCTTATTACTTACGTTAGTCAAAGTTTCTGTAGTTTTTATGTATTTAGTCACACTAGCTGCGCTATCTAGCAAGGAAATAATTTTTTTTTTATCATCAAACGTAGGTTTCGCTTCTTCCTTTGATGGTTTTGATGAGATTTCTTGAGTTGTTAACATTGTGTCTGGAATTTTAGTTTCATCATCAATTTTTAATTGGTCAACTGGAGTATTTATGTTATCATCCGTTCCCTTTTCTTGTGATGGGTAAATCTTGACTTTTATGTCTAATTTTAAGTTATTGCTACTTTTAATATTTGAAAAATATCTAAAAATATTTTGAATTTGTTGCAATAATTCCTTTTCTTTTTGTACAGGTTTCTTATTATTAGATTGCTTTAATAAGCTTGTTAATTTTTTAGATTTAAAATATCTGGGATATCGATAGCTTGAGATCCGTTTTGTACAAGTACTTCTCTTATTTTGTTTCTTTCCAGATTCTATCGCAGGCTTATTATGATTGGATTTTGCTTTTTGATGGCTTCCATTTTCCATGTTGTTGTGTAATGTACCAACATTAATATTATCTTTTTTTAAAGTTCGAGATTTTTTTTTACAAAAGATTTTCGATTTCGAATCAGATAATATGTTTAAGCAGGCGATATGCTTATAAATATTAGAATTTTTAGTTTTCATATTATTTTTCGGGGCCTTATGTTGCTTATCTTCTCTGTATGTAGCACAATGTTTAACTAAAGAATTCGTTCGTAATATTAAAAAATCTAAATTTGACGAATTGAAAATATAAACGCTGGAGTTGTTTGAAGATACTAATATCCGCTTATGACGAAATTTCCTAATCTTACAGAGCGAGTTCTTCGTATTTCTCATATTATGCAAATTTCTTGGAAGACTAAGTGTTGATATAATTTTTAATTCTTTTCCACTCAAAGGTATAGTTAATGAAGAATTTTCGTTTTTACATTTGTAAAATTCACTTTTAACTGCAAAATTTTGCGTGCGAAATAATCGGGTATCTGAATTTCGGTGGTGATTTTGGTCCGTCTCAGCATCTAGTGTATAGGTAAGCGTTGATGGAGTATCATTCCTTTGTAAATCTAATTGGTGTAATATTGAATCGAGAACAGACTCAATTTTTTCTTTCGTATCATTATTTTCTAATAAATAAGATTTTATCCAATCATTTAGTAAATTTTTGAGATTGGCTACAACTAGTGATTTTAAGTTGATATTTAAATTAGTGTTCTCAAGAAAATTATGATAGTTGTCACCACATGCACTGGAGTCACGGTTATGTTCATGAATAGTATCTATTTCATTACGATTCATAGAATACTTAGACTTTTGCGAAACTGCATCACGGTTTGTAAAAAGTTTCTTTTTAAAGTGAGTTCTAAGGATGCAATAATCAGTTTCGATACTTAGGTCCCGTTTAGTAGATCCATTGTCTTCATAATGGTCATTGTTAGCAAAATTCTGTTTGAGCTGCAATATAAGACTTTTAGTGAAAAACTGTGATGCACCGGAGCATGTCTTGGAGTATGTACAGACTGTGTTATTAGAGTTTTTAAATATTACTTTAGCTGTGTTTTCGTTTAACGTATAATTTTCACTTTTCGTCATGTTGTTCTTGACTAATTCAGTTTATACACTGACTTCGATCTTCTGTAATAAAAAATTCTAGTATTCTATTCAACTTTCAACAAAATTTTTATCGTGATGATCCATTGTTATTAAAGCAAGTTCGATTTTTGCATAGGATTTTAATGTTTCATAGTAACATTTAATATTAATTGTAAAGATTTTTATGAATACTTACAATTGGTTGAATTATTTTTTCATTGTTTGTGCAATTAGTTCAAAATAAAAATAAATGTAAAATTATATGCTAAAATTTTATCAGATCCATGACATTGGTAATATTGATTGTCAAAGAACAAATACGAATTAGCCAGTTACATTGTATAGTGTTTGTAGCAGAAAAATATTAAATCTGAATGTAGATACATTACCTTAATCAAACATATTTATGTATTTATTAAAATATATTTTTAAATGATATTTCACATTCAGAATAGAAAAATATTTTTAAAATACGTATCAAAATACAACTAGGACGATGTGATGTGATACGCAACGTCTCAAAAATTGGACCTAAAGCGGGGAGCGGAGTGTTTTCACACTACGTTACAGTGTCAAAATAATTAAAATAGTATTACACATGTATAAGAAAACAAAATCAGAGCAAGCATTTACGTTATAAGAATAATAACAAGTATTGTAACAAAAATATAACATAATCTATAACATGTAGAGAAATTGTCTTAATTAGTCCAAGTGCTGTATCCCTTTAGTGTTATGTCATGATTAGATAAGTGGTATAGACGATAAGAGATAAAGGAAAAGTTTTTGTGTACTTGCTCCGTACAGATTTCGTTGTTCTTATGAATTGTGATATCTTCTATGGAAATATGCACATTTGTTTTTCTATATATTTATAGCTTCACTTTCGCTAAATTAGCAATCTTCACGCGCAATACCCGATTCGGCGGAGAATGAGGAACACAGTGTCATAACACTAGGTTCTCTCTGCCTATTCTGCTATAGGCGGGAGCTGAAAACAAAAGGAACAAGCAGTATGTACAGTGTAAATATAGACAACTAGCGGCCCGCTCGCGGTTTCACCCGCGTGAACTATGTTATTATTAATTTCTGTCTTCATGACTACGTCCTAGTAACGTCTATGCAAAATTTGAGACTCCTAGCATTTAGTAACGAATGACAAAGACAAATGTCATTAGTAACGAAGTTTCATACAAACTTTCAACCCCAAAAACAACCCCTTAGAAGTAGAATATTACAAATTCCCGTCTTAGCGAGCACCTACGTCCTATAAGTAACTCCTATGCAAAATTTCAGATTCCTAGCACTTGTAGTTTCTGAGATTTCGTGATGAGTGAGTGACCTTTCGATTTTATATATATAGATTAAACATTAAAAATCAAATTGCACAGCTTAATAGATTAACACCTATCAATTCAAAATTAATATTTCACAATAATTTAAAATATGTAACAAATAATGGTGCAATTAGAATATTTTATTTTATTAAATATAATTAGTTCTGTCTACAGCAGTGGCTTGCTTTTACTGTATAGACCTAAGGACATAACTCGAGAATGTGCGTTTTCGAGACGTCTCCGTTACGACGTGTCGTATGGGATGGGAATGTCGGATACCGTTACTTTGGTAAAATTAATGTTAGAGTTTCTCCACTTTTATCAAAAGGAAATGCAAATAATTTATTCCTTCAAGTGGGGATCGAACCTACAACCAGCGAGTTTATCTGTATATATAAAAGGACTTGTCCTCACTGACTGAGGTAAGACGCACGTGTCAGAATTTATTTATTTCTATAATAAAAATATATCAATAATAACATATAATATATAATATTTATAAAAATATAAAGTATTAAATAAATTATTATATAAAAATAATGTATCACTTGTTAGAATTTATTAATTTCTATAATAAAAATATATCAAAAATAATATAAAATCTATAATATAAAATATTTGTAAAAATATATAATATTTAAGTGTTTAATAATTTATAATGTATAAAAATAATCTATTACTGAAAAGTCATTTAAATTCTTATAACTGCTTTATATGGACGGGATAAGAGAAACAAATAATAAATTCAAAATAATATTTATTCAAATAGACTTTTATTATAAGCACTTTGAATTGTGGAATGAACATATGAACAAAAAGCTACTACCGGTTCGGAAAGCAGTTCTGCCGAGAAGAACCGGCAAGAAACTCAACAGTTGCTCTTTTCAAAATCAATGGTACAATTTATTACATTAACTAATAGCTATCGTCTATTACATTTAATAGACATTAATTCCATACATGTTTGTCCTCTAAATATTCTTGAATATATACCAATTTCATAATTCATAAACTAATTTATTATGTTTCCTAATTTATTATATTTCCCTTATTTAATAAATTCAGTAAATACATCATTATATATTTGATAATTAAATAAATAATAGAAATATTAAATAAAAGCACAAGATAATTTATGTTCAGTTAAATAATAGAAATAATAAGCAAAAGCACAATAATTTATCTGTAAATAGTCATTTTAAAAAAAGAATCAATAGAAAGCAGCACTTACGTCTGTTCAGTCCGGCAGCTCGTCACAGGATGTCTTTACAAAGCACTGCACTTCGATTTATAAACTACCGACCTATGATGGTGGGGAACCACCATCATAAATTTAGTCAAAATACTTCTAATAAATTGTATTATTTTAAGATACTATCAAATTCATATTTTTTTTATTTTAGTATTATAATATTCTTAACGATAAAATTTAGAATAATGCAATAAATGTATAATTTTAAGATACTATCACGGCCATACTGACAGTACTTCGCTCCTCGAAGTACAAAACTTAATATTAAAACATAACAAAATAAGTAATATAATACAGTAAGTGATATAATACAGTAAGTGATATAATACAGTAAGTAAAATAACACGGTAAGTAAAATAACACAGTAAGTAAAATAACACAGTAAGTAAAATAACACAGTAAGTAAAATAACACAGTAAGTAAAATAACACAGTAAGTAAAATAACACAGTAAGTAACATAATATAGTAGGTAACATAATATAATAGGTAACATAACATAGTTAGTAATACATAGTTAATTGCTTTTACAGTTAATTGCTTTTACAGTTAATTGCTTTTACAGTTAATTGCTTTTACAGTTAATTGCTTTTACAGTTAATTGCTTTTACAGTTAATTGCTTTTACAGTTAATTGCTTTTACAGTTAATTGCTTTTACAGTTAATTGGTTTTACATATTAAATCTATACAATAATTCTTAAACATAACTTACTACTATTAACAATTCTTAAACATTAATCGCTGCCGCCAGACCTCTCACATTAGGTTGACAAGACAACGAACAACTCGCAACTGTTCTATCTCTCACATTAGATGAACATGTTAGCGATCCTCTTATTGTCATACCTCTCACATTAGGTTGACATAACTCGCAACTGTTCTATCTCTCACATTAGATGAACATGTTAGCGATACTCTTTTCTTACTATCTCACCTCTCACATTAGGTAGATAAGTTAAGAAATCACTCTTGCTGTTGCCCCATCTCTCACATTAGATGGACAATCTAGCAATATCCTCGTGTCCATCTTTCACATTAGATGAACAAATACCATAAGATTAATAAGCAAATTAGGAAGCAATTAACACATATTACAAATAACAAAAATATTAATGAAAAGAAAACACTTAAAACATTTTCACAGTAAATTAGTAATATCATAAAAGACAACATTAACAAAAGGAAATTAACATAAAACATTATATTCACAATAAATAACAAATATAACAGACAACATTAATAAATAGGAACTAACATATAAAACATTATATTCTCAATAAATAACAAATATCATAATAGACAACATTAATAAATAAAAACTAATATAAAACAGTATATTCACAATAAATAACATAACAGACAACATTAATAAATAGAAAGTAACATATACAACATTATATTCACAATAAATAACAAATATAACAGACAATAAAAGAAAACGACTACCTAAGGACTTTAAATTTTAATGGACCCTTAATTTTGTAACTCAGTTTATCACGACGTCTATGGTCTTGGTTTACATAAATTAAATTGCCTGGTAGCTAGCTCGCGATCGGCTCTTAAATCAATACTGGACCCTAAGATACTAACATCGTTTAAACGAACTTGTATACAGTTTGTAGCACAGTATGTTGGTATTTAGACCTTTAAGTAAGTAAATCGGAGCAAAACCCATTGATTTTTGGACAGTGATATTAATAGACTCTTGGACCTTCCACAAACCGCTTGGCCAGTCTGACTAACCATTACAGGTAGTATTCGACAAATTGATAAGTGTCGCAACATACCGCTCTACCTGACCATTTCCTGTTGGGTACCGGTCGATATAATATGATGCTCAACTTGTAATTCCGTTAACAGTGATCAACTTAGAGAGAACTAAAGTTAGTGCCTCTATCCGTTATTTCTTAACAAATAGAAATATTCTCCGAGACCAGAATTGTTCACGAAGCTTATGTAAAAGCTTCTCAAATCCTACATGACAATTGTTGTCATGATAAAGTTGAAAAAGACTAAATTTAGATCCTTTGGTACATACAATTTGGCTCACTAGATTTAATTTTATAAAACAATAAATGGTTCGCTAAGAGATATTTTTTATCAAGGGCACCTTGAGTCAGCTTGACTAAATGCTGAATTTCTGGATTATTTTGTTGATCAATTTCTAACCAAGATGATGATTCAGTAATTAAATTATCATTTAAGAATTCAGTAGTTACTGGAAAGCAGAGAATTTTAAAGATGAAAATATTACTTGGGGTATTTTGATGGGTAATTTTAGCAAAGATTAACTGAAACAGGAGTCCCAACAGGGTTGCGACTAAGGAAATCAACGTGTCCAATATTTTTTTTTGCCCTTTTATATACAATATTAAATTCAAAATCCTGCATAAAGGTCTAATAACGGGCTACACGAGGAGATAAAATTTCAATCTGTACCGATTTAAAATTTGATATCTAAAAGGTATATCCTAAATTGTTTTAAAAGGTTATAAATAGCTAAAGTTTCTAGGTCATACGAACAATCTAATCTAGATTAGATCTAGAAAATCTAGATTCTGTAAGAAATGTTCTTTTACTAAAATAAGCTATAACTGATTTCACATTACCTACTATTTTCACTAAACCTGCTGCATAGCCTATTGAACTAGCGTCAGTTTAAAGCTCTGCAAGTAGGTAATTTTAGGTCAAATACAGTTAACAGGTTTAGATTGTCCTGTTCAGGCTCCCGATTGAATTTGAAATTATTATTTTTTTTAGTTAAATTCTTGAGACTTAACTAAGCAACTAAAATAACTAACCAACCCAAGAAACTGGCGCACCTGCTTGACATTTTGTGCTGGAAAATTGACCTTTGCTTCACTAGGTCTTACACCTTATGATATGTGTCCTCCGAGATATTCAATATTGTCAACAAAGAAAAAAAAATACATACAACAATAAAAAGAAATACATTTCGCCAAATTAATAGAAAACCCTGCAGAACAAAGAGCATCAACTGTTTTTTTTTCTAAATAGTCTAGTCCTTCGTCGATTGTGGAAAAATGGGATACTGATGTCATCAATGTATACTAAAATATTTTTTTAAGTATTGTCCTTTGCTTTTGTCCTTTCTTTGCCTTTTGTGATAGATCTTTGATGTTAGATCAGATAACTCTTGTTACCGAATTATTCAAATTCGCCTATATTTTCGATAGGTTTTCCAATTAAACGACAACAAGTTGAGTCCGAGTTGTATTAAATTTCTACCTATAAGGAGGTCATACTGAAAATCAATATCTCCAACTTCATGTATATCGAGTTCTAAATTCACATTATTAAACTTAACACGAAACGGTAATTATTGTAAATACATGTAAATTAATAATCCCTATTCCTTTTAAATATAAGGATAAAGGAATTAGGCGACACCCCAGTCTCTTGGCTACCGATTCTTTTTTTTTTAAGTCACAATTTGCCCAGGTATCTATCAGGGAATTAAGTAATAAACCATTAATAGAAACTGGTGTGAGGCATAATTCAGTTTTCCTAAAATAAATACCAACAACAAAAATATATATATATATTTCCAACATTGAACTGTATATGTCCAATTTGGTTACAAAAAAAAAATAATTTTCTATCCATGACAAACTTATTGCCATTTTGTCATCAACATCACTTATGCCTCCACAGTTCAAGGTCCATTAGTGTAAAGGTTACTTTAGTGTTGCGTAGGCGGCAATAATGTCTGGACGCAGATTATCCCAAGATCTGCCTTCCGAAGGCTCCCATGACTCAAATCAAAGTAAATCAGAGCCCTTAAGGGCCTTACCGGCTTTAGCTGCTGTTTGAATATTGCTCCAGTTAATTCTTTAGCGAGGACCTCCACACTGTTGCACTAGCTGGCGGCTCCGTAGTCGTTGTGTTCAGGGTCAAACATTGGTATTGCGATGTCATCATTCTTTTGATGGGTAGCGGTAACGACATCACGGAGAAGACCACTTATTGCTTCAGCATCCATTCTGAAACTTGTACAAATAGGTGTTAACAATTATGGCTATACGATCCCACTTCTGATGTCAGAATTTATTTATTTCTATAATAAAAATATATCAATAATAACATATAATATATAATATTTATAAAAATATAAAGTATTAAATAAATTATTATATAAAAATAATGTATCACTTGTTAGAATTTATTAATTTCTATAATAAAAATATATCAAAAATAATATAAAATCTATAATATAAAATATTTGTAAAAATATATAATATTTAAGTGTTTAATAATTTATAATGTATAAAAATAATCTATTACTGAAAAGTCATTTAAATTCTTATAACTGCTTTATATGGACGGGATAAGAGAAACAAATAATAAATTCAAAATAATATTTATTCAAATAGACTTTTATTATAAGCACTTTGAATTGTGGAATGAACATATGAACAAAAAGCTACTACCGGTTCGGAAAGCAGTTCTGCCGAGAAGAACCGGCAAGAAACTCAACAGTTGCTCTTTTCAAAATCAATGGTACAATTTATTACATTAACTAATAGCTATCGTCTATTACATTTAATAGACATTAATTCCATACATGTTTGTCCTCTAAATATTCTTGAATATATACCAATTTCATAATTCATAAACTAATTTATTATGTTTCCTAATTTATTATATTTCCCTTATTTAATAAATTCAGTAAATACATCATTATATATTTGATAATTAAATAAATAATAGAAATATTAAATAAAAGCACAAGATAATTTATGTTCAGTTAAATAATAGAAATAATAAGCAAAAGCACAATAATTTATCTGTAAATAGTCATTTTAAAAAAAGAATCAATAGAAAGCAGCACTTACGTCTGTTCAGTCCGGCAGCTCGTCACAGGATGTCTTTACAAAGCACTGCACTTCGATTTATAAACTACCGACCTATGATGGTGGGGAACCACCATCATAAATTTAGTCAAAATACTTCTAATAAATTGTATTATTTTAAGATACTATCAAATTCATATTTTTTTTATTTTAGTATTATAATATTCTTAACGATAAAATTTAGAATAATGCAATAAATGTATAATTTTAAGATACTATCACACGCACAGCCGTAACCGCTGTGCGTAGAAACGTGAAATTTGGACAGATGTTTACTTTCGTAATCTGGACATCCACTAAGAAGGGATTTTGAAAAATTTAAACCCTAAAGGGGTGAGATAGGGGTTGAAAGTTTGTATGGAAAAAAAATTTAATCGGCCCCGATTTTTATAAAATTTGAAATTTAGATTTTTAAAAGTATTTAGTTGAACACGTATTTCATCGTTTTCTAGAATTCTCCCCCTAAGGGTGCAAATAAGGGGTTGAAAGTTTGTATGGAAAAATCTTTGAAATCTTGAAAATGAAAATCGGTGGCGATTTTCATAAAATTTTAAATTTAGACTCTTAAAAATATTTCATTGAACACATGTTTCGTGGTTTTTTAGAATTCACCCCTAAATACGCAAGCGAAGCTGCGCGCGTCCGCTAGTATTGAATAATATTAATATTGTTGTAATTGCATTATAGCTATCTCCATTGTAGCGCAGTTAAGAAATATTTAATCATACTTGATAGTCGATTCACATACACACCGTATGTAAATCGACTCTACTACTATTGTTCTCTATTACACTTATAATAAAATCATAACGATTACGTCTCTGTACATGATAAATATATAATAAAAAAATATTATTGGTGGTTTTTAATCACTTAAAAGAACCAAAAACATTGATTTTTAAAATGTTTGTCTGTTTGTCTAGGCGTTTGTTGACTCTAATCTAGGAAACGGCTGAATGGATATGCAATTTTCACTATGTTTTCACTATGTAATTGTATTTTGGTAAGCTTCTCTTAACATTTAGTGTTTGTTTTATTGTAATTGGTTTATAAATAAAACATTTTATAGGTACCATTATATTGTTTTAACATAAAACTATAAATATTGTAAAAATTTGTAAAAAAGACGGTAACTTATAAAAATATATATATAAAAATAACGTTTAATAACGGATTAGGCTTCATAGAAACTATTCATATTAAATGAATATTTCTATATAAAAGGCCTATTTGAAGAATTGGGACATCTATTCCCGATCTACCTTACGAAATCTTACAACACACTAACTCAATCACAGGTGTTCCGTTCCATAACCGACATAGACTACGAATGTCTTGTAGAGATAGTGACGTCGGCTACCCAGTACCTGCTGGTCGTGGTACGATATCCCGGTACAGTGGCTTCCAACTGTGCGGTCAACAGGGATGCTGTGACTGTCCTGAGGAAATGGAGGTAGGCTGATGCAAAGGAATCCAAGTAAATGGAATCTCTTAGAAATCTTTTGGTTTTATGTCTATTTATTTATTTAATACCAAACTCAATTATACACTACAATACAATGCGTGACTGTAATCACATATTGTATTGTGGGTTCGATTCCCGCTCTGAAAATTAATTAATAAATATTTAAATTTCTCCACTCTGGTGACAAGACAGCAGGCGGCGTTAAGTTCCGCCAATCCACACGAATTGTCTTGAATATTCAGAGGAAAGCATGTCTTAACTCCGAATATTCAAGACAATTCGCGCTGCTGCTGCTGCCGCCCTCTGCTTTTCTTGCTATATGCGGTATATGGCACGAAGGTAAAAAAGAAGAGCAATATTTATATACCATGAACATTGAAAATTGAAAACTAAAATGACACACAAGTGCTCCTAGCGATGTAATTTTAGATCCTTTAATATTACTTATTTTGTCCTTACAGATGTATTCGAATTTGTGATTTGGTAGATCGAGATATATATTCGCCGTATTTCATATTTTATGTGCGAGATCGATTACGTTTTTTATTTAGAAGTAATAGCAGTACCAATACTGATATGAATGTAAGTATTTGTCTATAGTGTACTATATATAGCTACTTCTATATAGGTATATTTTGGGATGTAAAATGGAAAAACGCATTTTTTCTTTAGTCTTTCATTTGTGTATTAAATATCTATTTGTCTATATATAGAAAATTCTCCCATTATTAAATGACTGACAATGCACAGACGAAAATGGACTGGACTTACATAGCTGAAATTTGGTATGTAAGTAGGCAGAGAGCGTAGAGAGAATTTTGCCTATGGGAACGGGAATTTTTTTTTTCACTCCAAATCTTAAAGTCCACGCAAACAAGCCTGCTTTGTCATATAAAACAAATACTTTAAGGCGAATTTCTACCAAATAACTGTAACGTCAGCTCGACTAGCACCACAGCTGGGATGTAACAGGAGGAACGAGACTCTTTGCACGATTGAGGAATCCCACTTTTGTTTTACATCAGGCGTGGTTTGTGATGGCATTAAAAATTGTGGAGTCGATGATTGGTAATATTACAAATAGTATGAAATTAATTACATTATAAGAAAAAGAAATATCATATTTAATTGACTAAAATTGGTATACGTGGCGGTCTTTTTTAGCTTCATGTTATATACCATATATAGCAGGGTATCTACCCTCTGCCTAGAGGGAATTTGGGAACCTAGTATTAAGATACTATATACAAAATGTGAAATTAACTCTATATAAAATATGAATTGTATAACAATGTAACTTATAAAGAACGTATAATCCATCAATTGCGGTATTCTGTTCGGGTTTTGCGTAATTCTGCCAGTTGTGGTGTTATATTTAATTAATCAAAAATCGATATTGCAGATAAAGCCCAATTATAATTATATACTACCTATATATTTTATGTATTAAAGTAATACATATAAACTTTTGATAAAGTTGAGACCTGATTTTAAATGTGGTGGTTGCGAGTTCAATTTCCACATGAGGGAATGAATCATTTAATTCCCTTGCTCCGTTAACAAGAATAATCACGGCGTTGAGTTCCACTACTCATCACGCAATGACTCAAAACTTGAACTGAAAGTCTATTCTTGTGCCTATCCTGCTATATACGGGATATAACGTAAAACTTCCCGCTTTTAATTATTTCGCTTAGGTATTAAAATAAATGCATATATGTATATACAACACGTTACACGCTAGGCCCAATTTTTAAATCTAACTTAGTAAATCCTGAATTATTTGACTTAACTAAATATTCCCAGAACCACTACTATATTTCAGGATATAATGGCTTAGCCTAATCCTATCCGCGTAGCACAAATCAATTTGGACTAGGACTATCTGGATTGGCCTGAAGCGGCATAAATTAGTTTAAACGATTGCAGGTTCGATGAAAGGAAATCACAATGCAATTTACCAGTGGAGAGGCTCGGCTATGCACCAGTTATAGCAGTGATGGCTGCATTAATTTGCGCTTTCATAGCTGGAGGACATGCTTTAATGCGAATTCTACCTTCACCAGCGCAATCGTTCTTCATTTTCAACGCAAATGAGGATAACCGTTTCTGTATCGATCCACTTTTGGTACCAAAGGACAGTGCTCCGGAAACAGAGAAGTTTAAACATTTGTCTATTATACCGGTATTAAGTTATTATATGTGATTTATATATTTCAACTATAGCGTGCAATCCGTTCGTCAATCAATTATTCATATTTAAATGAAGTTGAGGCTTTCATGGCACGTGAGTTGTGAAATTTGACATTTGGCTGTGGTTTCCCCTTTTTTATTTTCCACTCTGGCAAGACAAAGCGCGGTGTTCAGTTAAGTCTTGAATTATACAGCCGGCGTTTTAAACAAGAAGTAGAAAAATATATAACCAATTAATGCGTCATGATTTAGGTAAGCTTATCATCTGATAGTGAGGACGATGGGCAAGTCTCTCAGATAATTGCGATGCATACGTTAAATAAAGAAGAAAATACAGAAGAAAGAGAAGGAGGAGAAAGCTCTAAAGGGAAGGAATTAATTTTTGAACCTAGTACATCTATTGAAATACCACAGGTGAAAATTACTATTAGCCTCATGCCGCGTATATCGGAGTAGGTATTAGGAACCTAGTATTAAGAAAGGCAAAGGAAGGTAAGTGTGCTGGGTGGCGGAATCCAATGCCACTCTTTATCTTGTCAATAGAGCGAGGGAATGAAAATAATTCAATACATAACATGTAACAATATTGAATATTGAATTGTAATGAATGTGTAATATTTGTATTGAAAATGTTTCACAAAATGTACCTAAGTGAAATTTATAAACAAATTTCACATTCATATATTTTTAACTTTAGGGAAGCTACTGCTAAAGAACTCTCCACTTTCAGGTCAATTTTCATGTCGACTTGAGGAATTCAACACCCGCTTTGTCTCCTACCATAGCGATGAAATGAAAATAATGCACTTGCTCAATCCAAATTCCAAATCCAACTTGGAATATTTCAGCAAACACTTTTACAAATCCCTTATATAAAATGTATATTTCTAGAACCTTCCCACTGTAAGTGCGAGGAAGAGTACGATAAGATCATTATCAGAGAAATTCCATAAGAAATTCAATCTAGCAACCAGATATGCTTCGAAACAATTAAATTTAAACGAAAAAAGAAAAGAAACCATATTATAATTATGATTGTATACAGTAAATGAACGCCTAAAGTAATAAATTTCTTTCTATGTTATTTAATTTGATCTTTCTTTCTTTCTTTCTATGTGATGAGTTATTTGTTTTGTAGGTAGTAGGTTTTTGACTTTGATGAAAACCTTGACGTTGTAGCGTAGAGGCATTAACGTGCGACGGGTTTTTGGGTTCGATTCCCACTTGGGGGAATGTTTAATATTTTCATTTCTTCGCTGTGGTGACAAAGCACAGTTCCGCCACTCTGTCGAGTGCAATGCCTCCTAAATTCGGCGGAAAGTGTGGAACAGAGTGTCTTAACACTAGGTTCCTTCTGTCTACTACCACTACCTACCTAATATTTTATCATATTACAAAAAAACACATTTATTCCGCTTCGAAAATAACATTTATTATTAAGTAATAGTAGAAACTAAGAAATCTTCTATATCGTCGTTGTAGCTTCCATTAGAGAGCCAATTAACATTTTAAAGGCGCATTTCAATTAAAACCGACCCTAATCTTCCTCCTCCTCCTCTTGCTGCTCTTGCACTTGATCAGCGACTTCCTCCGTCTGCAATGAGCGGTTTGTTTGTAATTACTGAGAGCGACTAAAGCTTCTTGTTTTACTATTATTTTCTATAATAAATTGATTATTAGACATGTTTTTATATAAATATGTGAAGCAAAAACTTGTATGGACAGAAGAGTATGGAATTTGGTAGTCAAAGATTACGTAAAGAAGGATTGCAGAATGCTAATATTTTTTACTCCGTCTCGTTAATCCCGCTAGGGATACAGCGTGAAGCATAGAAAATACACTTTTGTATAAAGAAAGATATAAGTTAATGGAAGTCGCCATCATCATTTGTCTGAGAACACAGAGGAAATGAAAATATTTTCTAAATCTATAGTTATTGCTTATGTACAAATGGAGTTCGAATCCACAACTTCCGTGTTGACATATTATAGCTTCTTAACTGCACCTAAAAGGTATTTTTTTACTGTTACTAGATATAAGTTGTAAATGAAAACTAAAATAATATGAATATTTGAATTTTGTATCTTCACACTGGCTTCCCTCTGCCTACCCTGCTGTGTGCGGGATACAGCGTGAAGCTGATTTAAATTTTTTATTTATTTTTATTTGAATATTACAAGAAAAACTAAAAAAAATAGGTTTTTTACCATACATTGCTGTGAAATTCTGCTTATATTTCTCCAAACGTTCGCCGTTTGAACAGCAAAAATACAAGGCTTTCGTATAAGAGTAGTAAAATTTAACACAAAGTACCTCAGACTCCGCTTCGGGTTGGACGACAACTTCCTACAATTATAGTCTTGTTATAAAACTACCCTCATTTTAGTTCTATTTTGGACTAAAATAAGGGTACAAATGTACAGAAATAAGGTTCGTTTTAGACACTGTTGGTTTGGATTTTCAGTTTTCCTCTCAAAGTAAACTGTACGCCGCTATGCTCTTGAAGATAACGTAAAATGTTAATAATAGTTTCTACGAAGAAAAGCAAAATGAACAGTGGAAAATCGTTGGTGGTTTTAAGTTTATTATTTTTAGAAAATGTTATAATAGTTTTAACGTAACGGGATTCGAACTTGAAAACTTGGAACTGTTTCTAGGAGGTGCGAAATTGTACGTTTTCTAAAACTATTTTTATATTCTTAGCGTGAAATAATACTTAATATTTTTTTTATATGCAAAGGTAATTAATCATATTTTTAGATATTTTATTTTCAAAAATATTATTAATATTATTACTTGTAATTTTTAACAAATTTAGAATAAGAACCTGCTCTTCCTCTTCCTGTATACTCTCTTCTTCCTCGTACTCATCCCCATAGCCCACTGGGAAAAGAGTTAGACAGTCTCGTTCTCCACCCGTGACGTCATGGCTGATGTAACACGGGCTCAGACCCGCCAACTGCAAGAGCGGTAAGCTCCGTTTCCTCGAAACCATTACTGCAAGGCGATCTTTGCTATGGAGTACAAACAATAAAAATACATAATATAAACTGTATCGATCTCATCGTGGTACAGTTGTCAGATGGACAGTAAATACGTTGGTTGTAGATTCGATTCCTGCTCGGGGGCATGAGTTGAAAAATTGTTTTGATATTTAAAAAAAAACTATAGAGAAGTAAATATATGACGATTACTCATTTGCTTAGCGTTTAGTGCTTAATGACGTATTTTAAAATATGAATACATATATATAATCTCACTGTCTTGCCCTATGTCTTGACATCTTGTCGTACTGTTTTATAGTGAACGCTACATGCTCGGCGGTGTTCGGATCGTCACCTACGAACACGCCGTACTGGAATCAATTATAAAAAAATATATACATTAAAAGAATCAATTGAGGACGTCATAGGCATAAGTAACTGTAACGCGAAGGTTGTGGGTTCGATCTCCATTCGGGGAAATTATAACATAATTATTAACACTACCTTCCCTCTGCCTACTCTGCTATGTGCGGGATACAGTGTGAAGCTAAAAAAAATTTCACCATTTAAAAAAAAAATTCGCAATTTTTGAAGTCTCCAAACAAAAGTTACTTCCAATATTGAAAACGACGTATGAAATATCTAGACTGTAATTGAGCTTACGTTGAGCACCTCTCCGCGAAATTGGTCAATCACCTCTTTGACTTCATATCTTTTATCGATCGTGAACATAACGAGTATATGAGGAGGTAGGAACTCAGAGTCTATCTCTGCCACTTGGGACACTACCTTTAAAATGGAAAAGATAATATTTATAAAGTAAAACTTTTATTAAGGTATAAGGTTTATAAATAGGTTAAATTCTAATAGCAAGATTCGAATTTATGTCTTACACTATTCTTGGGATTTTTTTATAATATTAGAAAAACCAAATCAAAAAAACGAATATTTTTTTAAATTTCACATGGACGATATGTAATAAAAGTGGCTTTAAAAGGTCCTAATTTTTAAATTTTAAGCGAGTACAATTCAAAATATACCTAATATTATTGAATGTAAATCTATTTGCGTCTATGTTAGATAGAAAGAAACGTTTTTTTATAAGTTAGGAAAGGAACAGGTAAATTTTAGAAAACAAGAAATATATTGTTATGTTATCTGCTCCTATTCCGCAGGATATCTGAAGAAAAAAATTACGACACGAAGGGGGGGCCACGATAATGTAGATAGCAATGTAATAAAATAGAAACCTTAGGATAGAAATACGCTAAGCCGTTAGCTTTGGCCAATTCGTTAGGCGGTGTATACAGGCCCGGTACGAAGAGACCCCCAGGTGGAATGTACTCTTCATCTTCTATAGATACGTCTGAGTGGAACTCTTCCTCTTCTTCTACCTTTTCCTTTTCTTCTTCAGGTTCCACTTTCTCTTGCTTAATATAGTTTAGATTATTAAAAATAAAAAAATATTTGCTCTATAATGAGAAAAAATAAAAAATATATATCTATTAGATACGATTTTGATGTCAGCAAAATTTTCAGAAGTAATTTTCTTTTTTTATTCGTAGTAAAAGTTCTTATACATTATAGAGACCTTCGATGCAGGCTACATAGCTTCGATCCTCACTCGTTGGATTATATTTTAAACAAGCCGACCTGGGCGGCTTCGCACGCTTGAACTATACGAATATTTATTAAATAAGTTAATGAAATTATTTTCAGATTATGGGGTGAATTCTAATAAGCAAAACATTTATTTTTACGCTCTGGTTGACAAATTGCAACACTCAATTGTACTCAATACGCAATGTCTCGAAAATAGGGGGAAAAGTAGGGAATGGAAGTATGAATGGGTATGGAGAGTCTTTACACTAAGTTCCCTCTGTTTACCCTTATATGTGTTATTGTTTTTAATTACAATTTACTACTTACCTCTTCAGTTACTTTTTCTGTTTCTTCACCTTCTACTTCCTCTTCACCAGGTACAGGTTCTGGTTCAGCTGGTAGCTAAACGCAAGTTTCGTTTTTTAAAGTTTCAGTTAGGTAAATTTCAAAACTTGACAGCATTGTGTCATCGTGAGGCAATGTCTCATTTTTTATGCTTGATGATTGCGAGTACAATCGTATTTGATTGTATGGTTTCTAGCAAATCGATCGACAAAAAATGGGTTACAAGTGATGCTTATCATATCAAAACAAGTTACTAACTCCAGCTTGAATTCTCGCCATTCTCTCCTCTTCCTGCCTTTGCTTTTCTACTCTTTGTTTTTCTTCTTCAGCTTCTCTTGCAAGACGCGCTTGTTCTGCTGCAAGACGATCACGTTCTTCTTTTTCGTCACGCTATAATATTTAATAAGAAAAGTAACTGAATAGAAACCAGTTGTGGCGCAGAGGCACAAGTATGCAACTGTAAGCACGATGGTTGTAGGTTCGATTTCCACTTGCGGAAATAATATATTCCATATTTTCTTTTATTCGGTGTGGGAAAACGCGGCGTTTAGTCGCTACTCAATACATGGGATATAGTGTTTTAATAGGAATGGAGTGTCTTAACACTAAATTCCCTCTGTCTACCCTACTATGTGCCGGATATAGCGTGAAGAAAGAAAAGAAAGTGATATAATATTTTATTCCTTGGTATATTTTATGCCCATAAAATTATATTCTACATCTCCCATTCCACCAGTGCTATTCTCGTTATATGGCAATTCGAGCGTACTCTTTAAATGTGGTAGATATCATTCATACATTATTCAATTAATAATTAGAAATTTGTATGAAGTATTGAAATATGAGAGTAAAATATTATCAAATAACTTTCTAAGGTTAATATAGAATTTTACTAACCATTTTACTGTTATATTAAGGACAACAGCTGAGTAGACGAACTATCTAAATAGTTTCACCCCGTAAGAAAGTTCTTAAGCAAAGTTTTTAACAAAATTGACTCTATTATAGAAGTTAAAGGAATTTGTCTTATAGCAAGTACAAAGTTTAAGGTCTGTAGCTCGAAAGTTAAATTAAAATAAAAACCTAGACAGAAATTTATATTGAAAATAAAACTATTTTAGAATACAAAATTTTAGGTTCAGTGGCTAAGTAACCTTAGTTCAGTTACTAAGTAGGGACGGACAAACATAGTGTGTAAGATTAATTATTTAATTAATTGTCCCGAAAATGGGGAAACAAGTGTCTTAACATTAGATTTCCTCTGCCTATCCTGCTATTTGCGGGATACAGCGTGAAGCTACTAAATTGATCTAGAAATTTAATAGCATACGAGTACTTACCAATTTTTGCAATTTCGCTTCATATCGCTCTCTGCGAACTTCTCTAGCAGTTTTACTGATAGTGGCGTATCTTTCATACGCCGGTATTGGTGGCACTTGTTTCTCTGGCGGTACATCCTCTTTGGGCACTGGAATTTCCTCGTAGAGTGTGTGCCTCATTAATCCTAGTAATAAATATTAAAAAACAACATAAGAAATGTAAAGTATGCGGCTGTAAACGGGTCGGTTATAGGTTCGAATCCCATTTGGCGGAATGAAATATATAATATTTTATTTCATTACCATGTCTCGAGAATTCGGCGCAAACTGGGGAGCGGAAGTGCTTTTATGGGAACCTAGTATTAAGAGACGCCGTTATTTGCGTATCACCCATTTTTTAACCGACCTCTGTAAGAAAAGGAGGTTCTCAATTCGACTGTATTTTCATGACATTACGTGTTGCGTGTACTGCACTTTATCTTGCTACCGGAGAGGAAAATTGAAAAAGAATTTCATTTCGCCGAACAGGAATCAAATTTACAACCGTCGTGCTTATAGTTCAATTCAAAAATGTTACTTACTAACAAAATCTCGACCATCGTTGTCAAACACCTTAAACAGCACCACTAAAGCTTCCCCCTTCATCAGAGCGTGTACGCAGGCCTCATTGGGATCTACATCACTCATGTAGAGAGCCTCTTTTACACCTTCTTCTGTCATTTCTATCGTTTCTTTTGCTGCTACTTGAACATCTGAATATTATATAGAAGGTATTTATTTTTTTAATTCACGCTGTATCTCTCTCAGTTTTCACTGAATGGAGGTGCGGCTCCAGAATTCCACGCCACGCTTGGTTTCGTTACCAGAGCGAGGTACGTTTAGTAAGTAATAACTTTATATTATTCCTTTTAACGCCTACCATCACGATCTCGCGTAAGCTCAATTGCCAGTGTTTCTGTTTATATAACTATAAATTTCATTGTCTAAAATATCTTTCCAAATTTATCCTAAAAAAAACCAACTAACTTATCAAATCCCACTTCTCGTACAAATCCAAATGAGCCTTGTGACAATGTGGCCAGTATAATATGAAATTTAGATTCCGAATATGCCGCGAGAGACGTTCACAGATCCTTTTCTTTCTAGCAGCAATTGTCAGTACTTTAAGTCTTTCAGCTACTTCCCGAGATTCTTCTTCAAGCTTTAAATCTTCTTCTATTTTTGCCTGCAACATAAGCGTAGCGTATATATTTACGGGTAATTCTTATTCTTATTAAAAGTTGTCACTGAGAGTGGTAATTCAGTATATAGTTCAAGTATAGTTAAGTTTCTTTTGTTTCGTCAAAACACTTCCTTCTCCACTTGTACTCCGGATTTGAAATATTGCGCTTCGAGTAGATTTACAGATAATTATTTAAATATAATTATTTTCTCGACTGGATATCGACCCCAAAGCATGCTGTTTACAAACGTCAGATGATATTCTACTGTGCCTCAAAGTTTAAATATTATACTTACAGCTTCTTCAGGCAACAATTCATCAATCTCTTGTTTCGGTCGTTCTATTCCAGTCTCTATTTCTTTTTCCATCAATCCCATTTCTTCTTGAATTATTTTACATAATTCTAACCCATTTGCACCAAACATTGCTCTTGTTAGTTTACCTTTCTAAAAGCAGTTCGAAAGAAAATATTAAATTAGTTTACAATAAGTCCTACAAATATTGTAAAAATATAGACAATAGTCACGTTTTTGTTTCTCAAGAATGGAATTATGTGAAAATATATAAAATTTACTTACAAATATAAACAAAAATACTGGTTCACTTTTGTTCTTGAATCTTGATAGTGCATCTATTTTGTCAGCCAGAGCCTATAAAAGAATATTACATTAATTAGTTTGCTTCTTCACCACTCGTGCCATAGTGCTCAAATTGTATCGTTGAGTTTCGCCACGCAACATGTTGCATGCACATTTCATGAAATGTCTCGATTCGCTGATCGCTTCTCGCACTCGCTTCGAAATAAAAGTAAGCAATTGCTTCAAATGGGAACGAATCTACAAACATCGCATATAAATGAGATGCTGTGTCAGTATATTTTTTTTTATTTTTTTTTTATATAGTTGTTTGTAGTTGTTGTTTGTTATATGTATTTACACCCTACTCACAATTTATTTATTTTTTTGATTTTCAACGCCTCAAGGTTGCCTGGAAGAAATCGCTATTTCAGCGATAAGGTCGCCTATTGTACCATATTCTTTTACTTGTATTCTTCTATTTCTTTTTTGGGTGTACAATAAAGAGTTTTATTATTATTATTATTATTATAACACGAAACACTATAATGCTACACTTTGTTTAACTTAAGTAGCAAATCAAAAATGAGTTCAGCTTATAAAGCCGAATATCAGTAGAAATTTAATTATTTAAAACACAAAACAGGGATATATTTACTATCAGCAATATTTTTAATATAAGCTTTTACAAATATTGCTGATAGTAAATATATCCCTTGCAAAGAATTTTAACGGATTACCACCACATTCTGTGTTGGCGTTGAGATGGAATTTAAATGTGCAATAGGAATTTTAATAATTTAATTTATCTAACCTTAACCATGTAGATTCTATCTTGGCCAATTTCCAACTTCCCCTTCCGTATAGCATTTCCGGTCGCCAAGCAATGTCCACAGAATTCCGAATATACTTCCATACCTAGAATAATTTAATAAACATTTTTTTATAAGCATTTGGTCGTTCATTATTTCGAAATATAAGAATAAATTAAATTATAGTTATACATATATAGTTAAAAAAATGTTGTCAAAAAAGCCATAGTGGCGCAGTGGCACAATGCGACTGAAAACGCGACGGTTATGGGTTCGATTCCTACTCGGGGGAATAAAATATTTAATATTTTCATTTCTTCGCACTTGTAATGAGGATTTACGTGCTTTGGCACAGCTTTGAGTTCCGCCACCCAATGAATGTCTTAATAGTAGCTTCCCACGTTCCCTATGTCTATCCTGAAATGTGCGAGATAAAGCGTGAAGATAAAAGAATACATAAATAAATTTAAAAGATATGCATTTTTGGTGCTGACTCTATTATTAGATCAACTATAATAAGTAAACTTATATATTATACTATTTATCTTAAAAGTTCTTATTTAATTAAATTTAATGTTAAATTTTATGTAAATCTTACAAATTAATTGATCGAAATGCGTATGAAGAACTTCTTCAAACTCTTCGTTGTGTTCTATGCTTTCTTGGATAGTAACTTGTCCTTTTCGAGCCATTGTTAGTTGTTAATTTTTTTATGTATTACTTTGGCCTTAAAATGCTTAATTTCTATATTTTTGCTTCGGATTAAAATATAACTGTGAAGTAATCTATTCGTAGTTCTTTTTTATTGACATATGTCAATATTTTTTTTTTCAATAATAAATAAGAAATAACTATTTTTGTCCTTTATAAATATAAACAGTCGAAAAACATTTCATAACTTTTATATAATAATACACTTTTTCTTAAATAAAAGTTTATTTTACGAAAAATATTCACATTCCAATACCATATTCCATACCAATTACCACCTTACATACATAAATCGAAGTTGTATTAAAGAAACTGAAGGCGTACGATGTTATCCCATTTTCTTTTTATGTCCCTGTCGAAAGAAATAACCATAAAACATAGTGAAATATTGTCAGAAGTAAAATATTATATTGATAGATCAATGTTTGGTTAAGTTTTGTGTAAGGTAGGAAAATCGATATCCCCTTAGGACTTTGTGTAAGCCAATTCAAATATATAATTTTTTTTTTAATATAAATGTGATGATAAATTTGACGCCGTTATGGCACAGCGGCATACCATTTATCAAAAGCGTTGATTTTGGCTTCGATTTCTACTCAAAGGAATGAATCATGAAAGAGTGCAACGTTGAGTTTCGCCACTCTGCACGTAATGTATTCAAAATTGGGTACGTAGAGGTTAAAGGTGTCATGGTAGTGGGTTCCTTTGGCCTTCCCTGCTGTAAGGCAAACAGGCAGAAAATAGAGTGTTACTCTAGGGTCTCTCTGCCTACCTAAATAAAGACTTTAAGATGAGATGAGAAGAAAAGAGATGAGCTAGATCAATAAATGTTTTTGTTTAGCTTAATGCTACCAAAAACTTATTATTGATCTACATGCTGCCGCTCATAGCAGAATAACCTGGAAAACTAGTGTTAAGACACTTCGTTCCCCTTAAGAAGCTTTAGCTCCCCACATTCCGCCGAATTCTGAAGGCATTGCGTGTTGAGTTAACGCCTCGTTATGCCTAGTTACCAGAGCGAGAAAATTAAATTATTAAATAATTAATTTCTTCGAGCAAGAATCGAATCTACAACATCTCCCGCTTACAGTCGCACGTCTGGCCTAATAGCCCATTAGGTATATGATATTATTATATTAATTAATGATATTAATACAACTAACACTAAACCTATTGTATTGCCAAAACAATTAGTCCTATTAATTACATGGCCGCCTTTGTATTATATTTCAAGGAATCGGACATAAGATTATATATTTCCCTTTGTTCGTAAGTAGATATGAAACCGTGTATTATAATTATATGTAATAATTATGGGCATATCTTGAAATTTTAAATGAATTTCTTAAACCAGATTAATTGGATATATTTAGTATTATACGTTTTTCGAACGTCGAAAGTTGGAAACGTTGGGTTCTTGCTATTCTTACCTAAAAAGCATTTTTTAAATATACAGACGAAATTGAAAAACAGAGTGATGATAAGTTACAAGTTTATTATCTAACCGGAACCTAATAATAAGAAATTAGGCCAGAGACAGAGAGTTCCGCCACTCAACATGTAATGCCTCTGAAATTCGGTGAAATTTGGGGGCGGAAGTGCCTTAAAACTAGATTTCGAGATTCCCTCTGCCTACCCTGCTATATGTAGAATACAACGTGCGTTAAAAAAATGGAACTTCTACAATTTAATATTTAATCTAAATGATTTAATATCTTACTTTGTGCAGTACCTTCTGGCTAAAGGCACAGCTTTCAAAATCATATTTATTAAACAGATTACCTCTAATAGAATTGAAATCGACGAGCCTTTGCTAACTTTAATCCAATTATTTGTTAGGAGCGGGTTGATTTAGGTGGATATATTGAAAATATTCCTGTTTTAAGTTTAGGCTTCTAAGGAAAATAGCAACGATAGTTCAATATTATTACACAAAATACCAGGTTGTGTAAAACTTTGACCTTGATTTTTATAATTTCACTTCTCGGTTACCAGCGTCTAATTGTCATGGAAGAAGATAATTGTGGCCACAATTCTAATTTGGGGGAAAGAATTCTCTCTGAGAAGATAAAATGAGCTGCTGATTTCATCCTGTCAACGCTCTCTATCCTTTGAAAAATGACACAGCATCCCAGTTGTAGGTCCTCAATGGTAACTATCCTAAGAGCTATACGTCCTAAGTTTAATTATTCACATCAAACAATCAAGTTCACGCTCGAGCTCGCCAAGTCTTAATTACTTTGTAGATTAAAGACAAGTCGGTTATAATTACATTTAGATGTAAAGAAGTTCTGTAGAAATTATATTTCTTATTTGAAAACGACTTATTTTTAATTAAAAATCCAAAATATTATAACTATTACAAACATAATGGCCAGTCGCGGCGCGGGGGCGAAAGTGTAAGGTTGTGGTGTAAGCGTGATAGGTTCTGGGTTCGATTCCTGCTCGAGGAAATTAAATATTTAATATTTTCATTTCTTCTCTCTGATATCGAGGGAAAACACTCTAAATAGAATGAGTAAAGTTTCTTCATCTAACATGCCATATTAAAAGAAAGAGAAAAAAGTTTTTCATTTTTAAATCTATTTTATCTAGCTTTTCGAACAGAACAGAATAAAATATAAATAAAAAAAATCATGACGAAGATAGCACAATCTTCGCATTATTTAAATTGCATATAAAATGTGTATTATTTACCATAATTTAAATAAATAATATTATACTTTGCACTGTAAATCCTTCGAAGAACAAAAGTGTGGAAGAATACTAAATATTTATAACGGCCTGCGAGAACAACTTGAATTTAAATAAACTATAACACTACAGCTGTGCTTTATTTATACAAAGTATAAAACTTAGTAGGGCGGTATGTTATTTCATTTAAGTGTATTTAAATTTATTTCGTGTCAGCTTCACGCTGTATCCCGCTAACGGATTGGTAGGCAGAATTTAGTGTCAAGACACTTCGTACTTCACTTTCTGTCCACATTTGAAACATTGCGTCTGTCTTGCGGAATTCAACGCCGCTGCTTGTCTTGCCAGCTTTCATTGCACGTACAGCCATAGCACGTAAGAGTTATAAACGATCTTTACTAGGCCACCGTAGCTTCTCTTCTTCTTCTATCTTGCCCAAATTTTATACATATTTCTTTGTAATTCTATATACGCATATAAGCAAAGGTACTTTATTCGACATTTCCGCTTCCGGCGACAAAAGAG
The DNA here is from genome assembly GCF_056956725.1 of Heliconius melpomene rosina. Lineage (NCBI taxonomy): Eukaryota > Metazoa > Arthropoda > Insecta > Lepidoptera > Nymphalidae > Heliconius > Heliconius melpomene. The sequence goes on along the minus strand of NC_140389.1, from coordinate 4,069,924 downwards.
AATATCTTTCAATACTATCCTTTGTTCCGACATCAAAGACTTTATTGACGTCGATAGTTCTTCACGCAATGAGATTCTACTCGACGTGACGAGGATCTCTGGAATCGAGATTTATGTGTTATTGTGGTATACAAATAATTTATTAGAAAATGCTTAAAAATTTGAAGATAGAGAAATTGAAACCACCTTTCTTGGAAACAGGCCAAGATGATTTTTGATACGTCTACTAAAACATATTTTAGTTACCCAAATGTTGAATAACGTTTTAAAAATATTAAGAATATCTAATATTTTTTAGCTTCACGCTGTATCACGCAGATATAGCAGGGTAGGAAGAGGGAACTTGGAAACCTAGTGTGTGTGAAACACTCCGTTGGCATTAAAACACTTACGTTTCCCACTTTCAGCCGAAAATTGTAATAGTTTTTTTTCAGTTGCCTCGTTACCAAAGCGAAGAAAAGAAAATATTAAAAATTTCATTTCCCCGAGTTGGAATCGAACCCACAACCGTCACGTTTATACGATGGCTGTAGATTAAATATCTAATATAAGTTTTTGTATAAGCGTTAAATTTTAAAATAAGTTCATCATAGAGATTTCACCTTATGTAAGCAGCTTACAGGAGCTTATGTCTATTTAATCTTATTGTGGAAACGTCTAAGCTAGGATTCTACATAAAGCTTGATACAGGATCCTTCAAAAAATGTTTTTAAACAGTAATTTAATAAAATTTAAGCCATGGAAGCCAAGTTTTCATTTTTCAGTAAGGTTATTTTTCGCCTGTGTGCGATACATCACAAATTTTGTATATTTCACATGTTTTTCAGCTTCTAGGTTGATTTGTATTTCAGAAAAAAATAGGAAGAATGTTTAGTTTTATATTTAAACTAGCGACCCTCTTGCGGCTTCGCCCGCTTTTACTACTGGATTATTCATGTAATGTATGTTTGCAAAGCACTTAAGATAATGTGAAAATTAATTAAACCCAAATGCAACCCGCATTTTTGTAGTTTCAATAAGGATTTTCCAATTGTTTTACACAGCAAGGAATTTTTAGTAGGTACCGTAATTTTAAATCTGTGCTACTAATCTTTTCAAGTACTTATTAAAATATATTTAAATGACTATTTTTAGATGGTGAAATGACTATTTTTAAACGGAAGAAATTATAAACAAAAACCTACCTACTAATAACTACTACAAAAAATGTGAAACCAAATATATCACGCTTAAATAATACATTCAACTCCAATTATCCAATACGTGCAAACGCATCTAACTAAATCTTCGTTGCTATAGAGGCAGCCGGGTTTTTTTTTTCGAGCTTGTGGTTAATGCTGAGGGGGTATTCTGTCCCTGATGAAAAGCAAGCACGACGTGGCTGCCTGTGAGGAAAATGAAATAAAATGCATGGGCCGGGAATCGAACCCGGGCCGCCCGCGTGGCAGGCGAGCATTCTACCACTGAACTACCGATGCGTGTAAGGCAGGCGGGCGCGGCGGACGCATGGCGAGTGGCGAGCCGTTTCGCAGCAAGGATTTTTTTGATATTGTAACAACTTCTAAAGTACTTATTAAAATGAAAAACAGTAAAAGACAGTTTCTAAAGACAGTTTTCAGGTCTACATTAAATGGCCAACGTAACTAATGTATTTATTTATATGCTGAGAGTAAGGGATAAGTGAAACTTGAGTAACATACAGCTGATGTGTCAACGGCAGGATGTGTCAACAATTAAATGTGTTTTTCTGTAAAACTATTCGCAATTTCGAAATAATGTAAAAAGCAAATTTTATCTTCGTGTAACGTAGAAAATTAATAAAGTATTTTAAAGGATAAGGATTAATACCATTATGGAAAAATATCCCTCACAATAAAAAATATATTGAAATTATTATTTTTAGACAGAAATATGATCACTACACGTTATTCTTAAAAGATACGAATATGCTCTCGCGGACTTTTTTGTAGATCTTATTAAGAGGAACAATACTCCAGTACATTTTTTTCATGTAGTACTTACCATTAGAGCAGCGCATGCACGAAAGTGTCTCAACGGGTAGGACTTTATACACATTTATCGTATTTATGTTAATTTACATAAGAATGTACAAATAATAAACTATATATAAACCTTCTACGAAAAACACCCGACTTAATGGTGAAGACCGCATCAAAATCCGTTGGGTGGTTTAGAAGAAGAAGAGTTAGAAACAACAGACAGACACGAAAAGCGACTTTGTTTTATAAGATATAGGATAGGATGTACAGAAAATGGAGACTGGAGTGAATAGCATATCGCGCAGTTGATGCAACAATGACGTAAATACAAACGGGAAGGGGGACGGGAAGCGGATGGGTGCGAAGAGCTGAAGATCGAGCGTGGTGGCGAGAATTGGGGGAGGCCTATGTCCAGCAATGGACAAAAGATGGCTGTCGATGATGATGTCGATGATATATTACCAAATAAACAAAGTATATAAAAGCTGATTGTTTTATTTGCAACAATCTATAGATAACTTCAATCAATTTATCATTCAAAGGTGAAACAATCCATTTACATCGGTAAGGAAACAAGACCGCATGCAATTACTGGCTGCAACGTCCACTTCAAATCTATATTCATAAATGTACGATCAGCAGAATAATGATAGTATAAGAAAATGATAAGTTGGTTATTTTATATACATACGCCGTCATGTTATAGATAAGTGAGATTGCGTCCTGTGAGTTCGATATTATTTTTTGGTAATATTTATGAATAAAATAGAATGAATTGGTAGTTTGCTGTAAACACGACGATTGTGGGTTCGATTCTCACCCAAGGGAAAGACTTGTTTTCATTCCCTAGCTTTGGCAATAAAATAAAACGTTGAATGTCGCTACTCAACTAGTAATGTTTTGATTGTGCGGAAAGTGGAGAACGGAGTGTCTTGACTCATTATAAATAGATTCCCTCTGTCTATCCTTCTATATACAGATACAACGTGAAGAAAAAAACATAGGATGACATTTTAAGACTAACTAACGAAAGGAAGAAAAGTTGTTATAACGAAATTTACAATGCAGAATGCAAACCATGTCTAAAGATTTAATTTTAGAAAATTTTTTTTATAAATTACCAACTTCTATTAAAAACCGAAAAAAAAATTCCAAGCAGGTATATATTTTTTCATAGTACCTACTTTTACAATTGTATTATAATATTTTAATATATAAAAAAAAAAAATTAAACCGTAAAGTTTTTTTTTATTCTGACAGTACACAGTAGGGTAAATTTCCCACAATATTCTGGTGTGGTATTCGCTAAGATTCTAATCTAGGTTTGCTCCATAATCCTCAATGTATATCGACCAGCTGTTAAGAATAAATGTAGATGATTAGAAATGTAGGTGGGAAATTTGATTATATGGATTTTAGAAACTGTATTATACTTGGGTTAATAACTAAATAAATCTTAAATGGACCCCAATGAAAGGGACCCCCATTTCATTGGGGTCCATTTAAGATAGGCAGAGAGAACCGAATGTCAAGACACTTCATCTCAGTGGCGTAGCTAGGGTATTTGCTGCCTGGTGCGGCCTGGGGACTTGATGCCCTTTAAAATGGTCTAAGGTCTAAAAAAAAAAAATCGTCGACTTTGATGCCCCTTTCCTTTTGATGCCCGGTGCGACCGCACCGCTCGCACCCCCCTAGCTACGCCACTGCTTCATCCTTCACTTTCCGCCGAATTGAAATAATAAATATTTCCCCGAGTGAGAATCAAACCCAAAATCGTCGTCGTCGTTACAGGTCGTCTCTTGTCACCCAGACCACGACATCCTCTTTCTAAAATATATTTCTATAATATATTCCTATTCCCTTCGTACTTAATATCTAACGCTGTTTCTGCTTCTTTCATTTCTGACGCTGTTTCTTCTTAACGATGACTTCAAATCTCGATAAATGTTGTACATTTAGAAATTTATATTTGCTGTATAATTATTTTTGCTCTTTAAAGGTATTTCTTAAGCATCGCATAATGTCTGTAAAGGAATCCGAATATGGGTTTAATCTACATATAAAAATACTATACAATACTAGAAAGGTTTGTCTTGATTTCTATACAAATATATGTTCCGAGATTGACTGTAGGCAATAGTTGGATATCCGGAGTCCATTTGGGAAAACCTTTAGTGTATTCGTCACTTTGTTTAGTTCAGTAAAGCATGATGTCCAGCACGGAATATTCCCTGAATAAAATTCCCCTGCCTAACGTGGGAAAATAGGAAAAAGTACATTGAATACAGATGAAGCTGAAAAAAATGTTTTCAAATTCACGTTTTATACAAAATAGTAGATAGGGTTAAAACACTCTGTTCCCCTCTTTTCGAGACATCGCTTTATTCCGGAGCACGGAAATAATATTAATATATTATTTTTCAGAGAATATATCGAACCCACAACCATTGCGCTCACAGTTGACGCTGTCTCACTACGCTTTTACAAAAATACACAAATAACTGGCATTTCATAAAAGAATAGCTATATAAACAAGTATGAACTGACGTATGTCAAAAACATATATTTCGTTGTTTCTAAGGAATACCCAAAAATATATTTTACTTTATTTATTATAATAATATTAATAATAGCATTAATATAAACATGTATAGTAGGAAGAAGAAAATAAAGCGACACGACATAGTTTACGACAATCCGGAAAGGGATTCGATCCCTAAAAGGGGGTATTATTCGGAGCTCGTATCCAATATGATGAAAGATGATTCTTCGAAATATACGTTCGCTAAGAAACGTATGAAATTGTTACTACAGGTATTTTGATGTCATTAAAGTTTGTAAACTAGGTTTTACCTGTGGCTTTGTCCGCATGGTCCAATGAAAATAACTAAAGCACTTTTGTCCACCACTTTTAACTGTCTTATCCAGTCCAGTCATTTCCAATTAATTAATCCTAAACAGCGAATTTTTCTTCTTCGAAGCTCTTTGTTCTTTAAATCTTTTGTAATATATCTTTATATTCCAGGCAAAGACGGATAAATTGGCACCAATGGTAATATCGCTGCCAAAACCTCAGAAACCTAGGATATTACTACCACCTGGTAGATGGACCACATATTCTGAAGATGATAGTATTGTTAGTATTTTATAATCTTTTCTTGCAGTTTAAAGTTGTTACTCACACTGCCGAGAATGAGAGAGTCATATAAAATATTCACCATATATCATTGTTGCAGCAATTTCCATTTGAAACGTTCGTACCTAAACTGCAATTTTTAAGTGTTGTGCTACCTAAAGAGTTACCACGTTTGGTGAAGATAGAGAGATTACGAAGGAAATTCTTGGCTTCTAATATAAAGGTATTTATTTCAAAGCAGCTTTGAAAATTCGCTATGATTATTGACAACTTAGTGAATAGTCACTTTTTGTTGATTTAGAGTTTTATGGCCCAAATATATATAAAATATATGCCACGATTATCTAAAAACACCATCATCCTTCATTAACATATTGTCGTAGAGATTATGTTTTAAAATATATACCACGTACTTAGGAATAGTAAAATAATTTTAATAACCTCACTTATTAGACTTCTTGCTGTCTTTTAGGTAGTTAAGCCTACCTAGCCTAAAAACTAGCCAGTTTTTATACAGGTTCAAAATCTTTTAAAAGGCCATTTTACTTTATTATCATGTATTTATAATATGTTATTTTTCTATTAAAGAAAATGCTACGCGAGCGTGGTATTCAACCCTATGTGTTGTTGCCAACCAGCGAATATAACATCACCGATGAAGCGTACTACAGTCTGTACAGTGTTTTTCCAAAACTTGATTTAGAGCTATTTGATAATACTGAATATGACTGCAGGTAAGTTTAAAGTTTCCTTGGAAGTTTTAAAATATAGAAAAATATGAACGTAGCCGGAGACGTATCCTCGTCTCTTGGAAACCGTCCAAGAGTTGGTGCCTTCTGTTTTCCTATCGCTCTATGTCGAGCGTTGTTTTTTAAACGAATGCATGTGTTTTTTGGCTGTAAGGCCGTAATTGAGGGCGTCATGGCGCAGCATCACAGCACCTGATTATAAGCGCTACAGTTGTGGGTTCAATTACAAATCGAAGGAATTAATTATTTTCATTTCTTCGCTCTGGTTACGAGACAAGCGTTGGCTTTGAATTCTACCACTCAACAGGAAATGTCATTAAGACTGAGAAAATTGGAGAACGAATCGTTTTAACGCTATGTTTCCTTAGCTTAATTTCTATATGTGGGCAGCGTAAAGCTAAAAAAATGAAGCCAACTGATTGTCGTTTCTATATGTTTTGGCCATTTAACTTAACGACTTTAATACAGTTTTGGTAATCCTACCTTTTTAGGATTCCAGAAGAATGGTTAAGCCTGGGCGTTATCGAGGGTGAGCAGTATCCCTGCCCAGGATTAGCGTTTATACCGAAATTGGATAACATGCCCACGAAACATTCGACTGATTTAATACAAACACTTAATAATTTGTATGAGGTAAGTAGTAAATCCATAGATAACTATTATTCTAAATCAAAACAATCAAAAGATGCGAAGGTATATGCATAGTTTTTGCCTCATCTTTTCCTTATCTTGTTATTTTTTGTTGTCCGTCCTTAATTCCCCTTCCTTTAAACTCTCTGTACGAGCTCACACTTGACCATTTTTTCAATACAGTAAATAGATATTTCTTAATTTTTAGTGGATAAATGTAGCGGCATTCAGTTTTGATAAAAACACTGATACATGGGAAGTCATGGCGTTGGACGGGTCTAAACGACGTTTTAAGTATGATCCATATATTATTTAATTATGTAGTGACGGTATTGTCTCAGTGGTTGTGAAAGGCAATATATTTGCAATGGCGTTGTAGTAGGTACAATATCCCATATATAGTTGGGCAGGCAGATGGAATCTAGTGTTCAGGCATTCGAAAGTGAGGAAATGAAATTAATTCTTTGCACAGAGTAGAAATCCAACCCATAAACGCCACCTTTATAGGCAGACGTTGGTTTTTCATATTTATTTTTAACCCCTGCGATGTAAAATATGGAAATACATATGTATTTTTCTAGAAGTTTGTATCATATATCTCTAAATGGGCAACCGTGAGGTAGACCTAACAGTTGTCCATTTAGAGATATATGTAGAGTTTTTAATAGGAACAACAGAGTTGCTGTCAGAACAAATATTGTTCCTATTAAAAATACATATCCCATGACATATGTTTTTATTTTCTCTATATATTATACTTAAAAAAATAAAAATATATTCGTTTAGTACAAGCGGGTGAAGCCGCGCTGGGGTCGCTAGTCATTAATATACTTTTAGCACCTAGTTTTTTTTCCATCTAGCATTCCACGAATACGTTTGATGTTCAAGGCCGATGATCCAGATACTTTTGCTGAGAGGGTTAAGTTTGCTGTTCAATTTCGTAAAGAAGTAGAGAACAATTTAAGGTAAAAAAATATGAAAATATTATCATGGAAAGAAAACCCAGTGTCAAGACACTACGTTCTAATTTGACACAAAGTATATTGAGTGGGGGAACTCAACGATGTGCTTTGTCTGATCATAGCGAAGGAAAAACAGGAATCGAATTCACGATCATAGCTTTAACGGTCCACTTGCCACATTATTAAACATTAATATTGACAAAGCAAAATAATTTAATGAATAAATACAGTACTATTTAAATGGAAATATGGTCGCTTGATATAGCATTGTAATTGCAGGTAAATTCATTTTGTCACTATAAATTAACTTCGATGTTCCGATACCTGATAACCGATGTTACTGCACAAAGTTACCATAATATACGCTATTTAAATATTAATGAATTTATTTAGTTGTATATTTCAATAATAATAAAAGTATATTATACAGATATAATATTAACGAAATGGACGACTTATTAGTATTTAATTTTTTTCTTCTAGTAACAAGGCCGCTTTGAATTCCGCACACGCGCAAGGTCTCGAGAATTCGGGGGGAAAAGGTGTACGGAAGTGCTTTTTTGAAAAACGAAAAAAATAGTGTCTTAACACTAGGTTCCCAGGTTTTCTCTGCCTACACTGTTCTGAGCGGGATACAGCATGAGGCTAATAATAATTAATATTTTTTCCAGGTTTTATCTTTATCTCGACTGTTTAATGCTGAACGGGTTGCCACGAATGCCGTTACAATTTATGCCGTCCATACTTAAAATGGTGATCATCCATCGGCAAGCTAAGCAATTGGATAACGACCACTTACACGCTCTTAAAAAACAAGTGAGTTGAATTTATATGTACTAACTTATCAGCTTCACGCTGTATCCCGCACACAGCAGGGTAGGCAGAGGGAACCTAGTGTTAAGTATTTTCTACTACTACAACGGTACCTCAGATATAAAATATAATTTATTTTAAATTTTAATATAAAATATGATTTTACTTTCAACAGGTGGAGGTTTTATACAGAAAAATAGAAGGCAAAATGAAAATAATTAACACAATACTGAAATATCCGACTCTTTATAATTTCATCAAGCCACCGACGAAGGATTACGTGCCGCCAGTGCCTGACTACGGTATTTCATTTCCATACTTATTATGTATATCTTTTTTTCTCAGCTTCACGTTTTATCCCGCGTATGCACTGATTAAAAAACGGAGTGTCAAGACACTCTATTGACTTCCAATGGTAACTTGCGTGTGGCGGAACTTAACGCCGCGTTTAGATTAACAAGAGTAGAAAGATAGTTATAGTTCTTTATTCCGAGTAAGGATCAAGTCCACATTAATCCACATCCACAATAATTCACATTTATTGACGTTTATATTTGCAGGGGAGGCAGAAGGAACCTAGTGTTAAGACATTCCGTTCCCCACTTTCCCCCGAATTCTAGAGACATTGTTTATTGAGTGGCGGAACTCAACGCCGCCCCTTGCCACGACACCAGATTGAAAAAATGGAAATATAAGTTTAAATAAATATTTCATTTCTCGAGTGGGGATCGAACCCACAATCAAACGGTTTACAGTCATGACTGGCCTGTAAAAATACTTATTATTGAAATTTATATTATTTCATTATGTTAATCGTGTATACGAGTATGTAGGTATGTATATTCATTTTATAGTGTTCTTTCTGATAAATCTTTTTCCTTCCGTAGGTCGCTTTCCGTGTGATATGATAGATTTTCCTGGACGTCTTAAGTTTAACCAATGGAACTCATTATATGTGCTAACCGAGTCAGTCTCGTGCATACATTTAGTTGTGGAAGAATGTTTAAAGGTAAAATCTGAAATATTTATTTTTAATTTTTATTTTAATACTTAAATTAAGTAGTTAAGGCAATCTAGGTAAATCCCAGTTTCTAGGTAAGTGTTAAGTGACGGAACTTAACGCCGCGCTTTTTGTTACTAGAGCGAGGAAAAGAAAATATTAAATATTTTATTCCCCCGAGTATGATTCAAGCCCACAACCATTGCGTTTACAGTTGCACGTTTGTGTTGAACGGCGGTCTCATAAAAAAAGATCGGCATTATAAATTAAATTAAAATATTAAATATCTTTTTAAATCTAAAAATTAAAAATTAAATTTCAGGTAGAATCTATGTTATTTTTCACCGCAAATTACGGTAGAAATGTTAGTCTGGCTGAGTTTGACGCTGCCCAGCAACATTGTACTTCTATGGTAAGTTTTATAATAATTATAGATCTAGAATTAATATTCTATTATTATTTTTTTTTATAAAATGTCAATTACAATATTTTTTAATCCTTTCCCCTTTTGGGAAATGAAATATTTAATATTTTCATTGCCTCGCTCTGGCAAAGCGCAGCGTTGTGTTCCGCCACTCAACACTCGATTATCTATTATACTTTGGAACTATTATAAGAAATATATTTGAAATTTTAAATATATAATTTAAAACACTATATACACATCTCTCTGGTCTCTATCGTTTAAAAATAAATGGAAAAAACATAATTGTCTTGTTACAGATGTTGAAATACCTTAATATAACCTGGTTGAACTCTACAGCGCACGCCATTAGAATGTCTTATAGAGACGTCGGGAAAGGGTTTGTAATATTTACTTCAATTATGTATAAAATGATAATAGATTAAATAACAGGATAGGTATACAGGTGTATAGCCATCGGTTTTGGATTCTTTCAAAGATTATTTTTATTTTCCTCGCTCTGATAATAAGACAAATTGCGGGGGAATACAGGAAATGGACTGACTTTACATTAGGTTCCCTCGGCGTACCCTCATTCACGAGGAATACAGCGTGACTGACATTTTCGTATAAACATTGTCTATAATAATTATTATTTAATATCGAATAATTTGTTATAAAAAATTCTTACCTAAATGAAACTAGCAACAAAGATATATTAAAAAACAACTTAATAATATTTCGTAACAAAGACAGAAATATCTTTAAAGTTCAATTTAAATAATAAGCAATTTACTAAGCATTATGCAATAGCAGGACCCAATAAACTTATTTACCTTATAACTTCTTATCGAGATTCGAACCAGTTTACCCGCAGTATGTACCGGTTACCTCACAAATTGGTATTTGACATTCAGGTGGTTCAATATATACGAAAAGAAATGGGAGTTCTATGGTGTTAGCAAATTGAGTAGATTCATGCAACTCGTTCGATTTAGAATGCAGGTAATATTTTAAATATTTTTATAATGTTTTTTTTATACAAAGTGTATCTACCGCGTGGCGTAACGGTGTCTGACTGTAGAAGTGACGTTTGTTGGTTCGATTCGCTCTCGGGGGGTTGAGGTATTTTTATTTCCTCATTTGTAACAAGGCATTAGTGCAGAACGAAGGAGAGTTGCTTTTTTTAAAATTCTGTGCCTCTAAAGAAAAAACATATTCTTGTAGGATCACTTTATTGTCCCTCTGTCAAAGTTGAGCTCCGTCACTCAATACGCAGTGGTCCCAGGATTCGGAGGAAAATGGGGAACGGAGTGTCTTAACACTAGGTTCCCTTTGCCTACCCTGCTGTTTGTATGTATGTGCTGGATACAGCGTGAAGCTGATTTATTTATTTATTTTTAACTACCAATTTCCGTTCCAGTATGCCCTACGCTATTCCATAGAACAATCTATGGCGATGTTCGTGGCGCTGTGCGAGACGCCCTGCCTGTGCACGTACTCCTGCGAGGACGACTACGAGTGGGACTCGAGTGACCTCATCAACACACCGTTCAGATCACCAACGCCTACTTTGTTCTATTTCCATTTGATGATGTCAGTTGATGGACCTTATTATACGACGGCTCCGGACCAATTTGAGGTTTGGTGTTTTTTTATTATTTATTTAAGTCGACTTGTAACTAAGTACATTTGTAATATAAAATCTCAGAAACTGTATTTGACTTGTAGTCATTTTATTATCATGAAACTTGGCCGTCGTGGCACAAGGCCACGGCCAAGGCCAGCAACCAAAACGGTTCTCACTTGGAGTAATGAGATATTTAATCCAAGATGGTCAATATCTTATTAATAAAAAAAAAAGAATTTCCATTTTCCATAAAAAAACTGTTTCCTAATAATTCAATATAGATAGTAATACAACGCCTGTTCCGTGAAATGCTGTACCGATGTCACTTTATACCGCAAGTGCACCCGAAGATCATGACGGGCCTCGTGTTCGACAAGGAGCTGTTTCTCACTTCTATTGGTATGTTATAAGGCTAAATCTAAATCTTACTACAGTTAGTATTTAAAAAAAAACATATAATATCAAAAGCATATTAGTATTTACTATATATATAAAAAAACTTGTTCATTGAGACAAAACGCGGGGTTGAATTCCGGTAGACAATATCTTCGTTTTGTATGTGCATATACACTTGTTATCCGCAGAGAATAATAATAGCAGAGAATAAATAGAAAATAAGCTTAAAATATTTTCCAGGTTTAATGGAACCCAACGTGGTGGAATACAGGGAGAGGCTCCTCAAGGCTTACAGGAAAGCAATCATACCACTAATAGCGTACATGCACCAGTACGACTGCTACAAGGAGATCTATGAATTAAATATTGAAGAATATGTCGAGTAATTATTGTTTTATTTTTGTTTAGCCTTCGCCCACATATTCGGGAACGGATGTTTCTTAGGTGCCCTCAGACCTATTGCTCCCCAAATACTGCCCGAGTTAAGAAGTTCAGTGTGGCGGAAGTCAACACAGAAGTTACCAGAGAGAAAAAATAAAAATATTAAATAACTTTTCCCCCGAGTGTTGAATTGAATTCACAACCGTCTTGTTTACAACCACATACGTGTACCACTGCACCCCGACGGCCACCCTGAAACTGCTGGAAAAAACTATTACTCCAGTGTTCAAATAACAACTTTCTTATTTAGACTTCAAGTGGAAACAGATCTGACATGTTGAAAAATTTACAGAAACTTTCGTCAAGAAAAACACTCGGCATCTGAAACTCGTGAGGAAGTGCAAATGCACTACGACGCGAAACAAGATTTAATATGGCGCCTGCCACAGTATATTAACATTGGACCGTTTTCTCTTAATATCGATACTTTAAAGGTATATATTTTATCTTCGCATTTATGTACAGTACGGTCAACTAGTTGTGGCCGTCCCAAAGTTAGCTTTAGATAGCTGCTTAGATTTGAAAATTTGGTAAGCGATCTACGTATATGGCATTTCTAAAAACCTTTAAAAGAATGGTTGTGAGTATGATTCCCGGTCAAAACGTATGTAATTTATGAACATATATTTATTTATTTTTTTTAACACAAATAGCATATAACGAGGTTGTTGGTTCAATCTCCACTTGTGGGAATGCTTATATTTCAAACATAAGTGCAGCGTTGAGTTCCACAAGCATACAATGTCTCGAAAATTGACTGGAAAGTAGTGGTGGTGGTGTCTTATGTACGACGGATGGTGCCTATATTGGTATGGTAACCTATATTAGGTTCCCTCTGCCACCTTTCTATATAAGAAAAAAATGTGACATTTAATTTTTGTAATATTACTTTAAAAAAAAAACCATTTTCAGCAAATGTTGGTAACGAAACGCGCGGACATCATAAAGGCTCTACTAACAATGTGGGCGGAGGAAGTGCGCCTGGTCGTCGAAGATGTGATACAAGCCTACAAGAACATCATGAGGAAGCTGGGGGAGAAACCCAACACCATTGAGCACGTGTTCGAGATACGGGAGTGGATGGAGTCTATACCGTTCGCGTTGAAAACGCAGGAGGATTTTATGAAGAAAGTTCACACGGTGAGCATAGTTTGGATTATTTTTGTTTGCAAGAATTTAACACTCTGTTCTCTTCATTTGCGTAACATTAGGTTTAAATTCTGTCTACCTTTGTGAAGCTGATTTTTTAGAAATTTTAATGACTTTAAAAATATGTTTAATAACATGGCTAAGGCCAAGGCCAGTGCCATAGTGGGTTACCGCAGCGTCTAACTGGAATCACGGTGGTTGTGGGTTGAATGCCTACTCTGGTATCTATTTCATGTCTCGAAATCAGGAGGTAAATGGAGAGCGAAATCTCTTAACATATATTTTATTTTCTAAGCTTAAATAAACTTCAAATTCAATAGTTATTAGTGAAATACTTAAAATCCTATTCAAAAACTGTACAAACAAACGTCAAGTGTTCAAACAATCGAGATTCCCAAAAAAATTGCCAAACAAACGTGTTAAATACGTTTAAAGAGTTTCATTTATATAGGTTTGGACTAAATTTTAATATATATCTTACACTTTCAGGATTATGAAGTGCTTGATGTGTTCTTTACTCCTCTTGAAAATGAGGATTTCAGGGCGCTGTGGGAAGCTATAGGATGGCCGTTGAATATATCAAAACAAGTAAGTAAGGCTGGAATAAGTACTCGTATAATAAAAAAAAAAAAATTTTCCCCCTCTCTAGTAATAAGACAGATTGTGGCGTTGAATTCGGCCACACGAACCGCTATGCCTCAAAAATTGGACGAGAATTGTGGAACGGAGTGTCATAACACTAGGTTCTAGATTTTGTCTTCTTGGAAATATGCATGGAGCTAATCACAAGTACGAAATAATAAAATTTTTTGACAAAATTAGTAAGGTTTTCTTTTTCTGTGACATCTCTTTCACAATACAAGCGTTCTAGGCTTCATATTTTCAATCATTGTCCAGATTTATACATTGTTGTCACAGTTTTTATTTTTAAACTTCGCTAAAATAATTAAAATATATAAGATTATATTACATGAATTATCTTATTTTATTGTCTTAATCGTAGAAAATGTTAATTATCCACTTTGAATCCTCTAATTAAACCTATAAAAATTAAACCTTTGTTATTGACTTTATGTCATTGTATTGTTACTGAGGTATGCATTGTTGTTGTATTACCCAATTATGTAGTATTTCAATAGAACTTGACATTATTATAATTTTTATCTTTTTAGGCACTATGACATTATTAAAATATGTCAATTGAACTTAAAAACAATCATTCTTGTCCCTTTTTATTAATTATAATTTTAATTAAAATGGTAGTTTTATACATTGAACTATCTGAGCAGATAGTTTTGTCGATTTGAAATGTTAATTAAATAATAAGTCGATGTCTCTGTCGATGATCGGAAAGTAGGAAACATAGTGTCTTACCACTAGGTTTTCTCTGCCTTCTCTGCTGTATGCTATGATAGCGTAAAGCAAAAAAAGTTTATAGTGAAACTCTTTTACAAATTATATTTATTTAATTATTTATAGGTCGTAGCAACAACGGATTTCTTAGAAGAGGAACAAGAAAAGTTCTGGAAGCTCCACCAGCAAGACGAGCAAACGCTGTATGACAAAATTGATATGTTCACAGCGCAATGTATGGCTCTTACCTTGCAGAATGATTTTGCTAAGGTAAGCTCTTTATATTTTTAGTAAGGGAGGTAAATGAATTCCGGGGTCGAAGAATATTGGAATAATTGATTCTATCGGCTTAGAATCGAACCCATAACTATCATGTTTAGATGCTGACATTGCAGGTTGTGTGGCGTAATTAAAATATTATATACAATTGTAATTTTTAATGAATATTCTCATAGGTTCATGAAATAGCAAATGATATCAAAAAGGCTTGGAAAGGCATGAAGGATGCACAAGACTGGGGTAGGATATTAAATCAAAGACAGAAATTATTCGGCCAGCCGGTAGTGCCGTTTGCTGATCTCAATAGATTAGTTAAGGAATTTGAGCCTTATAGAAATTTGTGGGTCACTGCTTCTGGTAAGATGTGGATTTTTTTTTTAATTTCCTTAATTATAATAAGTCCATTAAAGAATTTGAATAATATTTTAAATATACTTAAATACTGAGAATGATTTTATTTCCACAGATTTCTTAAAAGCACGTGAAGTGTGGTTTGACAATCCTCTCATTTATGTCGACGCTGACGCCATAGAGCCGGCCATCAACGAGTATTACAAAACCATAGTGAAATGTATTAGAACGTTTGCTGATCTGCCCAAAGTGCAACAGGTTGCTCTAACTATACGGGTCAGTTTCAATTATTTTTTTTTTTTGGTAAAACCAGCGTACTGGTCACCTAATGGTAAATGATCACCGCCGCCCAATACCCTGTGACTAATTTCTTGCAGGAAGATGGTTTATATTTGTTTTTTATATCTTTATTTTTAAATAATATAAATAGTTTTAAAATTAATGAATCACTCTTCTTAATGCGGTGTAACACTAGGTACGTGTTTAAAAATAAATAATTCGTATGATTGTTAGTAATTGAGATGCATACATTTTTTAAGCTAAATATGGGGTTATTTGGGACTTAAAATTATCTTATTTATAAATGATTTAAATAAAAATAGATAAATCAAATTTTAGGACGACATGGATGAATTCAGACCGTTAATTCCGGTTATACAAGCAGTTAAGAATCCTGGAATGAAAGAACGTCATTGGAACGAGTTTATGGAGAAAGCAGGCAAGTTTTCACTTCTTTAAACATCGAATCAATATCCCGATTGTGCTTAAAAATGTGTATTAGAATTATTCTTTTTTGATACTAGTAACGAAAAACATGTTATTGTAAGATTATTAAGTTAAGAAGAGGAAAAGAAAGTAGCTTATTTTTTACTTAGTATCCTCCATAATATGTTGTTTCAATATGTTTTATTATTAAAGTTTATTAGAACAATTCTATCTGTACTTTTTATATTGAAAACTGTTGCATTATGTCTATAAAAAATAAATATTTTCATATATATGTAAAAAAATCAGGTATAACGGTGACGATGAATGAGAAACAAACATTCGCAATGTGTCTAAAGCAAGGCGTCGCTGAACACGCTGAACTGATATCGGAGATAGGAGAGCTCGCGAGTAAGGAGTATGTGATAGAGCAGTCTTTGGACAAGATGCTGGGTGAATGGGCGGCCAGGACTATGGAAGTGTCGCCGTACAAAAATACTGGTTAGTTTAATTTTATAAAAGATTTTAGTTATTTATTCTGTAAAAATTATTGAATGTGTAATAGAGATTATTTTTTTTTTCTTATATTTCAATTATAGACTGTAATCATTTAAATTCTTGTAAATAGGCACCTTTATTATGAAGATAGCAGATGAAACGCTACAGTTATTAGACGAGCATATCCTCGGTACTCAGCAACTTGGATTCAGTCCTTTCAAAGCTGCCTTCGAGTTAAGGATCCAGGAGTGGGATGACAAGTTAAGGTTGACACAGAAAGTTGTGGACGAATGGATCGAATGTCAAAAGTAATTGATTATTTGTTTGGTTAAAGTATCTATTAACATATTTTTTATAGGGTAGGCTTGGCGTTGATACCGGAGCGAAGAAATTTAAATATTAATAAATAAGAATTTATTTCTCCGAGTGGGAATCGAACCCACAGCTGCTGTGTTCACAGCCATACGCTTGTGCACCTGTGCCACGATAACCTCAATTATAGACTATAATATAACGATATTTTATTATAACTCTATCAAATATCCTCTATTTATATTTGTGTAGAGAAAAAGCCAACTCAACCAATCAAAGAGAACCTAATGATGAAGACACTCAGTTCTCAGTTCTTCATATTTTCTTTTGGGCTCATTTAAAATAATCGTTCACAGTCAGCCTTAGATGGATTTAGTTTTATTCTAGTGCTTAGTGCTTTAACAAAACTGGATTTTAGAGAATGGATGTATTTGGAGCCAATTTTCACGTCCGAAGATATATCGCGACAATTACCTCTTGAAGCTAAGAAATATGGCACAATGGAGAGAATATGGCGAAGAATTATGTCTTCTGCAGCCGCTGTTCCAAAGGTATTGTAGTGACGTATACATAAATATACAAGTTGCAGGTGGAACTAGGTTTCAAAGAAAACATTTTTTTCGAGAAATTCTTTCTTGGTACACTTTCATACTCCCGAGTACACGCTGTTATCTCATCTTTTTACCTGTTATGGTCACAAACTGCTAACATCCTGTATCCTGTCCATCACTGTACGCAGATGAGATGAATGTTTGTTCAGTACCCATAACACTAAATTAAATAATTCAATTAACGATATTTGAATTAACATAAATGAAAACTACACTTGGGTTGCAAGTCCTAGATAACTGATCCTCTTTCTGTAACACAAATGACAACCGCAGGGAGAATCCATGGAATGTGATGATATGAATTTTCTTCTATCTCCGGTCTTAAAATGTCCTGTTAAAAATAATATAAAAAATTTAATTAACAGTTCCTATATTTTGATAACTTAGTTTATGCTGAACAGTAAAAAAATATTAACAAGAGATTTTCAGTATTCAATACAATCTTTGAAAAGATCAAAGTAAAGACGTCATTGTTGTTCAAGATTACAATATTATCGTTTATAAAAAGTAAAGAAACTTTTTAATATCAGATAAATATTTGTTTCTGTTCTATTAAAAACGTTTAGTGTTTTTTAAATATAGTGATTTGTTATTTTTCAAAGGTTTTCTTTTTCTTGCTACAGCATTGGCGAGGCGAAGTGCAGTTTCCTATTTATTATGTATAAGAAATATGACAAATCGTTAAAATTGCTAAATAATAATTAATTGATATTGTTCATATGTTCATAGCGATCCTACCCTAAACCTATGAATTAACAGACAAAATAATAATATTTTTATATATAATACAGATTATGGTGATTTGCCCGGACAGTAGGTTGTTAGACAGCTTGGTAGAAGCTCGACATTTGCTAGCGGTAGTTTCTCGGGGCCTCAACGAGTATATGGAGTTAAAGAGGGTCAGGTTCCCGAGGTTCTTCTTCTTGAGTGACGATGAGCTTTTGGAAATCTTATCTCAGTCCAGAAATCCTAGGGCTGTACAGCCACATTTGAGGAAATGCTTCGAAAATATCGCTAAGGTACGTATTTATAGCAACAATTAATTGCGTTTTTTAGTAGAGTAGCTAAGTGTGAATTATTTCTGTTTTCTAAAAATGATAAACCTATTGAAATTAAAAAAATATTATATCTTTAATAAAAAAAACTAGTAAATCCTTGAACTGAATATTTTTTGAACTTACAATCAACGCATATTGAAGACTTGTCGCTAGCTCTATTCGCATATAATTAATATAATATTTTATTTTGTTTTAGGTAACATTCGAGCCCGATCTGAAGATAACAGAAATGCACTCCAGCGAAGGTGAAATTGTCGAATTGAAGTACAAATTCTACCCGAGCTCCAATGTGGAACAGTGGCTGCTATTGTTGGAAGATACTATGAGACATTCTAGTTGGCTCATTAAATTTTGTATTTTTTTTTAGCGCCACGTTGTATACCGCACGTAGCAGGATAGGTGGAGGGAACTTGGGAACCTTAGTGTTAAGACACTCCGTTCCCATTAAGACATTTCCGTTCCCCACATTTCGCTTAATTCTGAAGTCATTTATTATGTGCGGAATTGGTGAAAATATTTTTAAAATATGTTAAGTGAATATGCGCAAAATAATAAAAGGGAGGAGAAGACGTGGTATTTAAACTTTATATTCTCTCTGCCTATGGTTGCTGTTCTTTCTAACATTTTACAAATACTAACTGTAGCCAGTGAATAATTATAACTACTTGGAAAAATCTTTCTTTCTCAAAAATCTCTCTTTGTATTCTTTCAGTTCGACTAACACTAGTAGCGTCAATGGAGGAACTATGGACGCTCCCTCGAGCTCAGTGGGTGTTAAGGTGGCCGGGGCAAGTGGTGATAGCGGGGTCTCAGACCGCGTGGACGGCGAGCGTGGAACAGGCCATAGCGGATTATAGAATGGATTTGTATTTTGAGGAAATGTTACAGCAAGTTAGTGGTTTTTGGGATAAATAAAATGTTTTTTAGCCTCACGGTGTATCCGAGACATAGCCGGGTAGGCAGAGGGAACCTGGGAACCTACTAGTGAGGCACTTCTAAAGGCGAAATGGCAAAGGGGAATTAAGGATAAAATATTTAATTCCGCCGAGTGGGAATCGAACTCACAATCGTTGCAGTCGCACGCCTATACGTTACGATGGCCTTATTGAAAGAAAATTTAATTTAATTTTCATTTAGTTCTAATAGAAATATTTTTAATACAAAAACGGGTTTTATTACACAGTTGGATAGTTTGCGCGCTCTAGTCAAAGGAGAGTTGACATTTTTCCAAAGGGAGGTCCTTTGTGCTCTAATAGTAATTGAAGTTCACGCTAGAGACGTTACGAAAACATTGCTCGATGAGAATGTTAAAAATGTTAGTGACTTTCAATGGATATGCCAGTTGAGGTAATTATTTGTACTATAATATGTTTATATCACTCAGGCATATGGGTTGGTCACTCCTAATAAATTCTGTATCTATTTTTAAAGCAGAGAGAGAGAAAGAGAGAGTTATGTGAAGCAGTTAATATACCGTATATTTATTCCGTATATTTATATATTGTTTATTCAAATCTTATTCAAAAAATGTTATTGTTCTAAAAAAGCAATTTTTCGAGTCTTAGATATATAACTAAGTTCTCTATATTTATCCCACAATGTACTAGACATGAAAATAGTTAAAATTAACATAGAATTAGTGCTTACTTAACTAATTATCTAGAACTAAGAATCTATCTATTTCCATGATATTATTATATATCCATATCCATAACTATAGACATTAACTCCCCCCCCAACTTCCCACAACAGATATTATCAAATTATAAAACCCATGAATCCACTGGAGGACGATGAATCACCAGATATATATCAAGACGAGGAGCGTTTGGACACCTCGATGTATTACCGACAGTTCAGTCAGAATAAATGCGATGTGAGAGCATTGAATTCGGTGTTCACCTATCAAAATGAATATTTGGGGAATAGGTAACTTTTACCATAAAATATACCAAGTATTATTATGAGAAGGTTCTGAATTCCAATTGAAATATATTTTTTTTTACAATAAAAATGTAGCTATTTAGATATCTGTATGGTAAATGAGGACGTTATATTGTAATATATGTAAATTGTAAGTTATCTATACCTCTCTAAAATTATAGGATATATTTAAGATTCTATAAAAAATATTATAATTAATATGATCATTTATTATTATAATAGAAGAAACATACATAAATAAAAAAAATATTACCTATGTAAAAAGAGGCTATAAAATTATTTGAGAAATTAACACATTATTATTATGTTATAAATACAAAATCGTAATATAAAATAATGACCTACATCTGTATAATAATCTAAACTATCATCAACAGTGGTCGTTTGGTAATAACTCCACTGACCGATCGTTGCTATTTAACGCTAATGTGCGCTATGCATTTGAAATTCGGTGGAGCGCCCGCGGGACCTGCCGGGACTGGCAAAACTGAAACTACCAAGGTATTTTGTCGATTGCAATTATTATGTTTGAAGTGCGGCACTGAGTTAGGCCACTCATCACGAAATGTTTCGAAAATACGGTGCAACGTAGAACGGAGTGTCATAATATTATGTTTCTTTTGCCTACCCTGCTGTGTGCGGGATACAGCGTGAAAGCGTAAAAAAAAATGTTTGAATCTAGGCCACTTGTTATATTTGTTTATTTTCGTGTATAAAAATGTATGATATACTTTTTTTTTCTCATATTTTTAGATTAAATATTAACTTAATTTTATCATAGGACTTGGCGAAAGCTCTAGCAGTGCAGTGTGTTGTATTCAACTGTTCAGATCAACTCGACTACATGGCAATGGGGAAATTCTTTAAAGGACTCGCTGCGTAAGGCATATTTTAAAGATTCTATTCTTTGTATGTTATATAAATTTATAAAATACTGATTGTATTGTAAACTAAGTTTATGATAAATACGGAAATAACAGTAAAACGTAAATTATTATTAGATATTTGTAAATACATTTTTGTTTCTTTTTCTTCAAAAAGTATTTTAACATGGGTAAACCTCCTTACTTGAAGATTAACCGAAATCTTATGAATGCGAGAAAATAACGGAGTTTTAAGTATTATAGTAGTTGTTACGAGCTATAAATTGCTACGAGTACATATCAAAATATTAATTTCTAGATCTGGTGCGTGGGCGTGTTTTGATGAGTTCAATAGAATTGATATAGAAGTGCTCTCCGTGGTTGCTCAACAGGTATTCCATTTATTTAACTCTTATTCAAATTATATTTGGCTTTATTTTATTAAAGGTTTCATTTTAATCAATTCAAATGAATAATATTAATAAATAATAATCCGTACAATATTATTATAGATTATTCGTTTTTTTTTTCAATAAATAGGTAGTAACGATACAAAAAGCTCAATTGGCGCATCAAGAGAGGTTCATGTTCGAGGGGTGTGATCTGCCGTTGAAGGCCTCGTGCTCTGTTTTCATCACCATGAATCCGGGATACGCGGGTACTTATTAAGATTTGTGTTGATATTTGTAGTTCTTTTGTTTTCTGCATCCCGTTTCACACTTTATGCTGTATATAACAGAATGTAGTGTTTAAACACTCGTCTCTCCATTTTCCATTCGACTTCAGGGCATTGCATATTGTGTGACGATTTATGGTCGCGCTTTTTTTAAGACACATCCGTTGTCAACTTTCCGCCGGATTCCCGAGCAATGTGTGTTGAGTGGCGGAGCTTAACGCCGCACTTTGCCTAGCTACAGATCGTTTCATTATGCGTTATGTCAATCCCCCGAGCATGAAATTTATGATATTTTGTAATACGTATTAACGTATGAATGAAAATGAAATGAATGAAACATGAAATTTATTATATAATGTAATACGTATTAACGTATTACATTAAAATGTACTAAAAAAAACATTTTTCATTCAAAAAGTCCTGTCATAATGGATGAATACGTCATCATAAATAAATCTATCTTTATTTTGAATTTCAATACGATCAGCTCAGTGACTGGTGTGGTTTCAGCGTTGGTGGATGATTTATGGACTTTCTTTTTATGTTTTAATTTATTTTATATTATAATTTTATGGTTATTAGTATTTTATGTTAATAATTCTATATTTAGTTGGGGTGATTGTAGCTTTGAATGCCTAGTAGGTATTTAAATATACTTTACGCTGTTTCCCGCTTACAGTACGGTAAGCAGAGTGAACCTAGTGTTAAGACACTCTGTTGTTAATTTAGTGCCGAATTTTTCAAACCATTGCCGGGCTTTTACCTTAGTGCCATAGCGAAGAAATGAAAATATTAATAAATTGTTATTCATACCCTCGAGTGGGGATCGAACCACCGCCATCGCGTTAACAGTCGCACGTTAGTTCGGTGCCCCTGCGCCATGAATAACCTCAATTATTATTATTAATAACTATGATTGCGTCTCCTGCAATACTTCGAAAACTGCAAATACGTCATTGATGCATCAAATAATTTTTCTACAAAAGGTCGCACCGAACTTCCGGACAACCTGAAAGCTCTCTTCCGACCGATCGCGATGATGGTGCCTGATTATGCGTTGATCGCTGAAATATCATTATTCTCATACGGTTTCTATGAAGCCAAGATATTGGCTGGCAAAATTACTACCACGTTCAGGTTGAGCTCGGAGCAACTGTCGTCGCAAGTAAGTGGATATTGAATGTATTTTAAAGTTCTGATTATGGAAATTTGGTTCAGATTGAAAATAATTGAATTAAATTAAATTTTCACGTTATATCCCGAATATAGCAGTAGGGTTCTAATGATAAGACATTCCGTTCCTCACTTTCAGCGGAGTTCAACGCCGCGCCTTGTCTTGCTGACTGTTCCGTTGCACTAATGTTATGGTTTAATTACTAATATTTTTAATACTTTTCATCAAAATAAACTAGGAACATTACGACTTCGGCATGAGAGCGGTGAAGACGGTCATTCTAGTGGCAGGAAATTTAATACGACAGATGCCCGACGGTGATGAACGCCAGATAGTGTTGAGAGCGCTGCGAGATGTCAACGTGCCCAAGTTTTTGGCTGACGATCTTATTTTATTTAACGGTTTGTATTAATAGTCTTAATCATATGATTAGTTAAGCCATTACTGGCGGCTTCACTCGTAAAGTAAAATTTATATAACTAGGAGTGGACGGAAAGTGGGGAACGGAGTGTCTTAACGCAAGGATCCCTCTGCCTATCCTGCTGTATGCGGGATCCAGCGTGAAGCTAATTTAAATTTTTATATCCTACCTACATAGCAGCAGCTAAGCAGATAATTTTTTTTGTTAAGACACTCCTTTCTCCACTCACCGTTTCCCTATCAGATCGAAGAAATGAAAAAAAAATAGTTCTCCCAAATGGAAATCAAACCCACAATTGCATGTGGTCAGGTTTCGTTTACATTTAAATGATCACGACAGCCCTATATACCCTTATATTTTTATATACATACGTATATTATAGTATTTAAGTGACCGAAGACCAAGTTCATAATATACATCCTTCAAATTACATATGGAATTAATAATGCATATATATCGTTTCTATATATAGGTATCATATCAGATTTATTTCCCCGCGTGGAGATCCCCATCGTCGATTACGGCATCATGGAGCAATCTATACGGAACATGCTCGTTAAGAGGGGTTACGATGACTTGTACAGTTAGTATTGTTATTTATGTTATGGCTGTTAAATGTACATTTTCTTTATTCAGCTTCACGCTCTATCCCGCACGCAGGGGGTTAGGCAGAGGTATGACACTAGGGAACAGTCGAGAACACTCTGTTCCCCATTTTCTTTAGCTTTACGTATATTACAGGGTAGACGGGAAGATCTATTATCAAGACACTTTGTTCTTCTTCTCCGCGCTTTCCTCCTGAATTGGAAACATTGCGTTAGGAATAAAGATATTCAGTGCCAAACCTTTTCTTGTCGGTGAAATGAGTGAGGATTGAACCAACAACCGTCACGTTTACAGGCTGTGCCAATGTTTATTTTTTAAAAACTTTTTACATAACCAGTTTATTTTATTACTCTTTTGTAGATTGGGATCTTAAGGATCATTTAATTACTAAATTAAAATAAATTTATCGGAACTAAAAATTAATATTATTAAACATTTTAGCGTTTATATTCAAAATTATACAACTTTATGAAACAACTGTAGTACGACACGGATTGATGTTAGTGGGGCCGGCAGGTGCTGGGAAAACGAAGGTGATATACCATTATTATTAAGTGTTATTCTCGTACTTAGAATAAATTATTATAAATATATTTAAGTGATAGTTATGCGTGTAACAGTTTCTGCACAGCTGTATCCCACACACAGCAGGGTAGGCAGAAGGAACCCAGTGTTAAGACACTACGTTCCCCATTTTCTGTCGAATTCAGGAGGCATTGCGTGTTAGGTTTAGGTATTTTTAGTGTCCGTAGTAACTATGATCACAGGTTTAATCGAAACAGTGAACTTAATATAATAAAGTCTATATCTTACCTCGATGGGTGGTTTCTCCGGTAGAAATTATTATTTTTCTATTCAAGTCAATAGTTCCCGAGGTTGGCGCGTTCAACTAAACATACACTTCAGAATTAAAATATTAATATTGAAGTATACGTAGTATATAAACCGACATGTTTCTTATAGTGCTACGAAGTTTTGCGAGATGCTCTAACAGCCATCAAAGGGAAGTTGGCTCCGGATGGGTTCCCTTTCACACCAGTACATACGTCCGTAGTGAACCCCAAATCTATTACTATGGGGCAGTTGTATGGAGAATTTGATTTACAAACTCATGAGTGGTCAGTTTTATATTTTTTAAATATATATTTAACCAGAAAAAAGTTGTTTATGTTCATCCCAAGATCCTCAAGTATCTTTATATGAAGTTTTATCACAATCGGATCAGCGGTTTCGCCGTTATTGCATTACAGCCAGACAGACAGAGTTTATAATATAAATATGGAAATAAATATGTAGGTATATAAACGGCGGAAAGTAGGGAATGGAAATGTTTTAATGGGAACAGAATGTAACTTAACTTTGGAACCTAGTACTAATAGTTTGGGAATTTATTAACCTGGGAACCTAGTCCCGGATTCATTCTGCTTACCCTGCTATGTATGGACTACAAAGTGCAACTTAAAAAAAATACGTATAAAATTTGGTGTTTTATTCAGGACTGACGGTATTCTATCAAGCTTGGTCCGGTCGGGCATAGCGGTGGAGGACACCGACCGGCGCTGGTACATATTTGATGGGCCTGTTGACGCCGTGTGGATTGAGAACATGAATACGGTTAATAGACATTTTGTTTTTATATTATTTTTGTGTTGTTTCGTGTCATTCTAATTAATATGAGTTATCCCTATATATATATATATATATAGGGATATTTTTATAAAACGATAACTTAGGTATAATATATATAATATATATATATATATATATATATTATATATATTATACCTAAGTTATCGTTTTATAAAAATGACAACCACAAAAAATTAAGCACAACTTTTGCTGTGCTTAATTATTTTATATAATTTTATTAAAATTTGATTGAGTGTATTAATTCTTAGATTATTTTATTTGGGATAGGTAAAAGGTAAACGTTTCTGTGATTCCATAAACTTACTCACATTTTTTATATATCACTCACTTTGTGCTCGCTAAAATTACATTTTTAATGTCTTGTCGTGCAAAAATATTTTCAAGCGGTTTTTCGCAGAAACGAAAAATAATGAAACTACTTATTATAGAATTCAACAAAATCCTAAACCAATTAACTAACGTTCTCTAGGTACTGGATGACAACAAAAAACTATGCCTCTCCAGCGGTGAAATAATGAAGCTGACTGACCGACAGCGAATGATATTCGAAGTGGCGGACCTCGCGGTGGCGTCCCCGGCCACCGTGTCGAGGTGCGGCATGGTGTACCTGGACACGCAGGTTGTGGGTCTACCGCCTCTGGTTAACGCTTGGATGAAGAGTAATCTACCATCGGTATTGAAAATTGTGAAATTTATTATAAAATTATAGATATTTTTTTAGCTTCACACTGTATACCGTATACAGCTGGGAGGTCAAATGGAAACTGGTGGTAAAACATTCCGTTGTCTACTTTTCGAGACATTGCATGTTGAGTCGCGGAATTCTACTTCCGGCTTTGTCTTGTTGTCGCAACGCGGAAATATTTCATTTACTTGAGAAGGAATCGAAGCCATTAATATTTAAAAATATTATTATTTCAGATAGCAGATAGTATTCGAAGAATCCTACCAAAACTCATAGATATGTATCTGTATCCCACTTTGACACTACTACGGACAAAATTAACCGAAATAGTCGCGTCCATAGATTCAGCTTTGGTATTGAAATTTTTGGAGCTCTTAGACTATAGACTAAGACCGCTCACTGGTAAAGATGACCGGCCGCCGCCTGCTGCAGCTTTCCTGGCTATGATGCGTTAGTGGTTTTACTTTCTAATTACTAGTAAAAGCAGTTGTGGCAGTTTTTATACTGTTAAGTAGCGATACCTATAGTGGATTAATTAATACAATATAAAATAAATATTTAATATTTTGATTTTTTCGCTCTAGTGTTGAATCAAAGTGCGGCGTTGAGCTCCGCCAGTCAAAACGCACTGCTTCCAGAACTTGGCAGATAATAGGAAACGGAGTCTCTTAGAACTAGGCTCCCTTTGCTTACCCTGCTGTGTGTGGGTTACAGTGTAATGCAAAAAAAAAATTTTTATATAAAAAAGCGTATAAAATTAAAAACTCAAACTAGACGGTGCGTGAAGAACAGCAGGATACAGAGTGAAGTTAAAAAAATATTTCATATAGATATAAATTTCGACAGCGAAACTAGCACCGTGCTGGGTGATATGGTCAGTCATATGGTCAGTGGGAGCGACTTGCGACCACAATGGTAGAGCGATGTTCTCAACGTATATGAGAGAGCTGATGGCCGAAAATGGTACCACTCCTGCGTTTCCTAAGGAGGGAAGGGTTTATGATTACACGTAGGTATATTTGTAAAAAATATGATATTTTGACTCTCCGTTCCTTACGGACAGCTTAATTTTCGAGATCGAGGATCGGGATTTCATGATTTTGCTTGTTGAATACTGGAACTTCCACTGGTCTTCTCACTAGAATTAAGCCTTTTATTGAATATTAATTAATATTGTCATATGTTTAAAAGTACTTTGCTTTGTATAGTATTTGTGCATACAATAAATGCTGTTAATGCCATGAGAAATTCAAAGATTGATATAAATAAGTATGTCAAATTTAGATTTATACGATACAATATGTAAAGGTTATATATACAATATATATATAAAAGTTCAAACTTTACTCTTTGAATTTGCTCTGAAAGGAGCAAAATGAGATAATTTGACTGAGTGAGTGGGTAACCGAAGTACGTCTTAATGGGAATGTCTTAACATTATTTTCTCAAGTTCCATCTGCCTATCCTGCTATTTGCTTGACACAGTGTAAAACTAAAATAATGTATTAATTAAAAAACATTTTGTTGAGTCAGATTACATGACGGCGGCTTTACTGATCCTACAGAGGATGGTGAACCTGCTAATCCGTACTGGTACAATTGGATGCAAAACTTGGAACCATATGAAGTGGATCCTGAGTGGCAATATGCTGGTATACCTTATTATTATAACTACCCTCAATTTACATTTTTTTGAACTAAGTAAATTTTTGAGGAACAATGTACGTATTATGCGGAAGAGGCAAAGTTATTTTGGGAGTGTAGTGAATCTAAGTTCGTTTATTCTAGAGATATAGCTGATTGGCAAAGACTAATATTCTTTGCCTAATAATACAAAACACTTCTGTAGTATATAAGCATCCCTCCTAATTTACTTCAAAATTTCTTTACACCATTTTATATTGGTAAAACTTGAAACTTTTCCAATGACTGCTTAAATCAGAATAATTAAACGAAAATTGTGGACGACATAAATATTCAACAAAATGTTTTTATATCATAAAACAATTTTTTTTTCCTTACTTAAAAATCTATTTCAACATCCTGAAAGAGATATTTTTTTGCTGTTTTGCGTCTTTATAAAAAATACGGTTATATTTTACATTTTCGTGGACTTTTTATGACTTCTTACATTTCTATTTTCAGTAAGTTTCGGCTGTAATATGTTAAATATGGTTTTTCCACATTTTTTTAGAAATTTCGGAATATATTATTTAGTCTTACGCTGTGCTCTCCATATAGCAGGATAAACAGAGATAAATCTAGAGCTAAAAGTCCGTTCCTCAACTTCTGCCCAATTTAATGGACATTGCCTGTTAAGTGTTGAAACTCAACTTCGTTCTTTGTCTTCTTAACGGAAAGAGCAAAATATAAATAATATATTTCTTAGAATGGGGATCGAACTTAAAACAAAGTTAAAGAAGGAGCCAAAATACAAAATCTCTGGGTTCCACGCTTTATAATGTCGGCATTGCCTTTTCTGTCAGTGTTAGTAACAGAAGAGTTTTATATATATGATTTTCTTTTATTTCATCCTATTATAGATATAGAAGTACCGACATTAGACAACGTTCGCTCCGCGGCTCTGCTCGGGTATAAAATAGCCAATTATAACCACGTTATATGCGTCGGTCCCACCGGTACAGGGAAGACTGTCACAATATCATCCAAACTATCGAGGGGGTTGCACAAGAAGTTCACTTGTGAATTTCTTGTGTTCTCCGCTAGAACTTCTGCTAATCAAACTCAGGTATCATTACTTCTTTTATAATTTTGTAATAAGATAAATTTTGTCACCCGTAAATTGAATTTCCACATAAATAATGTATTACTTTCATTTCTTCGTTCTGGTAAGATGTTCAAGCGTTCAGTTCAGCTCCACAACACGAAATATCTTGAAAATTTGGCGAAAGTGTGGGAGTGGAGTGTCGCAACCAACCTACGAGTTTTTCTACTTACCCTGCTATAAACGGGATATTGTATCCCGTGAAGCTGAAAAAAACATTAACAAATATGACAAGTGGATGTTATTTCTTCTCTTCTCTCTTAATCTCTTGACTTAGCGGTCTTGGCCATAGTATAGTCCACTTCTTAAGTTTTGTTATTCTTGAAATGTTTTTTCGCCATTTTATTCCGTTTCTCGTCAGTCTATAAGCTAAATATATTCTAACATTTGAAATATTCCACATTTAACAGGATGTAATAGATGGTAAATTAGAGAGACGCAGACGAGGAGTCTTCGGTCCTCCACCAACAAAGAGACT
Organism: Heliconius melpomene rosina; assembly: GCF_056956725.1. NCBI lineage: Eukaryota > Metazoa > Arthropoda > Insecta > Lepidoptera > Nymphalidae > Heliconius > Heliconius melpomene. The sequence continues at coordinate 4,040,166 of NC_140389.1, read as the reverse complement.
AGTGCTCTTCATAGATGATCTAAACATGCCCGCATTAGAAGTGTACGGCGCACAGCCGCCTATTGAACTGTTGAGGCAGTTTATGGATTTTTCTGGTAATTTGTTTAGATTTTTTTTTATCGGTTATTGTAAAATATAAAACATAATATTAAATTATAAATGTTTTTTTTATTTCCCCTCTTCTAAGCTCTGACGTGGTATTAAGTTCTTATGCATGTAAATGTAGATCCAGATCAGCTTTATAATAATAATAATAATGCAGGATTGTTAGGAAATTTTTAAGCATCACAAATTGTTAATTTCATTTTTCATATGTATATATATATTATATTTATATATTTGGCTTTCACTTGACTTAGGTCCGTGACTGTCAATATGCCGGTATTAACTTACCGAGACTACGAAGTAGAATAAAAAAAAATAATAATAATAATAAGATGAGATGGATCTCGGCTGATGCGTCACAGTAAAGCATTTGAATATTCTCTAAGGGGCCTCTACGTGTTGGACCTGTGTCCCCACGCAAGCCTTACAAAGGACCGGGTTCTTTTGAACCCGTGAATCTTTAAAGAGAAACATAATAATAATAATAATAATATAGATTAATATATATTTTTAGGTTGGTACGATCGCACTAATATAGGTGAATTCAAAACTTTAATCGACGTCGGTATAGTGGCAGCCATGGGTCCTCCCGGTGGCGGACGTAACCCCGTCACTATGAGACTCATGAGACATTTCCATTATATTTCTTTCACTGAAATGGAGTATAATAGCAAGGTATAATGAAATTTGTGAAAATACCTGACGGCAGTTGTGGCGCACAAGCACAACCGTAAACACGATAGGTTGTTGGTTTGATTCTCACTCGATGGAATGAAATATTTAATATATTATTTTGCTCGCTCTGGTGTTGAAGCAAATCGCGGCGTTGAACTCCGCCACTCAACACGCATGAATTCGGTGGAAAATGGCGAACGGAGTGTCTTAATGCTAAGTTTCCTCTGCCTTGCCTGCTGTATGCAGGATACACTGTGAAGCCTATAAAAATCACATAGTTAAAAGAATATATAATTTTTTATTCATCAAATCACCAAACCCCTAACCCATAGCGACTACAGTAGCGCTGTGCTGCAGCAACAAGACGGTCTAAACATCGCTAAATAAAATTCGCAAAAGTAAAAATTCTTCTACAATTCATTTAGCAACAACTAAAGAGTTTATTAAATTATTTTCCACAAAACCACACAATACCCGGTTGACAGGCGAGCAGCATGTTTTACTAATGGAAAGTATCACGAACGTCGATTACAAACAATACGGTTGTTATAATAGCAGTTTGAAGAATAAAAAGAGAAAGACCACCGTCTTGGCACAGCGATTGAGTTTAAGTAACGTTTGACGGTTAGGGGTTTGAGTCCCACACGATGAAATAAATTATTTTCGGGCTGCATGTGGCGAAGGAATTGTCTGTTTGGTTTTGCGATGATGATGATGTGATGCGGGATGGAGAATTAATTAAGCACAAATAAACAAAACAATTACCGAGCGCGAACGCGATGGTTATGAGTTTGATTCCCATTCGGGAGAATGAAGTATTTCATATTTTCATTTTCTCGCTTTGTCAATACAGCGTGAAGCTATAAAAATATTATATATAAATTATGAAATAACATAAATATTTACAGTTCGGAATCTTCAATACAATTCTGAAATCTTGGACGCGTAATTTCAAAGATTTAACAATTAAAGAGGACGCGTTCCTCAAGAGCTCGATAGAAATATTTAATTCCTTAGTAGAGGAGCTTCTGCCAACGCCAGCTAAGTCACATTACACGTTTAATCTTCGGGACCTGAGTAAGGTGTTCCAGGGGATACTTATGATGGACCCTTTGCATATGAAGGTTCGTTTTATAATTTATTGATTTACTAATTTTCTGTATTTCCTTTTTTTGTATTAGATACTTTAGGTATTCAATTATTAACCACTGCCTTTAGTCATTTAAATAATTAATCTTCTTTCAATTAAAAGGAAGAAAATGATGTGATAAGACTGTGGTACCACGAACACCAACGCGTGTATCAAGACCGTCTTGTTAACGATGAAGATCGAACTTGGTTCGTTAAGTGAGTGATATATTTTAATTTTTTTATTTATGTTTATTATGCAAAGTTAATGTTATGCAAACATCCATTCGCAAGGCTTAAGCTCGGCTTTGCATTTGTGTTAGTAATTATAAAAGTATAACTATAAAAAAAATAACTAAAAAAGTACCAATTTTCGAAATCAATAATAAAATTAAACTTTAAAAAAAATATTTTTTTTAACTATGTAACGCTTCTATCAGTCTAAAAGATTGCAAGCCAGTTGTCAATAATCAATATGGATCGGTTTAGGCCAAGTAAGTGACGTCACACCTATGTATGTTGTTGTATTATGCACACTCACACAAATACAAAGCTCAGCTTATATATATTATATTATATATTTAAATTATTGCAAATGGCTTCAGCATTGTATTTTTCTTGATAGTTTGTTACAAAAGAAAATTCGAACGGTGTTCAATAAAAAACCAGATGATGTCATTGGTGGAAGGTTGATGTTATTCGGTGACTTCATGGACATTGGAGCCGATGATAAGAAATACGTTGAAATAACTGATCAGGAAGAGGTAATAATTAATAATTAATTTCCTTAATTGTTACCTGTTATTTGAAAATGTTTAAATTATTAAGTTTTTAATTAAAAGTATATTAATAGTCACTTAAAACATCGTCTTTCTAAGAATTCTAATATATATTTGTGTCGAGTTCCACCAGTCAACACGTAATGCCTACAAAATTCGGCAGAAAGTGGGGAGAGGAGCCTACCCGGCTACATGCGAGGTACAACAGAATAAATATAATAACCTGAAATACGTATCTACTTTACAAACAAAAGACTGATCTGCCAAATCACAAAATAAACTATCACACGCAACAGTAGAAACGAAAACAACTAAATATATATCTGACATTGTATTGGGAGCTCTCCAGCAAAATATAAAATAAATTATACAAGCATTGTTCTCAAAATTAATTTTAATAAAAAAGAATCTGAAAGATAGAGAGAAATAGAATCTGTAAATCTTTTAAAAATATGGACCAGAGTGTCGTGTTACTAAAATCTTTAATTTTTAAAACTTTCTCTAAAACTTTTTTATATTAAGTACACTACGGTTAATGCTTCGTGTTCATCTTTAAGTTAGGCTTTCTGACCTTTTTTATGCATTGTTTACTTAGGGAGAAAAAAAAAAGAAAAAATAAATCGAATCTGGGCTGTTATGTACAGCTCAATTTAGTGTGGACATGATTCATCAGCTATACCATATTTTTTACAGCTGGATGACGTGCTCGCGCATTATCTAGGCGAATACAATCTGTCCACGACTGCTCCGTTAGATTTAGTTCTGTTTGAAGATGCTGTGGGTCACTTGTGCAAGTTGTCTCGAATCATGAGGCAACCTATGGCTAATGCCTTGCTATTGGGTATGGGTGGATCTGGTAAGAAAAGATAATATATATTTTACATAGGTACTTATTGAAACCAAAAAGTGTAAAGCTTGATTGTTTTTGGGAAACACTCAATTTGGGAGGGAGGAGGAATTTGGGAGGTCACTTAAAAATATGATGACTTTGCTTAGCCGACTTTTGAGGAGATTGATAAGTGGTAAGCGAAAGAATTAGCGATCTACGATCCAATACTTTGCCTTTCTTTATAGGTACCTAATATGTAATAACCGATAGGGTCATACCGACGTCAAATGCAGAATTCAAACGTCAAATTTTGTCTAATACAAATATTTATTAGAAGGTGATACATATCCACAACTATCCATGTAAATATTATACAATCAGTACAAAGATCATGTCAATTATCATCATCATCATCATCACCATCATCACCACCACCACCACCATCATCATCATCATCATCAACCTGTCCTCGTCCACTGCTGGACATAGGCCTCTCCAATGGCACGCCGCTGAGCTCGATCTTCAGCTCTTCGCATCCAGCCGTTGCCCGCCACTTTGCGGATATCGTCACCTCATCATGTCATGTCAATAAAGTATTCATATTTATGGATTAATGTACATTATTTCTTGTTACGCCAGGTCGTCAGTCTCTATCCCGGCTGGCGGCAAACATGGCGGAGCTGCAATGCATGCAGATAGAGATAACCAAAGCGTACGGTGTGAGCGAGTGGCGCGACGACCTCAAAACCACCATGATGAAGGCCGGCGCTGATAATCGGGGCATTGTCTTTTTGTTTTCTGACGCTCAAGTGGGTTAATCATTTTATTTGATTTGGTTTTTAAATATATCTTTTTTAAGTTTAGGGGCTGTATACAAAAATACCAATTTAAAAACAATGCATGTTCAATACCAAAGATAAATTTAACAATATGTCGATTGCCCAATCAAAAGGTGGAATTCAAAAGTGGAGAAATTTGAAAGTCCTTTCCTACTATCTCGCGATATAAATGATGCTAATGTTCTTATTATGAATTTATGTTTTAAAGAAATACCTAAATAATATATTTTTTTTATAATTGATTTATTGGCGAATTTTTATGCTGGCCATTATTATTATTTTTTGTCTCTTCCTTATTTATACTAACTCCTCCTCTACTATATTTATACGATGTATATGGAAGATCTAGTGTTAATGTTTTTCGCATATATAGTATAGTCAGAGGTGGACTCGGGGTCGATTTCCACCACTCAACATGCAATGTGTCAAAATTTGGGGGTTGCGAGAGGAAAGAAGAGTCTTGATTCTAGGTTCCCTCAGTCTATCCTACTACATATATGTGGTATACAGAGTAAAGCTAAAAAACAAGTATTTTTTTTAACTTTACGCTGTATCTGAGTAAACTAGTATACATATAACTTAAATTATTTCTAGATCAAAATGGAGTCGTTCCTAGAAGACCTAAACAACATCCTGAGTTCGGGCGACGTACCCAATATATATGAGGCGGAGGACTTAGACACAATATATATGTCGGTGCGTCACGCCGTTATGGAAATGAATTTGGCAGCGACCAAAACTAATCTGTTTGCGTGTTACCAGCGTAGAGTTAGGAGCAACTTGCATATTGTTGTTGTTATGAGCCCAGTTGGGGAGGTAGGTGATAAATAATATTTTTGTCTTTATTTCTCCGACATATAGTAGCATATGCATAAAAAACTTAGTGTTAAAACCTTATACTCTCCACATTTTAGTAGGTCAAGCGGTAGGTTCGACCTTCCACCCCAGGAAATAAGATTTTAATATTTTCATTTGCTTGCTCTGGTGACTAGGCAAAGGTGTCAGCGTCGAGTTCGGCCATTAAACACATAATGCCTCCAAAATTTGGCAGTGTTCTAATGGGAACAAAGTGTCTTAACACTAGGTTCGTATGCTCCCTCTGCCTAGCGAATTAAGTGCGGGATACAGCGTGAAGCTAAAATATATATATAACCATTTAATCTACTAAACTTGTACAATTTAGATAATTATTTCAAGATTTACAACTAAAAATTAGTGCGAGAAAAAATAAAATGCTATACTGTTATTAGATCTTTCGGGCCCGCCTCCGCCAGTTTCCGTCGCTGGTAAACTGTTGCACAATAGATTGGTTCAGTGAGTGGCCCAAGTCCGCGTTGGAATCGGTCTCGAGACATTTCTTCACTAATATGCCTGAATTGCAAACGAATGATGAAGTTATAGAAGCTTTGGTGGTCAGTGTTTGTTTAATGTTTTCTTGTGTTAAACTAACTAAACTAGATAAGCTAGGTTATAAATAAAATATATTTTAACAGTTTTAAACATGTAAAAAATAAAAAAAATATCATAGTAGGCAACTATAGAACAGGGTTCTATCACTTCTTTTTCTGTTTGCTCATTTATCAATCGTGCGTCTTGGAATAGTAACCCTTTGATATTTAAAAAACTTGAATATAAAAAAAAATATATTGACTTTTTGAATTATTGTTTTATTCTATTCTTTCTCTTTTAATTATCATCCTAGCTTAATTATCATCATAGAAAAAGAAACGATTAAATATTTTTATATATTTATTTTAGTCTGTTTGTTGCTTCGCCCATCAAAGTGTGGTGGAAGCTAGTGCCAAGTACCTCGCGCAACTAAATCGCCTGAACTATGTAACGCCTATGTCGTACATGGAAATGCTTGGAGCTTACGCTGAAATGTTTAAAAAGAAGCAAAAATCGATTCTCGTTGAATCTAATGCCCTTAAAACAGGTAATATTTATATATACTATATATCTTTATACGTGTAATTTTAGCGATACTGAGTGGCTAATAAACACAGTGTTGTCTTGCTGAAGTAACGTAGTGTCGAAATTTGAATAGATCGCTTAGAGTAATATACAGGATTTCCTGAAGTTACTATGGCAACGGGAACCAACGGAATTATAGGTTCACCCTCATATTGTCGTATATAATAGAAGATTTCTTTAATATTTTGTAATATAAAAATTTTACTCAATAATATAGGTTTAAGTAAATTAAACCAGACCGAAGTTGAAGTGAAGCAATTGCAAATAGAATTAGCGGAACTAAAGCCGTTGATGGAGAAAGCTGCCGAGGAGACTAGAAAAGTTATAGAGCAAATTGCTATTGACACGGTATTATTGTAGAAATATACATAATACAATTCAGGTGCTCGTGAGCAGAGCGATGAAAATGAAAATATTATATACTTAATTTCCTCGAGTTGGAATCGAGACCACGACCTGTCACGTTTAATAGTCGTAAGTTGGTCCCCCTGAGCTACTATATGCCTCTAACCATTATCATTCAACACACAATAAAAACGGATATCTTGGTACTAGATCCTACAGTCTACAATACTAGGTATGGAAAAGCGTCAAACTAAAAAAAAAAGGAAGAGTATATTAAAAATAAAGTAAATTTCTATTTTTTTAACTTTTAAATTACCTACATGGGTCATAATCAGAAAAGTGGACATTTTCGAATTCGTAACGTAACTGATAAGTAACTATACTGATAATGTTTGTTACGAAACTGATGTCATAAGGCATTATACACAACAAAATAAGGATATTATATGAATAAAACGATTGTTTTTTTTTTATTTAATGAGACACAGAGAATAGATTTAATGAGACAAAGATTATAAATGTAGGAAGAAAACATAACAAAGTGACAATATTAAGAATATAATAATGCTAGTTCGTAACGTAATAAACTTATATTTCTAGTTAGAGATCACAAAGTTAAAGATAAAATTAAATCCACTTTAAAATATATCAAAATTTGAGTCGTTATCACTGGAATTAAGCTTAATTCTTTGTAAGTGTTTATTCCGCATATCTCCAAATTTAATAGGATTGGTCTTTTTAAGACGTTCTCTATATCTTTTTTGTCTTTCAGCATTTGACATAGGAGCCATGACGCTTATTGAAAATAAAAAAATATTTATCAAAAAATAGTAATCATGAAATCACAACTAATTTCAGGAAGAATAAAAAAATGTTTTTAACTAAATCGGTTAAGCTGTTTCTGAGATTAGCGTGCACAAACACATAGACAAACACGCGAAAAACTTAAAAATCATTATTTTTGGTTACTTTACGTTATAAAAATTTACGTACTTATATACATATCTTCCATATACAAGCACCGGTTCGTTACAACTTTATTATAAACATATATAAGAAAACATTAGAAACGTAATTGTGAACTAGGCTTCATATTTTTTCAGTTTCGTTACGTAACGAAATATAACGAAATTGAGAATAAAGTCTGAGAAATTCGACCCTTTTTAAATATTTGCTCATAAGCCACGTGTTGTATGTGCAAGCACTGAAGTTCTTTTTAGAGATTTTGTAAAAAAGAAGCAAATAACATAAACAAGAAAACGAAATTATAGAATACTTACCAAAATAAAAGCCGTTTATAACCCTGAGATGTAATTTCACGCATTCCCTCTAAAACATTTGAACCCCTCTACTGCTGCGAGAACACAACTGGTTGTAGCTACGACAGCATTGACTTTTACAATTATGGTGCCACAATAAAAAATTATATTAAACACCATTCAAAATAATTGCGTTCATAATTTAATTGTACGTTACTAGCCCTGAGTAACAAAAAGACAATATTTTGGGACAAATTTACTTAACTAATATATATTATTTATTAAATTATGTATCAATAAAAATAGTTCTATTTGATATTATGCATAAAGTAAAGTAATATAAACATATCTGAAATCAAATAAAACCATAAATATTCGTAACAAACTAATTTTTAAAAAGTAAAGTGGTGAATGGGACACGAAAAATTGTATGGAAGCATTTTGAAAAGTTTTTTGCAACTAACAAAAAATACTATTAAAAGCCTTAATACATTTAAAATATTACAAAAATCTTTAAGTTAATAAGTAAATTTATCTTAAATGGCAAAATATTTAAATTATCTTTAAAATTGTATTTTTAAAACGCATTCAAAGTAGCGGGACAAGAAAAGACACAAAATGTGCACTTTTTCTGATTATGACCCACATAACATTTTTGTATAGGAAATAGCGGAAGATGCTCGTATTAAAGTAGAAAAAGAACAAGCTATAGCCGAGCTGATGGCTAAAGAAACGTCCGCAATGGCTGAAGATGCACAACGAGATTTAGGTAAACTTAAAGCTGAAATTTGGCTTTGGTATGTTAAAGAGTGTTTATATATTTTTTTATAGTTTTATATGATATTAATCAGAATTGTAACAGTGCAGTTATTGTACTTGGCAAATAGTTTAAATGTACAATATCACTATTTACGTTTATAAAATGCGGCGTTGAATTACGAATCTATCTCCATCTTAAAGCGCCTCAACAACAGGTGTATAGATCCTCTGGTGATACCTGAATACGTAGGTTATTTACCGTGATTATTTACCATCAGGGCACCCGAACTTCATTTGCATGATTTTTTCTATAACGAAATGGCTACACTAGATTCCAATTAACTTTGTATGTATTTACATATTAGATGAAGCAATGCCAGCTCTGAGAGCGGCAGAAAAAGCCTTGCAGGAACTAAATCGTAATGACGTTGTTGAAGTGAAAGCCATGAAGAAACCACCAGCGGGTGTCGTTCTTGTAATAGAATCACTATGCGTTGTTTTCGATATAAAACCTATTAAGGTAATGTTATTATTGGTATATTATATGTATTTTTTAGCTTACATTATTTACTTATCTTATTACCTCTATATACATAGAAGAGTAGGCAGAGAAATCCTAGTGTACTCTTTCCTTTTTCCCTATTCTTAGGTAATATGTAAAAACACTATAAAAAATTATGCATCCTCAAGTAATTAATTATAAATCAGGAACCTGGAGCATCTTTTGGGCAAAAAATTCTTAATTATTGGAAGCCGGGATCACAAATGTTGGCAGATCCGACTGCATTCCTCGACTCCTTGATGAAGTACGATAAAGAGTCCATCACCGAGGATATGATTAAAAAGCTTAAGAAATTTATCGTTGATCCAAATTATGAACCTACTAAGATATCAAAGGTTAAAATTTTTGCTTTCATTTATTTCTATATATTTGATAACGTATTAATATTCATCGCTTTATAAAAGAAATTACGTTCTGAATGGTATGAGCTTACTGGGAGCTCCACCTGCCATGCACAGCATGTGGCATGAGCTCAACGAAGCTATTTTGCTCAAAATTTTGCGTAAAGCTTAACTCTATGGGACACATTTTGACCATTTACTCAAAAACTACAATTACGTAGGTTTGGCGGTGCTTATTAATTTGATACTTAAAAGTTTCTTTAAGCTAATGTTCATACTCAATAGGTTTCAAAAGCCTGCATGTCACTTTGTATGTGGGTGCACGCTATGTATAAGTTCTATCACGTGAATAAGGCGGTTGCTCCGAAGAAGGAAGCTTTGGAACGTGCTACCAAGGAATTAGCTGCTGTTGAGGGTATGGATATTCTTCTATAATATTATGATTCTCCTTTTTTTACTTATCTGATATTTTATAGATTATAGGATTAGAATATTTTGAATGATTTTTAAACTATTGTAAAGTATTTTTTACTTTTAACACAATTTTAGTAAATAATATTGAATTATTCATTCGGAATTTTGTAGGATAAGTTGGCTAGTGATTTATCACTGTTATTTATTTGTTGTTTATAATACATGCTTCGTGGTTCAAAGGCAGGGTTGGAATGTGTTAAATTACGAATTTATTACGTAGGGGAATCGTAATAAGCCTTAATCCAGAAGGAGTAATAAAAGAAAAATTTTAAAAGTCTACAACTCCAAAAAACACAGATATGTTTTCACCACACGTGCCAGTTTCAGCTGAATATTGTGCCCATTTTGTTTTCTTTGCATAAATATTAATTTGATTTATGCTTCGAAAATTCTTTTCTTTTGTTCTGTTCTGCTCTGGGAGACAAACGGCGTTGAGTTCCGTTACTTGTTTTCGTTACTTGTTTCTTTTCCTTTACGTGCAATCTGTTGAAATTTATACTGAGCACGCAATATCTTGAAAAAGAGAAGGAGGGACTGTCACTCTGTTAGACCTGCTTGGTTTTTCTTTTTTTTGATTGTTAAATATCAATTAATCCCTGTAGCGATGCTAGCGAACGCAAAAGCAAAAATGCAGGCCCTGTTAGAAGGAATTGCGAAACTAAACGCGTATTTACAAGAAAAAGAAGAGGAGAAACGGAAGATGGAAGAAGATATTAACCAATGTTTGGCGAGAATGGATCGAGCTAATAGGTAAGGCTTATTAATTTTTATTACATGTTTATTTTTAATGATATAATCACCTAATTAAAGAGAATCCATTAATCTCTCTGTATAACAATTTTTGTTCTTTAATAATTGTATATGAGATAGCAACTGCACATATTTTTTTAATATAAATAGAGAAATCCCAAGATTTGGTAATTGAATTTTATATTTCTATATTCCTGTCGTCGCTACTATGTTATCGTAAGTTTCATTAAACTATAAAAGATGTATTCTTCAGATTCGTTTAGAAATATAAAAAAAAATGTTGTAGAGTTTTTAAGCTTATATTGCTAAGATAATTATAATTGAATACTACAGAATTTTTTTTCTTAGATTGTTAAATGGAATGTCTAGTGAAAGAGTTCGTTGGATACGTACAATCAAGGAACTGGACATAGGCCAAGTTAATCTAATTGGTGACATAATGTTGAGTGCATGTTAGTGCATGTAATTGATATTAATTAAATTTAATATTAAATAAAAATAGAATCATAGAGGGAACCTATTGTCAAGATGTGGAATACTCTCCGTTTCCCACTTTCTGCCGAATTCTGGAGGTATTGCGTTTTGAGTGGCATAACTCAATGCAGCGCTTCGTCTCGACACCAGAGCAAAGAAATGAAAATATATATATTTTTTTTTAATTTCCTCGAGTGGGGACCGAAACCACAACCAGTCAACAACCAGACCACAACCAGCACGCTTTGTACCCCTGCGCCACGACTAGCCTCAATAATTAATTCGTTTATTATGAGGCCGCTGCATAGCATTTAACTCATATCTGGTATGTATTCGTGATGGTAGTGGGTTCGATTGTCACTTGTTACAATTATATTCGAATTTATTTATTACTTTTTACTTATACAATGAGATTTTATCCTCATATTGAAAAAAATCTCTTTCTGAGGTTTTTAAAATTTTGTAACTATCGGTGGTATGAAAATAAATTTATTTAAACAGGTGCAGTTGGTTATATAACACCGTTTACGGATGAGTTTCGTAGAGAGCTACTAGGAGAGTGGATAAAACACATAGTGGTAACTTTTATTTATTCATTCATTTCTTTTTTATTTTAATTTCATATTTAATGAAACGGAGAAAATTTAATAAGATTTAATTTCTAAATAAAAATATGACAGGAAGTAGCTGTGCCCCATACTGACGGTGCCACCCCACTCTCAATTCTGGGTGATCCTGTAGTAATAAGGTAAGATATTGGCTCTCTGGCTGTTTAAGGTATACGTTCTTACCGAGCTATGAAATTATCTTTTCTTATATTTTTTCTTAGCTCCACGCTATATCCTATATATAACAAAGTAGGCAGAGGGAACTTGAAAATTAAAATATTAAATTTCTTCAAATGGAAATTGAATCTACAACCTGGCACGCTTGTGCCTCTACGCCACAAATGGCCCCAAACAAAATAAATAGGCTATTTTTCATTAAATACAATGTTACTACTATAAAAACTTTAAAATATAAGAAATAAATCAAAATTGTAACTCTAACTATGAAATACTGTAAGAGACAAACACTTTAAAAGACGCAAGTGCAGCCACTTCACTTCACTTTATTATATTAATATAGATTAATAGATCTATAGATTACTTTAGAATACTATAATATATACATCTCATTTATTCATATATAGAAACTGGCAAATGTACGGGCTGCCTCGTGACCCGCTATCAGTGGAGTCGGCGGTATTAATGTCTAATTCGAGACGGTGGCCGCTCATAATCGACCCGCAGACGCAGGCCAATAAATGGATCAGAGCCATGGTACGTTGTTATACCTTGGTGGTATTCATCATCATCATCATCATCAGCCTGTCCTCGTCCACTGCTGGACATAGGCCTCTCCAATGGTAATGGCCTCTCTTGTTGGTATTATCTTTACTTATTATCTTTAATAGTAAGTGAGGCCGCTCGTGGCGCAGGGGTGTATGGGTGGATGATAAGGGTTTTTAGGGTTTCGTACCTCGAATTGTAAAAAAATAATCCTTATAGGATCACTTTCTTTATTATACTTGTATTTGTTGGTAGGACACCGAGCTTGTTAAATATCATTAGTTTTTTTTATTTTGACGCTTTGTCCCGTACATAGCAGGGTAGGTAGAGGGAACTTGGAGTCCTACACTCTATTCTAAATAAACATAATTCCGTTCCTCACTTTCTGTCCAATTCTGGAGGCATTGTATGTTGAGAGCTAGTAAATTAAATTATTAAATATTTCATTTTCTCGCGTGAGAATCGAATCCATAACCTGTCGCGTTCACGTCACGACAGCCCTAACAATTATATACAACTAGCGGACGCGCGCAGCTTCGCTTGCGTATTTAGGGGGTGAATTCTAACAACCCATGAAACATGTATTCAAGGAAATATTTTTAAGAGTCTAAATTTCAAATTTTATAAAAATCGGTGGCGATTTAAAGATTTTGCTATAAAAACTTTCAACCTCTTATATGCACCCTTAGGGGGTGAATTCTAGAAAACCATGAAACATGTATTCAATTAAATATTTTAAAAAATCTAAATTTCAAATTTTATTAAAATCGATGCCGATTTAATTTTTTTCCATACAAATTTTGAACCCCTATTTCACCCCATAAGGTTAAAATTTTTCAAAATCCCTTCTTAGTGGATGTCCAGATTACGAAAGTAAACATCTGTCCAAATTTCACGTTTCTACCATCAGCGGTTACGGCTGTGCGTGCGTCTTACCTCAGTCAGTGAGGACAAGTCCTTTTATATATATAGATTTTCACAATTTTACACGTAAATAATTTATTTCTTATATATTTTCAGGCCAAACTAGAAGGCTTAATAGTTTGTAAGCCGAACGATCGAGATCTATTGCGAAACTTTGAATCGGCACTCAGATTTGGTAAGCCGTTGCTGTTAGAAAATGTAGGTCAAGAGCTCGATCCTGCATTAGATCCTGTGTTGAAGGTATTTTAGATGGTCTTACTGGAATTATTTGATTGGATTTCATCTAACAGAATTTATATTAAAAGGCCTTTCTGTGTTTATTATAATATATGTTTTGTTTATTATTTATTTTAAAAGTATATTGATTTTAATTAAATTTAATAGAGTAAATGGGGGTAGGACCTGCCCTGACCTGTAGGACCTTCTCACTATATCCCGCATACTGCAACGTTGACAAAGGGAACCTAGGAACCTAGTGTTAAAACAGTCCGTTTTAAGACACTTCCGTCCCCCGCTTTCCGCCGAATTTTGAGTCGCGGAACTCAACACCGTGGCTAATCTACTACTCTATTAACTAAATAAAGCTCTAAATTAATGAACAGCGTCAATACTTCCGTCAAGCGGGTCAGCTAGTGTTGAAGTTGGGTGACACACTGATTCCTTACGCGAACGGGTTCAAGCTGTACATAACGACCAAGTTGCCGAATCCCCGCTACACGCCCGAGGTGTCGGTTAAAGTGCAAATTGTTAATTTTGCTTTGGTGCCGAGGTTAGTTAGGTTTTTACTTTTTTATTATTATTTTTTAGTTTTGCTTTTAATAGGGTAGGTAGAGAGAAATTAATATCTTCCTATTACTTCCAACACTCCGTTCCATAATGTCGTTGATATCAATTAGGTTGGGGTTGTTATGGGTTCACCGGTATCACCGGTATCAAGAATCGCTTTTTATTCAATGTTGTACTTTGTTATATTTTATAAGTTTATTTTTAAGAATTTTTCTTATATCTGCAACGTAAATTGTTAGATGCTAAATGTTAAAATGTAAATAAACTGCTGCGACCTGTCGCTATTCCATGGCCCTACATGCAATTAAAAAAAAAACAAAATTATTTTTTCTATCAGTGGTCTAGCAGAACAGCTTCTATCAATAGTAGTAGCTCAAGAACGACCAGACTTAGAAGAATTACGAGGTCAGCTTATAGTATCGAGAGCTCAACTGTCTACACAGCTAGCGGAAATGCAATCTGCTATTTTGTATGGTTTGTCCAATAGCGAAGGTTCACCTGTGGATGATCTACCACTTATTCTGACATTGGAAGCCATTAAGATTAAGAGTGCTGAGATATTGGTTAGTATTTTTGTATCTTCACGTTGTACCCCGGATATAGCAGGAGGAGGAGGGAATCTAGGAACCTATTCTGTCAATTAAGGCTTTTCCCATTAAAACATTTCCGTTCACCACTTTCCGCCGCCTTCTCGAGGCATTGCGTGTGGAGTGGCGGAATGTTATCAGTTGGAGAAATGATTATTTTTTTAATTTCGCCGAGGGGAAAATGTAATTGGTATACGCATATAATTTCGAGTGTATTACTCAAATTCAAACAAAAAATACCTAAATTGGATAGAACTTATTTCTTATTTATAAAATACTTAATAATATTTATACATTTGTCTGTTGTCGTTAATGACGTAAAATATTATTTTCTTTTAAAGCGCCAGTTTCAATCTAAAAGACAACAAATTATGATTTCATCTTAGATTCTCTATTTGAATAATATTTTTTTAAAAACTTAATTTATATTAATAAATTATAATTATATTAATTTATTATTTATTTTTTAGATTAAAGTAGAAGATATAGAAACTACATCCGCCCAAATAGACGAGGCCCGTCTGGGCTACGTGCCGGTCGCTAACCGCGGGCAGATCCTGTTCTTTTGTCTCTCGGGCATGGCCAATGTTGATCCCATGTACCAATATTCCTTGGAGTGGTTCGTCAAATTGTTTGTGAGGAGTATGGCGGAGACTGAACCCCATGGTATAAGAAATTAATTTTGTTTACTTCTTACTACGTTATATCAGAACAGCGTCATGTTACAAGAGCGAGGAAATGAAGATAATTATTTAAATTTATATTTTCATTTCTTCGCTCTGGTGTCGGCAAAGGCAAAGCGCGGCGTTGAGTTCCGTCACTCAACACGCAATGCCTCCAGAATTCGGTGGAAGATGTGGAACGGAGTGTCTGAACACTAGGTTCCCTCTGCCTACACTGCAGTGTGCTTGACACAGCGTGAAGCTAATATCTATTTCACATAACATTTTCTTTCCCACAGAGGACATAATGGAGAGGGTCGATATTATTATTGATCATTTCACGTTTCTGCTATACCAGAACGTGTGTAGGAGCCTCTTTGAAAGACATAAGCTGCTATTTGCCTTTCTGCTTTGCGCCCGGATTTTGCTTGATAACGGCACCATTAGATTTCAAGAGTTTAATTTTCTATTGAACGGTGCTAAAATTGAAGAGGTGTGTAATTTTTGACATTCACTCCTTATAAAATTAAATTATTGTTATATATTGTTATATATTTTACTATTTATAGGGACGGTAGTGGCCTGGGGCACAAGTGTGTGACTGTAAACGCAGTGGGTTCGATTCTCACTCAGAGGAATGAATATTTTCTTTATATTTTCATTTCTTCGCTACAAGGCAAAACGTGGCACTAATTTTCACTAATCCAACACGCAATGCATTGAAAATTCGGTGGAAAGTGGGGAACGGAGTGTCTTAACACTAGGTTCCCTTTACCTACCCTGGTACAAGCGTGTGAGACTACGTGTTGAGTGGTGAACCAACGCCGCAGCATTTACCATGGCGTGGAATTGAAATTTAAAGAAAAAATATAATTATTTTCTTATTTAAGCAGAAACGATTTCAAGGTTCACTATTTATAAATAATTATTTTGTTTAACTCGACCAGATAATATTACGATTGTGTTATAATTACACACAATTGATTGAAAATTAATAACTTTTTATTTTCAAAAGAAACTACTATTCATTTTTATTTACTTTAAAAGAAATTAATACAGAATTTTAAAATATTTGTATACCTATTGTGAAACATCAAACAATCATCATTGAAATAAATAATTAATTAACCTTTTCAATAATAAGTTAATATTTATAAGATCGCTCGTAAATGTATGGTAAGTATTCAATACACGCGAATCGCGATCATGGGTTCGATCCCCAGTCCGGAAATTGGTTCTGATATCGAGACAAAGTGGGGTGTGGAGTTCCGCCACTCAACACAATGTCTCGGAATTTAGTTAAAAGTGACAAACGGTGTGTTTTAATATTAGGTTCTTAGCCCTATTGCCTATCCTGCTATATACAGGACTAGAGGACCCGGACGCGGCTACGCCTGCTTGAAATATAAGAATATAATTTCTATAGAAATATAATTTCAATCTAGATGAAATGCTAAAAGTGACTATTATATTTATTTTCATAAGGATGAATATCAAAATGACGCGGTAACGAACGCGGTCGCGTAGCGACGACGGTTGTTATTAACATGGCAGAATATATTGCATGTCAAATTAGAAAGTATTTTAATTTATTAGTATATATGTGTAATGTAATATTATATAGCCTATAGCACTTCTGAAGAATGCAGCTTTCATACAAAACAAAAACAAAGTAAATCGATCCAGTAGATCCAGAGATCTTAGCGTTCAAACAAACAAACAAACAAACAAACAAACAAACAAACAAACAAACAAACAAACTCTTCCGCTTTATTATATTAGTATAGATACAACGGCTTGAAACTAAAAAGAAAAACATCTACAATAGTTTTATTTAAATAAATAACTACTATAGGAATTTGAAAATCCCGAACCAAAATGGATATCACCAAAGATGTGGATAGACATGATGGAATTAGCATCTTTACCCACCATGCATAAATTTGTATTGGACTTTCCGCAACAGACGAAGTTTTTTAAAACTTATTATGACGCCTGGAATCCTCATAAGTTAGTATCTATTTTATCTCTCAAAATGATATCAACTTTAAATAGTAACATGATAAAGCGCAGCGTACACTTCTTTCACTCAACAGACAATGTCTTGAAAAATGAGGAAAGACATATTTTGACACTCATTTCTCTGTGCACTATACAGTATGAAACTAAAAAGAGAAGTCTATTCAAATTTTATTCTTTCATAAATACAGACTGCCGTATCCTAAGCCTTTAGACTCACAACTGGATCACTTTCAAAGATTACTTGTTTTGAAATGTTTGAGACCTGACAAGCTTATACCTGGACTTCAGGTAAATACGATAAAATATTTATTATAATATTATTTTTATGTAATTTATATTTAATTAATAAAGTAATAAATTGACAAATATTTATATTTGGAAATTAATCAAGATAATATGATTATTGATTCTTTATTAAATTCCTTATTGAGGCCAGTCGTCGGGCAGTGGCATAATCGTGCGACCGTAAACACAACAGGAACAGAACAGGAACGAAAAGTCTCAACACTAGGTTCCCAGGTTCCCTCTGCGTGCTAGGTTTATTGCAGGATACAGCGTGAAGCTAAAAAGTAGTCTGAAGATTATTTTACATATTAGCAAAAAACATATTTTGAATTTCCGAATTTTTTAAAATAGTATAATTTATTTTCTTATATAACATTTTAAGTCGTTTTTATTTAGTTCATGTAGTTTCAATTACCCTATTAATTGCATAAAATAATTTATATATCTCTATGCTATATAAATTCTTCACTTTTCTAGGACTACGTAGTGACAGGCCTAGGCGCGAGGTTCGTGGAGCCCCAGCCGGCCGACTTGGCGGCTCTGTACGCTGAATCTGATCCGATGGCACCTATTATATTTGTTCTGTCCACTGGGACTGACCCGGCCGCAGGTTATTGTTATTTACTTATTAAGATAAATTTAAATAAATATTGAATCGCTTCACCCTGTATCCCGCATGCAGCAGAGTAGATAGAGGGAACATAGTGTTTAGTTACTCCGTTCCCCATTTTTTTGCGTGAGTGGCGTAACTCAACGCTGCGCTTTTGCCTCCACACCAGAACGAAGAAATGAACAATACGCAATGCTTCCAGAATCCGGCGGGAAACGGTGAACGGAGTGTCTTAACACTAGACTTCCTCTGCCTACCCTGCTACATGCGGGATACAGCGTGAAATTGAAAAACAAAATATTTATCCTGTAAACATTTTGCTCTCAACAAAATTGTAGATCTTTTAAAGTTCGCCGACAAAATGAAGATGGGCAAGCGTTTCGAGAGTATCTCCCTCGGTCAAGGGCAGGGGCCGCTCGCCGAGGCGATGATGAAAGTTGGCTGCGATTTCGGAAATTGGGTATTTTTCCAGGTTAGTTTTGTTTTCGTTTTTGTTTTGTTAAACTTTTTTATTTCTCTTCTTCTGTTGTGTTATATTGGATTTGTTTGATTGTCATTTTAAAATGTTGCTGCCTTTTTTAGTATAAATGGGTATTTGATGTCTGTGGAATTTGAGTATGTATTTTTGAACGTTATTAAAATAGGGCAAATTTTAGGTTAATCTTATTTTTAAACTTTATTTTTGGTGGTGCTATAAAAGTGATTGCTATTAATGTATCTTTTTTTTATTTTATCACCACATTTGTGTTTTTTCTACATAAATCAGCTTCACGCTGTATCCCGCATACAGCAGGGTAAGATACATAACATATTTTTATCAAAAAAGGTTTTTATCTCTTAGGGAAAGGCAAAAATATTCTAAAGTACATTAAATGTGGTTTCAAATGTGTAAAGTTCGAGTATAAGTGTTTTTGTAAATGACGATTGTTTTTAGAATTGCCATCTATCCCCATCTTGGATGCCAACATTGGAGCTGAATGTGGAGCAAATAATACCAGAAGTAGTACACAAGGATTTCAGGCTATGGCTTACATCGACCCCATCACCGTTTTTCCCTGTCGCTTTGTTACAAAATGGTAAAGAAGTATACTTCTTCTTTATAAAGTATCACTACATCGCTCATTTAGTATAGCAATGATGTTTCGCCATTTATTTAATAATTGCAGGAGACAATTGAAACTTGTAAAGTCTTTGCAAAACTAGGTTTTTTAAGTGCAATTACGTCATTATTGCACTAAATAAGCGAATATATAGAATAATCGTAATCTGTATTAGCTTATCATAAATATTTAAGATCTCTTGATTTTTACAAATTCCAAATATTTTTTTTACTAGATATTATGTTAAACTTTACTAAAGTAAAATATCGTTTGTATTGTAACACTTCACAATTTAGTATACATTCTAAGTCTTATCTATTTTTTGTCTATATAGAGATGTTATTAATTTATTTATATAAAAATACAAATATTATTAATAATATTGATCTATAGTGGGATATGTATTCTCAACCATCGTGCTTATATATATTTTTTATAAAAAAATTAATAGCGTAGTCCTTTAGTAGTTTTTTTTTAATAATTTTAATTCACAAATGACTTATTAAAAATTTAAGGCTACAAAATGACAGTAGAACCACCAAGAGGGATAAAGGCAAACTTACTAAAAGCTTATATGAACCAAGTGCCGGATTTTCTTGATTATTTCAATTCTACGGACAGCAAAGTTCCAAACTTTAAGGTTTGTTTTCTCTGTCTTCAAATCTAAAATTATGAAAACTAGAATATTCATGACATTAATTAACACTAATTTTAGTGAAACTTTTGAATAAAGATAGATAACAATTAGCTAGAGCTTAACGAGGTTAATATATTCCAGCTTCACGCTGTATTCTGCATATAGCAGGATAGGTAGAGGGAAGCTAGTGTTAAGACACTCCGTTCCCCGTTGTCCGCCAGATTCTAGAGACAAAGCGCGGCGTTGAGTTTCGTCACTCAATACATATTGCCTCTACTAGGCTCTCTCTCTTTAAATTGTAACTTTTTTTTGGATTTCGCTAAATGGTACACAATTTTACTAATTAAGTACTAATAGAGTGAGCCGAGTAATTTTACTAATATTATAAATGTAATTTTTTTTGAGGAAGGTAATTGTTTCATATTCACGACAAAACTACTGAACAGATCTTTATAAAACTTTACAGTGATAAAGTTTATATACTAGAATAAAATATTAATAACTATAATTTATATAAAAAATACAGAAAGTTAAGCGGACGAAGCCGCCTCGTGGTCCATATCCATGAGATCTCTTTGACAACTCAAAACAAAATGCAAAAAAACGTTTGAACACAAAAAACATCCTCTTCAACTCCTTAAAAGCTACGCTTTTGATGTTTTCTAACAGAAACTATTCACATTACTGTCATATTAAGCTTATTCGAATTCAAAGGTTTTTGGAAGAAATAAATCTTCGACTACATTCTAAGGATAGAAATACATATATTATTTAGAAATGGTATAAAAAATTTTTATGTTGCAGAATTCGAACCTGCACCTCTTGGGAACTATAAAATACTTAATAAATTTAATTTTGTCGTGCCAAATGGTAATTCTAAGTAATATGTTTTTGGTATTGGAAAAATTTGCTTACAGTAAGCGGGGCGTTTAAAAATTTCGACGTAGCTTAATAACTAGTTTAGGAGTAAATAGTCTATATAAATGTATGGCTTAGTGATTAGAGCACTTGGACGTTTTCCAAGAGACATCAAGTTTAGTCTCGCTACGTTATTTTTCGCTTATTATGTTTTCTAAAAAAATGTTAAGCACTATTTTTTCTGCCTGTAAACGCGACAGTGCTTTCAATTCCCACTCGACCAATTAGAAATACCTTAATATAAAATATATAATTAGATGCGTGTGGGAAGCAGTGTAAACTTGTATTAATATAGGTGGTGAATTTATGTTTAAAATAACAAAAACATTATATAAAAATATTTAATTTCAGTGGTTACTTTTCTCTCTAAGCTTATTCCACGGTGTGGTACTAGAACGAAGGAAGTTTGGTCCCCTCGGCTTCAACATCCCATACGAGTTCACCGATGGAGATCTACGTATATGTATCTCTCAGCTCCACATGTTTCTTACGGAGTATCAGGAAGTGCCGTTGCGTGTTAGTTATTTTAGCCTTTTTTTTCTTATTTTCAATCATTGGTCTGTTATTCTCCATTTTCTGTTAATTTAAGAGTGAGTAAGAATCATAATAAAATAATAGTACAGATATTTTGTGTTGAAATGTGCTGAAAATATGTGAAGAATGAAGTAATCTAGCATTATTTCTCCTTTTATCTTTCGTGTATAAATAAATACTTGATGATTTCTAAGCAGTTTAAAAATTCGTTCGGAGACTTTGCTAAAAAGCCCTTGTGCAGCAAAAGTAAGAAATGAAATATATGTTTGTAACTCTAAATATATCTCCAAAACTTCACTACAGATGCTAACGTACACGGCGGGCCACATCAACTACGGCGGTCGCGTGACCGACGACTGGGACCGGCGCTGCCTGCTGTGCCTCCTGGCCGACTACTACACTACTGGTGTTCTAAACGATAGATGTATTTTCGATGAGAGCGGGGCTTATAAACAGGTGAGTATTGGTATATATTGGGTTTTGTGGTTTTGGTGAAAGATATTTCTTTATTTTTTATTCCTCACCATTTTGAGGATCAAATATGTTAGATATTATACTTAACGGAGTGTTATTATCGTCGTGCAGGGGCACAAACGTGTGACTGTAAAAGCGACAAGTTATGGGTTCGATCCCTAATCGAGGAAATGAAATATTTGATATTTTTATTTCTTCGCTCTGGTGTCGAGCGTTACGCCACCTAAATGCCTCCAGTATTCTTCGTAAAGTGGGGAGCGGAGTGTTTCAGCACTAGGTTCCCTTGGTCTAACCTGAAACATGTGGAATACAGCGTGAAGCTGAAGAAAAAATCATTAGTAGTAAGTAATATATAATTTTTTCAGCAACCATCCGCGTCCACAATAGATGATTACACAAAGTATATAAGGACACTACCTCTAAATGATGACCCGTCTCTCTTCGGGCTCCACAGCAACGCTAATATCAGTTACGCCATGTCCGAGACCATGTCGTGTATACGTGAGTTACTTAATCAGTTTAATAATTTTCAAAGTATTTTTCTTATTTTCACATATTAAAGGGAACCCAGATATAATATAATGATATTATGAATGGTTTCCTCCCTTTAACAGATATTTTAAGTAGTTTACAACCAAAAGAAGTGAGCGGCGAAGGCGGTCTCAGCGCTGAGGAGATGACGGAACGTGCTGCGATAGAGATATTAGAAGTTCTACCACCTCTGCTGGACCAGGCTTATATAGCTACCACGTGAGTATGCCAGAAGTTGTCAAAACAATTGGTATTGCCAGTCGTGGCGCTTGGCACAAAGGTGTTGGCTTGGCACTATAATAAGAGATATTTCCACAGATATCCCGTTTCTTACAAAGAATCCCTCAATACTGTGTTGATACAAGAGGCGATAAGATATAACAAATTGTTGGTAGTGATTAATAACTCCTTGAAGTAAGTAATCTTTTGTAATTTTAATTAATTTCTAATTAAATTAATTAATTAAGTCTAATGTAAAGTAAAATATATCTATATAGTAAAAAGGCGATGCGCGGCGTTAAGCTCCAATGTCAACGTTCAAAATAAAATTATTGTCAACTGTGCATAACTATTTATTATTTATTATTATTATTATTATTATTTGTAGAGACCTACAAAAAGCGTTAAAAGGTCTAGTGGTGATGTCGGAAGCATTAGAGAGCATGTCCGGTAGTCTCGCACGCAACGCCGTGCCCGACATGTGGAGTAGTCGGGCTTATCCGTCTTTGAAGCCGCTTGGTTAGATTGTTTTTGGTTACATTACCTCACACAGCAGGGTAGGCAGAGGGAACCTAGCGTTAAGACACTCAGATCCCTTCTTCCCGTCGGATTTTACAGATATTACGTGGTCAGTGGCGGAACTCTGCGCCGCGTTTTGCCTGGCTACTAGAGCGAAGAAATGAAATAAATAGTTAATAATTCTTCTCCCGTGTAGCGATTCCCGCCATGACGGCCTCACACAATGTCTCAAAAATTGGGCGGTGTGAGTGGAAATAAGTGTCTTAATTAATTTATATCTATAGGTACTTGTTATATACGGGACTCTAGCTTCAAAAATTATTATTATTATGATTATTTATGACAGTCTTTTTTCATTTATTTATTATGGTTTTAAACTATTTTCTTACTAATTCCATATTTACCAGCCGCCTGGGTCAAAGATCTGTGCCTTCGCGTACAATTCATGCAAAACTGGGCGGACGGTGGCATACCCAAAGTGTTCTGGATCTCTGGCTTCTACTTCCCCCAAGCGTTCCTTACTGGTGCCCTTCAGAACTATGCGAGGAAACACGTTATTGCTATAGACACGGTTGCTTATGCTTTTGAGGTATTCATTTTTAGGTTTTATACCATTTAATTTTGTATTTATTTCACTAGTACTTATTTGTAAACCGACTGGTTGTGGGTTCGATCCTCACTCGAGAAGATGAAATATTTGTTTTAATTTTATATTTCCACCACTTAACACGTAATGTCTCGATGCCTTAACCTAAGAATTCGGCGGAAAGTGGAGAACGGTTCCCCCTGCCTACCCTGCTGTGTGTGGAATACAGAGTGAATCTTTAATTATATCGTGTTTTTCCAAATTGATATATTATTAAAAACTATATTGGTATCTAGGCTTTACCAGGCCCTCCCCAAAAGAAACCGGACGACGGTTGTTGTGTTAGTGGACTGTTCCTCGAAGGCGCGCGGTGGAATACTGGCGATATGGCACTCGAAGAGAGTAGGCCAAAGGAATTGTACACTGGTTAGTTAATATTTAGTATCTTACAAATAGGACGGGCCGGGCTACATTATGCATATGCTACTTACATTTGTGGGATCGACAAAATACCAAAAAAATTACCCTGAAACGTTCAAAAACCTTTTCACGGACAGATTGATCCTAAGCGAGAGGCCAGTCCCACTCGGAGAAATGATTTAATATTTTCCTTTTTCTCTGGTAACAAGGCAAAGCGCGGCGTTGAGTTTCGCTACTCAACACATAATGTCTCATTCGCCAAAAAGAAGGTAACGTATCTTAACTCTAGGTTCCCTCTACCCACTCGGTAATACATGGAAACAGCGTAAAGCTGAAAAAAAATGAATATACAACCAACGTATTTACTCGCCGCTGCAAACATATTAATATTAAATGCATTAGAGAATAAATCGTTGAGCGTAGGTACATATTGAATTAGTACCAATTAATTATAATTTATCATACTTAAAGCAATAAAATTTTATTTGCCGTACATATATTATGGGAAGCCATTTATTTATTAGTCAAGTTTGGTTTAGCGATTAGTTTAATCATTAGGAATGATGATGTATGAGATTAAAATATTTCTATGATTTTATGATTTATTTTCTATGTGGTTCAAGAGACTTTTAGAGTGAAATAAATATATAAAACTAGTATTTACTTGTAGGTTTCCCTGTCGGTGTCGAATGGAAATCTCGTAAATAGGTCATGTATAAGAAAAGATACATTCTTAGAATGATAAAAAAATTTTCGCCATTTCCCAAACCATCTGAAAAAATCGTGAGGTTCATCAGCCACAAGACACTCTGTTCCTCGCTTTCCGCCCACTTTTCGGGACTTTGTAGATTGTAGAGAAAATAAATAAAAATATTGGTCGTAACGCTACATTTCTGGGTTCGATTCCCGTAAATGGGCATGCACTTAATTAATAATAACCTACGTATATAATGCACACAATTTCAAACAGAAATGGCAATAATCTACATGAAGCCAGAGCAAAACCACCGTCTCGGGTCCGGTCTCTACGAGTGTCCAACGTACAAGACACTCCTGCGCGCGGGCACTCTCTCCACGACCGGACACTCCACCAACTACGTGATGACCATCGAGCTGGTCACCCACAAGCCGCAAGCGCACTGGATCAAACGTGGTGTAGCTTTGTTTTGTGCTTTGGATTATTAAAATGATTATAATAAAAACTGTATTTTAATTCATTTTTTTTAAGTAAAAAAATATGGTTTTATTGTAAAGTATTTTAAGGTAAGAAGAGTTTTTAAGTTTTTTTTTGTTATAGGCGGGTTAAAATATTTTTCTAGGAGAAAATTTCAATATGGCGACATGCAAATTTTTAATTTAGCTTACGTCAGTCACCTAAGCGATGGTTGCAATAAAAATAAATTATAATAAAAAAAATATCCTGAGTATTAAATGATTAATTAAAAATCTATTTTAATATAATCATAGCAATAGATTTTAACATCTAAGATTTTTAAAACAGACCAATAATTTCTAGAATACCATATTTACCTGATAAATTCACCAATTCACGACACTAAAAGCGCTTTAACCGACGCAGCTTTATTACCAAAAGTTTAAATTGATTACAGACTACAGTCGACCCGACCGTCCATAATGCTTGGACACATTAAATAAAGCGTGTTGATGAATAATTTCCTTAATTAGTTATTCATAATCAGTTTTTGTTTTGATATGATGATAACATTTTTTGGCTGTGTCATGACACAACCAATGAAATGGGGTAATTGGCATATATGTAGAAGGGGAGCCCCCGCAACCACAATAATAAGTAATAGTAAAGAGAAAAATAGCAATCATTACCTATGGTTGAGGTTGTGGTGATGCAGGAGCACGCTATGCCTCAAGTGGAGGGATAAAGTGGAGAAACGAAGTGCCTGAACATTATGTTTTCAAATTCTTACAAAACCCCTATATATTACATAATATTATTATATTAAAATAAATTATACAATGTCATATCAGACAAAACTACGCCCAATATGAATAGAGTAAATAAGAGTGATAGTAAAACCTGTATTTAGGTCAACATTGTTTGACTGGAGGGATCGTTACACTCGTTTGTAACTGGGTCAGGCGCCCTCCTAACTTATGGGTTCCCCTGGAATGAGGTATTCAGTAATCGTTTAATCAACCTGATATATGGGTTTTTATTTTCACATGCTCATTTTTCACGACAATTGAAAAGAGGCTTTCGTAGCGCAGGGTCACAAGCGTGTAACTGTAATTGTCAAAGGTTGTGGGTTCGATTTCCACTGGAAGAAATGAAATATTTAATATTTTCATTTCAAGAAATGGATTGTCCTAATTCTAGATTCCCTCCGCCTGTCGTGCTGTGTGCAGGATACAGTGGGAAGCTAGAGAATAATATTATTTTTATTTATTAGTAATTTTATTTTAAATGCTGCTATTACACATTACATTTATTTCATCAAGTTCAATGCTCTTTTAAATTCACAAATTCCAGATTTTTTCAGTTTCATTCTGTATTTCACATATAAAAGGGGGGAGGAAGAGGGAATGTAACGTTAAGTTACCTTATTCCGTAATTTTCTAGATGCAATGTCTGTCTGAGTATGAAAAGTCAACCATCGTTTATAGTCACTTCCAGTCAATATGCGGGACCTCAACGGCCTCAACAATACCAGTTTCATTTAATAAAAGAAAGATGTTATTAAAAAATGTTTTTGTTGCTTTTTTAGCTTACTATAGAAATAAATATCTTCACAAATATTTATTTCCAGCGGGAACTTAGAACTAATACAAAGAAGATAAAATAAAGTTTTTAATCTGTCCGTGTACCAGGGGGAAAGCGGATTTAACTTGGCGCTGCTTATCAAAGTTACTTCTCTCCGAAGTTCGTCAGTCTGATAAGCTCCATATACGAGTATATGTACATATATACATGCTTCTAACACGCAAGTTACGCACCTACTAGCGTGAAAAAATGGATATCGGCTTATAGTAACCATTGCTTTTTTAAAAATCAGTTTCACGCTTTTCCCGCAAGCCGGGTAGAATGAGGGAATCTAGTGTTAAGACACTCCGTTACCATTTTTGGCCCTATTTTCGATATTGCGTTTTAGTGGTGGAGGTTAATGCCAAGTTTTGTTTTGTTACCAGAAGCATAAAAATAATTAATTCTCCCGAGTGGGAATCGAACGCACAACCTATTGCGTTTACAGTCAAACCTTTGTGCCCTTGTGTTATTACTATTACCATAATATATTCAAATTTAAAAAAAAATGCCATATTTAGAACAAAAAGTAATAATTATTTTACAAATATATAAAGTATTATAAAAGTATTTGTTAAGTAAGGTCTTTAAATATATATAAACGACTCGCAAACTTAATTCCCTGTTACACAAAATAAAAGTGATATAAAGTTCCCGCAATGTAAATCACCCCCCAGACGATTAAACTTACGCGAATAAATCTTAACAAACTACCAAAGATTTATTTTTAAGTTAACCACAATACACCTCTCTTGGGTATATTTACATATAAATTTACATACAAGGAATGCTTGTTCAGTTATATCTACATTTATTTTAATTGTATTATTATTATTTTAAATTATCTTTTTTCTCAGTATTTTAGTATAACATAATTATGTGGGTATATATATATTTTAGTTTCTTCAAAAAGAAGGCACTAAATCGAATAAGCAACCGTCTCGCTATGCCACTGCACCTCTATGCCCTAATTAATTTAGTTGTAATCCAAAGAAAGCTATTTTTCCATTTTAAATACAAAAATAAGAAAAAAAATATGTTATTAATATATCTTGATATATTTTTACTTTTTAATTAAAACCATTAAGTATACTCGTTAACTGACATAACAGGATAAAAAGTCCATCAAAAAGATGGCCTTAATTAATTGTAAATTAATGGGATTCAGAAAAACACCTACATTCTCCCGCATAGGAAAATTATAGATAGGTTGGGATTTTTTGTATATTTTATTTATCACTAAAAAATAAAGTGGCCGCCTTATACCTTGTTTGCGTGGATTTTACAAAATTTCATAAATATCCATTTTTCTTAGTGCCCACCAACACTCCCGAAGGTCAGCATCCCAAATTTCACCGAAACCGCGTTCCAAAACCTTTCAAAAAATTCCAAAAATGTTTTTTTTTTAATGAAGCCTTGTAATATTATTTTATGACATAAAAAGTCAAAATAAATTATTAGACCCCTAAACTTTCACGGAATAACCATCTATTTAGCCATAAATTATGGAAATATTCATATAGTAAAAGTAAAGTTGAAGCAGACTGTTCGTATACGGTGTATGAACGTGACAGCGAGTGTCAGTGAGTGTGACAACGACACTGTTCCTGATCTACTCACGTGAAAAACGCCGCGTGTGGACGTGTCTTAAGGTTTAAGTTCAAAGCGGGTTTATGGAGAATATATGGATGAGATTAGTTATTGTGCAGCGGCACAGGCGTGCGATTGTAATTGGTTGTGAGTTTGATTCTCACTCGAGGAAATGATATCTTTAATATTTTCATTTTCTCGCTCTGGTCACTAGCCAAAGTGTTGCATTCCGCTACTGAATGCCTTCAGAATTCGGCGGTGTTTAAATGGGAACGAGGTGTTTTAACACAGTTTCAAGGTCAAGGTTCCCAGGTTCCCTTCCCTTACAATGCTATGCACGGGATAGATCGTGAAGCTACAAAAACAGATGTAAATTACACTATAAATAAATAACAACAACACCAACAAGATGTAAAACGAAGAGTATCGTTTTTTACCGATACCTTAAGTATTACGAGAAATCCTTTCTTAGTGCTCCCTAATAAGTATAAATCCCCAACTAACTTACAAACGAAATGTCAATTTTCTTAGTCCAGTAGTGCTATCAGCGTATAGTCTGTCAATTACTTAGAAACTGGACAGTCGTATTTTTAACCGAATTCTGTAAGAAAAGGAGGTTATCAATTCGACTGTATGTTTTTCATACGTATATTTATAAAAACATAAAATAAATATTAATCCGTCTACAACTTGTTCCAAACACCAACAGTTCTGAAAGCACTGCATAGAGGACTTCTAAATCGTGTTCAATTTTGCCACTTTCGTTGCCTTGTTATTTTACTGCCACGTTTTTGTTTAGTCATTTTTATCTTGTTTTTTTTGTTATTTGCATATAATATACATTTTTGGATTAAGCGTTCCCGTATGTAATATCTTTGTTATTTATACTTCCAGGTCATCTTGGCGCAGTGGTACCGAGTCTGATTGTAAATGGGACGGAGGAATGAATGGTTTTCACTTCCTCTAAAACAAAAGAGGTCGCGGCGTTGAGTTCCACCACTCAACACCCAATGGATCGGAAAAAGGGCGACGAGTAAGGTATAGAATGTTTTTAGCTTCATTTTGTATCCTGCACATAGCGGGGTAGGTAGAGGGAACCTAATGTTACGACATTTCTTTCCCGTTAAGACACTTTCACTCCCCACTTTCCGCAGAATTCTGGAGGAATTGCATATTAAAAGTCGATAACGTTCTACAATATTAAATATTCCTCATTCGAGAGGGATATAAAATTTTAATATAATTTTAATTCAATACAAACAGTGAAAATAAAAACGACCATAACATTATATTAAGAAGCTAAATTAAAATATTTTTTATAAATGAATTTAAAAGAAATGGGCTTTCAATAAATAGGTTTCGAATACTAGAAGGTCTATTAGTAATTCCCAATATAATTTAATATTCACCGCGAGAAACACCAGAGTAACCAGTACTGAAATTAATTATGTATATTATCTGGTGTAGTACTATAATTTGTGAAATAGTAATTAAAATATACTATTTTTAACATATTGATTATATAAGTGGATAATATTAAATTCATTCCTCCATTAATTCAGAGATAATAGAATTATATTAATTATAGGATAGGACATTTTAGTTACGTAAGAACGAAGATAAGACACAAGGTTCAATTACACAATGCGACGTGCAATATATCTAAAACCTGTAAAAACACAAAAAAAGAGTCTAAACACTACTCTGAAAATTATTACTTCTCAGTATTAACATAAATATGATGTTAAAATTTCTAATGAAATGCCATGCAAAATAATTTAAACTCGTTTATTTACCAAAAAGAAATCTAACAGATTTTTATGTAAAAAAATGCTTAACATAAATATAATAGGTACAGGAGAGCCAGCAACACTAACCTAGAGACAGGATAATGAGATGTCGTTACGTAATGCTGAGGAAGTGTCTCCTTGCTTATTTAGAAAAATATCAGCCTTTTTGTCTGCAAAAAGAAAGAAGCCTTTTCAAGGTTATTTATATTATATGTTTACTGAAAATGAATGCGATTTACTACCGATATGGATGATAAATAATGAAATGAATGTAATTTTTATTTATTTAAAATGTATTAATGTATGTATGTATCTATGTATGTATGCTGTATCCCAGTAGAGTCGTCCTAGGAGAAACCTGGTTAAAACATTCCGTTCCCCAATTACCGCCTAATTTTGGAGAGATTGTATCCCACATAAAGCAAGGTACCCGGAAAACCTAGTGTCAGGACACTTCGTTCGCTATAAGATACTTCCGTGCGTGAAGCGTGAAACAATAATAAATAATTAAGTTTCAATTTTCGTACAAACAGTGTAATTACATTACTTTATTCTATGGGACTAAGTTTATCACGTGTTTTCAAGCGGCTGGTAGTTTGCCAGCGAGTTTTAATATAAATGAGACTTTACTACCAGCCATGAAGACAAGAAAGTGCTAACATAATGTAAATTTTCTTCCAACACCTCTCTGTTGCATGTACTTACTTCATATAGATGTAGCAATATGTAGGATTTCATACAATATTTGCTAGTCTAGAGGCCAGTCGTGGCTTAGGGGCACAAAGTGTGCTTGTAAAAACGACTGGTTGTAGGTTTGATACCCATTCGAAGATATAAAAAAGTAAAAAAATCGTCGGAAAGTGGGGGACGGAGTGCTTTAACACTAGCTTCCCTCTGCCTATCCTCCTGTGTGCGGGATATAACGTGTATGAATTGTAGAGGCATTGACGTGTTGAGTGACGGAACACAACGCCGCGGTTTGCCTTGACTCTAGAGTGAAGAAATAGGGATATAAATTTGAATAAATATTTCATCTCCTCAAGTGGGGATCAAACCCATAACTAGTCGATTATTATTTTAGATAACAGTCATTAATCCACAGTACTCCTTCAATGCAGTTTAACTTGTCTCCAATGGTATTATCGCACTAAAGTTCCGCGTAACTCTCACGCTGGGACACAAATCGTTAAAATACTTTACGTTGTAAGAACGGAAACTAAGTAATATTAATAGTTCGCGCTGAAAGTGTAAATTATAGAAGCGGTTTTATTGGAACCAAAAGGAACCTATTGTTACGCCATGGTCCTCCATCGCATTCTCCTCGAATTTAAAATATACCCAATATTTTCTAACGGCGGAATTTAGCGCCGCGTCTTTCCTTACGCGCTTGTCTTACAATAGTGAAAAAATTTTCTTTATAAATATGTAAATGTTAAATTAAATATTTTTTTACTAAAAACTACTTAGTCATATAAATTTTATAATTAAAATGAATTTGAACCCACTGTTTCGTAATCACGTTATTGCGCAAACAAAATGAGTTTTGCAATGAGTATTACAATCGTTTATTGCACTCGAGTAATTTCTTTCATTTCCCCCTCGAATGACTTCCAAGCCTTTTGGAATCCATTTATTATTAAGAAATTCATGTATATACATGAATTTAAATTTTAAATGTTAAATAATCAGTTTCATGCAGTGCTTGTATCCCACATATATCAGGGTGAGCAAAGGGAACCTAATTTTAAGACACTCCTTTCCCCATTTACCGCGGATTTTTTACAGGTATTGATTGGCGTTTTGAGCTCAATTACGGACTTTTGCTTTGGTGTCAGACAGAAAAAAATAATAATTCACTCCCTTAATTGGGAATCTAATCCTTAACCTTCACGTTACAGACAAACTCTTGTGCCCGTGTGCCACGATAGCCTCTTTTTTATTGAAATGTTTATATTAAACCCCTTAATGGTGTATTAGAGGATTATGAGTCAGTGAAAAGAATATAAAAGACTGACTATTTGTAGTATACGTCTATGTTGCCTTTATTCGATTTATACATAAATAAAATGTATATATTTATAAAACATATTTCGTATTTATTGTGTTTTTTTTGTCAAATAAGGTGCTCTTGAACTAGGCGATTATTTACATAATAAACTGAACTCGTGTTTTTCCTTTATGTAGCGCATTTACAGCGGCTTCTAGTATAAAAAAATCTAATACTTGATTAACATTGGGTAGTGGTAAGTACCCAATTCCAGCATATTTCATCAATTTACATGTTGCCGCAATAAATACAGAAATTTTTTATCTAAAATGGAATCTTTGACTTTTTCTATTAGCACAATTGCATACAAAAACTAACATTTGTAAAGTTAATGGGAGTGAAAATAGATGTGTTTTTACTAAAATCTATCGCTCAAGCCGCTTATAGGATTACAGCGCGCCGTAATGACGGCTTTGTAAAAAATGTTCGTCCAAAATTGGCAAACTTAACGGGGCCGTGACCGAGTCATATTTTAGCGTCTTAAATTGAAATTTAAATTCCAAATATTTTAATCATTGTATGAACATAAAGTTACCACCAGTTCTGAAGGTATTTAAAATGCTCGCTCTGGTAACGAAAGGCCGGCGTTGTGTTCCGCCACTTAACACACAATGCCTCTAGAATTCGGCGGAAAGTGGGGAACAGAAGTGCTTAATGGAAATGGATTGTCAATGTTAAAACTAGGTTTCCAGGTTCCCAAGCGACATTGACATATAATGATCGATGATCGATGATCGTAACGTACAATTGGCCTTATGTAATATAACTTGCTAACTATATAACAGGCGAGATACTCCATATTTCATATACTGAACAGCGGTTCAAAGTTACTTATGAAATAATAACACGCTATACAAACTTAAGCCGATCCTAATAGCTCATAGCGTAAGGAAATATGAGATCAATTTGATCTCATAATGTAATCGAGAATTTTCAATAGGATGAGAAGACTGGAGCTTATTACAAATTCCTTTATAACTTGATATTCGGTTCAGATATCTAGAGCTAAATGCTTCAAAGGTTTGAATAAAGCTAAACCATTTTCCGTGGTGTATATAAGATCTCGTCTTTTGGTAACCTTTGGTAAGTATAAATTAATAGTAAAACTTGCTTTTTTTTTGTAGAAATGTGACAGTTTTTATATATTTTTTAATGACTGTTTATTTTCAAGTTCTAATGCCTAAGCTACCCTAAAATCTGTTATAATTTTTCGTCAGTAAAACCTAGTGGTAAAGTTTGAACTTTCCCTGGTGGCTAGAAAAACTAAGCTACAATTAAGAATGTCAACTTCCAAAGTAAAAACAATGTCTTTTATATAATAATATAGTAATAAAACTAAGCAATACTCGAATTTCTAAATATTTTAGCTATTAAGTTAATTTTCTTGTTTACAAGCTTTTATTTAACTTGCCATGTTACTAGTAGTGTCAATTTGACCTACTTTTCACTGTCCGATTCAGCTGAAATTTAGATTACGACAAAATTCTACCCCAACATCTAAACAAAGTATAACCAATGTAAATTGAAGCCTTTACTTCATCTTTCTATTTTAGTTAATCAAGAGAAGCAATCAAACGTAACGATATCTCTTAATTAATTATACTGAAAGATGCTCCGATATTGAGATGTTTTAAACGGTGTTCGATATCTTAAGGTAAATATTTACAGAAATGGATGGATGGAGGATGAATAGAAAAGTGATATTACTCCATACTAATATTGTGGCGTGCCATTGGAGAGGCCTATGTCCAGTAGTGGACGAGGACAGGCTGATGATGATGATGATGATGATGAATATTGTAATATGTAATGTTGAATAGATTATTTGGTTGAACGCGTTAACCCCAGGAACTACTACTTAGAACTTCTTTTTTAGTATCTTAGCAAGGTAGGCATGGGGAACCTGAGAACCTAGTATTTGCGAGTTGAGTGGCCGACAGCGCCGCGCGTTGCCTTGTAACCAGTGCGAAGAAATGAAAATATTTTATTTCCTCGAGTGGGAATCGAATCTACGCCTGCGTCACGACTTTAGCTGTTCTAAGGTCTACGTCACATTAACATTACTCATTAAGTACAGCGAAAGCAGGACGTAATGAAACAAAAACAATCCACGAAACGTTTAAAGCGTCTGTCATTGTCTCGACGAGGGCTTCAATTACGCCGATGTCGGTAATGGGGACACTATTAAAAAGTAATTTACGTTCGCTACGTAAAGCTACAATCGTTTCATTTCGTTTGTGGACATTTTAATTATGTTTTTTCTTCTGTCACGCTCACGGCGCGAGGGTGCAGCGTGTTATATGTTGAGGGTTCAGGTCATGGGATTTCAACCTGTGATAATTACATCCAGGCATGTCGCTAGTACCTAAATTGATAGTGTTACTGCAAATCGGCTTACCTAAGCAGTAAGATGTTCGTAATACTAATTGCTGTATTAAATTCTCAGTGCGCCATTTAGTTATTGGTTATTCCATTATGTAAGCATAATTTATTATACACACCGCAGGGTGGGCAGAGGGAACCTAGTGTTAAGACACTGGGAACGCCCCGTTTCTACTGCACAATTTTGCTAAATGTTAACAATTTTTGGACAACTATGTATTATAAATTAATTTGGGCAAAGATTGTAAGTTTAATAATCATTAAACAAAATATGAAAGGCCTTATTTAGAAAACGTATAAAAAATTTAACGTAGAGGGACTAGAACCCGCGCCTTCTGCAAACGTATCAAGTGGTCTGACCACTAAGCCATACGTTCTCACCAAGCTATGTCAAAATTCTTATACGCTTGTTACAACTTATTTATGTTGTTGGCATCTCTGTAGGGAGTTTTTTAGAAATTTCTGCTACCCAAAGATAATTGCTAAGAATAATTGTCTGGCAAGAGAGTGCATTCAGTCGGCGTAGTCCCAGACTTGTGGAAGAGCGCTCTTATTCACTCGATCCCGAAGGTTTCGATCCATCTAGCTACAAGCCTATTGCTACCACCTACGTCCTACACCATTACCACAAAAAAACCAACGAAATCTCTAATTATTTTTATGGAAAAATTTAATCAAAACGCTCCCGTCATACTACAGCGCGGGCTGGACGCTAACCTCTTTTTATTCTCAGCTTTCTTGACCTAAAATATGAACATGAATATATAATGTTACATTAAATCCAAGTAGCTTTTCATCTCCCATACATTTCTGTTGCTCGTTCCGACCTACTTGCTCCGCTATTCTGTCAGATATCGTTGAAATAAGCTAAAGAAAGTCATACAATTGATTAACGAATTCATTCACGTTTTGGTTGATTTTGCATAAAAGGCGTTATTGATGTGGCTGTCTTTACATGTGATTGTGACAACCTACAGGTTCGATCTGAAAAAAAATATATATATATATATATATATATATGACGGCGCGCTGCTATGTATTAGTTTTAATTATAATTTCGCAATTATTACATTTCGATTTTAATTGATTTATGTAATGGATTATATTAGAAGAATATTTAAAATGGAGCGGGTAACCCCGAATAGGGTAATAGGTGTAGCCACAAATAATAGCGGATGTCATTGGTTGACAGCTACGGCGTGAGATGTTCACCAATTAACCTATTGGCTCCTAATCTATTGTAATTTTGTCAATCTTGTGAGATTTATTGTAAAACTGTTATGTAAACGAGTAATAAGACATTGTAGAATATAAGTGTGACTGTTATTTAAACATCTCTGTTGCTACAACGCCCACAAATGAATAATGACAGCCAAGTCCGCTATGAGGCCCCTTCTGATGCTTCTACATATATATATGTATCCCTATATAAGTATCGAATTATGCATGAAAAAAATAATAATAAGGGAGTAGAATAAAATAATAGTAAGGTAAATAATAGTAAGGTTTGAAAAAAAGAATAGTGATTTTGTGAATAGAGTGAAGTATAAGGTGACCTTATTAAGGTTCCCTTATTGGCTCTTCTGAGTATACAGATATGTACTGGTATACTCAAAGTTTTTTATAAAAGGTCTTCTAAGATAATTTCGAAAATTGATATGTCTTCTTTATAATATACGATAGGAAACTAAAATTAAAATATAAATAAATTAAACTATAAATAATATTTTTTTATATTACTTTATATTACTTTACACAGGAAATACTTCGTCCTCCACTTTGCGCAAAATTTTCGAGTTGCGTGTTGATTGGCGAAACTAAACGCCGCGCTTCATCTTGTCACCACAGCGAGGAGATTAAAATAAGTAAGTAGTAATTCCAACTCACGAGTCCGGAATCAAACGGTGTTCCACTACGCCATGACGGCCTTTATCTTACTATATACTAAAGATATGTATTAATTATGTAAGAAGTACTTTGCGGAACACATGTTCATAAGAGTTAATGGATATAACAATTTCACTTGAAATCTACGAAAGGTTTACAGCAATTCTTATAATTTACAAACGAATGTACAATTAAATTTTCGCTGCAGCTGTTAGGAGCGTGTGGGAAGTGCATTTCACTTGTAAAATTACACATTAAGGAAGAAATGTATGAAGTAAAGAATAGTTGTAGTGATAATGGCTAAAATTATAGATTGTAGTTTTAAATTGAGTTAATGATTAAAATCAGCTTCACACTGTATCCCGTGCACAGCAGGATGGGCAGAGGGAACCTAGTGTTAAGACACTCTGTTTCCCACTTTCTGCTGATTTCTGGAGGAATTACGTGTTGAGTGGCGGAACTTAACGCCGCGCCGCTAGTCACGCTTTGTGCCCCTGCGCCACTATTTGGCGACCGAAATTTGGTGAATAATGCTAAACATAAAAAATTATATAAAAATAATGGAAAATAGAGAATAGTGATTTATTACTACGATTCTTTTAAAGCTATCCTTATGTACAATTTCGTAAAATATTAACATTGTTTTTATCACCTATATATTTTTATATGGCAACATAAATAAAGAAATATTTCTCTTAGGTTGTACTTAAAACTATCAATTTATAGAGTTTAGCTCCCGTCAGTTTATCTAACGTTCGTATAACGTTCTTTCATAGTGCAGTTGATAATTTCCTCTCAGCTATGGTAATTGAAGGCGAGCCGTTCGTTCCCTTTAATCAAAGGTGTTATTTGTAAAATAGGGCAACAGGTCAACTGCAGCTGCTCTGGAGTAGAAAATATCAATATATCGATACGTATTACACGATACTTTAATTATAAATGCGGAGAAGATATTAGAGTAATTTTTGTGCTGGTTGTAGATTCGATTTACATTATTGAATTATAATAATAACAAGTAAATATTTAATTTATAGCCTTTCGTAGCGTAGTTACGATCGTGTCTGATTGTTTGTGTGGGAAACGGGGTGTCATAAAAC
The DNA here is from genome assembly GCF_056956725.1 of Heliconius melpomene rosina. Taxonomy (NCBI): domain Eukaryota; kingdom Metazoa; phylum Arthropoda; class Insecta; order Lepidoptera; family Nymphalidae; genus Heliconius; species Heliconius melpomene. The sequence continues at coordinate 4,002,159 of NC_140389.1, read as the reverse complement.
AGGGTTCCCTCTACCTACTTACTTTTTTTTAACACGCTGTATCCCGCACCTAGCAGGATAGGTAGAGAGAGCCTATTGTTAGGATAATCCTTTTCCATTAAGATACTTCCTTTTTCTACTTTTCGCGCAATTCTGGAGGTATTGCACGTTGAGTAGCGGAACTCGACGTCGAACTTTGTCTAAATACTGGGAACGTCTTGGAAATAGAACCCACAATCTCTTGTATTTACAGTTACTGTCTTGTCTTGTCTTGTAATATAATGAAAATAAAAACAAGTTTCTCTCTGTCAAGTTTACAAAAATGCTACCATTTGGTTTCCCATATTTAAAAACATGATTTTTTATATGACAAACGTTAAAAGAGAATATTCAAAAAAATAATAATTTAAAAAATTATATGCAAAAAATGAACTGCAACTAGTAAAATGCGAGATGCTGTTTTATTCACGCGTTAACATGAATAAACCTTTAGAAATTCGTGAAGTCGTATGTAGGGTGTACGGCAACTACGGTATACGTGCAAAATTTACAGTAATAGTGCTGTTTATTTGGAAAACTTTTAAATTTACATATTTATATATTTTCAATTTAAATATATTTTATGGTTTATAGTTCTTAGTTATGGCTGTTTTCTTATAGATTTGTATTCTTTTTAGAAAAAACTGTTGATAATAATAAAGTATAAACTTTTAATATATTAATCTTAAATTTGGTTCCTTTGGTACATTTGAGAAGCTCGTATTTTAAATGCTACCTTTGGACGTTTAATGTTAACATTTGGCATGTAGATGCACCCCACTCCTATCGGACAATAATAAGAGAGGATTTCTTTTCTTTTCTTCCGAAATTCTAAGAGGAACATGAAAAACGTGATTTTCCATATTACTTCTCAACAAAGTTGAGTATATAAATAATATATTATTAAATTTCTTCTATATAATTTTATAGTTTTATATATAAACCCTACGGTATTGTATTATATGAAACGTAATACTCGTATACTAATAACAATGAAAAGTAACAAGCAATTCGGGTTAAATTTATAGCTCTATCATAGCACCCGTTATTGGCTCTTAAAGCAATCATTACTGAAATCTGCGGTCGAGGAGAGATTAATTGTTACAGCTTAGTGTTAGGTAGAGTAGAGTGTGATGTTCTAAGTTTGTAAACGTAGTCTATTATAAATGTTAATCGAATAAATTATCACTTGTTTCAATTATCTCAAATTAGCTTTTTTTTCATCTTCACGCAGTATTTTTACATAGCAGAGTAGGCAGAGGGAACCTGGGAACCTACAGTTTAGACACTCCGTTCCTATACAAACACTTCTGAACTCCACCAATGCTTGTCTCTAAAATTATAGCAGCAAAATTTGTTCCTAAATAGAGTTGTCTACCATTTCTTAATAAATGCATATCGAAGTAGTATATTTAACGTTTAAAACTAAAACTACGTAAAAAAGCTGTACGGATTACAAGAAGCAATTTAAAGTTTATAAATAGGGATTCATTAAGCAATGCCTTGAACTTGAGATAAAAGACTTGGAGGAACAAAAGCTATTTGAGTTGTTTAAGACTAAAAATCTCTTTGATTTTGACTAAAAAAGTAAACAATTAAGGCCGTCGTGGCTTTGTGGAATAAGGTCTGACTGTAAATGCGACTATTATGAGTTCAATACACACTCGGAAGAAAGATCATATTTAATTCATTTTAATTTTCCCACGATTTTCTGCAATTTAGCACGAAAAATTAAGAAAGTAAGGTGGCAAGAGTAACGGAAAGTGCAGATCGGAGTGTTCTAACACTAAGTTCCCTCTGCTGATCCTGCTATATGCGGGATGCGTGAAAATACATATATAGCTTTAATATATTAAGTAATCTTAATATTGTGTATTTAAGTTTTACCAAACTTAACACAGTAGTTCTCAATATGTTTACAATATGAAAATTTTCTCATAGTTTAAACTAAAATTTTAAAACTGACCATGCAACAATACATATTATATACAAACAAATATATGTTTGGAGATAAAAATATTTTATGCTACATAAATATTGGTCGCAGTGAAACTCAATTGACGTGAATTGTACGCATTTGGAATGACCGTATCGTATTTAAATTAAAGTGTAGTGTCTGAACTCCATACTTGAGGCCAGTTGGTGGGTTCGATTCCCAATTTAGGAAATTATTTATTTAATATTTCCATTTTCTTCTCTCTGGTGTCAAGACAAAGCGCGGTGTTGAGTTCCGCCACTCAGTGTTCCACATTTTAGTGAAAAATGCGATAAAGACGATGATTTTATTTGTTTGAAAGCGCTAATCTTAGGAACTACTAGGGTAACCAAACTGCCGTATAGTTTGGTTTGGGAAGTTACTAGTTTCAATATAATCAACTGGTCAGAGTCACCACGTGTCATACATAACTCTTAGTTATCTCCAATGATCACACCAGAAATGCTAGTTCCATCATAAGAATAGAAGCAAACATTAGTTCCAACTGTTAGAAAAGCCGTAAAGCACGAGAAGTTATAATTCGGTAGCAGTTGCTTCCCATTAAGACCTTCTGAATAGAATGAGTTTGTTAGCGTTTGTGTTTTATTTGATCTTTAAGCTTAAGGAAGTTGAACTAATAATAGTTGGGTTGTGAGTTCATATGATAACAGATAATTTTTTAAATTTCTAAAGTCAAAGTGAAATTCGTTGAAAGTAAGCTTGACGTAAGTAATTTTTTTGTTTTATAAAAAAATGCCTTAATCAATGTGACATGAGGAAGCAATCACCTAAGAGCTGATAGTAGCCAGACCTAGGTTATTTTATAAAGCCTGAAAGTTTCTGTGCGCAAACTCTAGCACTATGAGGGAACCTGGTAAGTAGAATATAGATTTAGGGTGGTGGTTACTTTGGCAGGTATAAGATATCTAAGATGCATAAAATAGCACCTTAATCTCGTTAAATTATAAAGGGGGTTATAAAATAAGTCACTGTACCACTTCGCCATGGTAGATTTATTATTACTTAGAGAAAAAAATATCACAAGACTTTGTAAAATATCTATTAAAATATCTATAGTAATTTTATTAAATACCTAGCTCAGGGTAAACTAAATTCCAACTGTAATAAAAAAACCTCTAAAACTAAAAGAATCGTTCACTTAACTTATCTAATAACGAGACTATAAGACTTAGTATATATTTTATTTGATCAGAAATACTCTGTTCCATACATACGTCCTTGAAAGGTACACAACAAGTATCATAAACAGTTTGGCAAGAGCTGAACTTTGGTAATGGTGGGTGTACCCGCAGTGAGCGGACACCTCGCCACATTTGGTCAAATCAAATACAGGCTTTAAGTAAATATGTAGTTTGTATGTGGATAGAAAGAGGGAGTTGATAATAATAATAATTATTATTGTTAGCTTCACTGTATACCGCACATAGACAGGTGCCTACCTTAGAGAGAACCTGGGAACCTAGTGTTAAGACACTCCGTTCCCAATAAGGCACTTGCTATCCCCACTTTCCGCCGATTTTGAAGGCAACGTGTTGAGTGGCGAAACTCGATGATACGCTTTACCTACGTCGTTACCAGAGCGAATAAATGAAAATATTTTTTTTGGATTCGACAAATTTCAAAGCATTAATTTTGTTGAACTTTGAAATTTCACTTAAATTATAAAAACCGAGCAGTATTTTGCACATAAAATAGAAACCGAGTAATTTTACACCAGATTCATTTTAATTACTAGTACTTCATTATAAAATTTTGTATAATCCAAGCAATAATACCCTAAGATTTCACATTAGTTTGTATTCCAATAAATTACAAGCATGTATATAATATATTTGAAATGTCGCTAAATGACACAAAAGGGTGGAACAAGGTCGTAATAAAACCGTCACCAGATATTAATGTCACGCCATACATATGTAACCTTCGGACCCATTAAATGGCTTATAGAATTGCAAAGTTGTGGGTTCGATCCCCACTCGAGAAAATTAAATATTTATTTAAATTTATATTTTCTTTCTTCACTGAGGAATGTGGAGAACGGAGTGTATTAACACTGGATTCCTTCTGCCTATCCAGCTGTGTGCGGGATACTGCGTGAAGCTGATTTTTAATTTATAATTTCAACTTACGTACTGTATTTTGCATATATCACGGTAGGCAGACCGCTCCAAATTTGGGACATTGTGTCATAGTGAGCGGCGGAACTCAACGCTGTACTTTTTACTTACCAGAGCGAGAAAACAAAAATAATTCGTTATAATACTATAGAATCCAACCCATCCCCGGTTCAAGAATCATAATGCCAAACATTATGTTCTCATCGGATTTTCAAGTAAATCAAGCAAGAGTAATGGTAATGGGATCAAATTCCAGATAGCATATTTTCGTGCATAATATTTACTGAAATCCAAATTAAATCTAATAATATATACTCCTTTATAATAAGAGAAATTACAATGAAATATTCTTATAACTAAACCTAGTTACAGAGAAAAACTTATTTATCAAACAAATGAAGGAAACGCAAGTACTAGTTTAGACAATGAAAACTTAGCGTTACAGCATGTCGTTCTAGTATGAACTAGTTCACCGTCTGAATACAATAATGACTTCAAACTCGTCTCACTTCTCTTCTTTCACAGTGCGATACCGTTCCCGTTCCATACCGTTCTGTTACCGTTTCCCATTTAAAAAAATACTTGTTTTAGAACTCCGATTACCTCCTAAACTTTTAACTATAGGAGAACCAGAGTAAGCTGCCTATAATTTAGTTCTGCTGTAAATAATTTGGTTATCCGAATCGATCCTCTAAAAACTCTATTAATAAAATGTAAATCTTTTTTCGCAAATTATTATTAGTATTAATTAATTAATGGCGACCTTTATATTTGCTATTAGGTTAAAACATCAGAATGTAGGTCGGCTAGTATAAAAGCGGAACATAGATTTACAAAGCGTGAACTAACCAATGCTAATGTAAAATCGCTGTGGAATTACAGAATTCACTTTGAACGTATAAACCTAATTTTCTTGCATACGGTTGTGTTAAGTTTTACTTTATTTCTTTATATATAAATTTCTAAATAAAATGTTAATAAATATTTTATGGATATCTTACTTTAGAGACTCAGATATGCCTATTTGTTTATTAAATAGTAAACGCAGTAAGAGAGGCATGGGGAGGCATTGGTTGAGAGAGAATATAGAATCGGTGATAGCTTTATAGGGTTGTTAGTATAAATATTTACATTTATTATATAACAATGAAGGAATTATGTTGATATTTTTATTTTTATGTTTACGTTCAATGTGAAATAGCCAGTTTAACTGTAAAATGATTGTTGGGCACTAAGAGAGGATAACCCAAAAATCCTACTGGAACAGGAAAAAAATGGGATTTTAAAATAAATAGTCCATACAAACGAAGTTACAAGCTACAGTCGTTAGTACATAAAATGTTGCAATCCAAGCATATATAACCGAGTAATAAAAAAAGCATAGTAACATTATTTAAAAAGAAAATATATGAAAAGACATAAACGAGACTACAATACATGATTGAATTCAAATCCTACTACAATATATGGAGTAATCTTAATATTTTATTTTGAAATTGATATCGACAAAGGAAAACAGAATATATGGTTAATAAAAGGAGTTGCGAAGGTTATATCTTTATTGAATTTATAGAATATAGCGTATAAGAATTCGACGTATAATAATGAGAATGTATGGCTTAGTGGTCAGAACGCTTCGACGGCTTCCGAGAGGCGCGGTATCAAATCCCGCAACGTAAAAAATGTACACTTTTCCAAAAGGTACATTTTTTTCACTTTTAAATATATAAAAATAAATAAATCAGCTTCACTCAGCAATTCTCTCTCTCCACATCTCTCCCCATTTTCTGCTGAATTTTGGAAGCATTGCGTGTAGAGTGGTAGCACTCAACGCCTCGCTGTGCCTCGACACCAGAGTGAAGAAATGGAAATATAAACGTAAATTAATATTTCACTTCCTCGAGTGGGGATCGAACTCACAACCATCGCGTTACAGTCGCACCCACGTGCCGCTACGCTACGACGGCCTCGATTTTTTTTTAAATATAAAAAATAGATATATCTTATCAGACTATACTTGGATCTATACAACAGGCCTCTATGGCGGAAAGTACTGGAAATTTGAATAATGTGTCCATAGCGTGACGGTCCGCAGTTCTAAAGCGCTACAGATTTTATCAGCTATCTTCAATTAATTCTGTACCTACTAAAGGAAATAATAAACTTGGTCTAAACGATTTGTAAAATATGGGAATTATAATTTGTTAATTGCTTTAGGGTTGTTTTATATTTTCTATAAAATTGAAGGTGATTTTAAATTAAAAATTTCGAGACGTAAATTAATATTTATACTGAATGGCCAAATTGTATTATAAAGATATTTGTCAGTTATATCTTAACACTGGGTTCCCTCAGCCTACCCTGCTGTGCGGGATACAGCGTGAAGCTGATTTTTTTGTCAGTTATACACATCAGGTGTCTGCCAGGTGTCTACTGACAAGTAAGTCGCTATCTGAAGTGCTGTCATTCAGGTAAGTTCCAAATGCACCGCGATGGGCTCTCTTATTTATATGTTACATACAATTTCTTTTACACTTGTTTGAGGGGACCTAATTTTAAACTTAAGATATATAAGATACTTTCCACCTATTTCATACAGTATATGTTAAGTGGCAGAACTCACTGTCGCGCTATCTACCACAGTATAGCAACTAAATTAAATTATTCACCCGAGCGGGAATAGAACCCAAAACAGTCATGTCATGTCTATAAAAAAATAATTAGTAAGTACATTACAATATTATTATTATTATTATTATTTTTATATATATATTTATATTATCTATATTTAAATATAATATAATATATACGTTTATATTATTTGTGTATTAATATTAAGTTATTGTTACTATGCATAATAATGATAGTGTTTATAGTGGTAGTATATCTGATAATTCTTTTCACCAGTGCGTTTCTACAACATCCGACGATAGTTGCCATAGCATATCTAATCCTCTCAACTCAATATTAGACAGCAAACTTAAAAACTTTTCAAAAAATTTTAATGTAGTCCACATCAATGCGCAAAGCATACCAGCCCATTATCCAGACCTCCTTGACTCATTTAATGTAAGAGATGTTCATGCAGTACTCGTATCTGAGACATTTCTCAAACCCAGTTTACCATCAACTGCATATGCCCTACCGGGTTTTCACCTGATACGAAACGATAGGACAGGGGAGTAGCTATTTATCTTAGGAGCCACATTCCCTTTTCAATATTAGATAAATCGCCTTCAGCTTACTCAAATTCATCGGAACATATCTTTATAGAGGTCCTATTTGGCACTCTTAAGATGTTACTTGGTGTCTTTTATAGTCCCACCTTACATGTGAATTATTTTTATTCGTTTGAGATTCTTTTAGAAAAGTATGTGCCAGAAGTTGACCACTCCATCATAATGGGTGACTTTAACACATGTCTCATTAAGAAAGACACACGCTCAACTCGGCTTAAAACCATAATCAATAGCTCTAACCTAAATATCCTTCCGACGAATGCAACCCACCTCTTCCCTGGTTGCGTGCCATCCTTGCTGGACCTCATGGTTGTCTCATCAAACGAGCGCGTAGCTACCTTCGGACAAATCTCAGCGGAAGCGTTCTCCTATCACGACCTCGTTTACCTATCGTACAAAATACGACCACCCAAGCTAAAGCCAACGGTAGCGATGCGAAGATCCTTCAATAACATCGACAACGAAAAATTTATGAGTGATCTTAGTCGTATTGACTGGGATTGCATTTTTAATGCAGGCACTATTAATGATAAATTAAATATTTTTAATTCCATATTAATTGAGCTTTTCGACATTCACGCGCCGCTTCGACCAATAAAAATAAAACATCTCCCTGCTCCGTGGTTAACGCAAGATATTAAGATACTTATGGTCAAACGAAATACTGCAAAGTCCAAATACAAAATGAATCCTACGGATGCAAATCTTCAGAGGTACAAAAAACTACGGAACAGATGTAACAAGGCTTGCAGAGATGCGCGACGTAACCATATTTTTACATCTATAGACCCCAGGAGTCCTGCAAAAACTTGGAAATTTCTGAATGCGATGGGAATAGGAGGTAGACGCACTCGGCATACACCAATCTTAAGCAACTGCATGGATTTAGATTCACTGAATAATTTCTTTACGAATGTCAATAAGATGGACGACATCACTAAATTAAACACCCTTCAATCACTGTCATTACTTCCGAATCCCTCACCTCCTTTCCTTTTCAAACCCATCTCTACGGCACAAATTCGTAAGCACGTGATAGCCATTAAATCGGATGCTACTGGCTATGATAATATTAGTCGTCGTATGATTATATTATCGCTTAATTATGTTCTTCCTGTCTTATCCCATATCTTTAACTTCTCCCTTTCGTCCAGTGAATTTCCTGATGCTTGGCGCCATGCACTAGTGATCCCTATCCCAAAAATATCCAAAACGTCCAATCCAACATCCTTCTCTAACCATAGGCCGATTTCCATTCTTCCCTTCCTGTCCAAAGTCCTAGAACGTATTGTTCATGAACAACTATACTTATTTTTACATAATAATAATATCCTTTCCCCTTTCCAATCAGGTTTCCGCCCTGGATATAGCACAGTAACTGCACTTAATAAAGTCTGTGATGATATTCGATTCGGTATTGACAACCAGCAAGTTACTCTACTTGTTCTGCTAGACTTTTCAAATGCCTTCAATTCTGTTGACTTTGATATATTGCTAGCCATATTAAAGTCCATAAATTTTTCCTCAACAGCTACTGAATGGTTTTCTTCATACCTTCGCGGCCGCAGACAGAGTGTCATACTGGATGGTAGACAATCCTCACTAAGCCATATTAGCGCTGGCGTGCCTCAGGGTGGTGTGCTGTCTTCCCTCCTTTTTTCCATTTTCATTAACACTCTCACTCCACATATATCGTCTTCTTATCATCTTTACGCTGATGATTTACAAATTTATACAACCGTAGCCACGAATGAAATTTCTAGCGCGGTTGCTAAAATTAACTCCGACCTTCAGCTAATAAGTATCTGGTGTAAAACATTTGGGCTTTCTTTAAACCCAAATAAATCTCAGCTATGTATTTTTGGAAACTCTAAACAACTGTTTAAATTACATGTACCTCTACCATCGGTTTCGCTTGATAATATATGCTTAGAGCCTAGTGAGAGTGTTGTGAACTTGGGGATCAGAATGGATAGCACATTTTCCTGGTCACCCCGCGTTTCTGAGCTTAGTCGTAGGGTTTTCTCCGCCTTAGGGGGACTAAGAAGATGGAAGAACCTCTTACCATTGAAAACCAAAATATCCTTAGCCCACACTCTTCTCCTTCCCATTCTAGATTACGCCGATTCTTGCTATCTGGATTTGTCTCAGCAACTGCTTAATAAGCTCGAGCGTCTGCAAAATGCTATAATAAGATTTATATTTGGACTTAAAAAGTACGACCATGTGTCACAGTTTCGTGCTCAACTGAAATGGCTCTCAATAAAATACAGGCGTAATCTACATTCCCTCACTCTCCTTTATACCATCCTTTTTCATCCTATTACTCCTTCGTACCTTAAAGAACGGTTTAAGTTCTTAGGGTCGAATTCCCTTCATGTCCAATGTCTCCGTTTCCGCACTGACAACCTCCTTCAAACACCTTTGTCCCGATCGAAACGCTATGGTGACTCCTTTACTGTCAAGACAGTAAAGCTCTGGAATGAGCTGCCGGTGAATATCAGAAAATCTCAGACGGTTGGAATATTTAAACGTCGTCTTAAACAATACTACCTGGAACAGTCTATAAACTGATTTTATTACACTTAGTTTATGTATGAATATTTGTGTATGTATGTATATGTGTATATTAATAAAATTACATATATAGATACAAATATATATATATATATATATATATATATATATATATATATATATATATATATATATATATATAAATAAATATATATATATATAATAATAATAATAATAATAATAATAATAACTCTTTATTGTACACCCAAGAAAAGACACAAAAAATACAATAACATTATATAAATGTACAAAAGGCGGCCTTATTGCTTAATAGCAATTTCTGCCAGGCAACCTTAAGGCAGAGGACATAGCAAATTAAGATAGGGGTAGGGTGCAAAAAAAATATAATTAAGGGTATAAAATAAATAAGAATATATTTACCATAAATAACACATACAAAGCATACGTAAATAAATATAGCCGTATCAATATATATACATACAAATACATACACATATACATATAAACTACATACATACATAGATAAAGATAAGAACTCAATGGTAAGAATAAAATGTGTAATGGCAGAGAGAGAAAAAAAAAAGAAAAAGAACCTAAGTCTTAAAGTGACATAAAGTGTAACTTTAAACGACGCTTGAAGGTTAGAAATGTTTTGGCATTTCTGACCACTAAAGGAAGGGCGTTCCACAACCTACACGCTGTAACAGTAAATGAACTGCTGTAGAAGGAAGAAGTGTGAGAAGGTATTTTGAGGATAAGATTACGTTCAGAGCGAAGAGAGCGAGAATGTGTCTCGCCCAAAAACTCAAAACGTTCTTTAAGGTAAGGAGGGGAAATTGGATTGAACAGAATACAGTAAAGAAGATGAAGGATGTGAGTATTCCTGCGAAGGCGGATAGGGAGCCACTTGAGTTTTTTACGGAAATCAGAGATGTGATCAAATTTGCGTAGGCCAAATATGAACCGAATACATAAATTTTGAATACGCTCAAGTTTATTTAATTGCTCCTCTCTTAAGTCAAGATAGCAAGTGTCAGCATAATCAAGAATCGGTAGAAGGAGAGTATTTGCTAACGAAATCTTAGTAAGTATAGGAAGAAAATTACGCAAACGTCTAAGAGAACCTAAGGATGCAAATATCTTTCTGCTAACCTCACTTACCTGTGAATCCCAAGACATATTATTATCCAGAGTGATACCAAGATCTTTTACAGTTTTGCTGAATGGTATAATGTCACCATTAATAAGTACGGGTGGTAAAGTCGATACATCTATTTTTGAAATAAGTTTTGAACTACCAATTAAAATCAGTTGAGTTTTTTTTGAGTTAAGATGTAGACCAAATGACTTACTCCAAGAAGATATACTCTCCAAGCTATTGTTAATGTCCTTGATTGCGGTGGGTAAGTCCGATATATTAGCTTGATTGTATATCTGCAAATCGTCTGCATATAAATGGTAGAGAGAAGAAATAGTATCAGAAATAGTATTTATAAACATAGAAAATAGCAAAGGAGACAACACGCCACCCTGCGGAACACCAGCAACGACAGGAGTCCAATCAGAGTACGAATCTTGTATTCGCAAACGTTGCCGACGTCCGTACAGGTATTCACGAAGCCAGTTAATTGCATCAGGAGATATGTTAAGTGACTTTAAAGTAGCCAGCATGATATCAAAGTCAACGGAGCCAAAGGCATTGCTGAAGTCCAGCAACGCCAAGACTGTGACTTGTTGCCTATCCATGCCAGAACGAATGTCATCAGTAATTTTTACTAATGCCGTTGTCGTACTATGACCAGGACGGAAACCGGATTGCAAAGGGTTCATAAGGTTACGTTGGTAAAGGAACTGAGTGAGTTGGGTCTGAATTAAGCGCTCAAGGACTTTGGATAGGAAAGGAAGAATAGAAATAGGACGGTAATCAGAGAAATCAACAGGATTAGGTTTTTTGGGTAAAGGAATTATTTGTGCATCTTTCCATATTGAAGGAAATTGCTTTGAGCATATAGAGTGATTAAATATACATGTAATTACAGGTAATAAGATATCGAGGATGAGACTGATCATTTTGCGACTAATGCCGTCAGCACCGACAGCATCAGATTTAGTGGCTAAAATTGTCTTCTTAACATCACTTTCTGCAAATAAACTAAAGAAAAAACTAGGAACACCTGGAGTGGATAAAGCATTAAGATGGTTAATAGTAGATAATTTTGTTGCGTTATTAATAACACAGGAAGAAGAGAAATGTCTATTAAGTTCATTTAAATTGATATTCTTGGGATTTATAAATTGTTTCGCTTTTCCAACTCCGATAGATTTTAAAAAATTCCAAACTTTATATGAGTCTTTTTCCTCTATTACAGATTTGTGTATATGGCGTCGTTGGTAATCTCTACACATCATATTACAGCGATTGCGAGCTTTATTGTAATTTTGCCGATTGGTATCATTAGGATTTTCTTTGAATTTCATTTTAGCAGTATTCTTTTTATGTTGCAGCTTTTTAATTTTGTCTGTTAGCCAAGGAGCAGGATAATGTTTTATTCGTACGGGACGCAATGGAGCATGATGATCATATAATTTTAATATGTGCGAATTGAAAAGAGCCAGCTGATCATCAGCTTCAGTACAGATTAGTACACTCGACCAATCGATTGCAGCCGCGTCCTCACGCAAGCAATTTAAATCTATACCACCAAAATTACGTTGCAGAAGGATTCTTGATTTAGCTTTAGGGGGCCTAATTTTATAAGATAAATATATGAGATCATGGTAAGAGAATGCTAAGGCAGGATATTGGCCATGTTTTTCAACATGGTCAATAGAAGAAACAATCATAAGATCAAGTAACGAGGGAACGCAGTTAGGGAAGTTATGAGTAGCGGATAGGGGGAGTAGATGTAAGTTAGCACCATCGACTATAGATTTTAAGCGGGACGAACGATGATTTTTCTTCAACATACAAGTATTAAAGTCGCCCATTATAATAGTGTGATCGTAGGAAGGTTTATAGTTTTCTAGCAGGGTTTCAAATGATAAAAAGTAATCGACCGCAAGGTTAGGGTTATAGTAAACACCAAGAAGAATCTTAGTATGAGTAAAGCAGACTTCAATAAGGAGATGTTCTGGACCAGAGCTTGGGTCACTTTTGGAAAAGTCTACTAAGCTATAAGGAATGTGTGTGCGTAGATAAATGGCAACGCCACCTCCTACTCGACCTATACGATCGTTACGGATCAAATGAAACCCGGGTAGTAAATAAGAAGCCGAAGGGAGGCATGGTTTTAACCATGTCTCTGATACTAGAATAGCATGTACATTATTATTGTTGAAAGAAGATAAGAAATCTGGGAAGTGTGCAGGAATACTTTGCGAGTTCAAATGAATAATGTTAAAATTTTTCAGTACGTCTGAGAAATTTGAATCTAATGTTTCACTTAGCGTGGGGATACTTAGAAAGCTGTCATTACTGCTCAATCCATCAGAAATAGCCGAAAAGGAAAGGAAAGAATCGTTGGAAGTATTAATGTTCATTGCCATTATAAGTATGAGGGAAATATATAAATAATAAATAAGTTATATAAAATAAATAAATAAATATAAATAAATAATAAATAACAAAATATGAATAAAAATAAAATAAGATAAAAATAATAATAATTAAAAAAAAAAAAAAAATACAAATGTAAAAAGTATAACGATAACCCGTTTTAGCTTCTAAATTTGCTAAACCACCCGCTAGTTGGAAAGAGAAACTAAGAAAGAAAAATAAAAACAAAACAAATAAAAAAAGTAAAAATTAAATAAAAACAATATAAACATTTCCATGTGTACCATGAACACAAAGAAATATGATTAGTAAGAACAAAACTTATATATAAAAAAAATACTTAATAAATAATTTAAAAAATAAATAAATAAAAATAATGTATGACAGAAAAAAAAAACAAGCACAATTATAAATTAATGACAATTACAAAAGAAGAAAAATAATAAAAAAAATAAACACTAATGAGAAAATTCTTTAACCAATAAATAAAATATGAGACAACAGCCAGCAGTATAATGCTATGGTAGCCTATTATATTCTGTCATACATTATTAATACTTTCTTAAGCGTTACATGTTACTTTAAACAATGACAGATCTTAATGCAGTGTAACAAAACATTTGATATAAGAAATACAAGAAATAAGTATAAAGTACAAAAATTAAGTAACAGAAAGAGAAAAAAGAAAAAAAAAAAAAAATAGAAAAACAGAGACTCAAATCATAATAAACTTAGATAATCTTTTATAACTAGGCACATGTAACTTAAAATATAAAAAAAAAGAACAGTGAAAATACAACAAAAAACAAATAAATAAAATAATATAACAGTTATAATGAGTAAACAGTTACTTCTTCACCACTCGCTTACATCTTTGGACTGCTATTTTATTATTGGGGCACATTGGAGCAGCAACAGTGTCCGGCACTACTGGTGGAGGTGGTGGAGGTGACCTTGACGGAGCGACGGGTATGCTTTGAAGTTCAGAGATGCACTTATATATATATATTTGTATCTATATATGTAATTTTATTAATATATATGTTTATATTAAAGTAATCATAGTAAGTAGTTAGGTATATGTTTGTAGAATATATTTTATTTTATTATTATAAGTAATACAATGCTTTTTGCACCGTTCTGCGTTTGTGTTCTACATATCCTGTAATGTCGGTTGACTGTAAGAGATCGCTCTTAGCGATAAGGCCGCCATTGCACATTAATTTAAAACGCGCGGCCGCGCGTAGCCAAGTTTTTTTACAAACAAAACTGGCGAGCAGCACCGTGTGTTATTTTACACGAACCATTTGAAGCCACTTTTTACCTATTCGTAACTCAAAAACTATTCCATCTAAAGCTGTCATATTTGGCTCAAATATTTAGACCCCCTACGTGTATACGTGCATTAAATTTCATAAACACAGCTCAAACAGTTATTTAGATAATGACGTCCAAAAATCGTTAATTTTTAGGGGGGTGACTGACCTATAGACCTTAATGTTAACCAAGTTCCAGATGACCTGGAATGGTGAAATTTAGCATCCGGTTAAGTAATTGGGTGTATGTAAAGGAAAAAATCCGAAACTAGTATTTTTTTAACATTTTCTTATAATTTTTCAATAAATAGATTCAATTAGGAACATTTACTTATAGTGTAGCGCCTGCCAACAAAATAAGAGCAATGCATTATTTATATATATTTGCTTTTATTTATGTCACACGTTAGTAAATATTTTATTTGTTTTGTAGACTAACTTCACTATTACTTACGTAAGCCATCTAAAACAACACGATGCTTTCAAGTATATTTTAAGATAAGATATGTCTCCATTTGTAGCTGAAAATGCCTCTAATTTATGTCCTGACAAAGCCTGCCATCATGTGGACTTCAAGGGCTTCACGTAAAAATATAAAAATATAATAAATGGATTAACATCCTTCATTATTATTTATTATAATTTAAACATATGTTTTAGTACTTATTATACTAAGAGTATTTGCATAGTCGATTAACGTATTTGATATTAAATTATTATTACAATATTTAAGTACTAAGTCCTATATAAGATCCTATAAGGGTTCTGTTTTATTGCTTTCGAGGTACAGAACCCTAAAACAGAAAAAAAATACACTAAAAAATAAATATAAAAAAAATAATTATATTGATAGAAATATATATAAAATTTAAGAATAATATACTATCTGTAAGGTCAGTCGTGGCACAGGGGCACAAAGTGTGACTGTTAAACCGACTGGTAGTGAGTTCGATTCCCACTCGAGGAAATGAAATATTTATTTAAACTTATATTTCCATTTCTTCGCTCTGGTGTCGAGGCAAGGCGCGGCGGAGAGTTCCGCGACTCAACACGCAATGCCTCCAGAATTCGATGGAAAGTGGGGTTACTGAGTGTATTAACACTAGGTTCCCTCTGTCTACTCTGCTGTGTGCGGGATACAGCGTGAA
Source organism: Heliconius melpomene rosina (assembly GCF_056956725.1). NCBI lineage: Eukaryota > Metazoa > Arthropoda > Insecta > Lepidoptera > Nymphalidae > Heliconius > Heliconius melpomene. The sequence goes on along the minus strand of NC_140389.1, from coordinate 3,986,231 downwards.
GCTGATTTTATTTTTAATTTGATATATTGTCAGCCTACCAGCTATCTTAACAGAAGTAATTATAAAGTAATTATTAACAGTAAAAATTTAAGTAATTGTTAATAAAAAAAATAAGAGAAAAAAAGAGAAAATTAAAAATTACTTAAACAAAATAATAAAAAATAAATAAATCCGCTTTACGATGTATCCCACACATAGCGGGGTAGAGAGAGGGAACCTACTGTTAAAACACTCAGTTCCCCTCTTTCCATCGAACTCTGGAGGCATTGCGTGTTGAGTTATTCCAACAAAATAATAAAATTAGAAAAAAATATTAATTAATATATCAGATTTCTAAACGCAGCATACATTCATTACTTTCAAATCTGACAACTGTCATTTAATCAACAAAATAAAAACTATAGTCGAGATTCATAGATAAATATAATCTATTTTCATATATAATTAAATATCCTCTTAAGAGTAATAAAACATAATATTATTGACCATAATAAAAAAGTAAATATCTAATTATATTAGATATATTTTATTGTACGAAGCCGCTCATATTTTAATGGTTTTTTTGGCCTGAGTTTCATGATTTTACTGGTTTTAGGAACACTTGTGAAAACGGCAGAGAACGGAGTCGACCTTGGGATCATATCAATTCAGATTGGTACCGTCAGCACTTAATAAACTTATTGTTTATATTTTTTCCAAGACATGTTGAACAATGAGTCGTTCAATAGAATTGCTTGTGGTTGAAACAAGAACTTACACCGAATTGTTCCAATGCCTCCCGATGGGAGCTGTCTCTTCCATGCTATTGCATATTCTTCGTTTGAGCGTATTGATATACAACAAACTAATAAATTGCGCGAGACTATAGTAGAGTACGTATGTCGTAACTGGAATGATTTAAGTATCTACACTAGCGCTCGAAACGGGAATCCTTACTCTTCTAAAGAAGACATGCTTTGCTTAACTACGTACGGAGCTACTTCCGAAATAAAGGCTGCAGTAGATTTGTACAGTACTAGCGGACGCGCGCAGCTTCGCTTGCTTATTGCTTAGGGGTGAATTCTAATAAACTTTGAAACACGTGTTCAATAAAATATTTTTAAGAGTCTCAATTTCAAATTTTATAAAAATCAGTGGCGATTTAAAGATTTTTCTATATAAAATTTTAACCCCTTATTTACACCCCTAGGGGATGAATTAAAATAAACCACGAAACTTATGTTCAATGAAATATTTTTAAGAGTCTAAATTTCAAATTTTATAAAAATCGGTGGCGATTTAAAGATTTTTCCATACAAACTTTCAACCCCTTATTTGCACCCTTAGGGGGTGAATTCTAGAAAACCATGAAACACATGTTCAATTAAATATTTTTAAGAGTATAAATTAAAAATTTTATAATAATCGGTGGCGTTTAAAAGATTTTTCCATACAAACTTTCAACCCCTTATTGGCACCCTTAGGGGAAGAATTTTAGAAAACCATGAAACATGTGTTCAATTAAATACTTTTAAGAGTCTGAATTTCAAATTTTATAAAAATTGGTGCCGATTTAAAAAAAAATCTATACAAACTTTCAACCCCTTATTTGCACCCTTAGAGGGAGAATTCTGGAAAACGATGAAACACGTGTTCAATTTAATACTTTTAAAAATCTAAATTTCAAATTTCATAAAAATCGGTGCCGATTTAATTTTTTTTCCATACAAACTTTGAACCCCTATTTCACCCCTTTAGGGTAAAAATTTTTCAAAATCCCTTCCTAGTGGATATCCAGATTACGAAAGTAAATATCTGTCCAAATTTCACGTTCCTACGCACAGCGGCTACGGCTGTGCGTGCGTTTTACCTCAGTCAGTGAGTACAAGTCCTTTTATATATATAGATATAGATAGAAGTGTATTATCACAATGGTGTCCTACTTGGTTTATTCGGCGAACAGAAATGTCCTATGAAGCCCTTACTCTAAACTATGTTTTAAAAAGAGCAACTCTTGAGTTTCTTGCCGTAGTAGCTTCCTATAGGAAAAGTACTTGTAATGGCCAAATTGAATAAAGAATATTTTGATTTTGATTACATTATAAACCTTTCTACTTATGATTTCTGTACAAAAAGTAATGATATCCCATCAAAAACATAAATGTAAAATGAAAGCCAAGTTCAGTAATAAAACATATGCTTTCAGCGATAAAAGAAGTGAGATGTAAATGTATGCCAAGTTCAATGGTCAGTCCTGAAATTAATTTTAACAATATAAAATATTTTATAACAACTGAAAATGTCCATTCTTCTTACAACTTGGAGACTTTATTTATGTGTAATATCTGACTTGGCCAGTTTTCAAATTAATTTACATCGATATAAATAAATGTATTCAAATTCTATTCTATTCAGATTCTATTGTAAATTTATATGAAAACTGGCCAAGTCAGATATTACACATAAATAAAGTCTCCAAGTTGTAAGAAGAATGGACATTTTCAGTTGTTATAAAATATTTTATATTGTTAAAATTAATTTCAGGACTGACCATTGAACTTGGCATACATTTACATCTCACTTCTTTTATCGCTGAAAGCATATGTTTTATTACTGAACTTGGCTTTCATTTTACATTTATGTTTTTGATGGGATCTTATATATACTGTGTAAGTCAAATGTATAGTCCAATTGTAAAAGTGCAATAAAGTGTTATTATTATTATTATTATTACATTTTGATATGCCAGTATTGTATGAAAATTTAAGTTACGTCGTTAATAGCGTTAAAACTTTCCAGTTAATCCTCAACTTGTGCCTCGTGAAATATGATCTCTGCTGGGTTACAAACCCAGCTCTAACAACTTATTGCATTATGCATTTGTCATTGAAGTGCAAAAATAGATTTAGTTCAGTCTTGTTTTCAGCGTTTCAGTTGAAACATCGTTATATTTCAGTATTACATTTAAATTTTACGTTTATACTGATAGTTATTTACTAAGTGACTACTAAAGAAATATAATCAATGAATATTTATTCTGGAACTAGCTTATACGTACGCATTTGCTCGCATGATGCGTTTTAAGTGCCAGAGGTAATTGCGACCATGTATTATTGTAAGTATCGAAATGACTGACGTGCTTTTATGAAGGCTAGCATTCCCCCAAAAATAGTTTTTTTTTTAAATTATAACCAGTAGTTTCTGAATTCTGGATGCATTGTGTGTTGAGTGACGGAACTCAACGCCGCGCTTTGCCTCGTCACCAGAGCGAAGAAATGGAAGTATAAACGTAATGGGGATCGAGCCCACAACCCTCGCGTTACAGTGGCACCCTTATGCTGGGTCACGACGGCCTCGACTATTATTTTAAATATTCACCAAAATCACATTATTACAGGCAGCAGTAAATCCTTACTCCATTACTGTTGGAAATCTTATCTGGTCTCTTGGCGTCGTACCAACATTTTGGTAATTCGATAACCTTTTATTGTGTTGCAATGCTTAAAACCGATCTTTATTTATTATAATGTGACCGACACGGGAGTTGTATCTTGAGATAGATAGTATTTGCAAAAATACGTAAATGGATTGAAATTCACAAATAGAGGAATTGTTTTTATTACTTTCACGCTGTATGTCTTATAGACTCGTAGTGTTTAGACATTTCATTCCCAACTTTCCGCCTTATCTTCGAAATATAACGTGGTCACTGTTGAGTGACAGAACTTAACACCGCGCTTTGTTATATTACAAGAGCGAGGATATTAAATAAAGTGACCGATTTTTTAATGATAAAATTGATATATATTTTATTTACTGAATGCATTGGTTTGAATTTTTTTTTCAGCTTCACGCTATATTCCGCTCACGGTAGGGTAGGCAGAAGGAACTACTGTTAAGACACTCCGAACTCCGAACCCCATTTTACGCGGAGTTCTGGTTTCAAATTTTGAGTTGAAATACCCATTTTGGGTTTTACTTCGTCTAACCAAATTTAAAAAAAATAAGATAAAAACCGAATCCACAACTACCGGATGTTTTATCAAACAAATCCGACCAGATTAATTAAACAGTATCAATTCAATTAACGTCCAGATCCTAAACGCAAACGTTGCTAATATCATTGGTACTAACGCCGTCATTACTGCATGAGCCATCCATACAGCCGTCGATTAATCAAACATATTGGAAGCAATATTTGTCCGCGTCCTCGTTATGTTGAGTTATGGCTGGTTCTCAACACACCTGGCTATACCCTTATTGATAATAAATAAAGGTTCATGTTTGTTTGAATGTGATGATTATGAGTACAAATTGTACGGAAAATGAAGAAATTGTTTTTTTTTTATTTTAAAAACGTATAATACCAAATATAAGCATTTCGTCCGGTTAAAATAAAAAAAGTAAATAGTAAATAGACTAAATTTCTTAGTTTTATAAAAGAAAAGTTTAAAAATATATAAAATTCACTCAGCTTTAACCAAAGTTAGAATATATTGAGAGCACTTTAAGAACAACTTGCGGTTTTAAACTTGATAAAGACAAAATACTCACAAAGCGAGGATGTAAGCTGACTACTTCTACAGTATAAAGTGGAATACAAATGCGATATGTACATATTATAGAGATTTGAGAAATGTGGTACAGTGGGACAGTGCTGCATTTTAAACACGAGGGTTTCGGGTTCTATCCCGTCATGAGATTTTTTCCCACCTCTTCGTTTAGTTCCGTTATTCAGCATACAAGGCCTAGAATTCGGGAGAAAAGCGGAGAAGAAAGTACTTTGACTGTCTTTTGGGGTACGGGATAAGGCGTGAAACTGAATTATAAATTATTATAATTCTTCTCCATTATCAGCGTTGAAGAATATTTTATTATTCAATAAAAAAAATCAGTTCGGGATTGAATCCACTACCATCGTAAATACATTCAATGGTACCGTCAAGGTACATTTTAAAAATGCATTCATTTTTATAATAATAAGAATATTAGGTTATTATCTCCACACAGGCCTTTAGTGAGGAAGCTGTGATCATGAGATGTCATCATATGCGATCTCTATCTACAAATTGGATGAGCCAGGGTGAATACTAAACGAAAACCGTATTTGTATGGAAGGAGCGGTTTAAGAATCATCTATTTTATATCAACTAATCTATAAGTTTGAGGTATGAATTGAGGGGAACGGAAGTGTCTTTAAGGGAACAGGGTTTCTTAACATTACTTTCCAGGATCCATCTGTCACGCGTGTATATAGCATTCAGTAAAAATAAATATATTTTTCTTTAAGGCATATATGTAAGTTATTATTGCACGTTGCTTTTTTTTAACAATTTCAATTATATAAGCAGGATGCCTGATTGGACCGTCCAACCTGTACATTGGTAATTCTTTAAAAAATATTTTTTTTTATGGAAATTCAACCCCTGAGATCTTGGATCCTATGTTAAAATGTTCTGAGCTAATATGTTCTTATAAATGGTGTTTTTTTAAGGGTCTTAAAGTATTATATTGCTAGCTAGCATCTTCTTAATAAAATTACAATTGATTTACTATAAAGGAATTTAGTATTTATTTTGTACACAATATACTGTTTACCGAGACTTAACAAAATTGTGAACATTGAATTGCTGTATAAATATTTTTCTCTAGCAGCGACATGACTTGGCAGTACGAAATTAAGACTGCCTACGAAATGTAATATAAAAAATATGTAGAAACACTAATAAAATATGAATATAGGATTTTTGTTTTTTTAATATGTCTATTTGTCTGTTTGTACACAGTATGTTTCGTAAGTCTTCCTAAGAGTTTCTTAACAGTAGGTTTCCAGGTACATGCAGGATATAGCATGAAGCTTTTATTTTTTTACTTCCTACTTATGTTAAAAAAAATGTTCCTATAAAAGCACTACTTTAATGAAAGGAAGAAAATAAAAGCACATTTCATATTGCCTGAAGAATATTTTTAAAACTCTAGAACAGCTTCGTAGTTGTGATGAAATTTAATGTGCTTGTTCTAAGAAAATAAACTGCTTATAAATAATTCATTTCATACTTATTTTAATGTAAAGGCTTTGTTACCAGCTCCACTGTGAATTCTAGACTGTGACAACAAATATTGTTAGAAAACAAACTTATTTTTTTTTACTTTGTTAAAAACTTTGTTCATCTTTGAGAAAGAAAAAAAGTGCCATGACATTTTTTTTTTTAGATTCACACTGTATCCCTCAAATAACAAGGTAGGCAGAGGGCATCTGGGAAGCTAGTGTCACTCTGTAGTGTAGTGTCACACTGTGAACACTCTGTTCCCGTTAAGGTAATTCTGTTCCCCACCTTCCGAAGCATTCTGGAGGATTACGTGTTGAGTGGCGGGACTGAATGCCGCGCTTTGCCTCGCTACCTGAATGAGTAAAAGAAAATATTAAATATTTCAACTCCTCCGAGTGGAAATCGAACCCACAACCGTTGTGCTTACAGTCGAACGTATTTCGCTTGTATTAAAGGAGACTGAAAGTTTTGGGCCCAAATGTAAAGAGTTGAGATGTGGTCTAAAAAATTTGCCATTTTTTTATTTTTAGAATAGCAAATAATAATTTAATTGACAATATTTATGTGGAGAAAAATAAAAAAAATAAGTTTTGGTTCCTGAACCGATTAAAATCAATCATATTTCAAATGACAGGTGTGACAGCTGACTGACAATGACAGCTGTCTAATGATGTTTGCATTTTTCGCTTCGCTCGTTACATTCGTTTTATTTTTATTTAGTTAGTGTGTTTTTTCAAAACAGTGTTCATGTCTTTACACGCTGTGTTCCTTTATGTTATTGAGAACCTGTACTTCTTGTTGAATTCTGAGAATGTCAAATACATCGAGCGACGTACCATCCCGTAGAAGATTCGGCAGGTGGAGCCGGTGTGTCAATTGTTTTTTCTTAATACCTAGAAACTAAAGGACAGCCTTTGGAACAAGCGTTCGGTTCACACAACATATTTCAGTTATGGATAACTCCTATACAGGTGAGCATAACTTTATTAACTCTCTTGAACTTATCTGATATACTACTTGGTTCTTTCTATTTATTTCTTCATAAAAAAATAAATAATTAGGATTTATTTTATTTTAAGAAGGTAAGACCCACAAATGCCTGCCTGCCAAATTACCTTCAGGAAGCATTATTTGTACTGAGTGCCTTAAATTATTCATATTAATGAAAAATTAAATTCATATTAATCTAGATTGAATAAAAGAAACAGCTAAAATTGAACTTCACTTGAGGTTTCGATAACACAGATTTGGTGACTCATAGCAAGCGTCGTTAAAAAAAACTTATTACCTGTTTCGTTAAATACAACGAAAAAAGAAAAAGAATATTTATAAAATATATATTATTTAGCAATCGTTACATTTCTTTCGTAAAAATAAAAATAATATAAGTATACAATTTTTTAAAATATTTTCGTAAAAATAATCCCAAAATGTCCTAGAAAATCTCTTTTGTTTTATTATTCACCTTTTGTAGAAATCCCTCTATCTCAGTTTCATAGAAGCGACAGGGGTCGAACGTGATTTCCCACTTTTATAAGGTGATAATGGCAACCCTTTGACTGATGCTGACTGGTTTACGCGTCAGTTGTTCTTCGTTCGTGACATTTTCGTTTAGATTTATGTATATTTTTTGTATTTTGATGAATTTACGGAAAATATGAAGAATTAAATGAAGACAGTCGTAGCGCATTTCTTCGCTCTGGTGTCGATGCGGACTTGAGTTACGCCACTCAACACGCTATTCAGAATTCCGAACGGATGTGTCTTAAGGAGAACAATGTCTTAACATTAAGTTAATAAAAGAAAATCTGGAAAAATCACTGCATCATTTACTTAGTGGCAATTAACTCAAATTGTAAATTGGCACTACATAGTAAGTGGTGGAACTCAGTTCATTTTTAGTTTTTATTTTATAGATATAAAATTTTAAGATTCCTTAATAAACGATGTATTTGAAGCTTAGTGGTTTATAAATACGTACTGTGAAAATCAGTTTCGTGAAATAATTCGCGGCGTTAAAGTCCGCAAACTAACAGAAAAAGAATACAACATGAAAAGTTGACTCGCATCTACTTAAACATTAACCTCACCTTTACAAAATTCAAAGAAAAACGTGAAAATGGAACAAAATGTCATTCTCTTACGATAATATTCTCTATAAAATATATTTGAACTAGCATATATGTAATATTCAGGGCGCACGTGACCGCAGTACGCAGGATTTATTTGTCTACGTGTCGGTTTATCTCGAGAGGATCACTCGCAGGCGCGGGGGGAGATCTCTTGATAAGGGTAAGTATTCTAAGATTGTTACCCTTTTATATCTAATTTCCTTTAATAGCTGTTGGATTTAAAATAGTCGATTTTGACTATTAGAGGTGTTTTTTTAGTTTCACTCTGTATCCCGTACATAACAGGGTAGGCAGAGGGATCCTGGGAACCTCGCATTACCTAAGTTACCCGTTAGACATCCTGTCGATCCCCACTTTCCACTGAATTCTTCACGCATTGCGTGTTGAGTGGCGGAACTCCAAGCTTTGCTTAGTGACTTGAGTGAGAAAATGAAAATATTCAATATTTTATTTCCTCGAGTAGCAATCGAACCCACAACATGTTGCGTTTAGAAGCGAACTCTTGTAACTCTCCATTTTTCTTATTACTTTTTTTACAATTCAATCTATCTTTAATATAAAATTTTTTTGTTCAAACGAACCATCGAATACCATCCTCCGGGAATCCTTTCAGTTATCCGAATATGTGAAATATTACTATATCACATTATTCTGATTGCATTCGAGGGTGTCTTGTAAGTTACAAATTATTTTAATTTTTGAAAAAGCAGCATAGCGGCTATGTAAACACGACGGTTCGCTACGTATGGGTTCGCTCGCGTTGGCGCTTTAGTTGCCGCTCTAGTTCTAGGGCAAATGGCGGCGGTGAGTTACGCCACTCAACATGTAATGCGTGCAAAGTTGAAGATGGGAAACGGAAGTGTCTTAAAGGGAACGGAATGTCATAATACTAGGTTCCCACATATCCTCTGCCTATCTTGCTATATGGAGGATACAACGTGAAGTTAAAAAAAATAACTAATACAGGCTAATAGGAGATAATAGGTCGTCATGGTGCGGTGGTTGTCGACCCTGAATCGGGAGAATTAATTATTTTCATTTTGCAATAAATTCAAATAATATGTAAAAAAAAATGTTGCGAATTGTTATAAAATATGCTCTTCCAATGAAATTAGTACTTCATATATTTATTGTCCAAAGCAAAGGTCTATCTTAGGATTCATCCAGATCCAGGATTAAAATACTTTGGATCAATCTATATGGATCTTAAGTATTTTTTAAAAACGATAATACAAATAAATAGGGGTTTAACTAAAGCTGGAGTTATGGCAAAGTGGTTATTGTATTTCTTATAACGTCGTAGTTGCAAGTTCAAATTGCTACTTTTATGAAGTTGTAAGATTAAAGCTTATATCAATGTAGGTATTGCCATTTTATAAATCCGCAAATGGATGCACCATATTCGTAGAATATATTATACAAGTTAATATTAAGCCGTAGTATCGACAATCGCGAATTTCGAGAGGTCGTTTTCTTGCTTACTTTCGTACACTTCCTAACCTAATTATAAGCTAAATTTGGCATTTTTAAGTACAGTAATAAAATAGTTTTATACTATAAAACAAAGTTAATTTTAAGATTTCATCAGGACAACAAGAAATTTTGTGTTAAAAATATATTAATAACAATAGAAAATACAAAAAAGAAACAAAAAACTGCATAGAGAATATTCTGAAAGAATACACTAAGTGGATATCGAACCCACTACCATCGCGTTTAAGCGTACATTAACCATAACTCAAATATAATTTTCCGTACAAAAATCGCTTACTCTCCACTTTATCCAACAAATCGGCAAGCACGTACGTACTTCATAACATAAATCTATGAATGGGTATCACCGCGTGCGCCCAATGTCCCGAATTGCAACTCAGTTGTAGATAATAAAAGTTACCATCGAATAAATTGCCTTCTAGATGCCGACTGAGAGAAGTAATGTTGCTTACATTGTAACATAGCTTTTGGAAGCTGTCTATACGTAATTTTGTAGGTATTGAGGTCATCCCTTCTCGGAAGAATTAATTATTATGCTATATGTTAATATTTTCATTTCTTCGCTCTGGCACTAAGGCCTCGGCGTTGAGTTCTCCATACGTAATGCCTTGAAAAATTTGTCGGAAAATGAGGAACGGAGTGTCTCAACTTTAGGTTATCTTTGCTTACTTTGCCATTTACGGACTATATACAGTGTGAATCTGATTGTTGTTATTAAATAATCACGACGGCTGTAACAAAAGTCAAAATTAGATATAAAATTTAGATTCTGAATAAGGGCAGCAAGTAATACATACAAGCTTCTTTCGGTAATGAGTGACTGACAGACAAGACAGCGCACAGACGAAACTAATGACTAACGCCCAATGTTAATAACCAATCCTAATCCAAAAATTGCTACCATAGATTGAAATAGACAGAGATGGAGGTAGGCATGCAGGTTAGTGATTGGATAGATATGTCGGACAGTACGAGATAGACGTTAACTGGAGATAGGAGATACATTATTAATATTGGGCGTTAGAAGGTTGAATTTTATCATGTGGTAGGCTTGGAAGAAAAAAAAAATACAGTCGAATTGATAACCTCCTTTTCTCACAGAAGTCGGTTAAAAAGGAGAAAAACGGTGAAAAAACGTCATTTTCCAAATTGAACTCCTCACAAAATTGCTGGCGAGGACTGGTTGAATATAATATTTCCTTTAGTAATAAATTCTTGCAAGGTAACACTGAGTGTCGTAAACCGTGTTAATAGCAAAACTTAGTACATAACACAACTCCGGCCACATTCTGGACAAAACAAATAAGGGTAAATATAAATTAATTTTATTTGAGTTGGGAGCACGAAAATAGCTTAATTTTCTTTTATCCCATTTCTTAGATAGGCGTATTAAATAAAATAGTTGTTCTATTTTTATGTTTTTGGAAGAATATAGAAAATATATATAATAGATAATTTTATCTTTGTCTCATATCCCTGGGTCTGGCAAACTGGCTGGCAAAGACTGGCAAAGGCTATTTTGTTTTATCCTATATCTTATAAAACAAAGTCGCTTTTTGTGTCTGTCTGAACTTTCTAACTCTTCTTCTTCTAAACCACCCAACGGATTTTTATGCGGTTTTCACCATTAGGTCGAGTATTTCTCAGGGAAGGTTTATATATAGTTTATTATTTGTACATTCTTATGTAAATTAACATAAATACGAAAAATGTGTCTAAAGTCCTACCCATTGTGTCACTTTTGCGCATGCGCTGCTTTAATGGTAAGTACTACATGAAAATAATGTACTGGAGTATTGTTTCTCTTAATAAGATCTACAAAAAAGTCCGCGACGGCATATTTTTATCTTTTAAGGATAACGTGTAGTGATCATATTTCTTTCTAAAAATTGTAATTTCAATATATTTTTTATTGTGAGGGATATTTTTCTATAATGGTATTAATCCTTATCCTTTAAAATACTTTATTAATTTTCTACGTAAAACGAAGATAAAATTTGCTTTCTACACTATTTCGAAATTGCGAATAGTTTTAGAGAAAAACGCATTTAATTGTTGACACATCCCGCCGTTGACTCATCAGCTGTATCTCCTCAAGTTTTACTTATCCCTTACTCTCAGTATATAAATAAGTATATTAGTTACGTTGGCCATTTAATGTACATCAAAACTGTCTTTTACTGTTTTTTCATTTTAATAAGTACTTTAGAAGTTGTTACAATATCAAAAAATCCTTGCTGCGAAACGCGCCCCGCGACGTTTTGCTTATAAGCGCGTCATGAGCAGTTATCGGTGGTTCAGTGGTAGAATGCTCGCGTGCCACGCGGGCGGCCCGGATTCGATTCCCGGCCAATACATTCTATTTAATTTTCCTCACAGGCAGCCACGTAGTGCTTGCTTTTCATCAGGGACAGAATACCCTCTTCAGCATTAACTACAAGCTCGAAAAAAAAACCCGCCCGCTATAGAGGCATAGCAACGAAGATTTAGATGCGTTTGCACGTATTGGATAATTGGAGTTGAATGTATTATTTCAGCGCGATATATTTCGTTTCATATTTTTTGTAGTAGTTATTAGTAGGAAGGGTTTTGTTCATAATTTCGTCCGTTTAAATATAATCATTTAACTATCTAAAAATAGTAATTTAAATATATTTTAATAAGTACTTGAAAAGATTAGTAGCACAGATTTAAAATTACGGTACCTACTAAAAAATCCTTGCCGAGTAAAACAATTGGAAAATCCTTATTGGAACTACGAAAATGCGGGTTGCATTAGGGTTTAATTAATTTTCACATTATCTTAAGTGCTTTGCAAACATACATTATATGAATAATCCAGTAGTAAAAGCGGGCGAAGCCGCAAGGGGGTCGCTAGTTTATATATAAATGTTGAAACTTTATACTGAACTACTATACTCTATTACAATATTTTAAAATGTGTAGAGAATATTTCAGGCGTGAGAATATAAAAAACGTTACTATTACGCACTAGTTCTTTTTTATAATATTTTTACTAGAGTTTTATTTTTTATTTGAAATGACGAGATTTTACTACTTTTTTTTTTCAAATAATACGGTTTTTCTATGGCTGGTGTATTTAAGAGCTCAGTGGAAGTGATTCGGTCTTAGTTTAACATATTTGATAAAATATATAAAGTAAATTTCGTAAAATTATGGATTAACATTCGTATAAATTAGGAAGTAGGAGAATCATAATATGTACTAGATTTTCTCCATCTACCTTGCTATACAGGATGTTGCTACTTGCGGGTTACAGCGTGAAGTTAACAAAAGGTTTAATTAATTGATTTAATTTAGCCCGGTGGTTATAATCTCCTACTTATAAGAATACTGGTTCTAGGTGTCTATACCCTGTTACGTGCTGAATACTAAAAAAAATCTAACTTACATGCGGACCAAATCTAATAGTTCCACCAGCAATAATTCCTCTTCGAAGAAATTCCAATGTTTTGTAATATATAAAAGAATTTCTTCCAGTAAAAGCTTTGTACTAAAGTTACATACGTTCCTCGCATGTCCTCGCTGTGGAACACATGTTTCTAAGCACGTACGAGCACTTAAAGTGTTTTCCGAGCGATAGTATTGATTTATGATCGTTGAGAATTCTAAATTCCGAAATATTGACTTAAATATTATTTATTTAAGACAAAACGTCGTTATCATATTCTATTTTTTGACGTTAATCTAATATTACTATAATAATAGCTGATAACCTAATATAATACCTTAAACTAAGCTTCTTTATTTATACACAATATTAAATTTCAAAGTATCTAACTTTTAAGTAGCATAAGCCTCGTAAAGTCATCTCTGCGTCGAAATAATTAAAATAAATTGAAAAGTGTAATACAGTAGGTATAACAATCTGAACTAATTTTGTGCGTTTGAGCCATATTGAAGTTATGTTAGAAAGAAAAAAATTGCTACCTGTTGAAGTTCCGTCGTTATCTTACTCGGTTAAAGGCTTAGTGGTTAAAAGTTCGATTTCCACTTGGGGAAAAGAAGTAAATTAATAATTTCGGCGTTAAATTCAAATTAAGCGGAAGGCAGGCAACGGAGTATCTAAACACTAGGTTCCCTCTGTCTATCCCGCTATGGGAAGCTGTGCAATTTTCTTTAGCATTTATTTTTAAGATTATCCAGATGGATAACTAATAATTCTATGAACAATAAGGTGACCCACCTTATAAATTGTAAAAACGAATAGGACCAACATTCGTAAGATGAGTTTAGTCAATCAGTCAACGAAGAGAAGAGTGTCTTAACACTAGGTACGCTACCATATGGGAGAGATTCCCACCAAGGTCCCAATTAATTCTCATACGAGTACATACGCTCAAATCGAAAGTAGGTTACAATAATAAGTTTTATAGGCAATAACATTAACATAGAAAATGGTGTGAAAACTTTGTAAGGACATAAAAATGTTTTATGTTCACATTGAAAGGGTTCCTCTAAATAAAACTTATGGAACTTTTGAGAGGGTCTATTACGCTATTTATACTTAAATAAGGTATAAAGTTCGTGTTTTTAAAGTTTTACAATTTAATTTAAATTCTAGAGGCTATCGTGGTGCAGTAGGGTGGCGTCGCTGTATACGCATCTACTGTCGCGCTGTGGTTTCGATTTTCACTCGAGGGAATTTTATTGGAACGAAGTTCCTTACGGCAGGCTTGGAAGGGATAGGGATTTCGCTGCGTGACCGAACTGAAAAAAATGTAATAGTAAAACCGTAAGAAACATGCGTGGAATAAAACCGTTAAATGAGACGTGCGCAGACGCGACAGTCGCATACACAGACGAGTAGTGTATAATACCTTTCTCTTTCTCCCTCTTTCTTTTTTTACTTGATAATTTGAATTACGATGTTTTTTTATTTTAAGTAATTTATTATTTCCTAAAATACTGAATTTCCTAAATACTTTCTTGTACTTAAATAAAAACTAATCAGCAAAATTTAAGAGAAAAATCAAGAAAACCTACACAAAATTGAGCACAACGACTTTTTTTACAATTTGTGTCGATTCTACATTAGCCGAAGGAACTTCGTTTCTACCTGATGTCCCACGACACCACATTAATATTTTTTATTTATTTCCTCGCTCTGGTAACAAGACATCGCCCGCTCAATTTCTTTGAATGTTAACACGAAGCTGCTTTCGATAGTCTTAGTAAGAATATTTTTTTTATATTGTCACATATTTTGTTCCAATAATTATATTGTTAAATAACTTATATGAAATATTATGGAAAAATTGGGAAATTTGAGTACAAAGAGAGTTGAATCCACAACTCTTGTATAGTCAGCCACCGTTGTGTTGTGCGTCATCTCGGCGTACGGCGCTGGCTAGAAGATATAAACATTTATAATTTTTTCGTGTCATATTGTAGGGAAGAGTGGCGAAACTTAATGCCATGTTTTATAACCAGAGTTAGATAATTCCTTTTTCTGAGTGGGATTCGAACCCACAACCCTCAGACGCTGTCGTCGGCGTATATTTAGGTTCATTTAACCCAAATTCAAAACTGAGGTCGGCCTTAAATCCGATTGTCTCGTCTTATTTCATTTGCGGTACAAGCAAAACCTTTTGGCAAACTTCGTCTTCTTAATATTTAAGCCATTTTAGTAAATTTGGGTTTGCTGAGGAACGCTATTTTTTTTATTTTTGTTAAGACATAAAAATATTTTATTATTATTTTTGTAGCCATATTTATATGGCTGGAGATATATTTGTCATATTGTTATCGTTTTATTATCAAATTTCTTTCTCTCTTATTCTTCGTTTTCTTCACTCTAGGCAAAAAGAATGTAGTGTCAAGAAACTCTATTCTCCGCTTTCCGACCTTACTAGAGCGGGAAAATAAAAAACGTTCCTCAATTGGCCTTAATCAGTAAACATTATCTGTTGCATACAAAACAAACTAAAGCTAATTTGGTTAAAAAGCTGAAAACGTTTGAGCTTTGCGTTCAGAATTACATACTTCATACGTTGAAGTTAAATTTCTTTAACTAAATTACATGCCTTTTTTAGCATGACACTGTAGCTATCTCGCAGCAGGGTAGGCAGAGGGAACCTAGTGTTAAAACACTTCTTTTCCCATTTTCCCCCGAATTCTGAAGGCAATACGCGTTGAGTGGTGGAACTTTGGAATACTAGAACGAAGAAATGGAAATATTAAATGTTTAATTCCCTCGGGTGGAAATCGAATCCACAACATGTCGCGTTTACAATTTATTACTTAATACTCTTATTTTATTCTAACTAAAATATATTTACCATTGTTAGAGAATTTAGCACATTCTCTACAACTTGTGGCGCTCTCTGCTTATATTTAAATTCCCGTGTCTTGCTTGCGCTAAAATGTTCGAAGTATTTCGGTGTTAAGTTCGTAGGAAAATAAACTTGGAGAATTACTTACATCATACAATATTGTTACTTGCTAGGAATATTAGAATTTTAAATGTTTCATTGAAAAAAAAAATTAATTCTATACAATATAACTTTACTATAGCTTAAATATATTATTATTTGCATGGTCTAGTTTGAAATTTATATAGTTCTGGAAAAGTTATGACTGTGGGTTCGATTCCCAATCGGGGGAAAGATATAAGCTATTTAATATTTTGATTTCCACGTTCTGGTAACAAGGTACTATAATTTTGTTGTAAGTGGGGAACGGAATTCTATTAATACTAGGTTCCCAGGTTCCCTCATCCTATCCTGCTGTATACGGGATACAGAGTGAAATCAAAAAAACATATATGCATCCATCAACAAATAAATTTTATTGATATTTATAAAAATAGTTCAAAGCACTCAAATAAATAAAAATTCATTATTCACGTTAATTAGTCTTTGTGAAGCGCAAACACAAATAAAAAGGTCGTCCAAATAGTAATCTCCTTTTTGTTTGCTAAAAAGATAATTTATTCTTCTGAAATGTGGAAATTAAAATGAAATTTTTTGATTGTGCTTTATTTCAAGTAGGTATTGTGTATTTTATAATAATTATACATTATACGAGGTATAGGCCGTCTGGTGATCTTAATTAAGAATTATTCGATGGCGACAAATGAAAATAAACTTATTCAATAAAAGTCATTTCAAATTTATTGATAACAATCTGGGGCTTAAAAGTTTTATTGAATTATATGTACCGACGTCGATAATAAGCTCACCTTTGAGATATTACAAAAGTTTTAATTCAGTAATCGTGTACGATTATTATTTATGTTTGTCCTGCGGCATTGTTTGTTGTCGCACAAGAGTGTAAACGCGACGGTTGTGGGTTCGAGTCCCAATATTCACTATTTAATTCCCCCAAATGGGGATATTTGCATTTCCTGGTAACGAAGCAAAGAGCGGCGTTTAGTTCCGTTACTCAACAGGCAATGCTTCCAGAATGCGGCAGACAGTGTTCTCTACTTATCCCTATTTGCGGGATACAGCGTGAAGCTAAAAAAAAATATATTCATATTACAAAATATTAAATAATATTTATAAATAAATCCAAACAATTTGACTAAAAACTCTAATATCTAGTTCAGTAAACATTTAGTGGAAACCATCACAAAAACTAAATATTAACCTCGCATGAAATTAATTTGAACGAGCAAATGTTAATAACTCGAACTATATACTAAAGTCATAATATCAACAAAAGTACTCATAAAATGATTTCATATAGAAATATATTAAATTAGTTCTAGCGAACCAAATTCTACCTGGTTTAACTATATTATAAACTAGCCCGCTTGCGGCTTCGCCAGCTGTATTCAATACACATTATCTCAAATTTGTCTGAAAAATGGAGAACAGAATGTTTCAATCCTAGGTTTTCTCAGCCTATTCTTTTATATGGAGAAGCAAAGAAGTTGATATTATGATACAAAAATTCAAATTATGAGATATTTAGTCTTAAATTTCTTATTATTTTCCTTATATAGTAAATAAGACATAACGTTAAAAAAAATACTAAAACGCTCGTAGCTTATAGCTTAAGGCGTCTAGGAGCTTTTCACGCGGCGCTTGTCACGTTAGTAGAACAGAAACAGTTTCATCGTCACACTACTACACTACTGTCACACTGGCTACTTGCTGTCACGTTATACGTGACTTGTATGAATTTTCTGCTTTATTTTTATTCTTTGTATGGAAATATGAATATTTTGTAATTTTTTAAATACATAATTATTATTTGCAATGAGGAGTTTTAGAGGAATTTCTTTGTATTTAAATATAATATGAACGGAGAAGGAGAAGGAAGGAGTTGGGAAGGAACTAGTGTTCCTAGGTTCCCTCTGTCTAACCTGCTATGTGCATGAAGAATGAGTGAAGTTAAAAAAGTTGCTAATATTTTGTATACTAGTAACCAACCTACGAATTGCAAGTATATGTATTTGGAGCTTAACAGAGTGACGAACTTCGGAGAGAAGTAACTTTGATAAGCAGCGCCAAGTTAAATCCGCTTTTCCTTTGGTACACGGACAGATTATAAACTTTATTTTATCATCTTTGTATGAGTTTTAAGTTTTTGCTTTGAAAATAAACATTTATATGGATATATGTTTGTAAAGTTAGAGAAAATAATAACAAATACAGCTTTTTTTATTATAGTAGTTATCTTTTTTATTTTTTATATATATTATATAATTGAGTAAAAAATATTTAAAAAACTACGAAAACAAAATATATTGGGGAACAGAGTGTCTTAACACTAGGCTATCTCTGCCTTTTATGCGATAAACCGAGAAGCTAAAAAAAATAATAATTATAACTAAATAATAGTGTTTAATACAAAATGTCTAATTTCTAAATGAATGATCATTTTCAAACGCAGAAATTTCATTCAGTATTGTTAAATTATAGAATTTAACGTGCAACCTGGCTTGCAAATGAGCACCACTTTGTTGTCAGACTTCTATTATTAATTGTACGATTGTAATTAATTGTGCATGCATTTTGTAATTTAATTTAATATTTAGTAAATTTATATGAGAACAGTAGCGTAGTCCATCCTGGCTGTTTCTGTAAAAAAAAAAAGAGAAATGTAGTATTATATTCGTTTGTGGCTGTCGTGGCCTGATAGCACAGGAGTGTGATAAATGTGACGGTTGTGAGTTCGATTCCCGCTCGAAGGAATGGAATATTTACTATTTTCATTTTCCTCGTTCTGGTAACCAAAGCAAAGCGCGGCGTTTACTTCCGCCACTGTTCAGTGGCTAGAAAATTCGCCTCCTAGGTGTTTGGACACTTTGTTTCTCACTTTAAATAATTATACGTATAGCAATTTATAATAATTGTTATTATTATTATTAATAATAATTGTTTTAATTATACTATTTTATAGTACTAGATTTGCCAATCTCTTTATACAGGATATGGTGAAAACATTTTGGAATTGAAGCAAAAAAAAATAAAGATCACTCTATTCTACAGTTTCTACGCACCAGAGGTACGAAAGTAAAAAAAAATAATCTTTTTGAAACATCAGCATATCAATTTCGATAGGGGAACTGACAACCAGTACCTATAAATATTCTATAGAATAACCTATGAAGGTAATTATGCATCAACACGTTTGATTTAATATGTCCAAGCATTACGGACGGTCAGGTCGACTGTAGTCTGTTATCAAATATTATTTTTTTATTGAAAGTTTAGTTTGTAAAATTGGTTGAAATGCTATTCGTAATTTCACGAATGTGATTCTAGAAATTCTAATTGATATATAACTTTTTTCTCTAATACTATATTCATTTGTTATAGTATAGTATTTAGTTTGTCTTCTTACCTCTAGGCCCCTGCCCTTATAAAGACCTCGAAAAAGGTATAAGGGTATAACTTATATAAAGAAAGGTTCCTTTACAATTACTACAATTACTCACTTTACAGTTGGGCAATAATTTTTAAATAATAATATGCCAAACACTTTTTTTACCAGGATGTGTTTAGGAAGTGTTAAGGAATCTGATATTAGATAAATTACGTGACGGAATTCAACGACGTGGTATATCTATTAGATTGGTAAAAAAAAGAAAATAATTTTTAAATATTCATTCCCCTAAGTGGAAATCGAACCTACAACCGTCGCGTTTAGAGTCAGACGCGATGTCCTGCGCGCTGTACGCCGACGGCCTCAAATTGTAAAATTATTATAAAATATTCTTATAAAAAAATAATTTCCTAACATAAAATAAGTTTATTGGTCCTATCCATTTCATGAAATTCTAAACAATCAATTAAAACCTAAAAATACAACTGTTACAATAATTAAAAGTAACTGTAGATAAAATAAAATTGGCATTTATGTACTTTGTTAAGACTTCATAATTCCTCATAATTATTTGAGTAAAAGCTCTTTCCTCTATAAATGGAAGTGTCTCTAAAGTAAGAAGTTTGTTCTAAGAATGATAGATAGATCTGTCATTAATATCAATAAACAATTTCCTATATAAGATTAAGTTATAATAAGCTTTCTAGGTTTTGTATTAAATTTAGGATATATAAACTGTTAGGTATATGAAGAAAAAGGAGTATTATCTCAATGTGATAAGATAAAATGTGGTGTAGAGGTCCGTCACTAATTTGTTTAGTATTGTTTATATACTAAGGAAAGTTATTTTCTTGATTATAAAAGAATTTTCTTTTATTATTTTCAGCTTCACGCTGTATTCTGATATAGTAAGGTAGCTAGAGCGAAGCTAGTGTTAAGACACTCTGTCCTCCATTTTCCGCCACATTTTCCAAGCATTGTGTGTTGAGTGGCCTTACTCAACTCAACAGAGGGAGAAAATTAAAATATTAAATACTTAATTTTCTCATGTACAAATCGAATCCACTACTTGTCGCGTTACAAGCGTGTTCCCCTCCTAACGACTGGCCTAAGAATAAGAACTTTCTTTACTTAAAATACCTAATTACATTACGTGAGTTACAAGGAAACTTGGTGTAGTTTAAAGTGGTCCAACCATGGTTGTGGTTACTAATATGGTGACAGGATGAAAAAAAATTACCATGAAATTTCTCTGGTTCTCCTAGTTACTAAGTAAGTCTGGCGTCATCTATATATATAAAATCGAAAGGTCACTCACTCATCACGAAATCTCAGAAACTACATGTGCTAGGAATCTCAAATTTTGCATAGGAGTTACTTATAGGATGTAGGTGCTCGCTAAGACGGGAATTTGCAATATTCGACTTCTAAGGGGTTGTTTTTGGGGTCGAAAGTTTGTATGAAACTTCGTTACTGCAAATGCTAGGAGTCTCAAATTTTGCATAGACGTCACTAGGACGTAGTCATGGAGACAGAAATTAATAATAACATAGTTCACGCGGGTGTAACCGCGAGCGGGCCGCTAGTATTATATATAGCAAGTTCTTGTTATCTACATCGTGAATGATAAATTAATTATTATTGGCTTAAAAAAAAAATACCCAATTACAAAAAGAAAACAACCTTTTATTAAAGTTTGTTTGGCAATATCTAAAGAATTTTCTAAATAGTTTTCACAAACCGCACAATTCCAAGTTGGCAGGCGAGCAGCGCGTTTTACTAATGAAAAATATCACGAACGTCGATTACAAACAATACTGTTTCTTTATAGCAGTATCTAGAATAAAAAGAATTAAAACTAAATATCAAACTGTTTGTAACTAGGCCGTCGTGGGTTCGATCGCAACCGTTATGGGTTCGATCCCCTCGAGGAAGTGAAATATTTATTTACGTTTTTCATTCCATTCCCATTTCTTCGGTGTGGTGTCGAGGCAAACCGCGGCGTTGAGTTTCGCCAGTCAGCACGCAATGCCTCCAGGATTCGGCGGAAAATGAGGAACGGAGTGTTTTAACACGAGGTTCCCACTGCCTATCCTGCTATGTGCAGGATACAGCGTGTAGCTAATTTATTAAAAGTTTATATGAAAGTTTAGTACTAAACGGAGTTAGATGAAATTTTCTAATAATATAGTGTTTCGAATTGAAAAACTCTTTTTGTGTTGTTCAGACCATTAATCAAAAGAGTTTTCCGCCTGTTGCTTTACCTTTTCTTGTTATTTTTGGGATTACGTGATATTTTTTGGAATGGTTTTAGTTTCATTAAGAGGGCTGACAAGAGTCCTACCAAAAGTTATATTCGATGTTCACTTCATCGAACCTCTTGTCTATATTAATTTTCAAATCATGTGCACTAAGTAATTCTTCGCAGCTGGTCGACTTGCATTTAGAATGAAGGAGCAAACCTAGATTAGAATCTTAGCGAATACCGCACCAGAATATTGTGGGAAATTTACCCTGCAGTGTACGGATAGAATAAAAAATAACAAATTTCATGTGTTTAATGTTTTTTTTATATATTCAGAAAGTATTTAGCCTCTTACCTTCATTATTTTATATATAACTTAACTTCCTTACAGTTCTGTTGTCTATACGTACCTCTTTCGCCTCGTCATCAAGAACGTATATAACATTTTCTGATCCATTTTCTTTATACTACCATTATTATGCTGACCCTACATTTATGAATATAGATTTGAAGTGGACGTTGCAGCCAGTAATTGCATGCGGTCTCGTTTCCTTATCGATGTAAATGGAATGTTTCATCTTTGAATGATAATTGATTGAACTTACTTCAGGATATATATGTACCTATTATTTTTAGGCATTTTATTTCTTAATTTTTTTTTGAACAAGTGAAAATTTTCTAATAGAAATGTGAATATGTAATTTACTCTTAACTAAAGAGCAATACCAATTATACCAATTATATCTAAAACATCATACATTTTTACAGAAAATAAAGGATAGACTATCGATAAACTAATACTCTCTGCCTAGTATATCTATAACTAGCGGCCCGCTCGCGGTTTCACCCGCGTGAACTATGTTATTATTAATTTCTGTCTCCATGGCTACGTCCTAGTGACGTCTATGCAAAATTTGAGACTCCTAGCATTTGTAGTAACGAAGTTTCATACAAACTTTCGACCCCAAAAACAACCCCTTACAAGTCGAATATTGCAAATTCCCGTCTTAGCGAGCACCAACGTCCTATAAATATCTCCTATGCAAAATTTGAGATTCCTAGCACATGTAGTTTCTGAGATTTCGTGATGAGTGAGTGACCTTTCGATTTTATATATATAGAAGATTAAAAACAACAAACCACTAATAAAGAGATCGCTTAGAGCAAAACCTAATGTAATATACATTCGTCGTATAAAAGGGAAATAAATTGTAACGTTTTATCATTGCGGTGGAACGTTTGTGCGGAACTCACAATTACGTTAACGACTCCAGCAACAAGAGTGCAATGAAAACTTTACTTCAATTACTAGTCTCGACTCGACTGTAAATTTTCAAAATTCAGTGCTTAAACTAGTACCACAGAACTGAGTAATTTGCGGGTGGTTTGGTTTTGGCTATAAGGGAGAATTCGAACTATAAAGTGCTAGCCACGAGTCATTCTCAGGCCAATCTCAATATGTTAAAAATATTCTTATATATATATATATAGTTTTTTATGGAAAGGATATGTCATACGAGCGTGTCAGAATTTATTTATTTCTATAATAAAAATATATCAATAATAACATATAATATATAATATTTATAAAAATATAAAGTATTAAATAAATTATTATATAAAAATAATGTATCACTTGTTAGAATTTATTAATTTCTATAATAAAAATATATCAAAAATAATATAAAATCTATAATATAAAATATTTGTAAAAATATATAATATTTAAGTGTTTAATAATTTATAATGTATAAAAATAATCTATTACTGAAAAGTCATTTAAATTCTTATAACTGCTTTATATGGACGGGATAAGAGAAACAAATAATAAATTCAAAATAATATTTATTCAAATAGACTTTTATTATAAGCACTTTGAATTGTGGAATGAACATATGAACAAAAAGCTACTACCGGTTCGGAAAGCAGTTCTGCCGAGAAGAACCGGCAAGAAACTCAACAGTTGCTCTTTTCAAAATCAATGGTACAATTTATTACATTAACTAATAGCTATCGTCTATTACATTTAATAGACATTAATTCCATACATGTTTGTCCTCTAAATATTCTTGAATATATACCAATTTCATAATTCATAAACTAATTTATTATGTTTCCTAATTTATTATATTTCCCTTATTTAATAAATTCAGTAAATACATCATTATATATTTGATAATTAAATAAATAATAGAAATATTAAATAAAAGCACAAGATAATTTATGTTCAGTTAAATAATAGAAATAATAAGCAAAAGCACAATAATTTATCTGTAAATAGTCATTTTAAAAAAAGAATCAATAGAAAGCAGCACTTACGTCTGTTCAGTCCGGCAGCTCGTCACAGGATGTCTTTACAAAGCACTGCACTTCGATTTATAAACTACCGACCTATGATGGTGGGGAACCACCATCATAAATTTAGTCAAAATACTTCTAATAAATTGTATTATTTTAAGATACTATCAAATTCATATTTTTTTTATTTTAGTATTATAATATTCTTAACGATAAAATTTAGAATAATGCAATAAATGTATAATTTTAAGATACTATCACGGCCATACTGACAGTACTTCGCTCCTCGAAGTACAAAACTTAATATTAAAACATAACAAAATAAGTAATATAATACAGTAAGTGATATAATACAGTAAGTGATATAATACAGTAAGTAAAATAACACGGTAAGTAAAATAACACAGTAAGTAAAATAACACAGTAAGTAAAATAACACAGTAAGTAAAATAACACAGTAAGTAAAATAACACAGTAAGTAAAATAACACAGTAAGTAACATAATATAGTAGGTAACATAATATAATAGGTAACATAACATAGTTAGTAATACATAGTTAATTGCTTTTACAGTTAATTGCTTTTACAGTTAATTGCTTTTACAGTTAATTGCTTTTACAGTTAATTGCTTTTACAGTTAATTGCTTTTACAGTTAATTGCTTTTACAGTTAATTGCTTTTACAGTTAATTGCTTTTACAGTTAATTGGTTTTACATATTAAATCTATACAATAATTCTTAAACATAACTTACTACTATTAACAATTCTTAAACATTAATCGCTGCCGCCAGACCTCTCACATTAGGTTGACAAGACAACGAACAACTCGCAACTGTTCTATCTCTCACATTAGATGAACATGTTAGCGATCCTCTTATTGTCATACCTCTCACATTAGGTTGACATAACTCGCAACTGTTCTATCTCTCACATTAGATGAACATGTTAGCGATACTCTTTTCTTACTATCTCACCTCTCACATTAGGTAGATAAGTTAAGAAATCACTCTTGCTGTTGCCCCATCTCTCACATTAGATGGACAATCTAGCAATATCCTCGTGTCCATCTTTCACATTAGATGAACAAATACCATAAGATTAATAAGCAAATTAGGAAGCAATTAACACATATTACAAATAACAAAAATATTAATGAAAAGAAAACACTTAAAACATTTTCACAGTAAATTAGTAATATCATAAAAGACAACATTAACAAAAGGAAATTAACATAAAACATTATATTCACAATAAATAACAAATATAACAGACAACATTAATAAATAGGAACTAACATATAAAACATTATATTCTCAATAAATAACAAATATCATAATAGACAACATTAATAAATAAAAACTAATATAAAACAGTATATTCACAATAAATAACATAACAGACAACATTAATAAATAGAAAGTAACATATACAACATTATATTCACAATAAATAACAAATATAACAGACAATAAAAGAAAACGACTACCTAAGGACTTTAAATTTTAATGGACCCTTAATTTTGTAACTCAGTTTATCACGACGTCTATGGTCTTGGTTTACATAAATTAAATTGCCTGGTAGCTAGCTCGCGATCGGCTCTTAAATCAATACTGGACCCTAAGATACTAACATCGTTTAAACGAACTTGTATACAGTTTGTAGCACAGTATGTTGGTATTTAGACCTTTAAGTAAGTAAATCGGAGCAAAACCCATTGATTTTTGGACAGTGATATTAATAGACTCTTGGACCTTCCACAAACCGCTTGGCCAGTCTGACTAACCATTACAGGTAGTATTCGACAAATTGATAAGTGTCGCAACATACCGCTCTACCTGACCATTTCCTGTTGGGTACCGGTCGATATAATATGATGCTCAACTTGTAATTCCGTTAACAGTGATCAACTTAGAGAGAACTAAAGTTAGTGCCTCTATCCGTTATTTCTTAACAAATAGAAATATTCTCCGAGACCAGAATTGTTCACGAAGCTTATGTAAAAGCTTCTCAAATCCTACATGACAATTGTTGTCATGATAAAGTTGAAAAAGACTAAATTTAGATCCTTTGGTACATACAATTTGGCTCACTAGATTTAATTTTATAAAACAATAAATGGTTCGCTAAGAGATATTTTTTATCAAGGGCACCTTGAGTCAGCTTGACTAAATGCTGAATTTCTGGATTATTTTGTTGATCAATTTCTAACCAAGATGATGATTCAGTAATTAAATTATCATTTAAGAATTCAGTAGTTACTGGAAAGCAGAGAATTTTAAAGATGAAAATATTACTTGGGGTATTTTGATGGGTAATTTTAGCAAAGATTAACTGAAACAGGAGTCCCAACAGGGTTGCGACTAAGGAAATCAACGTGTCCAATATTTTTTTTTGCCCTTTTATATACAATATTAAATTCAAAATCCTGCATAAAGGTCTAATAACGGGCTACACGAGGAGATAAAATTTCAATCTGTACCGATTTAAAATTTGATATCTAAAAGGTATATCCTAAATTGTTTTAAAAGGTTATAAATAGCTAAAGTTTCTAGGTCATACGAACAATCTAATCTAGATTAGATCTAGAAAATCTAGATTCTGTAAGAAATGTTCTTTTACTAAAATAAGCTATAACTGATTTCACATTACCTACTATTTTCACTAAACCTGCTGCATAGCCTATTGAACTAGCGTCAGTTTAAAGCTCTGCAAGTAGGTAATTTTAGGTCAAATACAGTTAACAGGTTTAGATTGTCCTGTTCAGGCTCCCGATTGAATTTGAAATTATTATTTTTTTTAGTTAAATTCTTGAGACTTAACTAAGCAACTAAAATAACTAACCAACCCAAGAAACTGGCGCACCTGCTTGACATTTTGTGCTGGAAAATTGACCTTTGCTTCACTAGGTCTTACACCTTATGATATGTGTCCTCCGAGATATTCAATATTGTCAACAAAGAAAAAAAAATACATACAACAATAAAAAGAAATACATTTCGCCAAATTAATAGAAAACCCTGCAGAACAAAGAGCATCAACTGTTTTTTTTTCTAAATAGTCTAGTCCTTCGTCGATTGTGGAAAAATGGGATACTGATGTCATCAATGTATACTAAAATATTTTTTTAAGTATTGTCCTTTGCTTTTGTCCTTTCTTTGCCTTTTGTGATAGATCTTTGATGTTAGATCAGATAACTCTTGTTACCGAATTATTCAAATTCGCCTATATTTTCGATAGGTTTTCCAATTAAACGACAACAAGTTGAGTCCGAGTTGTATTAAATTTCTACCTATAAGGAGGTCATACTGAAAATCAATATCTCCAACTTCATGTATATCGAGTTCTAAATTCACATTATTAAACTTAACACGAAACGGTAATTATTGTAAATACATGTAAATTAATAATCCCTATTCCTTTTAAATATAAGGATAAAGGAATTAGGCGACACCCCAGTCTCTTGGCTACCGATTCTTTTTTTTTTAAGTCACAATTTGCCCAGGTATCTATCAGGGAATTAAGTAATAAACCATTAATAGAAACTGGTGTGAGGCATAATTCAGTTTTCCTAAAATAAATACCAACAACAAAAATATATATATATATTTCCAACATTGAACTGTATATGTCCAATTTGGTTACAAAAAAAAAATAATTTTCTATCCATGACAAACTTATTGCCATTTTGTCATCAACATCACTTATGCCTCCACAGTTCAAGGTCCATTAGTGTAAAGGTTACTTTAGTGTTGCGTAGGCGGCAATAATGTCTGGACGCAGATTATCCCAAGATCTGCCTTCCGAAGGCTCCCATGACTCAAATCAAAGTAAATCAGAGCCCTTAAGGGCCTTACCGGCTTTAGCTGCTGTTTGAATATTGCTCCAGTTAATTCTTTAGCGAGGACCTCCACACTGTTGCACTAGCTGGCGGCTCCGTAGTCGTTGTGTTCAGGGTCAAACATTGGTATTGCGATGTCATCATTCTTTTGATGGGTAGCGGTAACGACATCACGGAGAAGACCACTTATTGCTTCAGCATCCATTCTGAAACTTGTACAAATAGGTGTTAACAATTATGGCTATACGATCCCACTTCTGATGTCAGAATTTATTTATTTCTATAATAAAAATATATCAATAATAACATATAATATATAATATTTATAAAAATATAAAGTATTAAATAAATTATTATATAAAAATAATGTATCACTTGTTAGAATTTATTAATTTCTATAATAAAAATATATCAAAAATAATATAAAATCTATAATATAAAATATTTGTAAAAATATATAATATTTAAGTGTTTAATAATTTATAATGTATAAAAATAATCTATTACTGAAAAGTCATTTAAATTCTTATAACTGCTTTATATGGACGGGATAAGAGAAACAAATAATAAATTCAAAATAATATTTATTCAAATAGACTTTTATTATAAGCACTTTGAATTGTGGAATGAACATATGAACAAAAAGCTACTACCGGTTCGGAAAGCAGTTCTGCCGAGAAGAACCGGCAAGAAACTCAACAGTTGCTCTTTTCAAAATCAATGGTACAATTTATTACATTAACTAATAGCTATCGTCTATTACATTTAATAGACATTAATTCCATACATGTTTGTCCTCTAAATATTCTTGAATATATACCAATTTCATAATTCATAAACTAATTTATTATGTTTCCTAATTTATTATATTTCCCTTATTTAATAAATTCAGTAAATACATCATTATATATTTGATAATTAAATAAATAATAGAAATATTAAATAAAAGCACAAGATAATTTATGTTCAGTTAAATAATAGAAATAATAAGCAAAAGCACAATAATTTATCTGTAAATAGTCATTTTAAAAAAAGAATCAATAGAAAGCAGCACTTACGTCTGTTCAGTCCGGCAGCTCGTCACAGGATGTCTTTACAAAGCACTGCACTTCGATTTATAAACTACCGACCTATGATGGTGGGGAACCACCATCATAAATTTAGTCAAAATACTTCTAATAAATTGTATTATTTTAAGATACTATCAAATTCATATTTTTTTTATTTTAGTATTATAATATTCTTAACGATAAAATTTAGAATAATGCAATAAATGTATAATTTTAAGATACTATCAAGCGCATGGATCGCCTGATGGTAAGTGCTGCTACTCAAGACCCCGTGTAACTCCAGAGGAGCTACAGGTGCGTTGTCTGTCTTTAAAGTAGATGCGCTTTTTAAATATAAGAGGAAATACACATAAACTTAACTTAAAAAAACAAAGCATTTTTATTTTAAAAGCTTTTTATATAGAACTAATTCAATGAAACAAGTTAGGAATAAAATATATTCTTTTAGAGTACTGTTATTGTTTGTATGAAATTAAGTCTTGTTAGTACATTTGTAGAGGAAATTTAAAAACATTATACCACAGTCAGTCTCTTACATGTGCAACGAACTCTGTTTGAGAGGACACCTTTTATCCTGAAAGTAACTTCATTTTGCAAAGTGTTAAATGAAAATTAATGGATAAGCTGAAACGATTTTTGGTTTTTTTTTATTTATTTTTTTATTTTAAACACCGGTACAACGCAACGATTGTAAGTTTCATTCCTATTCGAGGGTAACATGCTATTTATGTTACAAGTTCTTCACTCTCCTAATAAGACAAAATGCAGCGTTAAGTTCCGCCATTAAACACATAATATCTCAAAAATAATATCGTAACACTAGGTTCCTTCTCAGTTTACCCTGCTACATGCGGGTTACTTTTTCTTAATAAAAAATATTAGAATAGTCTCTTTTTACATTGCTTATTCGTATAATAAAACAGGTTCCACAAAAGTGTGTGAACTATGTCGCTTATATTTTTCTAGTTGGACTCGACTCTTTGCCCTACTTGACTCCTCAGTGAGTCAGAAGCAGTTCATTGCTACGTTTGACACATTCTAACTAGATTTTATGGGAAAGAAACTCCTTCAAAAAATACTTTTGTGATTAAGCGTGTTACCTTATTAAGGAAATGTTAAAATTTTATGATTTAATAGTATGAGTTTAAAAAGAGTAATTTTTTAGTTTATTTGTTTTTTTTTTTTTGTGGCTTAGTTAATTGGATTTTATTTGGATGGTAGTGTAATTGGTATATGTCTAAATATTTATGCAGTAGAGTGGAAGGCAGAGGATACCTAGTTATTATTGTCAATGGACTATCGACTGGGAATGCCAAAAAACTATATTGTAAGGATTTACATAGATTAAAAATATTGTTTTTTTTGTTTCCACGCACCACCAAATAATTGAGACATTAAGCTAACCCTAAGTCCTGGCACAGGGGACCAAACGTGTAATGTAAACGTGACAGGTTGTGATTTCGATTCATGGTAGGGATACAGCATGAAGTTAAAAATATAAAATAAATCAGCTTCACGCTGTATCCCGCACACAGCATGTTAGGCGGAGGGAACCTAGTGTTAATACACTCCGTTCCCCACTTTCTGCCGAATTCTGGAAGCATTGCTATAGTGTATGTGTTAAATGTATGAGAGTAGAAGGCCGATGCAAAATTAATGTAATATTTTTTCATTGGAGCTTTATAATAAGAATTTAAAAAAAACATTTTTTACTAGGATAGTTGTTTCCATAGCGAACGTGACAAAAATCATATGTTAGAATAAACTACGTGTAGGTCGTGTAGGTCTACCAAAATAATAAAAAAATGTCCATTGAATAAAAAATATCCTATATACAGGTATATACATACATAGCTAAGTATTATGTAATTGAAATTTAGGGTAGACGAGGGGAAGGTGAGACACTTTTTTTTATCTTTCAACGGAATTTAACGCCGCGCTTTAGCTTCTTACCAGAGCGAATAATTATTTCAATTTAATTTCATTTGAACAAACTTTATCACTAACTCATATCCAAAATATTAAAAAGGCGAAAAAATATTTATATACCACAATAACACATAAGTCTCGATTCCAGAGATCCTCGTCACGTCGAGTAGAATCTCATTGCGTGAAGAACTATCGACGTCAATAAAGCCTTTGATGTCGGAACAAAGGATAGTATTGAAAGATATTCTCTTTTGTCGCCGGAACCGGAAATGTCGAATAAAGTGTGTATATCAATAAATTGGGGGAGGATCTGACCGAAGATGCGATGGTTGTGAGTTCGATTCTCATTTGCGTAAATTGTTTAACTGTTCTCTTCTATTCTTTTACTATGGCATTCTGAGCTTGAAGGTTGAACACAAAATGGAGAACACACGAAAGAGGTTCTAGGTGAAAGAAGAGATTATTCCCTGACCCTGATCTTAGCCAGATGAACAGGCGTACATGCATGGCCAAAACGACAAATGCAAATTACCAAAAAAATAAGTAAAATTAAATAAGAAAATAGCATAGTGCCTGAGAAACTTTTATACCTTACATAAATAAAGAACAGCTGTAGTGTTATAGTTTATTCAAATTTAAATTGTACTCACAGGCCGTTATAAATATTTAGTATTCTTCAACACTTTTGCTCTGGAAGGATTTACAGTGGAAAGTTTTCCATTACTTATGTATATTATGGTAAATAATACTCATTTTAATTGCAATGGAAAGATACAAACCCTTTCTCGATTCTATTAAATTTTGTTTCGTTCTTCTGCATAAACTTGTGAGGATGAGGAAGTTTCCTGATATTGATATTATTAATTTCAACTTAATCGATGCCAGTCCTAAATTATATTTATTTAAATTAATATTTTCAATTTCTTTGCTCTAGTGTCGAGGCAAAGCGTGGCGTTGAGTTCGGCCACTCAACACGCAATGCCTACAGAATTGACGGAGTGCCTTAACTCTAGGTTCCCTCTGCCTACCCTACTGTGCGCGGGAAACAGCGTGAAGCTGAGTTTTTTGTAAGTACTTTACTTTAAGTACGTACGTTTTTTGTAGTACGTACGTTTTTTTGAGTAAGTACTAAAGTCAAATTACTTAAATGTTATATTATTCTAAAAACAATTAATTGAAACGATGAAGGTTATATTTACGAATTCAATAGTGTTGTAGACTGCCTTCTATAATAGAATAGAAATATTTTCAACTGATCCACCTAAATCATTCATGCTTAACCTTTAAGTATGGACGTCGGGTCTGACAGACCAGACAGTTCTACGAATTCTACAAATCGGCCACTTCTCGGTGACCTCCGCCACTGAGTCGCTCAGTACCTTTCGTGTTAATGACAAAATGAATGTAGATAGCAGTGGTTGTGCTTCTGGGTTCAAAACACGTGAGTATTTAACTTTCTAAACGGGGCCTGGGTCTGTCAGACCCGACGTCCATGTTTCCCATACATTAATGATTTCAAAACGCCATATATTTTTATAATATTACAAAATATACTTTAATATTTTAATTGTATTATTTGTATTCAAATGTTTTTATTGTTTTATATCATATATTATTTGGCATTGTTTGTTATATATTTTAGTAATATAAATATTATTTACCTAAAAAAGATTCAATTTTTTTAGTTTTTATGATAAAATGGAAAAAAAAGATCGACCTAGCACGTCAGGGACAAAAATATCGGTACTTTATAATCAACATCAAACAAAAGAATTGGACGACGACATTTTATAAAGAAAATAGCACTTTATCAAATAAAAAAACTCATTTCGTATACTAAACTACTCTAAGAATTGAGAATGACTTTGACTCGCGTTTCGCGATCTGATCTATCATTTATTGAACATAAAGCTAAAAAAATAGTTTTGGGATCTTGAAAAACATGTACACTTTGCCCCCAAAAGATATATAGAAACACAACACATACTTATGTTGACTGCAATCGTCCTGTTTGCCGACAATGTTGAAAGCCATTGTGTATCGATGTTTAATAATACCTTATCTTGAGGTGTTGTCAAAATTTTTATTTTATAACATAACATGTAATTTCTTTATTTTTTTTATTTGTTAGACTTTATATTTTGTTAAAAAAATATTTATTTTATTACCTGTCTTTTTTTTATAGTATTATTTTCTTAAGAATCATCCCATGTGGCCAAAGACTGAAATTGTGACTTTAAGTTACTTAAATCGTTGTGATGCGTAAACTTTAATAAAAAGCGATTTTATTTATATTGATTTTGCTTGATTTGAGGCTATTCATGTAAACTAAAACATAAAATTGTTTTCTTCCTTTAAAAAACAGCCGGAATATGACCAATAGACCACTGGTCTGACAGACCCGACGTCCATATGTATGTTATAAAAAAATCACGTCCATAGTTAAAGGTTAACAAATAATTGGATTAAAGTTGGCAAAGCCTCATCGATTTCAATTCTATTAGAGGTAATCTGTTTAATAAATACGACTTTGAAAGCTGATCCTCTAAGTCTAAGCAGTGGGCACTGTACAAAGGTGAACTTTAATAATTTTGATAAATTAGGATTTTATTTACGGAACGAATAATTTTTATTTTCTTTGAATAACGGAACTTAATGCGACGTTTTGTCTAACCAATGCGGGAACATGATGATGACACAACCGTTACTCTTACAAAAAAAACGATGATTATGTTCTTTTATTTTAACCGGCTTTTTATTAAAGAAATTTGGACAACCCTATATCTATTTGTTATATGGGTCATAATCAGAAAAGTGGACATTTTCGAATTCGTAACGTAACTGATAAGTAACAATACTGATAATGTTTGTTACGAAACTGATGACATAAGGCATTATACACAACAAAATAATGATATTATATGAATAAAACTATTGTTTTTTTTTATTTAATGAGACACAGATCAAAATTTTAAAGATACAATCGTTGAATTAACAGATTATAAATGTAAGAAGAAAACATAACAAAGTGACAATATTAAAAATATAATAATGCTAGTTCGTAACGTAATTAACTTATATTTCTAGTTAGAGATCACAAAGTTAATGATAAAATTAAATTCACTTTAAAATATATCAAAATTTGAGTCGTTATCACGGGAGTTAAGTTTAATTCTTTGTAAGTGTTTATTCCGCATATCTTCATATTTAATAGGATTGGTCTTTTTAAGACGTTTTCTATATCTTTTATGTGTTTGAGCATTTGACATAGGAGCCATGACGCTTACTGAAAATACAAAAATATTTATCAAAAAATAATAATCACAAAATCACAACTAATTTCAGGAAGAATAAAATAATATTTATAACTAAATCGGTTCAGCTGTTTCTGAGATTAGCGTGCACAAACACATAGACAAACAAGCAAACAAGCAAAAAACTTAAAAATCATTATTTTTAGTTACTTTACGTTATGAAAAGTCACTAATAGTTTTTTTCATATGCCAGCAATTTTTTTTCTTATATACATATCTTCCATATACAAGCACCGGTTCGATACAATTTTATTATAAACATATATAAGAAAACATTGGTACCGTAATTGTGAACTAGGCTTCATATTTTCTCAGTTTCGTTACGTAACGAAATATAACGAAATTGAGAATGAAGTCTGAGAAATTCTAACCTTTTTAAATATTTGCTCATAAGCCACGTGTTGCATGTGCAAGCACTGAAGTTCTTTTTTGAGATTTTGTAAAAAGAAGCAAATAACATAAACAAGAAAACGAAATTATAGAATACTTACCAAAATAAAAGCCGTTTATAACCCTGAGATGTCATTTTACGCATTCCCTCTAAAACATTTGAACCCCTCAACTGCTGCGAGAACACTACTGGTTGTAGCTACGACAGCATTGACTTTTAGAATTATGGTGCCACAACAAAAAAATATATTAAACACCATCCAAAATAATTGCATTCATAATTTAATTGTACGTTATTAACCCTGAGTAACGAAAAGACAATATTTTGGGACAAATTTACTTAACTAATATATATTATTTATTAAATTATGTATCAATAAAAATAGTTCTATTTGATATTATGCATAAAGTAAAGTAATATAAACATATCTGAAATCAAATAAAACCATAAATATTCGTAACAAATCAATTCTTAAAAAGTAAAGTGGTGAATGGGACACGAAAAATTGTATGGAAGCATTTTGAAAGGTTTTTTGCAACTAACAAAAAATACTATTATTTGCCATAATACATTTAAAATATTACAAAAATCTTTAAGTTAATAAATAAATTTATCGTAAATGGCAAAATATTTAAATTATCTTTAAAATTGTATTTTTAAAACGCTTTCAAAGTAGCGGGACAAGAAAAGACACAAAATGTACACTTTTTCTGATTATGACCCATATATTATTTGTATTATGTTTGGGCTCATAGCAAATACGTGAAAGTCCTTTTGATTACTATCTCGCAAATTAATTAAAATTAACCGATTGGATATCGAATAATTTTAGATTGAAAATGTTTGATTAATTTTAAAGAGGCAGAAGCGAGCGATTATAAACGCCGCAGGGTGTGGGTTCGACTCTCACTCGGGAAAAAGGAATATTCACACTCATGGAGAATATCTATTAAATAAAAAATAGAACTATCGCATACATTTGGTGTTATTATAGTTTAGCCAAAAAATATATAAAAAATTAAATGTTTGACATCGTATATACCAACATACAAAAACACACATATTATCTATATGTATTTTTCACAAAGACGAATATTGTCAAATTCCAGTTTTTAAAATTTAATCTTCTTTGGAATTCTTTTATTCGTTTGCTCATGTATTTGAGACTTTTCAATATGCCTGTTTAACATGACCTTTAGGGCTATAACAGACGTTTGCCAAGAGACGAGGTGTAACCTGTTTTTTTTTGAATATATAATTCACTAGCTTCCGCACGTAACTTCGTTTACTTGAATTAGAATTTAAACTTTAAACTTCTCTTACTTACTTACATATATGCCAAATTTCAGGGTTCTACGCCGCGCTGTTCCAGCTGTGTGTTGTTTGTCTTTCATTAGGTAACTGTGAGAGTTTTATATAATACACAAATTGTTTAAAAATATATTTCTTTATATAATTAATATAGGGATCCGCCTTCAGCTACGAATTCCGCAGATATTTTGAAGGCTTTTGGCTTAAATAAAAGGAAAGAAGCTACAACTTAAGATACTTGAAGAAAAAATCCCCTGTCAAGCATTCATTCTCTCACATATTTGTATGGAGACCGGCGGTCGCTTTATGTGTGCTGACAAACCCTTGACATCACACCCCTAACTCGAAACATGTTTGGGTAATAAATAAATATTAACAACCCTTATGTAGAGTACATGATTTGCTAGTTACTTAAAATATAGGTGATTCCGTTCTTGTGTAATATTATTTTTGGATAAATAAAATTTGGCTTAGAAAAAAAAGCAATTGAATGAAATGTATATTTTATTATTGGACTGTTGTTCGTTAAGGTTTTTTTAAAGGAGAAACTAGTTAAAATATTGCTTGTGATATAATTCAGATCTTTTGCTTAATTATAGTATTTATTAAATTTTGTTATACTATATTTTAAACAGTAAAAAAAAACATTTCTAGGAAGTTGAGAGGGAGCTCGGTCAGTAGAGGCGAGGTAAGGGGTCTCTCAAGCCAAGACTTGTGTCGTAAATACCAAGCACTGCTCTGAGCTTCTAAAGCCTGCACGCGATAGGCATTCCCACGATGAATCCAGTCTCTGCTGCTAAATGAGCTGAATTAAGCATTCCATATGCTTAACCTCTTCTTTTCTCCTTATTTTAAAGACATGCTTCTCTATTATCAAAGTATAGTTTAATAACGCATTAAGATCAAAGATAACCAGTATTATCTTTTGGAGATATCTTTTATAATGATATTTAAGATTTTTTTGATAAAAAAGATGAAAACCAGTAGTAGTGGTAGCCCCAGTCATTTTAGTCTCAAGTAGCAGTTCGTCCATCGTGCATCGTCCGCTGAGTGTGTGTTTCGGGGACTGAAGGACACTCGACTCTTTGTTTGGCTTCCTCTTCTATAAAGTTGACCACTGAAAGAAAGATTATGTAAAATATACGAATACTAGCGGACGCGCGCAGCTTCGCTTGCGTATTTAAGGGTGATTTCTAATAACCCATGAAACATGTGTTCAATGAAATATTTTTAAGAGTCTAAATTTTAAATTTTATAACAATCAGTGGCGATTTAAAGATTTTTCCATACAAACTTTCAACCCTTTATTTGCACCCTTAGGGTGTGAATTCTAGAAAACCATGAAACATATGTTCAATTAAATATTTTTAAGAGTCTAAATATCAAATTTTATAAAAATTGGTGACGATTTAAAAAAAACCTATACAAACTTTCAACCCCTTATTTGCACCCTTTGGGGGAGAATTCTAGAAAACAATGAAACACGTGTTCAATCAAATACTTTTAAAAATCTAAATTTCAAATTTTATAAAAATCGGTGCCGATTTAAATTTTTTTCCATACAAACTTTGAACCCCTATTTCACTCCTTTAGGATTAAAAGTTTTCAAAATCCCTTCTTAATGGATGTCCAGATTACGAAAGTAAACTTTTGTCCAAATTTAACGATTCTACCATCAGTGGTTACGGCTCAGTCAGTGAGGACAAGTCCTTTTATATATATAGATTAAGCATATTTGTATATTTATTATAAGATTTGTATAAAAGTAAATATTTTGAAAATCAAAATCAAATCAAATCAGCTTCACGCTATATCCCGCACACTGCAGGATAGGCAGTGGGAACCTAGTGTTAAGACATTCCGTTTCCCACTTTCTGCTGAATTCTGACACCAGAGCGAAGAAATGGAATGGAATCAACGTAAATAAATATTTCGCTTCCTCGAGTGGGGATCGAACCCACTACCGTCGCGTTACTTATTAAGATTTTTTTGGTTTAATAAAATCTTAAGAGGATTTTAAAGCGAAAATAAGCAAGATGAGATGAGAGTAATGAGGTCTCGTCTCTACCACGAATATTATTAATTACGAAATACATAAATTAATTTATTGTTCAAACACTATTATTGGTTCGCTGAATTTCGAATAAGGCGATGTTTATTTGTAATTTACTATGTTTATTTGTTATTTACTACGACGTTTGTCATTAGTCTATTGAGTAATTGAAACTTCTCCTCTGTTTCTCTTATAGACAATTATAGCTTTAACGATTCACTTTTAATTTTATTGGTGTGGTTTGGGCATGGGGTGTTTCGGTTGACCTTCGGAAACACAGTATCTATGGTATTGGAGGAAGGCTACATAAAAAGCAAGGCGACAGAGTTATGTGGGGACCGCAGCGTTTGGCGCTCTCTTCTCTTTGGCTGCTCCATAAGGGATAAAGCCTGGAGCAAAGTAAATAGATTTCTTATATTCATACGCAAATATACATGTTTAAATATAAAAATATGTATGTATATTTAAAACCTCTTCCGCTATAGGATTTTCCAGATCAACTATGGCTTTATGACTACTAATCTAGCTTTAAAAACAGAGTGCGAAATTATTATTTTTCACATACAATACAAATATTTGGATCTTCACAACCTGTATTTCAATTTAAACTATTTTCTTGAAATTTACACTCAAAACTACCTCAACAAAGTTCATCCAATATCGCCTTATATTGGAAATACGACTTGTCGTTGAAAGTAGAAGCAGAAAAGAAACTTAGATATCACTACAGATACTCTATCTGCATCGTATTATAGAACATGCAACGTGATATTTATTTCAAAATAAAAAGTACATATAACTTTTATGGTTGTGGTTTCGATTCCCACTCGAGGAAAATTAAATGTCTAATATTTTCATTTCCTCGCTTTGATAATAAGGCAAAGCACGGTTTGACCACTCAACACGCAATGCTTACAGATTTCGGTGAAAAGTGGGGAACGTAAATTTTTATGGTAACGGAGTGACTTGTTACCAGAATGAGGAAAAAAATATATTGTAGAAGTTTTGCAAATCCTGTCCCATCATTGAGAAGGGTAGGGGATTACTAAGAAAGAATTTCACAAAATTCCAACAGGTATGGAAAAAATTGGATTCCATACAAACAAAATTTCGAGCAACGATTATATAAATACCTTTTTATAATACAAATGTAATATAACATTTTGAATGATTTCCAATAAGTCCAAGTTTAATTCAGTATAAATTTAACTTCATATTAAAACATTTCTCGAACACCACTCACTACAAATTCTTTCTGCAAACTTTAAATTGCTTTTAGAATTCGACCCATTTAACCCATTTCGCCTCATTTGACTTGTTAGTGCGTGGGTGTATGCTACTCGTAGTTTTTCCTACTTTTATAAAAAAGTACCTGTTTTATTTGTAGTTGGGACTGTACGTGACGGTTGTGGGTTCGATGCCCACTCGGAGGAATGAATTATAATTTATAAATACTTTTATTTCTTTGCTCTGGCACCAAAGTCAAAAGCCCGGCGTTTAGTTCCGCCGCTGGAACAATTCACTAAGCCACGACGACCTCAAAAAAAATTGATTAAAATTGAAAATAAAACATTTTTTAAAAACTTTTTTTTATTTTTTTTCTTTGTCCATATTTTATGAACCTGTCACCACTGCCCTTAATTAAGTACACATGGAATAACAGAATACATAGAGTCACGAATTATTATGAAATATGAACAAATTAGAAAATCAAGTTTATTTCTTTAGCAAGCATAAAAGTACTAAAATGGCTTAAATATTGAGAAGACATTTAAAGTTTGCCAAAAGGTTTTGCTTGTACCGCAAATGAAATAAGACGAGGCAATCGGATTTAAGACCGACCTCGGTTGTGTATTTTGAGTAAATGAATATTAGTTCATCCTTCTATTTGAGCAGAGTAGCTTCGCACTGTAATCCCTATTTAGCAGTGCAGGCAGAGAGAACCTAGTGCTAACATATATCCTCCATTTTTCGCTCATTTTTTAGAGGTTACGTGGCGGACCTCAACGCCGTGGTTTGTTTCGTTTCGTTTCCATCGAATTCTAGAGGCATTACATGTTGAGTGGTGGAACTCAACCTCTACTTCTTTACCAGAGGGAAGAAATGACAATATTAAGTATTCCATAGCGCCTTGATGACCTCAATTAATATTTAATTGCTATTTTCATCTTTTTGTCGCTTAAACTAAACTTAAGTATAACTATAAAAATAAGTAAGGCACGAGATGGACTTGGAAATACAACTTATAAAAGTAGACGACAAATATAAATTTGTAATATATTTTTATTGTATTATAAATCCAATTTTTCATTTTACGATTTTTTTTACGACCTACTTGATAATAATGAGCCAACAAAACCTCAAAAAAATAACTTGTTAAGTTTTTCCTAAATAATGATTGTAGTTCCGCTTTTCAGTTCAAAGCCAAATGGTAATGCGAGTGGACGGAATGGATTTTATGTTTCCTTTGTGACGGTAAAAACAAAGATTTTAAAAGGGAAACAAATACCTTCCGGAAAAATATTTTTTGTTGCAGAAATACATTTTAAGAAGTGAT
The DNA here is from genome assembly GCF_056956725.1 of Heliconius melpomene rosina. NCBI lineage: Eukaryota > Metazoa > Arthropoda > Insecta > Lepidoptera > Nymphalidae > Heliconius > Heliconius melpomene. The sequence goes on along the minus strand of NC_140389.1, from coordinate 3,945,768 downwards.
TTTTTCATCATAGCTAGGGAACGAAAGTGTTTTAATGGTAACGGAGTGTATTAACACTAGGTTTGACTAGGGTCTGACTGCCCTGCTTTGTATATGATATAGTGTGTAGCTGATTTACTTCAAATTAATAATTTATATACATTTAAAAAAATATTTAATTAATTTTAAATAGCTTTAAGAGTTCCCCTAAAGGTTGAGCCTCTATAAATATGTTAAACTTGACATAAAATATATATATATTACAAACATATACTAAAGCTCTCGTATAAAATGACACAATGAACAGAGCAACGAACGAACACTTTAAAAAAATCGCCATCCATTTATTCAATAGAACATGTAAGTATGAAATATGTTCCTCATTCAACGCCCAAATAATTCTCTAACGCTAAATCGCCCAAAGACGTTTAATGATGCTCAAAAAACCTTCCTCAAACGAGCTGGAAGTGCAGCGGAGTATTATGTTTTTGGTAAAACGAGGTTTGGTTTTGTAAATGGGGAAATATATAATGGAATGGGAAAATATATGTTATTATGTTATTTAATATTTCCATTTTCTTCGCTCTGGTGTCTAGACAAAACGCGGCGTTAAGTCCACCATTCAATTAACAATGCTTTCAGAAATTGGCGGAAAACGGGAATCAGAATGCCTTAACACCAGGTTCTCTCTGCCTACCCTGCTGTATTTGCAAAATAATATTTAGTTTTAGTTTATTATCATAATATTTTATGCGACATATAAAAACATACTCACTGAGAGAATGAAACTTAAGTTTATGAGTCATCAAAAGGCAGATCATCTTGTGGGTGTTTTCATCAAATTGCATCCAACAATAACTTTTTTATTTACTTCCGCGTAAACTTTATGATCTATACAAAACCTGTAATTTAATTTGGAATCATAATCTTCAATATTTTTTTTTCACATTACAAAATAGAATTTTGTTCTTTTGTTTCTAAATTACGCATAATATTTTCAATTATTCTTTTCATAAGAAGAAGCAATTGTTAATAAAAATCAGCTTCACGTTTCCCGCGCACATCAGGGTAGGCAGAAGGGACCTGGTAGGTACTAAGAAACTTCGTTCTCCACTTTCCGCCGAATTTTAGAGGCATTGCGTGTTGAGTAGCGTAACTCAACGCCGCGCTTTACCTCATCACCAGAGCGAAAACATGGAAATAATTGTAAATTTAAATAAATACTTTATTTTATCGTCTGGGGATCGAACCTACAACCAGTCGCGTTGTAACATTCCACGTTGTACTGTTACCAAATCGGAGAAATGAAAATAAGATTATCACCCGAGAGGGAGTCGAACACGCAACCCTCGCATTTATGGTCAGCTTTACCACTGTGCCTCTATAACGTTTTTTCATACAAAAATTATATAACAGTAATATGATTAACAGCATAGTAGTTTAGTTCAAATTGGTACGTGTTTTTGTTATACGCTAGTGTATATCGTCCTACCAATACAATGTTGATTTTAATTAAAATAGTTTTTACTACGGCGTAGCTCATGTGTTGAAACTTTTAAAATTCCTTTCATTTCCATGTGGAATTGATGTTATAGTAATCAATTGTATTAATATATAATATTTTTTTTTTTCTTGCTTATTTTGAAGAATAAAGTGTTTTCACACTAGGTTCTTTCGATCTAGATGAGATTATAACGAGATACAGAGAGAAATAAAATTGAATTAATATTTTACACACAGACTTACAGCCTAAATGTATTTAAATATAAGTATAAGCCATTCCAATATTGTTATCGTATGAATAATTTTAATACAAAATAGATCGTCCATTTCTAGTCTATTTACTATAATCAATATTCGAGTATATACCAATTCCATTGTTCATTAATGAAACCGTTTTAATTAAAATATGTATAATGAAACATTTAAGGTTATTAACAAAAAAGAGACCTAACTTTTTTTTTTAATTTGGTGAAAAAAATTACCAAATAAAAAAAACAGAAAGCTATTTATATTATTTTTATATATTTTTTCCTTTTATTTTTCAGCTTCATGCTGTATTCCGCATGTAGTAGGGGAGGTTAGAGGGAGCCTAGTGTTGATACTCCACTCCTCACTTTTCGTCAAGTTATTGAGGCATTGCATATTGAGAAGTGGAACTCAACGTCGCGTTTGTTTAGATACCAAAGCGAGGAACTGTAAATATTAAATATTTAATTTCACCGAATGGGAATCGAACTCACAACCCTCTTGTTTACAATTATATGCTTTTGCCCCTACACCACGGTGGCTTTCCACTAGGACTTTTTTAAAAATTCTTAACTTAGGCCACTTTACTGATAGCTATATTTATGACTGGATTCGATTACAGCCATTAGTGATAGTAAACATAATAAGCACAACTACAGTATAATTTTACCGTTTATACCAGGAGTATAATTTCATACCTTTATATACATACAAACAATGTTTGGTCATCACTTTTAGTACACTTTTATACAAATTATTAAACAAATTTATTTTTATAATAAACTAGCTTTACTTTGCGGTTTCCTCTGCATAATCAAATGCAAATAACTAACAAGGTAAAGATAAAAAATAAATCTGACCGCCGATACAATGGGTTATATATGATTAACGTGATGCAGAAAATGGAGAACGGAAGAATCTGAATGAAGAACGGAGTGTCTTCACTAGGTTCTCAGATTCCAGATACAGAGGGTAGATAAAAATTTTGAATAACAAATAATTTACAAGCATTTTTTTATAATTATTATCATATTAAATATACTTACGGCATCTGTTACATATAGAATTACATATATTTATATAAAATATAAATAGCTAAGCCAGTTTCATTAAAGCGAAGAAATAAGACTCCCACTCAAGTACCTTATTATTTTAATAGGTGTTCTTGCTATGATATCATAAACATGTAATTATAACAATTTGTAATGTTAGGCGAAATTATAAAAGATCTTTACAGCGTCGGTACACTTGTATGATGGTAAATTATTAGTTTGGAGAACGTTGTTTATATGTATTTTATTATAGGAGTAAAAGGAGGAGTTAAATATTTAATATTTTTAGTCGCTCTGGTAACCAGGCAAATGCAGCATGCACATAGCAAAGAGGCAGAGGAAAACTATTGTTAAGACACTCCGTTCCCATTAAGGCATTGCGTATTTAGTGGTGAAACTCAACGAATTCCCAAAGTTCCCCTTGTTCCCAAAGTGGGGAAATGAAAATATTAAATATTTCATGCAAATCGAGCCCTCAATTTGTCGGATTAAGAGTCACCTACGTATATAAAAATAACACAAAGCCTATTTAATTTTATTCCTCTAAATGCACTTTTAATAATATCCTTTTAAAAATCAAAAACAAATGCTTATTAAAATTACAACGAATTCCGGAAGTTGTAACATAATTATAATTAATGTTTTCCAGAGTAACATACCGTTGCTGTTGAAGAACAGAATAAAATGAGAAAAATATATTAAACATAAACATATGCAAAATTACAAACGGTTTGCCGCAAGTTCCCTAATTAGGCTAATTAAAATAATGATGTACCACCCACGTTGTGTCCACTGGTTTTTTTTGTATTTAAAATAAAATAGACATAAGGGTGCGACTGTTCGGTTGTGGATTCGATTCTCACTCGAGGAAGTGAAATATTTATTTACGTTTATATTTCCATTTCTTCGCTCTGGTGTCGAGGCAAAAACGCGGCGTTGAGTTCTGCCACTCAACACGCAATGAAGAATTCGGCAGAAAGTGGGGAACGTAGTGTCTTAACATTAGGTTCCCTCTGCCTACTCTGCTGTGTGTGAGCCCTCCTATAATACTCTAACCCCCATAGATTTTTAAACACAGAATTTACAGTAAATATTAAATTTACTAACTTAAAAGTGCATTTAGTCATTCTTGTCAGTCATAAAGATTAATTAAGCTGACATTTAATCTCTTTTTACCAAAGTTAAAGTTAAGAAATCTAAAATGTAAATCGTTGTTTGTGTAACATTGCGTATGCAAAACCGCCAGAAACTAAAAGCACTCTGTTTGTAGTTCGTAGTTAAGTTAAGTTTACGTTAACAGTTGAATTACAAATTAAGTGCACTTTATGAGGGAAATGGGAACGAAATTATTAACATTATTTTTTAATTTTTGAGTTATTTTCATTGATTTTTTGAGGTAAAGCTTGCGTCGTTGGTATATATGTATGTATATTGGTATGGCTATAAGTGGTAGGTGTGAGTTAAAATCTTAGAAAGGGGGGGTGTTATAAGGTAATCTTAGTCTGTGTATATAAAATCCCGTCAAAAACATAAATGTAAAATGAAAGCCAAGTTCAGTAATAAAACATATGCTTTCAGCGATAAAAGAAGTGAGATGTAAATGTATGCCAAGTTCAATGGTCAGTCCTGAAATTTATTTTTAACAATATAAAATATTTTATAACAACTGTAAATGCCCATTTTTCTTACAACTTGGAGACTTTATTTATGTCTAATATCTGATTTGGCTAGTTTTCTTATGAATTTACAATAGAATCTGAGTAGAATACAATTTGAATACATTCATTTATATCGATGTGTGTTCTTTTATCGCTGAAAGCATATGTTTTATTACTGAACTTGGCTTTCATTTTACATTTATGTTTTTGACGGGATATCATTACTTTTTGTACAGAAATCATAAGTAGAAAGGTTTATAATGTAATCAAAATCAAAATATTCTTTATTCAATTTGGCCATTACAAGTACTTTTCCTATAGGAAGCTACTACGGCAAGAAACTCAATAGTTGCTCAATAAAAAACTCATAGGACATTTCTGTTCGCCGAATAAACCAAGTAGGACACCATTGTGATAATACACTTCTATCTTAATCTATCTATCTATATATATAAAAGGACTTGTCCTCACTGACTGAGGTAAGACGCACGCACAGCCGTAACCGCTGTGCGTAGAAACGTTAAATTTGGACAAAAGTTTACTTTCGTAATCTGGACATCCACTAAGAAGGAATTTTGAAAAATTTCAACCCTAAAGGGGTGAAATAGGGGTTCAAAGTTTGTATGGAAAAAAATTTAAATTGGTACTGATTTTTCTAAAATTTGAAATTTAGATTTTTAAAAGTATTTAATTGAACACGTGTTTCATCATTTTCTAGAATTCTCCCCCTAAGGGTGCAAATAAGGGGTTGAAAGTTTGTATAGGTTTTTTGAAATCGTCACCAATTTTTATAAAATTTGAAATTCAGACTCTTAAACGTATATAATTAAACACGTGTTTCATGGTTTTCTAGAATTCACCCCCTAAGGGTGCAAATAAGGGGTTGAAAGTTTGTATGGAAAAATTCTTAAATCGCCACCGATTTTTATAAAATTTGATATTTAGACTCTTAAAATATTTAATTGAACATGTGTTTCATGGATTTCTAGAATTCACCCCCTAAGGGTGCAAATAAGGGGTTGAAAGTTTGTATGGAAAAATCTTTAAATCGCCACCGATTTTTATAAAATTTGAAATTTAGACTCTTAAAAATATTTCATTGAAACATGTGTTTTTCATTGTTTATTAGAATTCACCCCCTAGGGGTGTAAATAAGGGGTTGAAAGTTTATATAGAAAAATCTTTAAATCGCCACTGATTTTTATAAAATTTGAAATTGAGACTCTTAAAAATATTTTATTGAACACGTGTTTCAAAGTTTATTAGAATTCACCCCTAAGCAATAAGCAAGCGAAGCTGCGCGCGTCCGCTAGTACTGTACAAATCTACTGCAGCCTTTATTTCGGAAGTAGCTCCGTACGTAGTTAAGCAAAGCATGTCTTCTTTAGAAGAGTAAGGATTCCCGTTTCAAGCGCTAGTGTAGATACTTAAATCATTCCAGTTACGACATACGTACTCTACCATAGTCTCGCGCAATTTATTAGTTTGTTGTATATCAATACGCTCAAACGAAGAATATGCAATAGCATGGAAGAGACAGCTCCCATCGGGAGGCATTGGAACAATTCGGTGTAAGGTTCTTGTTTCAACCACAAGCAATTCTATTGAACGACTCATTGTTCAACATGTCTTGGAAAAAATATAAACAATAAGTTTATTAAGTGCTGACGGTACAAATCTGAATTGATATGATCCCAAGGTCGACTTCGTTCTCTGCCGTTTCCACAAGTGTTCCTAAAACCAGTAAAATCATGAAACCCAGGCCAAAAAAACCATTAAAATATGAGCGCCTTCGTACAATAAAATATATCTAATATAATTAGGTATTTACTTTTTTATTATGGTCAATAATATTATGTTTTATTACTCTTAAGACGATATTTAATTATATATGAAAATAGATTATATTTATCTATGAATCTCGACTATAGTTTTTATTTTGTTGATTAAATGACAGTTGTCAGATTAGAAAATAATGAATGTATGCTGCGTTTAGAAATCTGATATATTTATTATTATTTTTTTCTAATGTTATTATTTTGTTGGAATAACTCAACACGCAATGCCTCCAGAGTTCGATGGAAAGAGGGGAACTGAGTGTCTTAACACTAGGTTCCCTCTGTCTACCCCGCTATGTGTGGGATACATCGTAAAGCGGATTTATTTATTTTGTATTATTTTGTTTAAGTAATTTTTAATTTTCTCTTTTTTTCTCTTATTTTTTATTAACAATTACTTAAATTTTTACTGTTAATAATTACTTTACAATTACTTCTGTTAAGATAGCTGGTAGGCTGACAATATATCAAATTAAAAATAAAATCAGCTTCACGCTGTATCCCGCACACAGCAGAGTAGACAGAGGAAACCTAGTGTTAATACACTCAGTAACCCCACTTTCCATCGAATTCTGGAGGCATTGCGTGTTGAGTCACGGAACTCTCCGCCGCGCCTTGCCTCGACACCAGAGCGAAGAAATGGAAATATAAGTTTAAATTAATATTTCATTTCCTCGAGTGGGAATCGAACTCACTACCAGTCGGTTTTACAGTCACACTTTGTGCCCCTGTGCCACGACTGACCTTGCAGATAGTATATTATTCTTAAATTTTATATATATTTCTATCAATATAATTATTTTTTTTATATTTATTTTTTAGTGTATTTTTTCTGTTTTAGGGTTCTGTACCTCGAAAGCAATAAAGAGAACCCTTATAGGATCTTATATAGGACTTAGTACTTAAATATTGTAATAATAATTTAATATCAAATACGTTAATCGACTATGCAAATACTTTTAGTATAATAAGTACTAAAACATATGTTTAAATTGTAATAAATAATAATGAAGGATGTTAATCCATTTATTATATTTTTATATTTTTACGTGAAGCCCTTGAAGTCCACATGATGGCAGGCTTTGTCAGGACATAAATTAGAGGCATTTTCAGCTATAAATGGAGACATATCTTATCTTATATTATAAAATATACTTGAAAGCATCGTGTTGTTTTAGATGGCTTACGTAAGTAATAGTGAAGTTAGTCTACAAAACAAATAAAATATTTACTAACGCGTGACATCAATTAAAGCAACATATATATAAATAATGCATTGCTCTTATTTTTTTGTCAGGCGCTAAGCCTAAAAATCAATTATCATGAACTTTGATTGCTATGATTTCTTTACAGGCACTATAAGTAAATGTTCCTAATTGAATCTATTTATTGAAAAATTATAAGAAAATATGAAAAAAATACTAGTTTCGGATTTTTCCCTTGATATACACCCAATTACTTAACCGGATGCTAAATTTCACCATTCTAGGTCATCTGGAACTTGGTTAACATTAAGGTCTATAGGTCAGTCACCCCCCTAAAAATTTACGATTTTTGGACGTCATTATCTAAATAACTGTTTGAGCTGTGTTTATGAAATTTAATGCACGTATACAGGTAGGGGGTCTAAATATTTGAGCCAAATATGACAGCTTTAGATGGAATAGTTTTTGAGTTACGAATAGGTAAAAAGTGGCTTCAAATGGTTCGTGTAAAATAACACACGGTGCTGCTCGCCAGTTTTGTTTGTAAAAACACTTGGCTACGCGCTCCGCGCGTTTTAAATATATGCATATGGACATTAAGATTGTTAATTTTTATAAGTTATACTTCCCGTTGAACTACAATTATGAAATTGGTAAGGAACCCTCAGTTAACCTCACCGACCTGCATTTAGTCGTTGGCAAAAATATGTAGAAAGAAAACTATACTGAAAGTAGCAAACCCCTAAACATAAACAGTAAAGTAAGAGCTTTCTCAAAGGCATTAAATTGCACCAGCAGTAGAAATCCGTATAAACTACTCCAGGTGTGATGGAAGTGGCTTCTCTTTGTATAAAATGAAGAAAATGTACATTTTACTTACAATGTTACTTTGTTTTTGAAGCTAAACATATTTATAAGAAAACAATATGTGAATTATTGTAAAATGACTTGCTCAACGTGTTTAGGGTATTGTAATATTTTTTTTGTTTTCGAATTAACTTATTTTACATAATATCCTATTGTGAGTTACGCAAGAAGAATCTTAAAGCTTCACACTTTTCCCGCAAAGTAGAGTAGGCAGAGGGAACCCATTTAAAATCTTCAAGTCATTCCGTTACTCGCTTTTTATTCAAATTACGAGTAATTATTTCTTAAGGATAAGATTCAACGGCGCGTTTTGCCCCGACACCAGAGCAAAGACAATAAAAAATCTAAAATATTTTATTTCCTCGAGTTTGAATCGAACCCACAACCTGTCGCTACACGCTTGACTCCAGTGCCACAACTGCCTTAAACTGGAACTTAATAACCTCTTAGTTTATAACTAAACTAGCGAATGCGCGCAGCTTCGCTTGCAAATTTAGGGGGTGAATTCTAAAAAACCATGAAACACATGTTCAATTAAATATTTTTAAGTCTAAATTTCAAATTTTATAATAATCGGTGGCGTTTGAAAGATGTTTCCATACAAACTTTCTACCCCTATTTCTCCCCTTTAGGGTTAAAATTTTTCAAAATCCCTTCTGAGTGGATGTCTAGATTACAAAAGTAAACATCTGTCCAAATTTCACGTTTCTACCATTAGCGGTTACGGCTGTGCGCGCGTCTTACCTCAGTCAGTGAGGACAAGTCCTTTTATATATATAGATGAGATAATTGAGGAAATAACAAGCAACAATTAACAATAATAAAGCTCTAACTAACATAACTCGACAGCAGCTTGAACACACAAAATTAGTTAAGGTTCTTATATGTATTAGAGTTTTCAATATATTTTAATCAGCTCGACAGAGAGATGACTTTATAAGGCTTACGCTACTTAAAACTTAGACGCTTTGAAATTTAATATTAAATATGAATAAAGAAGCTAAGTTCTGAATATCGTATTAGGTTATTAACTATTATAATAATTAAATTATTATTATAATAATTAAATGTAGTGTTAAAAGAGAAAAGGAATATCAAAGAATTGGATATTATAGCGTAGTAGTAAAGTAGTGTTAGTGAATTCATATTTAGTGCTAAAAAAAGTGTTTTTATTCACTCCTTCTCACTTAATTAGTTCCACTGGATGTCTGGAAAAGATCTATCTAAGATATATTTCTTTAATCTACATTGTATTTTTGTTTTTGCTTCATTCTGCATCCTACACATAGCAGAGCAGGCAGAGGGAGCCTGGGTACCCAGTGTTAACTGACACTTGATCGATTCTTTTATTTTAATTTAAGGAGCTAAATCCAAAGAAAAAACGTGAAAATGGAACAAAAATGTCATTCTAAGGCTATAAAATATATTTGAACTAGCATGTATGTAATATTGAGGGCGCACGTGACCGCAGTACGCAGGATTTATTTGTCTACGTGTTGGTTTATCTCGAGAGGATCACTCGCGGGCGCGGGGGAGATCTCTTGATAAGTGTAAATTTTAAGATTGCTTCCCTTTTGTGTCTAGTTCGATTTATATAATAGTGGATAAATTTGATTTGACAGAGAGAACCTTGTGCCAAGACACTCTGTTCTTTAGGTTTCCTTTCGTCGTATTAGAGTGTGGAAAATGAAGACAATTAATTTTACCGAGAAGGGAATCGAACCCCATATTATTGCTTTTACAAGGCTGTCAATGATGACGATAACGAATTCAACATTATTATTTTTATTCACATCACGTAATATCCCAATATGCAATCAGAATAATGTAATACAGTAATAGTCTATATATTATAAGATATTCTTCATCCCGGTAATTGAAAGGATTCCCGGAGGACAGTATTCGATGTTTCATTCAAAATGAAATATTTTTATATTATCTAAAGATAAGCTGAAATCCAAAAAGAATGGATAATGGACAGGCGACTGTGGCGCCGTGGTACAGCTTCTAACACAAGCGGTGGTGTTGAGTTCTGCCATTCCTTATCCACCCACCATTACTATATAATTATGTTAAAATATACTGTGCATATAATAATAGATTGTAAGTCGAGTTTTGCTTGCCTTAAGCATTATATGTACGATAATTTACAGTGTGAGGGTATTTTACAGATAATAAAATAATACTACCCACATAATTATTTATAAAAGAGGAAGGCAACGGCTATAATAAGTGACGTTTCTGATGGAATGAGTCAGTACGTCGTTATTCTGCCTCTCGTAAGGTTTAAAATTGTGACGGTGTTCTAGTATTTAAAATCATTGTCATTGTTGGAACTATGCGTTTTAAAACGTGTATAAGTGTTTATAAGTGTAAAGTGTTATATAGAAGCAGTGTTAAGTGTGCTGTGTTAAGTGTTAGAAGTGTGGATATGTGAAAGAGGAACAAGAAATTAAGGTTATTAATTGTTTTTTTATACTTACCTCCTACTATTACTATATTTTAACAAATAGTAGCGTGGTTATTGTAGTATGAAATATTTATTTAAATGTATATTTTAATAGGGAACCTAGTGTTAAGACGCTCCCTTCCCCACTTTCTTCCGAATTCTAGAGGCATTGCGTTTTGAGTGGCGGTACCCAACACCGCGCTTTGACTCGTTAGTAACGCGAGAAAATAAAAATATTAAATATTTCAATTTCCTCGTTCGGGAATTGAACTCCCAACCTGTCGACTGATCTTATGAACATATTATATGTATAGAATTATTTTATACTACTTCTAAGTGAGCTTATCTCATTAGAGTACTAAACAGTGTATCGTAGAGCATTCCGCGAAGTAACCCTCACATAATATAAATCCGAGGGACGCGTCCTGAATACGAATTCTGCCCTTTGATCCAAGTCTTGTGTCTAAGACTATCTTGGAGTGAATCTCCTTTGTTGGTTATGGAGAGATTAGAGGCAATTTTCTCTGCTCTTTTTCTTTTTATAAGTAACGTATACAAGCGCTTAAGTAGCGATTGCGCTACCTACCTAATTGTGGTAGGAAGGTAAATAATCCTTGAAATACGAAGATTATACATGATTGGTAATTTTCCATTTGCAGAAGCCGTCCGTTCGTAAGCAGTGTGAAGTTAAGAAAAGGTAAGTGTTTAATAGTATTTTTATTTTCACTAGTACGGTATCGAGTTTTATGTTAAGTTACATATATTGTGGATTCACAAAACTTACGAAAAAAAACATAGTCAAAGATACGCGGCAGTGTTTCCAGGTAGATATGACATGGGTATCTTCAAAAAGTCTATATCCACCTTAAAGACCGGCAACGCACCTGTAGCTTCTCTGGTGTTGTACGGTCGTGGGCGGCGGTGATCACTTACCATCAGTGACCCGAACGCTTGTATGCCTTGTGTTTTCCATAAAAAAACATTGTTATTGGACGGATACTAGAAAACTTTTATAATTGAAAACTATTAAATTATCTCATTGAAACTTTGTCTAACAAAGGAAGCGAAAATGGAAAAAGAAATTCAAAACTTTCTTCAAATTATTTCAAAATAGATTTCAAGTGCAGTATAAATCAATCTTTAACATATTCTAAAAATATTTACCTATAATTGATAATACTCATCAAATCAATTATTACTTAATCGCAAAGTTGAATTTCACACATACATATCGAAAACTTAGATACTTAGGTACTCGTGCATCAGAAATAATTCTTCTTCGAAAAAAATCCAATACTTCGTAATATATAAAAGAATTTCTTCCAGTAAAAGCTTTGTACTTTGTTACATACGTTCCTCGCATGTCCTCGCTGTGGAACACATGTTTCTAAGCACGTTCAAGCACTTAAAGTGTTTTCCGAGCGATAGTATTGATTTATGATCTTTGAGAATTCTAAATTCCGAAATATTGACTTAAATTCACATTAACTTATATGATAATGGTAAAATAATATATTTTAAGTTGAGTAAAGGAACTCTGTATTCTAGTATAGTAATTAAATGTAACTTTAGCTTATTTTAAGTAAAAAATAATATTATTATAATTCTGAAAGTGAACTACAACACTAGTGTAAACTATTGAACAGATTATATACACATAACAATGTTGTTAATAACAAAGAGAATTTCATAATGTTATGTAATATATGTTTTAATATATTTTAATAACAAAAAAAAGTATGTCAATTAGTTTGTTTTTCATTCCAAATTTGAGTTGCTACTCAACACACAATGCCTTAGAATTCGTCGGAAAAGAAGAATCTTAATGGATACGGAGTATGTTAACAGGTTAGGTAGGTTCCTAGGTTCCCTCTGTCTACCCTGCCATGTGTTGGACACAGCTTGAAACTTAAACAAAACATATTGAAATTATGTATCTTCTACAAAATTTTTGATCACGATCTAGAACTCACAGATGAGTTTTAAAAACTTTATTTTGAAAGAAATATGAAATGAATTATTTATAAGCAGTTTATTTTCTTAGAAAAAGTACATTAAATTCATCACAACTACGGAGCTGTTCTAAAGTTTTCAAAATATTTCTTAAATAATATGAAATGTGCTTTTATTTTCTTACTTTCATTAAAGTACATGTAATTTTATAGTTCAAGTTACTATTGATATTATCACGATTTGTTAGATAAAATAATTCTTTTAAATTTTGATGAACTTTCTCCATATATTAATTAGACATAGACAGGACTTTTGAGGGATTGATTCCTAAACAAATTCCTTGCTCTGGTAACAAGACAAAACGCGGTTTTTAGTTCTGCCATTCAACACGAAATGTCTCGATTAAAATTGGATTAGACGTGGGGAACGAGGTATCTCAACATTATTAAGCTTATTCTACCTACCCTGTAACATGCAGTTTAAAATAATAAAACTGAAATTTAAGGAAAAAAATAATCATGTATGTTATAATAATTATAATAGTGTCCTTTTTAATAAAAGAAAATATTCCAGGTAGGTAAATTAAAACAAACTTATCAGACGGCGATGAAATAAATAAGTATAACATTTTATAAGCAATTATTTTGGCAAAGCTTCTTATCTACTTACAGACAAGTGTATTTTCTTGTTTGTTCTTTACTTTATGTTGAAAATTTAAGTAATAAAATGGAGGAGTTATTGCGGAAGTCTAACTTACTGTTGCCAATTGCAACTTTTATTTCAAACTGCCATTTTTTATAAGAAAACAAAAAATAAGATTAAAATCGAAGTAAAGGTTTTAATATCGATGACTGAAGGCTCTTAATACAGTGGGACAACATCTGGCTAAAATTTAATAGTTATAAGTTCGATCCTCATGGATATTTGGGGTTTTGTGCCCACTCCAGAAAAGTGAATAACAAAAAAACACTGGAATTTAACAAAATTAAGGACAACTATAATTTATGTTTATCTATATATATAAAATCGAAAGGTCACTCACTCATGACGAAATCTCATAAACTACATGTGCCGGGAATCTCAAATTTTGCGTAGGAGTTGTTTATAGCACGTAGGTGCTCGCTAAGACGGGAATTTGCAATATTCGACTCCTAAGGGGATGAAATAGGGGTTGAAAAATTGTACGGATTTTTTTTTAAATCGCCACCGATTTTTATAAAATTTGAAATTTATACTCTTAAAAATATTTCAATGAACACGTGTTTCATGGTTTATTAGCATTCATCCCTAAGGGTGCATATAAGCGGGCGAAGCTGCGTGGGTCCGCTAATATTATTGTATTTGTTTAGTATTTATTTAAAATCTTTTCTGTTAATTTCATACAAAATTAATTCATGCACCGGCGAATTCAAGTTTATCAACTTACATAAGTTGGACTTGCCACTGATCCAGAAATTGGTATGGAATCCTCGGTGGGCAAATCCAACTTGAATTCAACCAGTTTTTAATATAACGTGTATAGAAAATAATCAATACAAATAATATCGCCAAAGAAAATATACTTATAAATTAAATAGAGGCTTTTCTTATTATTTATACATCTTTTCACTACTTATATAAATATTCAAATAAAATATTTCAAGGACGTGGGGTCGTACAAAAATGTATGGAAACAGAAAAAAAAAGAAAGGCTTAGAGGAAAAAATATGTATGAAATATCATCGTCATATACCCCGTTTGGGAATGATTGGAGCGCTTTATTAACTCTGGCGGAACGTACTACGCATAGCTTACGTTTCTTGATATCGGATATTCATATACGATTGTGTTGTGTTTGAATTACCGTACAATTTTTTCCTTTTTAACCGATTTGAAAAAAGGAAGTTATTAGTTTGTCATATATGTATGTATATATGTCAGTGTATAAATCTTTAAATTTTTCACGCTTCACGCTGTGTCAATTGCGGGGTAGGCAGAAATAACAGAGCGCAAATGCTAGGGTCTCTGCATACCTCTTGTTTATATTTATTACACTCCATCAAGCGGAACTCAACGCCACGCCACGGCTGGCCACAAATAAGTTTTTATACTTTAAGGAAAAAATACATTTTACAAAATATTTGACATATTTCTTAGGAGTGCTCAAAGGAATCTCAGTGATAAGACGCTCCTTTTCCAGCTTTGAATGGCGGATCTCGACATAGTTCAAAAAAGAATCCTTTTCTCTGAGCGGGAATCAAACTCACAACCATCGCGTTGACAGTTAAGTACTGTACCACTGAACTACGATGGAGTGAATAGTCCAAATAATATTCAATGGTTGATTAAACATTTTAATTACTATTTGGTTAATGTGGTTGTTAGTAACTTTGATTCCTAATCACGAATTCTACCCTCGTATAAACAACAAATTAATTGTTCTATGGCTGAGTATTTCATTTGTATATATAACTAGCGGACCCGGACGCGGCTACGCCTGCTTGAAATATAAGAATATAATTTCTATAGAAATATAATTTCAATCTAGATGAAATGCTAAAAGTGACTATTATATTTATTTTCATAAGGATGAATATCAAAATGACGCGGTAACGAACGCGGTCGCGTAGCGACGACGGTTGTTATTAACATGGCAGAATAAATTGCATGTCAAATTAGAAAGTATTTTAATTTATTAGTACATATGTGTAATGTAATGTTATATAGCCTATAGCACTTCTGAAGAATGCAACTTTCATACAAAACAAAAACATAGTAAATCGATCCAGTAGATCCAGAGATCTTAGCGTTCAAACAAACAAACAAACAAACTCTTCCGCTTTATTATATTAGTACTAGCGGACCCGGACGCGGCTACGCCTGCTTGAAATATAAGAATATAATTTCTATAAAAATATAATTTCAATCTAGATGAAATGCTAAAAGTGAAGTTTATTTTCATAAGGATGAATATCAAAATGACGCGGTAACGAACGCGGTCGCGTAGCGACGACGGTTGTTATTAACATGGCAGAATAAATTGCATGTCAAATTAGAAAGTATTTTAATTTATTAGTATATATGTGTAATGTAATGTTATATAGCCTATAGCACTTCTGAAGAATGCAGCTTTCATACAAAACAAAAACATAGTAAATCGGTCCAGTAGATCCAGAGATCTTAGCGTTCAAACAAACAAACAAACAAACAAACAAACAAACAAACAAACAAACTCTTCCGCTTTATTATATTAGTATAGATAGATTATTATATTATTTGAATAATATTTTTGAGGCCGTAGTGGCGCAGTAGGGCAGTATAATTGTAAAGATGAAGGTTGTGATTTCGATTCCCGCTCGAAGAAATACTCGTTATTATATGTTTAAACTAGCGGACCCGGACGCGGCTACGCCTGCTTGAAATATAAGAATATAATTTCTATAGAAATATAATTTCAATCTAGATGAAATGCTAAAAGTGATTATTATATTTATTTTCATAAGGATGAATATCAAAATGACGTGGTAACGCGGTTGTTATTAACATGGCAGAATAAATTGCATGTCAAATTAGAAAGTATTTTAATTTATTAGTATATATGTGTAATGTAATGTTATATAGCCTATAGCACTTCTGAAGAATGCAGCTTTCATACAAAACAAAAACAAAGTAAATCAATCCAGTAGATCCAGAGATCTTAGCGTTCAAACAAACAAACAAACAAACAAACTCTTCCGCTTTATTATATTAGTATAGATGTTATTCCATTTTCCCACTCTGGCAAGATAAAGCGGCGTTTAGTTTCGCCAATTAATACGCAAATTCTCTGATCGTGTAAAAAGAGAACGGAATACCTATCTTGAAATATAATAGAGACAAATATACGCATACTACAGAAATATTACTGTTTCTTTACTAGGCAGGATATAAAATATATAGAACATTATAGTTAGATGTAAATAAACCTTAATATATGGGAACCCTAAGGTTACACAATCCCGAACCTCTCTTAATTTTAATCAAATGTGGTCAGCTTCCACACTTGTGTACATTGCGTAATTTACAAACTTCTGCAATTAACACAGAGTTTACGAGATTCGTTGGGTAATACATATATACAGTATATTCCTATATTTGGTATAATGTAATTTAATCAGTGATAACAATTTATATAATACGTGTTAGCAGTTGATTATGGGTTCACATCCTACTCGGGGAAAAAAATTGTAAATTTTTTTCAATTTCATGATGAAATAATAATTTTGTAAAAATAATTATAAAAGTGAAATTGTTTGCGTAGGAAACGTAGTGAGATTCAAACCTGCGCCTTCCAGTCGGTTTCCACATTATAACTATTATAAATTTCAAAATATTTTCTCCCTATGTACCCATATGTTAATAAAAAGTATAAAATTAATAAACCCTTTTCGCAAAAACTCCTTTACAAAAACCTATAACAGTTGCCATAAAATTAAAGTACATATCTGATATAACTTAAAGTGACATAATAAATATTAATCTGTGGTATTTTTATGGCTTAATAATTTACATGCGTGCAGTACAAAAGCTTATTTTAGTTGTACGAGTATAAAGTAGAGTTCTTTTGTGAAATAATAAAAACTTTCAAAATATACAGATAAGGAAAAATATTTTTTCTTATATTATTCATAAGTCACATGTTTATATGGTAAGAAGATAAACCACGGCGTTTAGGTCCACCACTCAACATTCAAAATTGGGCTGAATGCGGAGAAAGAAGTGTCTTAACATTCATTGCCCAACCAGCTATATAATATGCAGGACAAAACATAAAGCTTAAAAGATCATTTATTTTGTTGTTGCCTTGTTGCCTATTTCAAAATTTTATATATTTTCCATAATATTTTTCTTGTACAATAACACTTTAAAATATAAAAAAATTAAAAATATTGATCATCTATAACTAAAATAATCTACAGAACCACAGACGTTTCTTCGAATTACATACCTACACACGTACGAACCATTTCTCTCTATATATATATATTAAGAAAAATAAATATATATATACATATATATACCCTCTGTTCTTAAGTATCCCATAAAACGTATAAAACGTAACTTGACGTACGCGTATGAAATACAATGCGATCGTTTAATTTGCATAATTTTTATAACGGCAATGCAAATCATGATTTAGGTTGTATCTGAAGATATTGGGCTTGGAAGTAATGTTTTTTGTAATGAATACGATGGTTGCCGGTTCAAAGAAATTATGTTATTTTTTATGAAAAATAGATAGTAGAATAAACAGTTGAAGTTTTAGTTTTTTTATTTATTTTCTTAATTTCTTAAATTGATCTTGATGAAATTAATAAATATTTAATAACTCGGAAGAATTTCGAAGCAATCTACTTGTATTATACTTGTCTACACAGTAAAACGTGAAATATATTACTTTTGAAATAAATTTTGAATTGTTGAGGTTTGTAAAATGCTAGTAACCTAAATTATTAAATTGAAACACTTACATAATAATTTCTAAATAATTAGAGAGCTAGGACGGTAATCAAGAGGGTACTGGTTCCAATTCCGCTACGCTAACATTGTTATATATATTTTCTCGAGGCAAAGCGTGGAATTGAGTTCTGCCACTCAACACGCAATGTTTCCAGAATTCGGCAGAAAGTGGGGAACGTAGTGTCTTAACACTAGGTTCCCTCTGCCTACCCTGCTGTGTGCGGGATACGACGTGAAACTGATTTATATATTTTTCTAATTACAAAAAACAAATATCTAAGAAAAAAATGACATGGGACATACAAACAACTAATTTCCTTAACCATTACAGATTATTACCATAAAATAAATGATTCTAGATATTCCGATAGCTCTCCTCACATACAAACATCGTTCTCGTTTAGTATTCACTCTGGCTCTTCCAATTTTGTAGATAAGATCGCATATGATGACATCTCATTATCGCTGCTTCCTTGCGGTCTGGAGAATAATAACATTTTTACAATATTTTTATTTTTGGGAAATATGTTGTTTAAAATTTATGGATTATATTAAAAACTTAATATTCTTATGAATTTTATATTGTGTGGAGAAATGTTTTTTTATATAGATACGTTAAAAACCATGAAGAATATTTTAAAATATACATGAACTCGGTGGAATCAAACATTCAATATTTTCATTTCCTTGCTCTGGTAACGGGACAAAGAGAGGTGTTGAGTTCCGCCACTCAACACGCAATGCTTTCAGAATTGGGCGGAAGGTTGTAAACGGAACTGTCGTAATAGGAACGGAGTGTCTTAACACTAGTTTTCCAAGCCGGCGTGAAGCTATAAAAAATATTACCTAGCTTATTAAATATTGTACGTAAACACCTTTATTTATTATCAATAAGGGTACAGCCAGGTGTGTTGAGAACCAGCCATAACTCAACATAACGAGGACGCGGACAAATATTGCTTCCAATATGTTTGATTAATCGACGGCTGTATGGATGGCTCATACAGTAATGACGGCGTTAGTACCGACGATATTAGCAACGTTTGCGTTTAGGATCTGGACGTTAATTGAATTTATACTGTTTAATTGATCTGGTGGGATTTGTATGATCAAATGGATGGTAGTTGTGGGTTCGGATTCTGTTCTGTTTTAGGAAATATTATTTTTGGATTATAAAGTTTTGTATTAACTATGCTTGGAAAAGCAAAATATACAAAGGTTTAAATAAAAATAAACAATCTTATGTTATTATTAGATTTCTTTTAGCTGTTAACTGTATCCCACTCAGGTTGACAGAACCCGGGAACCGGGAAAATTAAGACGCTTCCGTTCTTACTTTCCGCCAAGTTCTGGAGACATTGAGTGATGAGTAGAAGAACTTACCCCAATTTGCCTCATTACCAGAGCGTGAAAAATGAAAATATTAAATATTTCATTTCCTTTAAATGGAAATCGAACCTGTCGCATTTGCCGTCGTACGTTTCTAGCTCTGCGCCACGACTGGCCTCTCTTTATACTAATATTAGATGTATATACATATGTATATTAAAAATAACAAATAACATAAATTACTTTACTATATATATAAAATTTCCTATAGCAGTAAGTCCTTACAAATTTAACATTAGGCCATAACAAATGAATAACTCCTGTCCTAGTAGCGTCGCTTGAAAATTACGCTAAGATATATCTTACATGGTAGGCTTTATGGGAAGTTGTGGGCTTTAATATATAACGTAGTATGTGAGACGTGACGAATAGAGTATACTAGCAATATAGGCAGTCTTGGTGCAATGGGACAACGTCTAATTGTAAATGTTAAGGTAGTGGGATCGATTCCCAGTCGGGAGAATGGGCGATTAAAATTGTTTCCATTCCCAGCTCGGGTTAACGCAGCGTTGAATGCCGTGGCAAGTGGCTTCACGTTTCTTTTTGTATATAGCTGTGTAGGTAGAGGGAACCTAATATTGAGACACTTCGTTCCCCACTCTCAGCCCATTTTCGAGACATTGTGTGTTCAATGATTTTTCTTGCTAACAGAGCGAGAAAATGAATATAATTCATTTTCTTAAGAAGCAATCGAACCCACAAGCTACACATTTACAGTTAGATGCCGTGTTGCTGTGCCACGACGGTGTTATCATGATGTAAGTCATTGATCGTGACTATTGATAAAATAAAAAAGCAATAATAATAATTTAAACTAAAACAATTTTTCTATTTGGTAGTCCAATATACCCATAATAGTATTTTTGCAAGTAGTACCCGTCTCAACTTTACAACTCTCGCGGCCATCACGTTATAATATATCAATATCGATTTTAAGCATTGCAATGCAATAAAAGGAAATACTAGAGTGTTGGTACAACGCCAAGAGATGAGATAACAATTCGAACAGTAATGGTGTAAGGATATACTGGTGCCCTATTATAATGAAGTTTTGCTTAATAAATGAAATAAAAATAAAATAAGCCTTTATTCGCTGACCATTTCAGAATAAACTAGACAATAAAAAATTACAAGACTTAAGAATTAAAAACATTCAAAAAGTAGTTAATTCTAGCAGCCAGTTTTTTGGTCAGGTTGTCCCTCGACATAGGCCTCCCCCATCCTAGAAATTTTGCTTAATAAAACTTAAATATTATATTTTTATTCAAAAACACATTGTAATTATAGCTGTCTCTTTTTTAGTATCAAATTATCTAATATGCTATTTTTCTCAAATTTATGTTTTGTCGGCTGTGGGTTCGACTGCCGCATCAGGGAATGAATTATTTTCATTTCCTCACTCAACACGTAATGTCTGGAGAATGGGCAGTGCATGCGAACTGCGTATACCAAAGTCCCTTCTACCTACACTGCTACAGGCGAACTTTAAATTTAAGCTCAAATATAAGTCAAGTCATCTAGTGTTAAGACACTCCACTCCCCACTTTCAAGTGAATTCTAGTGGCATTGCATGTTTAGTGACGGGATTCAACGCCGAGCTTTGCCTCGACACCAGGGCGAAGGAATGTGAAATATTTCACTTCTTCGAGTGGGAATCGAACTCGCAACTTGTCTCGTCTATAGTCACACACTTGTGCCCCTGCACCACGACTGGCCTCACCTGCACTTGAAAGATGAATGAATAATGCAAGAAGTTGTTAGAGCTCTGCTTGTAACCCAACAAAGATCATATTTCACGAGGAACAAGTTTAGGATTAACTTTTAAGTCTTAACACTATTAATGACTTAACTTTTCATTATTATTTCTTACAATATTCGCTTGTGGAAATATATTGGTTTGGCTAAATTGGAGCAGTAGTGTACACCAGCTTCACCAGCTTCACGCTGTACCCCACGGCAGAGGGAACCTAGTGTTAAAACACTCCCGGTTCCCATTTTCCGCCGGATTCTGCAGGCATTGCCTCGACACCAGTAAATTTATGTATTCATTTCTTCCAGTAGAAATCGAACTCGCAACCAGTAGCATTCACATTCACACACTTGTGCCCCTGCGCCACGAATGGCCTCTCTGGTAGTGAATACTATGAAAAAAAAAAATTTTACTCAATCTTTCAATATAGCAGTGGCACAGAGTCTGACTGTAAGCGAGTTCACCTTATTCTTCGCTTTTCACCTAGAGTCTTTCCGACCTGGAGTCTTTTTATGTAGAGTGGCGAAGAACTCCTCATTTTACCTTTTTTTTGCCAGGAAACGAAAAACATTTATAAAGTTACGATGGTTTCTCATTACAAACTTAGTCCTAAGTGGAAATCGAACCGACAACCTAGTAGTGGGATCAGAAAACGAGATTTATTCATTTAAAATATTTATTTACATTCACTTAAAAATAATATAAACTTCAATCTCATTCTCTTGCGTTTATATTATGAATATAATATTAATAATAGCAATGCTACAATCGCTGCTTTAGTTTTTTGTCTACATAAAGACCTATTCTAACATTTTATAGGGTCGTATTAAAGTAAATTGAAATAACAATATTAACATTATTTTTTTCTCCTATTTAAGTGCTTTTACAGTGAAGCTCAGTTTAATATAATTTGCTTTCTAGGGTTCCGCACTCAAAGAGTGAAACGGGGGACCCCGTTACTAAGATTGCGCTGTCCGTCTGTCCTTTCATTTATCTGTCTGTGCGTCTATGACCAGGCTGTATCACATCAACTGTGGTAGTGAGACAGTTTATATTGATTTTTTTATTTCTGTTGCTGTTATATACAAATACTAAAACAGAATAACATAAATATTTCAGAGGACTCCCGTCCAACAAACTTTTTTTTTCGTATATCCTCTTTGCTATTGATAAAGGTACGAAACTCTTAGTGCGCGAGTCCGACTCGGACTTGGCAATTTTTTTCCTATTGTCATATGAATTTGTGTTTATCTCTCTGTAAGTTTCTTACAAGACAAGGACAAGAAGGACAGATTATAATGCTAAATATAAATAAGAGATTACTAAAACATTTTTTTATATGAAATATGTTTAATACGTTTTCTAAAAAGTACTATATGAATTTTAGCTATTATATGTGTATTATTAGTAGATATTTGGGAATAAGTGATTGTTTTTAGAGTTACACTCTATATATTTTAATTTTATTACCATAATACAGGTGTATTATGGTAAAAAAAATAAAAAATGTTATATTATTTATTGAAGTAATCTTTTAATTCACCTGACCACATAAAATATACGAAACACATGAACCAAACTATCCCTCGAGCCGTTCAATCATCATCATTATTGATTCTACAACTTCTAAGGACAGGTAGTTTCCAATAATTCAATATTAGTAACAAATTTTAACTCCATTACAAATTCGAGACCGACTCCCTGTTGACAGAGGGATCGAGCCAAGGGACGTTAATCCATTAGTACGGAACACTCTATTAGCATACACAAGATATAACATACCAATTTTAGTTACGTTTTGTTTTACTATATCTTTACTGAAGAATTTGTTTGAAGTAATAAAATTTATCTAGGTATATACTAAATTTTGTTTTTTGCTTCATACTATATTCCGCACATAGATAGGCAGATGAAATATGAGAAACTAGTGTTTAGACACTTCATTTCCATTAAGATTTCCTTACCTCACTCTCCGACGAATTCACCATACATGTAATTTATAATTAGATTTTATTACATAGTTACTACTCGACCTTAGAAAAGCGTTGTTTATAAGACCATCGACAATCAGGTAGAAGATTTCCATATCCGATACAGCTTCGAAGAGCATTATCGTCACTCTTCTTTTGAATATTACTGGCTTAATTCACACACGAGGAGAGTTTAGTTCTTTCTAAATAACTAAGATGCGAAGCAGCTGAATTTTATATTAGATCCAACCTTAAGAATTCACCTAGGACTAGAAAAAACGTAAATAATTCCATACATACCCATATATAAACATCGCGTGTGTAAACAATGTTAGTGACGTATATCCAAATGCCACGTGGCCTCATCAATATTCAAAGAAAACTTCTCCTATAAGAAGATCACTTGAAATAACGCAAAAGGCGCAAAACTGTGGAGAACACTCGTTGGGTCCACTCAGAATGGAGCAAATATTTAATTCAAATAAAGGGGCCCAGGCAGCGGGATTAAAGTTTTAAGAAATAATGGAAGTATAAACATACTTTATGTTCAAATTATCCTAATTTGTGTGAATGTTTGTTTTGTGCTTTCTTTGTGTTTCTCCAAAATATATAAAGAAAACATTTTTTATAAGTTCCTTAAATAAATCAGCTTCCCGTTGTATCCCGCACACAGCAGGGTAGGCAGAGGGAAGCTAGTGTTAAGACATTCCGTTTCCCACTTTCTGACGAATTCTGGAGACCTGCGTGTTGAGTGGCAGAACTCAACGCCACGCTTTGCCTCGAGGTGTCGACACCAGAGCGAAGAAATGGAGGTATAAGCGTAAATAAATATTTCACTTCCTCGAATGGGGATCGAACCCACAACCGTCACGTTACAGTCACACCCTTGTGCCCCTGCGCCACTACGGCCTCTGTCTCAACGCTACAAGTTCCTTCATAAAATGTATTAAACGGCTTTGGCATGTTTAAAGGAAGCAGAAGTTATTTTCTGGGATTTTGGTTCAAATCCTGCTTTAATGTTGTTTAAATGTTTTTTGATAGTATTCATTGTTTCAATAATATAAATAAGTACTGTCATTAAAATTATTTTAAAAAGAGGTTACAGAGGTATTTGTGGATTGATGGAAAAACACCTCTCTAAAATAACTATGTACAGAATGGAGTGTCATAACACTATGTTCCTTACGCCTATTATGCTATGTGGGATAAAATTGAATTAATAAATATTTACTTATTAATAAAGTCTTAAATTATTTAAAAAATAAGCAAAATCTTGATAATAATGTATATTGTATTTTACAAATGAAGCCCTTTCCTTTGATATCTTTATTAGATGGAGAAATATATTGATTATATTTAATTTTATTGTCATCAGAGCTGTGGTCGTAATGCACATATACTAATAAATAAATAAATAAAAAATAAATAAATAAATAAGCCTTTTATTCGGATATAACAGAATATACAATTAACTAGTCGTTTCACTACACATATGCATGTAAAAAATACTAATACAACATAATATTTATTAAAACTATTCGTATATTTGATCATTTTTTTTTATTTCCTGTAAGTCCGTTTGCCAGTTAGCAAAGGCCTCCTCCAACCAACGTAGATTTTAGATTTTTTGTGATTTGTTATCATTTTTCTTTTGTGATTAGTTGGAGGATTGCGGTCTCTTTTCCCCACGAGGACCAGTCGGCTTGGGGAAGATCGTGTTAGTTCTTTTGTTTGGTTTTCGTAATTTAGTTGGATAGTCCGTTTACCGGTTGTTAATTGCTATTGGTTCTTGTATGGGTGCATGTCAGTAAGGGAGTTTGATCGAGTTCTCATCAAATCGTAGGCGTTTGTCCTGTTAGTTTTAATAGAAGTTATTGTCTGTTGCTTTTTAGGTTTACTTGTCGGCCTTAATTGTGGTGAAGTAGATATTTCTCTTTTCCTTTTGTCGGTACTAGGTCCTTTGACTATCAGCTTATCATTTTTCAAAAAAGCAATGTTCCCCTTTTTTTTCTCTTCTATTAGTTGTGGTAGTAAGGACTTTCTCTTTTCCATCATTTCTTTAGAATAGTCTTCTGATATATAGATTCCCTTTAAACTTTTTTTATTCTTCATAATTTGGTCTTTCTTCCACCCATTTATTAATGAAAGTAATACAGGTCTATGTTTGCCCTCAGCTTTGTTTCTTCCTAGACGGTATAGTCTATTCACTTCATTTTCTGCTACAGATATATTTAAGTCTTTTTTGAAAATATTTTTAACTATATCCAAGAGCTTTATTGTCGAATTTTCACTCTCCTCTAAACCATAGATAACCATGTTATTAATTTTCCTTTCTTTTTTTAAGTACTCAATCTCACTCTTCAAGATAGAAACTGATTGTTTTAATTTTTCATTTTCTTCAATTATAGGAGATAATTTTTTATCTATATGGTTCATTAAATTCTTCGTAAGAGTTTCTTTTAGTTCAGTTGACTGTTTCTGCATTTCTATCTTCATATTATCGAATAATAATTGGAATTGTTGATCCATATTAATATAATAATGCGAGGAACGGAACGAAATGTAGATTGGTAGAAAATATTTATTTTGTGAAGGTAGTTATCAAAGTAGCTGACTGATGTTAGATTTCGAGCAATTGAATGTTGTTGTAAGTTTTTACCTCAATGATTTTTGGTGTTTGCTTCGTTAATCTTGAAAATATTCCAGAATTATTACTTCTGATGTATTAATGTTTTTAGCACTGTAGTTCCCCAACGATAACTTTATATAATATTTTAATTAGTGTTTTATTGGTTTCGAGCAGCACAGACTTGTTGACACTTCGGCGTTCGGAAACGGAACCCACATATACTAATACAGCAAGTTAAATAAAAGCTAAAGCTAAGTAAAAAGAAGTATAAAATTATTTTTGTATTATCTAGTAGGTACCTGTCTGTAAAAGTCTCATCAATGTTTTCATTTCATTTTCGTTTCAGTTCAAAGTTTAAATGAGAGCGCAGCGACACAAAACGGCCATCGTATTTCTTTGTAAAAATGAAATATTAATTTGAAATGTTTCATCGAAAATCTTTGTGAAGCCGTCGTTGTGGAAGTTTATTAATAACTGTTTTTTTTTTCAAGCAAACTTAAATATTACAGTTTACTAGGGTAAACATTTTTTTTCAAAAAAACTATTTTTACTACGTATCTACTACATTAATTCGTCCTTTAGTTTACATCTAAGAATTTTGAATTTTCCGCCTAACTTTCGACAATACGTGTTGAGACTTGAGTGGCGGACCTCAACGCCGCGTTTTGCATAACCAGAGCAAGTAAATTAAAATAATTCATTCCTCTGAGCGGGAATCGACCCCAGTACCATCGCATCGACAGTCAGTTACTATGCCGTTGCGCTACAAGAGTAACAATATGAAACTAATCAACGGTATAATTAACCAATAAGTTAAAACCATTTAACCGTAAAATATATTTATTACTTAATTTAACCGAGACAGATCCCTGTCTGTTTCTTAACGATCTTTAGCTTCGTACTTAAACACTCGAGTGCACTTTATTTCATCGATAACTGAATTGCTCTTTGAAATATCTTCATTTTAGTTGTAATTATGCCAACGAACTGAAGAAACTTATTAAGAAATGTTAATTAATATAAAATAATATATAATAATATAACTATTTTTTTAATTCACGTGCTATATCCCATATATATAGCGTGAAGATAAAAAAGCCACCGCAATCATTCGAGTCTAATTTAATTATGCAACTTATTTAATTATGTATTTTATTGTATCATTTATTGTCTTTAGTCTCTTATATTTATTTATATCTAAAAATGTTATTCAGGTTTTAGAAGTGAATGACTTGGTAATGCATGAAGAGTTATGACAGGGACCACGCTCATCATTTCTCCCTTAAGAATCATTTTCGATCTCTAGCTACATATGTTCCAGTTCGTAAAGGACCCTCCAAACTTTGTTGTTTCTTTATCCTTGGCTCATATTGTGAATAATAAGAGGTTTTATTTTCTTTTTTTTTTGATTTTGAAGGTAAAAGAGAGAGAGCGCGAATAAGAAAGATACGAATGAATAACATGCATATTTGGTTATCGGTTAAGTGCGAGTCGGACTCGACTACCGAGTGTTCCGTATCAATTTCAAGCAACTTAAAACCAAAATTCTTTTAATAAGCAAATAGGACGTTGACTTCAAAATATCACAATTTTACATTAGAGATTTACAAAGGAAAATCATGTAACAAATTCCGAGCACTAAGTACAAGAGGAAGAGATAAGTCGCTTTATTTGTGGACGCTAAACGCGGATTACCATTCATTAAGCGTTTGTTATCTTTGTATTGTATTGTTTTACATTAAAAAAATGTGGTTGAAAGTTTAATTTTGTATGAAATAAATTGTATGATATTAAATATAAGTCAACAATAATAAAAACGCGATGATTGTGGGTACGATTCCGACTCGGAGACATAAAACATATATACAAGTAAGGGGGAACATAGGAACCTAGTGTAAAGACACTCCGTATCCCATTAAGACCCTTTCATTCTCCACTTTCATGTTCATTACATATTAAGTGACGGACCTCAACGCCGCACTTAGCCTAGGAAAGCCAAGAAAATATTAAATAATTCATTCCCGCAAGTGGGAATCAAACCTACAACCGTCGCGTTCATAGTCACATGCTTGTACCCCTGCACCATGAACAATTTTTTTTCATATAAAATTTGAACTCACTACAATCGCCTGTATTATTGCATACTAGCTAGCACAACGATGTCGTCATTATTACTTCATCATTTCATTAAGGAAAATAATGTCCCGTGACGAGTGTCACGCTAACCCGGCACATGACAGCAGAAATAATAATACAATATGTCATACTAGTTTTATTACGTACGCACATTAATTATTATTATTAAATAATATAGGAAGTGAGGGAAAGCATAGAAATAAAAGGCATTTTCCGATCGTAATTCAATATCTTTAACCGACTTCCCAAAAGGAGGCTATCAGTTTGACATGTATGTACATAAACTCAAAGAAACATCTTTGAGTTCGTTTGAGAAAAATCCGTTTCTTTTAATTGTTATTAAAAAAAATGGATTTTTAGCTTCACGCTATTTTCCGCATATGCGGTCCCTTCTCCACTTTCCTCCCAAATTTGATGAGAATCTCATGTAGAAATTGAGCCCACTCAAACGCTGCTCGTTCTACGATGGCCACAACATATCAATAACTGTTTTATTAAAGCACACCTAGGGCTGTATTTTTAATAACGTGCTTATATTAATATTTTATTTACTTTTAATATATTTAAAAATATATTATGTTCGACAAAACTCTATTCAACTGAATTGATTGCATCTGTTAATAAATATTTTTTTTTAATTCACAAATGTTATCGTGCTTGAAAAACCTGTGTTAGTTATTTTAAATAATTGCCTATATAAAAAATTATAAAACGCCTGTAGGTAAATAAACTATCGGATAGTATATTTTTCTCTTGTTTTTTTTTCAACCTCACTGCCGTATAGCAGGGTTGGCAAAATGAACGTAGTGTTACGCGTTTCCCCGAGACACTGATATAAAGATTATAGTGGCAAAACACTCTATTTCATACATTCCGCCCTAATTCCGAGACATATTGTTTAAGGACATCTATTATTTACATCTAAAAAACACTTTGATTTCTCTTACAAGAGCGGAAATCGAACTCTGGCCATTCCCGGTGCGCCATTATTGTCTCTGTATATAAACCTATCCCATTAATAGATTACAACCTGCTATATATTATCAAAACCAGTACAAAATGTACACTGCGCTACTCAGCACAAGACAATTAGGTTTTATTAAAGCTATTATTATGGCCGTTGGAATCGAGGCATCGTTACATACAATCCTAATTACGGTCTTTAAGAAAAATTGTACTAACATTTGTTACAAATACTAGGAATGTTTTTGTAAAACATTGTTGGAGAAATGCGCATTAATATTATGCTGCAGGGTGGCCAGAAGGAGCTTAGTGTTAAGACACTCCGTTCTCCATTTTCCGCCAAATTCTGAAGGTATTTTTTTGCTTTTGTAGAGGTCGGGACCTCAACGCCAACTATTATAGAAGAAAATATTCAAGAAATATGTTTAGTAGAGATGGAAGATACGAAATGGATGTGGAACGGTGTATTACCGCGTTAATATTGACTTTCTTTCTTTGAGTATCACTTTATTATATTTTATTTAAATTATTTTATTTATTTAAATAAAAAAACTGCCCAATCAACAAACTAGCAAATCAAATAGTGAAGTGCTTGCAAAATCCTCTTTTAATTGCGTCGTTGACGGTCTAGTCCGGCGCGGGCTGTAAAGGCTATGGAAATAGTGATCAATAGAAATTCAATTATGACGACGGCCGTATGGAACGTTTTAGTTCACGTTAATTGCCATGTTAAAAGTGTTGGCGAAAAATAGTTAACAATTTTGTTTTTTGGGAATATAATAATAATGTCGCGTTTTATCTTGTTACCAGAACGGGAAAAGTGTAAATAATTTGTTCCCCTGAATGGGTATCGAACCTACAACCGTCGCGTTTAATAGTGTTAAAAATAAATAAATAATAGAAATAAATATATTTTGTATAAAAACAAAAAGTTATTAAAAGCGAATATGTACAATGGTTTTTTTCTAAACGCTAAAGGCAAAATATGAACAACTATTATTCTTGATTAGGCTCTCGGAAATCAATAAGTTCTATTAAAATCTATAGCGAAGCAGCAATCAAGCTGTTAATACGACGGACAAGGGTTCAATTTCCACTCTGGGGAATGAATTATTTTCATTTCCTGCCGATTTACGGCTGTTTGTTTCGTCCACATGACGTATCCATATTTAGGTTTTATTTGTGAACTTGAACTATATATAACATTTACACAACCCTTTCTTATTTTCAGTAAAAGTACCATTTTTACAACCAGTTCAGATTTTTAGGAGATTACCCCGGACAAACACAAAAAAAAATGTTAGTTGTTGTTAATTATTGTTTATTACTTGGAAAAACACGGTTACTTATCACAGACAGACACTTCAATTATATTCATATGTATAAACATTGTAAATCTTTCCGATGTCAATACATTTTCTTCCTTACAAAGAAAGGAAAAATGTAAAAAAAATAAAAATGGAATAATAAAATGACAAACTTCCCTAAAGGCATTTACCGTTGTAACCGGAAATTAAAGAAAATTATTCGAATTACATTCGGCATAATAATTATATAGCGACATTAGTAGGTCAAGCTACAAAGTAAAACTATTCAGGCTTTAATATTCAAATTTTACTTTTAATATAATTGTGTTCATATAAAAGAGTTTTAATGTAACAGGTGTTTGTGATTTTCTTTGTAGATTTTAAATGAAACATTTAATTTTCACTATAAGTTCAATTTTTCTATTTTTATAGTGTTTACAGAAACTGCAATTATGCAAATACAAACAACTTCACGTTTCTCGTATAATGGGATAGGCAGAAGGGACATAGTGTTACGATACTCCGTTTTTTCCTTTCCGCCTAATATTCGAGATTTCACTTCACTTTTTCAGTTTGGCGGTGTGCTGTTGACGTCGACCTCAAAAAAAAAACAATAACGTTTTGAAATAAGTTAATTAATAATATTAACTGTATTAGAGTAGAATTTGGTCTTCTTTTTTTAAACAAAATTATTACTTCTACAATTACTTTAAAAGCCTATCTCTGTAATTTGCAATTCTAAAGCCATTCAATGGGATCTACGGTCAGAACACCCTTTGTAGAGGACGAGGTGTCGGATGTATGGCGTCAGGATATTAATATCTTGTGACGGTTTTATTATGAAATTATTTTACCCTTTTATGTCGTTTAGCATAATTTCAAATAAGTATTCATATATCATGAATATACTTGTAATTTATTGGATAACAAAGTAATGTGAAATTTGTTGGCGTAACTTTGGGTGCGGTTAACGAACTTAGGTTGTTTTGATAAGCTACATTATTAGTTTCTTATCAGCTTCACGCTGTATTTGCAAATGGCAGGGTAGGTAGAGGAAACCTGGAAACCTAGTATTGAGACACTCTGTTCCCATTCAGACACTTCCGTTCCTCACTTCCCCGCTGAAGTGGCCGAATTTAATGCCGCGCTTTCTTCGTCACCAGGGCAAAGAAATTAGAACATTAAATATTTAATTTCTTTTTAGTCATTTCAAGAGGAAAATGTAATGATTTATCACTATCTTCTGTGCCTACCCAGCAAAATCACTAATTCGAATTCTTCTTTTTTTCAGCTACACGCTGTATACCTAAAATAGAAGGATAGGCAGAGGGAACCTAGCGTTAATACACTCCGTTCCTCATTCGAGGCATTGCGAAGAAATAAAAATAATGAATATTTCATTTCCCGAGTGTTTCTTTCAAGTAATGATAATTATCAACTCCCTCCACGATTCACATACAAACTACATATTTACTTAATACAGGCTGTATTTGATTTGACCAAATGTGGCGAGGTGTCCATTACCAAAGTTCAGCTCTTGCCAAACTGTTTATGATACTTGTTGTGTACCTTTCAAGGACGTATGTATGGAACAGAGTATTTCTGATCAAATAAAATACATATATCCTAAGTCTTATAGTCTCGTTATTAGATAAGTTAAGTGAACGATTCTTTTAGTTTTAGAGGTTTTTTTATTACAGTTGGAATTTAGTTTATCTAGGTTTTTTATGTTTATGTTGGTTGGTATTAATATATTTGAATAGTTCTCAAACAATATATCTAATAAATAATTATAAAGGCCATTGTGGTGCTGAAGGACAGCGTCAGCTTATAAACGCGATGGTCGTGAATACCAGATCCCACTTGGGTAACAGATTATTTTCATTCTTCCTCCCTGGTAAACATCATGCGGAGTTAAGTTACGCCATTCAACGATATGAGCCGATAACAGAGTTGCCTTGCCTCATGCGGAATAAAGCGTAAAGTTTAAAAATATCTTCATTTAATTATTTTATTAGCCTTCATGACGTAGGCGTAGGTGCGAAATGATTTTTTATTCTGAGAAATATTTCCATTATGAATACAAATGTTTTATGAACAACTCGGAACAGCTAAATAAGTAAAATTTTAAAATCTTGTGCAAAAGCACCGTAACCTAACGCTGTGTTTTTTCTAAACCGTTCATTCTCCTAAATAAACAAGAAAATATAAAACAAATCTTATCCGACCCGGATTGGAACCTAGCACCTTCCATTAGTGAGATATAATCTCTACAATATTTAATATCAGACCAACGTCTCTTTGTTATCAATCAAAGGTCAACCTTTATTGTTGGACTACAAAAGCCTGTAAATCTTGTTAAGCCTATATTGGCTAGCATCTGGCTAATTTAATATTAAAATTAATATCCAATACCTATCTCTTTACTTTGATAATGGAATATAAAATATTGATAGATTATAAGTTTTAATAAGTAAAAATATTTATTGCATACTTTATTTTAAGTAGGGATTCGAAAAGAAAAATAAACGACTTTTTTAATATTTTATTTATATTCTACCGTATCAAAAAATACTTTTAATATACTTTGTATATTCCACCGAATATAGATAAATTCAGTTTCAGTTGAGATAAGCCGCTCAAAATACAAGATATCGCGGAGAAGCGAAAAATAGAATGTCTAGTGTAACGGTTCTCTGTGCGTTCAAAATACATTTTTAAAGAATATATAATAAAAATTAACATAGAAAGATTTGAACCCATCCCGCTTGGAAACTGCCCAAGCGGTCTGACCACCAAGCCTTACGTTCTCATCAAGCTACATCAAAATTCTTATACGATAAGTTTTTACGATTTATTTATATTGTATTGTATTTCATAGTTCATATAAACCAAATTCGCTCGAATCATCTCTTCTATATTTATCTATATATATAAAAGGACTTGTCCTCACTGACTGAGGTAAGACGCACGCACAGCCGTAACCGCTGAGGGTAGAAACGTTGAATTTGGACAGGTGTTTACTTTCGTAATCTGGACATCCACTAAGAAGGGATTTTGAAAAATTAACCCTAAAGGTGTGAAATAGGGGTTCAAAGTTTGTATGAAAA
This sequence comes from Heliconius melpomene rosina, assembly GCF_056956725.1. NCBI lineage: Eukaryota > Metazoa > Arthropoda > Insecta > Lepidoptera > Nymphalidae > Heliconius > Heliconius melpomene. Next base: position 3,912,286 of record NC_140389.1, on the reverse strand, counting down.
AAAAATTAAATCGGCACCGATTTTTATAAAATTTGAAATTTAGATTTTTAAAAGTATTTAATTGAACACGTGTTTCATCGTTTTCTAGAATTCTCTTCCTAAGGATGCAAATAAGGGGTTGAAAGTTTGTATAGGTTTTTTTTAAATCGGCACCAATTTTTATAAAATTTGAAATTCAGACTCTTAAAAGTATTAAATTGAACACATGTTTCATGGTTTTCTAGAATTCTTCCCCTAAGGGTGCAAATAAGGGGTTGAAAGTTTATATGGAAAAATCTTTAAATCGCCACCGATTTTTATAAAATTTGTAATTTAGACTCTTAAAAATATTTCATTGAACACATGTTTCGTGGTTTATTAGAATTCACCCCTAATTACGCAAGCGAAGCTGCGCGCGTCCGCTAGTCTAAGATAAAATTCAACGGAACAAACTTATGAACACACAACCCAAGCCCAGCTTCACATTAGTTCAACTTCCTCAAGTTTAAAGATCAAACATCTACTAAAACACAAACGTTAACAAGTTCATTATATATAGAAGTTCTAAACACGAAACAACTGGTACCGAATTATAACTTAACTTACTTTACGTCGTTTCTACTCTGGAGCTGGAGTTTGCTTCTATGTGATCAAGCTAGCTTTTAACTCTTCACCAAGGCGCGTGTCTAGAAATGTTGTCCTGGGGGCACCTGGACTTCAGTTTTGAAAAGAATTATTCGGGTAAAGATTTTTTTATTTTTCAGTGTTGATTTTTGGGTGGACAGAGACCAGCCGGCCCCCCCTGTTCCTATTCCTACGCTCATGGCTTTCAATTGAGTCTTATTTTATTATTTATTTTTCATACATTTTTATCTCCTAACGAATTTTTATTTATACAAAATATTCTATATTTTGAAGATCGAGTGTGGTGGCGAGTATTGGGGAAAGCCTATGTCCAACAGTGGACAAAAGATGGCTGTTGATGATGATGATGATGATGATGATGATTATATATTTTTGCATATCCAGATCTCTTTTATTTTTTTTTGTTACAAAATCAATCAAAACATTTTAAAGTAAAATCCAGAGAATCGCTGTAAAAGTGACTTTCAATATATAAAAAATATATATTTTTAAACTACACCCAAAAAATAAACAAAATCTGTTACAGTATTGGAAATTTGAAACACTGTTTGAAATTTACAATACCATCTGCATACCAAGTACAGAAATAGTAGCTTCAAAGCTGCTTCAAGATGTTCATTCAGAAATTATAGTCTAGACATAATCTTGTTGGACTAAAAAGATTTTCTTAAAGCTTTTCGTACTTCTATTTGCGTTTGAATGGAATTCTTTTAAGAACTACTTGTAATATTTTAAGATTTCATTATAAAGAAATCGTTTATTGCTACTAGTGATGAAAAATGAAAACAAAGTTTACATGCGTATGCACTCTTATTGTATGAAATGGATTACAAACATAAGTTACACGATGAGAAGGAACTTAGTGGACACTTCGTTCCCCACAAGGGTGCCTCCGCGCGAATCGAACCTACACGTAGGCTTGCGGCCTTAAACAGAGAGTTTTTAATTCTATGATTCTATTTTTATGAAATTCTACATTTTCTCAAATTTATATAAAATGCTGCAAAAACGAGGCATAAAACCTCGTATCTTTTGATTACAATGATTTAGGACCTTGATTTTTCTAGGCCTAGAATAGTAGACCTGAATTATTGATAAATATTTGATATTAATTTCAACTTGATACCTCCACGCGATCTCAAAATAAAAGGTATCTAACAACAAATATATCCTATAAGGATTTTTCTATTTGAGGTACGGAATTTTAAAAAAAGAAACTTATTATTTTTTCATCAAAATCATAAGTTTTTATAACAAACATTTATTATAAGAATTCTCGATTCATTTTATTCATTGAGCTGTTATACTTGAAACAAAAACAATATAATTGGGTCAAGTGTAGACAGGTACAGAAATAAATGATTTCTTTTATAATGAAAAGTAATTATGAAGTTTTTAAATTTAAACTTTTTATGAGGGAATTATTTTTCGTGTACGGAAAATTTTTCAGTTTTAATTAAATAATTGGAGTTTTTCTTCAACAGTTGAATTTTTGTTCTATATTTTATTTATTTTATGTATTCTATTTATAAGTATGTTTTACTACCAGATATTAAGACACTCGCGCGGAACTGAACGCTGCGTATTGTCTTTAGTTACGAAGAATTGAAAATAATTTAGTTTCCGTGTAGAAACTTTTTCCACAAAAAAATATCGGTAGATAAATATATAAGAAAAAAAAGAAGTTTAAAAGATAAATTAGTAGTTAACTGTATGTTTTTACTTACTTTTACTACCCTTCGAGTCAAATATCTTTTATTCTATCCTTTTATCTCAAGTTCAAGGTATTGCTTAATGAACACCTATTTATAAACTTTAAATTGCTTCACGTACTTTGTATAGCTTTTTTGCTTCGTAGTTTAGTTTTAAAATGTTTAATTAAGACCGTCCTTGATTGTACTTTTGTTAAATTTTTCGTTACGAATTCAGTATATATATTTATATTCCCTAAATGATAACTCGTTCCAATTTTACGTGAAGAAAATTCTATTATGTATATTTTTAATTTATTTTTTCTAAATGAAATAACTTTTAAAATATAAAAAAAAATAATGGCCTCATACAAGTTAAAATGTTAGGCTACCAAATGATTTTTGAACATTTAAGTTTTTATTTTTACGTTTGTGATACCATAAAAAAGATGCATAATAAATAAACAAATTCTTATTTATAATTGAAATAAATACTAATAGGCCACGTTTTCAAATTTAGAACAACACACTCTACTCTACCTAACACTAACTGTATAACAATTAATCTCTCCGCGACCGCAGATTTCAGTAATGATTGCTTTAAGAGCCAATAACGGGTACTATGATAGAGCTATAAATACATTGTAAATTGTTTGTGATTTATCATTTCTATTAATATATTGTTTCATATAATCTATATATATAAAAGGACTTGTCCTCACTGACTGAGGTAAGACGCACGCACAGACGTAACCGCTGTCCGTAGAAAGTAGTTAAATTTGGACAGATGTTTACTTTCGTAATCTGGACATCCACTAAGAAGGGATTTTGAAAAATTTTAACCCTAAAGGGGTAAAATAGGGGCTCAAAATTTGTATGGAAAAAAAATTAAATCGGCACCGATTCTTATAAAATTTGAAATTTAGATTTTTAAAAGTATTTAATTGAATACGTGTTTCATAGTTTTCTAGAATTCTGCCCCTAAGGGTGCAAATAAGGGGTTGAAAGTTTGTATGGAAAAATTCTTAAATCGCCATCGATTTTTATAAAATTTGATATTTAGACTCTTAAAAATATTTAATTGAAATGTGTTTCATGGTTTTCTAGAATTCACCCCCTAAGGATGCAAATAAGGGGTTGAAAGTTTGTATGGAAAAATCTTTAAATCGCAACCGATTATTATAAAATTTGAAATTTAGACTCTTAAAAATATTTAATCGAATACATGTTTCATGGGTTATTAGAATTCACCCCTAAATACGCAAGCAAAGCTGCGCGCGTCCGCTAGTATAGTATATACGAGTATACATACCTACTTGAGGCCGTCGCGTTGCTGGATCCAATGTGTCTATAAACGTGACGGTTGTGGGTTCCATTCCCACACTGGTAAATATTTATATTTTTTTTTTCTTCTGGTAATGAACAGAGGTAAGGCGCCACTCAACACACAATACATCCAGAACACAGTGGAAAATGGAAGTGTCTTAATGGTAACAGAGCGATTTAACACTAGGTTCCCAAATTTTCTCTGCCTACCTTACGATGTGCGAGATACAGCGTGTAGCTTCAAGAAAATATTTACGTCGTTAAACATACGGACTATGCTCTGTCTGCGTACCCTGCTGTATATGGTATACAGAGTGAAGCTGGGAAAATAAAAAAAAAATGTTTTACTTAATATAGGTGTTTTCATAAAAGAAATATTCAGTTTGTCACAATGATTACATACCGTGATATCATTATGTATATTTAATGTTGAATTAAAATATTTTCTTTACACGCAAACGCTTTTAAGCACAGGTCACGCGAGACTGTTATGTACTAGTACTTATTTGTTTGGATGATATTTCGATTCTTTGTATAAATTTGGAATTATATTAGAAGTTACAAATTAAATGAAATAACATGATAATGAAATCCTTGAATATTAGGCGGAAGGTGTATAACAGAGTGTAAATATGTAAGGCTAAAAAAAATTATAATAGAAATAAGCTACAGCGTATAGAACTCGTATGTAACAACTGTATTAGTAAGGTTAACTCTAAACGAGTAACTCTAAGTAGCGAAGTAGTTCAAACTCTTATGGCACATAAAATAACTTGTCCAAAACTAAATATAATCTCGAGAATTTATCTAATTTTAATAAAATATTAGACATTTGCGTTTTTATATATTTTTAAATGAAACTCTTAAAATACAGAGCAAAAATGTAACTTATTCTTGTATTATTTCTAAAAAATGTGTATCCCGCACACAGCAGCGTGGGCAGAGGGAACCTTGTTAAGAGACTCCGTTCCCCAACTCTCCACCGAATTCTGGAGGCTATGTCTCGGTACCAAAATAAATAACCGAATAAATGAAGATATTAATAAATAATAATTCAATTCCTCGAGTGGGGATCAAACCCAAAATCCCAAAGCTCACGTCTCGACGGCCTATCATACCACAAATATAATTCTACTTTGTTTACAACTTTACATTATAAAAAAACAAAAAATATAAAACTTGTGTAACTCTTTCTTACCATATTTCAAACAAATAAATAAACTTTACAATAGAACAGTGGTTATAAAAAATATAACAAGAAAATAAAGTTATTTATCAATCTAATATATTACTTTAGATTCATTTTGTACTGACCAACGGTCCATACTCCAGACCACCCACTCGCTAGCGCCACTTATTTAAATTATGGTGTCATAATGAACTCACGCAAATTTACTTATATAAAGTATAATCCATACCTATATTATAAATTCGAAAGTAACTCTGTCTGTCTGTCTGTCCTTTAGTCTGTCGCAATCAGGGCCAAACCGCTAATTTAATTGTGATAAAATACTCATATAGAGATATTTGAGGGTCTCGAGATGAACATAGGATACTTTTTTTTTCTCATATTTGTATATTCGATATATACCCATATATTAATATTTTCGATATATACCCATATATTACAATACTTATTGATTTGACATGCAATTTATTCCGCCATGTTAGTAACAACCGTCTCTATGCGACCGTTGCTAAGCAACGATTTGCAAAGTTTGCTGTTAGAAAACGTCACCCAAAATAAGCTTGCTTAACGCATCTCTTTATTGAAAACCGAAAATAATTTTATAAATACATTTAATAAATATTCGTATAGTTCAAGCGAGCGTAGCCGCGTTCGGGTCCACTAGTTTTAATTTAAATTTCAAAGTAAAAAAGATGAATATAGAAGTAGATCAGAGGCCAGTCGTAGTGGAGTGGCATAAACCCGTGGCTATAAACGCGATGGTTGTGAGTTCGATTATCACTTAAAGGAATTAAATATTTCATTTCAAAAATATTCAAACGAAAATAATTCATTTCCCCGAGTGAGAATCTATATAAAAGCAGCTACAACTAAAAACCATAAATCTTAAAATTGAATTGAATTGAATTTCTAAAAAAAACATTTAAAATTAAAAATTCAAAGAGTTTTTCATATAAAATGTACTATTGCTGTACATTTCGTCACCGACACGTGCCGTAGTCTCCTTACTGGCGTGTTCTAAAGGTATTGTTCATGTTAACGCGTGAATAACATAGCATCTAGCATTTCACTAGTCGTAGTTCTGGTTGTATATCATTTTTAAAGTTTATTTTTTCTCTTTTAACGGTTTTTTTTATATAACATTTTATGTTTTTGAATATGAGAAAGGAAATGGTACGCTTTTTGAATGTAAGCGTAGTATGGTAGTATGTTAGTGTAGTACAGGTATGTTTGTATGGGTTTTTTGTAGTGTTAAGACACTCCTTTCCCCATTCATCGCCCAGTTTTCGAGACATTGCCTGTAGCTTGGAGGAAGTTATCACTTATATGTTATAACCTTGTCTAGATCTTCTTTTTTTTATCTGCATTTTGATGGATACTATGGAGATTCTAATTAAAAATGAACCCGCTGCCCACTTTTTTTAAGCCAGTGCAATTATCATATTAAAAATACCAGTATTTTAATCGATATATCCCCCATAACGTAATAGAAATTTACTTAGAATTAAAATAAATAAAATTAAATTATTCAATTAACAAGCTTATTATTTTAAATCAAATCCAGAACAAAACGAAACTTTAAAAATTAAACTGATATAAATATAATTAAAGTTTCGTGTAATATCATCGATATTTCTACTCCAGAGCAAGTGCAGTTGACCTGTTGCCCTATTTTACAAATAACACCTTTGATTAAAGGGAACGAACGGCTCGCCTTCAATTACCATAGCTGAGAGGAAATTATCAACTGCTATACTCAATAGTGTCATAGATTCAAATACAGCATATGATTTTACTAGGCTTTTTTGTAGCAATTGGAAAACAAAATGTGTGTATTTTACAAAAAAAGAGATTCTGTTTGTTTAAGCGCACTAATCTCTAGAAATACTTGTCTGATTTGAAAAATATTTTTTGCATTAGACTGACCATATATAGAGGAAGGCAAGAGGAATTATATGGATAAGAATTTACAATATACCTACAAGTTGTTTTACTTCCATTTGGCAAAGGGGGTGAACGAATTTCAACCCAAAACTAGCATATGTTTAGATGAATAACAACTGCGCAATGACGTTCTCATAAATAAGTTATAACATACCTAGTTTCGTCTTCAACGTGTGTTCATAATTCATATTAAGATGTATGAACCTGAATTGAAACTTTAAAGGTTTATAACTTAAAGCTCAAAGAGAAACTTTCCTCATAGAAGACGTTAGGTAACGTACGGCTTACCCTTTAAGAAGGCTTTCCGTGGTAAATTTTAATTAGGCTTCGGTTTATTATAAGTGACATTTTTTTATCTTCACCTTTTGTCTCACATTTAGCAGGAGAGGCTGAGGTAAAGTAGTGTTAAAATACTTCGTTTTCCACGCATCACAGAATTTTGGTATAGCTCAAATGTTGGAATAACTGAAAGCTGTGCTGTATCTTGTTACCAGAGTGGAGAAATAAAAATAATTCATTCACTCGAGTGGGAATTGAACCCATAACCGTGTTTAAGTCCGACTGCCTCAAAATTATTTCTATTGGCTTTCTTTTACATACTAATACAACATGTACTAACATAACTACTCAATACAAATATGTAGATGAATAAAAAATATACCTTTTTATCAACACAAAATCGAACTGGCTATAATAATTCTCCAGTACAAAGAGCAACTTTACTCAAATGACTTTCTACAAGAAATGCGAGATTTATATTGAAATCTTGAAGTATGTAAGAAACCAATAAAAGGCTGAAGATTTTTGCAACACATTCGATAACGTTCCACCATTTCCCTCGTATTTATAGGCTTTTACAGCGTTAATAAAATGTACGATGAAACGGAAAAAACCTTTTAAACCTATTTTATCCTGATGTTATTTTTTTTCTACAGAATGATTTGAACATAAGAACAGGTATTTTTTTAAGTTTTACCTGGAGTGTGTACAAGAGCTCATAATATGGTAGGAAGACGGAACCTGGGAATCTAGTATTAAGAAACTCAATTTCATTTAAGACAAGATCCCCGACAGTACCAGGCGCGGCGCTAAGTCCCTACACAACACGCAATACCTCAAGAATTCGGCGGAAAAAGTGGAAAGGAACTCATAATAGGGAACGATGAATCTTAAAATTAGGTTCCCAGGTTCCCTCTGCATACCCTATTCCATGCGAGATACATTGAAAAGCTAACAAATCTATGTATATATATACAGCCTAGTAACCTACAGTTAATTTAATTGGGCCTCGTTTAATATGACACCAAAATTATTTATTTTAATAGAGACATCAAGCGGAAAGTGACAAATTGCTAACATTCTATAGAAGACAAAGCACCCGTACGTTTATATGAAAAGACGTTTACATATGAAAGGAATGAATGGAAAAGGTTCAATTCTTAACAATTAACACAAGTGTTTTCTTTTGTATGAGTTGAATGAATTTCTTTTAGGGTAAAGGCCATTTAATATCGAATAATTATTCGTAAATGACTTGTGAATCAAAACCTTGATTTAGTACCCCCGAAGAGAACCTAAAATCATTAGTAGTTAAAAAAACAGTTTCACGCTGTATTTCGTATACAGCAGAATAGACAGAGAGAACATTATATTAAGACACTCCGTTCCCAACTTCTCTTCTTTGAAAAAAAAAATAACTCATCTTCCTACATAAACATGTGTTCCTCGAATTACTTGATAGATAATTGCAATACATTGTTACTAGTATATAAATTTAAGCTGCCATATTAAAATGAGTATATGCTTTAAAGAAATAAACATATTACTCCCACAATACACAAACTAAGAAGAACATACAAAAATCACTGGTTTCTATAAATAACTATTAGTTTTGTGTTTATTGTTAGAGTTTCTTGTACTATTGCAAACGAAGTCGCTGCGCCTATTTTTATGACACTCGGGCCAAAGTTGGAACTCCATGGAGAAATATAAACCAAGTTTCATTTCAGAATGTAAGTGAACTAACGAATTTCATTTTATTTTTTTAGATATATATATATATATATATATATATATGTACATTTATTATGTTTCTCGCTACTGTACGAGATCGAATCTATAATAACCACATATACAGAGAGACATTTGAAAACTACGCTGTAATGGCATCTTTAACCAGGAAATTTACTGTTCAACTATAATATTTATAACTTATATAATATTTATAACTTTGTATATTATATCAATATACAAAGTAAGCCAAAATGTGAATTCGTTAATCAATTGTATGACTTTCTTTAGCTTTTTTCCACGATAACTGGCAGAATAGCGGAGCAAGTAGGTCGGAACGAGCAACGAAATGTATGGGAGATGAAAAGCTACTTGGATTTAATGTAACTTTATATATTCATGTTCATATTTTAGGTCAAGAAAGCTGAGAATAAAAAGAGGTTAGCGTGCAGCCCGCGCTGTAGTATGGCGGGGGCGTTTTGATTAAATTTTTCCATAAAAATAAATTTTATGTTTCCTTTTAATAGCGAGTATTTGAGGTTCCGGTGGTGGGTAGATTTTGGGCCAATATATTGTTTGGACAAAAATCCAAGGCTCTTAAGGCCGTTGGGGTGTAGTGGCAAATGAATTACTTCAAATTTTCATATCTTCGCTCTGGTGATAAGACAACATGTAATATCTCGATAATTCTGCAGAAAATAAGAGACGGAGTGTCTTACCACTAAGTTACCGTACAATATGCGGGATACAGAGTGAAGCTTAAAAAAAAATATATACAAATGATTTAGCGCATGGTCGCTATCAAACTGCGTTTGGTAAACGACACGTCAATCAGTGACAACACCTGGTATCGTCACGGTGTAGTTGGAAATGGATTAACATCGAATATTCTATATGAGATTTAGAAATGTCTCTATCTCATAAAGAATTTTATTTCTTATACATCATGATCAGGACAGGCTGATGATGATGATCATCATCATCAGCCTGTCCTCGTCCACTGCTGGACATAAGCCTCTCCAATGGCACGACACTGAGCTCGCTTATACATACATACATGCTATTATTAACAAGCATTGTCTTTGGCAAAACAGGTCATAGGTTCGACTCATACCTAAAGGAAAAATAACTGCTTTTATTATTAAAATTTCAAAAAACGACATTCATCTAACCGGGCCATACAAGCGAACTTATTTTGCATATAAACTTAATTTAACCAAATCGAACCCACATCCATCGTGTATTTAATCTGATACTCTCTACTGTGCCACACTGTACACATATATTTATAAATAATAGAATAACCAATAACTAAATGGTTCAGTGAGTGTTTAATAGAGCAATTAGTATTACTTCCATCTAAGTGTTAAGGTAAGCCGATTTGCTATACCACAATCAATTAGGCTCTAGCGATGTGTCTGGCTGTAAGCGCAATTATCACAGGTTCAAATTCGGTGTAAATCTAAACTATAATTCATATATACTATATATAATTCATATAATGTATATATACTCATTGTTTTTCTTTATTTTTATTTACTCGCAGGAATATCTCGGCCCTGCTGTACCTATGCGGGTTCATTTCGCTGTCGTAGCAAGGTAGGCAGAGGCTATCTGGGAACCTAGTTTACACACTGTTTTCCATTAAAACACTTCCTCGCTTGTCGCCGGTTTCTCAGTTATCAGAACGAGGGAATTAAAAATATTAAATATTTCATCCCTGCTAGTGAGAATCGAATCCACAACCATCACGTTAACAGTCACACGTTTGTGCCCCTGCACGACAACGGTCTTTTACTTTTCCACTTTTCCAAGGATAACAGACTATGAAAAGAGAGTTTAATTTTATGTTGTGTGGCGGATCTAAACACCGCACATAGACGTTTCAGAGCGTAGAAACGAAAATACATAATTAAAATTTTTCACAAACGAAATGAAACGATTGTAGCTTTACGTAGCGAACGTAAATTACTTTTTAATAGTGTCCCCATTACCGACATCGGCGTAATTGAAGCCCTCGTCGAGACAATGACAGACGCTTTGAATGTTTCGTGGATTGTTTTTGTTTCATTACATTCTGCTTTCGCTGTACTTAATGAGAAATGTTCATGTGACTGTAGACCTTAGAACACCTAAAGTCGTGAGGCAGGTGTAGATTCGATTCCCACTCGAGGAAATAAAATATTTTCATTTCTTCGCACTGGTAACAACGCGCGACTCTATCCGTTACTTATCTTGCAGATACTAGGTTCTCAGGTTCCCTATGCCTACTCTGCTACGCTACTAAAAATGTTTTTTTTTAACTTTAACTTATAATTCATATAAACAAATAAGAATTTAAATTATGTCGTGAGTATATAACACATATTTTAATAAAATTATGCCAAAAAAAATGTAATACCTAAGTAAATCCCTAAAACCTTGGAATTTGTAACCGTAACGTGTTTAATATGTGAATATGAATACTTTAGTATGCTAAAACGATCGTTTTATAAAATTTAATAAAGTAATAAAATGGAACAACAAGATACAGTATTTTATTTAAATACTTGCTTATTATAATAATATTTGGACTTTTTCTTATAATAATTATGTACATATTTGGTGCCAGTTTTGGCGCAGCGGCTGAAAAAGTGCTGAAAGTCGACTGGTTGTGGGTTCGATTCCCACTCAGATCACACAGCAATAGACCTTAGATTCCACTTTGACCAACTTTCTATTAATTTTAGGCCCAAAAGTAAAAATTCTTCCAAGTTTAAAGTTAATTAATAATATTACAATGATATAATTCATTGGAACAATTAGGAATTAAGCCCTCGTTTAATTGAACCTACGTATATCGATTTGTTATATATACATGCGTATAATGTCAGTAGTGACAAGATAAGTCCATTAGAGCTAACGGCTTTGTGTATTCTCACAAGTCACTCAGATCTTAAGCATTGAAACTTATAAAATAATAACACCATAATAATATACATATAACACTATGTACGTGGTTCCGTTGGTGGGTTCGATTCCCACAATTTGGAGGAATGAATTATGTTATTTCTCCATTTGCTCGCTCTGGTGTAAAGATAAAGCGCGGTGTTAAGTTCCGCCACTCAATATACAATGTTTCGAAAATTTGGTGGTATGTGAGGTAAGAAGTTTCATAACACTAAATTCTGGCTCCTATATGCCCGATAGACCATGAAGCAAAAGTAGATATAAGCATAATGACACAATAGGATAGTGTCTAATTATACACGTGGTGCTTGTGGGTTCGATCCCTACTTCTACGAGTTTACAAAATAAACAAGGAATAAATAGGTTAAGTCAATTAAATAAAAAAATTGGGTTAAACATGTGAATCTGTATTTATTAAATCTAATCTTTAAATTTTCAACAGCGAGGCGAATAGAGAGCGGCACGTTACTATCATCATTTACCAGACAGACAGCTAAGCTAAGAATTTCTCGGCAATATATATATAAATAAATATAATAAACAATTCTAGAAAGCACTAGACTCATAAAACTTGCCTCAAGCCAAATCGAATCTTCTACCTCTATCTAAAACATATTTCCGATTGAACCCCTTTCAAATATTTACCTTAAGATATCGAACACCATTGAAAACATCTCAATATCGAAGCATCTTTGAGTATAATTAATTACGAGATATCGTTATCGTTTGATTGCTTCTCTTGATTAACTAAAATAGAAAGATGAAGTAAAGGCTTCAATTTACATTGGTAGGTTGTTAAATTGTTAACTAGATAGACTACTTGGAGGTTGTGAATTCGATTTTTTGTAAAGGATAAATGATTTAACATTCGTCGGGGCGGTAGAGAGTCTAACTGTAAACAAGATGGATTGTGTCTAAATGTAAACAAGATGAATTTCTATTCATAATATTTTTTTTATATTGTTCCCATATTTTAGATTTTATCTAAAATTAATAAATTCCATTCTATCGTAGTTTTTACGTGATGACACACGTATATTTCGTGATATTGCGAAAATTGAGAATAATATAAAAAAATTTACATATTTATTTAAGACTTTTTCTACCAAGTAAAAGAAACTGAATATTCCATTACAACACTATTAATAAATATTCATTCCTTAGCATCGATTCTCGTCCACTCGACCGTATTTCTATTAAAGCATTCCATCTGTCCGTGGCATATCTTAATCAACTATTAAGAGAGTATGATATGAGGTTTTTGATATGACAGCTAGTATATGTAATTGTAATGTTGTATTTACGTTTGTTATTGTTCGTTTGAAAATAAGAGTTAAGCCTGTTAATAAAATATTTATAGTTGCTTTAGTGGTTTAGTTGATGTTTCAAAAGTAGAAAAAGAAATAAAGCAGGGTAGGCAGAGGGAACCTGGCAACCTAGTGTTAAGACATATCGTCTTTCGTCGACAGTTCTGGAGGGAGGCGTTACGTGTTGAGTTGTGGAACACAACACTGCGCTTTATAGAATGATACTTAGTAAACGTATAAAAATTTGATCGCAGCGGGATTTTAACCTGCACCACTTAGAAACAGATAAAAATTGTTTTTCATTTTCCCTATTAGGAAGTTCAGTATCTTAACACTAGGTTCCCTCTACTTACTCTACTAACCACAAAGCCTAAACTCTAAACTCACTCATAATATAAAAGAAAGAATGGAAGTGAAAACCATATTATTTCCTAAAATTTAATATATATTTTTTACAATTAATTAAAAAATAGTTATAAATCAAAATTGTTTTGAATGAATTAACATTTTAAGGATAATATTGTTCTAAATTCCGCCTCCCGCTGAGTGAACACTGACCTCGATTCCCGCTAATATTCTATCATTTATCATTTTAAAACCACTCGACTTTTCTAAATTTCTTCATAAAAGTAGAAACCATTGACTTGCGCCCACTGTGGGTTCGATTCCCACTCAAAGCAATGAATTAATATTTAAATGACGGATCTCATCGCTGCGTTTTGTCTTATTACCATGTAAAATAATGAATGATAGGTGAGGAGATACGTTGTATCGTATGTACATAACCGCGTCTATCTCCACCTGGAGATAGACGCGGTTATGTACATACGATACAACGCACCTGTAGTTCTCGACCCGAACGCTCGTTTGTCCTTTTTCCATTAAAAAAAAACATATAGCTAAAATTCCATTTGAATATAAATCAATATATATGTATATTTGAACACCGCGGTAGGTCTACTTAATAAAAAACATGAGATAAAACGTGACTTTATCTTAAAAATGAATGCACACGACCTTTTGTGGACCGTCCCTTATGAAGCGAGACGTTGCACGTAGGCGTGTTTGGGTAAGGATTTTTTGTATGAAAATAAAGTCATTGCCTTAGTTTTGTTTATATTTATAATATTTTGTACTAAAGGCAGCGTTTAATTCCGCTACTTAACAGGAAGTGGACCGAAATTTGACTGCCTATGCTGTGAACTTTAGAATACTGCTTTTGTTGGAGGAGAAATTTTTGTGTGAATTGAATTTGTTCTCTCTTTTTGATTACAGTTTATTTTTTAAATAGTTAACAAGTTATCTGTATTGGATTAGAATCTGTATTTTTTTTTAACTTCACGCTGTTTCCCACACATAGCAGGATAGGCTAGGTTCCCTCGAACCTAGTGTTAAGATATTCCATTACTCATTTTCCGCGCAATCCTGAAGCTCAACGCCGCGTTTTGCCTCGACACCAGAACGAGGAAATAAAAATGTTAAATAGTTCATGTCCTCAAGTGGGGATTGAACCCACAACGCATCAAGACTTGCCTTAACCACAAAACACTATCGTCCTGTAAAGTAAAAATATCTAGGTGACAACTGAAACACTATTACTTCTAAATAAATATATCATTTTAAAATAAAAACACTTTTGTTCCAAAATTGTAAAGAAATTACATACTCAAAGAATCTCTATCAAAAGTTCCCAGCTACTCAATTGAATCCGTATTACGAAATAAATCTTTTGTCCTGCTCTTTTATATGATGGGAAACTAAAGTGTGAGAAGGATAGCCGGTCGTCTAAAATGACAAGATCGTTAACGCGGCATTACGCTTTGTAACGAGATATTCTTGACGGATTTTAACTGAGATGTAATATTGATACAATGTAAAATAAATATTTAAAAGTATGTATTTTGTAATATTAGAGCTACGACCTTGATGGTGTTGGATTCAATCCCCACTTGGGGGAATAATTATTTCTAAATTATTTTCTTGCAAAGACAAAGCGAGGCTTTGGATTCTGCCTCATAACACTCAATACCACAAAGTAAAGAAAGTGGAGAACAATGTCTTTAACCCTCTTTTATGATCCATGAGTGAAGCTGATGTAATTTAGATTTATGGTATCTAGGTTCCCTAGGTGCGTGAATCTTATAAAAGGTTTTATCTATTGAGGGCGTCGTGGCGCAGAATCACAAGCGTGCTAGTGTAAACGCGACGGTTGTGAGTTCGATTCCCACTCAAGGGAATGAAACATTTAATATTTTCATTCCTTGCTCTGGTGAGGAGGCAAGACGCGCCATTCAACACTAAAGAATGCCTAAAGAACTCGAGGAAAGTGGAGAACGGAAGTATTTAAAAAGGAACGGAGTTTTTTTGACATTATGTGTTCAGGTTCCCTCTGATATGTGTGGGGGGATACAGCGTGAAGCTAAAAAAACCTATTAAAGCATTTTTTTTCATATAAGAAATATTTTAAGAGGCAAAAAGTCATTTGGTGACGACCGCGTCAAGTTTGCCAATCTGTGAAGGAATCGTTACGGCGCACTGTAATCCTCTAATCGACTGGAGAGGTGGGTTTTAGTAAAAAACATCAATTTCAACTTCCATTAACTTCACAAAGGTTCGTTTTTGTATGTATTTTAACCTCGTTTCCGCCCCATTTTCAAGACATTGCAGATATTGTTGAATGGCGAAATTCTACATCTCACTTGGTCCTGTTGAGTCCAGAGTGGGGCAATGCAAGAATTCATACCCTGACCGGGAATATAACCTGTGACCACCGCATCTACATACGCCACGGTGACCTCAATATCAGTTTTATACTTTTTCCAGCTTTACGCTGTATCCTGCATGTATAGGCAAAGGGTATAGGCAAAGGGTATAGGCAAAGGGAGCCTTGTTTTCAAACACCGAACTACTCACTTACCACCGAATTCTGGGGGCATTCCCTAATAAGTGAAACTCAACGCGGCGTTTTTGCCTCGACACTAGAACGAATAAATGAAAATATTAAATATTTCATTTCGAAATCGAACCCACAGCCTGTCGGGCTTACAATGACACGCTTATGGTTCAATATTGGTTTATCCGTAGATAAATGTCGACACAACGATCAAAACAAATTAGAGTTCATTAAAAGTTTACAAACTCAATTTATATCCTGAGACATGTTCAGAGATGTTTATAATAATTCCTAAGACGTAATAACTTTACAACCTTAATTATTAGTTCATTTGTTTAGTACTTTTTAAAATAGATAGATTGTTGCTTTTACACTTAAAGCCATCGTGGCGTAGTGGAATAGTGTGGGTTTGATTTTCATTCTAGGGTGTAATTTAAGATTCTTAAATTATTTTCATTTCCCTATTCTGGTAGATTAAGCGTGGAGAACAGAGTGTCTTACAGATTCCCTCTGTCTATACCCGCTTTGTACTGGTTACAGCCTAAAGCTAACAAAGATATATTTTTTTTAACTATTATAATGTTTTACAAGAAGCATGGTTTCAAATTGTACTTATTTAAATTTCAGACGTATAAAACATATAAAAAACGTATAAAATATGTTTTTCTAAGACAGTATATTTTCATCCTAAATGTGGGATTAAACTTAAAAATTGTTAAAAAACATAAAAAATATATCAAATTATATTGTATTTGTGGACAATATCAATGGCGAAAGATACTCGTATTACGTTTCTAAATAGCATTTAAAATCCCAAAGCCTTTTAGGCGGTGTCGGATACGGCGCGAGTTTTCTTGTCGACGACACTTTTATTATACGCAAGCTCACCCCTTGTAACATAATATTATTGAATTATTCATAGATAATGTGTATTTTTCTTTAGATTGTTTTATCAATTTTGTTTGAAGAAATCGAGGTCAGTCGTGGTGCAGTGGCCCAGCCTGTGACTTCAAGCGTGAGGGTTGTGAGTTCGATTCACGCTTCACGCAATGAATTATTTGCATTTCCACGGTCTGGGCACACTTAGGTTAAAAAAAATACCTAAGTCTTACACTGAATTGTTATTCAATAAATGGAATATTATGAAGTTTTATTTTTTATTTTCGGCTTTTACTAAGTGATCGTTGGCTTCTATAATAACTATCCCTTTTTACGCATAAAGTAGGCGGAGGCAACCTAGTGTCCAGACTCTCCGTTTTCCACGTGATCTCGAGACGGCTTGTTGAGTGGTGACACCGCTTCTTATGTCACCGGAGCTTGAGTCATTATCTATCATAATCATTCCCTCAATAAAAAAAATCAATACACATGTATTTTTTTAATAACTTATTAGATACTATATACTTAAAAAGCCATACATTTGTTTTATTATACGGTTAGAATCATTTACACTTAAAAGGCTGGAAAATTATTCTGTAAGTGATATCTTTTAATTAGTTTACGGTAATAGCAAAGTTGAAACGGGGCCCTATTGTTATGAAATTTCATTGTAGTTTTGATATAATTTATTATGTAATTAAAGGATTTAATTTAAATATTGACCATAGATATCAAAGAAAAAAAGCAGCTTTATTTATTCCCATATCGCAGGATAGGCAGAGGGAACCTGCAGTTCTGCTGTTCGCTCCGTTCCACACTTTCTGCCATATTTTTGAAACTCTATGTGTTGAGTGGTGGAACTCAACTTTGCGTTGACACCACAGCGAAGAAATGAAAATATAAAAGTAAATAAATATTTATTTTTCTCGAGTGGGGATCGAACAACTAGTCGCGTTTTCAGGCTCACTTTATGCGACTGCCTGCACCAGGACTGGCCTCAATATAAGAATTCCTTCATAATAAATAGATTTCTAAACCGCTTTGGAATCATTCAAGGGGGAAATGGAGAAATTACTCGAGTGCAATAAACGATTGTAATACTCGTCGTAAAACTCATTTTGTTTACGTAATAACGTCATTATGAGACAGTGGGTTCAAATGCTATTTAAATTAAAATGTTAATTTTAAATAAATATATAAATAAATAAATGATTACATAAAGCTTATACTGCATTATTAAAGTAATCTTTTGTTACTTTATATATTTAAACGAGTTTAAGAAACGTAAAAGAACCATAAAAACAAACTTTTATTCAAACAATAAATGTATTAAAATGAAATTAATAATTTAATAAAACAGTAAAAGCTTGTAGGACATATAAAATTAAATAAATTTCAAAAAAACTAAAATAACAAATGTTTTTAACGTTTTAAAAGTTTTATTTTATATTCCAATGTTAAACTAGCTACCCATGCCATAACTATAATTGTATTATTAAAAAAAGTTCATAATCACGGGTGGAATACTGTTATATATGTATACTATTATATTATTTACTAAGCAACAAAGACTGTTCATATCGTTTATAGTTTCAGAGTACGGACTATTAATATTAGCCTCCATCATAAGGCTTTTCTGTGCCCCAGTGTGTGAATAAAGCGGAACTTTAGTGGGAGTATAATATTCTTAGTGACAAGTCACTTCATCCAAAAAATACTGTAACAAAATGGATCTTTCCGTTTTTAAACTATTTAATCATTAAATTGGGTCAGCTGTATAGTTCGGAAACTATATGCACTTGGAAGAAACACGAATATATTGATATCACAGACAGACACTTCAATTATATTTATATGTGTATGGCGGGACATCGTGGCGCAGCGTGACAGCTGTTCATTGTAAACGCTATTTCCTTTCGAGGTAAATTATTATTTTTTGGATTTTCATTTATCCGCTCTGGTAGACGAAGCGCGGCGTTAAGTACCGACACTCGACTTACAATAACTATAAAATTTAGCAGAAAGTGGGAAACGCAGTATCTTAACACGAAAATACAAATTTTATTCTTATACATTGTGAGTAAGTTTGTGTGGTTTAATCTCAGGAACTAGTAACTCTTTTTGTGTTAGATAATTCATGAATTAAGGCCACGTTAGCTAAGTACATTAAATTTCCATGTCAGAAGTCACTGTAAATACAATGCAAAATTAATTATATTAGAACACAATCACAATTCTCTTTAGTAAATTAATAATTAGGTTGTTCAAGCGGGCGAAGCCGCTGCGTCTGCGAACATATAATGCTCGAGTTCATATAACTTTAGTGTGATAATACTCTCAATGACAAGTTGAACTGTTGGGGAAACGCTATACGAATGTGGCTTCAAACAATGTCATACAAAGTAGTTTTGTCAGGATAGAAACATTTAGCGTTTAGTTCAAATTACTTATTATATTAACTCAATTTTTTTATGTAAAATACAGAGAGAAAAGAAGATATATTTATATTTGAACTTATTCTAGTTTTTTTTATCTTTACGTTGTAACTCGCGCATAGGCAGGCTGATGATATTTCATTCCCCTGAATGGGAATCGCACCCATAGCCGTCGCGCTTACGTCGTCGCAGTACGCATATGCTTATTCGTTACCACGATATCCTTATATGAACATAATACTTTTTATCGCCGGAAATGGGAAACGTAGTGTATTATCACTAGTTTTTCTCCTTGAGGTGTCGTCAGACAATGCATGGTAATAAAGTCTCATTATATTGTATATTAAAACTCGCTGGCAAACTACCAGCCGCTTGAAAACACGTGATAAACTTAGTCCCATAGGATAAATTAGTGTAATTACATTTGTTAGGAAAAAACCTCGATTCTCCTTGTTTTACTTAGTAATTTGGCTTTGCTTTACAATTTTAACTCCATAGCAGGGTCGGTCTGGAAAAACGTAATGCCAAGACAAGTTTTCCATTTGATGCACGAATTCGAGACAATGCGTGTAGCGTGGTGGAGCTTAACGCCGCGTTTTGTACAGATTGGTATACGAGGAATTGAAAATAATTTAAATAAAATAATTTCCCCTAGTGGAAATCGAACTTATAACCAACGCTTCTTAATTGCACTATAATAAACTACTTTATAATTTTAATAACATTAAAATTTATTCTAGACATAATTGGAGCATTATGTAAGAATAGATTAAGCGACATATAAGCGACTAATAGAAATTATCATTAGCGACTTATAGAAATTATTTATACATATTTAAACTGACTTCTTTCACGTCGTAAAGACAAAATGGCCATAAAATCTTGTAAGCTTTTAAGCCAGTTACTTTACGTTAACGTAACAGGCTTATGTGATTTAAATTGGCGGAAAGAAAAAATATTTTTTTTCATAGTAATACCCGTATTGTAATATTTCTGTATCATTTATGTGGATTCCAATTTGTTTCATTTTCAGTTTTATCTCATATTTTGTATTGTAAAATGAGTGTAGTGATCCACCACTCCGTTTTCAAATGCCATTTATCTTTAATGTTTTTTATAAGTGATGTTTTTTTCGCTTGTCCCACTATGTCCTACCCGTTGCAGGGTAGGCAGAGGGAATCTGGCAACCTAGTGTTCAGACACTCCGTTCTTATTAAAACGTTTCTCTCGTTGAGTAGAGGAACTCAACGCCTAACTTTGCCTCGTTACCAGAGCGAGAAAACGAAAATATTTAATTTCCCAGAGTGAGAATCGAACCCACAACCCACGATTGGTCTCAAATAATATAATAAGTAGGCAAACATAATAAAATATGTACTGAATGTACAATAAAGTTAAGTTTTAATAATAAATCCCATTCACGCCCAGTTAATATAAAACAAAGAACCTTAAAAAGGCTCCTTTCTTTTTGCAGACAAAAAAGCTGATATTTTTCTAAATAAGCAAGTAGATAGGTACTTCCTCAGCATTACGTAACGACATCTCATTATCCCGTCTCTAGGGTAGTGTTACCTACTTGCTTTCCTGTACGTATTATATTTCTTTTTATAGACCTTTTTTTAGCTTTACATTGTAATCCACATGAAAATGGGAAGGCAGAGGGAACCTAATGGTAAGCCGATACGTGACATTGCTTGAGTGGCAGATCTTAACGCCGTGCTTTTTTTAAAAGGCGAAGAAAGGCTTTTCATTTTAAACTTTTTGTTAAATATCATAATTTTACCGAATGGAGGTCAAACCTTAAACTATCGCGCTTAGAGATGTTCCGGCCACACTTAAATTCATATACGAAGGAATATTTACAGTAACCATAGTTTTACATGCAAACAATGTCAGGGCTAAGTTGCTATATCGTCATAATTTAAAATAAAATAGTTAACTTCTAAGATTTTGTACAAGTTTTTAACAGAAAACATATTATTATGTTTAACAAGAAGAATACTTTTAACATAATATAGTCGACCGTATAACACAAGTTAGCGTTATCTCACAGTTACGCGGGCTGTACGGCTGTATGCACTTTGAATAATATGAGAAGTTGTACTCGCCTGTTCGAGACAATGCACGGCGCTAAGTTCTGATATATGTATGTATGCACGTACTGTATTAAAATATTGAAGAAACTGAAATGGTGCTTTTGTTTGTTATTAATAGCCTGTAGTATTTTTTTGCCATTTTTTTTCATAGTCCTGTCTCGTAATACAAAGTGTACCAAAGATTTTCTAGGATATTGCAAAATAGGGTATTTTAGCTAAATTTTTTCTTGTGACCATAGGCAGAGGAAATAAAAATAATTTATTTGCCTTACTAGAAATTGAAACTGTGAGGTCGTCGTAGAGCAGTGGCAGAATGTTTAACTGAAAATTTGTGGGTTCAATT
The DNA here is from genome assembly GCF_056956725.1 of Heliconius melpomene rosina. Classification (NCBI taxonomy): domain Eukaryota; kingdom Metazoa; phylum Arthropoda; class Insecta; order Lepidoptera; family Nymphalidae; genus Heliconius; species Heliconius melpomene. The sequence goes on along the minus strand of NC_140389.1, from coordinate 3,890,600 downwards.
CCCACTTCAGGAAATTTATTATTTTTATTTTCTCCCTCTGGTGTAAAACAAAGCGAGATTAGGTTCCGCTATGACTCGAACATTCGATGGAAAATAGGAAACGGAGTGTCTTAACACTATTTTTTTCTGTTTATAACGCTGTATGCGTTATATACCGTAATAGTTAGGGAGGCGAAGCAGCAAACTGTGGAGTCACTCGAGCGCCATGGAGACCTATTGGGTTGCGAAGCTTAGATGATAACAAGAAAAAAATGTCATATAAAAAATTTCGTTTCACCGGTGGGTTGAGGGGTTATAGATTTTCAAAAATGTAAAAAAAAACTGTTCCATGGACATACTCGAGCGCGTCAGATATTGATATCATCAATTGCCTACGTCTTCTTAAGCATGAAAATATGTTAATCTGACAGTTTCCGTGGTGGAGGTGGTCGTACGTAAGAGTTAAAAATGGCAAAAAAAAAATATTATCGAACGCGTCAGATTTTCTAAGGGGGTGTTAAGTGAACCTAAAAAAAAGCTCTTATGTAATAATTTGACGATTTGGATGTGACGCAAGCTCGTAATCGTTGTTTGAAAATGCAAAAAAAAATCGTCATCTTGAAATACTCGAGCGCGTCAGATTAAGATATATATGGTTCATCTTCATGCCCTAGACGTGATATCTCAAAATCAGACGATTATCTGAAGGGACTTGCTTAATCTGACAATTATTAATTTTTTTTTAAACCAATACAAGAAACAAGTCAGCTTTACGTTGTATCCCGCACACAGCAGGGTAGGCAGAGAGAACCTAAGGTTAAGACACTCTGTTCCCCACTTTCTGCCAAATTTTGAAGGCATTGAGTGTTGAGTAGCAGCACTTAACGTCACTGTTTTGCCTCGACACCAGAGCGAAGAAATGGAAATATAAATTTCAATAAATATTTCATCTCCTGGAATGGAGATTGAACCCACAACCAGTCTGTTTTACTGTCACACTTTGTGCCACTGCGCCACGACTGGCCTCAATTTTGAACGAATTCATTGAACGCAATCAATAGAAAAGCTCAAGAAATAGAATGTAACTAAAAGAATGTATGTTTGAAATAGAATACTTGTATTTATAAAAAGTAGAAAAAAAATTTTTTTTTTCAAGTACTTTTTTTTAATTTATCATCTTCATTGATGAGTTAGGGACCAATAAATAAAAAAAGAGTGCGATAGGAATAGAAATGCGGTGAGAGGAATATATGCAATTCTTAGGTATATTAAACTTTATCAATCAATTTCTATTACTTCGGTTTGTGGAATTTGTCAGATTATATGTTTTTCGTAATCCTTGAATGATTCCCTTCAAAATAAAAAAAAAATTAGCCGCGCTCGAGAATGTCCAGATAACGTTTTTTTTTTACAACTTTGGAGCCCTCTCCCTCCTTTGCGTCACTCTCAAATTGTCAGATTAGTGGAATATACACGATTTAGCATGTAACTAACTTACCCTACCTTAATCTGACGCGCTCGAGAATGTCCGATGATCAATTTTTTTTTACTAATCTGATCCTTTATCCTAGACGCGCGGGCATACACAGGAAGCTCATATTTGGTGGAAGTACGTAACCGAGTACAAGGAATCCCCAGTATCTTAATCTGATGCGCTCGAATGACTCCACAAAGTCCTCTCTTCGCCGCCCCTACTATAAAGTAAAATAAAAAAACCATTTCAATCGACCATGTATAACTCTAATTGATATTATCGACATGCAACATGAATCATTCGTTTTAACTGCAAACCCAGCTGCAATTTAATTGAAAACGATTATTTTAATTAGAGAATCTCGTTTCTATTTTCTTTTATCTGTTTTGAGCTGCAAGTATCTTCATGATTCACATTTAGGTTACGCCTCAGCCACTACGGTGATTCGTGATCACGTACTTAGTGGTAAAATACTCCGTTCCACGTTCATCGCCCAGACTTAAGAAATTCCGTTATTCAGCCGAGAAGTGGATAGCTTCCACTCAATACGCTTATTAATAGCAGAACAGAAAAATAAGAATAATTTAAAGATAAGTTAAAAATATATATACATATATATGGTATATGCAGGATACAGTGTGAGATTTTGTTTTTTGTAAATAAAAAAAAATCACATATATAAAGACATTTATTTTCATACATTTTTCAATTTCAAAACAATTTTAACATTAAACTTTTAACAATTAAATGATTTAACATTATTCAAATCAAATATTTAAGGAATTAAAGGCACAATTTTTATATAAGTAATTTAAGAAAAAATATATAGATAAAAATAATAAGCTAGTATAGGACGGTCGACGAGCCGTGACCACCCTGGAGTTAATTGTAGATGGTTGCGCAGATTTAATTTCGTCGACCGCACTGTAGTTTATAGGTTCAAATCTAACAGGATCTATCTATCCATCTCAGTACTAAATAACAGATTTTATTCTAAAAACATGGATATTAAAAAAACACAAAACTGAAAAGTGCACGTTTTCATTCAAACTAAATAAATTATTTTCAGTATTTTTTTTTACAATTAGCTGCTATTTTAATGGGAAAATTATAATTGTAATAGACACTGTAAACAAGATTGCTTAAGTTAAGCAGCACTCACTCAAATTAAAAGATGATGGGTGTTCAATTTTTTTAAATATCTATATGAATTTCCACAAGAAAATAAATATTTTTTTAAAATAGTATTGGTTACAATAAGCAATGTAAACAGAAAGGAGATTACCTTTTTACAATAAATTTTAAGAAATTTATATTTTTATTTAATATATTAATTGAGACTAATCCAAATTGAATAATAAAGCTAGCAACATTTTCTTCTATGTTCTATAATTATATATGTACATTATACATACATTAAATATATACAGTTTATTTTACAGTTTTTTTTTCATATCTCCATAATTTTATTACAAGTCTTAACAAACTGTAAAGATGATTGTGTTTACAATAAAAAATTTAATTGATTTTTAAAATACTAGTATTATAAATACAGTAGAAACTCGGATAAAGTGTTGTCGAATGCCTAACATTCAGATAATCGAAAATCCGGATAATCGAATGTATAAAGAAAAGTGGGTTTTGTGCATATATAATCATAATGTTATTTATGCGCTTATTTCTGTTAAACTTAACGGTTTTAACTGTTTGTGTTAACTTTTTCTAGTAAATTGTATGTGTTATGCAAATTGTATGTCTTAATAATTTTAATAAACATTGATTTACTACGAAATGATTAGGTTATTACATTTTCCAGCATGTAATGTAAATAGTACAATAATAGTCACGATAATCAAGAATCCGCAAACCGAGGGCCGGATAACCGAATTTCTACTGTAATATGTAGTTTTTTAAAAATTATAGGACCAAGTCTAAGACCCTTCACTACGTTCTTCGGTAAATAATATTTTATAAAAAAATTGTATAGTAGTGTTTAATTAAGACACTATCATCTTTCAAATAATAAATAAAAAGTTTAGTAAGTAATTCTAATTCTATACAACATTGTAATCAAAATATCAGTCTCAAGACTTAATAATAAGCATATAAAAGTGTATGCTCTTATAATAGAATTTGTATTAAATACTGACGAAATAATAAATGTAACTTATTTTCAAATAATATCAATATTTCGAAACAAGAAAATTAAAAAAGATCCAGAAAAAAAACTATAACTTCAAAATTATCGAAAACTTCAATCATTTAATTTAAAAAGAAACGCCAAATTTGTTGTTTCATTTAGCATTATTTTGTAGTAATATATTATCTTTTTTTTAAGTAAAAAGTATTTTAACTTTTTACTTATTATTTAAAAAAAAATCTAAATGTTGATATATATAGGTATATCCATAAAAAAAAAATTAAATAAGTCAATCACAAAACTAAAAAGAACATATAGATATTTTTGACCATGAAAAACTAAAAAAATCACTTCACAGTTTTTCACTATCTAGGTACATACATTTATTTAGTTTAACATCTATTATGCTTCATATGTATAAACGAATAAAGTTCCACGTCATTTCACTCACATTTTAGTTTCCAAACAATGCATATCTCATCTAAACGTAAAATCCGTTGGTATTTGTGTGGTTAATGGCTTCATTGGTTTTATTTCCAATTTGGAAGATACTGTTGACAAAAAAATATACCCTTTATGTATATTTTATATTTTAGATAATAGGAACAGAGAGTCATATTGACTACTTACTTTGGTGGTTAAAAGAGTCAATCCCGATTTTACAAGTTTTGAGATAAGGAACATTGTGAGTATAAAGTGAGACAATTAAAAAAATTAAAATATTTGAACAAAAAGTAAATCCAATCAAATTCTTACAAATTTATAATGGTTATTATAGTTTAAAATTGTACAAACAAAGAAGAAAAACTATTTGTATCATATGTTTCTGTTGGTCTTGAAAGTTCTAATATCTCATTACCACTAAACTGCTTAAGTATTCGTATAATTTAGATTCTACTACTTGTTTATAAAGAAATATTTAACTATTAAAACGTTTAATACTCACTTCCACTTTTCCTATGAGGTAATGTACTACAATTCCTCATATTGCTATAACACGCGGTGTACTCCCTCGTGTCCATACTGACCGGCGACATGCACCGTCTTGCCAACGTACCGCTATATAGAGGGTGTGCCTCTGGTGGTAGTGACGACATTTGATGCTAAAATATGTTTTTAAAAGTAAAGTTTGATTACATTTAAGAGTTAGCAATTAAATAAGAGTTCAGTTATTCATTCTTAGAACAGTATTCCAGTAATCTAGGAACTATAAGCTTATGTACTATAAAAATAAATATAACTTTACTTCTCATGGAAGTTAATTAATATAATAGCATAAAAAATAATTCCATATAATTTCAAACGAATATTTATTCCATAAACTAAGAACAAATAATACATAAACTAAATACTCACCACTCCACTATTCATCGGTATCGAATTATTATATTTCAACCAACTTTCATACATCTTGCCACTCGCCAAATTGCTAACTTGCATTGGCATATGCGTTTGAGCTCTTTGCCCATACATTGGCATTTTGTATTGATCATCCATTTTTCCTATTAATGGTTTCATACAATAATCTTTTTTTGCGAATTTCTCGTTTATTTTACTTTCTATTGGTATTATGTCGGGGTTTTTGTCTAAAAAATAATAATTTAAAGTAAAAATTTCAATATTGAACGTCGTACGTCAATTTGACGTAATTGATGATTGGGGCTTATAAAGAATAATAAAGTCTTATTCTCGATCAATATGTATTTTCATTAAATTCGTTCGAAGATAGATATAATCGCCGCCACTCATCACGCAATATCTCCAGAATTTGGCGGAAAGTGTTTTCTCACTAGGTTTCCTCTGCCTACCCTACCGTGTGCGGGATACAGACTGAACCTGATTTGATTTTAGTTACATAGAATAGAACAAACATACATACATTCTATAAGATTTTTTAAAATACATGTAATTTTATTTTAAATTGTACCTTTATTGTAGATACGCAAATTTAATTAATAAAATACATTATCATGTCTTTTGATAATTAAAATAATAAAAAAAAATCTTAAAAACTAAGAAGATAACCATAACTCAACTTACCCAAACTATCAATGCTCGAACACCTCTTACCGCTTGTGAGGGGTGTGTTTGATATTTCATCTTTTTTCCTTCTATCTTTCTCATCTTTAACTAAATATAATAAAAAATACATATAATAAACACAAACTATAGTAAATCAACAAAAGAACGTCTATAAATATATTAATTTCTAATATTTTAAAATCCACGCGTACAGTACGGTCGAGCCATGGCCGCCCTGAAGTTAGCTGTAAAGCGCTACAAGCTTCCGAATAAACAATTTGCAAAAGTCATAAAGCCTAATTTCAGGGAGGTCTTTAATAATACTCATAAAATTAACTTACCATTCCTCTTACAAAAACGCAAACAGAATACAATGCCGGAGAGTGTAGTGACTGTACCAATTCCGGCGATTATACATAACACTATTATTAGTACTGTCGTTAGTTCTACTTTTACTGGTATATTAGCTAAAAGATAAAAAAAAGTAAAATTACTTAAAAAAACGTTTAAACTGTATGTTTCGCAATGTATGGTATTTGTCGCTACGCAAATCGGAACGTTGTAGCTCCCAAACGAATGATTTTGACCTAATTTTCTTTCTTCCAAAGGTGTCGAATTCGAAAGTGTTTAGAACATTTTCAGGATGTCATGGTTCATAAAATATGTTCAGCCATTTGAAGATCATCAGTTCTACTTGGAACCAAAGATACTCTCACTATTATTTTATGTCGGGGATTTTTTATATTTGCTCTTAAAAATTCATTATAAATGTAAATTAACTTTAAAAACTTACCAGTTTGCTTTTGCGGGTGTTTCAACAAATTAGATGTAAGACTGAATGCATCACTTATACCCTTTTCGTTGTATGCACGTACAGACAAACCTACGGAACCTGATAAGCCCCATACTATAAAATTTGGATCTTCACTAGTTAAATTTCTTAGTAGAGAGCCTGTGGATACGTCGTACACCTAGTAAAGAATAGTGTTTTGTCACTAACTGGTAATATAACTATGAGAGAAATTAACTAGTTGAACCTGTGACGATTTTTGTTTAGCCTAACTCTGTATTTCTTTATAGCGGGATAGGCTCACGGAATCTCGTGCTAAGTATTCTTTTTAATATGGTTTCATAAAATCTAATAAATATAAAGCCAGTCGTATGACTGTAAAAGGGTCTGAGTTCGATCCCAACTCGAGGAGATGAAATATTTATTTTAAAAATATATATTTCCATTTCTTCGCTCTGGTGTCGCACTGGAACTGAAGCTCGTTTATTTTTTTTATTTAATAAATATAAATAACAATAAAATATAAAACTAACTTGCAACATAAACATCTGCTGTAATCCACCGTCGTGTCCAGCAGTACACTCCAGCCATAACGACTCGTGGGTCACATTTGTAACGGCACAGTGTTTTACTGATGATGGCTTTTCTATAGGAAATGGAAATTTACTATCGATAGTATCTTATACATGAATAAACCAATTTAATAAATGAATTAAATTTCAATTGATATAATTTAATATGATACATTCACGTTTAAGATTTTAAACACAGTAATATTCAAAGATATTTTTTTAGTTTCACGCCATAGTGCAGGGTAGGCAGATGGAATCTGGGAACGTAGCGTTAAGATTCTCCGTTCCCATTAACAAAATTCCGTTTCCCACTTTTTGTGTATAACTATAAAAAGGCCCTACATAATCCATCTCAAAAATCTAATTAGGCAAGTCCCCGCAATAAATTTCTTCCGAGAACGAAGAGAACTTTATCATTTTTTCTTAAACCAATGCTATCTATTTTCGCCAAATTTAAGTTAACAATACCATTTACTTAATATTAAAATTACGATATTCCTTTAAAGAGCATCCCATATAAACATACCTGCGGGTAGTATATGAAACAAGCACGGCGCGGGTTGCGTCCCCACGACGTTGGTAGCGGCGCACTGCACCCATCCGTAATGGGACGAACTGTTCACCACGTAGGAGTATCTACCTGAACGATCATGTTGTACTAAAGAACTATTTATTAAATGCCATGAGTCACACTAATACATAAAAATTTTACTATAACAACTACTCGTGTGCAAGTAATAATATATTTTGTTTCATCAAAATCGGTTCAGCATTTCCAAAGCTAGTGTTAAACATTTTCACCGCTTTTATAAATTTGCGTTCCTTCGCCCAGTCGCTTCGTGACATCACGTGGCTTCTGTTATATCCGATTACTGGTGATATGGAGTATTTTTTTAATCATTTAATTTAAATAAATCAGCTTCACGCTGCATCCCGCACACAACAGGGTAGACAGAGGGAACCTAGTGTTAAGACACTACGTTTCATACTTTCCGCCAAATTCCAGAGGCATTGCGCGACACGCTCGTTTCATTTATTTACAGTAAAAAATATTTGTATGTTTATTTGATAATAACACCAAAAATATGATCTAAAATTATTACATTTTAAAACATTATTAATTTGCTTATCATTTATATAAGGTTCTAATCAAATGTTAACTCACCGCGGTTGTTCTGCGACGGTAATTCTATCTTCGAATGTGACGTGTTGTTGAACCACCAGTTGTAAGTCATGTATTCCTATAGAATATAAAATAGGCTTATTTATTTAATTTCAATAAAATAGGCTTATTTATTTAATTTCAAGGTTGGTATTCTCGCAGAAGCTCTAGCGACTTTATAGCATCTCTCTGTTGGCACCCGTAAAAGAGTGACCAAGCCGAGCTGCGTAGTCACTCATTGCTCCAATACACAGTGATGCTTTGAAGACTTAAATAATCGGAAAGAGATTCTACGTAATTGCAATAAGTGATATGTATCACCCAATAACAATGCTTCACAAGTTTCCTTCCAATAAAAGCCATTGCCTACAAGCAACAGCCTCGATTGACTTTTTATTTTGAAAAAGCTATACTGCTGCTGACCTGGGATGGTGGAAAATGGAGAGCGGAGTGTCTAAACACCCACACAACGTGAAGCTAAATACATGTATAATTTTATGCTCTCAACTAACAAACAATTCAACATAAAAGTAGAAAGTCAGAATTGCCAGCAATCAGATTTAGCATTAACTAAAGGTAGCTCCACTAAAATACATCGAGAAACTAAACAGAGCGTGTACAAATACAAATAGAAACGGATGCTGACAGATCCTTTTGTTTGATATCCTCTTTAGTACTAGACTGGCTTCATCCTGACTTTGTCTGTAAATATGACCTATTTTGTAGAAATTTTTCAAGACGTTAGCCATTAATATAGTAGATGTTTTTTTATTTGCTTGAAATTTTCAAATTAAATATTAATTTCGACGCCAGCACGACGATTCGCGGTTCGATTAACACTCAGGACAATATGTTATATTCATCTTCGCATATGGGCAACGTTTAGTTCTATCATTTAACAGCCAGTGTCTGGACTATGTTTCTCTTATTACCGGAGTGAGGAACTGAAAATCATTTATTTTCCCCAGTAGGAATCAAAACCACAACTGTCGCGTTTACTGATGCTGTGCCGCTGCGCCACGTAATGGCGTTCTGCGCCACGTAATGGCGTTCTGCGCCATTACGACTAACACTGCTTTTTACATAAGTTTTACGTAAAGCGATATATCAGAATTGAAATTTTAATATAATTCGTATTTAATTTCGTTCCAGAGGATTCATAAGAACTTTATATATATTAAATATTGATTCGACAACATCTGGCCACGAAAAATATGAACGTTCCACCACTCTCATATATTGATGGAATGGACTTTGGAATGGAAAAATTTCAATATTTTTGAGCAAAACTAAGTAGTTTTATGTAATTTGTTTTTGATTTATTGAGATTTTGGTGATATTTCTTTATTTATTGAAATATCTAATTGGCATCTGGCGTTAAATAAAAAAAAGCTAATTAAAGTTTTTTCCCGCTTCCTATTCATAATAGGGTGGTAAGCAGAGGGAGTTTTAAGGCTAAAGATGAGATTACCTACATTTAGTTATCAATAATAGAAAGTAAAATAGTTTTATTTACTATATAGGAAAAATAATAATTTATTTGCATGTAAAATAATTTTTATAAGTGACTTACCGTAGGATTGGAATCGACTTTGCAATCTATTTGAAGTGTCTCTCCACGCGCCGCGTACAGCGACACCGTCGTCGTAGCGCATGTAGGGCTGTCTATAATTAAACTTATGTAATATAAATCTCGTTATAAATATATATTTTTTGACCTAAAAATGAGAACCCTAGCTCATTGAATTTCTGAGAGTTGATTCGTTACAATGTTAAGAAAATAAATTGCACTAGTCTCGTGTAAAAAATATATTATAAAAATATTTAATAAAAAAATGTTTCACAGAATATTATTTTTTCTGCTTCTTGTCTCGCATTTAAATTACAATCTTAATCAATATAAATATTTTAAAAGTATTACTTATTTGAAGTCATCGTTGAGGTACAAGCTTTATTTAATATTTCAATTACGAACACATACACAGACAAACCGCGGCGTTAGGTTCCGCCTCTCAACGCACAATGCCTTCAAAGTTTAGCGGTGAACGGAGTGTCTTAGCAAAAAGTTCTTCCGCCTACCCTGCTATATGCGGAATATAGCGAATGGAACTAAAAAATATATATTTGGATTTGAACCCACAACCAGTTTAAAGTATAAAATAGTACACCTCTTATACATAATCACAGTACGGTAAAAGCGTAAACAGCAATTCCATACTAATTTCACATTCATAAGCCTCCTAACGTCAATCGCACTAGATTTGGTTACGTAGACAATCTATTTGCTAATCTTAGGATATAGTTCGAAACTAATATCGACTATCGAAATTAAAGCTAGTAGCACTTAAAATTTCGATATTGGTTTGTTTTGCGTAAGAAATTATTGGAAAATGGTTAGAAATTAACACAAGATAAAATTTACTTATTTTTTTACTCTTATCAGGGCAGGGAGAAGCGAGTGTCATGTGATGTTCTCCATTTCTTATTCATTTCAAAGAATGTGCTTACCAGAGAGAAGGAAAAATATATTTAAATGTGGATTATTCTCCCATATTGGATCGAACACACAAATATCGCCTGTACACTTAAATACTGCCTCATACTTCACTAGTCACCACGACTTTAAATAAACTATATTAATAATTTACTGATTAAATTACCATTATTGGTAATAATAATAAAAAAATTATCTCGCTACGAAGAAATAACGTGGATAATAAAAAAAATATACAAAAAAAAAATCACTAATTGCTTTAAAAATTATAGTAATTAACTATAACCAATAACGCATTAGTATTATTACACCTAAATAAAAAAACGAAGCAAAATTTACTAAGGAACGAAATATGTGTAGAGGTAAAAAGGTAATAAATATTTTTATTTGCCTTTGTTGATTTTTTAAAAAAAAATGCTTAAGTATTTTTCGTAAAATTTATATGAGACCCTATAGGGTATGCCAGATTCAATAAAAATACATATCAAAATTGAACTATTGAATGAAAAGTTTTGCAAACATAAACAAAAAATATATGCATCGTATATAGAAATTGGTTCGCTTTTTTCGTAGGTTAATAAAAACTAAAGGACCCTTTGATATGTAAAATACGAGTTGCCATAGCAACGTGTATGTCACTTCATACAAAAGTGTATATGGTAATAAATTTATATAAGTAATATTCCTAATGCAATATTTAAAAATATATTAAAATTCTGTACTCCCTTACCATAAAAAGTTAAAGTTTGCCAAATTTCATACTAGGTCGGTAATTCAATATTTGTTAAAAGGGGTCCAAAGTTTTTTAAAGCTTCTACTACTATATGCAGCAAATAGTCGAGTAGGCAGAAGGAACTTGGGAATCTAATGTTAAGTCACTCTAGTGAGTAGCAGAACTCAACGCCGTGCTTTGCCTTGACACCAGAGGGAAGAATATATGAAATATTTCATCTCCTCGAGTATGACTGGCTTCGGAAGTTTTTCCTTAATGTATTAACATAGATACTTACATTTAACATTTAAATCCAATGGTTCACTAAATCCTTCGCCGAGGGTATTTCTTGCAACACATATGTAAGATCCCGCGGCGTTTCTTGAAACATGTTGAAGTACTAGACTTTGATTGGCTACTACTATACCTGAAGTGCTGCGTACTCGAGAGCCCTAGGTGCAAAAATTATATTTTATATATTTTTTAAGTTTTTGTAAGTATGTAAGTTCAATTATTGATATCTGAATAAATATTTATATATTACATTTTCTTTTAAAATTATTAATTAAAGTATTTTTTAATAATTAAATAACAATGTCCCATAAAATGTATTTATTTTTGGTTAGGGATTATATGCAGCTTATAAGAAGATTTAAGAAGCTACATATGCACATGCTTGGGTGGCGAAACTTAACGCCGCGTGTTGCCTACCAGAGCGGGGAAATGAAAACAATTAAATATAAACATTCAGCCGAGTGGGGATCGTAATCACAACCAACACGTTTACAGACAATGCCAATGACAAAAATTATACATTTTATTACGATTTATTCAAATAAATAATACTAGTCGCGAGATTTTGAAATCCAGACGGACCAAATTGTATAGGAGAACAATACCAATACTTTTTCGTTCACTCAACCGACTTTCAAAAAAACGAAGTATCATATTGCACAATAGCATAAGTGTCATTGCAATTTTTACTGTTTCGCATACAAACAATGGATATTCATACAATATTGATATTAAAAATGGAATAAGAAATATTCTCATACTGTCGAGTGGTACGCGAAAAGTCAAAAAGTTTCGGCATATTGAAAAAAAACGACTAGCAGATAATTTCTTGTTTTTTATACGACTGAAAAGGATTGAAAATACTAACAAAGATAGGTTTTATTAATTATTTAAAAAATTTTTTGTAAGTATAAGCTTCAATATAATTATATAAGCTTCACGCTTTATCCTGAAATATAGGGAGGATAGAGGGAACCTAGAGATCAAACACCCCCCACTTTCCATCAAATTTTCAAAATAATAATACAACAAAAAGTATTACATCGTTGTCTGTCGGTGGAAACCATTTCACCTTAATATTCTTAAATTTAAATCAAAATACGAAACAAAAATCCAAGTAATAAAAAATACTCACATTATGTGTAAAATACACATGAGTGTGCCAAGGGTTGGCTCGCACCATACAGTCCAAGTACACGTCAGACCCTTCCACTACTTTATCCGCGTTTAAATTAGCACCTAACTCTAGTTTGAGTACTGGTAAATCTGAAAGAAATGTTCTATTAAGTTTTTTTTTAGCTTTACGCTACATACCGCATATACCCTTCTATAGGTAGAGGGAACCTAGTGTTAAGAGACTCCGTTCCCCAATTTCCGAGTGGGAATTGAATGCCCCGGACCACGACAGCCTCAATAAAAATTAATTAAAATAGTTATAAGAACAAAACTTACGTTGTATTTCCAATTTGAAACCATCTTCCTGTATAGAACGTGGAAAAGCCGGCTGATCGGCCTTACATGATAGCACCCTACCGGCGTCTTCGATAGTGGGCACGAAACTTAAAGTACTTTGTGTTAAGTTACCACCTAGTGAAGTTTGCTGAAATAAACTTAATTTTATGCATACAATAATGTAAAATTATGTAAGATACAGTGCGGTCGACGAGTCGTGGCCGCCCTGAAGTTAGGAATTCTAAAATTTTGTTTATTTTTTTATCAAAAGTAAGAGAAAAATCTTAAAGTCAAATTTAACTATCTACACCTAACTTCTGGGCGGGTTGTATGTAAAAATTATGTATATCTATACTTATATAATAAAGCGGAAGAGTTTGATTGTTTGTTTGTTTGAATGCTAAGATCTCTGGATCTACTGGTCCGATTTACTATGTTTTTGTTTTGTATGAAAGCTGCATTCTTCAAAAGTGCTATAGGCTATATAACATTACATTACACATATATACTAATATATTAAAATACTTTCTAATTTGACATGCAATTTATTCTGCCATGTTAATAACAACCGTCGTTGCTAAGCACCGGTTTGCAAAGTTTCTTTGTTGTTTTAAGAAAACGTCACCCAAAATGAACTTATATTTTGATATTCATCGTTATAAAAATAAATATATTATATAATATTTAAGAAATATTCTTATAGTTCAAGCAGGCGTAGCCGCGTCCGGGTCCGCTAGTATTATTATAAATATTGAAAAATGGCTCTAAAAAATATTATCATAAATTTTCGAAACATTTTTAACGTATACTTACAACATTCTTAACACTATTCAGTTTAGCCCCACTCTTCCACCACGATATTGTAGGCGTTGGTCTTCCTCCTACTGAAGTGCAGACCAGCTCGGTGGATCGATCCGCTACTAGCACTCGCGGGCCTCCTTGCAATTGAACGTATAGTGGAGGTACTGGGGACAACATGGACTTAATTTAATTATCATTTTTAGGGTTAAATAGTGATTTTTGGGTAGTGATATATCACTATCGCTTGTTAATGATCTTAATGTTGATTGTACAGTGCTGGCGTCAGTTTTTTTAAAAAAATAATGAGTCATCTTCTTGGGTGCCACTATTTATAAGCAGTATCTAATACTAGATTGAAAATATTTAAATATTTAATGACAGTAAGAAAAATTAAAACACATCTTTCAAATCTCCAAATAGGACTAAACTCGTTGCTATAACGAAAACTTCACTTCTAAATCTTACCAATAGAACCATTTATACCTTACTAGCGGCCCGCTCGCGGTTACACCCACGTGAATTATGTTATTATTAATTTCTGTCTCCATGACTACGTCCTAGTGACGTCTATGCAAAATTTGAGACTCCTAGCATTTGTAGTAACGAAGTTTCATACAAACTTTCGACCCCAAAAACAACCCCTTAGAAATCGAATATTGCAAATTTCGGTCTTAGCGAGCACCTACGTCCTGTAAGTAACTGCTATGCAAAATTTGAGATTCCTAGCACTTGTAGTTTTTGAGATTTCGTGATGAGTGAGTGACCTTTCGATTTTATATATATAGATAAAGGCCCACCTATTATCCCACACAAAACATACATAAGTGCGTATATATACGTACATCGTCCTTGACACTTTATCATTCCCTCGCCTCGATCCCGAATGTTCGTCATTCCCCAGCTCTAATTAAGTTTCATTGCAATTTCATTTACACTCAGCGTGTTGAGATGACTCTATTGAATTTCCAATTAACTTCGCCGTTTCAATTTGATTGATGTTATGTTAATGAGTGGGTTTTTTTATGCTTAGTAACTGTGGGGACCTAATCAGTTACTCTTTTTGTTATATTAAATCTTGTTAGCAAGCTTTTTTTGTTAGTTTTCGTATTGTGTCCCTAGCAACCGTTTGTCTATGTTAAAAGTGATTTATCTATACTTAACATAATAAAGCGGAAGAGTTTGTTTGTTTGTTTGTTTGAACGCTAAGATCTCTGGATCTACTGGTTTCATTTACTTTGTTTTTGTTTTGTATGAAAGGTGCATTCTTCAGAAGTACTATAGGCTATATAACATTACATTACACATATATGCTAATATATTAAAATACTTTCTAATTTGACAAGCAATTTATTCTGCCATGTTAATAACAACCGTCGTCGCTACGCAACCGTTACCGCGACATTTTGATATTCATCCTTATGAAAATAAAAATATAATAGGAGATGTCGCTGATTCGAAATGATCTACTGACTGATGACGCGAAAATATTCTTATAGTTTAAGCAGGCGTAGCCGCGTCCGGGTCCACTAGTTCTATATAAAAATACTAAGTCAATTAGATTGCTATAATTATTTTGATTTTCTATAATTATTTCCTTTCGTGGCGATCATGAAATCCTTTATTAAGGACATGTTTATTGGAAGACTCAAATGTTTGAATGCCAATGCTGTTCGAATTTGTTTTTACTTATAATTCATCTAAATGAATGAAAATACAAAAACAAAAGCATATTTTTGCAAATTACGCTGTTACAATAACATTTCGTACCGCATACGAAAAAAAAATATTTATATTTAATTATAGCAATTCCTCCCCACTTTACTCTCATCAAGTGTTTCAGGAAGCTGTCTTTTAAACCATCATTAAAAGACCCTTTGTAACTGGTACTGGTACACGTAACTGTCAAGGATGGAAGTTGGAAGTAATTATGAAATAACTTATACGTATATTTTGTTTTATGCTATATGGAACGGAGCCATTGAAACTTTTTGATTAAAATATTGTATACACCAGGAAGCACAAAAATACTGAGTCGGTGAAAAATCATATAAAATATATGTCTTTTCGAGCATTTTATTGCATATATATATATTATTTATATTTTTTTAATAAATTATATTGTAATATTTATGTAATTAAATCTTTAAAAACGATACAATGTCGGACCAGACTCCTCTATCCTGTATAATTTAAATATATTGAAAAGAACATTAATATTTGTGACACATTTAGATTCAAAACATGAACAAGATGTAGGTTACATTTGACTAAATCAAAATATGCGTGAATCTAAATTTCGAGGGTAATTTTTCACAGAGAGGGTGACAGCGTAAGATTTCTTGAGAATAATATAAATTTGATCTTGGTAATGGCAATGGATTGGAATGAGAAACTTTCTTTTACCCAAAGAAAGAAAAAAAAGCACATATTGGAATTAAAATGGCGACCGTGACATAATATTTTAAATTTTTTTAGTGTTATGCCTTACTTAAAAAAAATCTCAAAAGGAAAACTTGAACAACAAAAAAAAATTTACATTACATACAGTCTATTTATAATATCTACATAGGTACATTTATTTTCATTTACAACTTACGCTTTAATAGTAAGCCTACTAATGGATTTATCTTGTCAATGCCGATGAGGTTCTAATGAATCGATCTAGCCATCAATATGTCTTGCTTATTTATGTTGTTAGGATTATGTAATAAATATTCTATATATTTATTGTTTTATGTTGTTTTCATACAAATCAAAGTGAAATAATATTGTTTAAAATAAGAAGTTACAAAAAAAGGAAGTTAGTTAGTAAATAATTTACTACCAGTTCAATAAAAGTAATGCCTCAGACCTAAGAAGAAACGGTGCAAGTAATTCAGTGACGTTTTTTTGGTAATAAGCTCAATTGTGTGCTATTGATATAAATGTATAAGTAGTGTACTCATACGAGTACATTCATATCAATACCAATATGGAATAACATAAATATTCCAAGAATTATTTATATTACTTTATAATAGTATTTATTGAAACGAAAAGAATAGCTTACGGTTAACGTCGATTGAGAGGGTCTTCGATAGCGGTGTTATTGAAGGATCCGTCACAGCCTGTTAAACAAAAAACAAGCAAAATTATTTATAATAATCTATTTTTAAATACATATATGTTTCTATAGCCTAGTTTGCTGTCTTGCTTTGTATAAAACAGAGGGAACCTGGGAACCTAGTATTAAGACAATTAAAACACCCTTCCCTCGAATTCGTTTTGCCTCGTTACCAGAGCGAGACAATGAAAATCAGTCCTAGGTTTTACTAAAAGAACTGATTTTCATGATTTTTTTTCATCGAATTTTACTTTATTTTTTTTATAAACAGCATTTCATTTTATTTTTCATTGAAATAATGATGTGAATTTTCAGTGTAATTATTCGAATAATAATTTAATGAGACGTGATATGATTCTAATTGCAGGAATAGGATTGTATTTTTAGTCTGTTTTTTTTTGTGATATTTTTTTTCTATTATCTACAAGCATAATTAAAAGAAACGAGCGGTAATTAATAATTGTTTTTTTATCTATTTTTACCGTATTTGTTTTTTTTTACTACACAAATTATAAAAACTAGGTATACTAAAATTAAGTACGACGTCGAAAACAGTTTTTTTTAATATCTACATTTATAGAAGCAATCAACGGCAATTTCAAGTTCGAATCCCCCATACGTACTCTAGGAATGGAAGGCTAAGTACAAAAAACTTTTCGTGAAACGAAGAGCAAGGTGATACTTTAGTAGGTTATCTCTTCAAAGTAAACAGCATAAACTAAAAGGAATTAAGAAAAGTAGAAAGGTAAATCTGTATTCGATTGTAGGTACTTTTTACCGATTCCATTAAATTTTCGATTCGTCCGAATGTTTATTTTTGCAATAATAGTCTATCACTGTTTTGTTTACGTAGAATCATTCACTAAACGTGATTTGTTTGAGGTACAAACGAGTCCATTGTTATTCTTCCATTGTATATGCCGTATATAACGCCTATACTACTAAAAATGTATATTTTTTTTTTAAAAAACAATGTTATTTCACATTGAAGAGTGAAATTCTTCCACTTTCGAGTGAAATTATTATATTTACTAATGTCCATTTCCACCCTGGTAGACAAAGAGCAGCGTTAAGTTCCGCCACTGACAAGTAACAACTCCAGCGAGATCCCCCATTAAGTTAGTTAGCTACAGACGGTTGCCCAGATTTGATTTTTAGGATTTTTCTTACTTTTGATTATTTTCTTTCCGAGTGTAAAATACGCAAAAGTTTTGAAAGCCTGACTTCAAGGCGGCCTCAACTCGTCGACCGTACTGTATTAACCTATGGCATACCAACCTGACAAGTAACAATTCCAGCGAGATCCGTCCTTTGCAGCATCAAGGAGACAGTAGCTCTCGATTCAGAATTCGCCAGTAACGCGTGTGCTTTCCACCACGATATTCTGGCTGGCGGTCGACCTGGTTGACAAATGGTATAGAAATTAAGGTTAATTTTAAAGATATTGCATATTATTTTGTATATAAGTAGATTCATTGTTGAACCTTACGTTTTTAATAAATTGAGGCAGTTTGTAAATGTTTTAATTTAAAAATTATGTTTAGCAAAGACAATTAATTATATCTTTTTTTTATAGCATAAACTAAGGAATTTCTAATACAATGCATATGTGAAGAAGAAGAATGTTACCAAACTTACTCTAAATTAGCATTATTTTAAATTTGACAAAAAAATATATGTTATATTTTTTTAATGTAAGGTTTGTCATTATGGAGGCGTGACCTGAATAAAGCCATATATTAGTTTCACACCATTTGGGAACATAATATTAAGTCACTCCGTTTCCAACCATACGAACATAGCATATACAATTTTACTCTAATAAAAGCAACATTTGATATCCGCCTAACCAGCCAGCACTTACTGTAACAGTCTTCTATACGCATAGTCGAGTTTTACACCTCATTAACTCTCCACCCTTCATGTGCAGAAACAATAGAAAACGACTTGTATATACAACTATAAGAAAATAGCGATTTTGACCCCATCTACAGTACGGTCGACGAGTCGTCGTGTCCTGAATTTACTTATAGACGACTGGAGATTTGACTAGGATTTTAATTACTTTTAATTATTTTTCTTCTGAGTGAACCCCTAACTATAAGGGGGCCAGGACTCGTTGACCGCATTGTATATTAAAGTTTATGTTCTAACGTTTAGCCTTAAATCCTCTGGGGCTTCGGAGGGTTAAAATTATTTATTGTTCCCTAGAAATCTAATAAAATGGCCAAATTATGTATGAATTATGTTTCATAATTTAATTAAATAGCAAAATGAATTGTTGTTTCCTATTAGGTAATTAGTGTGGGGTTTTTATGGGGCTTCGTGTGAATGTGGATATTTATTACGTATTTTTAGGGGTGATTGTTTGAATATAATTTTAATAGATGACGAAGTAAGAAGAAAAATTAGTGACACGTCACTACATTACCCATATTTATTACCTACAGATATACGCTTTATTCTAAATAGAAAGATAAGGAAAGAAAACCTAATATGACAAGACATTTGCGTATCTCTACGCTGCGCTTTGTCGTCTATAGAGGGCTATGAAAATATTTCAAGCCCCCTAGTTTAAGCCCCTTCAACAAGGATAGCTGGTAAAAACAAATTCCTGAAAGCTTAAAATGTTAAGTAAAATGTTCAAAAATATACTAGTAATATTTCTTCTAGCAAGTTAAGTGATCTCACATCAATCTAAACTATTTCGGACATTTCAATTTGCTGTATTGAAAACTGCTTTCAACTAGTGACAAATGCAAGTCTATTTTTCATATAAAACAACATAAACTCAGTAAATATATAGTTAATAATAGCAAATAATTTTCTAGTTTAGTTTAATTTTCTTTTGTTTGTAGTTAGTTAGTGTAACTAAAGGGTAGAACGAGATCCTTTTACAAAGACTTACAATTAGGTATATTTTTAGCTTTACGTCGTATTCGGTATATAGCAAGGTAAGCAAAAGGAACCTAATATTGAGACACTCCGTTCCTCGGTTTCCATTAAATTTTCCAGTCATTGCGCGTATTGAGTGGCGGAACTCAATGCCGTACTTTGTCTCTATTACCAGAGCAAGGATATGGATATAATGGATATAATTAGTGTCCCTGAGTCGGAATAGAATCCACAACCACCGTGTTTACAGACGCGACGTCCTCAATACGTAAAATATCATAAATATCATAAAACCTTAAAAGTTAGTGTAAAAATAGTGATTTATCACTAAACTTACCTCCAACAGCTATACAAGTTAGGTTAACTTGGGTACCCTCGTTGTAAGGTCCAAGTACGTTGCCCTCAATCTCGGTTCCCGTTTGATCTATTATCATTAGCCGTTCTGGCGGTACTATGGAAAAAAAATTACATAAAAAATATATAAATAACAAGTATTTCATATTTTTACATGTTTCTTAGCTTATCGTTCCTAATTAGATTAGTAGGTCACTATGCTTTTTTTTATTCGCGCACATTTGCTACAGTCCAGTATTAATATACTTTTTTTAGCGTCACACTGGCAGGCAGAGAGAATCTGCAAACCTAGTATAAAGACACTCTGTTCCCGTTAAGACACTTTCGTTCCTCACTTTCTGCCAAATTCTCGAAGCATTGCGTGTTGAGTGGCGGAGCTCAACGCCGCGGTTTACTACGTTACCAGAGCGAGGAAATGAAAATATTAAATATTTAATTTCTTCGAGAGGGAATCGAACTCAGATTCTTTCTTTTATATAATTAATATGTATAGATTTTATAGGGTGACATATCATCCCTTTCTTCTCATAAAATAAAGAAAAAGATAACTTCAGAAATATAAATACTTACTTAATATAGTTAGATTTAGTCTTGTATTCTTAGTGGGTGATTTAATAAAGTCTACTCTACACCTGTACTGGCCGCTATCTTCATGTCTAAATAAATAAAAATTGTTTTATATTTATGTAATTTATATTTATTTATATGTATTTGTGTTGAGAATTGTATATTAAAGTTGTTTAAAATAAATAATGCCAATGAAATTTACTTTATAAGCCTCGAGAGTACAATGAAATGTAAATAATATATCCAAATAGTATAATGTTTAATGGTTCTTTAGTTAAATCCTTATTCTGAACGATAAAAGATTTGTTAAAATTTTTAAAATGGCCGTAGATCACTTAAACGAAAAGAAACAGCATTTTAATGACAAATTTTTAAGTAATTTTAATAATAACATCTTTATTTAACAAAAAACAGAAAAACATTCGATTTATTTTATAATTTCTCCATAATTTTAAAATCTACCTTAATTTCGTAATAAGTAGTACAGCCGGACTCGTATTAGAACGAAAGGTCGCTCTAGTCGCCAAAGTCGAAGGGTCAGACCAGTGTGACGTCACGCCGTCCCTTATGTCAAATCTGTTGACAAAATCAATAAGTGTCTTAGACATTTGTTTGTTAAAGTACTTGTAGGTAATATATTTATATATATTGTTGTATGTTGTCTGTAAAAGATAATTTACATATTTTCATATATATTTTGCTTTTTCACATATAATTTCTAAATAAACATATTTACAAACTCTAACACTACAAAAAAAGCTTCAGAGGGATGTCTCAAGAATTCGGCGGAAAGTGGGGAAAGGAAGTGGTTTAATCGGAGTGAAATACCAGGTTCCCAGGTTCCCTTAACAAAGCAGTATGTGCTGCGGATACGGCGTGAAGCTTTCTGACTGCATGCGAGAGGGAGAATGTGTAATACTAAAAAATCTAGTATATAGTTAACTTTCGAATCTAAAGGTTTGAGTTTAGTTCCTTATTTTCTTATAAGTATTGATAATACAAGATATTACGTAACTATTACCGAGTGTAAACTAAGCTCCTATTCAAGTACACTGTGGTACAGTCTACATTTCCTAATTAACCACAAACGTAAGATATAAAGATATTAATAGATGAGAAAAAGATAAAACGAGCTAATAATATCATATTTTATATAAGAAGTAAGTAACAAGAGGTTAAGCCGAAAGAAAGAACCTCGTATTAATACGCCCATTCTCCTCTTTCGATATCCGAAATTTGATATAAAAAGGATATTGTTACTTTCAAAATAGTTAAGAAATTTCATCGAAAAAATCTATATCCTACTGTTAAATGCAGTTAAGGTGTAATGATGACCATACATAAAGTTTCTACAAAGTAATTTTACTTGAAAAGTTTAAAGTTATCCACTTCTCCCCCACTTCCTCTCATACACTTTATAGGTGCAACACTGGTGTTACTTTACTGCGCACTTCCCTCGTCACTAACGCTCTAATTGACATTAAGAGATCGTAAACTCGTTCTTTTTCATGATAATATTTTAGTTTTCTGAATAACATTGTAATATAAGGTAATAAGTATGCTTTGTGTATTCCACCTTAGATTTTTATAGGAAGGTAAAAGCGGAGGGAATTTTCTCTCTCCGGGCGTTGAGTTAAGCAGGCAATGCCATTTAATTCAGCGGAAAGTGGAGAATGGAAATTTTAATAAGAACTGGAGCGTTTTTACATAAGGTACACTGATTCCCTCTGCCTATTTAGCTATGTGCGAGATATAGCGTGAATTAAAAAATAAATATACATATTGGAGACATTGTGAGTGCAACCCAAAATTGGAGACAGTGAATTCTTTTCACACCCCCGCTTTGGCGATATAAAACGCGGCGTTGAGTTTCGCCAGGGGAACGTCTCGACACCACCTCCATCCTAACTCTCTTTCTACTCTCCGTATATAACGGGATACAGAACGAAACCTAAAAAAATATACTTATAAAACTTTTTAATGAAATTACAGTCAATTATTTATTCTATTTTATTAAAGCAATAAATAAAAAAAAAACTCACGTGTATATAGGCGTGTCGTGGCCCTGTTTGTACCATATAACGAGTCCCACGCTGTCGCCGCGAATTGCGGGTGTGACGTCACAAGGCAGCTCCACTGCACTGTCCGTCGCCGCTTGAAACGATTCTACGTTTGCTGGAATAAAATTAAATATTTTAACTTATTTATATTTAAAATTTTTTAAAATTTTTAAAATTAAAAAAAAAAAAAAAAAAAAAATTGTCGGTAGGGGTCTCATCCAACCCCTCTAGTATAAGCTCTAGATATAAGTACAGTTTAAATTGTCCCAAAATTAAGTACGCCACATTAAAAAAAAACTTTCTTAAAATAAAAAAAGGCACGGGCAACTATGAGCCCGTGGATGTAGTTTTTTAAAATAAAAAAAAAAAAAAAAAACTTATTTATATTAGCTTATGTAAGTTTCTCAGCCAGCCAGTTGTTGGTTCGATTCCCACTCATATTTTCATTTCTTTGCTCTTGTGTCGAGGCAATATACGTAATGCCTCCAGAATTTCGCGCAAAAGTGGGGGGGGAGTGGAATGTCTTAACAGTAAGTTAAAAAAAAGTTACTTTATACCACTTATAAAGCTGTAGCTATACTGTAAAGAGTTTGCTTAGTTGAACGTGCAAATCTTAGGAGCTACGTTTTTGAATTGGATTTTATTTTGTCTCGAATAGTCCATTTATCGATAAAGGCCATCTAGGTACACCATGTGTACCTAGATCGATAATCGTTTTATATATTTTTATTAATATTTGTAATAATGAGAGATATTATTAAAATTAAATTAAAATATATATTTTTTTACTTCCCTTCCTTATACCTTTTTATACCAGTACAAGGTATATTTGACTTAAAACATCAATGTTTTATCCGTTTTTGGTGTACATTAGGTACAAAGTGACTTTAGGACACAAATTGCAAAGTTAACTTTCTACTTTGTTGATTCGAGGTAGTCGAACTGCAGTTTTGGGATTAACCTCTGGACAACATTTATGTCCATTAGTAGTTTTCAAAGTTAGTATTTGTATTTTAAGCATCATTATTCATGTATTAAGTATTTCTATTAAATATATATGATAGAGGCCAGTCATGGCGCAGAGGCACAAGAGTGCGAATGCAACGCGACAAGTTGTAGGTTCGATTTCCCCTCAAGGAAATTAAATATTTATTATCTTCATTTTATCGCTCTGGTAACAAAACAAAACACGGCGTTGAATTCCACTACTCAATGCCTCCAGAAATCAGTTGAAGATGAACGAAGTGTCTATACAAGGTTCCCTGTAGGTAACTAGGTGCGGGATACAGTATGAAGCTAAAAAAACATGTGTACGAGTTGTCTCATCATTAAAGTACAAACAAGTATGTACTATCTAGTTAGCGGTCAAATTACACCATGTATGAAAAAGTTATTAGAAAATATAGATATGGCAGATAAAATTGCATCTTTCCTTTAAATTATTCATTTATAAAATATCTTTCGAAAACTTTAAGCCTGGGGCGTCTTAATTCAGTGAAAAATTTTAAAATTATCCTTTTGTATTCAAAACATATTTCTTTTGAAACAGTTATGACAATTATTCCATTTTCTTGTTAAATTGGTTTCCTGGAGCCGGCTGAGAGTCATATTTATTGGTACGACATGCAACACGCACATTCATATTCGTCATTTTTTTTATTCCTCAAATCCAAATGAAAAAATACAATTTTGATGCTATCGTGGAATAGCGATGCGTTTTCAGTATGTATACTACGCGAGATAGCCATAAATATAATAATACTAGCGGACGCGCGCAGCTTCGCTTGCGTAATTAGGGGTGAATTATAATAAACCACGAAACATGTGTTCAATGAAATATTTTTAAGAGTCTAAATTTCAAATTTTATAAAAATCGGTGGCGATTTAAAGATTTTTCCGTACAAACTTTCAATCCCTTATTTGCACCCTTAGGGGGAGAATTCTAGAAAACGATGAAACACGTGTTCAATTAAATACTTTTAAAAATCTAAATTTCAAGTTTTATAAAAATCGGTGCCGATTTAATTTTTTTTTCCATACAAACTTTCAACCCCTATCTCATCCCTTTAGGGTTAAAATTTTTCAAAATCCCTTCTTAGTGGATGTCCAGATTACAAAAGTAAACATCTGACCAAATTTTACGTTTCTACCATCAGCGGTTAAGGCTGTGCGTGCGTCTTACCTCAGTCAGTGAGAATAAGTCCTTTTATATAGATAATACATCATTAATTTCGATACTGGTTACTCTGGTGTTTCTCGTGGTGAATATCGAATTATATGGAGAATTCGTAATAAGCCAACTAGTATTCGCCACTTATTGGAAACCAATTTCTTTCCGAATAACCTTAAATTGGTTATTTAAAAAGACTGTTTAATATCGTTATTTTATTTTCAGTATCAAAATTTTTTTAGAGTAATTTCCACGTGAAGTATTTTCATTTATAAATGCAATAGAAATTTTATAATTTAGGCATAAAAAAAGGCTAGAACTTATTTGCCAAAGCCTTGATTGCTTTTTTATTTTTTTTTTAATGTAATTTTTGCAATTGTGTCAAATTAATGTTCTAAGAGGTGATAAGAAAACAATATACAATATTTAGAGCGGGTATTTCGACACGTCATAATTAAAAAACTGAACTGAACTTATGAACGAATTAATCGAACTTACAATCACAGCGCACACAGATCCTGTCTGAACTGATTGTACCACTGCGCCATGGTGGCAAAAAAATTGTAAAAAATAAAATTAAAGATAAATAACAAAGAATTCGATATTTACTTAATGGAGGTAGGTACCTATCTTCCCGCGGGATCTTTCTGTCGTCCATTAAATTCTAAACAATAATTAATTTGTTCAATAATGTTTTGTTATTTTTTTAACGCTTGCTCAAAAGATTCCCATGAGACGTATTGCATAAATAACCGTTAATATAAATAAAGTTTGTTTCACTTTGTTGAGGTAACTTTTTTTTAGCTTCACGCTGTTTCTCGCAAAGAGAGAGTTAAAGCACTCCGTTCTCCGTACTTCGCACAATTTCCACAGTGCGCGATATATGGCGAAAACTGACACGTAAGTACTAGAGTTATGGAACAAATAACTTAATATTTTCATATCTTCGCTTTGTTGTCGAGGCAAAGTGTGGTCAGCGCTCAGTTCCGCTCTTAACGCAACGCAATGTCCTCAAGAATCCGTTTCCCTTTTGTCTCGGCGGCATGTAGGAGTGTCTTAGCTGTAAACACTAGATTCCCAGGTTCCCTCTGACTATCATGCTATAAATGTAATACAGTGACGCAAAAAAACCATTATTCTTTATCACCACATCGAAGAATTAAAAAAAAATATATTAAATGACTTAATCAAATGGGTATCAAACCTACAACCGTCTAGTTTAATCGACTACCTCCCACACACCAGGACGACCTCAATTCTTTTATAGAATACCAAAAATAAATAACTCGCTATAAATAACAAGAAAACTTAAACCAATTTCAGAATTCATCTCAATTTTAACCATTCTCCGAAATAACAAACATAAATCAACTGTACAATAGCTAGTAGTTTCCTTTCACAGCATCCGCGTCAAAGGCATCTATCTCGTTATTATATCGAGATAATGATGTATTCGATGCTTCTTAATATAATAACTGATAGTATTAGGTAGATCTTTGTGCATTTTGAAGAGCACTTTCGTAATATTTGTATACTAGTCGTCGCCCGTAACTTTGTGTGGAATTTAAAACGTTCAATGGTATATATTGTATATATAAAATCGAAAGGTCACTCACTCATCACGAAATCTCAGAAACTACATGTGCTAGGAATCTCAAATTTTACATAGGAGTTATTGATAAGACGTAGGTGCTCGCTAAGACGGGAATTTGCAATATTCGGCTCCTAAGGGGTTGTTTTTGGGCTGGAAAGTTTGTATGAAACTTCGTTACTACAAATGCTAGGAGTCTCAAATTTTGCATGGACGTCACTTATAGGACGTAGTAGTACGTACGTAGTACTCATGGAGACAGAAATTAATAATAACGTAGTTTACGCAGGCGAAGCCGCGGGCGGGCCGCTAGTATTGTATATTCCTGTTGATGTAGGAATTTTGAGAAATCCTCACTTAGTGCTCACCTAGAGGTCAGTAGGTAGTGCCGCAGTGGCACAAGTGCGACTGTAAACGCGCTAGGTGGCAGCTTCGATTACCACTCGGGGAAATGAAATATTTATTATTTTAATTTCCTCGCTCTGGTAACGAGGCAAAAGCGCAGCATTGATGTCTTTCACTCAACGCGTAATGCCTGTAAAATTCGGCGGAAAGTAGGGAAGTGTCTTAATGGCAGCGGAAGGCTTTAATATTGGGTTCCTATATTCCCTTTGCCAGTATGTGAAGGTCCGGCGTGAAATTCTCTTTAAACTTTCTAAATAAACTACTTTCGTTTGTGCCTTGTCTGGCAGTCTCCTCAGTGACGGAAGTATTTTTGTATATCATACAGGTCCATAAAAAAAAGTGACAGATAACTCATGGCGGGCAAAAATGTTTAAAATATAAACATTACTTGGAATAGAATTTGAATTCATAACATTATACGTTTTCGATACGCTAACTACTGCAGTTACTATAGTGAGTATCGAGAGTAGTTTTAGAAATCAACAGAATTATACCGAAAGAACTGACCGAGAGGTCCTTTCACGTCGTTTCGGGATCACATTGAAAACACCTGGCGCGGGACGTTTTTTGTTCATAGTGATGTGAGAGGGATACGATTCATATTAATTCTTATTCGTAAGTCATTTCGTCATTCATAAGTCTTATTGTAAGGGTTAATTGAGGCCAGGCCTGGCGCAGATGCACAAAGAGTGATTGCAAGCGCGACTGATTATGGGTTCGATCCCCACTCGAGGAACATAAATATTTATTTAAATTTCTATTTCCATTTCTTCGCTCTCCAGAATTCAGCGGAAAGTGGGGTATGAATTATTTATTTTAATTTCTCTAATCCAGTTTCCCAGAAAATGCGCCGTGCATTTTCTGTTAGACTACACCAGTCACAAATTAAAAGGGATCGAAAAGGGGCACACAGTGACTTAATCCTATATTTGCAACAATTAAATTGATTTGAGAAAAAATCTTATAAGCATAATTTTATATACTTCGATTTTATCATACAATGATTCCGAAAAAAAAAGTATATTGTTAGACATGATATTAAAATAGATATTCATATTTTGTACAATTTAATAACATAGCATTTTCTCATATCTAGTAATAAGCAGGGATTGCTTTGCCTACAATAAAAGCATTTTATGGAATTAGGACGACAATGTAGTGTTCTAGAGAAGTACCTGATCTATACATACAGCAAATTAGCTTATAATTAATTATATTTTTAAAATAATATACTATAGTAGTTTATTTACTCTATTAAAAAAAAACATGGTGTTAAATTGCAGCACTAAGCCATAACAACTGTTTAAAACGCAATATATTTTGAGCTAAAGAAAAGGGGAATGGGAAAAGAGGAGAGTGGGACTGATTTCTCAATAGATTCTATTTACCCACACAATACAAAAATCGAATATGAATAAATAAGAAGCAATGAAAAGAAATATAAAAATATCGATGTCGATATCGAACAACACTAAAGCAATCAACTTTAACGAACCGACAGCCATTCTTCAGGCAACGTTTAATTTTTATGAAAGTGCACATTTCGAAGATCTACAGTGGTTAATAATATGGAATTTGCGTTTCATATTTTCACCTTACGGACGTAGGGGGTTGTTTCAAATATGAAGACATGCTTGGATTTTTCATTTTTTATCAACAATTTTTTATACGTACAGTATAATATGTAAGTTTAACTACTTAAAATAAGATTATATATAAGCGTTGGACCTGTTACCTGGATGAAAAGTCATGAGGTCCCAAGTTAGATTCCTACGCATTTTCTATAAAGTCATTACTGTGAAGGTTTTACATACAGATCACCACATATCGTTTTCGCTATAATTGCCACTCTACTAATATTTATATTTTAAGCATCTTGTCTAGCCTGATATCTATACTAATATAATAAAGCGAAAGAGTTTGTTTGTTTGTTTGTTTGTTTGTTTGTTTGTTTGTTTGTTTGTTTGTTTGAACGCTAAGATCTCTGGATCTACTGGATCGATTTACTTTGTTTTGTTTTGTATGAAAGTTGCATTCTTCATAAGTGCTATAGGCTATATAACATTAAATTACACATATATACTAATAAATTAAAATACTTTCTAATTTGACATGCAATTTATTCTGCCATGTTAATAACAACCGTCGTCGCTATGCGAACGCGTTCGTTATCGCGTCATTTTGATATGCATCCTTATGAAAATAAATATAATAGTCACTTTTAGCATTTCATCTAGATTGAAATTATATTTCTATAGAAATTATATTCTTATATTTCAAGCAGGCGTAGCCGCGTCGGGGTCCGCTAGTTGTTTATAAAACTTGGTTCAACACCGCGCTTTATATTGCCGTGAGCGAGAAATAAAACTCTCCCGAGTGGAAATCGAACCCGTGATAATAATTTCAATAATATATACAAGGACTTTTTTTAGCACTACCATTCACAAATTTACTTTATGCGACTTGGCTCAGTTGGCTATGGAAATGCCATTAATAGTATGAAATGTCGTATTCAACGGGCTTCTATTGTGTATAGGAATTGATTTAACTGCCGCCAAACCGAAGCATTGTAATTTGGAATTATGCACGACTCGCGTGTTGAGGCACTGGGTAACGTTGTATAACCTATATTTGATAATTTTTCATATTAAATCTAATTTGTTTAAAATTATAATAATTGTTATTCTGCTTTATTATAGCTGAAGATGTTTATTTAACATAATATGAGAAATTATACGACATTAAATTGAAGCCAGTCATGGCCCAGGGGCACAAGCATGTAAACGCGACAGGTTGTGGATTTGATTCCCGCTCAACGAAATGAAATGTTGTGCACTTGTACTAGCATGCACTTTTATCTCCTAATAAATTGCAAGTAAATGACAATTTTATCGAGTATTTTTTAAAAATATTTTGTTTGAGTTATGCCCTTTTGTACTAAAGCTTTAAGTCGTTCTAAGCATTCACGATATTATCGGCTTTGAATTACAAATTTTCGAAAAATCTTGATTTTACTCTTTCAAATTATACAGTAGAACTTTATGACCGGGTCTTGAATTTGATTAGTCATAAAAATTATAAGAACTAGGCTGAAAGAGCTAATTTTTATAATAGAAGTAGTTATAGGTCTAGCGGTCAGTCGTGGCATATGGGCAATGTAAACGCGACGGGTTTTGGGTTCGATTCCTGCTCGAAGAAAAGAAAAATTTAATATTTTCATCTGGTCGCTCCAGCATCAAGGCAGTGAGCGCCGAGCGCGGCGTTAAGTTCCGACACTCAAAAGAGAATATCAAGAATCTCGCAGAAAGTGGGGAACGTAAATGTCTTAATAAGAACAGAGTGTCCTAAAACTAGGTTCCCTCTGCCTATGAGATCTGCCTGCTATTGAGATTAAGCTGTAAAAAACAGAAGTCGTCTCCACTATTATATTGTTAGGGAAATGAAAAAATATGTTTAATTGTCATGTCATGCAGTTGAAATTGGATTTTTAATTAACTTGAGATATACTGTATATTGTAATGCTATTGTGGCATAGTAGGACAATGTGTGACACATGATAGTCGAGGTTGATCTATTAAATTTACTAAAGAAAACACAATTAAAATTATTATTTGCTTTTCTTGACGCGATCCAACACTATCTTGAAATTGACGGGAGGTGGGGAATGTAGTGTCTTAACAATACATTTTCTCTGCCTTCACTTTATTACATTTATAAGAGAAACGTGTAAAAATTTATACAAAAAAAATACTTTTGAAGTTCACGCTGTATACCGTACAGAGTAGGCAAAGGGAACTTGGGAATCAAGTGTTACACTACGTTCCTCAGCCTGTTGAATTGTTTGGTACAAGAGAGGTTAAATGAATTGAATTGATTGAACATTCCTTCGAGTGAGAACTGCGAAGAAGAAATGCGAAAATCTAAAACACGTATTAATTTTAAATTAATTTATAGGTAATGTTTATTAGAGCTAAATTAACAAACACTTTAACTCGTATGAAAGAGCTAATAAGTGCATTAATACAGTCGACGTAAAATGCAGAATACATTTCTAACTAGCTTTCATTAAGATTATTGTGCAATTCTATTAACATAAACGTTTATTTAATTCAAACAGTGTGTCCGTTGTGGCGCAGTTAAGAAGAATTTTGTGATTGTACACACGACGGTCGCTAGTTCGATGCCTACTTAGGAGAATATGTACATTACTTTTCAGTATCACGCTGTATTCCTTGTATAGAAGGGATGCAGGGAGAACTTAGCGTTACTCTATGTGGACAGTGGAAAAGTCCGTTCTCCACTTTCCGCCCAATTTTCGAGACATTACAGGTTGTGTGGCGGAACTCAACGCCGTGGATTGTCTAGTTGCCGGAGCAAGGATTAATTAATTAATATAATTTCCTCGAGTCGGATCGAAGCCGTCTTGTTTACTATCAGAGGCTATGCTGCTGCGTCGTGACGGCTTCATCTTAAAAATAATTTAATTTCGACTAATCTTGTTCGACAAATCGCGGCGTTAGATTCATCAAGTTGATTGAAATACAGAAATTAACGCCATTCTTCATTTTGTCTTGCTACCAAAAAATAATTCATTCCACCGAGAAGAAATCGAACCCGCAACAGTCACATTTAAAGCCAAACACTGCCGCTGCGCTACGATGGCGTAACAAAGAAATCTATAAAAAAAATACTATAATTAAGATAATACCTTAAAAAGATAAAGTTCAAGTATCGAAGACATACGTAGAAATCGTTCACACGGCACATATTCCACTCAACCGTTTTGAGCACGACACTAGCCAATACTTGCCTATATAATATAGTGCTCTTATCAGTATTGTCATAATATTGCGAGTGAATCAACTGTTAACACGCGTTGTGAGTATTGATAACGTTCTTTCCTTATCTGTTTTGTTTACTATATCTTTTGTGTTGGGATTTCTTTTAGATGAGATTAGTTTTAGCACGCGGTTTTGTTTTGGCTTGTGTTTAAGGTATTTTGGATACAATATTAATAAACATTGAAATGCTTGTGTGCAGTAGTGGGTTCGATAGACCCTCGGCTATACAATTTCTTCAGCTTCACTCTGTATCCCGTACATAGTAGGGTAGACAGAGAAAATCTAGCAACCTAGTGTTGAGACACTCCGTTGACCACTCAGACATTTCCGTTCCCACTTTCCGCCGAATTCTTTAGTTCATCTGCTCTAAGATGATTAGAATTGTTTGTGTCAATTCTTTTAGAAAACGGAGAAAAGCTGAACATCGATCTTATTTTTTCTCCAAACATACAAAAAATATTGGTTATTTTTTTTATATCTATTATATTTTAAAGAAGTGAAGTGAAGTGTAATAAAAGTATGACTTCATAAGCGTAACGCGTTCAGTGTTGTGTGAAATAACATCTCACGTCTTCAAATATTATGAAAAATACTCACAATATTGTGTTTGGAGAACTTTTAAAAATTTCATATAAGTATTTGTCTCCTCGAGATTTAAAAGTTTAAGATATTTATTTGCCGACAAATTTGATTTTCGAATTTAACAACTTGAGTTGAGAGGCAGAATTCAACGCCGTGCTCCGTCTCGGCACCAGAGCTAAGAAACGAAAAAATAAATTTAAATAAATATTTCATTTCCCCAAGTGGAGATCGAATTCACAACTAGTCGATTTTGCAGCACACTTTGTGTCTCTGCGCCACGGCTGGTCTGACTACTGAACTGACTACTGGTCTGTATACTAGTACAAAGTATTTCTATATAGTAAAACTAGGTTTTTATGGTTGCAGAAACAACAAAATTCTAACAAAATGTCAAACATCAGTGACAACGTTCCAACTGACACCAAAGACAACCAATGCAAAAAATGCAAATGCACAACCAATAAAGGTGATAAGGATGGATGTTACTGCATTGAAACCCATGGTCAACCATGTGTCTGCGTTTGTATGGACAAGAAAGGCAATATAATACGTTGCAAGGATTGCGAGTGTGTAGATTCTTGCAAGTGCAAGAAAGATGGTTGCGTCTGCATTCCTACGGAGGGTGCTAGGTGCATTTGCGTATGTCGTGATGGTAAAGGTGGATTTAAGAAATGCACTGATTGTAAATGTTAAAAAAAAATACTGTTGAATTGATACATACATCCTTTTCTTATAGAAGTCGGTAAAAAAATATGTTTTGAGGTATCGTCTATTAAATTTAAAATTTGCAACTAGTAGAATTGATTTGATACATTTATATTTTAATATTCTAAGCCATTTAAAACCGTTATCAATTATTTAATTGTATTTTTTTTTATTTTGTTTAATTGCAAGTAATAAAAATTCAAAATAAACAATATTTTTTTATTAATTTTATTTACCTCTTCAGCTTTGTTCTTCTTATATTTACCTCGAAAATCATTAATATATATTTTTTTATTTCAAACAGCTCATTCGATTATAATAAGCTCTAAATACGCTAATAAAATGCAAAATTAATGTAAAAAAAAATACCAACCCCGCCATTTTAAATTTAAAACATTAGCAAAGGGTTTTGTAAACGAATGGGTCTTATTAGAAGTGATTACACAAAATGGTGGGTTTTCATCGCAAACATAACGCCATAATGAATATTGCAACTGAAACCGTCACGGCTGTAAAGTGGACGTGTTATTTGTTTTAATTATTTTAATTAATGTGGGGGCGAAAGGTTTATACTGGGGCCGAAATTTAAATTGCTAATTATCAAATGTCACAACTAAATGTTGTTGAAGTTGAATTTTTTTTATTTGTATAAGAAGCTAATCTATATACATAAAACCGAAAGGTCACTCACTCATCACGGAACCTCAGAAACTACATGTGCTAGGAAGCTGAAATTTTGCATAGAAGTTACTTATAGGACGTAGGTGCTCGCTAAGACGGGAATTTGCAATATTCGATTTATAAGGGGTTGTTTTTGGGGTCGAAAGTTTATATGAGACTTCGTTACGACAATTGCTAATAGTCTCAAATTTTGCATAGACGTCACTAGGACGTAGCCATGGAGACAGAAATTAATAATAACACAGTTCACGCGGGTGAAGCCACGGGCGGGCCGCTGGTATTCTATATATGATACATAATTTTAAATAATTCATTCCTCCGACTGGAAATCGAACTCAAAACCTTTGCGCATGTAATCAAGCACTGTGCCGTTGCACCACAATAACCTCAAATACACAAAATACAAATAAAATATTTCAAGAAAATGTTTAATTTCCTCGAGTGGAAATAGAACCCACGACGCAAAACGACTGGCTAGAATGTAAATTTCAAACATAATTCAAAACAAACTCCGCTACAAACAATTGTTCGAAGTAAAGTAAAACTAAGCATGACACTCACTTCCTGTTATTAATGGAAGCGCTAATTCAATTAATGATATGAACTTCGAAATACCCTCGAGATTTAATTAAAATGTTTCTGTTATTATTAATCATAATCTAATTTTGGTAATTTATTGTAGAATTTTATAGAATTACTAGCGGCCCGCTCGCGGTTACACCCGCGTGAACTATGTTATTATTAATTTCTGTCTCCATGACTACGTCCTAGTGACGTCTATGCAAAATTTGAGACTCCTAGCATTTGTAATAACGAAGTTTCATACAAACTTTCGACCCCAAAAACAACTCCTTAGAAGTCGAATATTGCAAATTCCCGTCTTAGCGAGCACCTACGTCCTATAATTAACTCCTATGCAAAATTTGAGATTTCTAGCACTTGTAGTTTCTGAGATTTCGTGATGAGTGAGTGACCTTTCGATTTTATATATATAAGATATATTCATTAATAGTAAATATTTTTTTAGGTTACACAATTTTCTTATAATAACTTATACTAGAATCCTAATATGCGAGTAAAAACATGAAGATGCAATCAAGATTTGGTGGTAAGTATGTCAATATTTAATGTGTTTTTTATTTATTTTTTTATTTTTGCTCCGCAAGGACACAGTATTAAGTCTATATTTAACAGGCTAAGACCGTCTCCAAATTTACGCCAAAATTTTGAGACATTGCACTAGTAAGAAAACAAATTGTGACGTTAATCTCCGCCACATGCACATTTTAACATAACAAACCAAACTAATGGCATTTCTCAGTGAAAATTGAACTCTCACCCATCGAAAGCCCTGATATCTCAACTCTATCAAAACGACTTTTATAAACGAAAAAAAAAACTAACTAAATACTTACATGATTCTTCAATAAGTACTTCCTGCTGACATCTTACACAGTGCACTATACTCATTAGAACTATTAACAAATGTAATGTTAACAACATTGTCACACGTATATTAATTGATTGTTTCTATAAAATCACATTTCAGTACACTGCACTAATACGAATTATATTAATATATCTATACATATATATAAAGAATTATTTGTTATAGATAAAACACTTGGGTTCAATGTCAGCACCTGTAACAAAAAAAAGAGCTATTTTAAGCATAATAATATATAATAGGTAATTAAACTAAATCAGCTTCACAAACAAACTAGGTTCAAACTAGGTTCCCTCTGCCTACCCTGCTGTGTGCGAGATATAGGGTGAAGCTGAAATAGAATGAAGTCTATTGATTCAGGTGGAATTCAACGCACATTACGTGATGAAACTAGTAAATGGTTCCATAAATTAAGAACTGAACTGAACTGAGACTAGTAAAGAAACGAAAATATTTACAATATCTCATGTGTATAATCTATAAAAAAAATATAATGAAGAGTTTGTTTGTTTAAATGCGCTAATCTCATAAACTACTAGATCGAATCGAGAAAATATTTTTATGTTGGATGGCCAATGTATCACACTAAGTTATTCGATGCCGTGTAATCCACTGTACCCACTTGCTGTCATAGCAGCCCAGGCACTTAGTGTGTCATGTGTCATATATAACTTTTAATTATATTAGTTGTAATTTGACATCCACTTAATAATTTATTCCTGATCCAATTGCAAAATAGCTGCGGTCTTTTATTTCTACTCGATAGCGTTGTTGCATTACTGATAGGTACCTATAATTATACCTGATAATTGAAATTTTCCAATTTGTTCACTCCATTTTGCAGAATAATTAAATGTGGGGGGAAAGGTTTCGAATTAAAAATTTATATAGGCCGCTTGACGTTGAAGCGGGATGGGTAACCTGATTAATAGTGTGTGACAATCGGTTCGGTTATAAATCCTATACAAATTTAAAAAAAGGTTCCCGCAAACTTCATCGTCCATAAGTGAAAAAACTGACACGTGCAGAATAAATATTTATCCCTAGGGGGTATATGTAAAGTTTGAAACTCATTGAAAACAACGTCGATTGTTTACATTTTTTTATTATTTCTATTTCATTGCTTTTATCACTCAGTATTTACTATTTACTTCGATAGTTTTTTTTTTAAGAATTTAGAATATTTTTTCTAGAAAATAACGAAAAAATAGCATGAAAATATACTTAATCCGTGTTTTTAGGGATCATCCATATACGCGTCTATTTGACCTAAGAGCTCCATATTTCACATTTTGTAAAAAGTTTTTCAATTTACTTGACAAAATACAGCAAGTTTAATTAGTTTGGAGGAACATGAGGCTTACTTTTTAAAAAGTTTTCCTTTATGCCCTTCAATTATGATTGAACAGTCTTAATTTACAAAATTGGGACGGATATATTTTATACCATATTTTTTTAATATATTTTATATGATAAAATTATATTTACCTAAGTAGACAAAATTACAAATTTTTGGCCTATAATTATATTGGCTTTTGTTTGGAAAGAAAATAAATAATCTATAGATTTAACAAACGAAAATACAAGTTGTCATTAAGCATTTTTTATTTCCTTATTTATGGGGGTTACAATAATTGTAGGTTAGTGTTTACATGATATTTACCCAACGTCCAAATTTTTTTTTTAATTATTTTCTTATATAATAAATGCAAAAAAGATCTATTGCCAACAAAGAGCTGTGGACTTAAAGTAATAACTATCATACAAGCGTTGTAAGGTTATGAATTAAAGAAATTTATAGCATTTTGAAAATTTTACCTGTATATTTAATAATTCCCTCAAATGGGAATCGAACCTACTATCGTTGTATCAGAAGCTGTGCCAACACTGCGGTCTTAATCGATCGAGTTACTATATATAACAAAAGAACCTACATCCCAGCCAGGAATAGCTTCATTGTAGTGCTAGATGAATGAGCAGCAAAATTGAGCTTTTGAAGGCGCGTGTGAATACAGAGCAAATAAAGTGTGCAGGCCATTAATAAAATAAACATTTACTCAGGGAGACGTCCTGATTTATTGTTACAGAAGTTTCGCTATGCTGTTGGTACTTATGTACTGTAGTGTAAGCTTTTCTGTATATTGGCTATGTAAAGTGCTTGCAGCTTAAAGTACTGAATGCTAGATAAAACCGGCAAAGTGCGAGTCGAACCTATTAAAATTCCAGGCCATCGTGGCACAAGGGCACAAGGGTGTCACTGTAACGACGGCTGTAGGTTCGATCCCCACTCGGGGGAATGAATTATTATTTCATAATATTTTCGTTTTTTCGCCCTGGCACGGAGACAAAAAGCCGTCAGTGAGTTCCGCCACTCAACACACAGAGCCTTTAAGAATTTGGCGGAAAGTGGGAAACGGAGTGTCTTAACACTGGGTTCCCCAAAATTAATTAGGTATATTTACATAGCTAAAATTTTATAACTAATCTTAACTCTATTATACCTCAAGCTACTTAAATCATAATTTTTTAGTTAAGTACATATAATTTAAAAACCAGCCATCATTTATTTATTTCTTTTAATAATGGAAAAGAGTGTTTCAATCATAGATGTAAACTACGATCCAATTTTTTTATTCGTTTCGCATTTCTTTGAAAAAATTAAAGTAAATTGTATATATACGATTATACAGTAAATTTCTACGAAAAAAAGTACATATTTTTACAAAACTCCGAAACAAAATGTAAGTATTATATGAATATATCGACTTAACCTTTAGCTCTCGCATCGTTAACATATTTAATAATATACGTCACATAATATAAAAGGTTTTTAGGGCACGTAACCGACGGTCCCCGGAGGGCCTGTGCAAACTTATTTAGGCCGCTCCCCTACCAGGGCGATATTTAATTTTGTTACATAGATAATAATGTGTGATTTACAACAATTTGTGACCTTTTCATGATTAAATTAACTTTTTTTTGAAAATCCTGAAAATCCTCCATGTAGTAGGGTAGGTATTGAACCTAGTGTTAAGACACTCCGTCCCATATTTTCCGCCGAATTCTGGAAGCATTGCGTGTTGCGTGCAAACAAAGGCAAACCTCTACACCAGACATCGAAGAAATTAAAATATTATGCTATTGCATATTAAATATTTAATTTCCATCAGTGGGAATGGAATCCACAACATGTCACGTTTAGAATGCACCAAAGGCTAGATTTTTTAGATGGCATTTCAGTCAAGGGGAAAGAAATATTTCATTTCCTTGCTCTTTTAACAAGGCAAAGCAGCGCACAGCAGCAGCACAGCGTGTAGTTCCTCTACTCAACTTCGGCAGGAAGTGGTGAGTGGAAAGTGTCTTAATGGGAACGGAGTGTATTAACACTAGGTTCCCTCCGCCTTCCATATCATATATGAGAAACAGTGTGAAGTGAACAAAAACTAATAATACACTAATAATAATAAGTATATTTTTATATTACAATATGAACCAATTTTTTTCAAGAAAACGCGGCCAAGTAAGTTCTGCAGAGTGCGACCGAGTTGCGGTACAAGTGTTCACAGTCTTACTGTCGAGATATCCTTATTCTAACAATGCCTAGTTGGCCTACTGGGAAAGTTAAACAATGGAAATATCCGACCTTTAAAACTCGAGCTAAATTATAAAATTAAGTAGGTTATATAGTCCTTTTTTAAATAGGTACATTAAACAAAAAACTCCGTTTCTCATTTGCCGCCGAGTTTTCGAGACATTGCGTGTTGAGTGGCGGAACTTAACACCCCGCTTTGCCTCGTCAACAGAGCGAGGATATCCCCGAGTGGGTATCGTGCCCACAATCGTCGTGTTTACAGTCAGATATTCTACTGCGCCATGGAGCCTCTTCAGCTTTGACTACTGAATTTGTACATTTTTAAATAGCTATTCCACTCTTAAGATATTTCTAAGCATTTATCTTTGGGTATTGGAAATTTGTAAAAATTTCCCTGGAGAGATGGTTACAACATAAATAAGTAACTAGTGTACGAGTACAAGAACTTCGACGTAGCTTGATACAAAACGTACGGCTTAGAGGTCCGAGCGCTTGGACGGTTTCCAAGGGACGGGGGTTCAAATACCACTATCCTAAAATTTAATACGTTTTCTAAATAAATACCTATAAGAATAGATTTTAGTTACACCGCTTTACTATGCCCTTTGCTTCATTCAGTCACCCTATAAATTCTCAGTTCAATTCATACCATATGTACAATGTAGCTATAGCATATTCGAGATGGCCATTTCCACGGCTAGTAAGCAATTAATTTGGACTGAGTTGCTGTTATGACGATGTGTGAATAGCTAACGACGGTTTCAATGCAATTCGTATGCATGCGTATAGTATATAGCGCATTGTCCATGACCAGCTTTCATAGGCTAAAGATATTTTACAAGATCTGGACTTTTGTTTTAAATAGATTTGTTCGTCAAAACGTCTGTAATGGGCACAAAACTACTCCGGGATGGGCACGGACCTTCCGGGCCTCTATATTCCTATCCCTATGCTAGCTTTTGCCTACTACTTCAGATTTTGAGTGCTGGAAGTAATTCTAATCGCAAGTACAGTGGGTTGTATCAAAATGATTAATATGATTTAATATAACCCACAGCCACCCTCGGTAAAAGGTATTTAATACAATGAGTTTTTCGATTTGACCTACTAGTTTCTGAGATTAACCTATTGCTATCAATTATTTGTGCTTATATTTAACACTATCATACTAGTACTTGTAAAATTAAATTCTCTTTGCTTACTTTAATATCTATATTTTTTATTGTTAATAAAATTCAATTTATGCTCTCAATAAGCTTTATTCTTTATTTAGCTTCTAAAGCGAGCGAAACAGGGCTATTAAAAAATACTAAACTACTACATACTAGTGAACGGAAAAGCTAGTCGGGCGGAAAGGACCGAGTGAGTAGAAAGAGTTGAAATTAACTCGCGCAGTTTTACAGAGCGAAGTAAATACAAGATACAAAACTCTGGTGGTGGAAATATAAACTTATTTATTTAAAAAGAGTCCTTTCCATCTAAGGGCTTCAGGAATTTTCATCTAGATTACCTAGTTCACTACTTTGCTTTGCTTCGTAGTTAATAAAAATCCTAAAACATCAGCTTTTTCGCTCCCGTATAAATGTCGGAATATATTACAATCCCATAGGAAACTGCATTTTTTTACTTTTCTACAACTAGTTGCTCTGTGCGTTGCCTGGTACTCATTCGTTGAAATAGAAACATTCTTATTTCTAACTATTGATTGAAATCTATATGTATATATGTATTTACATTTAGTCTACCTATATGTAACGTTGCGAAATTATTATAATATGGGGTATATATCATAGAGCATGCATATTCCAAGGAATGGTTATATTTAAATTATTTGCCTAGCTTTGTTTAGTAGTAAAGCGTGGCCTTGACTTTAGGAATTCAACTCGAAATGTCTTGGAAAATTGGGCAGCAAATGAAGAACGGCATATTTTAATACTAGGTTTCCTCTGCCTACTCTAATATGGAGAAAAATGGATGGAAAATATTGCGGCGGATTACGTAACAAAAGTCATAAAATGCGTAAAAAAGATTAATTTTAATATATTTCTGCCTAGTATAGTAAATATTACAAAATATTAGGTTCAAAAATAAAGTTTTTCGTTCAATTCAATATATTTAATCAATTTATATGGAATTAAAACGGTCGTCGCGTGACTCGCATTCATATCGCGATCTAATTCTGTCATTTCGAATATTTAAATACCATATCTAGAATTACGGATATTGATCTTATAGTCCAGTTGTGTATATAACATAAAATAAATAAATAAATAAATCAACTTCACGCTCTATCCCGATCCGAATCTGTAGGCGAGATACGATGCCACAGACAGACATACACCGACATATCAAATTTACACTAACACCAATTTAAAAACAAATATTAGTTCGATAGATGGATTTCTGCTTCCGTTAGAAACAAGGTGTTGTTTGTTCCGCATATACCTACCTAAAGAACATAAATGTATAGCGAAGCACCTGCAAACCTTATCTTAGCCTTAGGGGATTCTATTCAGATTCATTGTGGGAATAACTGATTGTGTTCTAAGATTTATTACTATGTTTAGTATAGAGCATATTAGAATTGGGTGGCTTTTAACACTGTGGTTCTAGGCCGCCCACTGAGGCTCCCGTACCAATTTCAGGATTTTAGGTCAACGGGAAGTACAATTTATAATATTTTGACAAAGTTAAGTTTAGGCGTATGCACTCATTTTGTATGAAATTAATTACAAAACTGACTGTAAATGCGGGACGAGTTGTGGGTTCGATTCCCAGTTGAAAATTTATTTGTCCTGATCGGGACAGGGATTTTTGACGAATTATTCCACGTACTATGAAAGTATATATTTTAATTACTTTAAGCTTTTAATGAATACAAACCAGTATATTCGTAACTTATGTTTAGGTTACTGCCTTTTAGGGTAAACGAAAACAATACTTATCTTCTTCATCTTTTAACCATAAAATATTTTTAACCATATCATTTAATTGCATATATAGTGACATTGTGCCATAATTTTTCTCATATTGATCACCATAGGATAAACATTACAAACGGGACAAGAATAAAAGACATGTTTTTTATTATAATCCCGGTTTTGACGAAAGAATCCCCCTTTTTTTACTTAAAATGTTTGAAAATCTCGTTTTAAGGTGAAGTAATTTAATAGTGTATGTTGCTGCGAAGTGGTTAAGAAATCCGGCTGCGTAATAAACGCAGGTATAATGTAACAAATCATTTTAATACACGCAACCTTAATAGGTAGGTAGTCGAATAAAATTTTATTTGTCTTTTACAATCAAGCCTACAAAAATATACAAGATTGACAAAAATTATTTATATAAAAAATATAAAAGAAATCATACTCAATGAAATAATTGCAAACAAAAGTTAAAAGAAAAACAGCCGCCATATTGAAAGACAGATAATATAATTAGGTATATAGGATAAGTAACGACGAAGATCTCAATAATTGTGTATTGACATTAATTTGTAAAACGTCGCAGACAGAAATTTTCATATAAAAGTAATATAAATAATAAATATATATATATTTCTTTATCATTTATTATTATTATTTAAAAAAAATCATAATTAAATATCATTTATATTTCCTTTAAGTAAAAAGTACACAAAAAATATACACATCCCGTGTCATAAAATGTATTTTTTTTTTTATTAACTGCCTTACTAAACCATTAGGTATATTGTACTTTTTTTAGCACATTTTTCTCAACTACCAATCTTTATTAATTAATATTTATATCACATAGGTTAGAAAATAAATCTAAAATTAAAATCCCTAGTATAAAACATGATAAAATTACGAACCTTTACGAAAATAACAATCCCAGTCACAATCACTATTCAATTAGAACGTCACATAATACATATTGAATATAAAAACACTATATTTTATATTGCAAATATCGTAAAATACAGATTTTTATGGGTCAAACGATTATCTCCTTAAATGACATCTACTCGCGACGGACGCCGACGCGCAACTGCTGTTGGTTGCGGTCGAAAATTCAAATTTCAAAATTGGAATGATAGCATTAAAAACAGACTTAAAATTAAACGTTTTGTGTTATAAAATCTATCGTGATGTTAAAAAGCGTGATTTCCAATTTAATATTAATATATTCATAAAAAATTAGAAATGTGTATTTATAATGGCTATTAGATGTTACTTATTATATACGAAGACACAGATTGTATTACAATTAATTTATTAAAGTGAAGTATTCCCGACTGCTAAAGCACACGACTGCGAAAAACATAACCCATGTTTTTCGGGCGTATCTTGTTTGTATGTATTAATGTATTTTTTTAAAATTAAGTCCGCAATAATGTTTGCCTTCGTCTTACTGTGGCGTTAAATGGCACTACTTATAGATTAAAAAGTTCATAAATTTGGTTACAACAAAAGAAATGTCACATACAAAAGTAATATTACTCAAATTATTATAATTTCTAAGCTGTTCCTTAAATTCTATAATACGTGGAAAACTCATTAAAATACATAAAACTCATTAAAATTGTTAGCTAAAACAAAGCGGTTTCTTTAATAGAAGTAATACGAGTAAAATTTACCTTTTTGTGTGATATTTTATCTACAAAACGATCTATGGCTGGCTATACAAATATTTATTGCTGCTGTTGAATATGTATTTTAGAAAAGTTAAATTTAAAAGGCACATTTTTTTATACATACTAGAATAAATTGCAATTTATTTACAATAATAAATTCACACAGTATTTTATAAAAGTAAATGGCAACACTTTTTTACAGTGCCAATGTTTTATCTTCACGTTTGTATTTCTCGTTTAGAGGGTATACCTATATGCTCTATACCCCACTTTTCGTCCCAAAAAAAAAAATGTGCCTGTCCTCCAAGACGACCTCTCTCAATGACTACTTATAATAAGGTTCTTATAAAAGATAAAAACAACTAATTAAGAAAAAGACAATCTGCAATTGAAACAATAGAGTGAAAAATAAAACCCGAGAAAAACTGTATTTCAATACATGTTTTTATAAAAGAAAATTATATAAAAGACCAAATGAATTTGCAATTGTACGGGGCATTGTCTGAAGTCATTTAA
This sequence comes from Heliconius melpomene rosina, assembly GCF_056956725.1. Lineage (NCBI taxonomy): Eukaryota > Metazoa > Arthropoda > Insecta > Lepidoptera > Nymphalidae > Heliconius > Heliconius melpomene. Next base: position 3,846,602 of record NC_140389.1, on the reverse strand, counting down.
TTATGTTCAAATAGTGCTGCGGTTTTTTGGAATTCGATTTTGACTCGCGTGAATATATTTCGCATGTTTTCCTTTTTTGTTTCAATATTCAGTTTCGTAGTAAAAACTAATTCAATTTACAATCTGTGTGATTCAATGGTAGCAGTGTTTTATATTATTAAACTAGCAACCCCTCCGCGGTTTCGCCCGCCTATTATTATATTATAAGCAAATTATACACTTCCGTTTCCGTGTTGAGTGGTGGTACTTGATGCTGTGCTTTGTAAGTGTCTTAATGGGAACAGATTGTCTTAACACTTGGCTCCCAGGTTCTCTCTGCCTACCCTCCTACGTGTGGCACCAGAGCGAAGAACCAGAGCGAATAAATTTAAATAAATATTTAATGTTCTCTGATTTATTTATAATATATATATGATATACAAAACAGATATTAAATTCTTGAAGGTTCTATACTTACATATAACAGTATATGAAGAACTTAAATTTGACCAAGTTAGTTCCCAAATAACTTGAAGCGCTTTACGAACTATGGAAGTTAGAACATTTGAATAGAACTAAGCTAGCAACGGTTATGATTTGAGTAGTCTGTATAATAGTTTAATTAATGCAAGTTGCGTATTTCCTGTGGTCTAGATCTAGAATATTCCGTTGTTCTGTAACACTTCGGGTCTGGATTTGGAAATTATACATCACCTAAAATGTAGGTATTTAAAGGTCATAAGACTGTTTTTTTTGTGATGCTTTAGTAGATTCTAAAAGAAGATTGTCAAATCAAATCAGCCTATTTAGGTCCACTGCTGGACATAGGCTCTCTCCCAGGGTGCGCCAAAGCTCCCGATCCTCCGCCTTCCGCATCCAGTCGAAGCCAGCAACCTTCTTCAGAAGATTATAATTATAATATATTCAATACTAGCGGCCAGCTCGCAGTTTCGCCTTCTTGATCTACATAATTATTTATTTATTAGTATTTTTTGTATACATTTTTTTATATATGAACCGATTGACATAAAACATACAACAAACAATATGTTAAGGGCAGCTTACCAAAACGCTATAGCGATAACTGCATTTAATAAGTTGAGCCGTTTCTGCGTTTAGCGCGCACAAACAAACAAAATTATTCGGGGTTCTATTACATGACTAAATGGGATTTTAGATTTGCCTTCCTTACAATTTTAAAGAAAGAAATTAAAAATATAATTCCTTTTCAGAATACTCATTTATAGTTATCTTATTAGATAATTACTATTAAGATTTAATTGATATCTATAAGATTCAAAAAAATATGATATAACGACTCCTCCTCCTTTTACCTCCTGTTACGTTCCATGTCATCCGATATCATTGTCATACTGTAATCTATAGATTTACCAGAGCGCCATAACTTCGGGCGAACAAACGTTTATGACAGGTTGTTGACATAGGCATGGTTCTGGTTCCCATAACCTTTGCTGTTGTGTATGATAAAACCACGGGGATTCGACCTTGTCAAGTTTGGATATGTCAGATACAGTGAGTTATTAAGTCGTTTTGCTTGTGGAATGGTGAATTGATTTAAGTTTAGTAATAAGTTGATTCCATATTAGCGATTGTGGACTGAAATCTCGATTTTTTTAGCTTTGAAGAGTTCCTGTGGTTCACCATCTTGCTTCCACTGCGCTTTACCATCTTGTTCAGGATTCATTTATGATATAGTGATTTATGATATATTGATTAGGTTCTAAAAAATTGCGTAATGTAATGTATATTCTAAGAGGTAATAAAATAATAAGAAACATTTCGTGTTGAATGGCGAAACTCAACGCCGCAAAAACTACGTTTTGACTCACCAAACCTGAGGAAGTTTTTTTTGTCTGTACTTTGAAAATGCAGTAAAATATGTTCTTTGAGGAAATATAAATTCCAAGCTACCGAAAGATAACGTCAATTAGACCCGACATTTTCTCAGCGTTGCAATCTGACATAATTCATATGAATACGAATGCAAAATGCTGTAGAATGTCACTTAATAATGTATGAGGAAATTTTGATATTGCGGGAAAATTTTGTTGTATTTCTTAACCAGCAACCCGCTCGCGGTTTCGCCCGCTTGGAGTTATTTTGCAATTTTGTCAAATATAATACAATTGAAGCCCTCGTGGCACAGGTGCACTGAGTTCGATCCCCACTCGGGGCATTGAATTATAATTTATTGATATTTTTCATTTCTTCGTACCTTCACCACGGCGTTGTGTTCCGCCTTTCAACAGGCGATGCATTGAAAAATTTCGATTGTGATACACTGGTATATGCGGGATTCAGACAAAATTAAAAAAATATACCTATCTAAATAATAATATTATCCTTGAAATAAAAAAACAAATATGATAGCAAACTATTCAATAATTAGAACAAAATTAAATTAAAAACATACCCTTAAATTAGGATATACCCAGTTCATTTTGCTTATTTTACAATTTAAATATAATTTAAATATACCCGGTATTTTACGCTTCAATTTGTGTAAAAGGTTGATGTGGTCGCGCGCAATGAAGCTTTACAGTTTGTGCCGACCACTCGTTTGTGACCTGTATAATTTACTACTGAAAAGTTATATTGCAGGGAATATTAGGATAATAGTGATATTTTCTAAATATTTTAAAGAGAAAATGGAGATTTATACCCTAGTGTTAAAATCCTCCTTTTCCCACTTTCCATTTCCTCGATCAGGTAATAAAATAAAGCGTACATTTATTATATTTAAATGTTAAGAGTGAATATGTCACGATTTGCTGATCATAATGTGGATCTGGAGCCTAAACAAATATATTTAGGGATTTTGTTCTGTTATTCAATTTAACTTTTAGACTTGTGGGATTACCTTAGCTAGATTTATATGTCTATTCATAAATTCAAATAAATATTTAATTGAAATAAATAATTAAAGAGCAACAAAGGCATGATATCGACGCCATTTATAAAAAAAAATCACACAATGTTCCCAATGCAATTTAGAAAAAGAATTCCTAAGCTTTATCGATTTTATCTTAATTAGTTATTTTTGTGTAAAGTGTTCTTTTAAAGTTTTTCAGCCTTAATTATTATACCAGTTTGATTCACTCACTCCTGAATAGTCCACTCCACTAATTGTGGACTATTCAGGAATGGGCATGGATACCACCAGTAAAAAGAAAAGTAAAAGTAAAAAGAAAATTGTAGCAAGCTAACAGTACGTCATAGTCTTGACGTAAAAGCCCGAAGTGGCTTATTTCCCTCACCCGAGCCAAGGTGCAAATTTAATTTACTCGCCGTAGCCAGAAAATATTGAACTTATAAATAATTCATGCTACATTTAATACAAAGTCGACCTCATCTATTCATTCTTTTACGGTGACTTGTATTTCTGTATTTTTATATTAGAATGTTTTAATTAAGGCTTTAAATAATAAAAAACGCACATGCCCGTAGCAAGATAGACAGAGAGAATCTAATGTTAAAACATTCCATTCTCTATTTTTTGCGGATCTTCGTACTTTGTGCTATATTTTGCAAGGAGACTGTTTCACCGATTTTCAAGTCGAGCATCTAATATATAAAAGAAAATTTAAAAATCTAATAAAAAATATGATTTTAAATATAAGAAAGTATCATCCAATCCTCTTTATAATCAAAATACAATACAAACAATATTTTACTTATCTCATTCAATATAAAGTTTTCAAAGATACTGGCACAGAGATAAAACTTTTATCCGCCTTAAGCTTTAGCTAACAACAAAAGTATAAAACCTATAGACAGATAGTCAATGGAACGATACTTCTAATATTGGAATACAATTTGCATATTTATAAGTTCTATTATACATCTTTATTGAAAAAATTAAATATTCATAATACTGTATAAAATCTTGTTTATTGGTTCAGTTCTCCGCGTATAATAGAATAGGCAGAGGAAACACAGAAACACAACACTCCGTTCTCTGCTTTCTCCCGAATTCGAGCCATTGCTAGTGAAAAGTAACAATTTTACTTTCTTTCTTTAACTTTCTCACTGAATTTAGATCAGCACCTATTATATATTATTATATATATTTTTTAAATATATATAATGGCAATTTGAACCTAAAACCATAAAGGCAGTACTAGTTTTACTTTTATACTTCGCTACTACTATAATGGTGCCATTTAACGTTATATTTAAGTAATTACATTTCATAGAATAGATTGGTCTATTATAGATAATGAAGAAACAAATTATGTCGATAGACCAAATAATGGTATAATAATAAATGCTAAAATTATATTATTTCCATTAGGAATATTGTGAAGGTGTTCCCAATGGCTTAAAAGTTAAAGGTAATCTAAGTATTATAAAGGTTGCAGGTTTGATTTATAAATTTTAAATGTAAATTTATTTAATTTACGCTATTTTATTGAGGCCACCGTGATAGCATCTGACTGGAAACTCGAGTTCTATTCGGTTCGATTCCTATTCGGCGAAATTAAATATTGAAGATTTCTTCGCTTTGGTGTCGAGGCAAAGCTGGGTATTGAGCCTTTAGAATTGGCGGAAAGAGCAGAGTATCTTAACACTAGGCTCTCTCTGCCTATCCTGCAACATGCGGGATACAGCGTGAACGTTCTCTCAGCCTTTTTTCTATTTAAAAGATACTACTATAACTTCAGAGAGCGACCTAAATACTAAATATACTCTTACACCATTTTATTTCTCGCCTTCACTGTGTATATAACAGTTAAACTTTAAGATTATGAGGTACTTACGTATTAAATTTCATTATGCGGTTATATTCTTACAAACAACATTTATTTTGATACTAAGTTAATTATTTTTAATGTTTTTCAACTAGATTTGTGCTGTATACCGCAAATTAGTAGGGTAGACAGAGGGAACCTAGCGCTAAAACACTCTGTTCCTATTTTTGAATAATTGCACGGAGTTCAACGTCGCGCTTTGTCTTTTTACCAAAGCGAGGAAATTACAATAATATATTTAAAAGATTACTAAATAAAAAAATATTAAAAGATATACCTAATTAAAATTATGTAATTTCAATATGAGTTCTGGTCTCGTTCACTATGAAATAATTTACAATAATATAATATTAATAACACTAATTAAGGGGAACGAATGTGTTAATTCATTGTAATTGAACAATGATTATATTATATAGTAATTTTATCATTTTGAGGCCGTCACGGCACAGTGGGTTGTGTGTAGGAGTGGCTGACCGTAACACGTTCGATTCCTACTTGGACTAATGATTATATTTATTCTAATTACTTCGTTTCAGTATACGAATCGCAGAACTAACTTCCACCACAAGACATGCAATGTCTCGAAATCAGGTTCCCTCCACATATGCGAAAAAATATATATTAATAACGAGTAGACTAAAAAAATAAGAAAATCATATCAAATAAGAAATAACTATTTCTAAACTACTGCACATTCTGGACAGCCAAAATTCATTTTTCTAATGCACCAAATGTCATACATGTTTGGCTGGTGGCCACTGGACTGTGGCGTTGGAAACGTCATCGACATGTCCCAATACTGGGGAGATTCCAAAGAGTTTATACTACGATGTCAGTCTATTTTGTCGCTCTGTCAAGTTATAAGTAACGAAGTTGTTTATATAGGGAATGCAGCTTTAAGCCTAGAGCTGTATTTTATAATGCATATAGCATGATATATTGGCAGAACTTAATGCTAAGATTCTGCTTTCTCGAACTTGAGACAGAGCGTGTTGAGAGAGCGAGAGTATGAAAATAGCCCTGATCCCAATTAAAAAAATAATAATATTAAAGACAAATTTTCTAGTCAAATTTATTCATTTATATATGTAAATAAAACTACCACAAAATAATAAAATATAATCTCTAAATTCCTTTACTACTGCGGTCAATATTTGTATTCAAGCTAGCGTAGCCCCACTCGGACTCGTATGTCAACAATCGGTGCCGTGACAGCGCTCGCAAATTGAACTTCACTAGTCATTTCACTCCAAAGCCGTAAAAATCCATTTCGTATTCAAAAGGTTATATAGCAATTAAAATGGGATTTGATATCGTTTTAGACAGATATGTTGGTAATATGCATTTTTTTTTGTTTTAATTAATTTTGGAATTTAAAATAAAGTTAAATAATGATATTTGAGAATTTGCGTTTTTTGCTTCTTCTACTTCTAGCTTACAGGCCGAAAACGTACCTTTAGCATCTCTGAGGGGGTAACATGGGGTCGTGGCCGCCGCCCACGATGGTAATCAGTTACCATCATATGACCCCTACGATCTTCAAGGCAAACGTATTGTCTTTTCCACAAAAAAAATACCTCGTAGACAATAGGTGTTTAAAGAGAAATAAGTTTCTAAATTCAACAACTTAATTCTGGTCAGTTCGTTTATGCCTTCAAAGTACTCGTTTACTTCCCACGAAACTATAACTTTTATCAGTACCTATTACACGTTCTTTGCTTCTAGAAGAACATAATTCTTATATTATATTATTTCTTCTTATTCTTCTTAGAATTATATACTTTAATTATACACAAAGCTTAATACGAAATATCACAACTAGACATTAACTGTGGATATAGTATAGATAGGTCACCATATAAACGTGTCAAGTGGCATACCCCAACATAAAATATGATCTTTATCGCAAACTTCACTGGCGCAATAAACCCCAGGCGTATCTTATTATATTCTGTTTCCATTGTACGATTCAAGTCATTTAAATGAAAATTGAGATTTTCTTATTAATGGTTGTTTAGTATTGTGATGAGTACGGGTTCAAAACCATTTTTATTATAAACCAGTATAGGTACATACAGTAGCGTTTTTTTCTTTGTTCTGACAGCCATCTAGAAATATAACGTAAAGCTAAATATAAAATTTCATAATCAAAACAGAGGAAACTTAATGTTAAGATACTCTGTTACCCGCCGCCTAATTTTCGACATATTGCGAGTTAAGTGGCGGAACTTAACGCCGCGTTTTGTCTTGTAAGCTACTACTACACGTATTTTATAGATATTCAACTGTTATCAGTTGATGTCACCAAATATTAAACTCATAACTTACAAATCCTTCATTAATAGCATTACATTTAGAAGTTAGGGGTCACCCGGAATTCATTAATTTTATAAAGACGGTACCGCAATAACGGATAACGGATAACGACTAACGACGATCCGTTATACCCCAATATGAAACACGACTGTCCGATCAATTATACGGTGTTCTATTAAGATTGATTTATATGATTGGACTTGTTGAGTTGATAAATAAATTATTATTTACACAATATTTGGAAACAAGGCTTATTTTAGAAATAAATGTTTTCCCTAATATTGCGCCGGGCGTAAATATGATTTTTGGAATATTAATAATTTTGTACTTAGTCATTAGCGCGGCGGTTCGTGTGTTTAAACTGTAATCACGACAGTAGTGGGTTCGATTTTCTGGTGATAATACAAAATATGGCGTTGAGTTTCGCCATTGTACTCGCATTATGTGGAAAACAATAGTTCAAACATTATTACGGTATTGGTTACAAAAGAACATGCAATGCTACGTAAATGTAGAACGGAGTGTCTTGACACTAGATCCTTTCTACCCACACTGCTAAATGCAGAATGTGCATATAATTTTAGGTAGCAACAAGTAAAGGAAAAATTACTTGCTACAATGTCGATGAAGCCTTATCTAATATTTAAGATTAACCCAGACAAATCTTAAGCAGACAAGTAACAAATTGGAAAATAGGTCAAACAACTAAATTAATAAGACCTCTAGAAAGTTTACTTTATATATAAGAAATATGCACTCGTTTACAGGTGTCCCGTAAGCTCGTTTGCCTTGTCTTTTTAAGAATTCGGCAAAAAGTGGAGAGAAAGCTAAAAATGAATGATATAAAAAATATTCGCCATAAATATCCTAAATATATTTATGTCTAGCCTTCTCTAGTATCAAGATTAACCCAGACAAGCCTTAATAAGACGAGAAACAATTTGGAAAACGGGTCAAACAACAAGGCTCCCTTTCAATAATAGACTTGTAGAAGGTTTCGTTCTAAATTATTTACTTTATAAAACTTAATTTGTACTCAATACAAGTACTAAAAAATAAAAAAGAAATATAGGTTTTTCACTCCAAATATATATTTTTACGTATCGAATTACTTTTACGTTTTTTACTTACATGTAAAAATGTGAATTTGAATTTGAGATTTCAAATTGACAATAATGAATTTGGAGAGAGAAACCTATACAATTTACTTTCCATAAATACGAATGTTTTTAACATTAGGTTGTCTTTGTTGTGGCCGTCTTGGCGCAGCGGAGGAAGTGAGTTCTATTCCCACATTATTTTAATTTCTTTACTTACTCTCTCGGATAACAAGACAAAGCGCAGAATTAAGTAATAGTATAATTCAATACGCAAAATCTGGAAATTTAAGCAGTGCTTAAAAATTGGGAGACGGAGTGTATTGACACTAAGTTCTCTCTCTGCCTACCCAGTTATACGCAGGATACAGCATGAAGCTAACAAAAAAAGAAATCTGTATTTAAATTAAGCTTTTAACTATACGTTTACTCGTTTGACTTGTTTCGATTATATCTTTTTTACGCCGATCATCGATTGGACGTCAAAAAAAAGTTAAAATGAACAGTCCCTTTATTAAATGTGGATTCTGGTTTAGATTAGGGACACCTGGCGCGGTATGCTTTTAGAAATAGTGATGTGAACTTCTGACGATAGTGTTGCATTCTTTATTTTTAAATATTGATTTATTTATAAGTGAATATCAATATACAATTTACCAAAATAATGATACCAAAATTATACATTCCTTAACTTTCCTATACAAATTAGAATGTGACTGTGACTTATATATACATCGGTCAAACCTAGTGATAAAACACTCCGTCCTCCATTTTCTGTCGAATTTTTAAGACATTAAAAAGGACAAGGAAATTAAAATATCCATTATTCCACAATCTCCTTAAATCGAACCCACTACTTAAACGTAATAAACATTTCGTAAGAACAAATATCGATAAAACAAAACATCTCTACAAACAGGATCGGATCATAAAGGCTAATAGAAGAACTCCTTTAGTTTCGTGAATCGGGCAGTTTCAAAGTTAAATTTAACAGCAAAGGGATCTATAGAATGACTTTATAATGCTCGGATGCAGGATATTTTTATATATTTATGTATGTATACTATAGAATATTCTTTTTTATATAAATGAAGTTTGAGTTTTGAAGAGCAGATTTTGATGTAATTTTAATTATTGTATATAGATTCTATTTGAGAAAACAATCAGCGAGAAGCTCGTAGCAAAACTAGAGAGGACCAGCAGATCACTATTTAGTTAGCTTCTCATTTGAATGTGTCCTGGGCTATACATAATTTTTTCATATTTCCATTTGACCACTGAGCAAAACCGCAGTTAAAAGTTAGTTACGAAAAAACAAATACATTCCATATTTTACAAAAACTTAAACAAAAATTAGGCTAAACGCTACTTAACTTAAACCATATTTACCATAACTTCTGCGTTAACAATTCTTCCATTATTTAACGCGTGAATTTCGAACCTCTCAAAAATATCCTTCGACTTTCCATTGTGTATTGTGTATTGAATCCGTTAAGCTTCACTTTCAAAGGATTTCGTATAAAGGTGTATTATTTTGAGTGAAATTTTATTTTAAAAACCATTTTTTGACGTTATGGAAAGATTTATGGTGCTATATGGAGTGTGGTAAGGTCGTTGTGGTTTCCGTCAAAATTTATAGCCAGGTTAACATTATCAGGCTCAAAGAATATCTTTATTTTTTATTTTTACAAATCTCTCACAACATGCAGTACATGCAAAGAGAAACTAGTGATAAGTCACTCTATTCTTATATCTCCGGAAAGCGTGTCTGAGATCATTGGGGCACAGTGGAGCAGCTCTTGGCAGTGAAGTGGTTTGATCCCTACTCGGGGAAAGAATTATATTTAAATTAAGGTGAAAAGATGTAATATCTTATTACGACGGGATAGTAAGGTGAAAAAGCTTTAAACTTCTTTTTTAAACAGTTACGCCACACATCACGCAATGCATGAAGAATTCGGCGACAAATGAGGAACGCGAGTGTCTTAATGGTACTCCCATTAATTACGTTAATACTACGTCCGCAGGTTCCCTCTATATATTGCTATGAAGCGGGATACAGAATGAAGATGAAAAAATATTTTTAATACCAAAAATAATATTCGTAATAAAATTTTTGAAGACAACGATAACGATAATTCGAATAAAATGAAGCAATCAGTTACTGGAGCGGCTGTTTCATTAGGAATTAGAATATAAATTATTTCGACTCAATGTACCCATCAGAATACCATTAGGGACTTCATTTAGATTCTTTCAAGGAAACACGCTTAGAAAGTATTGAAAAAAAATGAAATAAAAGGATAAATTGAAATACATAATTTAAAATGAAGCCATCTCGCGCAGGGGCCTAAACGTTATCCACGAGATTCGATTCTCTCTTGAGGAAGATAATTCATTTCGCGAAATGGAGAACGAACCAGCAACTGTCGCGTTTACAGTTTGACCCTGACCCCCAATTTAAGTACAAATAACAAAATAAATTGAATAGCTTGTTTAGTATGTTTCGCAGAAACGAGATCAATTTATGTCTATTCAATAGATATCGGCATATTTAACTAGCAACTCAAACGCGGCATTACTCGCTCAGATTTATTATTCTATTATAGCCAAGCTATACAAAATATATCCCTAGAGGGGTAGTCAAAAAGAATGGAGCGCCATACGCTACGGTCTTTACATACCTCCTTCGCCTAGTCCACTGTCGTCAACCTACATATCCTCCGGGGGGTCCTCATGCTTATTACGTGACCATCCTACAGTATCTTTGATATTGTCTTTTCGAAGGTCAACTGAGGCCTCCTCCTACGTCTTTTACCGCTCACTTTTCCGTCATAAATCTTTTTTGCCATTCTTTCATCACTCATTCGTTCGATGAGCGAACCAGCCAGCCAAAACCAGCTGAGCACGTTCTTCTTCATTCTCACCATGATATCCTCGCTGGTACGTTCCATTCTGTGTATCTCTTCATTGCGGATTCGATCAGCTAAGCTGATTCTGTTTATCCTACGAAGAAATCCGTTCAGGAGTTTTTGTGTGAAAGTGAAACAAACATCCATGTTCATAAACTTTCACATTTATAATAAAATATTAAGATTTCAAGTGAATTCTATTACATTGAATTGTGACTAAAGGCTGTTGTTTGTTATTCCAATTGTTGATTTTCTTTTATGAAATAAAATGTTTTCGTTTCTTTCCTTTAGAGATTTGTTATTTTATCAGTATTATTGTATATTTGCTTAGGATAATTCTTTTTAACGTTTATGATTTATTTAAATGTAAATGTTGTATTTATTTTTGTATAATAAGTATTTTAATAGAACTGTATTCGCTTTATTATTTAGTGCATCTATCTTGGGAAATAAATATTTATATAGTTCTAACTTGATGAACGAACGAGAAACCATTTCTTCATATAAAATATACCTAATATTATTTACATTCATGTCTTTTGAATTCCATTTCCACTAAAACCTAATTCCCTCTTCCAAATGCGTGAACCTAAATAAAAACAACAAAAAAAATCGTAAAAATAAGCAAAGTCTGGTACGAAATATCAGTTAAATTTATAACTAACTACTGTATGTAACAAGATATCTATTTTCAATTTACATTTCCTATTTATGTTGTTTCATATTACTATTACTGCTGTCAGTATAGAATTTACAGTTAATTAAGATGGTTTGAAGGATGTGTAGTAAGATAATAGGCTATTTTAGTTTAATTAGTAAATAATATACCTTCGTTGTTGATAATTCAAGGTAATATTATATTAGTATGTAAAAACAACGAAATTATGTTTTTTTAGTTGTACGAGATTTCCTTTCTAAAAAATGGGAAAGTTTTAAAACACGTCTTTTTTGTGATATAGTTTGATGAGTGGAGAATTCAAGCACTGCGCCATGAACGATTAATGTTGTTTATTTAGCCATATGCATTTTTAGGCATTGCATATTAAGTAGCGGAACTGAACGCCGTGCTTTGCCTCGTTAGGAAACGAAAATCAGCTTTACATAAATAATCAAATTAAAATTGATCGCTATATGTCTGTATATGCAAGATATATAAGGGTTTTTATAGGGGGCATTTAACAATGTAATATAATCCAAAATAATAATTAGATTTTTTTTCTCTGTTTGTCTGTGTGCTTGTGCACGCTAATCTCATGCAAAAAAGAACAGAACAAACAAACAAACTGTTACAAGTTAAAACATTAGTATGTTTTCATATTACATAATTACTCATAAATAGGTGTAATACAAATATTTCCCCAATTATTACATACATATATGAAGACGCAAGTGTCTAAAACAAAGTAAATTAGCGATTCTCACATTTCAAGCTTGGGGGATGTGAATTATAAATTACAAGGAACGAGTAAGTAGGCATACTAATTATTCAAGAGCTTAAAATCTTTGAATTTGTTATAATGAAGCTTATTCGATATTACTCACCTTAAATATTGTTAAAAGAAATACAGTCAAACATAAAATATTGCAATAAAACAAAAAAAAACAATTTGAAATAAACATTTAGTTATTCTATCTTTTTATAAAAAATGGGGGATTACAGGGTAATGGGGTAAATGATAGGCTTATCGGATGAAGTCTCTGAATAGATACGTACATTGTATATCTTTCAATCTTTATTTATTACTATACGGTGTGTTCATTCGTGAAACTATTGTAGGGGGTAAAGTGTTGATCGTAACAGCGATGGTTTTGGATGCGATTTCTACTCGGAGTAATTTTAATTGTTCAATAATGTTCAATATGAATCTGTAAATAATTGTTTAAAAAAAAAAAAAAACTCCCGCTCCTGCTGAATTTCTTGCGCCGGTTCTTCTCAGCTTTGGGGCAGTAAATAAAGCGATCTGGTGGTAAATTATTTGATATCTAAAAAAATATTATGTATGTAACTTCTTATTTTGAATAAAATTATTTATCTTTGACTTTGACTTTTATTGATCTTGCAAATAATTTATGTATTCCAGCATATAGCAGGGTAGGCAGGGGTTAACCGAGTGTTCACTGCGTACCCCAATTTCCGCCGAACTTTCGAGTGGCGTAACTCAACGCCGAGCTTTGCCTTAGTACCAGAGCCAAAACATGAAAATGTAGTAATTAAACTAGTAGTAGTTGAAATCCTCAACTACTTGGAACTACAAAATACAAGATACACCCTGATTGTTGTGTGCCGTCTATTTGACTTTAATTAATTGTTGCAAGAGTCAATCTTTGTATAGAATTAGCTTCATACCTAATACCTATGTTTATTTTAAGTGGTATTTACCTATTTTAAGGGAAGCAAATTAACATATTAATAATTAGACTTATTTGTTGATATACTAACATTGAAAGTATAATATGACCAATGGGACAGTATCTAACAATAAAGGTGATTATTATTAGTTATGGGTTCGGTTGTTTTTTATAAAAACGAAATTAAAATTATTTTTTATTTCTCCGTTTTGGTAAAGGAAACGCGGCGTTGAACTCCGCCAGTCAACACACAGTCTCGCAAATTAAATTAGAAAGTGGGAACAGAGTGCCTTAATACTAGAATCGACCTAATCGAATTGAGAAAACGGATTGAAACTGTTTCTTATGTTTCGCCATTTCTTTACATGTAAACGCATACTCCCGCTCGTGACAATTACAGTAAAAGCTTGCCGATTATAAACCCACGGTGGGTTCTCTATGGTGTATATGGTATCTATATGGTATCTTAGGACTTGTGCAACTCTAACTATTTGCCACGTGGGTTCTAGTCGATCATAGAAATATATAGTATCTCTAATGAACCACGCCACCAGATAAGCATTCAGTACAATTTTTTTTTTTTATTAGTTAAAGATACTCAAATCTATAATAGAAACGTAGACAGAAAGAACCCGGGAACCTTGTGTTAAGATACTCCGTACCCATTAATAGACTTCCATTTCCTATTATCCATTGAATTCTGGAGGCATCGCGTGATGAGTGGCGGAACTAAACGCCGCGCTTCGCTTAGCGGATAGGCTAGATTTTCTTTCTTTATTATGACCATGGAAGCTGCATGACGAAAAATATCAAACGAATTTTACAAAATTATCCTAACTAAGTTATGTATTTAATATTTTTATTTTTATATCACTTACGTATAATTTAAGCTTTGTTGAAATTTAAACGTGAACAACACGGTATAAGCTGCTAATTACATATTTACGCATAGTTTAGTGGTCATTAGCTGTTTTGGACGCTGAAATAAAATTATATTACAATACTGTTTTAGGTTTAAAGTTGTTATGGCTATTATATTATAATTTATTATTTTAGCATTGAAAAACTGAAAACTTTAATTTCGAAAGTTTAAAAAAAATGTAAATTATTCTTTTTTTTAGCTTCACATAGACAAATACAGCCTAGTATTAAGATACCCCGCTCTCCATTTTCCGCTGAATTCTGGAATTTCACACGTTCAATACTTGTATAAAATAAAACGAAAATAAAACGTATGGCTTAGTGATTAGGGCGCTTAGATGGTTTTCAATAGATTTAGGTTCAAGTCCCACTACGATAAAACTGTTATACGTTTTCTAAAAACAAGTGTTCTTTCCTAAATGTGGAATAACACTTTAAAAGTGTTAATAATATTTTAGGTAAGATCAAAAAGTGAAATTTTGCATTAGGCCCCTTTTTTCCAACTGTATGACATATCAATAACAATAATTAAAACTGTTCTGTACGGAAGCTACGGCCATACAATTACGCTTCGCACTCTAGTTATTATTATTATCTGAAAACTGACTCATTTCGCGCACACGATAACTAAAACGACCACTAGAATGGGCTATCAATTGGTTATTGGACATTGCTTTATATTCACGTGTGGTAGGTTAATATCGATATTCTTAATTCGGTGAATAATTCGAATATTGCAGTAAGAATTGGCTATATACTCTAATGTTATTTCAAAAGATCATATTGTATATATTTATTATAAGATAATATATAAATTATGTGTTTTTTAATAAATAAATACAAAGATAGACAGACAGACGGACGGACTGCTAGCCCGAAAAAACTAAGCTCCACGTTAAGATACCAGCATTGTCATCATCTCCATGAACCTGTTCTCATCCACTGCTGGACATAGGCCTCT
The DNA here is from genome assembly GCF_056956725.1 of Heliconius melpomene rosina. Classification (NCBI taxonomy): domain Eukaryota; kingdom Metazoa; phylum Arthropoda; class Insecta; order Lepidoptera; family Nymphalidae; genus Heliconius; species Heliconius melpomene. Next base: position 3,831,292 of record NC_140389.1, on the reverse strand, counting down.
CCAATGGCATACCACTGAACTCGATCTTGAACTCTCCGCATCCAGCCGTTGTCAGCCAATTTGCGAAACTCGTCACCCCATCTAGCTGGAGGGATGTCCTACATTACTCTTGCAAAATTACTGTCTTCACTATAGAACGCGTTTACACCAACAGTACCTATTTGATTTCACATATTCGCTTACTTATTCATATCCCCGGCATTAGGATGTAGACAAGAATGATTATGTTAAATAAGCCTTCAAAAAGCGCATCTATCTCCACCTCAAAGGCCGGCAACGCACCTGTAGCTCCTGGTGCTGCACGGGGTCGTGGGAGCGGTGATCACCATCAGGTGACCCAGACGCTCGTTTGCCTTGTCGTTTTTCCATAAAAAAAAGGTATATTATTTGTTAAGACTAAAATGATTAATATTTATTATTTAAGCACGTGTATACCTCCAGAAGCATTTGAACAGTCAGTAATCCATCAAATACATCGATATTGGAAGTATTTCCTTGACTTCACATATTATATATAGAAAGAGTAAATTTTCAAAATATAAGATAAAAGGAATATCCAATATTATTTTTCTACATGGCGCCCTACCTACCCTACCCTACCAGAGAGAACCTCAAGCTAAGACACTGTGTTAGCACTTTCGACATTGTACGTCAGGTAGCTGAACAACGCCCTACTTTATCTACTCGAGCGATGTTTAACCCAATAATAGTAACCAATGATGAAGAGCTACCAACGACAAAGAAACCAAAAATCGCTAAATTTTATATGAAAACAAAATATGAGAAGTTAATCTCAATGGGCTTTACTTTTGACAAGACTGTATCAAGAGTAAAACCACGCTTGTCGAATATCAAAGAGAAGTGTTATTACGTACCCAAATTATGTAAGTATAGAGAAATCTGAGTATTAAATAAATAGAAACAGTATTTTTCTAGTATAAAAATGTGTAAAAATAAAGGCAGAAAGTAGACGACGGAATGTTATAACACTATTGGATTTCTTTTCTCTCTTTTCACTTCTTCTTCCTGGCATTAATCCCGGCGTTTGTTGCTAGGGTTAAGCTATAATTTTGTGTCGGTGTTAATAAGAAAATTAATGCTTAATTTTTATTACAACATAGTAAAAAGAAATAAAAGTAAACGCTATAGGTTGTAGGTTCAATTCTCACTCCAGGAAAAAAAATATTTAATATTTCTATTTCTTCACTCTGGTAACGAATTCGGCGGAACCTCGTTACCAAAGCAAACTTGAAAATATTAAATAGTTAATTTTCTCAAGTGGGAATCAAATCCACAGCCAGCTGCGTCCACAGTCGCACGCTTGTACCCGGGCGCCCCAATCGGCCCTACTAAAATAATAATACGTTCTACATGTATATTATCAAACAATAACAAATAATAATTATCTTTTACATATGAATAGTAATTTACAAACGAAATGCAACTACTAACTTCTATGAATAACGATCACTATCCAATATATTCATTCGTAAGTACGAGAATAGCAAGTTACCAAGAAACTCGGCTAATGGAGAATCAATGGAACACATTAGTTCGCGGGGAAACCACAACATCCGCGTCCCCATTAAATGGCTCTGTTGAAGACATTTCAATTATTTTTTTAAATTTATAATATTAAAAATGATGTGTTCTTTATATTTAAATATTAAATGTCTCTTTTAGTGTATTTTGGAGAGAACGTAAAGAGTGATTGGTCACTAAATCTTCCTGAGTCTTGACAAATATTGCTGGCAATGATTTTTTGATATATGTAATATATAAACATAATAATTATAATGCATGTTTGCTTGGAGATGATATTACCTTTGCTTTTACGATGTTTTTTTTAGTGTCACTCTGTATCCCGCACATTGGAGAGCAGGCAAAGAAAGGGAACCTGGAAATCTTGTTAATGAAAATATTAAGAAAATATTTTCTTGAGTGGGAATCGAACCCACAACTTCCGTTGTTCCAAGGGACCAAACATTTCTGATGTTTCCTGTAAGTAGACCACTTAAACAATTCAACTTTGTAAAGGGCATTTTTTGTATTATTTGTCAAACGTGCTAAACTCAGGGCCTACTGAAACGATTTTTTTTTTTTATTTTGAATAGTCCATTAAACGAGGAAAGCAATATACACTCTTGTTCCTTTGAAGCCCAATATACTTGATCAAGTTTATATGGGCACTTTGATATCCCATATGTGCCAGTTATTTTCAAAATTTTTATATGACAGAATATTAAACACTATTACTGCTTTTACCTTTTAAAGATTTTTTTTTAATATATGAACTACACTGCTGTATAGGTTTTATTTCATTTTAAAATGCAATCGTTAACAAGTTAGCATTATGACATATGATATTTCTTCCACGGAAATAACAACTTCCGGTAGGCAAAAGAATCTTTGAAGCTTAAGAAAATAATATGTAGAGTAACTTCTAGGAACTAATATTGAAAAAGCATTTTCTAGTTCCAATAAGTCATTATAAAGTCTGGTTCTTTAGCTTCACTCTGTGTTTATATGGAAGAGACATAGAAAGAGGGTTTTACTTAGCGGTGAGACATTCCGTTTTCCATGCACCGCCCATTTTTTCAGAAATTACGTGTTGAGTGGCAGAACTCTCTGTCTTGTTACCAGAGTGAGTGATTCCCATTTGAGATAATAAAAATATTTTATTATCTCAAATGGGAATCAATAGACACCAACAACCTGTCGCGTTCTCAACGCCTTTGCATCAGGACTAGCCTTAAAATATACCATTAAAATAAAAATATATCATGGAACTAAAAACTTCCTTATATTTCTATTTTTGCTATAAAACAGAAAATATCTGTTTATTACATTGAATTAAAATAAAACAGTATGCGAGTATGTATTTTGAATACTATAGACACAAATATTTTTAAAGGTTCGTCTAGCCATTCTCATAACACAATATGTCGCGTGACTGCATCGCTATTTTAACGATTTCCCATATGAATTTAAAAATGTTATTGTAAAAACATCAATAAAAATTAAAAACATAACCCTTCCGTTGCAGTCGGGTAGAAACAAATAAATATGACGAGCGATACTAACAGGTTCAAATGGCAATAAAAAATGATGATTTTTCAGTGCCCATCGAGGTCAAAGCAAAGTAGAGAAAGTGTAGCGTTAAGTTGCGCCACTCAACATGCAATGCCTCTAAAATTCGGCGGAAAATGTAGAACGGAGTGTTTTAACACGAGTTCCCCTCTGAGTCAGACCCTGCTGTGTTCGGGATACAGCGTGAAGTTCATTATTGATTACACAGAATATGTATCTATATACCATTCTGTGTATTAAATGCATAGGATTCATTTCCATCCTTCGCTCTTTTTCAGCCTCGTTCACAGTAATTGACAGATGCGACCAGCCCCGCTCTCGCGTAAATCCGTTTAACTTTTAATATGTTTAGGGGCCTTGTCTGTCTACGAATTGGGTTTTTATTAACATTAGGTATTTTAAGCATTTTTTAACTAATCTGACGGCTTGGTCATAAAGAGAACCTAGTGTAAAGACACTCCGTTCCCATTAAGGTATTTCCTTTCTCCACTTTCCGCTGAATTATATAGGAATCCCATGAGTGGAGGAACTTGTATCGCGTCGTGCATTGTAAATGAAAATATTTTCATTTTCATTCTCACGAGTGGAAATTGAACCCCCCACCCCTTGCGTTTAGTCACATCCCACGACGATGGTGCCACATCCCACCACGTCCTCAACAAACTCTCCAGCCCTATAATATTAGCATAGATACGTTGATAATATTTCCTATAATAGAGTCCGTAGTACTACGAGTATGTCAAGAGCTTTACCAATCTTGTTAGTAGTCAAAGGCAATGTTGACTTCTTGCATATAACTTTTGATCAAATAATAAATTTGTTCGTCTTCAAACAAGCTGATTTTATTTTTTATTTTCAAACGAGTTACAGTTGAGAGATTTGAATTTTTTTAAGTATCACTAACGAGATACTTAACTTTTATTTTTTTTAGCTTCATGCTGTATCCCGTATGTAGGAGGGTAGCCTAGTGTTGAGTCTCTCCACTCTCTACTTTGTTTTCAAGTATTTAATTTGCTCAAGTGAGAATGGAACCCACAACCTGTCGCGTTTTGATTCACACGCTTGTGCCATATATTGTTTTATCAAATCAAATCAAATCCACTTCACGCTGTATCCCGCACACGGCAGGGTACTAACACTAGTGTTGAGACACTCCGTTCCCCACTTTCCGCCGAATTCTGGAGGCCGTATTGTTTATTACTTAGTTAAATGTGTTATGAACACGTTACAGGTTCGATTTTTTTAAGTCTCTATGTATACATTTAATAGAGGGCGTCGTTCTGGCAACAAGACATGATGCGACGTTGACGTCAGCTGCTTAACACTCGATATCCCAAGAATTGAGCGGAATATAAAGAAATACAAAAAAGAATTAGGTTCCTCTGCCTATTCTACCATAGCGATGCTAGATATAGTACGACGTTGCTCATATTTTTTTAAAACTACTCGTATCAATATTAATAAAATATTAATACTCATCATGTCAGCGTCACATACATGTTCATTCAATCTATTCTATGTCAAAATCTGTTGGTCACGTGAGGTAAAATGTACAAGTAATTTCAATACAATGAAAATCACGAAATGAAAAATTACAAAAGATATATGGATATTGTATATAATAATAAAATAAAATATCATTAAACATTACTATGTTAATGAGTTTGTATATAAAGAATTAAATTTTAAGAACTTTACTTTTAGGTGTACCACACCTAACCACCTCCAACATGGAAAGCAGCAAATAATAATTAAGTATTCCTTTTCTCTGTAGGAAATCCCTCTCTTAGTGCTCCTCTACACTCCCTAACTCATCCACCAAATATGAACTTCTTAAGTTCGTTCTAAAATTGAAATCGATGCAAAGCTCTAACAAAATCCAAGTTAACTTTACCAGCAAATGGCAAAGGCGATAACCAGCTTTAAGTGCAGCGAGACTTTTACTTAAGATGGCCGTGGAAATTGCAAATAAGTTTATTCATTATAATAATTTTCCAGCATTAAGTTTAACATATTGCGGGCGTCGTGGCGCAGGGGAACGTGTGACTGTAACGCGATAGTTGTGGGTTCATTCCCACTCGGGGGACTAAATTTATTACTTATTAATATTTTCATTTCTTCGCTTTGGAATCAAGGCAATGAGTTTCGCCAATCGACACGCAATGCTTCAAAAATTCGGCGTAAAATGGGCAAGGTAATTTCTTAATACTAGGTTCCCTCTGCCTACCTTGCTATAATATCATGGATACAACGTGCTGAAAAAAAAAACATTTTGTGTAGGGGATGGCTGATTTCAAATCAATCAGTAGAAAGCACATACTAATAATAGTATTGTATCAATATTAAAATTAGTTAGGTTTGTATAAGAAGTGTTAGGGGGTTGTCTTTTAGTTCTAGAAGTGGATTTTGTTAACGTAATCAAAAAAAAAATCAGCTTCACGCTGTATCCCGCACACAGCAGGATAGGCAGAGGGAACCTAGTGTTAAGACACTCCGTTCCCCACTTTTTGCCGAATTTTGGAGGCTTTGCGTGTTGAGGGACAGAACTCAACGCCGCGCTTTGCCTCGATACCAGAGCGAACAAATGAAAATATAAACGTAAATAAATATTTCACTTCCTCGAGTGGCAATCGAACCCACAACCGTCACGTTACAGTCACACCCTTGTTTGTGTTTGTTGTTATTTGTGCTTGTAATTGCTAACGTAATTTTTCAATTAATATTTAAATTTACATAGTAAAACGTGAAACTAAATAATCTAATTCTAAATACTTGATTATATCTAGACCACATTCTAAAGGACATGTAGAAGTCACACCAGGAGCTAACTTTATATAAAACGTCGACAGTACCTACTATACAGAAATACGTGTCTAAAATGAAAGATGCGGTTTTCAATCGCGTACCTACATAAATTGTAAATATTTGTATTAAATTATATGGAATTAAACATCGCAGGTAAAATGTTTTAAGCTAATAAATTAAATTTAATATTGCAGAAGCAATTTAAATTTTTTTTTGTGCTTCACGCTGTATCCCGTTTATAGCAAGTTATTTAGAGAGAACCTAGAACCAAAACACTCGGTTTCCCGCATTCGTGGCCGAACTCAAATCGATATTTTTTCTTGAACGGGAGAATGATATTGTATGTTTTCTTTGAAGAGAATTCCAACCCTTAAAAGTGCGTAACTGTGTTCCAGTGCGCTATAAAACCCTAATTATAATTTCTTAATATATAATAAATTGTTATTTTATGTTGAATAGAATGAAAAAAAATATCTCTAATTCAAATAAGATCTTTGGTTTATACCTAAACATTTTAAATAACATGAGAACCACTTAAAATAATGGGTTAATCATCTAATAACAAAATCGCGATCAATCTGGTTAAAATAGTTTCATTGAAAATATTTAAATTTTCGTCATTAATAATGATATTTGGGCTTCAAGGCAGGTAAAAGTTGTTTACCAAAAAGAATTTAAGAATTTTATACTAGTAATAATACTAGTAATGTAAAGAGACTAGAGCAAAAGAACGTCATGGCGCAGTGGTAAAGCATCTGACTTTTAACGCGACAGCCATTAATCACTTTTTTATATAACACCAAGCTGAAAAAACAATTTTCGATTCTTAAAAAATCATTAGGTACTTTACTAAAGGTATTAGTTAAATTACTTGGACCTACATTCGTATATCAGAGAATTTTATGTTAGTATAAAACTTTACTTCAGGATTTCGAATAAAATTTTCAGCTTGGCTGTTCCACGCCATTACTTTCTTCGTTTCTTTCACGGCATTTCATTTAAGTGCACATTGCAATTCAAAGATTGATAAATTTTCTTAGGAAATGTTCGAATGCTTTTACTGTATTGTTTTCAGATATTATGTTACTTTGTTTCCTATTAGATTTTATTTAACAAATTTCATATTGTATGTGATATATGTACGTAATAATAATATCAATAATAAAAATAAGCCCGCCGAGCAGCTTGTGGGGAGCTGTTGGGGACGACCCCATGGAACTGAGATCACCAGAGAGGAATTATAATTCCTCGATTTGAAATTATTGAAAACGCGCATGACTGTTAGCCTCATCTAATAGTCCAGTCCATTCAAATTCCCCTCCATAGTCCCGATTTAGTTTTCTATATTTTTCATAGTTCCTAGGCATTATCCGGTGACTATCTCTGTGGAATTGCCTCTGGTTACTCATAGATGGAGCCCGGCTAATGCGTCACAGTAAAACATTTTTATATTCTCTAAGGGGCGGCTACATGTTGGACCTTTCTACCCATGTACGCCTTTCAAAAGATCAGGTTCATGTGAACTCGAGATCCTCAGGAAAATAGAAACATAATAATATAAATAAATAATTTCTTACATGCATCCACTAAGATATAGTTTACTATTTTTAGAATACTTATACAGGTGCAAAAAGTATTAAATTACATATGCAGTTTATTAACTTCACTCTGTAATTTCAGTATATGCCTATAGCAATATAAAAATAGAGGTAACCCTGAGCTAAGACACTCCGTTCTCCACTTTCCGCCGCACCTTGTCATGTTACCAAGGCGAAAAAATTAAATTAAACTAACTCCGATAGAAATCGACACACGATTACATTCAAACTCTATTTTATACAACAAAATATTTTAAATTTTAAAATAATTACAATTTTATTCACACAAGAGCACCTAGTTGAAATTATGATTCCTTTCCCGAAATACCGAGGACGCTCAAAATTTGAATGGCAAAGGTTATTTTAACCCATATTAATTTAACTTTAACTGCATCAGTAACGTAACATTTTTATTTTAACCGCGTGTTTGATCTTCACGTTGACCTATTTGTGGGTTATGTTCGTTGTGGGGCTACACTCTGAAATAGAGCAGTGAATGTTGCTAACTAAATCATTTTTCTTTTATATGCGACATTTTTAAAATTTTGAGAAGATTCACTGTAAATTGTTATCGATTGATAAATAAAATTCCCTAAAAGCTAAAAGGCGTCGGTGGTCTGGTTGTGAAAGCGACGGTTATGGGTTCAATTCCCAGTTTGTAATAAGATACAACAGCGTTGAGTCCCTTCAACTAGCAATGTCTCAAAATTAAGCGGTGCTTGGTGAACGGAATGTGTTAACAATAGATTCCCTCTGCATAGCCTTGCATACGTAAAGTATGAAGGTATAGTAAATATAAATAAGCATTCAAATATAATATGTATGTTTATTAATAGAGTAGCGGACGCGCGCAGCTTCGCTTGCGTAATTAGGGGTGAATTTTAATAACCCATGAAACATGTATTCGATGAAATATTTTTAAGAGTCTAAATTTCAAATTTTATAAAAATCGGTGACGATATAAAGATTTTTCCATACAAACTTTCAACCCTTTATTTGCACCCTTAGGGGGTGAATTCTAGAAAGCCACGAAACACATGTTCAATTAAATATTTTTAAGAGTCTAAATTTCAAATTTTATAAAAATCGGTGACGATTTAAAGATTTTTCCATACAAACTTTCAACCCTATATTTGCACCCTTAGGGGGTTAATTCTAGAAAACCATGAAACACATGTTCAATTAAATATTTTTAAGAGTCTAAATATCAAATTTAATAAAAATCGGTGGCGATTTAAGAATTTGTCCATATAAACTTTCAACCCCTTATTTGCACCCCTAGGGGAAGAATTCTAGAAAGCTATGAAACACGTATTCAATTAAATACTTTTAAAAATGTAAATTTTAAATTTTATAAGAATCGGTGCCGATTTTAATTTTTTTCCATACAAACTTTGAGCCCCTATTTTACCCCTTTTGGGTTAAAATTTTTCAAAATCCCTTCTTAGTGGATGTCCAGATAACAAAAGTAAACATTTGTCCAAATTTCTCGTTTCTTTCTGTCGTCTGTCGTTCTCTCAACAGCGGTTACGGCTGTGCGTGCGTCTTACCTCAGTCAGTGAGGACAAGTCCTTTTATATATATTATATAGAAGAAAGGATGACAAGGAGTCTATTTACAAATCACTAAATATTTTTCATTTAGATGACATCCCTACCAATGTATAATCGTATGTTCAATAATGAATCTTGTATAATAATCTTAATACAAATTTCGTTGATTTCTGGGACAACCTGTATATAACTAACTTAAATAAATGTTATATGTATGTTAATATTTCTTTATATTTTTACTTTATTGAACGTATTATTTTGGTTCAAAAAATATCGGCTTTCGCCATCTTTGAATCTTGAAAATGTAATTTGTCAATATTTATTTATTTGTTAATAAATTAGAGTTATGATCCCAAACTTTAAAATGTACTATAAAGTCCTGTTTTCTTTCAATTATTAAGTGTGACCTTACGCCCAGTAGTTTCGGGTGTATTTACTCTATTTCCGTAAAAAATAGTTATCAACATATTTTACTTTCGTTTCTCTCCCGCAAAGTAATTTACAAGAGAGATCTGACACTTTATGTTAGCATAAATTTGAACGGAGGCCGGGGACAAATGGAATTCCGACGTCCTTCCCTTTAACAGTGATCTAAAGTAGTTGAGATTAGAGTGCGGCTGGTCATACTGTAAATTGCATGTAGAATAGAACTTTTGAATGTCTTCTTGAAGGCAACCATTTTGATATAATTATAGTTTATTTAACGTGTTTCTCCATTAACAGTCTCAATTTACGTAAAGGCGGCAGGTTGGGGGTTCGATTACTATTACCACTCGCGGAAATGAAATATTTAATATTTTTATTTTCTCGCCCTGGTAAAAAATAAAGATTAGTTTACATCCATCAAACTAACAGAGGTTACGTTGAGATTACAGAATATCTTAAAATTGCACGTAAACTACATTAACTAAGACAATCCGTCTTTAATACTTCATTATATAAATACATATATTGATAAAAATGTAATTAGAAAAAAAAAGTCCTTAATTGTTAATTATTATTTAAATTGCACCTTACAAAACACTACTTTAACTGATATCGCGTTAAACGTAACAGAAAATTATCTTCGCATACTAATTTACTTATGGCAATTACTTTCGATATTTTTTGTATTGTAATTTAATTTAAACTATGGTAAAATTAGTTTGGTCTTTTTATATAGGAAGGGTGGAAGGAAGCATTTGTGTGATAAACTGATAATGAAAATACATTATAGAGACCCTCACAGCGCAGTTGCTTTGATTCCCTCTCTAGGGAATCAATTTTCATTACCTAGCTCTAGTATCAAGTATGGCATTGTGTGGCAAGGTTTTTGTGTTCATATGGGTCTTATCTTAACTCATCAGCGAAATCCTAACTTAACATAGATATTTGAATAAAGATTTGTACTATTTTACTTTTTGCAAAACATGAAATATGTTATCTAAATTTACCTAAATCTAAAAAATCTCTAAACAAGAACTCTGTGACTCAATTAAAATAAAAAACGCTATTTCCTTACTAATTTTTATTAAAAAATATAATATAATATTAAAATATAAAATAATAATCAAAATTTTCAAAACCTCTTTATTGTATTAAGAATTTGTGGCAACTGAGAAGCCACAGTCAATAATATATTCGACACCAGTAATGCTACTCGCCTTATCACCTGCTAAATAGGCAATTAACTCTACTACCTCTTCCACTTTCACAATACGTTTCAAAGCGCTTTTTTCTATACATGACAACCAAAACCGTTCATTTTCTTCATTACTGGCACCTATGTTTCTGACAATGTTTGTCCTTACACCACCTGGTGCGATACAATTCACTCTCACACCGTATTGGGCAACGTCCAAAGCTATACATTTTGTTAATTGAGCTACCCCAGCTTTGGAGACGCAATATCCTATAGTATCTTTACATACAAATTGAGATAAAACACTTGAAATATTCACTATGCAACCCTTACTTTCAATTAATGCTGGTAGAGCGAAATGCGTAGTGGCGAAAACAGATCTTAAATTTATATTCATGAACCTGTCAAAGTGCTTGATGGCCTCAGGATCGGTTATGCAAGTTTCACCTCCTATACCTGCACAGTTTACTAAAACATTAATTTTTGCCATTTCTTGTTTAATTTTTCCCATAGCTTGTTCCAAATCTGCATCTTTAGAAACATCAACTGTAATTATGATAACTCTAGCACTACCCAATTGCTTACATTCTTGTGCTACTTTGAGAAGATTGTCTTCATCTATATCTAATAAGGATAGATCAGCAGACTCTTTAGCAAAATGCTTGGCTACAGCTTTTCCAATTCCTGAGGCAGCACCAGTAATTACAACACTTTTATTAGCGAAACTCATTTTGCGAATAGCCAGTACAGTACAAAACCTACAATTGACAATAAACAATGTCGTTGTTAATTTCCCTATTATATACTCGTAGAAACGTAATTACCTCATGTATATTGATAACGTTTTATGCAAAAATTATAGGATTTAAAAATACTAAGTGAAGTGTGTATTAATAATATTTAATAATAATATTATTAAATATTATTAATACACACTTAATATTTAATAAGTAATAATATTTAAATACATGTAATAAATGTTGCCGCCGTTGTAGTGCAGCTAGCGCATTTTTTATTTTTGCTTGGAGGATTGGATAACAAGAATAATATTTACATTATTTTCCTATTAACCGACTTCTGTAAGAAAAGGAGGTTATCAATTCGACTGTATTTTTTTTTTATTTATTTATTTTTTTATTTTTTTTTATGTTTGTTACCTCATAACTTTTAACTGGGTGAACCGATTTTGATAATTTTTTTTTTATTTGAAAGGTATAGCTTCCCGAATGGTCCCATTTTTTTTTGGTCCATGTCTGACAATGGTATCCATGAGAAAATCACATAAGTCTTAAATTTGCATTAGGCATGTGCGCGACTAATAGCCGAATAACTCAATGTTGCGCCAACCGATTTTGATAATTCTTTTTTTATTTGAAAGGATACACTTCAAGGATAATTTGGTGAAAGTTTAGTTAGGTTTCGATTATGGAATCCGGAGAAAATTGAGAAAGTTTGTTTTTTTTGGTAAAAAAATGATTATACTGTAATAGTTACAAGCAAAAACTTTTTAAATTGATGTCAGAAGTGAGATTCCTGATGGTTGCATTTCTTTTCAACCAACCTCAAAAAAGAAGATGTTCTCATTTTCAACTAACTTCAAAGAAGGGAGATTCCCAATTCACCCGAATACTTTTTATGTATGTTCTTGTCAATATACCAAAATGTTACTTTGCACAAAAATAATACCTAATTAAATTAAGTTTTACATGGAACAACCACAGCCACTCGTTGACAACCACTACCACCACCCTCACCACTAGTTTTAGAAGCATCATTTTAAGCTCTACCCATCACTAAAAATCGTAAAATAAATTAATTTTTAACAAAAACAAAAACCGACTTCTAACAACGAACTAAAAAGTGAAAAATTATTTTACAAAGATTTTATAATTTTGAAGTCGGTGCCAAGTAAAACAAACAGGCTTAGTAATTAGATATTGTAGTAAAGGTGTTGTAGCATTAGCTTGACACCGACTTCAAAATTATAAAATCTTTGTAAAATTATTTTTCACTTTTTAGTTCGTTGTTAGAAGCCGGTTTTTGTTTTTGTTAAAAATTAATTAATTTTTTACATTTTTGTTCATTGTATTTTGAAACATTGAACCTCGAAATGAAAAGACGCTATATCTCGATTCCCATTAATTCCAATTTTTTTTCCCTATTATATTAGACAACTAAAAAAAAATTAAAATACAAATTGTAAAATAAATTCTTTAAATGTATTTTGGCTACCCTAAATGACTATCTACATTTTAATGTATATTTTAAACTGCCATTAAAATTTTATATTATTATCGTGAGTATTTGCATAATTTATATACGTATGTATTACCTACATATATGTATTGTGTATTCTATATATTCTTAAAATAAATTATTTATACAGACTATTATGCTTATTATATTTTTTATAGGCAGAAAGAAATCGCATGAAAGAACCCATTTTAACTTCCAGAGTATTGAACGCTCAATCTTAACGTATGCACTACCCCACTGCGCCATGACGGCTTATTATGTTAATACAGTAATTTGGTTGTATATGTTCCTTTGGAAGTTTACGGGAGTTATTTAAGCATTCTGAAGAATATAAATCGTACCACCAATAACCATAATTTTACATCATGTAAATTGTACATCCAATTTCATCATCACCACGTGGAATTTTGTATGAAATTTTATAGCGAGCGAGAGAGAATATTTCAACGAGGAAATCGTATAGGAGTTTTGCCGTGACTAGACGTGGACATATTATTTAATTGGCTAGAGTACTCAGAAGATATACTCTTACAAGAGTCCCCGGTCTTACGATCACGTTGAAATATTAAAAAAAACGGCCAAGTGTGAGTCCGATCACCGAGGGTTCGTGCCAATTTCAGGATTGTAGGTCAACGGGAAGTAGGTCTCATAAAAGTTGATAAATATGAAAAGAAATACAATTATAAATTTTGTATATCTATATATCTTTATCTTGCTTTTTAAACTTACATATTAGATATTATTGATTAGATTAGATTAGATTATTATTATTTTTAAACTTACATATTAGATATTAATTATATTATTTATAAGACCCTTGACTCTAGGACTATGACTCTATAAGAGTTCCGTTTTTCCCTTTTCAAGCACGGAGCCCTAAAAATAAGTAAAAGAAAACTATAGCGGGAGATAGTTAAAAATATATACAATTTTATTTTTTGAAGTATCTGTGGATATGTACCTATGGCTGTCTTTGGCATCGTAAGTCCTAAATGTCTTTCGATTTAGTTTTTTGTTTTGTATGAAACGTAATTTAATTTCACAAATTTCACGAGTAAATAAAAATAAAATAAAATGTAATTATTAATAACGCCTACAATTATTATACTAGCAAAGTCGATGCTCAAATAAAAAGTCTGGTCATATAAAGAAAAAAATAATTCGAAATTTTCTGACCTAACGATAGACAAGCCTTGATCTAGATATATGTGAAGATTCGACTATCTATAAAAACGCCTTACATCAATCGTCTTAATGCTGCAGCTTCGAAGGGACAGATATTATTTTCCGTAGTAAAAAGTATCTACATATTACGTACCTATAGCATAAAATAAATAATTATGAATTTATTTTAAGAAACTTTCTTATAAAATACGCTTTGGAGACATTGAAAATAATAATTGAAGCTATCATGTTATAGAGAAGGAGTGCAGAATGTAAATATTTTTCACAAAAAAATAATGAATAAATAAAACATTAAATTAAATTAATAAACATGAAACACTACCATAAGTTTGACAATAAATTCTCCAGTTGCCACGCTTAGTCAAGGGTCCTTTAGTACAAATAATAAATAGACTTGATTAGTTTTGTATTTTTTTTTATGTTTTTTTAATAAAATTATAAAATAAACAACAAATAACGAAAATTATTAAGTAAACATTAGTTACTTGCAATATTTGAAGATATTGTCAAACCACTATCAATTGTGAATTCTGCGCCAGTTACATTGCGAGCCTTATCACTCGCTAGGTATAGTGCCAGATGAGCTACTTCCTCTGCTTTCACGTCACGTTTTAGAGGACTATTGTTTATAGTCGTTGACATCAAATATTCTTCTACGTCCTCAGTAACGAGATTTTTCAATATGTTACTCCTTACAAGTCCCGGAGCAATACAGTTAACTCTTACATCAAATTCAGCTAGGTCCAAAGCTAAAGATTTTGTCAATTGAGTGACTCCAGCTTTTGAAACATTATATGCTATTGCATTTTTGCAAACCAGCTTCGACATTACACTTGAAATGTTGACAATACAACCTTTGTTTTCTATTAGAGTGGACAGCGCAAAATTAGTAATAGCCACCATAGATCTAAGATTCACATTTAATATCTTATCAAAAGCCTCTAAAATATTCGCATCGGCTATTGAAGTTAAAGTATAAATACCCGCACAGTTTATAATAATGTCAATTTTGCCAAATCTATCTATAGTTGCACTTACTGCTTCTTTCAAGTCCTTATCGATAGATATATCTACCACAATTTTGAGTACTACAATTTTGCTTAATTTTTCGCAATCTTCTGCTATTTTGTCCAAATTTTCCTTGTTTGTATCAAATAAGGATAGAGATGCAGATTCTTTAGCAAAACTTTTAGCTATAGCTTCTCCTATTCCTGAGGCAGCGCCCGTGATTAGAACCGTTTTATTCAAGAAACTCATTTTTACGGACTAACAAGATTACGAACTAAATGTAAATAAACGATATCTGCCAAGAACTACAAAGTATATATCTAATGATTTAATTATTTAGACTATATAGACAAAGCTCGATGTAATTTTAGGATAAGAAAGTAATTTTTTTTGTAATGGTTTCTACTAACTCAGGCAAACATTTATATTTAGTACATACTTATTTCATTTTCTCTATTGTATAATTTCCCCGAGTAGGTGTAGTCTAGTAATATTATGGTCAGAAAATTATCGCGAAAATTATTCGTATAATTTATTTTTCAAATAGGTAAGCTACTATGCATTACTTTACTACTAGATTATGTTATTATTGTTAAATATTATTTTAATATAGTTAAAATTGTTGATATCTTATTGAATTCACAAATAACTTATTTTTTATTTAGATTGTATTTTTATAAATTCTATTTTATTTTTATTACAAGATTTTATTTCACTTGCCGTATTAGTTAACTAGTTGTTAGTGTATGTGTAATCTTGCCTGCTCACGTTCACTCAGTTCTACGACTAAAGTTCTGATAACAATCAAATAACAATAACATATTATCAATACAGTTGTCAATACAAGCCGGTAATATGGCTGCAACAAAATGGCAGCGACTTGTAAACTACAAATAATATTATTTAAAAAAAAAACCTTTTTTAAAACAAGCTTTTATTCAAATGGTCAGTTGTATTTAAATGAAAATATTAATTGTAAAAGCTTGTAGCGGACATATATAAAAAACAGAGAATGAAAACTGAATAAATTACAAGCTTTTGCAATTATTATTTTAATTTTGGTAAAACTCATCTTTTCAATAAAAGTTTATTTTTAACAAAGGTTCTTTTAATTAATATTTTAATTTAATACATAAAGATTATTATGAATTAATATTAAACTGTGATATTAATTGCATTGCGTGGGTTCAAATTTATAAATGCCAATATAATAAAATATACTAGTATATTTAAACATTAGATCACGTTACATTTGCCAAAAAAATTATATGAAGTTATTAGTATTTAAAATATTATTTTTAAAAATAATATTATAAAATTTATCGTATGGTCACTCTAACTAACCATATCATTAACGTCAACATATTCAAATAGAAAGGGCAAGCACAGATAATATTGATAATAAAAATATGACCGTTTAATATCTTTTGACCTTGCAATATGCACTTATTTTGTTTGAAATTAACTACAAATGTAATTTTGTAAAGATTTTTTTTATGAAATATCTATAAATTTTCGGATATTTTTCTTTATTTGTATTTGTAAGTTTACATTTTGTGCCATAATTTTAAGTCCACGGAAAGATTTTTCAATTTTAAGTCCACGGAATGTACCCTATAGATCTTGACTACATGGCGAATTTCATATAAAATGCATCAAAATCGATACATAAATGCTTGTATAATTTGATTGCTTTAATTTATAAGCGGGATTTTTTGTTTGCTTCAAGAGACCTAAATATTTGATATTAATTCCTCCACGCAATCTCAAGATAAATTGATAGACAAACAGAAGGATAACAAAGTGATATAGGGATTTCGTTTTTACCTTTTAAAGGTACGTAACCCTAAAAGAAATAATATTTCTTGTACTATAAATATATTAAAGAAGTTATTTACTAAGCGCCGGGATCCAACATGTTCTTATAGAGTAATTTAATAAAAAACCTAGTTTTTTACAACTCAACACGTAAATATACTCGAAAAATATTATGGATAGAAGAATATTCGTATTATTTTAAAAGAACTATAACGCCGGCCTACAGCGGGGCACATTTATATGCAAATGAATGTTCTACTGAGAACAAGTGGAAAAGGGTCTGAACGGTTATGTGATACTCTTCTTTATTTTTATTACGATTGTTACAACTAGAATAGAATATGTTTCAAGTTTTTGTGAATTAGTGGGTTTATTTAAGTTATTGGTTGTCATGATTCAGTGGGATAGGATATCACTGTAAACGCGACGGTTATGTGTTTGATTCTTACTAGGGGAAAACACAAAAAAAACTGTGCAGAAAGTTTGCCCGATGATTCGTTTGCCCGAGTGGGAATCGAATTCACAAACGTCGCTTTTACGAGACACTGTTCCGTTGGGTAAAGTGGGCTCTACATATGTATATCTCTTCATTATTTTAGTATTAATGCATAATGGGTTCTGTTTGCCAACCCCACTCACGACAAAAAAGATATTTTTTTTAGATCAATGAAATTAGTGATGTGTAAAAATTAAACATTAGGCTGAAATACGGTAGCGTTTACCGATTAGTTCTCTCCCTACTATCCTTCTAGGGATAAAGCAAAAATAACAAAGGCTGAAATATGGTTTCCCAGCTGTATACCATAAAAAATATTTTTCCTACTCCTGACCTTTGAGCTAAATACAGATTAATTACCGTCTGTTTCGTACTCCCTTAAAAAAATTCACAAAAAAGGTCCACTGGACGTAGTTTTCAGAATTAGGGAATAACATCGTTATACTTAATGAGTGGATTCTCGTCAAAAAATCTCATTTTCACCAAAAATATATTGTCAAGCTTAATCCTACGGTGACTTTGTAAAATTGCTTCGACGTAGGATCTCTAAGAGACGACGCAATTTCTTGGCGAGTGACATCAATCTTTTTCATTACAATATGAATGTGTCAGCCTTTATCTTCCACGGCACGCTTTATATGGTTTGAATACGAATATATTACGACTTTTTTTACATTTTGGGATTGTATACAGCGATTCAGATTGTATTCAGGGAGTCTGTAAGCGCGACGGTCGTGTGTTCGATTCTCACTCAGGAAAATTAAATGTTTTAACACTAGGTTCCTTGATCCTTGGTCGCCCTTCTAAGTATATGCGGAAAACGGCGTAAAGCTAAGAAAAATTAAAAATTTAATTTTATAAAGCAACAAAATATAGAAATAGTTTTTTGGATCTGTGTTTCACTTTTCACATATTTTGAAACATTGGTTGGGTTACTCAACTTCGCTGTATTTAAACAACTATTCAATTCCTGACAGCCCCTTAGGCCTTCACCCTTGAGTCTCTCTTATATCAGGTTAAGCAGATAGAATCTAATGTTAAGATACTCCGTCCTCCATTTTTCCACGTCCAATTTTCACTGAAGAAATGAATACAATTAATTCCTCCATGAATAACTTCATTGATATCGGACCTTATAATAATAATTTCTTAATCTTAATCCGTATAATAATAATAATAACCATTACCTCATTGAAATATATTAGAAGAAGCTTTCATAGCAAAGAGACAATGTCGAACTGTAACGGGTGTTCAGGGGGTTACCTCTATCACCTGTGTTATGTAGCTATCTACCTATCAATCACCCTGTATAGTAATCAATATTTTAATGTATCAATACGAAAAAAGAAGTATTACATAAGGTACCACAATTTTTTTATTAATGAAATAATATTTATTTTTTTAATAAATAAATAAAAAACACTACATGAACTTTACCTACCATGCTATACATATACCGAGATACAGTGCCTGGAAATACCTTTAATACTTACTCTACCTTTAACTTATTAAACATATAACCACAATACCACAATCCTTTAGTTAACTTAACTTACAATTTAACTAAGGTTATACTGTCAGGTTAATCCAGTTAACGCAGCTTCCTGAAAACTGGGTGAATTGCGTTAGCTATATCGGGTCAGAGAGCATCGACCCAGTTCTACTGAATGCGTATTTTCTAATCTTATCATGCGTATTATGATATAAAGAAATCAATTTCAAGTATTGGCCAGTCATGGCGCAGGGGCCTAAATGTGTGGCTGTAGATGCCCCTTTTTGTGGGTTCGATCCCCAGTTGAGAAAATTATTTAAATTTATCTTTGCTCTGGTGTCGTAGTAAGCCGCGGCGTTAAGTTCCAGTACTCAAAATACTAAATCTTCCATAATTCAGCCAAAAATGGAACGGAGTGTCTGAACACTAGGTTTTGTCTGATCAGAAATGTGATTTTGATTGAACTTGGACTGTTCCCTGAATGAATATATAGATACCTCATTTAAATTAAAAATGGTAATTTTAATATGACGTTTAGTTTCCGAAAAAAATGTGGACAAACATACAAACAGACAAACACTAACGAAACAAACACTTATGAAGCACATGCCTTTAAAGTCTAGATCATTATACTTAAATAATATTCCAACAATATCAAACTCATACATCCACCAAACTTTTTTTTTCCCTAGCCTGAACTATCCCATAATTGGGCAAAGATCTATCTCCACTTCTTCCATTCTGGTCTATTTCGCGCTATTGAGCACCAGTCAGGCTTATAATGGTCCAGCTCGTCTCTTCATCTCCGTTTTGGTCTGCCAATTTTCCTTTTAGAGCTCGGAGTCCACCTGGTGGAAGATTTCGCCCAAGACTTCAGGCATGCGGCAGACGTATCCGGCCCAGTCTCACCAAACTTAGAATCTTCAATTTTCGACATCATTTAACAAAACGCTTATAAAACAAAAACTAAAACAATATTTACCAGAAAAATATTGAAACATTCATAGCCAAGTTCACTGCCGAAGTGTATGCAATAATACCGACATTATCATATCAAAACTACCTTTCAAGTACTACGGTAGAGTAAGTTTGCCAATATTGTTGCATGGGTAACTAAAACAACACCTCACTAGAGATAAAGCTTTT
This sequence comes from Heliconius melpomene rosina, assembly GCF_056956725.1. Taxonomy (NCBI): domain Eukaryota; kingdom Metazoa; phylum Arthropoda; class Insecta; order Lepidoptera; family Nymphalidae; genus Heliconius; species Heliconius melpomene. The sequence goes on along the minus strand of NC_140389.1, from coordinate 3,811,224 downwards.
GTATCAAATAATATGGTATCTATATAATAGACTCGTTGTGGATACATTGTTTGGAAAATTTGAATTTAAAATAAAATTAAATTATCTTCATCCTTTATCAGAGGGAACATAGAGGGTCCTATCTTCGAGATGTTACAGATTAAGGCCAGTTATGGCCAGGGGCACAAGCGTGTGATTGTAAGCGGAACGGTTGTGAGTTCGATTCCCAATCGGAGGAATGAATAACTATTTATTGATATAGCATGAAACTGACCATCCTATCCTATCCTATCCTATATCTTATAAAACAAAGTCGCTTTTCGTGTCTGTCTGTTGTTTCTAACTCTTCTTCTTCTAAACCACCCAACGGATTTTATTGCGGTTTTCACCATTAGGTCGAGTATTTTTCGTAGAAGGTTTATATATAGTTTATTATTTGTACATTCTTATGTAAATTAACATAAATACGAAAAATATGAATAAAGTCCTACCCGCTGAGACACTTTCACGCATGCGCTGCTTTAATGGTAAGTACTACATGAAAAAAATGTACTGGAGTATTGTTCCTCTCAATGAGATCTACAAAAAAGTCCGCGAGAGCATATTTTTATCTTTTAAGGATAACGTGTAGTGATCATATTTCTGTCTAAAAATAATAATTTCAATATATTTTTTATTGTGAGGGATATTTTTCCATAATGGTATTAATCCTTATCCTTTAAAATACTTTATTAATTTTCTACGTTAAACGAAGATAAAATTTGCTTTTTAGACAATTTCGAAATTGCGAATAGTTTAAGAGAAAAACGCATTTAATTGTTGACATCACGTCGTTGACACTTCAGCAGTATCGACTCAAGTTTTACTTATCCCTTACTCTCAGCATATAAATAAGTATATTAGTTACGTTGGCCATTTAATGTAGATCAAAACTGTCTTTACTGTTTTTCATTTTAATAAGTACTTTAGAAGTTGTTACATTATCAAAAAATCCTTGCTGCGAAACGGCTCGCCACTCGCCATGCGTCCGCCGCGCCCGCCTGCCTTACACGCATCGGTGGTTCAGTGGTGGAATGCTCGCCTGCCACGCGGGCGGCCCGTGTTTGATTCCCGGCCGATGCATTCTATTTAATTTTCCTCACAGGCAGTCACGTAGTGCTTGCTTTTCATCAGGGACAGAATACCCTCTTCAGCATTAACCACAAGCAAAAAAAAAACCCGCCTGCCTTTATAGCAACGAAGATTTAGATGCGTTTGCACGTATTGGATAATTAGAGTTGAATGTATTATTTCAGCGCAATATATTTTTTGTAGTAGTTATTAGTAGGTAGGTTAGTAGGTTTATAATTTCTTCCGTTTAAAAATAGTCATTTACCTATCTAAAAATAGTCATTTAAATATATTTTAATAAGTACTTGAAAAGATTAGTAGCACAGATTTAAAATTACGGTACCTACGAAAAAATCCTTGCTGTGTAAAACAATTGGAAAATCCTTATTGAAACTACGAAAATGCGGGTTGCATTAGGGTTTAATAAATTTAACATTATCTTAAGTGCTTTGCAAACATACATTATATGAATAATCCAGTAGTAAAAGCGGGCGAAGCCGCAAGGGGGTCGCTAGTAAGATTATAAAACTATAACTTTTTTTTTATATAAAAATATGAGTTTTATTTGTAGTCAAACGTACTGTGGGTTATCATCATTTTCACTTGTATCGTTTATTGGAATTTATATTTCAATTTCGAAAAAAACATCGTCCAAGAGGCAATTCAACAGTAATTTCTTACACTTCACAGTCAAAATCTTTAAAGGACCGAATAATATTAAAATGTCTGCATAATTTCAAAATTCAAGTAGTTTTCCAATACTAAAGTGCTCTCAACATCTCGTCTGGCTCTACGCCATGTCGTCTCTATAGAACTAGTAAGGTGTACGATTCGCTGACTTAGATTTACTACTAACTTAAATATTGTAAAATATTCTAATTTATACACTAAAGCTGTGCTCCTATTGTATGTGTCGTAGGAAGTAGATCAGCAAACGAACTTTTAAGCACATATGTGTCAACTTGTTTGATATTTTTAAAATCCGAATATGGTAGTATATACTGAGAGGGCCTAGTGTTGAGACACTCCGTTCTCTTTTGACCAGCCTCAATTTCAGAAGTACTATTTTATTTAATACTTGTTACACCGACTTAATAATACGATAAATAAAAAATATAATGTAAATAAAAAGAATATTGTAAAGGCGACTTTTTTTTGCTGGTGAAAAGTGATAATCTACGTTTAGCACAATTTTAATTAAGTATAAGCAATTAAAATTATTTTCAAAATGAAAAATAATTTAGAGTTCACAAAAAGCCGTGTTGATTTTAGTAAATTTATTAGCAGCTTTAAAAGCTTTCTGTAAATATTGTATGAAAAATCAATCCTTCTTTCTCTTTAATCTCTCAGGTATATAATTAATTATTTTGTTGGGAACATTTTACATATTTATTTTATATATACGATTACTAGGATTATACGGGCTAATATGATATAATTATGAGAGATCAATTTCTATTCGGGGGAATTAAATACTCCGCTCCAGTAAAAAGTCGAAACGCATTAAATTCCGCCTATTAATATCTCCAAAGATGGGCAAAAATTGGAGAACGAAGTGTCTTAACCCTAGGTTCCATCCCTGCTATTGCGCGTGAAGCAAAAAAATAAGCAGAGAGAGTGAACTGAAAAAACAATTGCTATTCAAGAAAATGTTTGTTGAGAAATGAATTCATTAGATAAAATAATATGCTACGAGGATTATGTGAACAAATACATACATACATAAAGCTAAAAGGAAGCAATGAGTAATATTTCCATTATACCCTCAAAAGCTCATAAAATAAGTTAAAATCCCAGTTTTAAGGCTTAATGAAATAACTTGAATGTTAACATCGACCGTGATTACAAAGTTAGAAGGACCCACAAATAATATTTTCCATAGAGGATAGTTAGTTAGACATTTCCAAATCCAATATCCGTTTTACGTAATGGGTTTATCATTTGTTTTTATGGGTACAAGTTTCATACAAGCGTGCGGTTATAAACTCTATAGGTTGTGAGTTCGATTCCCACTTGGGGACTATTTTCATTAGACTGCTCTGGTAACCTAAAGCGCAGCTTTGACAGCGATGCCACCAATTAATCATTCACAAATTGTACAAATGGAAGACAGCTATGTTTAGTAATGTCCTTATTTAAAAATAATTTTAATACAATCATTCCCTTGAATTGGGTTTTCTAAACCACTGTGTTATTATGACCTTTTATTTTTAACTGATCCATGACTACACGGTGAACATTCATAAATACAAAGGAGAACTATTTAACCCTTTTTAAAACGATATCTAATTCAACTTTAACTGTAGCTGTAAAATCGTTTATTGAATAAAAATTTTATTGAACTGTTAACTTTTAATCTGCAGCGCACTATAAAATGAATTAAATAGTTTTATAAAATATACTTCGTTTTACGAAGCAATAATAGAGCAAATGGCCATTCTATTTGCTCTATCCGACTAAGTGCAGGGTAATATTCGTATTTATAGTATTTTTTTTCCAGGCGTATCCCGCATATACCAGGGTAGGCAATGGGAACCTAAAATAAAAACATTTGGTTATTTATTTGTGTTGAGTGGCAGAATTGGGAGAAGCAAAATAATAAATTCTTTCAGATAAGAATCGAACATACAATCATTACGCTTGCACTTGGTTAGACATAGTTCAGCTGTGCCACAATGGTGTCGATTGTATACCAGTTATTTATTATATTTGAAATTTTGTCAATTTGATATAAAGAAACAAAATGAGTTATATTACATTTTGGTTTTCCCTAATTTATGTGACGTGACATGCAAATGTTGAATGGCGGGACTCAACGCCGCTTTCGTCTCGTTACCAGAGTAAGAAAATCAAAATAACTCGTTCCCTAAGTGCGAAATTCACAACAGTCATGTTTGAATTATTTTAATTATGTATATTTTTTTTATTACGACCGCCAAAAATAAACCGTCAAAAATGACAAAAATGACAACGACGACTTCAACAATTTTTATCCCCCCTTAGCTTTTGGACAAATTAATATAATCTACACCCCCTTTACACTAAATTTATAACCAAATACTATGAGAAAGCAGGAGTTTAAATAACAAAGGAAGTAGGAGATTATATTGTCTTGTAAGTTCTGTATATGACAGGCTAAGATAGTACTGTTGGGGTGGAGTACTCATAAATAGTGTTACAAAGGTAGGTAACTCGAAAACAGGTGTGTTTTAGTTTATTATAGCTTAGGTCTTGCTGTAGATGGGTAGTACAATGTAGAGGAAAGTGTAGGGAATTCAAATCCAAAAGAAAATAGGGAAAGTTTAAAAAAAGCTGTTACTATTTATTTTCTTTTGAACTGGAATATTTCTGGCAGAATGAAGGACGTTACAAGTATCTGCTTCTATATTTTCTTCTTTAAGCTTTACGTTGTATTCTAAATATAGCAAAATAGGCCCAGAGAACCTGATGTTAAGAGGCTCCCGATTTTCTCAACTTCATTTTTTTCTGGCTCAATAGCGCTCTTCGTCTCGTTACCAAAGCAAAAAGAATAAAATATTAAATATTTAATTTCCACGAGTGGGAATCGAACCCACAACCAGCGCTTACAGTCACACGGTTTTGAGGTTATTTACACAAAATAGAGTAAATAACCTCTCACAGCAAAGAACCATTCTTCGTAATAGTCTTTGGATCTCGGAGCTTTGTAAAAATCATCCGAGCAATAAGAGTTGTAACAACCGTAAGGGGATTCCACTGTGTCGAATAAATGGCTTTAATGTATCATCGAGAGAGTGCCGATTCATATCCTGTTATGTTCGTAATATTTATATCGTTTTACTTTACCGTTTTATTATGTAAAAAAGTTTTAGTAAGGTTTATTATATACTTATTTTATTACTTACATATAGAATAAAATATACAAAAAGACCTTTGTACATGAAAAATATATAAGTTATTCATTATTGGTGGTTATTGGGATTTAATTATAATTGAAAAAATGTATTAGAACAATATTTATTTCATACCTTCCTAGGCTAGGTAGGCCACAGATACGCGCACACGACAAATGCGATTTTCCTGAATAAAATCCGAACACCCGATGCCTTTCGACGAAATTCCCATAAAAATCAGTTTTAAAAGACAGACAAACAGTCAAATTGTTTACCAAACCAAACAAAACTAAACGGGATAGGTAGAGCGAACCTGGGAACCTTTAAGTTAAGGCAAGTTGAGGCAGTTCCCATTAAGACAATTCCATTCCCATTTAATTTCCTTAAGTGGAAATCGAACCACCTAATCTGTCGCGCTTGTGCCCTTGCATCACAACTTGCCTTAACTGGTCTGTTTAAATACATCTTAAAATCTTGTAATTGATAGCTAATTACGTCTTTTGTATTAAGTATACTCCTTTTTGATGTTACAATTTCGTTTTACTCTCTTACTTGAGATCAAAGGACCTTGGGAAGAGCAATTACTTGGGAGAGTACGTTGTGCTGTAAATTAAAATATATTTTATCTACTTTCAAAGTTATTATATATGAAGTTAATATCTATATATATAACTTACTTATAATGAAATCGTGTTTACTTATAATAAGTCGCCAATTGTAGCGCAGAGGCATAGAGTGTGACTGTAAAACCGACTGGTTGCGGGTTCGATCTCCACTCGTGGAGATGAAATATTTATTTAAATTTATTTTTCCATTTCTTCGCTCAGGTATCCCTCCGGAATTCAGCTGAAAGTGGGGAACGAAGTGCCTATCCTGCTGAGGCGGGATACAGCGTGTAGCTGATATTTATGATGATATACTTCTGATGTGCTGGAAAAGTCTCTGATTAAAGGCGCGAGTAGGTTAGATGCTAAATGGAATAAATATATTTGTGATACAGGTTCTTTGACATTTGGTTGGCCATATATGTGACTAACTTAATTGGAAATAAATAAATGCCTTAACAGTTTGTTTCATTTTGTTAATTTCACCATCGACAGGAAATATAATATGTAACTTAAACTTACTACAGAATTGAACAAAGTTCAAAAGTTCAAAGTGTTCAACAAAGTTCTACATGCACTTCACTTCAGTTTCTTCAAAAATATTATTAACAAAAACCTCATAGTGACGCAACACTACGAGAAAACAAAAGGAAAATAAACACTTATTAAGTACTTACCCCAGAAACTTATTGAAGGGCTATAATTATCTCAAACAAATAGTAGGCGTCAGCTGCCAATCAGCATCTATCGGGAATCAATCAATCACCAAAGGAATAAAGCTTAAGGAAAAACGCGCTTCGTTAGCAAAAATATAGTCTTAGGATCCTTTATTGAAGTGAAAGTAATTTTCTATGTTTGTTATATTATAGTAGATACTCTCTTTTCTACTGGAATGGTGGAGTATTCATGTTTAGGGTGATTTGTTTTGATTTTTTTGTATAGATTAGTGAAGGGTCAGCACTATACGTCACAACCTTAAATATTATCATCGTCAACCCTTCTCATCATGAGGCCAGTGGTGGCGCAGGGGCACAAAATATGATTGCAAAGCGCGACTGGTTTTGGCTTCAATTACTACTCGAGGAAATAAATCATATCTTCGCTCTGGGGACGAAGCAAGCACGGTGCTGAGTTACGCCACTCAACACACAATGCCTTCATATTTTGGGGAAAAATGGGGAGTGGAGTGTCTTAACACTGTTCCCTATGCCGTTTGCGGGCACAACGTCACGCTAAAAAACACTATCGGGATAATAAAGTAAGCATATGCTTACCCTGTAGGGTAGGGTGAATATAAAAAAAACATATTTCAAGTAACAAGCAAAAAGGACAATAAATTGCACCAAACGTTTGTAACTTTGAAGGACGTTTTTATTTACGATTGCCCTAAACTCGGTATGGACGTAAAATATTTTTATGCTTTCACAAAGTTTGGGCAATAACTTGAAATTGCTTTGGAGAAATTGTTAAATTGACGGAAATTATAAATCTATTTCAATTGTATGGAGCATGTAGTTCTGTAAAGGAATTTTTAAAAGCTTTTATTTAACTTGTAATGTATGTATGTCAGTTCGGGTGGAATCTTTGAGCTCAATTTTGAAGTAGATATCTTCAACCGATTGACCTGAAATTTTGTATACACGTTTAGTTTGGATGACAATACACGATAAAATATGTGACGTCATTCCAAATCTAATATGGTGGACCATGCGAGATGGCGAAATAGTAATTTCTAATGTACTTTTACAATATGCTCGTTGACTCGAAAAATAATGTGACGTTATTTTTAACCCAATATAGTATTTCACTTCCCAATGCTTACGTATTTCTTTTCTCCCCGTAGGATTAGAACCCACAATCTCTACGTTTACAGTCAAACATTATCCCTCACGGTTTTAATCAGATTTCTTTAAAAATCATCCAAATACTTCAAGATTGATATTGTAATTTATCCCAAATCACACCTGGAACGAATAAAATTGACTTTTATTGCGGTTTGCACTACCTTAATTCGCTTTATGGTACACCAAATAGCTATTTATACGTTCTCACTCCTCAGGGAACGAAGAAGAATTACACCAGTTGTGACCTCGTAAATTTTGGAGGTACGATCTCTATTTTACTTGAATAGATGAATTCTGGTTTAGCATTTTTTGTAATAATTTGGATTCGAAAAGTTTTTAAAATAATAATGTGTTTTTAACTTTATTTTATTAAATCTAGGTAAAGGTAGTAAAACAACAAAATTCAAATTCAAATTCAAAATATTCTTTATTCAAATAAACTATAAAAGCACTTTTGAATCGGTGAATGTACATGTCAACAAAAAGCTACCACCAGTTCGGAAGGCAGTTCTGCTGAGAGGAGCCGGCAAGAAACTCAACAGTTTTCTTTTCAAAGTCAATAATAGTATCATTAAGGTGGTCTGATAAAAGAACCAGAACCTTAACCTTTAAGTATGGACGTCGGGTCTGACAGACCCATCTAGTTCTACGAATTCTACAAATCGGCCACTTCTCGGTGACCTCCGCCACTGAGTCGCTCAGTACCTTTCGTATTAATGACAAAATGAATGTGGATAGCAATGGTTGTGTCTCTGGGTTCAAAACACGTGAGTATTTAACTTTTTAAACGGGGCCTGGGTCTGTCAGACCCGACGTCCATGTTTCCCATACATGAATGATTTCAAAACGCCATATATTTTTATAATATTACAAAATATACTTTCATATTTTAATTGTATTATTTGTATTCAAATGTTTTTATTGTTATATATCATATATTATTTTGCATTGTTTGTTATATATTTTAGTAATATAAATATTATTTACCTAAAAAAGATTCAATTTTTTTTGTTTTTATGATAAAATGGAAAAAAATGATCGACTAAGCACGTCAGGGACAAAAATATCGGTACTTTATAATCAACATCAAACAAAAGAATTGGACGACGACATTTTATAAAGAAAATAGCACTTTATCAAATAAAAAGACGCGTTTCGTATACTAAACTACTCTAAGAATTGAGAATGACTTTGACTCGCGTTTGGCGATCTGATCTATCATTTATTGAACATGAAGCTAAAAAAATAGTATTGGGTTCTTGAAAAACATGTACACTTTGCCCCCAAAAGGTATATTGAAAGACAACACATACTTATGTTGGCTGAAATCGTCCTGTTAGCCACCAATGTTGAAAGCCATTGTGTATCGATGTTCAATAATACCTTATCTTAAGGTGTTGTCAAAATTTTTATTTTTTAACATAAGATGTAATTTCTTTATTTTTTTTATTTGTTAGACTTTATATTTTGTTAAAAAAATATTTATTTTATTATCTGTCTTTTTTTATAGTATTATTTTCTTAAGAGCCATCCCATGTGGCCAAAGACTGAAATTGTGACTTTAAGTTACTTAAATCGTTGTGATGCGTAAAGTTTAATAAAAAGCGATTTTATTTATATTGATTTTGCTTGATTTGAGGCTATTCATGTAAACTAAAACATAAAATTGTCTTCTTCCTTTAAAAAACATACGGAATATGACCAATAAATACACTGGTCTGACAGACCCGACGTCCATATGTGTGTTATAAAAAAATCACGTCCATAGTTAAAGGTTAATAGTGTATTTCTCAGGAGATAACTAGTAGTAAATCATTCGATTAAGGCTCATATAATTTGTAGCTCTAGCCTTGCTATATTACTAGTAGCATTAAAAGTAGGAAACCATGTTTGTTTTTTTAAATATATTATCTAGGAGAATAGAGTGTCTTAACACTAAATTGTCTCTGCCTACAGTATGAATACAACGTAAATGTTTCAATTACATTATAAATCATCATTTTTTAAAATGGGAATAAAACACTAAGACGTCGCGTCGTGGTTCTTTCGTGGTCTGCACAATTTTTGACACATTAAGTGTTGAGAGGCAGAGCAGAAGTTAAGGTTCGCTACTAAAGCGAGAACATGAAAATAACCCTATCCCCAAGAGGGAATCGAACTCACTACTGCCACGTCTACATTGAAACTCCGCGCTACTGCGACACGACAGCTTGTAATTTAACAAAAAATAAAAAAAATAATATTCGTGCATGCGAAACCAAAGATTAATAGCTTAATATAAAAATACTGAAAACACATAAAAGGGTTCTTTATGAAAAAGGTGTGCGCGTAAAAAACGTGTTTATAAATTTAGAAGGGCCGTTAAGCGGTGTTAATATTCACCTCGTAACCGCTTTTCTTTTGAAACTTTAATATAGTACTTGAAGAATGTATGGGTATACGAGTAGTGTGATTTCAATTGTTCAATGGTGCTAAGATTTTATCAAATATTTTTATGGGGGTCGTATTAACTTAAGTAGTATTATATTTAAACATATTATTATTATTTTTAGCTTCGTGCTGTATCCCGCACATAGCAGGGTAAGCAGAGGGAACCTGGGGACGTAGTGCCACTCTGTTCCCACTAAAACTAAATTAAGCTACGGGAATATTTATATTTTTTTTTTCGACTATACCGGCGGCATACCGCCTTGGTAAAAAGTAAAACGGCGTTGAGTTCCTACCGCAACTGGGAAGGAAAAATGATTATGCGTAAATTAAATGATTATGCGTATTTAAGGGTGAATTCTAATAACCCATGAAACATGTGTTCAATGAAATATTTTTAAGAGTCTATATTTCAAATTTTATAAAAATCGGTGGCGATTTAAAGATTTTCCCATACAAACTTTCAACCCCTTATTTGCACCCTTAGGGGGTGAATTCTAGAAAACGATGAAACACGTGTTCAATTAAATACTTTTAAAAATCTAAATTTCAAATTTTATAAAAATTGGTGCCGATTTAATTTTTTTTCCATACAAACTTTGAACCCCTATTTCACCCCTTTAGGGTTAAAATTTCCCTTCTTCTTCTTAAATCCCTTCTTAGTGGATGTCCAGATTACGAAAGTAAACTTTCGTCCATATTTAACGTTTCTACCATCAGCGGTTACGGCTGTGCGTGCGTCTTACCTCAGTCAGTGAGGACAAGTCCTTTTATATATATAGATTAGCCAAATATATATAACTAGAATCCATTTACCTACCCCACAAAATAAAAAGGGGACAAGAACAAAAAACAATATTCAAAGCAATATATGTCTTATATATTGCTTTCAATATTGTAAAAAATAATCTTCTTATACATTACTTATGATTTTATTACCCAAGGCCCTTTGTTCTACTCTCGACAACAGATAGGCGACTTTTATCACAAATTCTATAGTATAATTTGATCTTTACCTCAAGCGATATGTTAAGATGATCGTCCACTGCGATGAGATATGCTATGATCAAAGTATGTTTAATCGAACGCATCTCTCGCAGTCAAGTGTCAGTGGAATGAACTTAGAGTTAAAGTTGTCGCGTTAATAAATATTTAATTAAATTGAAACTTTAAAAATTTAAACTTAGCAGATTTTACATAATTAAATTAGTACTAATTCAGTTACACAAGTAAATCATGCAACAAGCTTTTATGATCATATAAATTGTGTACAATGAGATTATGAGTTGATAGTTAAAATTTAAAAGACAAATTTTATTTTCTCCTTTTTAGAGCGTTTAAATAAAAGCTTTTTGTAAAAAAGATTTTTTGCTTTTAATTTATTTAACCTACTTTCAATAGACTATTTAAAGTAATAGACTATTTTAAGTAATCTAAATTTTAACCTTGTCTAACCTTATAGCGTAAAATTTTCAGTGTACACATACTTTAGTCGTCTCGACAAGGATTCTATGGTAAATTATACGGGGCTTCAGTTTGATAGTGATGGCGTATTTCATTAAGTAGGAACATTATGAGGCGATGTAATGATAGGCTTCTGTAGTTAATTTGGTTTAAGAGAAGTGTGTTCTCAAAGTGTGCCTGATGGTGCGGGGAAAATTATAGTCGTTATTTAGATGTTAAAATTTGTATAAAATTGTAGTATTCGTATGAAAATTTCGAAATATTCTGTAGAACATATTTTAAGTGAATTAACAATGATGTACGTATTTTAGCTTTTTTTTTTTTTATTATAAGTAATTTTGTGTTTTTTTTTATTTTGCGTTGTCATCCAACCAGCTTCACGCTGTATCTTAGAACCTAGAGTTCAGACACTCCGTTCCCCATTTTTCCAGACATAGCCTGTTGAATCGCAGAACTCAACGCCACGATTTATCTATATACCAGACCGATTAAATAAAATTAATTCATTCCTGCGAATGACAATTACAACCAATCCAATACGTTTCACCGCAGAACCCTGACATCCTTATTTCTTAAAATGTACCACCAACCATCAACAACGCATAAATCAATTACAATTCTTCTTTTAGATAATACGTACTTAAAATACTACAAATACATTGAAAATAAATATTAGCAAAATGGCATCGTTATGGCTAAATCTAGTCAGTATAATTTATATTCTAATACTAATGAAATGGCCGCGCCTGAAACTGATTGCTTCATTCTATTCGGAATTTATTATGGAAAATCATGGAATGCTTTTAATTTTAGGTTAAATGATATAAGCGTTTGACCTTGCTTTTCTCTATCTAACTAACGCCTTTTTAAGTCAATAAAGTAAAGAGTCTCGAATCTCTTTACTTCTTCTTCTTCTTTTTATGTGTGACTGTTAATGCGATAGGTTGTGAGTTCGATTCCCACTTACGGAAATGAATCTTTTAATATTTTAATTTCTTCGTTCTGGTGTCGAGCTCTAACTCAACACACAATGATTACAGAATTCGGCAGAAAATAAGGAGAGGAGTGTCTTAGCACTGGATTCCCTTTCGCTAACCTGCTACTTGCGGGATACAAAGCGAAACTTCAAAAAAAAAAACAATAATAAATTCCTAAATTTTCCATCTCTCTAAATTCTCTATTTACCTATCCACTGAAAATTGTTAAAAAAAGAACTTCAATCATTTAGTTAGTTTATTTAACTGTAAAATTAACTCGCGTCGTCTGCTGTATGAATCAAAAGTAATTGTTCTTTGACTCCACTCCTAATGTAAGTGGAGAGGTCTCAATTGATATGATGACAATTTATGACAGTATTGGGACGTTAATTGTTCCGTACGACTGCTTGTTGGTGCCAATTTACGTTTAGCGATGATATATTTGAATGTTCAGTTGTTTTTATCGAGGATGGTTGTGGATTCATATCTGTTTTAGATATTTTTTGTATTGAACTGTTTTTGTTTTTAATGTTAGGGAAATTTTGTAATAGATTACTTTGACGCGGATTGTACATTTATTCTGTATCTAAGGCAGGTTTTAGTTTAGTGTTATAATATTTTTTACTGCCTTGTTATTCATTCCAATATAATCTATTCTTATGCATATTATAAGAAAACAATGCGTGACGTTAAGCTACGCCATAACCTCTCCAAAATTGGACGGGAAATGGGAAACTCTCTTGACACTAAATTCCTTCTGCCTGCCCTGTTTGTTTTACTAGAAAATTGGTGAAGCAATATTTCATTTCTTATGCTTTACAAAAATAAAACATTAACTCAAGCAGAAATCGAACTCGCATTATCGAAATATATCACAACAAAACGTATCACATTGTCATTTCCACTAATAACTTTATAGCAGTATATATTTAGTGACCTATTTACCATATTAATAGTTAATTAACTCAATAATTAATTTAACTGTAATACAATAAAACTATATGAAAATTATTATGAGATAGTATATTATATAAATATTTTTATATAGTTCATTTAGGTTCTATTTATAGTAGATACGAATTTAGTCAAGAAATATTGCTTCATCTTATAGATGTCGTTGCTGTAACATTAAAAAGCCTAATTTTTGGCGGTAGTCCCACACTACGATTATCTCGTGAATGCAGAAAAAGAAAGTTTATATACTACTGGACTACCAGTGTGCCGATAGTGGTTTCAGTTAACGGTTTAATAGCAAACAGCCCTGATCTTAAGAGATTTCTCTAAGGTGTTGGATCAAGAACTGGATACAGAAGGCAGTATTAGTTGAGACAGTGCGTATTGCGTGGAGGCTCCTTACCTGGATCCTTTGGTGGCCTGGACCTATGTCACGCCAAGCCAAAAGTGATTTCTTATTTCAAATTTTGATCAAAATAGTCGTCTTAGCCGTTGTTTAAAATTAAAGCTTTAGTATCTAGGTACTATTAAAAATTATAAAAAATCCAAAGCACTATTCGATTCTAAATAATTTCTTTAGAATACATTTGCATTAACATACCCAAAAACTTATGGCTTACTTGACTGCACTACGTAAAATACTACTTTTAAAAGTTACTTTAAATCGAAAATTACATAAAAAAATTATCAAACAACCTTTAATTATATAAAAATGTAAGTAAGTAATGTTCAAGTAACATTTCAAAATGAAACAGAATAATATGAGGATAGCGTGCTGTAACGTAATTGTTTGTAGCTTTCGAGATGGTATCGACGGCTTAGATTGAATTCTAAAGAAAGTTTAAATGGATTTTTTAATAATAAGTGTTAATACTTAAAAAAGCTCAAATTACGTTTCTAATAGTTACATTTTTATTTTAGTTTTGTTAATGGAAAACGGCATATATAAATGAAATTCTTGTGTGAAGCACAAGCCTTGCCTATTTTTCGCCAAATTTTCGAAGCCAAATAGTAAATTATAAAATTAAATAAAAAAAACCTATCTTATTTTAAATCATTAATATTTCTAAATATAATTATTGCCCTGCCCCTTTCTCCCGCTACCTCCCCTTCACATCATAGTGTACCGTGTACCGTGTTCAGCAGAAGGGAGGCAAGGGGAATGCAGTGTTAAGATAATACGTTCCTACGCACCTCAAAATTTTATAGAACATTTCGTGTTGAGTAGCGAAACTAGCCGCTGCTCTTTGTATTGCTACAAGAACGACAAAATAAAAATAATTCGTTGCTTCCAGCGGGAATCAAACCCACAATCGTTGTAATTACAGTCGGACAATGCGCCGCTACGACTAAAATGTTCTAAGTTCCACTACATGTATTTCAGAAGTACTTCACTCTAAAAGCTGACACTAAAAGGCGACCTCAATAAATTAAGTAAAATTTATACGACAAACATTTCTCGCAAATGGAATGTATTTGAATAGATTTGTTAAAATCTTCTAAGCTAACTTTATATATTTATCATACCATATTTAATGGATACAACCTGAAAAGGATCAAACCAGTAGTAACTGGTTCGAATTAAAAAATATTAAGTAGGTATATGCCATTATTTAAAAAAAAAATTGAATTTGCTAACGTACCCCGCTCTGCTAAGTAAAAACGCGGCGTTGAGTTACGCTATTAAATGTGCTATTTCTCGAATTTCGACAAAAAATGGAAAACATCGTCTTGACCACAGATCCTCTACCATATTTTGTTTCGTGGGAAAAACAAGTTGCTAAGAAGAAAAACAAATATCCCGCTACACTTCCTACCCACTCCCAGTTTCAATTCCCAAGTAATCTTGGCAAAACCCAACTGTCATCCTATCGATAGTCGAAGTAAAGATAATAAATGTGTGTGCCGAGAGTGTTTCTGTGTTATATTGCTAGAATCAATTTGGAAAGCGCCGACTCATGAAATTGCACGCCGTAGAGTTGTATAGTGGACATTGGTTTATTTAGTACTGTAAGTTCTGTTAGAGTTGAGCTGGTGAACTAGTTTATGATGGGAATTGAACATATGACCTAGATCAATATTAGAAAACAAAACTCTAAACTCTAAACGGACTAAAAAACGTAAATTTTTTGTATTAAGACAAAAAGTGACTGTCGTCTTTGCCGTTTTAACCAATTTCTGTAATAGAAGTTTCTAGATTTATCTGTTTTTTTTTTAAATTTTTGTTACCCTTCAAACTATTTTGACATTTTATATAATAAAAGAAAATTGAACGTATGGCATGAAAGAATTATATGGGTGAATAATTTGCATAGTTTACTGTTTAAAAATTAAATTTATGAAAATGTACACATTATTTCTCTATAAATATATTAAAAGCAATCCAACATGCAGAAACAGATAGTTGTTAAATAAACCCCGTAGTTAGCTCATTGTGGACCGACCCTAATTGGTCACTTCATTAAACTTGCAATATATTTATTGAAGTAGAAAGGGGACTAATTGATTTAGGTTGGTAAAGCAAAGTTTACTCTTTTACAGTAACGCTATCGTAGCGCAGGGTTTGAGTGTAAATACGATGATTCCTGGGTTCAATCTTCATTATGGGTAATTAATGATTTTTGTTATAACGTTTCTTAATTAATTATTTTTGTTATAACGTTTATTTAGAAGCCGTCTGTTTGACTATAAACACTACGGTTGTTGGTTCGATTCCCACCTGGGGGAAATAAATGAAATTAATTTCTGTTTCCCTCTGCCTTGTATGCTAAATGCGGGATACGGCGTGAATCTAAACAGAAATTTAAATGCGAAAATATGAATTTATTTTTAAAAAATCTCTACAGAAAAGACAGAGAGATACATATAGAAATAAAAGAATATAAATAATTAATGAATTTCGCTTCCAAAATACACAGCGGCAAGTGACCGTTCGATAAACGCTAATGTCGAATTCAATTTTTAAGACGACTGCCACCAAACAACTATAAATTCCGGACCCGATCCCGGTTTCACCAAAATAATCCATTTTAACTGTACTAGTACTGCTTAACATTTATAACGAGGAGATCCGTTGAATAATAACGGAGTTTATTTTGAGACTTGAACATTTATATTATTATAACACTAGCTGTTCTATGCGGCTTCGCCCGTTCGTTTCACTCCTTCTGGTTGGATTTATCGTTATATAGCAACGGTTAAGTGATGTATCAAATCAGCCTTTTCGGGTCCACTGCTGGACATAGGTCTCTCCCAGGGTGCGCCAAAGCTCCTGATCCTCCGCCTTTCGCATCCAGTCGAAGCCAGCAACCTTCTTCAGGTCATCGGTCCACCGAGCTGGAGAGCGCCCTACGCTACGCTTGCCGATCCGCGGTCTCCACTCAAGGACTTCTTCACCTAGAGGCTATATAACACAAAAATATTTACATTTCGGACCAAATTTAATGAGATTGGCGTAATCCAACAAACAAACTGATTAGCTTTACAGTACTAGTAAAGTCTTGAATTTTTTAAATATTTTTCATATGAAACAATAATTCTTTAAGATCGTTATTGCGCGTGTTAATGTAAACGTGACAGGTTGTAGGTTCAATTTCTACTTGAGGAAAATTAAGTGGATCAATGTTAAAGGAGCATCTAATGTTAGGTTCCCAGGTTCACTTTGCCTACCCTATAAAAAGATACGCTATTTATAGTGATATCATTATAATAATAGAATATTACAGTAGTGTACTGCGGCATGGCTAAGCTGAAATATAGGGGTATAAACTAGCTGTCTGTTTTATTATTGGAATAGAATTACTATAGTAGGAATAGTCTATCATATTTCTTTCTAGTTATTTCTTGTTATTACATTATATTCGTTTCCCATCTAATGTAGAGATTTTAGAGGCTGTAATCGTTAGGGTCGTGGGTTCGATTACCTCTCGAAGGACGAATGCGTATTTATTATTTTTATTTCCTTGGTTTCGAGGTAAAGATAATTAGGTTAATTAAGTAAGATTAGATAAGTAAATTTAGTTTCGCCATTAAATACGCATTGCCTTTAGAATTCGGCGGAAAGTGGGGAACAGAAGTGTCTTAATGGGAACAGACTGTCCAGACACTAGGTACCCATGTTTCCTCTAGAAGCTAAAAAAATATTTTGATAAATCCAACACTAAGGTATCTATTTTGTATCGTAAACAAAATAAAATATCGTTGTCTCTTACTTGAACGACCTAAATATATTTACTTAGGTTTGCCCCGAAATGTATACGGTCACGGGCGCCCACGGGACCTTTTACTTGTTATATCTTTTATTAAGAAATTGCGAAAACGTGTTATAATTTTTTAAAGTATACATTATGTGAAAAATTCTTCGCGGGACCTTAAATATGGTGCTATTATTGCAAAGAAATGGGTGAGAAAAGCATTTTTGGTATAAAATGAGATGGTTGTGGTCTTTGGTTACTACGTGTATAATATTCTTCTTCTTCTTCTTCTTCCACATGGCATTAGTCTCGCCTTTTATTTCCAGGGTCTGCCTTCAACATTACTAGGTTAGCATTATCATTATAATAAAAAAAAACTACATAGCTTTTTACTTTTTTAGTATTATTCTATCTTTTAAAAGGAAATATTCGGTTCCAGTTCATATAACGGGCTCCTACGTGTCCTGAATATTTAACGTGTAATGTGGGAAGTGACTGCCTTCACGTCGACAAGTGTTAAACTAAATTTTCTTTATGAACTGTTATTTTTAGATTTTATATGAAAAAGTATAATAAAATGGTAGATATCCAAGTGCGTTGTATAGTGTAAAGGAGATATACATATTAAAGTTAAATTAAATTAGCTTCACGCTCTATTCCGCGCACAGTAGGGTAGACAGAGGGAACCTCGTGTTAAGACACTCCGTTCCCCACTTCCCGCTGAATTCTGAAGATAATACATGTTGAGTGGTGGAACTCAACGCCGCGCTTTGCCTCGACACTAGAGCGAAGAAATGAAAATATAAATTTAAATAAATATTTCCTTTCCTCGAGTGGGGATCGAACCCACAACCAGTAGATTTTGCCGCACACTGTGCCCAAGACTAAATATGTTACAATGATATTTATTTAGCTTCTTCAAACGAAGAAGCTAAATAAATATCATTGCTATATAAATTATAAGCTTCGGTTTTGGTAGAGAGTAAAGAAACTATTCTCAAGATATTCCGTTCTCTGTTCTCGCAAGAGAGTAAGAAGAGTAAGAAGGCAACTCGAAACCATAATGTTTATAGTCAGAGGCTGTTCCTGTGCGCCACGACGTTTTCAATTAAATCGATACCTAGAGAGTCTAAGAAGTTCAGAAACAAAATCTAAGATTCTTAGATTGTTTTGACATATAAACTATATTTTTTTGGTATCAACGTAGCTTTTTAAAAAAAAATATTTTTTTTTTACATCGCGCCAGAATCGAACTCATACCCTTCGTTGTCGTTAGTTCGACGTTTCTCATTTGCTACACCATGATGTAATCTTATTTATCCCATCAAAAACATAAATGTAAAAAGAAAGCCAAGTTCTGTAATAAAACGTATGCTTTCAGCGATAAAAGAAGTGAGATATAAATGTATGCCAAGTTCAATGGTCAGTCCTGAAATTTATTTTTAACAATATAAAATATTTTATAACAACTGAAAATGCCCATTCTTCTTACAACTTGGAGACTTTATTTATGTATAATATCTGACTTGGCTAGTTTTCATATGAATTTACAATAGAATCTTAATAGAATAGAATAGAATTTGAATACATTCATTAATATCGATGTAAATTAATTTGAAAACTAGCCAAGTCAGATATTACACATAAATGAAGTCTCCAAGTTGTAAGAAGAATGGGCATTTTCAGTTGTTATAAAATATTTTATATTGTTAAAAATAAATTTCAGGACTGACCATTGAACTTGGCATACATTTATATCTCACTTCTTTTATCGCTGAAATTTTCAACACGCAATGCCTCCAGAGTTCGAAGGAAAGAGGGGAACTGAGTGTCTTAACACTAGGTTCCCTCTGTCTACCCCGCTATGTGTGGGATACACCGTAAAGCGGATTTATTTATTGGAACGAAGTTCCTTACGGCAGGCTTGGAAGGGATAGGGATTTCGCTGCGTGAACGAACTGAAAAAAATGTGATAGTAAAACCGTAAGAAAAATGCGTGGAATAAAACCGTTAAATGAGACGTGCCCAGGCGCGACAGTCGCATACACAGACGAGTAATGTATAATACCTTTCTCTTTCTCCCTCTTTCTTTTTTTAGTTGATAATTTGAATTACGATCTTTTTTTATTTTAAGTAATTTATTATTTCCTAAAATACTGAATTTTCTAAATACTTTCTTGTACTTAAATAAAAACAAATCAGCAAAATTTAAGAGAAAAATCAAGAAAACCTACATAAAATTGAGCACGACTTTTTTTGCAATTTGTGTCGATTCTACATTAGCCGAAGGACTCGTCGTTCGTCGAACTTCGTTCCTAACTGGTGTCCCACGACACCACATTTTGGTTTTTTTTATTATTTTGTTTAAGTAATTTTTAATTTTCTCTTTTTTTCTCTTATTTTTTTATTAACAACTAGCGGACGCGCGCAGCTTCGCTTGCGTATTTAAGGGTAAATTCTAATAACCCATGAAACATGTGTTCAATGAAATATTTTTAAGAGTCTAAATTTCAAATTTTATAAAAATCGGTGGCTATTTAAAGATTTTTCCATACAAACTTTCAACCCCTTATTTGCACCCTTAGGGGGAGAATTCTAGAAAACGATGAAACACGTGTTCAATTAAATACTTTTAAAAATCTAAATTACAAATTTTATAAAAATCGGTGCCGATTTAAATTTTTTTCCATACAAACTTTGAACCCCTATTTCACCCCTTTAGGGTTAACATTTTTCAAAATCCCTTCTTAGTGGATGTCCAGATTATGAAAGTAAACTTTTGTCCAAATTTAACGTTTCTACGCATAGCGGTTACGGCTGTGCGTGCGTCTTACCTCAGTCAGTGAGGACAAGTCCTTTTATATATATAGATTACTTAAATTTTTACTGTTAATAATTACTTTATAATTACTTCTGTTAAGATAGCTGGTAAGATAGATTGTCAGCCGACAATGTTTCAAAATAAAAATCAAATCAGCTTCACTCTGTATCCCGCACACAGAAGAGTAGACAGAGAGAACCTAGTGTTAAAACACTCAGTAACTAGTAACCAGTAACCAGTCAGGTTTTACAGTCACACTTTATGCCCCTGTGCCACGACTGACCTTACAGATAGTATATTATTATTAAATTTTATATATATTTCTATCAATATAATTACTTTTTAAAAGCTTTTATTTATATTTATTTTTTAGTGTATTTTTTCTGTTTTAGGATTCTGTACCTCGAAAGCAATAAAACAGAACCCTTATAGGACTTAGTACTTAAATATTGTAATAATAATTTGTTATGATAATTTGTTATTTGTTATCATTGTGCCGATAGTGGTTTCGGTTAACGGTTTAATAGCGAAAAGCCTCGACCAACACCTTAAGAGGCTATCGCTTAGCTGTTGGATCAAGAACCGGATACAGAAGGCAGTATTACTTGAGACGGCACGTATTGTGCGGAGGTTCCTCTCTCTGGAGCCCTAGCCACCGATGGCTTGGACCCTTGTCCCGCCTTCGGAAGAGTGGTTTTTTTATATTTTTAAATGTATCTTTTTTATAATAATTTATATTTAAAAATGTAAAAGTGATTCACTAATTTAATAAAAGTTCTTCAGGTATTTAATATCAAATACGTTAATCGACTATGCAAATGCTCTTAGTATAATAAGTACTAAAATGTTTAAATTATCTATATATATAAGAGGACTTGTCCTCACTGACTGAGATAAGACGCACGCACAGCCGTAACCGCTGATGGTAGAAACGTTAAATTTGGACAAAAGTTTACTTTCGTAATCTGGACATCCACTAAGAAGGGATTTCGAAAAATTTTAACCTTAAAGAGATGAAATAGCAGTTCAAAGTTTTTATGGAAAAAAATTTAAATCGGCACCGATTTTTATAAAATTTGAAATTTAGATTTTTAAAGGTATTTAATTGAACACGTGTTTCATCGTTTTCTAGAATTCTCCCCTCTTATTATTCCCCCCCTAGAGAGAACCTTTAGAGGTGCAAATATTCATAAATATTCATAAAATTTGAAATTCAGACTCTTAAACGTATATAATTAAACTTATGTTGTATGGTTTTCTAGAATTCACCCCCTAAGGGTGCAAATAAGGGGTTGAAAGTTTATATAGAAAAATTTTTAAAACGCCACCGATTATTATAAAATTTGAAATTTAGACTTAAAAATATTTCATTGAGCACATGTTTTATGGGTTATTAGAATTCACCCTTAAATAGGCAAGCGAAGCTGCGCGCGTCCGCTAGTAATAAATAATAATGAAGGATGTTAATCCATTTATTATATTTTTATATTTTTACGTGAAGCCCTTGAAGTCCACATGATGACAGTTTCTCAGGACATAAATTAGAGTCATTTTCAGCTACAAATGGAGACATATATTATCTTAAAATATACTTGAAAGCATCGTGTTGTTTGAGATGGCTTACGTAAGTAATAGTGAAGTTAGTCTACAAAACAAATAAAATATTTACTAACGTGTGACATAAATAAAAGCAAATATATATAAATAATGCATTGCTCTTATTTTGTTGGCAGGCGCTATGCCTAAAAATCAGTTATAATTAACTTTGATTGCTATGCTTTCATTACAGGTGCTATAAGTAAATGTTCCTTATTGAATCTATTTATTGAAAAATTATAAGAAAATATTTAAAAAAATACTAGTTTCGGATTTTTCCCTTGACATACACCCAATTACTTAACCGGATGCTAAATTTCACCATTCTAGATCATCTGGAACTTGGTTAACATTAAGGTCTATAGGTCAGTCACCCCCCTAAAAATTTACGATTTTTGGACGTCATTATCTAAATAACTGTTTGAGCTGTGTTTATGAAATTTTATGCACGTATACAGGTAGGGGGTCTAAATATTTGAGCCAAATATGACAGCTTTAGGTGGAATAGTTTTTGAGTTACGAATAGGTAAAAAGTGGCTTCAAATGGTTCGTGTAAAATAACACACGGTGCTGCTCGCCAGTTCTGAAACCCAGAAACTTGGCACGCGCTCCGCGCGTTTTAAATATATGTATATATAAATAAACACGGTAGAGTAGATTGTGAGTAAAAGTTTTATAATCAGCTTGACGAAGGACAGTTAAGTTAAATTAGTTTGGCTGGGTGACATGAGATATACACTTTATTTGGGTAATTCTTTTTGCTTTAACAAAAAAATATGAAAGAAATCAGCGTAACACTACGATAATTTTAGACATTTTATACTTGAAATTCAAGTTGATATTTCATTATTAGTAAATTAAAAAAGACTTTGAAACATAAATAAAGGTGCTTAAATAAAAATTATCTATAAAAGATGAATGTATGCTTGTAAAAAGAATATTTTGTTTAAAATGTTGAAAATAATAGTTGATTGTTATATTTGAAAAAGAATAAAAACACTGTGCCAAAAACATTGCAGTCCAGTAGGTACGTCCAATGGCAAACGTACTTCAAAGTTTTATCTAAGGAATATGAATTCTAAGCACAAAGAAAAAAATTGTAGTATTTATGTCATTTTGGCATAACTTTCAAGATATTTCGAGCATATTTTTACCATTTTAACCTTATATGTCACTGCATACTCCCGCTAGTGACAATTACAGTAAAAGCTTTCCGATCGTAAACTCACATGTATCTTCGGACTTGTGCAGCTCTAACGATTTCCCACTTGGTTTCTGGAGGCTCATAAAAATATATCGCCTTCAGGTTACGCCTTTTCCTAACAAAAACTATTTTCATTTGTGACAAAATTATTTGAAAATAAAAATGTTTAACCTAATAAAGCCTTAAGGATACGTTCACTTTTTTAATTGATATACCAATTATTCGAAATTTTATTTCATATAGATCACAGGCGACAGATTGTGGGTTCGATTTAAGCACAGGGAACCTGGGAACCCAGTGTCAAGAGACTCAGTTTCTCATTAAGATATTCCGTTCCCCACAGTTCCGTCTAATTTTAAGGCATTGCGTGTCAAGTGGCGGAATTCAACGCCGCGTTTTCAATAATAATTTTAGTAGAGTACTTTATAAATATATTCACGTACATTTTTATTATAGAGAGAAAAGCAGAGAGAACCAAGCACGCTTCGATGGCACGCTGCTGCGAGAAAATAAGTATAGTTCGTTCTCTCTTTCTATTATAATTAAACGCTACGGCTTAAAATTATATATAAGTAACAAAAACATTAATATCCACAAATAAAAAGCTATCAAAAACCTCAGGCTGATATCATACGATGTATTTACGATCGCCAAGTGGCCTCGTCGATAATATTTATTTACTTCATTACAAATTTCCCAAAGTAAATATAATTTACGTTGTTGTTTACATATTCTCTGAAAATTTCATTGTTTTATTAATTTTATTTAAGTATATAATAAATCAGAAAATTAATTTGTTTGTCTATTTGATTTTTATGTTTTTACGCAGTTTTTTTAACATGTTTTTCCTTATTAATTGATATTTATGGCCAGTTTTTAATTGATTTGGTTTAAACATTGCTAACATGTCTGGTTTGGGCGATTATTAATTCGCTAAGTTACATTTTTTAAAAGGCTAACGCTTTATTCTCCATATATCGGGGTAGGCAGAGGGAACATAGTGTTTACACTTTTCCGAAAAGTATGCGTTAAGTGCAACTCAACGACTCGCTTTGACTATTACCTGTCAGAGCAAGGAAATGATAATATTAAATAATTCCTTTCCTCGATTGGGAATCGAACCACTAACCGTCGTGCTTATAATCTACGTGCTGTGTTACTGCGCCACGATAGAAGACTCACTCAAGACAAGGATCTCTCTACTTCTCTTTTCGCCTGAATTTGAAAAATTGGAAATCGTACCGTTAGTCCACAACCGTATTACATAAAAATTATATTTGACTTCTCTCTTAAAGTGTCCTAGAATTAACCCAAAATATCTCTGAAATTGGAAGACTGGACCAGAATGTTTGATTAATAGATTTTCATTTTCTACTTCATGATATGTGAGAAAATTAACCGCCATTTCCAATACTACCAATCTACTAAACGAGTATTCTTTGAGTGCTTATATGAGTTAGAAGAACCTCTAAAACTTCAAAAATGTGCACATTTTCGTAATTTTCAGTAGAAATCACATGAAAATTCAATTTCGGTTGGTCAATGCTCTAAATGTAACATTTTGAGCGCTAAAAGCTTATGATATGGAAAAATACATATTCCTCGGCGAATTAATAAATTATTATTTTTTGCATTTTCACTGCATTTATTATAATAGTACAAGTAGGTTCATAAAATAAAGAACTTAAATGCATTTAATAAGTTATATTTAGCACGTCTGGACATACACGGAAGGACTGTCTTACAAAATGTGGTATAATTTATTTTTATTATATACTCGACTTATAAGTCGACAAATAGACAAATTTCATCAAAATTCGTTCAATAGATTTTTAACATTAGATTAGATAGATTTATTATGATTTTATGATTACAGAATATTTAAGAATATCGTAAATCATCATTAATCTTAGTGAGGATATAGAATACAACGCTTGACGAACTGAAATGCACTCGTGGTTGGATCTCTACTTGAAATGTGTTTTTTATTCCATTGCCCGGCGTTGTGTTTCGCCACTCAACACGTAATGTCTCGAAAACTGGACGGAAAGTGTGAAAACTCTCTGTTTCTCTTTAAATCAGGCTGTCTCTGCTTATCCTATATGCGTGATATAGCGTGGAGAAAAAGTAAAAGTAAATAAAAGTTTGATCTAACTTTTAAATGAAATTACAATTTATATTATAGACAACATTTAATTTAGCCCTACACAAGCTTTTGATAAAACTGCCCCCAAAATTGTAATGAAACAGTTGATTACATTTACATAATTAGCTTTCGAAAATAGATCTTTGGAGAATAATTTAATGAATGAATGAATGAATAAATTAATTAATGTTTTTATTGCCCTCTGTGAGTACAATTATAGCCCGACAAAAACTTTATAGGTTATCAGACACGGACACGAGCGCAGAATGCATATTTCGATGAGTTCACTGTTCTGATAAATATGGATGTCTCTGCTTTCCTTAACAAGAAAAAAAACGACATTTCTCTCCGTCTTATATGCATCCATTCATTTTCAAGCACTTTATTTAACTCAAGCTCGTTATATAATATAATTAAAATAATATTTATTTCTGATATTATTAAGAAACCTTTGAACGTTGCTTCACACATAAAATTTGAATACTAACCCTAATTTTCTGTACACTTCAGTCAAGTAGTTTTTCAATATAAGAACTTCTTATGCTTAAATGTGGCAACTCTGCCCTTGAAATATGAGAGCCATTGAATATTTGCGTAAAGGTGTTTAAGAACACCCTCAACTTGAATAGTACTTGAAAAGAGTTGATATTGGATTTCCGCTCAGTTACCGACTATTGAAGTTTTAACGGTAATTTTGCTTCACGCTTTACCCCTAACGAGGTAGCCAGTGAGAATGCCAAACGCAAGCCTCTGAATACTTCTTTCGCCTCGTCTCCGATGGGTCCTCATTACCCTCTTCCAGTATCATCTATACTTACTGTGTTCTCCAAGGTCAGCCATTCTTACCATGTCGTGGTTGTTTGTTTTAGACTATGGTAAACTAGTGGGTCGCATATATGATGGTATTCGTAGTGGTTGCGAGTTCAATTCTTATTCCAGGAAATAATTATTTATGTATTTACACACTGATAAAAGAAAGTGTGATTTTACTTGGGACGTTTTACCTAAGCACTTACTTTTTAAATTATGTTTTTTGAGTTCGTCGTGGCGCCGGGGTACGAGCAGGTGACTGTAAGCGCGATTGTTGTAGGTTTGATTCCCAATCTGGGGAATGAAATATATAATATTTTTACTTACTCGTCGACATTTGTCACCCAAAATTCAGCTTAATCAGAAACTGGAAAGCCGAAAAAATTGAGCTTGCAAGATTTTACATACACTAACACACATACTAACACACAAGTCAAATAAAAACTTGCAAATACCTTCAATATAAGCATAGCAAGTGAAAATCGAACCCCACATTCATTATATATACAGTCAACTGAGCCAACATGACGAATTACACTATAAAATACACTTATTTGCGTACAATACCTATTTTGTAGGAAAGTGTGACATAAATCTCTTATTTTCTCAGTATGAAAAGTAATAAAAAAGAACAGTCGGCCTGATAACGTCAATTAGAGTGACGTACAGCCTGGCGCAGTCACATAATGTTTTCGCATTTGCAAAACAATGTATAAAAGATATAAAAGGTAGGAAGAAGGGGTGGGGATGGGGGAAGTATGTAGTTGTAATGTATCAATTGGTTGTAATGTATTGAATAAAATATTTTTTATAGATACATTTGTATTTAATATTTTAGTCTTCTTTATTTATATGTGTGTTTGTTTGTTAGATTACTACTAGGGCAATTAATTATTTACATTTCGTCGTTCTGGTAAAGACAAAGTGCGACGTTGAGTTCCGTCCAATAGGCGAAGTCTCGAAAATAGGGTAGAGAGTGGGGAACGGAGTGTGCCGGCACTAAGTTATGTTTGCGGGTTTGAGTCCCGCTACGTAAAATTTTTTATTCATTTTCTAAATACTGTTGTATACTTTGTGCGTCAGTTACTTTTATATATTTTTACGTTTATTCTCATATATGACAGGGTACACTAAGAGAGAGACTCCATTCTGCACATACCGTACAACCGAGAGCAACAGAGAGAAGAGAAGAGTGATAGATCAAAGAGCCACTGCACCATGTTGGCCTCAATATTTCTTTAATATAACAAAAAGAAAATGTTTAGGTGTTAAACTGAAATTTATTTAATTTGAAACGTCAACGAGTTAGGCGTCTAACGAAGTGAAATCGAGAAGAAGAGCGCGAAAATAGTAATTTAAAGGTCCTGAGAAGAATTCAAGACGCGAGGCAATGCGGCCTTCCTGTTAAAACATTGCTTCCACGGAATAGGCTTTTGTAAATTAATATTCTAATATATTAAGATTGTTAACATTATTTTTTTTTATTGTAACGATGTTTTTATCTTTTTTTACCTTTTAAAGGTAAAAAAAAACAGGCGGCAACGCATTGACAAATTAGGTAATGCGCTCATTTTGTATGAAATTTATTACAATTACAAAATTTATTAAATTAAGATTTATTTAGCGGGTATAGTGGGTATAGTACAGAAAACCATACTAAAATAATTCATATATATTTTAAATACATTTACATAAATATCCGTATGACACAAGCGGGCGAATCCGCGGGGCCCGCTTGTAGTTAATAATACAAAACAAACTATTCGCATATAATCCTCGCAGCTTAGTATCTATCATCTCATCGCTGCCTTATTAGTACCGATTTGAACGCGTGACATGCTCCTAGTGGTAGGGCATTGTAACGCCAGTTCAGAACTAAAGGTTATCTAAGATGATATCTCCTGACCTTATACTGTTCTAGAGGACTTATGTAATGCAATTATAGTCGACAAGGCTATGTTTTTTTCTTTTAAAATAAGTGGGTGCAATAAGTGGTAGTTGTGGTTTTTTTTATTAAGCTTTAAAGCTTTGAAATTCGTCCCTCTGACGTGTTGGAGATGTTAGTATGACATTAAAAAAAATCTAAAATAAACATAAAATATCCTATTTAATTTTGCGTTGCTTTCATTTGGAATAGTTGTTAATATTTGAATATATCGACAATTATCACTAAATTCTATAGAAAATTCAATAGAAAAAAATAAATAATTTCAATAAATAACATAATTAAATAAATTAAATAAATTGTATATAAATTTAATGGTGGTTGTGGGTTAGATCCCCTCTCAGAGAAATGTAGGTTTAAGAAAATTCTGCCACTAAAAATACAATGATTCCATAGGTAACTGGAGAATGGAATATCATGTCACTCTGCGCTTACTATAGTAAGTATTATAAATATGAAAGTTTGAGAGGATGGATTTTTGTCAAAAAGTACTAAGTACACATATATAAAAAATAAATAAATATCACTATTTTACATAAAAAAAGTAAAAGTAAAACATAATAAACATTGACTATCACGCATATTTGAACGTAACTTATATACAAATAAAATAAAAAAGTCTTATAGCGAAAATAGAACAGACAATTGAACAGCAAACAAGATCATCTTAATCTGACATTTGACAGAAGAATAGTGTAATTGCATAAGCCGAGGGAAAAAATACGTTTCCTTTATTCATTTCAATATCCTGTTATAATAATGGAATTGACAAAGCAATTTGGATTATAGTAGCTTTAAGTTACAACCTTATTATTAATTAATATCATTTGACTTTTATGTATGAGAAAGGAATTTAGGTAGAGGTAAATTTCTCCGTTTTTGAATTCGTTAAATTGATTTAAAGATGAAAATTTAAAATAATATGTAGGTCTAAATATAAAGGTGATTTATTTTCATTATCTGTATTACACGGCGCGGTGTTAAGTTACGCCACTCTACACGCAGGTAATATTGCTAAGGCAATATGCTACTTCTGACTAGTGATATAGCCACACTTTCGTTTTAGACAATAAACTAGAATTACAGTCAGTACATTTTCTACAATAATATTTATATTTCTAAATTATTTAAGCTTCACGCTGTATTCCGTATATAGCAGGGTAGACGAAACCCAGTGGTTAAACACTCCGTTCCCAACCTCTCACCCAATTTTTGAGGCATTGCGTGTTGAGTAGCTGCACTCAACACCGCGTTTTGCCTTGTTATCTACGAAGAAATAAAAATATTAATAAGTATTAATTCATGTCAATTCTCACACTTGTACCCCTGAGCCATAAAGGCCTCAATATTTCCAAATAGAGCAACCTATAGAAGATATAACTATTAATCCTCAAGAAAACGGTTCCAATTATAATGTAACATCAATTTTTACTATCACCCATAACTATAAGTATTAAGTGTAACAAGATGAAAAAGGTTACCTTAATTAATTCCATTCCTCCTTATCTGGCCCGTTAGGCGTAATAGACTATTTGAACAGATTAACTTGTGCCATGCACCCTGGGATGAAAGAAGGTGGTTCTTTAAATTTAATCTTACTTAAAAAATCAACTATGCTGCATCCCGCACACGGCAGGCTAGGCAGAGGTCTAATCTAGTGTTAAGTCATTACGTTCTCCATTTTCTGCCAGTGACGGAACTAAACGCTGCGATTTCGCCTCGACACGGAAGCGAAGAAATAGCTAGCATGCGTAAGTAAATGCGACAGTCTCTGGGTTCGATTTTTATTCGAAAGAAATAATTATTTTCATTTCCTCGCTCTTATAAAAGTATACAGCGTGGCGTTTACTTTCGCCATTCAACATGAAATTCCCCCATGCTTGCTCTCGTATCTAGGGGATAATGGGCGAGGCAAAAAAATACAAACTCTATCAACAGAAGCTTCAAAAGGGATCCTTGCATGTAACGTACGTGATAAGATCAGATTAGATTAATTGAATAAGATTACATAGAGGTATATAGGACTTAAGACCATTTGATTCTCAGTAACATCTGATGCCCGTCAACAAGCAATCAAGGCGTGTCATGACAACACGGCGTATAATTTACGTGTGTTTGACATAAATACATAGAAATATAGGTTATTAATATGAAGTTAAAATTATATAGGTATTTAATTAATTAAGGTTGGTAGTGGTGCTGGGCACAATCGTGTGACTGTTAACGTGACAGGTTGTGGGTTCGATTCCGGCTCGATTAAATGAAAAATTTAATATTTTTATTTCCTCGCTCTGGTAACGAGGTAGAGCTTTTAAAATTCTTTTAAGGTTTTTTTTACGAAAATAAGAAAGTCAAAAAGAAAGTTGAGTCATTCGACACAACGTCGTTACTCAACACGGCGGGGAACAGAGTGTTATAACACAATTTTCCCTCTAGATAGCGAGAAATCACACTCTAGCGGAAAGCTACTAAACGAACTAATAAAACAATACATTTCCAAATTGCAAATGTATTTTAATCAAATAGTCTTGTACGAAGCTCGTTCGGTCGCCGCGAGGCTGTAACGAGTGTAGCGTTTTGCAAATCGCGTATATATTACATTTTAAGTGTCGTTTGTGGCACATTCAGATATTGTGTCACTGGAATGCAGATTTTGTGTAACACCCTGTATATTGTGGTGTTTTTAATACGATATATGTTGTATAATATGTTAGTATGAATTTAGAAATGGAGATTAGTTCTCTTTTAAATCTTCACGCTTTTTTCCCATAAAAGGGTAAGCAGGGAGAGCTTAGAGTTACGACACTCCGTTACCTACTTTCTAGTATTAAGGCACTCTATTAACCACTTATTGCCTTTTGAGACATTACCATTTGAGACATTGAATGGCTGAACTCAACACCGTGCTTTTTTTCTTTTTACCAGAGCGAACCGAAAGTTAATTACTTCAAGTCCGAATCGAATCCATCATCGTCACCTTGACGATTGGACATTGTGCCACTGAGCTACAACGGCTTGAAATATAATTTAAATACGACTTTAATAAATATATCGAGTAGGCATCGAACTAACAACTACTGTTCTTACGGTTCTAATTTCCCACGAACTCCTTTGTGATTGTCATATAAAAGTACTGTACACAACTTATTGCATGTGAAGTGAAAACTTTACTTCTCGTTGTTAATAAAATACAAAAGCAGCAGCTTTTCTCTACGTTCATTGCATATTAACTTTAAGAATACTTCATTTTTGTTATTATTCTGAAACACGCGTTGCTTACAAAACAAAAAATAATATGAAATTTAATTTCATTTTTGAAAAAAATATATTTAAAATGTGAAAAATATTATATTACGTATTATTTCTTGATGGCATGTAGATATGATGATGAAGATATGATATGATGATAATCATCATGATGATGCTTCCTATTGACTTCAGTCATGGAGACGTTTTTAACTACTCTTCCTTGTATTCAAGAGCTGCATTTGGTCTATAGCTGTGAAAGAAAAATAATTCATTATCACAAATGGGAATTGAATTTACAACCACCGTCGGAATAAGATGGTGTCCCACTGCACCACGACCTCAATATACATAAAGGACTTATTTCTTTAATATATTGTACTTATACCTATATATATATATTTTGCAAAGTATCAAGTAACTCAATTAAAAAGTTGAACACTTTGTTAAGAATTAATGCAACTTAAGTTCTTAAAGTTTACTCTTGGCTTTAAGATCAGGAATAATAGTTACGGAGTTAAGTAGAAAATCTGTAATCACTATACAATGAGTTGAAAGACTTGAGATTTGTTGTTTTTCTTTATTTTTAAGTTCTACCAGAACCAAGGAAAAATGGCTTATGTAAAAGCCAAATAATATATCATATTATATTATTTTCCAAAATTCCTCTTTTGACTTTGAGCCCCCCTTTGAGAAATTAATGCAGAGATATCAATGCTGCTGTCATAATGAAATCGTTGAGAAACCTATATATATTAATTTACCATTCTTCTTAAGAGTCAAGTATCAGTTTCCATACTATATAACCTTTAAACATGTTCATACAGACAGAAATTGAAGATTATTACACTTAAAGAATGGTCCAATCCCAAAGGTAAAAAACTCGAAAATATTTAATATTATGTTAGATATGAAAAAACATTATTTTGGCGTGAATCCAAATACATCTCCCAGTGCAGGGAATTAAAATTTAGGGCCAAATATACTCGTAGTTGCGACGCTGCCGGGGGGTGAATGTTTACACGGGAAATTTAAATTTGTTCAATACTTTGTTTTTTACTTATGTAGAATACTTTTGAACAGTTATGAACCGACCAGATGGATATATGCATACAAATATGTATGAAACTTGCATAAAATATGCACGAAAACTGTCAGAATATGCAGCTTTAAATGATAAGTTTTAGGAACATATGAAATAGAAAAATACGTTTTATCTTGTTTTTTTTATAAACATCCTATAATTAGCTAAGTATCTAATGATATACAGTATTATCCAATTTCGAGCGTACCACAAATTAAGAACTGAACTGAACTGTGCCTGGTTGTTTAGGCAAAGGTTGTGAATTCAGTTCCCATTCATAATTGTTCTGTTCCTAGATTTGAGAATTTCTTATTAGATTCACTATTCAACGCACAATATCTCTGTAGTAAGTAAAAACAATCTATAACGAAGTGTCAAAATATCACATAAACTATTCTAAAATTAAAATATCTAACAAAAACTAAGCCACTTCCACCTAAACTTTCTATGCAATCTAGTAAAAAACAACGAAAACCAAAATGGCCTAACCAGAAAAGGTTCTAACATGTAAATACCACCGTTGCGTTGGCGTTGAATAAAGAAAATGGAAACGTATAACGTATTTCTATTCCAACAAAGCGCTTGGCGGCGGGCCAGCGCGTCGAGTAATTAAAACGACAGGTGTTAAAGTTTTTGCATAGGAAATTATGCAAGTTTCACTTTATAGAATATGCTGCTCGGTTAGTTAGAGGGATTGTGGATGCGTGCATTTATTGTGAAAACGTGAGGAAAATTATGGATAAAAGATAGATAAATGGTGATAAAGTAATCCTATCCTACTAGCATTTGACTAGTAAATTTGAGGCAGTCGTGACGCAGGGGCAAAAACGGGTGATTTTAACGACGGTTGTGAGTTCGATCCCAACTCGGGCAAATGATAAATGGGAATTATTATTTATCAATATTATCTATCTATATATATAAAATCGAAAGATCACTCACTCATCACGAAATCTCAGAAACTACATGTGCTAGGAATCTCAAATTTTGCATAGGAGTTACTTATAGGACGTAGGTGCTCGCTAAGACGGGAATTTGCAATATTCGACTTCTAAGGGGTTGTTTTTGGGGTCGAAAGTTTGTATGAAACTTCGTTACTACAAATGCTACGAGTCTCAAATTTTGCATAGACGTCACTAGGACGTAGTCATGGAGACAGAAATTAATAATAACATAGTTCACGCGGCTGTAACCGCGAGCGGGCCGCTAGTAATATAATATTTTCATTTCTTCGCTCTGGTACAAAAGAGCGGCGTTGAGTTATCGAGGCATTGCCGGTTAAAGGTTTTTATCTAGTAGGACTATAATAATATCAATATGATGAATTAGGGAAAAGAGACTGGAGGACTGGACTGAAGACGGTGGACGGTGGTGGTGGAGGAACATAAAAGAATATTTCTTTTAATATAAGCTGACGACTTCTAAAGAGGATAAAATATAGACCAAGCATCTACCATATCCAAGTATCCAACCATTATATGAACATCACGATCGTCGCCAATACTGAGCTTTCGCACGAGTTATCGTTGAAAGCCAATTATACTCTTATACTTGGAATCCTACATAGAATTTGTAATAGAAATGTGAATGCATTTTCACGACAAATTATTTAAAAGTCATAGATAGATTCCTTAATTCTTAATCCTTAAAACACTTTAATAACATTAAATAAAAACGAGGCAAAGTCGCGTTAGGTCCACTAGTATGAAAAACTCGAATATGTTTTTTAGTTTCACGCTGTATCTCGAATATTACAGAGAATCTAGTGTTCAGACACTACGGTTATTCACTTTCTGCCGAATTTTCGAGACATTGCGTTTAGATTGGCGAAACTCAACGCCGCGCCCTATTAACATTAAATATTCCGCGAGTGGGATCGAGCCCATAATCGTCGCTTTTACAGTCACATGCTTGTTCCACTGCGCCTCGATGGCGTTTCGAATTTGTTTAATTTTAGTAAAGCAGTTGCCATAACTCATAATTATTAAAAGTAATATTTCATAATATTATTATTATAATAATTTGTAATGCAAAATAACATTTTATGTAAATACAAGCTGTTGTAACCCAAAATTATTGATGAAATTAATCTACCAAATCCCTAAACACTAACCAGGTGTTTGTTACTAATTATTCGCTACAAATAAATTTTTTAACAGCTAGAGTAATGTAAATCATTAATCGTTCATTTCGGGTACTCAACACACAATGCTTCGTATTCGAGTGGGAAATGGAGAAAGTAGTGTCTTGACACTAGTTCTCTGCATACGCTGCTATATCCAGAATAAAGAGCGAAGCGAAAAAAATTTGCTTTAAATAGAAAATATCATTCTATTTTAGGTAAAAATGAAAAAAAAGTAATTTTTGCAGAGATATAGCTATAATAAAATAATAATAATTTGTACTATGTAAGTTTTTAGAAAAATATATTTAAGCCACCATATTTAAATAAGTAATTAAATAACTCGAGTATATAAAAAATATATATTTTTAAAATGATCATTCATAAAATTAGCAAACATTTAAAATTTAAATACCCTACCTTGTCAAGTTAAGATAAATGTCTTCAAATTGGGTTATTAAATGGTCGAAAAAAAACTGTGGTTCGGTAGTTAAGGCAATCAATTTACATTTCAAATTGGTACAAAATCGATGTCTGATTTATAGAGGGTCTCGTTCATATAATAATTGTTATTGTAATATATTTATATTCTTATAGCATTTTGTATTACGCCTGGGGCATCTTTTCTTAATTTCTAGGGTTCCATGTTTTTTTTTTATTTTTATGCTGTATTCCGTACGCAGGAATCCCTCGAATATCGAACCTACTACCACCAGACGCTGCCTCTTTGTAATCCTCATACGTTTTATGTTTCTGGTTGGTATAGTAAATACTAATCAGAAACCTAAGAGAGAAACATATATGAGGAGTAGTGGGATCTTTATTTCTTAGGCTTTATATATTATCTGGTATTGCACGGGTTCGAAGGCGGTGTTTATTTACCATAAGATGACCCATAAGTTCGTTTGTCCTTTCTGTGACTTAAAAAATATGTATCTATAAAGACAGAAAACACAACTAGTTTATAATACCAGACGAGCAAATGAATATAATTTTTCGATGACATTTCATTTAAGAAACTTTATTGTCCACCGAGTCTTTAAATCACAGAGTTTATTCATTTAACTTTAGTGCGTAATTAAAAAGCTGTAAACGACTCTATCATTAACCTCTATACTAATATTTATTGGTTATCTATTTGGCCATGGTTTATTTTTATTGGTTTTAAAATTTATTTTATCTGTGGTCTATTAGCTAATGAATGTATACAATGTAAATATTTATTATTTTTAATTTTTAATTAATTAATTTTTAAACATGAGTAAACCTAGACTAAATTAAATAAAAATTCAAACCAGTTCCAATACAAACAGTATTTTTTGTTTACATTTTGTCTCATGCTTAAATGAATTGGGTATAGTAGGCAGGCCTATTGTAGATGAAAAATCTATTCCCAATTTTCCGCTGAATTTTATTCATTATTCATTCGATTCCCACTCGGGGAAGTAAAATATTTAATATTTTCGATTTCTCGCTCTGGTAAGGAGGCACTACTAAACTATACATACGTTTTAGCAATAAAGCAATTGGTGAAAATATAGACACTGCCAATATGTCGACAAGAAACGGATGAATGCTAGCGGATACTTTAAATAAACACAAAATCTTAGAATACAATCAGGAATTAATCTTGAAAAGCTATTTTTAATATAACCATCGCGGAACTATCTAAACATTTCAGTTATCCGGACAAGTTAATTTTGCAATAAATGTAACTAATTTTAGTTATTTACTGGTTCAGCCAAACCGTTAATAAATAATTATCAATATAGGTTTAAATAAACGAAAATCAGAAAGTAGAGAACGTTGACACTAAGTTCTCACTGCCTACCTCGTCTATGTATGACTAGATTTAAGTTAAAAAAGTCAATTCTTAGGTAATATTCTAAAACGTAGTAAAAATATATATTTAAATACTTTTTTTACTGATTACTTCATAAATCCACACATTTAATAAGAAAATATCTTAATACATAGAAAGGATTCTGCAATATATTCTTCAACTATCGCCAAACAAACTCCTTTAAGCTTAAATCTACACCGAATTAACTTATATCAAATCAGAATGTCTAATACCGTCGGCTCCCCATAACGGTTCGATACCTCGCTTTAAAGCAACTAAGCTAATAGCATTAACACCAATTAGTTCACGCACATTCACGCTATTCACCCCGCCTTTGATATCTTAGAAATGGGAAAGGTAATGTGAAAACTTAATAATTTAATACTTGAGCAAATATATAAATTAGCGGCTTATGGAAGGGTAGAGGTAATCTAGTGTTACAATCAAGACACTTCGTTCCTCATACTCCACTCAATAATCAAAACAATGTGTGTTAAGTGATTGTCTCGATTGAGATCAAAGTGAGAATCCCACAATCCCAATCCCGATCCCGACCCCACGATCGTTGCGTTCACAGTCAGAAGCTCTGCCACTGAGCCATGATGGTCTCATTTGATTCACAGGATCCAAATAAATGTGGCAACTCTACAAATTAAAGTAAATATAAATTATAATCTGGAAGCCACATATGTACGGTCGTAAAAATTTTGACGTCACGAATGATTTAGCGTTTCGGGTTATCTTGTACCGCATTAAATTCTGAGCAAAACAGTTATTTTCGCGTGTTATAAATCTAATAAGCAAATGCTAAATAAATTGAATTATGTATTAAAATATAAATTGTGATTTTACATAGAAGTTGGGAAGTATGGAATTTTCAACAATATTTTTGAATAAAAATTTGTAAAATGTGCATTTTGTTAATATAATGCTGAAATTTGCTGACACACTAGAGCTGACTCTAAGTTATTAATATAAAAACGATAAATAAGAAAATAAACCGCAATGAAGTAAACTTCGTAAAAAAACGTTCAAAAGTTTACTAAATAAAATACATACAACAATTTTTAATAAGTTTAATTTGTAAAAAGAAAAGCACAGTAGGAATTTCGCAAACACACATTATTACGAATAGGGGGCGGTGGAGTGTCCTAACACTAAAGTTCCTCTTATCTATCCTGCTATACACGAGTTACACGCGTGAACATATTATTTTCCTTTCTTTTCTTCGTCGTCCTCATTTAATCCCACTTCCAACCATAATGTCAATTAGTAAGATATATCTTAACGCTATATATAGCGTTTTGTAAAGCATAACGTTGCATAATGCCCGCATCTACATAACGATGTGTCGTATGAAGAAAAAAGACAATGTGGGGCTGAAAACTGCATATTACACTTGCATTTTGAATTTCTTATTGTAAATATTATTTATGTTGCCATTATTACAGTGAGAATAAATAAAAAGAGAGAATAAATAAATAAATCAGCTTCAGTATCCCGCACACAGCAGGGTAGGCAGAGAGAACCTAGCGTTAATACACTCCGTTTTCCACTTTCTGCCGAATTCTGGAAGCATTGATCCATTACCCCCATATGAGACTTTCCATAACTATTGCTCAGTAAAAATCCCATAAAAATCAGTTCAGCTGTTTAGGAGGTTTATCTGTCTTTTTGTTTGTACAGGCTAGATAGACATAAATTTTATAATTGTTTGTATTGTGTATGTTGTATGTATATATTTCCAGCCCCCAATTCGCAGAACCGCGTTGGGCTCTAACTCGCCAGTCTCACGTTTGTGTCGCATAGAAAACGAATATTCAGCAATAATTGATATTTTTTGGGAATCACTCCATAAAATTAGGAGTAAACTGGCTTATAAAGTTAAATAATAGTATTATATCGAATCTTGTTGTCACTTTTTGCAACTTAGAATTTACTTTTATGCAGTTTTAGTTGTAAGGACAATATTTTTTATTTAGACTTGTGATTGTTATTAGGTAATCTTTTTCTCACACATAAATATTTGCATGTGGAGTTTATTGTAAAAAACATATGTATAGTTCTTATTTCTTTTTTAAGTATATATATACCAAACTTACAAAGCTGTACTGTACCTATGTGATAAACCAAATAAATAAATAAATATTTAATATCTTATATTGAAGTTAAAATTACATTATATCATTAAGATTTTTTACTTATTACTCTGCTAGGTAGATGGAATAAAGTTATCAGCAACCTTTCATAATGCGTTTTCTTATTAGCGATTTAGAATAGAGTACAGAGAGTAGACTAACCTGGTACAGCAGAACTGCGTTTAACTGTAAGTTCGACCGTTGTGGGTTCGATTCCCACTCAGGGAGTGAATTATTTTCATTTCGTCACGTCACAATAACAAATACACATATAGATTTTCCGTTACTTTCTTTTACTAAAATTTTTCTTCTTTCAATAGAAATCTCCAAGATGCCCATAATAAATATAATTATCCCCATTTTTTAATTTACGACGCCGTATTTCATACAACGATACTATCATAAAGAGTCTGAGGAAGACGTTATTTAAATTTCATTTTACCAAATGGTCCTCTCGACCATTAAAATAAATTAATGAGGTGACTAAAAAGATAACGTTTAAATTTCAAATTGTTCTTTTACAGTTTTATTAGATATTTAACCCGTTCTTGCTGATGGGGGTCCCTTTTAAGTATTCGGTAAATCTTATTTTTTGGTTTATATTTTTTGCAGTTTCACACTATAGCCAAGGTATAGATTGATGGAACCTAGCAAGATATTTTGTTTTCTTTGTTATCTTCTCTAAGTTCTAGAACGTATGAGATTTAAAATATGATATTTGTCAAAAGAATATTATGAATCTGCAGAAAAAAGTATGAACATGTTTGCGTGCTAAATTCAGAGTTGAAATTAGTTCCTAAAAGTAAAACGTATACGGATAGGATAGAAAATGAGGGAATGTGAGATGTACAACAAAATAAAAACGATGTAAACAATTTTTCAGCCAAAATTTGCTAAAATGCTTCTATATTTATGTTTCATTCTACCTGCCCTCATAACTGCCGAAATGTGATATACTCGTGTATACATTCATAAAAAAGTATTTTCTGGAACCAAATCGTTGATTGCCAATTGGTGTTTTCCCCTTTAACAGTACGGTATAATTGACAGAGGCAGCCATTTCAATTTGCAGGCTAAACTTTTTGCTTTTTTTACTTCTTTTTGCGAAGTAAATTGAAATGTAATAACTGAAAAAGCATTTTATGAAGTGCATGGAGGTTATAAACAAGCTTTTATGTTTTGTTTATTACATTCATATGAATGAAATTAAGGGTTAAATAAACGTACAATTACTTAGAGCATTCGTGACCAGTCGTGGCGCAGGGTCCCAATGGTACGATTGTAAACGCGACGGGTTGTGGATTCGATTCCCACTTGAGGAAATTAAATATTTTCAATCCCTTGCTCTGATAACGAAGGCAAAACGCTTTGAGTACCTAATGTTCTTCTACTCAACATGCAATGCCTCGAGAGAAAAACGGTATGTGGGGAAAAGCAGTGTCTTAATGGGAACATAGAGTCTTAGTCTTCGTTCCGATGTAAACACTAATAAAATCTTTTTACATAGAAATACAAGTAAATTAAAAAAAATGTAACTTTAAAGCCATACAATATTTTTTATTTCCCTTTTAAATATACCGCCATTGAGAACCCAGACGGTGTAATTGACAGTCGCAGCCGCTTCGATTTGTACGGCGTTATTGCTTTTTTGTGGTTACGAATAACCGGATGGGGATGTGTGACATTTTAAAAGTAAAACTCTACCAAAAAATCTTGTAAAAATCAAATTCCATTGTTTATATACTACTTTTGTGTAATTTCTTTTTTTTTATTACAGATTTTCTACATATTGCAATTGTAAAATAAGCGTCTTAGCGCAACAGAACAGCGTAGTGTGACGGTCATGGGTTCCAATACCATTCGAGGATATGAAGTGATATTTTATTTCGTTCTGGTAATAATACACAACGCCACGATGAATTCCACTAAACCCACCAGTTCCACCACTTAAGAGACAATATCTAGAAAATTGGTTCGAAAGTAAGGAACAAAGTGCCTTAAAACTAAATTCCTTCAGAATACCCTGATGTACCCTGAATATTTTTTTTATATCGTTATCGTCTCGGCGGTATAAATTAATTTGAGATAATTTATGAGGCATATATGTCACAGTTGCTCCAAATAACCGCGATTAAACTTAATAAGGTTAATGTTTAACCATTAAATTTAGTTAGTATGGAAATTAGTACAAAATAGTAGCAGTTTTTATATTATATAAGTATAGATATATTTTTGCTTTTTAGAAAACGTATAAAAATTTTAACGCAGCCGGATTTGAACCCGTGTCTCTTGGAAACTGTTCAAGCGCTGTGACCACTAAGTTATAAGTTCTCATTAAAGTGCTTGAAAATTATTATAGACTTATTACAATCCCATGATCAAATCCCATTATATTAAATTTTTTATACGCTTTCTTAAAAGTATATTTTTTTTGTATTTCTTAAGTGTGGAATATCTTTAAAAATGTAAAAAAAAAGGTGAAATTTGAACTGGTTACCATTTGGAAAACAAATTGCACCTCGATAGCTGTTCCCTTTTTTCAAGAAGCATTTGTTTCAATACTAATTCAGAACTAACATATAGCAGAATCTCTTTATTCGTCAATGGTGAATTCCTGTAGCTTACTTTAAGCATGTATGGGATAATCGGCTTTACCAACACTGATATTGATGTTACTCAATCAGTTGTCCTTTTAGAATTGGTATTGGACGCTTTAGAGACCGTCCAAAGCTAGATATATAATACATATAGTGAAATGCATATCCTATTAGTAATGTGGCGTAGTAAGGCCTTACCTGATTGCTCACGCGATGAGTTTAGATTCGATTTCTATTAGGGGAAACAGTTATGTTTAATTTATTGTTTTGGACAACCTTGCAAGCTTTGTGTCCACGGTGTAGTAAGATCATTCACAGTGTTGAGTCCCGCCACTTATAAACTAAAATATATGTGTACATATCGTCTCAGTAGGAAAAAACAATGTTTTCATAATCTCTCAGATTTAGACATCAGACGAGTTAAGAAGAAACAAAGATTGTTTTGTCTTATATATAAGCATTTTCTGGTTCGTATTTGAAAGGGAATTTAATTTTACTTTGATCAAGGATTTATTCGTCAGTTTGTTAACTCATCATCAGGAATCATAGGATTCGGGAGGAGCTTTGTGTTCGTGGACGTTTGTTTAGCCTTAGTTAAGCTGTTTGTTTATGGTATATTTATGGGGATTATTGGATCAGCTTCACGCTTTTCCCCGTATATAGTGCGGTACACAAAAGGATTCTACGTGCCCAGGTGGTTTGGGCACGTCGAAGGAGCACGCTCTACTTCATTATCACCGTGACACCTTCGCTAATTCTGTATATTTCTTTATTGCGGATTCGATCAGTAAAACTGACTCCTCACACCCTACAAAAAGATCCGATCTCCACAGAATTCATGTTTATTTCGCTCTTCATCTCATTCTAATTTTTACATTTCTTAATCAATTCTATTCTATTGTACCCAAATCATAAACTTCAGATTCAAACATAAAATATAAACTAATAACCTAAAACTCAAAGATTTTAAGAGATAATGAAATTTTAACGCAAATCTATAAGAAAGTTATTGTGCAATGAAATTGTAACTGTAACGGAGGACGCCCGCAACGAGTCGTTAATTCGGTTTTCAACGACTTATAAAGTTAACGATTGAACCAAAGCCGTAAGAGAAAATCCGTTTAAATTTTAATATTGACCATAATTTAGTTTCTGTAGAACACTGTTGCAATTTATATGTAGATCGAACCTAACACCTAATTGTTTGAATTTTTTTTTAATCTTTGTACAGGTACATATAATATGACGACGAGTATTAAGTTTTCTAACAAAACACGTTTTTTTGTGATTATTGATTGGAATTCTCACTTTATCTCAGAAAATTGTGCGTTGTATGGAGAATGGAGTATCTTAACACTCCCTCTATCCTGTTACATGCGGGATACAGCGTGAAGCTGATGAAAGATATTATTTTAATGATAAAATTATAGACCGTATTTTGTAACTTGCTCCAGAAACATAATACCTTTAAATAGAACGTAGTATAATAAAGCCATCGCTCGGTGAATATCAAATTATAGACAAGAATCCGTAATAAGCTCGCTTCTCCGATTCTGAATGTTCTCCACAGGATGAAAGCTGCGAGGATACTGAGACGAAAGTATTTACTTATAGCTCAGCAATCAGATACCTTGTGTTGAGGTATTATTGTTGGGAGTTTTAACAGATCGAAAAGAGTAAAGCTATTATGGCGAAGAATGTGGAGTTTATTTCTGGTAAAAAATCCTTATTTCTTAAATGAACGTGTTTTTTTTTTACTTTTTTTTGCTGGCTGATTCAAATTTCTTTTGGCATTCACAGAATCGTTGTTATAAAATAATAAAAATATATGTTTCAAAAAATCGGATCATCATGAGTGAGTGGGACAGCGTGTGACTGTTGACGTAGCGCCTGTAGGTGCGATTCTCATCCGAGGTCAGGTAGGTAGGAGTACCTTTTGTATAATTTTACGTTTAATCCCTATATACTACGATCTTTTCATACTTCTCTGATGCTGTCCACTGTCATTTACCTCTTCATACATCGGAGGGATCCTCTTCCAGGAACATTAATAGTGTGTTTTTGAAGGGCAACCGCGGTCTCCCACTGTCTCTCTTACCACTCCCTCTCTACTTCATAAGAATAAATCACAAAATCTCCAAACACAGGCTTGTAACTAGGTGAATAATATTATGCCTTTCATTAATTTCCACGCTATAGTGATTTTCATTATGAGAGTACTCCTGGCTTAGAGCCATCCTCATCTCATATTTATTAATTTAGAGTGTGCTATATTGTTGGTGTGCTGGCAAAAGGCCAAAGGATTGAGAAGGACTCGATCAATTAACTGTCAAACGTAAGATATTATGTCATACTAATAATAGAATCATGAAATGTGGTTTTGGGGCTGGCGTGGCCCAACGGTAAAGCATCTGATTGTAAAACCTGACAGTTTTGGGTTCAACTTGGAGTTCCACCAAATTACCGATAAAAAAATTAACGTTTTTTAAGTATTATAATGTAATGGGTATACTTTTTCCATATACAATAGCAAAATAGATAATAATTAACTCTTCCAAGTGAGAATGAGAACCCACAACCGTCCCGTTTGAATTCAGAAGGTGTACCGCTGCGCCACGATGGTGTTAAATAATAAAGCTAATTTCATTATTTTCAGCCTACTAACACTTTATATATAGAATATAGGTAATATACTATTATAACGATCTATATACGTCAAACACCAAAAACGATATAATTTTCTCAAATATATTCCCGT
This sequence comes from Heliconius melpomene rosina, assembly GCF_056956725.1. NCBI lineage: Eukaryota > Metazoa > Arthropoda > Insecta > Lepidoptera > Nymphalidae > Heliconius > Heliconius melpomene. The sequence continues at coordinate 3,767,489 of NC_140389.1, read as the reverse complement.
TGGTGTGTAGGACGCAAAGCACTTTTTTATTCTTCGAGGACGTCTAAAGGCTATTTAGTGTACCATAAAACGGATTTAAGTAGCGCGAACCGCTATAAACGTCACCTAAGAATTTGAAGAATTCACAATAAACGTTAAATAACATGTTCCTTTAGAAAAAGCTGGGGTGTAGGTTAGGTTTTTACGGTTTGTACCTTTTGAGGCAAGAAAATGTCTCTTATAGGATCGATTTGATGCCCGTCTGGCTTTCTTTCAAGACCATTTACCTCGAGATCGGGAGGAGGTTTCAAGCTGAAATTAATACCTAATATTCAGTTTTACGGTCGCATGGGACACGAAAAATCAAGCTTAGACAATGAAATTAAAATATACCTACATTTGTGCATAATTTTTTGCTGCATTATGTATTAAATTCGTAACATAATCAACCTTACAATATAAATAAAAGAAAAAATCTGATAAGTAAAAATTTGTATCAATTAAAATAAAACAATACAAACTTATATTTGTAGTTAATTTCGTACAAAATGTGTGCACACGCCCGCAAATTTAAATCTATCAACTTTTATTTATATTGTTTGTCCCGTTCACATATATAATCCTGATATTGTAACTAATTCACCTCTGTGTGGGAATTGAACCTACAACCGTCACGTTTTCAATCAGACGCCATGCCATTCCGCTATACGGCATCATTAAAGTAAAAATCTAATTACAATTTAAAGAAATGAAAATTATATATAATTATAAATAATATTTTTGAACAGAAATAACCTTCTATTACATAATTTCGTTTTCCACTTGTCGTTCATACAGAAATATTGCATAGCATTTAGGGACAAGGCAAAACGCAACGGCGCACTTTAACGAGCGCGTCCGACCGACCGTTAAATCATGCACATCCCGATGAAGCTGGAATAGCATTAATTTTGTTTTTTTTTTCTTTTTCGCTGTAATCCGCACATAGCATGTTTGGCAAGGAGGGCGTGGGAACCTAGTGTTAACTCACTTTCGTTCCTCACTTTCCGCAGAACTCTACATCAGATGTAAGTTGAAAACTGAAGAAGATTGTCTTTCTGTGATTTCAAAATAACCAATTTTCTACACTTGTATATAGTTATTTACACAATAGTTTAAAAATACACAAACGAAGCCACGCGGTGGCAGCTAGTATAATAATATAGCATAGTGTTGGAAATGATAATTCTCGACATCTGTTAACATATGATTCACGTGAACTTCCTCAAATAGATGCATGTCTATTAATTATGAATCGAACCATATGGTACTTCATATTCAGTTCATTATAAGTTGAACAGTATTATCCTGAATTCAAATTCAAAACGGAATATTTAGATTCAAAATACTATAAATGATAAATTTCTCCTTTATTTTAATTAAGTATTTCACAAGCCTGTAAAATAGAAAAATAAGAACATTCGTAGTAAAAATCTACATTCAGTTTCAATAAAAAATCAAAACAGAAGCTGATTTGTATGACAAAGTAAGCTTCGGATATTCACAAACGTTAATAGAAGGGATTGAGGTATTACGCTGACATTGTAACTACAAACGAATTTTAATCGTAGAGAGCATTTATTAGTCAAAGCATTTAATCATATTATTCGATTTTATCTTAATTTTTAGACCGCTGTGGCACAGTAGTGGATTTTATTGTTAACGCGATGGTTTTGGTTTCGATTCCTAATCCGAAAAATAAATTATTTTAATTTTCAACGTGGAACGTGGATAGCTAAGGACTTGGGCGGAAGGTGGTTAAGGGAGTATTTAAAACATAGGTTCCCTGCCTACCCTGCAGTATGCGGCTAAAAAAAAAAACAAATTTATGCTAAGCATGCAAATAATACTCATATAATAGCCGGAATAATAACATCTAAAATGACCTCAAGTAATTAAATATTCTTTTGGAACTTAGTAAAATGCAAAAATAAAGGAAATAGCATTTCCCAGTTCTAAATTTCTTATCAGCTGTCGCTTGTAGCCGCGTGAAAAGGGTTGTAAGGTGGAGGGGTCAGCTGTCCTGTGGTTAAGCGTGAAGGGGATAGATACTATCCCTACATAAAAGTTACATTTATTATGTTACTAGCGGACGCGCGCAGCTTCGCTCGCTTATTTAGGAGTGAATTCTAATAAACCACGACACATATGTTCAATGAAATATTTTTGAGAGTCTAAATTTCAAATTTTATAAAAATCGGTGGCGATTTAAAGATTTTTCCATACAAACTTTCAACCCCTTATTTGCACCCTTAGGGGGTGAATTCTGGAAAACTATGAAACAAGTGTTCAATTAAATACTTTTATAAATTTAAATTTCAAATTTTATAAAAATCGGTGCTGATTTAATTTTTTTTCCATACAAACTTTAAACCCCTATTTCACCCCTTTAGGATTAAAATTTTTCAAAATCCCTTCTTAATGGATGTCCAGATAACGAAAGTAAACATCTGTCCAAGTTTAACGTTTCTACGCACAGCGGTTACGGCTGTGCGTGCGTCTTACCTCAGTCAGTGAGGACAAGTCCTTTTATATTGGAAGCCGTCGCGGCGCAGGGGAACAAAGAATATGACTGCCAGGCGACGGGTGTGGGTTTGAACCCACTCGGAGTAATTAATTATTTATTAATGTTTTATTTCTTCCTCGAAAAATTCGTGGGCAACGGAGTGTCTTAACACCAGTTTTTTATGAAAAAATTCTAAGCAATATAGAAATATTTCCAAATATTAAAAAGAACATCTGAAATATATATTTTCAATACCAACATTATCCTTATTTTTTTTGCATATTAATAAAAACTACTAGCAAAACCATTTTGGATACTGTTATAAAAATACTGACAATAGTGCAAAAGTTGAAAATTTTCCAACTAATATTTCCAAGAAAAACTTTAGGATAATCTCTAACTAATAAAATATGATTTATGTTCCGAAAACTTTGGCGTTGGGACTTCGCAAATTTTCACATTCACTATTCATTGTTAGAACAAAAAATACTTCGGGAGTTTGGTGCTAGTTCATCTAATTTTTTTTTGTGTAAAATTTTGCTAAAGTTGTCGAAGAACAATTATGGTGGTGGTGATCATGATGGTATTTCATCCATGGTTGATGAATGGCAATCATCGCTCGGAACTTACTGGATTTTAAATTATTAAATAGAAAATCCCATATAGATCTTTATTTATATAAATGAAACAGGTGTTTTGCCTCTTATTTGCTTCGCTCGCTGTAAATGTTAAAAAATAAGGCTTTCAGTTTTTATATACCTAATTGAAAAGTCATAGCTTCTTCAATGTAATTAAATAAATGTAGCGTTAAATTCCGGAATATAAGTAATCAATAGGTGAAGAATGGAATTTATCTTAAAGTAAAAAAAAATATGATAAATATACGATTATTCTATACATATTGGATACATAAATGTTACACGTAGATTACGTAAAACTTTCCATATAAAAATAATGTATGCGATCCTTTTTTATCGGTTTCGACAACTGTTAGGTATAAGCATTTTACATAACACTTTCTTTATTCATTGTTTCATTCAATATATTTTGTCTAGTATATTTTATTCTTTTGTAGATTCTTCTGTATGGGGAATTAGAAAATGTCTGAATGGAACGGAATATCTTAACAGTGGTTCCCAGGTTCCCTTTGCGTACCCTGCTATGTGTATAACAAATGAAAAGATAAAAGGCACGATCCACATGTTCGTAGTGTTTAGTTAGCTTTTTCGTTTAACTTTACCATTATAACAGAAAGACACCAATAGCAGCTCTTAAAAAAGTTTTTATATAATTATTTTAATCTCTTCAACTATTACAATCCAAGCAATGATCATATCCTCCCCTCTTATGACACCGCACACAGTATGTAAAACTTGAACTGCACCTACAAATGTACTTTACCAATTTAACTTTGACTTTTAATTATTTTGAATCTCCAGAGGAATTTTATTATTAAAATGCATTTTCTGGGGTTTTCAGAATATGCCAAAAGAACCAAGTGGGGTATGACTTGTTTTATCTAAATATACAATGTGACAGCTATTGACGACGCGATGACTGTGGTTTCGATTCCCATAAGGTAAATAGATTAGTTTCATTTCCTTGTGGTAGTAATTTCTCTTCTCCATTCTGAAAGTCGAGTGGCAGAGTACAACGCTGTGTCCCGTATTCAGGTAGAAAGTGGAAAAGAGAGTTTTTTGACACTAGATTCTCTTCGCTTACTCTGCTGTATGAGGGATAGAACGAGAAGCAAAAAAGTCAATAATATCTTAAACAAACATTATTGATGTGTTAAAATATCGAATTTTCAATATTTAAATATTCGCCTGAGTATACACAGATACCAATATGACATTTTTTATATTGTTATATAATATTTTTTAAAAGGATTATTTTTAAAACAAATTTAAACAACTTTTTACTTACAAAGTTAAAAATTGTCAAAACAATTACATGAAACTGAGTTCCAAATATTTACGTGTTACGTACTCATACGTACTCGTAGGTACATTTCAATTTGAATTGTAAATATATTAAAACTTCACTAACGTGTGGAGTACAAACTTTTGTTTAACAGGTTTTAGTTGACTTTATAATTTTGAAATTGTGTGGTTTATATGTAAACTAAAAGATTTTCCTTGTTTAATTCGCTTAATATTTTTTAATATACCTAATTAAATATTTTTATATTTTCTAACATAGTAAATATATTCGTTATTTCATCAGCTCCAAGCCGACATCAGAGAAAATGTAGTGTCAAGACATTTGTATTGCTACAAATAAGCACAGCAGTTAATCCTTTAATGTTTCTCTAAGTTATAAGTTTTAAATAGATAAAAGCTTTAAAGTAAGTTAATTTACTTAATTTAATATGAAATATTTTGCAACAGTCCTTCGGTAAACTTTAATTGGTTTTATCAAAATCTGATAAATTAAGATTTGTTTAATCCTAAATGTAATTACGAAGTTGTTATTAAACTTTTGTTAAGTTAACACGACATAATTGTTTGGGAGTTTGCTAAAATTATACGACGTTAACGAGTCGACACCTGTTTCAGGAAACGGAGAGATTTAAATAAATAAGATATTATTTTTTTATTTCTATTAAAACATAATAAATGCCTTCCGAGAACTTCTTCCTTAGAACAGAAAGCGTGGCCTAATTGGATAGCAAAATTTGAAGCCATACAATAACAAATAATCAAAAAGATTAAATAAGCTGTCCGAGAAAGTCATTGCGTCTTTTTATTTCCATTTAATTGTATGCTTTTAAATTTTTATACTGACTTAATCTAAGCAAATTGTAAAACTAAATATTTAATCTTTTTTGTTTTTCGCAGTGAAAAATATATTTGTTACTTATCAAATTGATAAAGGATTTTTAACTAAATGCTTTTTTACACAATTCTCTTGAATTGCAGGGTAGGTAGAGGGAACCTAACCTAATAAGACATTCCGTTATAAAAATAGAATTAACGACATAGAACTATATCCATATGCAAGTATTTGCAATCTATATACAATTTAAATCCCCATACAAATCTCAAAGATTAGAACCCGTATAAATAAAATAAACCCCTTTTCAAGCATAATAAAGTCATTATTTACATTCTTCAACTTCATCGATTTATGAAAACTCCAAAGAATGAATAATGAAGCGAAATTTATGCCCAAAGGCGAAATTCGAGAAATGCCACTTATTATAAGACGATCGACGTTTATAAATTTATGATACTGCTCCTGCCAGCAAGCTACTTTTATTGTCGATAATGTGCTATAGTGTTATAGTACTGGTAACTACTAGTTACTACTGTTTCATCAAATTAATTATAGATAGATATAAAGTTACTTTTTTTTTATTTCGTTACATCCTGTATCCCGCATATGGTAGGGTAGATAAAGGGAACCTAGTGTTGAGATATCCAGTTCCTACTTACCCCCCAATTTCTGAGATTTTTCGAGTTTTTTATTTTTACCAGAGCTAAGAAATGAAACTCGAGTAAAGAGTCGCTAAAATAAATTAAATTATTTTTCCATTTATAAAACACGGCGTTTAGTTTCGCTACTCATCACGCCATATCATGGAAATTGGGCGGTCTATGGAGAACTAAATTTCTTAATACTGCTAAGGGAACCTCCCTTAGCCTCCCATGCTACTTACGGAATTTATACTTTTATACTAATATAATAAAGCGGAAGAGTTTGTTTGTTTGTTTGTTTGTTTGTTTGAACGCTAAGATCTCTGGATCTACTGGATCGATTTACTTTGTTTTTGTTTTGTATTAAAGCTGCATTCTTCAGAAGTGCTATAGGCTATATAATAATACTAGCGGACGCGCGCTGCTTCGTTTGCGTATTTAGGGGTGAATTCTAATAAACTATGAAACATGTGTTCAATGAAATATTTTTAAGAGTCTAAATTTAAAATTTTATAAAAATCGGTGGCGATTTAAACATTTTTCCATACAAACTTTCAACCCCTTATTGGCACCCGTAGGGGGTAAATTCTAAAAAACCGTGAAACACGTATTCAATTAAATTTTTTTAAGAGTCTGAATTTACAATTTTATAAAAATCGGTGCAAATTTAATTTTTTTCCATACAAACTTTCAACCCCTATTTCATCCCTTTAGGGTTAACATTTTTCAAAATCCCTTCTTAGTGGATGTCCAGATTACGAAAGTAAACATCTGTCCAAATTCCACGTTTCTACGCACAGCGGTTACGTCTGTGCGTGCGTCTTACCTCAGTCAGTGAGGACAAGTCCTTTTATATATATAGATGACTAGCGGCCCGCTCGCGGTTACACCCGCGTTAACTATGTTATTATTAATTTCTGTCTCCATGACTACGTCCTAATGACGTCTATGCAAAATTCACTTCACAAATCATTTCAATCAATTCAATTCACAACTCCTAGCATTTAGTAACGAATGACAAAGACAAATGTCATTAGTAACGAAGTTTCATACAAACTTTCAACCACAAAAACAACCCCTTAGGAGTCGAATATTGCAAATTCCCGTCTTAGCGAGCACCTACGTCCTATAAATAACTCCTATGCAAAATTTGAGATTCCTAGCACATGTAGTTTCTGAGATTTCGTGATGAGTGAGTGACCTTTCGATTTTATATATATAGATTATATGTAATGTATACACATATATACTAATAAATTAAAATACTTTCTAATTTGACATGCAATTTATTCTGCCATGTTAATAACAACCGTCGTCGCTACGCAACCGCGTTCGTTAGCGCGTCATTTTGATATTCATCCTTATGAAAATAAATATAATAGTCACTTTTAGCATTTCATCTAGATTGAAATTTAATTTCTATAGAAATTATATTCTAATATTTCAAGCAGGCGTAGCCGCGTCCGGGTCCGCTAGTACAGAATAAAGTTAAACTAACATGACGCCATAATTAAAACTTTTGTTTCTTAACAATAGATTGCTTAAGCGTTTTAAAATTAAATGACATCAACCGGGAATCAAATACCAGTCCCGACAGCTATAAAACAAGAAGTGACTATAAATCGGACCGTCTCGCTGTCAATTACACTGAACATAGGCGGCAGAAATAAGAAAAAAAGTAAATTGTACGACGGTTATATAGCTCCGGGGTCCATTCACGGGTGGAAGGAAAGTTTAAAAACGTTTTATTGGGTTATATATTGCATCCGTTAACGCATTGGAGTGTAAAATTATTATCGAGATCTTCTCTGTTTTTTGGGGCCACTCGTGGCGCAGGCGCACAAAGTGTGACTGTAAAACCGACTGGTTATGGGTTCGATCCCCACTCGGGGAAATGAAATATTTTTTTAAATTTATATTTCCATTTTTTCGCTCTGGTGTTGAGACAAAGATCTCGAGACAAGATCTGCCGCTCCACACGCAATGGAACGGATGGAGTCAGGAACGAAGTTTCTTAACACTAGGTTCCCTCTGCCTACCTACTGTATATTGAAATATATAAAAATAGGTTTAGGGAAACACTCTGCTTGTCCTGCTATGTACGGCATACAGCGTGAAAGCTAAAAAGAAAAATCTGGCTATACGGGAAAAGTGTGCAGCTACTATTTAATTGTTATAATAAACATGATATTTAAGAAGATCAATAACAAACCACATAGCACCGATAAACTTTGCTCTCGATTCGTCCAGAAAATGGACGAACTTTGAAAATAATCTGGAGAAGAAAAACTTTTTGTAAACCCTCAACTTACATAAGTTTGATAAATCGATCCCTAATATATTTGAAGTTAAACTTCTCACGTCTATACCAGTCATACTTCTGAGGAACTGTCGAATAAGTTTTCCTTTATTTTTATTAAATTTTCACATATTTTGTACATATACGGTTAATTCTAAGGGAAAAAAGTTTTAAGCTTTTTTTTCATTCCAGCATATTGGTTGATAGCTTGGCTTAGCTTTCTTTCTTTCTTTCTTAACTTTCTTTCTTTCTTTTCTGTTCCATAGCGGAACTTAACTGCATATGTATAATCATTCCCCCGATTATGAATGACTGAGTGACTGACAGAGAACGCTAAGTCAAAATTAGAAAACTTAAATCAATTAAGAAACTTCCGTTATCCACTTTCCGTTGAGTTCTGGCGGAACTAAACGTCGCGCTTTGCCACGACGCCAGAACGAAGAAATGAAAATATTAAATATTCCATTTCTTCGAGTAAGAATCGAACCCGCAACCTGTCACGTTTTCAATCACACGCTTGTGTCCCTGCATCACGACTGGCTGCAGTACCTACTGGTGCAGTATAGAAACTAGCATTATATAAAGCACAAATAAAAAAAGAAAAAAAAAAGAAAAAATCACAATCAATCCCAAAAATAAATATTTTTATCCTTAAATACAAATTAAGCCCAAACAAAAACACAATTAAAAAAAACTTCTATTTTTGGATTCACTTTTTAAAGTCGCACTTGTTTTTGTAATTACTCTGTCTGCAGTCAAAACGTACTCTGGTAGGTTCCTGGCGATGCGCCAAAGGCTTTGTGCCGAACTTTGTCGTTTCAATCGAGTAATTGTCACTTCATTATAGTTTTGTGTGTTTGTATTATACGGAGTTAAGTTTCGTTTATAAACGTTAAGCTTATTTAGTTTATTTAAAAATTGGTTTTTAATTCTTAAATCATTGTATCTACTGATGTTTTAAATTTATATTTAGTATTTTTATTAACGCGTTCTGGTAACAAGGCGAGTAGTAAGTTCCGCTATTCAACACGCATTGAATCGGGTGACAGAAAGTGAGGAACGAAGTGTCTTAACATTGGGTTCCCAGCTTCCCTCTGCCTCTTCTGCTCTGTGCGGGATATAGCGTGAAGCTGAAAAATACTATTTATATTTTACTAGCGGACGCGCGCAGCTTCGCTTGCGTATTTAAGGGTGAATTCTAATAACCCATGAAACATGTGTTCAATGAAATATTTTTAAGAGTCTAAATTTCAAATTTTATAAAAATCTGTGGCGATTTAAAGGTTTTTCCATACAAACTTTCAACCCCTTATTTGCACCCTTAGGGGGTGAATTCTAGAAAACCATGAAACATGTGTTTAATTATATACGTCTGAAGAGTCTGAATTTCAAATTTTATAAAACTTGGTGACGATATTAAAAAAACCTATACAAACTTTCAACCCTCTATTTGCACCCTTAGGGGAAGAATTCTAGAAAACGATGAAACACGTGTTCAATTAAATACTTTTAAAAATCAAAATTTCAAATTTTATAAAAATCGGTGCCGATTTAAATTTTTTTCCATACAAACTTTGAACCCTTATTTCACCCCTTTAGGGTTAAAATTTTTCAAAATCCCTTCTTAGTGGATGTCAAGATTACAAAAGTAAACTTTTGCCCAAATTTAACGTTTCTACGCACAGCGGTTACGGCTGTGCGTGCGTCTTACCTCAGTCAGTGAGGACAAGTCCTTTTATATATATTGTTAGAAACTATTGGAAATATTAAATAAAGTGGGAAAGGTAATGAATTAAAACAAGGCTTCAAATAATTATTAAACAACCAAAGGGAATTATCTAGCAGTCTAATAACAATATCTGGTTGTAAAGAATTCATCGGGCAGAGTGACGTTAGCGATCCTTTTCTTTCGGTCGTCGTTGACAGCCCATAAAAGTGCCAGCCAGTAATTAGAGTCGTTCTTATATTACCTCTATGGTCATTATTTGATTATTTCTAACAATATAGATTATTAATTTACTTAGCACTTCATTAAAAAAAAACACTAAAAATGATTAATTATTACAATGAATAATTACTTGTCGACAACATATTTTTTACCTTAAATGACGTTAACGAGGTGCTCAATAATGGTATATTCGAGCACACAAAGCCTAGTAAAAACAAGTGGCGGGACAATCTAGGTAAATGGGATGCCAAGTTGACGTGACGTGTTGATGTTCCTGACGTGAATGTGATAAGTGACTATTTCGCACGTTATAATAGATTAATACTGTTCTGGCAATGCAACAACGTTCTATTATAAACTTCATGGCTATGGGTTCCATCCCCGCTTGGAGAAATGGACTATTTTCATTTCTTCGCTCTGGTAGAGTAAAGCGTAGTTGAGTTCCGCAATTTTGGCGGAAAACTAGTGTCTCGATACCAGGTTCTCTCTATTTGTCCTGTTATGTATGGCAAAAGGTGTTAAGATAAAGAATAATTTAGGATTATTATATATCTTAGTACATAGACTTTACAAGCAATATTTCCATAATAAAAAAACTAAACTATTAAATAACTGATTTATCCTATCCTATATCTTATAAAACAAAGTCGCTTTTCGTGTCTGTCTGTTGTTTCTAACTCTTCTTCTTCTAAACCACCCAACGGATTTTGATGCGGTTTTCACCATTAGGTCGAGTATTTTTCGTAGAAGGTTTATATATAGTTTATTATTTGTACATTCTTATGTAAATTAACATAAATACGATAAATATGAATAAAGTCCTACCGGCTGAGACACTTTCGCGCATGCGCTGCTTTAATGGTAAGTACTACATGAAAAAAATGTACTGGAGTATTGTTCCTCTCAATGAGATCTACAAAAAAGTCCGCGACGGCATATTCGTATCTTTTAAGAATAACGTGTAGTGATCATTTTTCTGTCTAAAAATAATAATTTCAATATATTTTTTATTGTGAGGGATATTTTTCCATAATGGTATTAATCCTTATCCTTTAAAATACTTTATTAATGTTCTACGTTAAACGAAGATAAAATTTGCTTTTTACACAATTTCGAAATTGCGAATAATTTAAGAGAAAAACGCATTTAATTGCTGACACATCACGTCGTCGACATTTCAGCTGTATCGACTCAAGTTTTACTTATCCCTTGCTCACAGTATATAAATAAGTATATTAGTTACGTTGGCCATTTAATGTAGATCAAAACTGTCTTTTACTGTTTTTCATTTTAATAAGTACTTTAGAAGTTGTTACAATATCAAAAAATCCTTGCTGCGAAACGGCTCGCCACTCGCCATGCGTCCGCCGCGCCCGCCTGCCTTACACGCATCGGTGGTTCAGTGGTAGAATGCTCGCCTGCCACGCGGGCGGCCCGTGTTTGATTCCCGGCCGATGCATTCTATTTAATTTTCCTCAAAGGCAGCCACGTAGTGCTTGCTTTTCATCAGGAACAGAATACCCTCTTCAGCATTAACCAGAAGCAAAAAAAAACCCGCCTGCCTTTATAGCAACGAACATTTAGATGCGATTGCACGTATTGGATAATTAGAGTTGAATGTATTATTTCAGCGCGATATATTTTTTGTAGTAGTTATTAGTAGGTAGGCTTTTGTTTATAATTTCTTCCGTTTAAAAATAGTCATTTAAATATATTTTAATAAGTACTTGAAAAGATTAGTAGCACAGATTTAAAATTACGGTACCTACTACAAAATCCTTGCTGTGTAAAACAATTGGAAAATCCTTATTGAAACTACGAAAATGCGGGTTGCATTAGGGTTTAATAAATTTTCACATTATATTAAGTGCTTTGCAAACATACATTATATGAATAATCCAGTAGTATAAGCGGGCGAAGCCGCAATAGGGTCGCTAGTTTTAAATAAAACTATATTTAGTACTATACATTTTTGAAAACCCAACATTTTTTCTGATCTAATTGCGTAAAAAATATTTTAACTTTGTTTAACGCTATAGTAAGTAGTAGTAAATAACATATATTTCAATAATAATAATAATTTTCATATAAATCACATAAAACTAACGACAAACAAGCTCATAATTTCAGTTCTTATCAAAGTGTTACTCCCGTTCCGCCTATTTCCCGAGTGTGTAACTTGTTACCAACTTTGAGTTACGGTGGCTCGTGACAAATATTGGATGCCATATATTCTGATTAGTCTAAGTGGTAGGTCTATATGTTTATATAAATTCTAAGTATCATTTTATAGTGAAAGATTATAAATACAAATGAATTATTTCATCAATCATCATCAATATCAGATCAGAATAACCAGAAACCAGAATAACCAGAAAGACCAGAATGACCAGAATAACCAGAAAACGTAATTTTGAGCGGATTTTTAATTTTTTTTAAACTCCTCAGTTTTCTATTAAAAAAATTAAATAAAGTTTTTAATTAAAACTCATAAGCAACCATTTCTAAAGGCAAATATGTTTATACAGCATTCTATATAGTTATATATCATCAAACTGTATGAAACAAGCGATTCTAGTTCATTTGAAGTGTATATTGATATTCCTCTCCACTCACCACGTATACTGTCAAAATATCAATTTATAGTTCTATTCATGCTATCAATAGTTTGTGTTGGATCTAGCGCTTATCTAAATATATGGAGTTGATGAAATATAGTAGTAGGACTTGTTGGCACCAGGTATTATTTCACGTGAGTAAGAGAATGATGAGAGAGAAGAGAGCGAGGTAGGCTAAGAGAATTGGGTGTCAATATATTCTTGTAGATTTCGGTAGTGTGTGGTGGGAACCCAATGTCAATACGTTCTATTTTTTTGGCGTTATTTAAAATTTAATATTTAAGAATATAATTTTAATAAAATATTTTACGTTACAGCAATATTTAAAAGATTAGGGTGTAAACTAGCTAATTATGAAGAAAATTCTCGGAAGAGGCAAAAAAATATTTAAAAAAAGTATTTGTATTCTCCATTATATGAAATAAAAAAAATGGTAAAATGGAAATGCATTCTAAATATAGTAATTATCACACACACGTCACGTCGATCTCGTAGTAGGTTAAATAAAAAGAACCCAGTGCCGAGACACTCCATTCTCCACTCACCGTTAATTTCAACCTAGCATCGAACATGCTACCATATTCAAATATCACACCAAATAGTGAAATAATTAAACTTTGATAATTACAGAGCCAGAGTAGGTCCTGCCAGTTTCCTTTCATTGTCAAACGTTATATATTTGAGTTTCGGAACAATGCAGTTGAACTTGTCTTGATGGAATTATACCACTATTCTGGAAGCTCTACTAAGTTGTAGTTTAAATAATATAATATAATATTGTATAATACACAAGCTTCTATCTACGGCTTCGCCCGCTCGGCCAAAACTGAGGGTTGACACATTCAAAGTGCCCGAAGTGACTCTAATCTAAGTAGTAATATCGAAATGTTTAACTTATTGTAATATATCGAATGTTTAACTTATTGTAATATATCGAATGTAGAATGTAGTGATAAATATAAAATGGTAAATATAAAGAGTCCACTGAAAATCAAACCTTCTTAATCACGCATCAAACACGGCTCCACTAAGCCACGATGGTGTTGCTTATATTATTTCCCTAATTCAAGCCTATTATCCTCTGGTTTGATACTTGATTACGGTCATTACAGGTAGATTGGCCTCGGGCTCCTTTCAACACGTTAAAATTAAGAAGAACTGACAAAATTGGGGTTTCTAACAACGTGCGTGTTAGATATAGCATATTTAAATTTCATTTTTTTTTTGTTATAATTTTTTTGGCAAAATGAATGAAATGATCGAGGAGCAGGATGTGACTATAAATTAATGATAGATGTAGGTTCAATTCCAATTATGGATTGAATTATAATCTTCATTTTCTCGTTCTGGTAACAAGATAAAGTGTGACGTTGTGATCTGTTATTCAACACACAGTGTAATGAATGAAGATGAAAAAGATTTATAATTATTTAGTTGAAAAAAAAAAACATTAATGTTTTTGTAAATTGACGTTATAATTCTTAAATATTTATTATTGAAATATTTTTGCACAAACCGAGTCCAGTAACCAAATGTTAAAACATTCTGTCCTCTACTCTCCGTCAAGAGTGAGTGAGAACTCAACTCAACGCCATACTTTGTTTTCAACCCTCACCATCAACCTGAACCCTCAACCATTGTGCTTTGCTTACAATGAGATCATGTTCACCACCACCACCACAATGCTAAATTCTACCAGCAAACATTTAAAAGCAACCATTTACATTTACAAAATGAAAATCAACAAACACTAAATACACAAAAAGTTAACTAGTACTTAAATAAACCCGCCCCAGGATTAGTCTCGAACACTTTAATTTGCGCCAAGTGTAAAACTAACATAATTATACGCTTTTGAATTCTTAAGTTGGAGCTGTCAATGTAAAACGAAAAAATATTAGATGTTTTAATAGTATTTATTACTTAGGTATAGCTTTTAACTTCGATTCCCAGTCTACATTTAATATTTCTTTAATGGGCGGAATGTTTTAACACTTAGGTTACTTAGGTTACGGTCCCTGACCGCGGGATACAGCGTGAAGCTGAAAAAGATTGAAACAAAAATATCTTGTATACATTTGAAACACTCAAATTCTGAAACAATGATGAATAAATTTATACATCAATAAATTTATTTAGCATTTTTTCAGAATTTAAATGATTACATAGAGCAAAGGGTGCATAACTACTTTTTAAACTATGATCTGAAATTAAAATCAAATGTGCCACTGTCAACGGTACTCGCTCTGGCAACAAGGCATCGTGCGGCGTTCAGTTCCGTCACTCAACATATGCCTCCGGAGTTCTGCGGACAGTGGGAAACGCTAGTGTCTTAATGGGAACGGAGTGTCTTACCTCTAGCTTCCCTTGCTGTGCGTGATAAGGCTCTACGCTATCCGCTAAAATAAAATGTATGTATGTGACGCTGTAAGAAATATTAAAATTTATATAAAAACTGAGCAGAAAAATCACTATATCGAATATATTTACTGAATTCAAAATGAAATCAATAATATGTTACTGAAATTGTAATTTACTGTAAATATTGTATTCAAATATGGCAATTGAACAACAATTAATTATTTGTATTCTGTAAACATAAAAGTTATATTTCTCTTAATTATTTGCATTACACGAATATATATTCAAGGCATTTTAGCGCGGTGTGTGACTGCAAACACGACGGTCGTGGCTTCGATTCCCACTTAAGAGAATTAATTATGTAACCGCAACGTCTCTAAAGTTGGTCAAGAAGTGGTTAACAGTGTTATAACATTAGGTTCCCTTTACCCACCCTGGCAGGATACAACGATTTATTCGAAAATCGTGCGAAAAAATAACTTTTTTTCCTTTGTTAAAATTACGACATACAATTCTATACTATGAAAAATCCTGATACAATAGAAACTGCGTAAAAAAGAGAAAACTACATAGATATAGCGATACATCACTTTTCTTTTGTGTATTGAAAAACTTATATATCGCGTACTGTAAAGTGTTTTCGAATACTACATTGTTTTCATAAAGGTATTCATTTTATAAGAAAAATAAGTTCTGATTGTTTTTAATTTTAATTTATTTTTTTCGTTAGGTGGCGGAACTTAACGCTGTTCTTTGTTTAACCAGATAAGGGGAACTATTCACATTTAATAATATAAAATAAACATTTACCGATTGTCCATTTGAATTACTGATTACGTTCTATTTCCATTCGAAGGAATGAATTATTTTCATTCCTGAAGCTCACAAATGGAAATTAAATCCACAATATAAATAATTAATAATCTATAATTAAAAATAACAAAATTAAAACAAAAAACAATCTATTTTTTATTAACTAGGCCATCTAAAAATCTATATATTCATCAATACACGTTTCTACGCTTTCCACATTACGTCAATTGCATCCATTGATCAAATGTACAGACGGCTTGCAGGCGCTTTCTAGCGTGAATTTCATTCCAGCATGGTAATACCCCGAGTTTAGATTGATTTTAACTATTCTTATATAACTAGAACAACTGCTATATAATCGTTTTAGAAATTAATAAGTATTTGACCATAATTTATAATTATTATAGTTTATATATATTTTGTTTTAATAAAATCTAAATATGCTATTTATTTCTAGTAGCACTTACAAACACTTAGTTTCAAATCTATTTATTTTCTATTTACTAAGCAGAGCCCGCCAGTAATATTTAATTAAATAGGTGGAAAGTAGGGGCAGTTGTAGTAGTATTATTTACAGTAGTATGTATATCGTAACACGCTAGATGCGGGTTTGGCGTAGAAAATTTCGTGAAAGTACTCATCGTGAGTCTGTGTAACAGCTCCGGTATAAAATGCGATGATTATTGCTTCGAATCACTGCTCAGGAGAATGACTTATTTATATTTTTATTCCTTCACTCTAGCAAAACAAAGCGTGACATCGATTTTCGCCGCTTATCACGTAAAAGCGAAAAAAAGAGTGTTTTAACACTATATTCTCTCCACCTACCGTGTTATAAATACATATGACCAATCTTACAACGATACAGTTTTGCCAATCTTTGATCCAGTACGTCGCTTGGCGAGGCCTGTGCACATTTAAATATTGTACAGGGTTGCCTTTATTTTGCTTTATCGTTGAACTCGGTATGAAATATCTCGTGGAGCTCATATATCACACGCTATCTGAACTATTCAATGAAAAATAGAAGGATTTAGAGCATAAAAATAGATTTTGAATATATGAATACGTGTTTTATGGCTGTTTTAGCATATATGTCGTTGGAGAATGATGGAGAAGGGTAGTGGATACAAATTTCTTTGAAGAATATCAATATTTAGTTATATTTATAAAGATTAGAGTGTGAAGCTTCACTATCTTTGTTTCACTTTTACTTTTCATAGCATATCTAAATATAAAATTTTTGGCGTTTTTTGTCTTTAGTTTAAGATTTTTTTGTATG
Organism: Heliconius melpomene rosina; assembly: GCF_056956725.1. Taxonomy (NCBI): domain Eukaryota; kingdom Metazoa; phylum Arthropoda; class Insecta; order Lepidoptera; family Nymphalidae; genus Heliconius; species Heliconius melpomene. The sequence goes on along the minus strand of NC_140389.1, from coordinate 3,750,225 downwards.
CTCAAGAAATATAGAATTAAGAAATCTATGCTTAATATTATCAGACGGGTTGGTTTGGTTGAACATGCAAATCTCAGAAACTACTGGTCCAAATTGAATAATGAATGTATGTTATTAATGAAGGCTTCATCACGTTAATCATTCCGACGTAGCGCACTGTACCTGCGGTCAGTAACTAGCGCACCTAGAATATATATGTAATACAGAGCTCTTTGTTATTTCCAT